>NC_089234.1:29350474-30644017 GCF_963924675.1 Phocoena phocoena
CATTTTATCTGTATCCCTTTATGCATTTAGTAGGTATGATGTTGTCTATAAATATTCATAGTCTTTTGCAAACTTGTCATATTTCCCTTCCTAGAGTATAAGTTCCTTGAGAGTAGGGGCTTGGTATACTGATTCTTACATCTCCTCTAGCACCTAGTACACAGTTGGTACCTAATAAACAGTCAAAAATTGTCTGCTGACTTGGGCTGTCTCAAATGAGAGTAGGGAATCAGTGACACAAATGTGCTAATTGTCCACATCTGGTCTTAAAGGTGTTTCTGATTATTAGTTAGCAGTTCAGTTTCCCTTTAGGAAACATGGCCCTTTTGCTAATGATCACTTTAACTACCACACATCTCTGTAATGACTGGTTGCCTTTAAAATGAGCCAATAACTAGATGTTTATGGAGAGCATACATGTGAAAGACCTGTGAAGAGAATACACAAAAGGTTCAGAGACCCAGTAGAATGGGTGGTGAATTTTTCTAGAAATCCTACTTCATATATCTCATTATCATCTTCATCTTCTGAGCTACCATAAAATGAGAGCCTGCTATATGCCAGGAACTAGGTCATTTCATACCATGTTTTTTAATCTTTAAAATAACTGGAATTTTTCTTTAATTGTTACTTTTTAATTTTAGATTTATTTTTTATCAAGGTAACATTGGGTTATAACACTGTATAAGTTTCATGTGTACCCTGTTGTATTTCTACTTCTGTGTACCATACAGTGTACTCACCACCAAAGAACTAGAAATACTATCTTTAATCTACTGTTGAGGAAATGGAGGCCTAAGGACCTTAGGTAATTTACCCAGAGATCACTCACAGCCTACCTAATCTTCATATCCTGCTCATATCTAAGCTCTCTGAAGTCCATCTCAGCAATATTTCTCAAAGTCAAGACATCCACTGTCATTACTCCAGTCTCTCGGTCATTGTTTAGTCCCTCTTTAGCTCTTGTCTGGGTCATCACAGGGGGCTTCTCATGGTTCCCCTGCCTGTAGTTTCTTCTACTTCCAGTATGTCTTCCACAGTATTAGACACAGACATAGACATAGTCATGTCACTCACCTTCTTCAAAAACCTTTGTTAGATTCCCATTGCCCTCAACTCCTAAGCATGGCATTCAAGGATTTTTGTAACCTGGACTTGCCCTCACTTTCTAGTCCTATTTTGAACCAGTTACTCCCAGATTAATATCCACAATAGGAATCCCTCACTCTGGTTCTCTAGTAGCACTTTAATTATGTTACACCTGGTTCTCCAATACTGCCTATCATAGTTGTAAATACACAGGTCAGTCTCTCCTTTTAGACAATGAACAAATTTAAGGCAAAGAATATTATGACTTACTGTGCCTAGCACATAATAGGTGCATAAAGAAAGATTATTAAATTGGCTGAATTAAATTGAAATGAGCTTGAATTTGGGGTGAATAAGTCATTAGAAGCCGTACCCCATTTTGAGGAACAATTACAGCTGTGGCCTAAAGGGACACATTTATGATTATGAATTGATTATAAAATGATTATAAATTCTTAAATCGGTCTCTATACTGTAAGACGCCAACCATTCAGGCAGTTGTGTATCAACTACAATATGGACAGAATGGATCTCAGATACATTTAGGACAACTTTTCTAAGTGTTTTGCTAGCTCTGAAAAGAACCTGGGTGCAGTGGTTCCATACCAACTCAAATAAGACTTGAGAGGGGATTTGAAGGGTGAGAGAGAGGTAGCTTGCCAAATGAAATGTCTTAGAAACACCAATTTAATGACTTACATATACGTTAATCATAAACACATGCCACAGAAAAGGCATGTTTTGGCTCTCTGTGGACCACAAATGATTGAAAAATAGTTGGAGATATTTCCTGAGCCTAAAAATGAAGAGAGAGCAGGTCTATACTTCTTTAACTATGAATATTAGTGCAACAGATAAATTATCCAGGGGGTCTGGGGAAGGTAGAAATATGGACAGGAAATAAGAAAATGAGATTCAGCTTGAAAGTATGCTCCAGGTACATCTGGGGCAAAATAATCAGAAACACAAAATTTTGTTTGAGAGAGAATGCAATAAAGTTATGGAGACTACAAGGCATTCAGGGTAATTTCTAGTTGGTATGGCCATTGTGCTTTTGGTAATATCAAGATTTACCTGGCAGAAGAAAGCTTTTGCTAAAATTGTACTAACTTTTCCAGATAACTCAAGGAAATAAATGAACAAAGTCAAAACTGTACTCTTTGAGCATAGAGTCCAGAGGCAAGATGGAGTCTGAGATCCAAAGCAAGAGAAAACTGAAGTTCAAGTTCAAATGAGATACCTTTGCTAGGAAAGGACACAATCTTTGTCTGAAGCCATGAACACATTATGGACCATCAACAGAAGACCTTCCTAGAAGTGTTTATCCGTCCTTATAATTTGAAAACACTTTTTTTTTTTTTTTTTTTTTTTTTTTTTTGCGTTATGCGGGCCTCTCACTGTTGCGGCCTCTCCCATTGCGGAGCACAGGCTCCAGACGCGCAGGCTCAGCGGCCCAGCCGCTCCACATGTGGGATCCTCCCGGACCGGGGCACGAACCCGTGTCCCCTGCATCGGCAGGCAGACTCTCAACCAATGCGCCACCAGGGAAGCCCTGAAAACACTTTTTGAAGAGATCAGACATCTGAATAGGCCAAGCTAAAGTCCAGTCATGATAGGCAAGTTCTGACCTTGGAAACTGGGCCATGCAGTGTTATACAGGTACATTGAAGTGAAGACCAAATGCTCTAATGACAACGAAATACAAAGATGTTTTCTTCAAGTCTAGAAAAGAGAGTTGAAGAAAATAATCTATTGCTTTCTAGGAGGCAGGATATCTTGATCTTATAAAAATCTCTGGATGCCCAATCAAGTATGAGAAAAATAACAATGATAATTATAATCTTACATTTGTACAATGTGTTACCATTTACCTGGTGCTTCTTACTCATTGTCCCATAATCTTCTCAGTAACCACCAGACAATATTACTATTTCATTTTTACGGGTAAGAAACTGAAGCACAGAAATGCCAATTTGCTAGCTAGTGGCAGTGTCAGGGACTCAAGACTGGTTCTTCTGAGCCCTAATTCAGTATTCTTTCCGTATCTAGATAATTTTATAACTTATTGGTATAACTCTGTAGGGAAGATTACTATAGCTTGTTGAAAGTTTCTTTACGTAGTTCATATCTCTTGTTGATTGGATGGTCTAAGCGTTTTACTATACTAACTCATTTAATATTCACAGCAATACTGTGAGGTAGACCTTATTATTACCCTCATTTTAAAGATAGAGAAACAGGTAAAGAGCGATTAACTTTCCCACTGGTTAGTAAGTGGACGGGCTGGAATTCAAATCCAGGCAGTCTGGCTCAAGGACTTACTCTTTACTACATTTTGCTGAATTTAGAAGCTACTTTATCATAAATATCATTTTTTCTGGTGAGGGGAAATCCATAACAAAAAGAAGTTGGCATCTAATTCTGGGTGTATCTAATCTGAAATACAGATTTCAATTAACTGCATGTTTCTGTACTGGAGAAAAGTTAATGTGACATGCCTATCAGCAGATGACACACTGTGACTCCAACCTAGACATGTAGCTCTAGTCTCAGCCACTATTGTGACTGCTAAATCCTGGGTGGAAAGAGATTTTCAAAGTGTAAGAATAAGGAGTGAGAGTCTGTCCGAGCTCATTGAGAGAACGGGCTGAGACAAAGCAATAGCCAAAGGCCCCTGAGACAATAAAGCCCAGAGGATCTGAACTGGTTTGGTAACCTGGTGAGCCACAACCAACCCCCATCTCTGCATGAGACCCTCCAACACTAGCAGGTGCTGCTGCTAACATCTGCAGAAGATTTGGACTGCACTCCTGGATTTTAGCAGAAATTGTTCCATATCAATCAGCCAGCTGAATTCATCGAGGACCAGGCAATTCTAAACTGGTCTTGGTCCTCTGGCAGGGTGTCAGGCCTGCCAGAAGTGATGAGCCAGGATTTGAAGCCCAAGTCTGACCCCAGAACACTTCATCTTTTTTTGAATTTAATTTTTATTTTATATTGGAATATAGTTGATTTACAATGTTGTGTTAGCTTCAGGTATACAGGAAAGTGATTCAGTTATACATATACATGTATCCATTCTTTTTCAGATTCTTTTCCCATAAAGGTTATTACAAAATATTGAGTAGAGTTCCCTGTACTATACAGTAGGTCCTTGTTGATTATCTATTTTATATATAGTAGTATGTATTTGTTAATCCCAGATTCCTAATTTATCCCTCCCCCCAGCCTTTCCCCTTTGGTAATCATAAGTTTGTTTTTGAAGTCTGTGTTTCTATTTTGTAAATAAGTTCATTTGTATCATTTTTTAAGATTCCACATATAAGTGATATCATATATTTGTCTTTCTCTGACTTACTTCACTTAGTACAATAATCTCTAGGTCCATCCATGTTGCTGAAAATGGCATTCATTCTTTTTTATGGCTGAGTAATGTTCTGTTGTATGCATGTACCACTATGTTAACCACTATATTATTTTAACAGCAGGGCTTGAATTTATACTCTACAACTCAGATATTTTAAAAAATCAAACTTTATTTTACTAACTGATCCTTCTGAGCCGCTACCTGGGAGTAATAGAACAACAACCAAAAATCAACTTGCCAGTTAAAGGTAGCTCAGTCTTTTCTTCCTGGTAATTTTGCAGACTTTTCATAGTTTCTGTCTCTTACTCCTCCTTCCTTTCTTCCTCCTAGATGCCATCAGAATACAAAGGGATGCTGACATTTTGTTCTGGTAATGGGGAGGGGCAGCATGGTTCGTGTGCTATCATCTGGATACTCAGTCATCCCCCCGATAACATGACGCACTACCCTGGTATTTACTGAGGTGTAGGGGGTGCTGCCATTGGCTTCATGTTGGCACTTGCCATTGAGCATGGGCATTACCATTGCTCCATGCTAAGTTCCCCATACTTTGGGACCTCCTTGTACTGTCGCCAAGATTCTTCCAGACACCAGTCCCCTCAGCAGTTCTCCATGACCTAACAGAGGACAGGGGAACTTGTGGGTCTCCTGCAGCCAAATGGAAGCCAAAGCAGACAGGAAGAACTGACTCAGCCTCTCTTTTCGTGGAGTCTCACTAAGCCACTGTTTCTGTGCCACTGTAGCTGCCCATGTTGGTATGTAAAGCCTCCCTCCAGAGTTCCATATGAAAAGTGGAACATACCACCATCTTCTTTCAGTTTCTCCTTCCTGGCCTGAGAACTAGGGGATGAACACAGGGTCTCTTTTCTGTGATCTAGGTAACTTCCTAACCCTGGTCCTCCAAAATTTCCGTATGTCATATTCTCAATCCTCTCTACAATAAGAGCTCCAGTGAAACTTTTATGTTCAGACCTCTGAGCTTTGCTATGTTAAGACTAGCTTTAAGAACTTAGGGGGGGATTTCCCCCCTTGGTGTCCATATGTTTGTTCTCTACATCTGTGTCTCAACTTCTGCCATGCAAACCGGTTCATCTGTACCATTTTTCTCGGTTCCACGTACATGTGTTAATATACGATATTTGTTTTTCTCTTTCTGGCTTACTTCACTCTGTGACAGTCTCTAGATCCATCCACATCTCAACAAATGACTCAATTTCGTTCTTTTTTATGGCTGAGTAATATTCCATTGTATATATGTACCACAACTTCTTTATCCATTTGTCAGTTTATTTATCTCTTGTAAAAATAAAATACAGTGTGTGTGTGTGTGTGTGTGTGTGTGTGTGGAAAAAAAACATATTGAAAGCAATGTCAAAAATAAATTTCACTATGTATGCTCCAAGTTCAACTTGAACTGTATGGAGCATATGTAATAGATTAATTTTAGGACAGAAAATATATGTGTACAAATAAAAAAAAACAGCCAAAAAAATAAAAAAGAACTTGGGGGGGAAAGAAATTAGCAAAATCTGTTTTACAAGACTTTGCCTCATGAAGCTTTCTTATGCTAATTTGAAACTCAAAGGTGAGCACTGACCCTGTTGATTTAAGTGGTTTCTAACTTTCTAAAGAAACTTGAATATCCTTGATTCAATATATAAAGAGCTGAATCAATATATAAAGATTTATAGGGAATGAAAGCTAAAATTGGTTATAGAGAATGAAAACTAAATTGATTATTTTATGTATCCTCTGTTTCAAGAAATATTTTATAATAAAAAATTTAAATACATTGGTTTAATCTTAAAATATCATTGTCATTATACTTTACTGCCTTCTATAGTAAAGAAAATAACCCAACAACCTGTTAGCATAAGTCTTTTTTCAAAAATGCCAGGCCAGAAAATATTCCACAGGAGCTATCTTAGGGAAGAAGGGCAGAAGTTTTCCATAGGGCTTTAGCAAGAGGGGTTAGCTGAAGTTCAGCTAATTTCGGGAATAGTTGGATCAAGAGAGTTCTCAGAAGAGGGAGGAATTGCACTTGTGAGTTAGCAGCCATTGTTTGGGCAATTTGAACTTATTAAGAGTAGAGAGGAACAGCTGTGGGAGACAAGGACATGCTAGGGTCATAGTGGAAAATTCTCTGGACTTAAGTGTCTCTTAACTTACAAAATGGAAAAATATACCAGTTGCTCTTTTCAGCATGTAAAAGGCTGTTTTCTGAGCAACTGTTCTAATGATGTGACCATAACCCACCCTGAGTACTCTGTCTTTCAGTAACCAAATTTGCAAAATTTCTCCAGATAATGCTATGGTTCAAAAAACTTTGAACACAGTAGACTTTCAATCAATGTCTGCTTTGCTGGGCTGAAAAGAGGCCCTGCCTTTGAAGAACTCACCAAACAACAAGTGAGACAGATGTAAACAAATTATTCTATCAAAATGAAAGAATATTCAGAGTATTGTGATTTCAAGGAAGAAAGTGGCGTTTTTGCCAAGCGAATGACATTTGATTTACACCTTGAAGGATGGTAGTGATAATGATGATAAAGATAATAATATTAATATAAACTACTGTTCATTTAGACCAATCATGTGCTAGTCACTCTATATATACGTTATCTCAAATCTTCAAAATATTCCACTCTCTTCATTCATTTTGGCTGCTGTAACAAAAATCCCATAAACTGGCTAGTTTACAAACAACATAAATTAATTTTTCACAGTTCTGGAGGGTCGGAAGTCCAAGATCAAGTTACCAGCAGATTCCACGTCTGGTGAGACCTGCTTTCTGGTTCATAGATGGCTGCCTTTTCTCTGTGTCATCCCGTAGAGGAAGGGGTGAGGGATGTCTCTGGGGTCTCTTTTATAAGGACCCTGATTCATTCATGAGGGTGGAACCTTTCAAAGGCCCCACCTCCAAATACTATCACGTTTGGAAATTAGGATTTCAACACATGAATTTTGCTGAGGGGGACACATTCAGTCTATAGCACCCACTGAGATAGATCTTATATGCAGTTCTTAATAAGAAGTAAAACATGAAGCTCACAGAGGTTTAGTGACTTGTCTAAAGCCAAATTTACTAATGGCAGAGCTCAGACTCAAGCCCAGAACAATCTAGCTCCAAAGCCAACCATTGTTCTCAATGCACCAATGTTCCCAAAGTGGGGAACAAGCATCAGTGGTGATGAGGGAGATAAATCTAGGTGTGCTGTGAAACAAGGAGAAACAAGGCATAGGAGAAACAACACATTGAATCCCATAGTGGGGGAATTATTCCCATTTCATTGTTCTGTTAAAGTCTGGGAGGAATTTCAATTTGATGGAATATGTCCTTACAGCTCTTTAATCTTTTTTTTTAAACATCTTTATTGGAGTATAATTGCTTTACAGTGGTGTGCTACTTTCTGCTCTAAAACAAAATGAATCAGCTATACATATACATATATCCCCATATCTCTTCCCTCGTCCGTCTCTCTCCCACCCTCCCTTTCCAACCCCTCTAGGTGGTCACAAAGCACCAAGCTGATCTCCCTGTGCTATGCGGCTGCTTCCCACTAGCTATCTATTTTACATTTGGTAGTATTTATAAGTGCATGCCACTCTCTCATTTCATCTCAGCTTACCCTTCCCACTCCCCTTGTCCTCAAGTCCATTCTCTACGTCTGCGTCTTTATTCCTGTCCTGCCCTTAGGTTCTTCAGAACCTTTTTTTTTTTTTTTAGATTCCATATATATGTTAGCATACGGTATTTGTTTTTCTCTTTCTGACTTACTTCACTCTGTATGACAGACTCTAGGTCCATCCACCTCATTACAAATAACTCAGTTTCGTTTCCTTTTTATGGTTGAATAATATTCCATTGTATATATGTACCACATCTTCTTTATGCATTCATCTGTCGATGGACATGTAGGTTGCTTCCATGTCCTGGCTATTGTAAATACAGCTTCAGTGAACATTGTGGTACATGACTCTTTTTGAATTATGGTTTTCTCAGGGTATATGCACAGTAGTGGGATTGCTGGGTCATATGGTAGTTCTATTTTTAGTTTTTTAAGGAACCTCCATACTGTTCTCTATAGTGGCTGTATCAATTTACATTCGCAACAACAGTGCAAGAGGGTTCCCTTTTATCCACACCCTCTCCAGCATTTATTGTTTGTAGATTTTTTGATGATGGCCATTCTGACAGGTGTGAGATGATATCTCATTGTAGTTTTGATTTGCATTTCTCAAATGATTAATGATGGTGAGTATTATTTCATGTGTTTGTTGGCAATCTGTGTATCTTCTTTGGAGAAATGTCTATTTAGGTCTTCAGCCCATTTTTGGATTGGATTGTTTGTTTTTTTGATATTGAGCTAAATGAACTGCTTGTATATTTTGGAGATTAATCCTTGTCATTGCTTCATTTGCAAATATTTTCTCCCATTCTGAAGGTTGTCTTTTTGTCTTGTTTATGTTTTCCTTTGCTGTGCAAAAGCTTTTAAGTTTCATTAGGTCCCACTTTTTATTTTTGTTTTTATTTCCATTTCTCTAGGAGGTGGGTCAGAAAGGATCTTGCTGTGATATATGTCATAGAGTGTACTGTCTATGTTTTCCTCTAAGAGTTTGATAGTGTCTGGCCTTACATTTAGGTCTTTAATCCATTTTGAGCTTATTTTAGTGTATGGTGTTAGGGAGTGTTCTAATTTCATTCTTTTACGTGTAGCTCTCCAGTTTTCCCAGCACCACTTATCGAAGAGGCTGTCTTTTCTCCATTGTATATTCTTGCCTCCTTTATCAAAGATAAGGTGACCATATATGCATGGGTTTATCTCTGGGCTTTCTGTCCTGTTCCATTGATCTATATTTCTGTTTTTGTGCCAGTACCATACTGTCTTGATTACTGTGACTTTGTAGTATAGTCTGAAGTCAGGGAGCCTGATTCCTCCAGCTCTGTATTTCTTTCTCAAGATTGCTTTGGTTATTCGGGGTCTTTTGTGTTTACATACAAATTGTGAAATTTTTTGTTCTAGTTCTGTGAAAAATGCCATTGGTAATTTGATAGGGATTGCATTGAATCTGTAGATTGCTTTGGATAGTATAGTCATTTTCACAATATTGATTCTTCCAATCCAAAGAAATGGTATATCTCTCCATCTGTTTGTATCATCTTTAATTTCTTTCATCAGTGTCTTATAGTTTGCTGCATACAGATCTTTAGTCTCCTTAGGTATATTCCTAGGTATTTTATTCTTTATGTTGCAGTGGTAAATGGGAGAGTTTCCTTAACCTCTCTTTCAGATTTTTCATCATTAGTGTATAGGAATGCAAGAGATTTCTGTGCATTAATTTTATATCCTGCTACTTTACCAAATAAATTGATTAGCTTTAGTATTTTTCTGGTAGCATCTTTAGGATTCTCTATGTATAGTATCTGTCATGTGTAAACAGTGACAGCTTTACTTCCTCTTTTCTGTTTTGGATTCCTTTTGTTTCTTTTTCTTCTCTGATTGCTCTGGCTAAAACTTCCAAACTATGTTGAATAATAGTGGTGAGAGTGGACATCCTTGTCTTGTTCCTGATCTTAGAGGAAACTGTTTCAGTTTTTCACCATTGAGAACGATGTTGGCTGTGGGTTTGTTATATATGGCCTTTATTATGTTTTTGTTATATATGGCCTTTATTATGGGTTTGTTATATATGGCCTTTATTAGGTAGGTTCCCTCTGTGCCCACTTTCTGGAGAGTTTTTGTCATAAATCGGTGTTGAATTTTGTCAAAAGCTTTTTCTGCATCTATTGAGATGATCATATGGTTTTTCTCCTTCAATTTGTTAATATGGTGTATCACATTGATTGATTTGCATATATTGAAGAGTTCTTGCATTCCTGGGATAAACCCCACTTGATCATGGTGTATGATCCTTTTAATGTGCTGCTGGATTCTGTTTGCTAGTATTTTGTTGAGGATTTTTACATCCCTGTTCATCAGTGATGTTTGCCTGTAATTTTTTTTGTGTGTGTGACATCTTTGTCTGGTTTTGGTATCAGGGTGATGGTGGCCTTGTAGAATGATTTTGGGGGTGTTCCTCCCTCTGCTATATTTTGGAAGAGTTTGAGAAGGATAGGCGTTAGCTCTTCTCTAAATGTTTGAAGGAATGTGCCTGTGAATCCATCTGGTCCTGGGCTTTTGTTTGTTGGAAGATTTTTAATCACAGTTTCAATTTCAGTGCTTGTGATTGGTCTGTTTATATTTGCTATTTCTTCCTGGTTCAGTCTCGGAAGGTTGTGCTTTTCTAAGAATTTGTCCATTTCTTCCAGGTTGACCATTATTGGCATATAGTTGCTTGTAGTAATCTCTCATGATCCTTTGTATTTCTTCAGCGTCAGTTCCCCATTTTCATTTCTAATTCTGTTGACTTGAGTCTTCTTTCTTTTTTTCCTGATGAGTCTGCCTAATGGTTTATCAATTTTGTTTATCTTCTCAGAGAACCATCTTTTAGTTTTATTGATCTTTGCTATTGTTTCCTTCATTTCTTTTTCATTTATTTCTGATGTGATCTTTATGATTTCTTTCCTTCTGCTAACTTTGGGGAGGTTTTTGTTCTTCTTTCTCTAATTGCTTTAGGTGTAAGGTTAGGTTGTTTATTGAGATGTTTCTTGTTTCTTGAGGTATGATTGTATTGCTATAAACTTCCCTCTTAGAACTGCTTTTGGTGCATCCCATAGGTTTTGCGTTGTCGTGTTTTCATTGTCATTTGTTTCTAGGTATTTTTGGATTTTCTCTTTAATTTCTTCAGTGATCTCTTGGTTATTTAGTAGTTTATTGTTTAACCTCCATGTGTTTGTATTTTTTTACAGATTTTTTAGTGTAATTGATATCTAATCTCATAGTGTTGTGGTCAGAAAAGATACTTGATACAATTTCAATTTTCTTAAATTTACCAAGGCTTGATTTGTGACCCAAGATATGATCTATCCTGGAGAATGTTCCATGAGCACTTGAGAAGAACGTGTATACTGTTGTTTTTGGATGGAAGGTCCTATAACTATCAATTAAGTCCTTCTTGTTTAATGTGTCATTTAAAGCTTGTGTTTCCTTTTTTATTTTCATTTTGGATGATCTGTCCATTGGGGAAAGTGGGGTGTTAAAGTGCTTATTTTGGCCCTTACACTGCTGAAGATTCACTGAGGCTTTTTGGTCGTCAGGGTAGCACACTGAAAATTGCTGGGGTTTAGGAGTTAATATATTTTGTATAGCCCAGTGCTCAGCAAATGTTCCTTTCCTCCACCCTTCCTTTCCTCTTCCTGCTTCCAAAGGCTTCTGTTAAGATGTGGACCAACTGGAATGCTCATATATTTCTCATGGAAATGAAAATTGGTGCAGCGACTTGGGAAAACAGTTTTGCAGTTTCCTTAAAAGATAAACATAAACTTACTCTACAACCCAACAAATCTACTGCTAGGCATCTATCCAAGAGAATTAAAAACATGTGTCTATACAAAAGCTTGTGCACGGATGTTCATAGCAGTGTTATTCACGATAGCTAAAAAGTGGAAACAACTCAAATGCCCATCAGTATTTGAATGGATAAATAAAGTGTTATATGTCCATGCAATGGAGTATCATTTGGCAATAAAAGGAAAAAATTATTATATATGCTACAACATGGATGAAACTTGAAAACATTATGCTCAATAAAAGAAGCCAGTCACAAAAGACCACATAGTGTATCATTGCATTTATATAAAATGTTCAGAATAGGTAAATTTATTGACACAGAAAGTAGCGTAGTGATTGCCTGGGGCTGGCAGGTAGGAGGGAGAAGATGAGCTGGGGAGAATGAAGACTGACTACTGATAGTCATTGGGTTTCCTATTTGGGGTGATGAAAATGTTCTAAAACTGTGGTGATGATTGTGCAACTCTGTGAACATAGTAAGAATCGGATGGTACATTTTAAATGGGTGAATTTTATAATATGTGAATTACATTATAATAAAGCTGTTGTTAAAAAATGTTCCCATAAAATTTAAGTATTCTTTAGAGACAGCCATGCTGTAAAAGAATAGAGCATGAGTGCTGAGTGAAATTTCAGAAAAGGAATCTTGTATTTGGTGAAAAATGGGATGGGGACTGGAAAGGAACAGGGCCTGAAAGAGGAAATGCTCGTGGAGCTAATGAACTGGCACCACCAACTCTCTTGGTTCAAACACCGCCTGGACTGCCCTAGCGGCCAGCCAAGTCACACAGGAGCCTGCTCCATGTGCTTTGGCACTCAGAGGAGGATCATTTTTTAAAATCCTCATTCCTCAATATGACAGTTATTAGTAGTGACAATCAGTAATAGCATTCTTTTCTTGATTCTTTTTTTAGTATTAAAAAGTTGCCGATGTAAAAGAGTGAATATATTTCTATTTTAAAGAAATTTCTATTTAAATAGATTTTTCAGATTCAGAAAAGATTTTAGTATAAATTAAAATTTGCATTTATCAAACAGGAATAGTACACCTTACAGCTTGTATTTTGTTTTACTGTTTAAATTTTAAACAAAAATCTCCAAGTGGTCACATAAAATAACAGCATTGAAATAACTCTAGTTATGTTTTTTTTCATCTTTAAGATCACCATGCAATTGCTGTTTATTTAGAATCTCTAGTTTAAATGTAGGAATATGTAGTATCACAGGGGTTGGAGATGTGAAGTTGTGGCTGAAAAAGAGTTTGCACAATTCCGAACAGCTCCCACTGTTCTGAACTGATTCTCAAAAGGAGCATATGTTGCCAACTCCATGTGTGTAGGGAGCCCACTGAATAATTGATGGCTCTCAGAATAACTTCCATGTAGAATACAATGTTTACTGACAGTTAAATTATTAAAATGTGATAATTTGAAGCTTACACATACATTATTAAAATTCAGCAGTAACAATTGTGGTTGTCTCAACTCTTCAGGGAAGAGTACTTTATCAATGGCAATGCTTAGAACTGTTGGCACATGGTGATAATAAAAAGCAGACTGACTTTTAGTTGGTTTTATCACTGTTTTTGAAATCTCTGTAAATAATGCACCCCCCGGATGCCTGTACCAGGGCAGACTGCCCCCACTATCCTACACTGGAACACCACTGATGTTTTTGCGTAAGTCTGAGTAGATGTAACTGTATCCATGGTAAGTGATGGTTTATGTATTCTAACAACTATAGTTACTGTAAATAAAATATGTAAACCTAAGAGTAAACAATTGTATCCTTTAAATCTAAATTTGCTGTAAGACTGTTATATAAGCCTAGCACTGGAATTAAACGGTTAACTTTTAGCAAACCTCTGAGCTCACAGAGGTTCTAAAGCCCACACTAAGTTGTAATAAGTTAAAATGGATTTCCCAAGGTAAAAATTGGTTTTGTTCATTAAGAAGAAAAGATGATTGATTTTTTACATTTTATTTTTTTGAAGTCTAGTTGATGTACAATGCTGTGCTCACAGAGGTTCTAAAGCCCACACTAAGTTGTAATAAGTTAAAATGGATTTCCCAAGGTAAAAATTGGTTTTGTTCATTAAGAAGAAAAGATGATTGATTTTTTACATTTTATTTTTTTGAAGTCTAGTTGATGTACAATGCTGTGCTCACAGAGGTTCTAAAGCCCACACTAAGTTGTAATAAGTTAAAATGGATTTCCCAAGGTAAAAATTGGTTTTGTTCATTAAGAAGAAAAGATTGATTTTTTACATTTTATTTTTTTGAAGTCTAGTTGATGTACAATGCTGTGCCAATCTCTGCTGCACAGCAAACGGACTCAGTTACACACATATAGACGTTTTAAAAATATTCTTTTCTATTATGATTTATCACAGGATATTGAACATAGTTCCCTGTGCTATACAGTAGGACCTTGTTATTTATCCCTCCTATATATAATAGTCTGTATCTGCTAATCCCAAGCTCCCAGTCCTTCCCTCCCCCACCTCCCTCCCCCTTGGCAATCACAAGTCTGTTCTCTATGTCTGTGAGTCTGTTTCTGTTTCATAGATAGGTTCATTTGTGCCATATTTTAGATTCCACATATAAGTGATATCGTGGTATTTGTCTTTCTCTTTCTGACTTACTTCACTTAGTATGATAATCTCTAGTTGCATCCATGTTACTGCACATGGCATTATTTCATTCTTTTTTATGGCTGAGTAGTATTCCATTGTATATATGTACATCTTCTTTATCCATTCATATGTCAATGGACATTTAGGTTGTTTCCATGTTTTGCCTATTGTGAACAGTGCTGCTATGAACATATGGGTGCATGTATCTTTTTGAATTATAGTTTTGTCCATGTATATTCCCAGAAGTGGGATTGCTGGATCATATGGAAATTCTATTTTTAGTTTTCTGAGGAACCTTCATACTGTTTTCCATAGTGGTTGTACCAACTTACATTCCCACCAACAGTGCAGGAGGGTTCCCTTTTCTCCACACCCTCTCCAGCATTTCTTATTTGTAGACTTGTTAATGATGGCCATTCTGACCAGTGTGAGGTGGTACCTTATTGTAGTTTTGATTTGCATTTCTCTAATAATTAGTGATGTTGAGCATCTTTTCACGTGCCTACTGGCCATCTGTATGAGAAAAGACTGACTTTTACAAACTACTGTTGAGATCTTGGGGCACCCGACACACATTTTGTTTTTAAATGTTGAAAATATTTTAATATAAAAAATAGCTAGAACATGAAAAGAAGAAAATAATAAGCAAACAATTATAACAATGCTGTATAAGAGCATTTAACATAGTAATGACATATTGTCTGGATTTACCTCTTTTTCACCAGAAAGGTGTATGAAATATAAGATAAATATGTACACGTAAAACAAAACCAGTTGACCCTATACCCTGAATCATTAAGACTTCTAGAGACTTCTTATATAATTTACTCATATATTAGAGATCTAAAGTTTGTTTAGAGAGCTAAAATATCCCATCAACCTATCCATCCATTCTTTTTCTTAGCTGCCTGCCTTTCCGCCCTTTTTTTTTTTTTTTTGTGGTACGTGGGCCTCTCACTGTTGTGGCCTCTCCCGTTGTGGAGCACAGGCTCCGGACGCACAGGCTCAGCGGCCATGGCTCACGGGCCCAGCCGCTCCGAGGCATGTGGGATCCTCCCGGACCGGGCCACGAACCCGTGTCCCCTGCATTGGCAGGCGGACTCTCAACCACTGCGCCACCAGAGAATACCCCTTTTCCGACCTTTATACTTTCCATCTTTTAAATTCTTCATTCATTCAGTTCCTCTTATATTCCAGGCACTATGCTAAGTAATGAATCACAAAGATGAATGTATAATTTCTGCCCTCAAAACTCTCTCAGTCTGGTGGCAAAGACAGACAGACAAACAACTTATTATCATTCAGTATGGTTAGTGCTGCAATATAAGAATGTACAGAGAGCTGCAGGAGCATTGAGGAAGGGTTAACTAGCCCTATATGGGCATAGAGAAACTCTATAAGAGGTGACATCAAACTGAGTGTTAAGGGCTTCAAGAGTTCTCCAGGTAGTGTACACATGTGTGGTGGGTGGTGGTGGTGGAGCAGAGGGAAGACATTCTACAGTGAGAGTTCAAGACTTGTTTTGCTTTCTTCTCATGTTCCTCAATTTTATATTGAAGTAGTTTAAAAACTAATTTATCCTCAGTGTTTTACTGAGCACCTCATATGGGCAACATTCAATTAATGGGAAATTCCTGGATTATTGACTGCTTACAAGACATTAACTGACTTTGTAGAACAGTTTGTCAAGCTCACTTAAATAGGACCTTTACAAATTTGAATTTTGACTCTAAAATCTTTTCTTTCTGCTCAGCTCTATACACAAGAGTGAGTTTGGGATAAGCAATACTTTATAACTTTTCCCCATCTCCATTTCTCAGGTTTAAGAGGTCCTATTAATTCTACTAGTCCATAACAAAACCTGCTTACACTGGTTGATTCCCTTGAGAACAGGGTTAGGGAAGCCACTACACCTCGCCCTAAGAATTCCTGTCCTCAGAAAGCTGTTTTAGGGTGAGAGGCCTGCTCAGCCTTATTAGAAGAAGTGCCATCAGGCCCATCTAAGGGCTACTTTCTCCAGCCCCTCAAGTTCCCAACCACAACAAAATCAGACAGTTGAGAAAAAGAGAGCTACTTCTACTCAGAAATAGAGCTTCTCCCATATGGATTTAGGTCAATGAAAATTCACTCAACTAAAACCCTAAATGTATGCTTGAGCCTTATTATTTTCTAAACTACCACAATATCATCCATCCCACATGTTCTTCTTATACTGTGACCTTGACATTCCACCCATAGAGTAGAGGGCACAGTGTTCGCTCTTTTTATCTGGGCACACCACTGTGACTGCCTCCACTGATGGAGTACAGTGGAAGATACACCACGTGACTAACAAGACTAGATCACTAAAATACTAGGCGCTCTGATTACTTCTTAGAACACTTACTCTTGTATCCCAGACTCCAGGCTGTGAGGAAGCCCAAGCTAGCCTAAACAGAGAAACCACGTGGAGAAGCCACATGGAAGTGCTCCAACCACTGGCCCATCTGAGGTCTCAGCCAACAGCCAACTCAGTCAACAGATAAGTGACTAAAAATGCCTCCAGATAGCTCTAGTCCCCAGCCTAAGTACCTGTAATTATTTTGTTAACATTTTATTTTCTAAATTAACCTCATACCAATAACCTATAAATCCATTTGACCTAGTATGCTAAAATAGCCTAGTGTATGAATCTACCATGACAAACATTATACTTATAGGTTTGTGTTGAGTTAATTTAAGTAGGACACACTATAATGGGAAATGTCACCTAAATTATTTTCTTCATGCCTTTCCTGTTCACATCTGAGAGGGGGAAAAAGACAAAAACAAAACCAAAAAGCTAGTCTAGCTATTCTGCCCCCACCTGAGATTATAATGCTTTTATCATGGCTGGGAGTCGGAGAGCTGCAAATGGATCTAATGTGAATGATTTAAGGTCACCGTGCCTGTCATACTATCAGCCCAGGATCTGAATTGCACTCTTCTCTACCTCCCACTTCCTGGCTCTACTCAGCAGGATATATCGTCCCATTATCCACCCGGTTTCAACATAACCACACAGTCTCCTATCATTCTGTTTTTCCTGTTGGTTAGCCTAAGAGAATGGCCCAATACATAGAAGTTTCAGAAGCTTAGAAGAGAGAAAATTGGTATTTCTGCAGTTCTGTGAATATTAACAAGCTACCTCAGATTTGTCTACCTTTTACAGTTTCAATTGCTTTATATTGCTGCTGAGGATGCAGAGAAACTGGATCTCTCACACCTTGCTGTGAAATGGTACAGCCACTCCGGAAAAAAAGTTGGCAGTATTTTTGTACACACTTCCCATGAAACCCAGCAATCATACTCCTAAGCGTTTATCCCAGAGAAATGAAAACTTAAAACTTATATACTGTTGTTCATAGCAGCTTCGTTAGTAATAGTTAACAACCTGTTAACAACCAAAATGTCTCCCAATAGGTGAATGGTTAAACTGTGAGACAGCCATACCATGGAATACTACTCATAAATAAAAATAAATAAATAAATAATGAACTACTGATGCATCCAACAACTTGAATGGATTTCAAGGGCGATATGCTGAGTGAGAAAAGCCAGTGTCAAGAGGTCAAATAATATATGATTCTATTTATATAACATCCTTGAAATAGCAAAATTACAGAGATGGAGAACAGATTCATGACTGCCAGGGACTAGAGATGCTGGGAGGTTGTGAGGTGGGTGAGACTATGCAGAGATAGCATGAGGGAGATCTTTGTGGTGGAACAGTTCTATCTCTTGATTGTGGTGGTGGTTGCAGTATTGTACACATGAGATAGAATGACATATAGCTATACACATTATACTTATGTCAAATTCCTTGTTTTGATATTGTATTATCATTACATTAAGATGTAACCATTAAGGAAAACTCGGTGAAGGGTACATGAGACCAATCTGTACTATCTTTACAACTTCCTAAGAATCTCTAATAATTTCAAAATAAATTATTTTAACTGAGTTTTTGTCTCACTCTCTTAAAAATCCTTTCAGACATACAAGCATTTTATCTTTATCCCCACCCCATTTTACAAATGAAGAAACTGAGTCTCAGAAAGGTTTCAACTTTCCTAAAGCCACATGGCTAAGATGATTCTTGAACTGGCTCTTTTGATTCCAATTCCAGTGCTCTTTCATTCAGGTTTTAGTAGAGCCAGCTTAGCTCTAAGAATCAGAAGCTTAAGGCTTCTGTTCTTATTTCACAAATGCTATATTAGGTAAACTTCTCATGCTTTATTCAGTTGAAAGTTTTAACGATCTGAATTTACTAGATAGTGTGTCATTTTATGAAATGGCCATTTGTAGCTCTGTAAAATTAATTCCTTATTTATATGAGTGGAAATGTCACAGAACCAAAAGAACATGAATTATCTATTTGAGTACTAAGATTGAACTCAAGATCTTTTTTAAAAACCTGTACTAGATATATTTGGAGCTTTAGGGCTTAAAAAATAGAAAATCTCAAAATATTTGGGGGTTTCTTTCTGCAAAATGGCAGGTCAAAGTGTATTTGCCCATCATTTTTGTAGTCTCAGTGTTTATACAACTTAAAAAAGAACACAGAAGTTGCTAATCCAAAATGTATATAACTTCATACAAATTTTAGGATTATTTGTTCTACTTCTGTGAAAATGCCATGGGTATTTCGATAGGGATTGCATTGCATCGGTAGATTGCTTTAGGTAGTATGGACATTTTGACAATATTAATTCTTCCAATTCATGAGCATTTATTTGTGTCATTTTCATGTTCTTTCATCAGTGTCTTACAATTTTCCAAGTATCGGTCTTTTGCCTCCTTGGTTAAATTTATTCCTAGATATTTTATTCTTTATGATGCAGTTGTAAATGTGATTATTTTCTTCATTTCTCTTTCTGACAGTTTATTAGTATATAGAAATGCAACAGGTTTCTGTAGATTAATTTTGTATCCTGCAACTTTATTGAATTCACTTATTAGTTCTAATAGTTTTTTTGGTGGCATCTTTAGGACTTTCTGTATATATTATCATGTCATCTGGAAATAGCAATAGTTTTACTTTTTCTCATCTGATTTAGATGCCTTTTATTTCTTTCTCTTGTCTGCTTGCTGTGGCTAGGACTTTCAGTACTATGTTGAATAGAAGAGGGGAGAGTGGGCATCCTTGTCTTGTTCTTGATCTTAGAGGAAAAGCTTTCAGCTTTTCACTGTTGAGTATTGTTAGCTGTGGGTTTGTCATATATGACCTTTTATTATGTTGAGGTATGTTCTTTCTATACCCACTTTGTTGAGAGTTTTTATCATAAATGGATGTTGAATTTTTTCAAAAGCTTTCTCCGACATGAAACTCCAAAAAGCACCAGCTGTGTAGCAAATTTACAGAGCAGGTGGTCCAGATTGGAGCCATTAGAAGATGGAGGACTCCAAGAGGATAGTTTCAGGGGAGAAAATGGCAATTTGATGAAACAGGCAGAATGTGGAGATTTTAGCAAAAACTGAAGAAAGGTCTTTTAGAAACTCTGAGGTGGAGAGGAAAAGTGAGGAGAAAGGAGCGAACCAAATGAGAAAGTCATGATTCAAATACGAGCAAACTAAGAGTTGATATGACCTTCAGCAGTTGATATTCAGTGTTTAGAATACACCAATAGACAAATAATAAAAGACAGTCATCGTTATAGAAAAGACCGTAAATATTGTTGGCCTTGGAAAAATGTAAAAAACAAAGGCGTGGCTGATAGAAGTTGGGAAGTGGAAAGTGAGAGGAGAGATGGAGGGAAAGTTGAGAGAACTAATGACATTCTCTTACAAAGTGGAGTTGAGTGTACTGCAAATACAACCCAAATGACCTGTTGACGTGGAAAGATGAGTATATTGCTGACTGCAGTAATGGAGAAAATGGAGAACACTAACATGGCAAATCTTATTCTGTTTTTGTTCTCAAACTCTTTTTTAATATACAGTGAGGTATTGATGATCTGGCAACAGGACTCTTTCCCATTCTAGATTTTGGTTGCATATTAAATCCCCTATTTCTGGCTTAAGGCTATTCACAAAAAGTGAGGAGAGAGCTAGAGTCACCTCTGCTTCAGGATCTACTCCTGAATGATGTCTAAAGGTGCTGAAAAGCTTATCCTTGAAGTTTCAGATGCACTCATTCTTTCTTTACTTATAGGACTGAATCAGAGCTTCCGATGCAGTTCTAGATCTTTTTTTTAAAATTTAAATCCACTTTATTGTTATTTACTTTTCGCTTTTTTCAGTTCTAGATCTTTTAAGTCATCCTCAGAGTCTTCCCATTCTGCCTTCTCCATCTGTTTGTTTGCAGCTGAGGTCCCCACTAACAAATTAAATATTGGGTGTGGATTTGGGAGCCCTAGATTATGCACAACCAAAACTACTCTAAATTCCTCTGCAAATTTCACTATATCTTGTCTAGACTTTGCAAAGTCTTTTTACAATGGCTGTCAGCTCAGGTTGAGATCAGGAACTAAAAGTTGGGGATTTTCGCTGTTCTGAAAAGGGTTTAACTTTAAGGAGATTTGAGGGTTTCCGGCCAGCAAGGAGAGAAGTAGAGTGGGTGAAGAAGAGATAGAAACAGAGGTAAAAGGAAGAAATTATGGTGAAATTATGACATTTACAAAATAAGTTCATGAATTTGGACTTTGTATAAGTACATGTAAGAAGCAGGAGTACAGCCTGGAAGGTTGAATCATTACATTTAGACTGAGACAAACACATGAGAGGCTGCAAACAGTTGGTTATAAGTGTCACTGTGCTCCTCATGACCTAGGTCCCCATCTAAATGGCTGGGCCATTGCCATTGGAAAATGTGATGGATTTCCAGTTCCCAAACAGAAAGTTTGAAGAGAAGATCTCTCCCAGAATCAGAATCTCACAGACAAAATAGCAAGAGTGAGAAAATTTCTTATAAGGTTTTGAAAACTTACCTGAAGCATAGTTTACCCAAAGGATGGTGGTCAAGAAGAAACTGCTGGGGTTCAGGACACATTACCCCAAAATACGGCACCTTGGCATGTTGAATATTTTAAGCTGAAGGAGTTGAAGACCACAACAGAAGCATAAAGGTCACTCTGACCTTTCTCCCTCTCTCCTTCTTTCCTGGAACAGGGAAGCCAAGAAGAATTTAACAAACAGGACTTGCTAAATTTCCCCACTTTACTACACTTATCTCATACTCTTTGACCGATCACATTTCTCCATGACTATCCACTCTTCATCAAACCCAACATAAAAATACTCAGGTTTTAATGTCTCCATGGGTCTTCATTTCTTTATGAAGCCCCATGTGTCATGCAAAAACTTACATTAATATATTCATTTTCTCTTTTCTTGTTAATCTGTATTTGTTGATTTAACTTTTAGACCCAGCCAGGGACCCTCAGAGGGTTGAGGAAAACTTTTTCCACCCTAACAAAACCTCCTGAACTTCTTAGTTCTTGGGGCCAGCTTGAGGAACAGACTCTGAGTCTTTGTCCTGTCCCCTCTGAACTTTCATCTTAAAGATGCCCAATAAAAAATGGGAAGGACAGAACTAACTGCTGAACAATCATCGACAGGAAGACACTGGAACTCACCAAAAAAGATACCCCACGTCCAAAGACAAAGGAGAAGCCACAATGAGACGGTAGGAGGGGCGCAATCACAATAAAATCAAATCCCATAACTGCTGGGTGGGTGACTCACAAACTGGAGAACACTTATACCACAGAAGTCCACCCACTGGAGTGAAGGTTCTGAGCCCCACGTCAGGCTTCCCAACCTGGGGGTCCGGAAACGGGAGGAGGAATGCCTAGAGAATCAGACTTTGAAGCCTAGCAGGATTTGATTGCAGGACTTCAACAGGACAGGAGGAAACAGAGACTCCACTCTTGAGGGCACACACAAAGTAGTGTGTGCATCAGGACCCAGGGGAAGGAGCAGTGACCCCAGGGAAGACTGAACCAGACCTACCTGCTAGTGTTGGAGGGTCTCCTGCAGAGGCAGGGGGTGGCTGTGTCTCACCATGAGGACAAGGACACTGGCAGCAGAAGTTCCTGGAAGTACTCCTTGATGTGAGCCCTCCCAGAGTCCGCCATTAGCCCCACCAAAGAGCCTGGGTAGGCTCCAGTGTTGGGCCACCTCAGGCCAAACAACCAACAGGGAGGGAACCCAGCCCCACCCATCAGCAGACAAGCAGATTAAAGTTTTGCTGAGCTCTGCCCACCAGAGCAACAGTCATCTCTACCCACCACCAGTCCCTACCATCAGGAAACTTGCACAAGCCTCTTAGATAGCCTCATCCACCAGAAGGCAGACAGCAGAAGCAAGAAGAACTACAGTCCTGCAGCCTGTGGAACTAAAACCACATTCACAGAAAGATAGACGAGATGAAAAGGCAGAGAGCTATGTACCAGATGAAGGAACAAGATAAGACCCCAGAAAAGCAACTAAATGAAGTGGAGATAGGAAACCTTCCAGAAAAAGAATTCAGATTAATGATAGTGAAGATGATCCAGGGCCTCGGAAAAAGAATGGAGGCAAAGATCGAGTAGATGCAAGAAATGTTTAACAAAGACCTAGAAGAATTAAAGAACAAAGAAACAGAGATGAACAATACAATAACTGAAATGAAAAATTCACTAGAAAGAATCAATAGCAGAATAACTGAGGCAGAAGAACGGATAAGTGACCTGGAAGACAGAATGGTGGAATTTGCTGCTGGGGAACAGAATAAAGAAAAAGGAATGAAAAGTAATGAAGACAGCCTAAGAGACCTCTGGGACAACATTAAACGCAACAACATTCGCATTATAGGGGTCCCAGAAGGAGAAGAGAGAGACAAAGGACCCAAGAAAATATTTGAAGAGATTATAGTCAAAAACTTCCCTAACATGGGAAAGGAAATAGCCACCTAAGTCCAGGAAGCGCAGAGAGTCCCATACAGGTTAACCCAAGGAGAAACACGCTGAGACACCTAGTAGTCAAATTGGCGAAAATTAAGGACAAAGAAAAATTATCAAAAGCACCAAGGGAAAAATGACAAATAACATACAAGGGAACTCCCATAAGGTTAACAGCTGATTTCTCAGCAGAAACTCTACAAGCCAGAAGGGAGTGGCAGGACATATTTAAAGTGATGAAAGGGAAGAACCACAACCAAGATTACTCTACCCAGCAAGGATCTCATTCAGATTCGATGGAGAAATCCAAAGCTTTACAGACAAGCAAAAGCCAAGAGAATTCAGCACCACCAAACCAGCTCTATAGCAAATGCTAAAGGAACTTCTCTAACTGAGAAACACAAGAGAAGAAAAGGACCTACGAAAACAAACCCAAAACAATTAAGAAAATGGTAAGAGGAACATACATATTGATAATTACCTTAAGCATGAATGCATTAAATGCTCCAACCAAAAGACACAAGCTTGCTGAATAGACACGAAAACAAGACCCGTATATATGCTGTTGACAAGAGACCCACTTCAGACCTAGGGACACATACAGACTGAAAGTGAGGGGATGGAAAAAGATATACCACACAAATGGAAATCAAAAGAAAGCTGGAGTAGGAATACTCATATCAGATAAAATAGACTTTAAACTAAAGAATGTTACAAGAGACAAAGAAGGACACTACATAATGATCAAGGGGTCAATCCAAGAAGAAGATATAACAATTATATATGCACCCAACATAGGAGCACCTCAATACATAAAGCATCTGCTATCAGCTATAAAAGAGGAAATTGACAGTAACACAGTAATAGTGGAGGACTTTAACACCTCACTTACACCAATGGACAGATCATCCAGACAGAAAATTAATAAGGAAACACAAACTTAATGACACAATAGACCAGATAGATTGAGTTGATATGTAGAAGACATTCCATCCAAAAACAGCAGATTACACTTTCTCCTCAAGTGCACACGGAACATTCTCCAGGATAGATCACATCTTGGGTCACAAATCAAGCCTCAGTAAATTTAAGAAAATTGAAATCATATCAAGCATCTTTTCTGACCACAGTGCTATGAGATTAAAAATCAATTACAGGGGAAAAAACGTAAAAAACACAAACACATGAGGGCTAAACAATATGTTACTAAATAACCAAGAGTTCACTGAAGAAATCAAAGAGGAAATCCAAAAATACCTAGGGACAAATGACAATGAAAAGACGATGGCCCAAAACCTATGGGATGCAGCAAAACCAGTTCTAGGAGGGAAGTTTATAGCAATACAATCGTACCTCAAGAAACAACAAACATCTCAAATAAACAGTCTAACCTTACACCTAAAAGAACTAGAGAAAAAAGAACAAACAAAACCCGAAGTCAGTAGAAGGAAAGACATCATAAAGATCAGAGCAGAAATAAATGAAATAGAAACAAAGAAAACAATAGCAAAGATCAATAAAACTAAAAGCTGGTTCTTTGAGAAGATAAACAAAATTGATAAACCATTAGCCAGACTCATCAAGAAAAAGAGGGAGAGGAATCAAATCAATAAAATTAGAAATAAAAAAGGAGATGTTACAACAGACACTGCAGAAATACAAGGCATCCTAAGAGACTACTACAAGCAACTCTATGCCAATAAAATGGACAAATTCTTAGAAAGGTATAACCTTCCAAGACTGAACCAGGAAGAAATAGAAAATATGAACAGGCCAATCGCAAGTAATGAAATTGAAACTGTGATTAAAAATCTTCCAACAAACAAAAGTCCAGGACCAGATGGCTTCACAGGTGAATTCTATCAAACATTTAGAGAAGAGCTAACACCCATCCTTCTCAAACTCTTCCAAAAAATTTCAAAGGAAGGAACACTCCCAAACTCATTCTATGAGGCCACCATCACCCTGATACCAAAACCAGACAAAGATACTACAAAAAAAGAAAATTACAGACCAATATCGCTGATAAATGTAGATGCAAAAATCCTCAACAAAATACTAGGAAACAGAATCCAACAACACTTTTATTTTTATTTTTTTTTGTGGTACGCGGGCCTCTCACTGTTGTGGCCTCTCCCATTGTCGAGCACAGGTTCCAGACACGCAGGTTCAGCGGCCATGGCTCACGGGCCTAACCGCTCCGTGGCATGTGGGATCTTCCTGGACCGGGGCACGAACCCGTGTCCCCTGCATCGGCAGGTGAACTCTCAACCACTGCGCCACCAGGGAAGCCCCCAACAACACTTTAAAAGGATCATACACCATGATCAAGTGGGCTTTATCCCAGGGGTGCAAGGATTCTTCAATATACACAAATCAATCAATGTGATACACCATATTAACAAACTGAAGAATAAAAACCATATGATCATCTCAGTAGATACAGAAAAAGCTTTTGACAAAATTCAACACCGATTTACGACAAAAACTCTCCAGAAAGTGGGCACAGAGGGAACCTACCTCAACGTAATAAAGGCGATATATGACAAACCCGCAGCAAACATCATTCTCAATGGTAAAAAACTGAATGCATTTCCTCTAAGATCAGGAACAAGACAAGGATGTCCACTCTCACCACTATTATTCAACATAGTTTTGGAGGTCCTAGCCACGGCAATCAAGAAGAAAAAGAAAGAAAAGGAATACAAATTGGAAAAGAAGAAGTAAAATTGTCACTGTTTGCAAATGACATGATACTATACATAGAGAATCCTAAAGATGCCACCAGAAAACTACTAGAGTTAATCAATGAATTTGGTAAAGTTGCATGATACAAAATTAATGCACAGAAATCTCTTGCATTCCTATACACTAATGATGAAAAATCTGAAAGAGAAATTAAGGAAACACTCCCATTTACCATTGCAACAAAAAGAATACAATACCTTGGAATAAACCTACCTAAGGAGGTAAAAGACCTGTATGCTGAAAACTATAAGACATTGATGAAAGTAATTAAAGATGATACAAACAGATGGAGAGCTATACCATGTTCTTGGATTGGAAGAATCAATATTGTGAAAATGACTATACTGCCCAAAGCAATCTACAAATTCAATGCAATCCCTATCAAATTACCAATGGCATTTTTTACAGAGCTAGAACAAAAAATCTTAAAATTTGTATGGAGAC
This sequence comes from Phocoena phocoena, assembly GCF_963924675.1. Lineage (NCBI taxonomy): Eukaryota > Metazoa > Chordata > Mammalia > Artiodactyla > Phocoenidae > Phocoena > Phocoena phocoena. The sequence continues at coordinate 29,377,109 of NC_089234.1, forward strand.
ACAAAAGACCCCGAATAGGGCTTCCCTGGTGGCACAGTGGTTGAGAGTCTGCCTGCCGAAGCAGGGGACACAGGTTCGTGCCCCAGTTTGGGAAGATCCCACATGCCGCGGAGCGGCTAGGCCCATGAGCCATGGCCGCTGAGCCTGCACATCCAGAGCCTGTGCTCTGCAACGGGAGAGGTCACAACAGTGAGAGGTCTGCGTACCACAAAAAAAAAAAAAGACCCCGAATAGCCAAAGTGGTCTTGAGGGAAAAAAACAGAGCTGGAGGAATCAGACTCCCTGACTTCAGACTATATTACAAAGCTACAGTAATCAAGACAATATGGTATTGGTGCAAAAACAGAAATATAGATCAATGGAACAGGATAGACAGCCCAGAGATAAACCCATGCACCTATGATCAACTAATCTATGACAAAGGAGGCAGAGATATACAATGGAGAAAAGAGAGTCTCTTCAATAAGTGGTGCTGGACAGCTACATGTAAAAGAATGAATTTAGAACACTCCCTAACACCATATGCAAAAATAAACTCAAAATAGATTAGAAACCTAAATGTAAGACTGGACACTACAAAACTCTTAGAGGAAAACTTAGGAAGAACACTCTTGAACCTAAATCCCAGCAAGATCTTTTTTGATCCACCTCCTAGAGTAATGGAAATAAAAACAAAAATAAAAATGGGACCTAATGAAACTTAAAAGCTTTTGCACAGCAAAGGAAACTACAAACAAGACAAAAAGACAACCCTCAGAATGGGAGAAAATATTTGCAAATGAATCAACAAACAAAGCATTAATCTCCAAAATATATAAACAGCTCATGCAGCTCAATATTAAAAAAACAAACAACCCAATCCAAAAATGGGCAGAAGACCTAAATAGACATTCCTCCAAAGAAGATATACAGATGGCCAAGAAGCACATGTAAAGCTGCTCAACGTCACTAATTATTAGAGAAATGCAAATAAAAACTACAATGAGGAATCACCTCACACCAGTTAGAGTGGGCATCATCAGAAAATCAGCAAACAACAAATGCTGGAGAGGGTGTGGAGAAAAGGGAACACTCTTTCACTGTTGATGGGAATGTAAATTGATAACAGCCACTATGGAGAACAGTATGGAGGTTCCTTAAAAAACTAAAAATAGAATTACCATATGACCCAGCAATCCCACTACTGGGCATATACTCAGAGAAAACCGTAATTCAAAAAGACACATGCACCCCAATGTTCATTGCAGCACTATTTACAATAGCCAGGACATGGAAGCAACCTAAATGCCCATCAACAGATGAATGGATAAAGAAGATGGTACACATATACAATGGAATATTACTCAGTCATAAAAAGGAACGAAATTGGGTCACTTTTAGAGACGTGGATGGATCTAGAGACTGTCATACAGAGTGAAGTAAGTCAGAAAGAGAAAAACAGATATCATATATTAACACATATATGTGCAACCTAGAAAAATGGTACAGATGAACCGGTTTGCAGGACAGAAATTGAGACACAGATGTAGAGAACAAATGTATGGACACCAAGGGGCGAAAGTGGCAGGGGTGTTGGTGTTGGTGGGATGAATTGGGAGATTGGGATTGACATGTATACACTGATGTGTATAAAATGGATAACTAATGAGAACCTGCTGTATAAAAATATAAATTAAATAAAATTCCAAAAAAAGTGGGAAGGACAGAAACAAATAGTAGTGTTTTTACTAATAAGGCAGAATTCCACGAAGTATAAAAGTTTTGCCAATCTGATCAGATGATCAAAGGATTCTTAAAATGGATTTCTTAATCCTGGGATACAAAATAAACTCAACATTTGAGGAGCTCAAAGAAATGAAATAAAAAGAAGTCAGAGTCAGTCCAAATGCAAGACTTATAAACTTCAGTGTTAATATCAAAGAGACCACAGCAGGAGGCTGAGGGGGTCTGGGAAACACTGTTTTTGAATTGAGAGCCTTGGGTCCTGTTGATGAAGATGTCTCAATTGGATTTCAGTGGGAGTGTCAAAATTATTGAACGCTGACTCCAAAATACCACCAAACTGACCTGTTGGTAAGGCAAAACTGAGTTTATTGGTTATCGTGATAAGAGAGGAAATACCTTTACAAAGTCTAGCAGCATCTCAGAAGAGCGAGGACAAAGTCAGGATATTTATGAAGATTTTGAAGGCTGGTTTAAAGTAGGTCTTTCGATGTGTGAGCTTGCTGAGGTTTGGGTATCATGACATAATAGTTTAGGATTGGTGGATACAGCAAAGCAAGGGTATTTTTTTTTTTTGCGGTACGGGGTCCTCCCACTGCTGTGGCCTCTCCCGTTGCGGAGCACAGGCTCCAGACGCGCAGGCCCAGCGGCCATGGCTCACGGGCCCAGCCGCTCTGCGGCATTTGGGATCTTCCCGGACCAGGGCACGAACCCGTGTCCCCTGCATCGGCAGGCGGACTCTCAACCACTGTGCCACCAGGGAAGCCCAAAACAAGGGTTTTGAGGTGGGGGTTTCATAATGTCTTGGAGAGTTAACAGTCATTTGATACTATCTATTAAAATTTGAGCAGTCTGAGGTTCCTTTAAATGGGTTTTCATAAAGTTACTGAAATAAACTTTTTTCAAGTTGTATCTGCCTGGGCAAGAGCTTCCTGGAGTAGTAAAGTCATGTTGATGAAGAGAGTAGTCGGTTTCCTTTCTCAGTGAGGTATCAACAGATAACTGTGTGTGGTTGCTAACAAAAGAATTATCCGCTTAAATGTGTTGTTGGAAATTACAGAGGTGAACAGAAGAGGAAGCGAAAATATAATTTAATCCTATTGAGAGGAGGAAGGAAGGAATGGTGGTGGGGGTACTTTTAAAGACCTAAATCCTTGGGCTTCCCTGGTGGCGCAGTGGCTAAGAATCTGCCTGCCAATGCAGGGGACACAGGTTCGAGCCCTGGTCTGGGAAGATCCCACATGCTGCGGAGGAACTAAGCCCATGCACCACAACTACTGAGCCTGTACTCTAGAGCCCTCAAGCCATAGCTGTTGAGCCCTTGTGCCGCAACTACTGAAGGCCATGCGCCTAGAGTTCATGCCCCACAAAAAGAGAAGCCACCGCAATGAGAAGCCCGCACACTGCAACAGAAAGTAGCTCCCGCTCGCCGCAACTAGAGAAAGCCCGCGCACAGCAACAAAGACCCAACACAGCCAAAAATAAAATAAATAAATAAATTTATAAAGAGCTAAACCCTTATCTTTCATACAAGGAAATCTGGGATAATTTCCAAAATTGATGATTAAGAAATGGTAGTATTGGTGGGAGAGGCAGTACTCTTCATTATGAACCTTTTGTTTTTTTTAACTATCTGAATAGATATTACTCTGGTAATTAAAAAATAATAATAATGAAGGAAAGGCTAATTAGCAATTGATTGTTCAGTAGAAAGACTAGAGAATAAGAGCTTTGGTTAGACAAGAGGTCATTGAATATCTTCTCCAAGTTTGCTCAGAGTGGTGAGGGGGGAGTGTTAGGGAGAGCATGGGGGAGGGGAAGAAAGTAGAAGCAAAGGGAGTGCTTGAGAAGTTTAGGCAGCAAGGAAACAAAGAAATGGGAGAGTCAGGAGGAGGGCACTCAGAGAGGGAAGGAGGTCTGCTCGTGACAGATGCAAAGGTGGCTGGGACCCAGCTGAGGGTCCTCTTTTCTGTCCCCTGCACTCCCTTCCTCTTTGCTTCTCCTTTTCCTCTTTCACCGGCTGTGACATGGGCCTGGAGTAGTTTTTATTACAATTTTTGGTGTATTTATTGACTATAGTTTTATGTTTCCTGTTCATAATTGAAAAAGCAGATGAGTTAAACATTTTCTGTTTCTCACGAGAAAAAAAATCAAACTAAATTGAGTTACTTTTTATTTCTCTGTGGTCTTCAGTTGACTTCCTTCTGTGGGTGAGTATTCTTCAAAGCCTTGCCCCTCCCCCATCCCCCAGCCTACACTATTCCCTTTGGTAAATGTAATCTGCCTTCTCATATGCCAGAATTTTTATTGTTTCCCTGGTGATTTGTGCTCTTCTATGACACTTTTCATTATTTTAACCTACTCTAGGTTTTATCTATGAGGTCATAAGTTGGTCACTTTATAGTTTAGTATATAATATTCAAATTATTTCTAAACTTACTTTTGACCTTTACATATGTTTTCCCAGTAAAAAAGTGAAGCAGGGGTTTCATTCCACCTAGAAACTCAGGAGTCAATTTCAAGTTTTAGTTAAATAGTGATGATAAACACTTAGATTTTAAGTGTCAGCGTATGAAAATATTAACTGGAGGTTTACACAGGATGAGCAAAATTCCAGCAGATAATTATTTACTAAAATAACCTTTTGTCTTTATCAGATAAATTTAGCTCAAATATACAGTTAGAAATGATGAGAAAAGATTAAGTAACCTGTATTCAATTTGAAAACTTCTAAGGAATTAAAGATTTCAGTGGTTGTAGGAGGCTTAGGGCAAGAAAGACAAGAATTGACATCATGGCACAGCAGGGGTCCTGGACTGGAGTCAGAAGACATGAGGTGTACATCTAGCCTCTTATGAGCTGTGTGACCTTACTGGCTAGCAAACTACTTAATCGCTCTGAGAATCTATTTCTTTATCTGTGAAATGGGGATAATGATACCATCTACATCATAGAGCCATTGTGAGGATTAATTGAAATAATGAATATGAAATGCTTGGCACATAGTAAGTACATAATAAATATTAACTTATATATTATATATGTATAATATTTATAATTATATATAATATTTATACTATATATATATATGGTGACCTTTGAACAACATGGGTTGGAACTTAATGGATCCACTTGTACGTGGTTTTTCAATAGTAAGTATGACAGTAGTACACTCATGATGCACAGTTGGTTGGATCTGTGGATGCAGAACCACTGATATGGACAAAGTGCATATAAGGAGGGCCAGCTAGCTATGAGTTACACATGGATTTTTGACTGCATGGAAGGTTGACACCCCTAAGCCCTGCATTGTTCAGGGGTCAACTGATTATATATTATATTTAATATATTTTAATATTTTATTAAAATTATGTTCTATAAATATAATTAATAATCTATCATCAATGTTACTATGACTGCTGCTGCTACAAATTCACCATTTCGCTTCAGGCAAGTGATTTTACCTATCCGGGTGTCTGTTACAATAGATGAGTTCTCTCTTATCTCTGTTTTTATGTGACACTCCAGTTCGGCTCTCTTCTGCCTAAAACCCACCACGGACCACCCATCATGTGGTGACCTGTATTCTGTCCACAGGTAGGGAGATAGCAGACATCCCTTCTAAGGTTATTACATAAGCAGATTCAGTTATGCTTAGGTCTTAAGCAACATCAGAGTCTATTGACAACAAACCTAAATTCTTTTCATGATCCATACATAATTAGCTGCTTAAACCCAGGATCCTACCTGAGGTCTTTTCCTTGTCAAGGCTGCTCAGCCTGTTTTTCCCTATTACTAGCTGGAGAACTAACCTGCCCAGCTTCTTTCTTTCCTGCTATCCCAGAAAACAGTTAAAAAAAAAAAAAGAAAAAAGTTCTCTTCCTCTTTTTGTTTTAAGTGCGATTCCACTAATCTTTGTGGAGAATCCTGAGGTTGAGGTAGTTCCCAAGGTTCTAGAAATTGGATCCTGGTTTCTGTGTAATTGTCCTGGGAAATGAGTTCCTGCCCCCCTTGTATTTCCTGGATCTTGGTGGTTTCTCTCAATGCTCACAGTCCCCAGTCTCCCACTTCCCTTTAAATTAGTAGAAAACTGAGGACAACTTGGGATTGTCCTAAGGTTGAAGTAGACCTTGTTCCTGACTCCCATGCTCAAAGGAGAGCATCTCATTCTGGGCTTTGCTCTGGGTCTGAATCTTATCCTAGGAGCTGTCTGCACATTGGGTCAACTGAATGGGTCTATGACGTCAGAATGGTTCCAAGTTCTTCAGGATGCATCAGCGCACCTATGACTTACTGTCCAGATTCTGAGTCTTTCCAAGGAAAGCTCCCACTTCTCTCTCTCTCATTTCTAACATTCTCTTTCCCAGTTTTTGTTCTCTTTGCTTTTCAGTTTTTGAGGATTCTGTTGAGATACCCTCTAGCTCAGAGATTCTTTCCTCAGCTAGGTCCAGTCTACTAGCAAGCCCATCAATGGAATTCTTCATTTCTTGTTACAGTGTTTTTGATCCCTAACATTTCTTTTTGGTTCTTTTTTGGGATTTCCATCTCTCTACTTACACTGCTGTCTATTCTTGTATGCTGTCTGCTTTGTCTGTTAGCGCCCTCGGGAGTTAACATTAACCCTAATTGTTCGAAATTCCTGGCCTAATAATTTCCAACATCCCGGCTGTGTCTGATTCTGATGCTTACTCAGTCTCTTGTGTTTTTTGCTTTTTGGTACTCCTTGTAATTTTTTATTGACAGCTGGACATGATGTACTGAGTAAAAGGAATTGCTGTATATAGGACTTGAGCAAAGTGGTGGTGAGGTATGGGTGGAGGGGAAAAATTCTGTAGTGCCACTATTAGATCTCAGTCTTTTAGTGAGCGTGTGCTTCTGGACTGTGAACTTCACAATGTTTCTCAATTTTTTTTCTCCTCCCCTTAGGTGAGACAGGATGCCCAGAGTGGGTTGGAGTTGGGTATTTCCCTTCCCCAGGTCATTTCAGCTCTGATAATACCCCAGTAGATTAGGCACTGGTTAACTAGTTTCCCCTGAGGGTAGGCCTTGTTAAGAACAACAGTGAACTCTGCTCTGTTTCAGTATGGTTCCTTTTCTCCTCCTCCTGCTGGAAGCGTTTGGGATTTTTCTCCATTATTTACTGTGGGAACCTGGTCGAGCTCCTGGTGGTAAATCACACAGTATTAGGGGTGGGGAGGGGGAGCCGTGACTGGGACCCCCCGGAGTTTTGGGTTTTTTTTTATTTTTGTTTTTACATCTTTATTGAAGTATAGTTGCTTCACAATGTTGTGTTAGTTTCAGCTTCACAACAAAATGAATCAGTTATATATATACATATGTTCCCATATCTCTTCCCGCTTGCGTCTCCCTCCCTCCCACCCTCCCTATCCCACCCCTCTAGGTGGTCACAAAGCACCGAGCTGATCTCCCTGTGCTATGCGACTGCTTCCCACTAGCTATCTGTTTTACATTTGGTAGTGTATATATGTCAGTGCTACCCCCTAGAGTTTTAAACAGAGTCAGTCACAGTTCAGGTTTCCCTGCCCAGGCACTGGTTCCCAAGATGGTTTCCATTCCCAGGTCTCTACTCCAGTTAGCAGTAATGACCTGTATTTGCCTGTCTGACTCTCCAATCTTGCGAGCAGTACTGTGCACTGTGTCCTCCCCTCTCTTATAGATCCAAGAAGAGTTGTTGATTTCTCAGCCTGTTCAGCTTTTTACTCATAGTTAGGATGGGATGGCGACTTCCAAGCTCCTTACATGTAGAACTGGAAACTAGAAATCTAATGTTCTCTTTTAAATCAATTCTTAATTATAAAAGTAATGCATGAATAAACTATCCTTGAAAAAATTAATATATTCTAAATAAGAAGAGCCTTCTTTGTGTTCCATCCCCAGTCTTATTCCCATCTCTTTCTCCTTGGAGGTTTCCACTTTTATCATTTTGATGTGTATTTTTCCAGATTTAATATGTATGTGCATGTACTGGAGACCTTTATTAATATATGTAGATCTACCTAATGTTTTAAAGTGCTACAGTAATCCACAGTATGGCTGCACTCTGCTTTATTTAGCAATTTCCCTTCTGACAGACTTTGACGTTACTTCTGCCTTCAAGAAATAAAGTAGTGCTAAATGAAAGAAACCAGTCACAAAGGACCACATATTGTATGATTCTGTTTATATGAAATATCCAGAATAGGCAAATCTGTAGAGGCAGAAAGTAGATTAGTGGTTTCCTGGCTGGGGGTGGGAGGGAGAGCAATGTTGGGAAGTGATGGCTGAGGGGTACGGGCTTTCTTTTCAAGGTAATGAAAATATTCTAAAATTGATTGTGTTGATGGACACACAACTCTATGAATATACTAAAAGCCATTGAATTGTACACATTAATTGATGAATTATATGGTATATGCATTATATCTCAATAAAGCTATATAAAAGAAAAAGAAATATATTAATAATCTCATTAGATATGCTTCTTCAGGCCTGATTGGATCAGAGGCTGTCTCCAAGGACTGCTTACTGGTGCTGGTGGTTTTGGTTTTTTTTTTTTCCTATAAATTTATTTTCATACCAAAAGAAATAACATTCTAAGGCAATGTTTTTACTGTATAGTATAAAATAACTTCCACTAAATTAAAAATGGAATTTTTTTTTTTGCTATAAGCCACTGATAACTTTTCCATGAAAAAAATTTACGGGACTTCCCTGGTGGCCCAGTGGGTAAGACTCCGTGCTCCCAGTGCAGGGGGCCCAGGTTTGATCCCTGGTCGGGAAACTAGATCCCACGTGCATGCCGCAACTAAGAGTCTGCATGCTGCAACTAAGACCTGGCACAGCCTAAATAAATTAATTAATAAATATTTAAAAAAAAAAAAAAAAAAAAAAAAAAAAAAATTTACAATTTGCAGCACCTGTAGAAAAAACCACCTGTTCAATAATTATATAAATACTGTAGACAGATCCCAGTAGCCCATTATGTATCCTTTTTGGCAATGTCAGCTTCCTAAAGTCAATTAGCTTCTAAATTTGAAAGGCACCCGGTGGCCAACATTCTGCGTATTATTCAAGGCATCCATGTTAATTTTTTGGAAACAGACTTGAGAAGTCTGAAAAATCTATTAAGTTAAAAAGAATGAAGAAGTATCATACAGTTGATATTAGCAAACAACATTTTTTCCCTTAGCTGCAAGTTTTCCCCAGGGGATTTACAAAGTGCACCAGTTAAATACGTCTGTACATTTAAAAGCTCCTCACCTATGCAGGTAGCATGTTCTGTGATAAGCCTAGTCTCTTTAGCAGTTAAAGCTTTTTAGGTTTGAGCCATGACCTATGTGACCTGTGACCTTTGTGAAGAAGTGAGGAGGGGTAGACGGGCTGAGCAGTGCAGAGCTCCTGGTGGTTCCCATCATCTACCCTAAGAGCAGGAGTCAAGTGGGAAACTTGCTCTCACCCCATATCCCTTGTGAGTCTAAAATGGAAGGCAGCAAACTCAATGTCCTCCTCTTCATCCTTGTGGGCCTGAGCAACAGACAGTACTTCCCAGAGTGGGCTCTCCAAAGAGTTCTTCAATGCCTCATGGTAAAAATGGGCGCTTTCCTTAGGAGTAAAAAGATGTTCTATATGCCAGGCTCAACAGTCAGGCTTACCAGTGAGGCTGGAGCAACTTCTCTCTCCTCTGTACTAAAAGCTTCTCTGTGAAGGCTTTTCTACAATAGAAGTAGGTTTCCGATTTTGTATTGCTGACTCTGGGCACTAATCGTAAACACTGCTATTATATTAGAAAACATTAAATAATCAGTCACCATATGTTGAATGCCTAGTATATACCACTCGCAGTAGTAAATTCTCACAAGAAACCCTATGACAAAGGTATCATCTCCTTTCACAACTGGGGAGAGTAAGGTTAAGTAGCTAGCCTGAAGCCATGCAGATCTATTGCCCCAAAGCCTATGCCCCTTCTACTACATATGCTGTCTTCTGTGTATTTCAGCCTTGAATATCACGCTAAGGGCCTGAGAGCACGAGGTCAGAGGGCTTTTACTCGATTAATCCCTGTCTCGGTCACCACCTCGCAGGCTGCTCCACACACAGCTGGTTCCTGGTACATGTCAGTGGAAATGTACTCTTAGTACCTTCTGCCTTACATCGTCTGTGCAGGCCTTGTCTGAGCGTGGCCATGTACTACCTGAGGCATGAGCTCCCTATCGGGTTCACACAGGAGGCCCGGTGGAGCCTCTGACTAATTCTGAGAAGGGGATTTTTTTTAAAAAAAGAGGATGTTAGGAAGAGTCTAAAGGGAAATCTTAGGAAATTAAAATCTGTGGAATCAGCATGAAGGCTGCCTACGGATTGCATTAGTCATGGAAGGTAAATCCACTCTCAAGAAAGCAGAAAAGTGGAGAGACAGGGAGGATGCAGTGGGCAGGATGCAAATGATAGGTACAGGAGTTAACAAAGTACCTTCAGAAGGAAGAAACCCAACCCCAGTCCTCCCTAATGCACATGAGCATGTGTGGATCAGGTTAGGAAGGAGAGAAAATTAGAGGATGGCCAAAGCAGAATGATGCACATTGAGATATGGTTACGTGTTCATAGAAACAAATAAAACTGACCTCTGGAACACGCAGATGCTATCTCAAGACAAAAAGAAAAATCATCCACTAGAGTGTCTTGCCTCAATGGAAGGGAGATACTACTGTATTTGGAAAGTAGTTTTGTTTTGAAATTAGATGTAAGGCCAGATAGGAACAGAAAAGGATTAAAGGAACCTTCTTCCTCTGGATTAGAACTTCAGGACTTGGAGCTCAGAATAGATAGATAAAAGTCCTTGTGAGACAGACAGCTTTGAAAATAAGGCTGGCCTAACTGCCAGTGCCAGAAATGGATCAGGCTGGACTTGAGGACCCTCTCTTGCCTACCAGTTATTTCGTGTGAGATATTCTATATAACTTTGTTTTAGAGGGATTTTAGGATGCCCTCTATTCTGCTTGTAATTTCTTCATCTCATGAAATAAGTCAGCGGTCCATGGACATTTTAGCTTCAAAACTGGAGTCGGGTCTCTGGAGTAAGTAAATCTTGAATTCACTCCTAGGTCTACTATGGACATGTTAGGAGACACAAGTCAGTTCCTCAATTGTTCCTCAATGTCTCCTTTTGTAACAGAGATAATGTAGTTTTAGTGGTCAGTGACCTCAAGATAAATGCTTTTAAAAATGTAAAATTGGGCTTCCCTGGTGGCGCAGTGGTTGAGAGTCCGCCTGCCGATGTAGGGCACACGGGTTCGTGCCCCGGTCCGGGAAGATCCCACATGCCGTGGAGCAGCTGGGCCCGTGAGCCATGGCCGCTGAGCCTGCGCGTCCGAAGCCTGTGCTCCACAACGGGAGAGGCCACAACAGTGAGAGGCCCGTGTACCGCAAAAAAAAAAAAAAAAAAAAGTAAAATTATTTTACTCCTTTGAAACCCGTTCAACAATCATTCATTAAATATTGGTCTCCTTTGTGCAAGGAACAGGGCTAGAGTCTCTGGAACATGATCCCATGCTTAATCCACAGGATTATTGTATCAGGCAGCAAATGGGCCAAGCAGTGACATGCATTAGGTCTCTTCTACTTTCTTTTCTAGAAATATTTCTCCTGGAGTCCGCCTCTGGTATTTCCTGAGTTTTCCAAGTTTAGATAATAAATCTTCCATTGCACTAGGATAACTTAATGCCTTTATTTGCCTGAATTATATTTTTAAAAGAGAGTTGTATATTCCTGCTGCCCTCAGTGAGGCCACACTAAGCATATTTCATTAGATTTATACTCTTGAGATTTTATACTATACAGTACCAAGGACTTTAAACATATAGTAAGTAATACTATACAACTGAAAACAGAATCTGGGAAGGAACAGTATTTATTAAATTATGCAGGATAGATTATTTCAAGCCTCAAACTTCAAGTCAGAAGATCCAAGGTACAGTTTGGTCAAGATCCAGTTGACCAATACTGGTTAGTTGTCTACCCCTGGACCCCGCATCTCTGGCCACAGGGTCACATTGTACAAAGGGCTGCTTCTATTTAGTAACCATCAGATGGCTCTGTTTTAATGAAAAAATTTAATGAATTGGTAGATGGGGGCTGAGCAGACAAAACAATGAAACCAACTACCAGGTGACCACTAACTGCTGGATTCCTGTTCTTAGCACATGGACAATTAAGAGCTAATTATTAATTAACGGTTTATTTTAAAAAGCAAAACAGGACTTCCCTGGTGGCGCAGTGGTTGAGAGTCCGCCTGCCGATGCAGGGGACACGGGTTCATGCCCCGGTCCAGGAAGATCCCACATGCCGCGGAGCGGCTGGGCCCGTGAGCCATGGCCGCTGAGCCTGCACATCCAGAGCCTGTGCTCCACAACGGGAGAGGCCACAACAATGAGAGGCCCGCGTACCACAAAAAAAAAAAAAAAAAGCAAAACAAACTTTCTCATAGTCCAGAGGGAGAGCTCTGAAGCAGCCAGGACATATTTCTTAAAAAAGAAAAGTCAAGGCAGCAAACATTCAAATACCTACTGGAGACAGTGTATCTTACTGTGTGGTGAGGGCATTAAAGTGATAGAAGCCATGCCACATAGACATGACCAGCTAGGGCAAAATAATGGACCATAAGCTGAACAAAGAAAGATCAGGTAAGTGTGGAATAAGGCTCCTTAGGGGAGGACTTCCTTCAAGGAGAAGGAATGTTCAGACCTGGCTTTGGAAAGAGGTGAGGGTCAAAGAAGGGGCAGCTTGGAGAAAGGATTCCACCTGCCAGGAAAAACCCTTAGAGACAACAAGTGGGTATATTGGGAAGTGGCAGTAGATGCCAGTGAGATATAAAACAGCTGGTCCAGAGAAGGCCTCTTAGCACCTAGATGGACTCAATTAGCAATTGGGACCATGTTGGGCTCTCAATTCAGAGAAGAAAGTCAATGGAAGTGGTGTTTGAGAAAGCTTCTTTTGCAGCAGCTCTTTGGGAGTCAGTGGAGTAGGAGAATCCAGGAAGCAGGAAAGTCTTCTGGGCATCAACCCAGGTCTGAGTCGGAGATTGGAGCTCTCCTGAAAGAAGTGAACGGGAGAGACTTCTGGGTGGAGGAGTCTCCAAGAGTGGTCCTGTTAATATCCTCCTTCACCTCCTCATCTTTACACCCCAGAGCCTGGTTCCATGCAGACCAGACAGGAGTAACCAAGTACAGGTTTTATACATGATTAGAGAGAGGAGACTTGCTGGTGGAGACCAGGAAAGGCTTTCTGGGATAAATTTGGAAAGATGAATTGAATTTTGACAGGTACACGGTACTTGAGGAGGAGGAGAGAGAGAGAATGAGAAGGAATATATACTTGCAAGAGTAGAGGTAGTATTTTAATCTTGGTTCAAAATGCTACATGGTATGTTATGGCTCTTTATAATTTAATTAAATTTGTATTTTATAATTTAAATTTGTAATTTAATTTTATAATTAGATTATAATTTATATTTCAATTAAAACTAGAGAAAGAAGAATGGAAAGCTAGATAGTCTGAACTATTTAATTTATAACAGCTTTATTGAGATATAACTCACATAACAGAAAATTCACTTTAAAGTGTACAATTCAGTGGTTTTAGTATATTCACAGAGTTATGCAACCATCACCACTCTCTAATTTTAGAACATTTTCATTACCCTAAAAAGAAACCCCATACCCATGAGCAGTAGACTGACCTATTTAAAACTCAGGAACACAATGAGAATGGAGGTTCTGATTGCCAGGAATTCTCTCTTTCTTAGCTGGATAGAAACCCCAAATGACTCTCATTAATCTTTGAGTCCCATGTCATGGCTGCTCTAGGGAAAAACATCCTGATGTGACCAGGCTGCAGGGATGAAGAGGAAAGGGCCTGGAGCACTGGAGCCCAGAAAGGAGGGACAGGTAGGAGAACCCGGGGAGAGAAAGGGAGCTGTTGGGCCCCGAGGGAAGGGGAAGCCAACTTGGGTTAAGACTGTGGAGCAGAGAGCAAGGCAGCACTTCCCCAGCAGCCCTGGTAATGCAAGAATCTGATAGGACAATCGTGCAACTGCTCTTGCCCCGTAGACCTTCCGGGGCTCACCTGAACAGGAAGTTATTTCCCTATTGCTGTGGCCCCTCCCTGGAGCCGTTGAGCGTGCTCATCTCCACCTTTCTGCCCTGGTGCTGCTAAGTGCCAGGCCTGAACTAGGGACCGTCTCTGAGTTATCTCCCAGAGGTAATTAATCCTCACAACAGCCCTATGAAATTGAGATAGCTATCCCTCTTTTTGAGAGATTAACAAACTGCAGCTCGTAGAGTTAAAGTAACTTGCTTAGAATCGTATACCTGACAGGTGCCAGAGTGTATTTCAAACCCAGGACTCCAACCAGGACTCGTTTAGCTTCTACGTCTTTACTGTCACTGCCTCAGTGGGGTCAATGTCCTTATGCAACCCTCTTGACTCCCCAGGACAGAGAACCAAGGTATAAGAAAAAATCTACTACCCAAGACTGAGAAAAGCACTGTGGTGACCAAGGTTAGAAAAATCTTTGAACCCCTCACTCATGTTTTTGAGAGCGATGTGATCTTCCCAGCCGTGTCCTTTCTGCGTTAGCCCTTTGCACATCTGGCATGCTAGATCCCAGATGTGTGATTTTCATCCCATGTGGTGGGGCCATAGTACTGGGGATCCTGCCTGTTCAGCTATGCTCGTGAAGGCCTGTTTCTTTGACAGGGCCTGCAGGAGGTGGCTAGTGGTGCTTTTGTAGCCCCTGATTTATTACTGTCTCCAACCAGACACAAGTGCTACACAATTTTGTACACACACACGTGTGCATGCTTGTACACACACACACACACACTCACACTCCATCCATTTGGAGAGGAACACAAAGAAGGAAACATTCACAAGGCATCACCATTGATTTCTCTTTTCTCCCAGATCAACTGGTCTGACTTCTCCCTGTTGCCTCCTTTGCCTGTGGTCTGTCAGCTGGAGGTGATGACAAGGAGTATTTCAGACTCTTTCCCCATCTGCTCCAAACACCAGGAAGCTGCAGGCCTGCTTCCCTCCAGGCCAGCTTAGAAATCCTGGTGTCAGGATAGAGCAGCCTTCCAAAAGCCAACCACAGAACATTTAATACCTGTGCAAACTCCACAGAGAATTCATGTGCCATAGGGTCATGGCTTTATGAGTGTTTCCATGACATGGTATTATTACACCCCAGATCTCTCACCTCATATGTCACTCAAGCATTCTCTGTCAGGAAACCAAAGAATAAACATCCAAAAAGAAGATTAATATTAGAGAGACTAAAAGAGTAAAGTTCACCCAAACCGTATGGTTCAGCTCAGAAGGGATGTGTATCAGCCCTACTCTCTCTGTTCACCCCTGCCTTCCACCTCATCTCCTCTCACACTCCAAACAGGAACCCCTTTACAGCAGTTTTGCTTGGCTACCTGTGTCAGAGTCAGCAAGGGAACTTGTTAAAAATGCAGATTCCTGGGAATCATCATTATGGGGAAATGGCCACAAGAAGCAGACCATCTACCCCTGTCTTATGTACAATAGAATTCACTATGCACTTTCATGCATTTTGTCATGTACCATAGAATTCACTACTTCCTTGGGCAGCTGAGTCTAGTCTAAGATAATTGTAATGAGGGGAAAGATCTCTTTCATTGGGCTGAATTTGACCTCCTGTAATTCTCACCCACTTTTCTTCCCATTTTTCCTCTTCCCTCTCGAGCCACAGGGACTAAGTGACCTCACTTTCATGGGAGAGCCTCTAGCTTAGACTCTTCTGAGTCCCAGCTCAAGAAGGAGAGAACTGAATCCACTCACTGGACTGGTATAGCCAGTCAGGGTAGGGCACTGAAGCAAACATCTTTGACCTTCCGGGGTCTTGCAGAGGCTTGGAACTGAGTGTCTTTGTTAAAAGCCCAGCCTCTAGACTCCTGCTAGGGGCAGATCCCGGATGCATGCCCTTGGGTAAGACGTTCCCTCTCTCTGTGGCCCATTTCTTCACCTTCAAAAACAAGGATTATGATGATGATATTATAAGTTTTGTGAAGGTTAAATAAAATAATACATGTAAAGCTCTCACAAGAGAGTCTGGTATATATTAAGTGCTCTATAAGTATCATTATCCTCATCATCATCAAGTGGGAAGACAAGGAAAAAAATTCTTCCAGTTTTCCTGCTTAGGTTTTCTGCTTCCTATTTTTCCATTCCACAAATTGACAAAAAAGGAAAGGCTTATGAATATAAGGCTGTTACATAGACCATGAGAACCAGTTGTTCTGTTCCACTGAATATCAGGTAAAATGATGTGGGCAGCACTCATAACGGGAGGGATTGCCATTAGTGGGGTGACGGGAATGCCCAGCAGTTTGCCCAGAATTGCCCCACTTTTTCCTGTTGTAATTATTAATACCCTTAAAAATGTCCCAGTTTGGATGATAATTGTTGAGTCTCCCCAAACATTAGATTTTCAAAAGATATTCAATGTAGGTTAGAAGCATTAAGACAGGTTACTAAGAGAGCTTGTGAAATCTCTTCCTTGGAAATATTTAAAACATGCCTGGCTGGGATGATTTAGAACAACTGCAAATAAGTACTCATTTATAAACCCCTACAATGCTTCGTTTGGTTTGGTTTAACTAAACTGCCTTGCCCTGCCCCCAGGAGGTACGTAGGTAGTAAAGTTAATGTAAACAACATTCTTAACTACTCAGTTTGCCAAACAAAAATTTCTCTGTGCTATGGGCTAGTGGATGTGAATGAGCAGCCATTATGAGTTTAGAGCCAGTGACGCTCTGCCTCAGATTGTGGAAAAGAGATACTGTAGGTTTGGAAATTAACAGATTCTTGGACAACTAAACATTTGAAATAAGAATGCAGACAACTACTTGGGTAAAAATATTGTAATAATTAACAACGTGCCAGGTACTGTACAGATATTAACACATTTCATCCTCAAAAAACCCCATGAATTTAGTGCTACTATTAATCATAGTTACAGATAAGAAAGCTGAGTCACAGAGAGATAAGGAACTTGCTCACGTTAACGGCAGTCACAATTTGTCCCAGGTGGTTTGGATCCAGAGCCTGTGCTCTTCACCGCTGTACTGCAAACTTTCCGGACAGATAGAACGCTTCCGTTTAAATGAAGTGGGGACAATAGTACCAGTCAGCTTCTAGTCTATCTGGGCTGGTTACTGGTGAGATCGGACTGCCTTGCAACTGAGGGAAACAGACTGGTCTTCGCTGAGGAATAAATGAAGAAAAATTGTATTTAACCCTCCTGACATTTAATCCTCATGACATCATGGAAAGTAGATATCACATTTACGTTTCACAGTTAAAGAAAGTGAGGGCTTAGAGAGGTTAAGGAGTTTGCCCAGGCCTCATAGCAAGTTAGAGGCAGAAGCAAGATTCTGACTCAGGAACCTATTATGGACAAGTACCTATTATGGACATTTCATATAGATTTGATCATACAATATATGGCCTTTTGTTAATTGCTTCTTTCACTTAGCATAGTGTTTTCAAGGTTCATAAATTTGTAACATGTATTTGTACTTTATTTCTTTTTATTGCCAAATAATATTCCATTATATGGATATATCACATTTTACTTATCCACCCACCAGTTGATGAACGTTTGTGTCCAATTTTTTGTCTATTATGAACGTTTTTGTACAAGTTTTTTGTGTGCACATATGTTTTCATGTTTCTCTTAGGCATATACGTAGGAGTGGAATTGCTGGGTCATATGGTAACTCTATGTGTAAACTTTTGAGGAACACATGTATCCTTTTAATTTTTTAAAAAGCCAGGACCCCCAGAACCACTTATATGATAGTTGGAGCACAAAAAATTGTCTTAAAATTATATGTTGCATGTCAAGCCTCTTATAAAATCGAATAACAAAGAGAAAAATAGAATAAAAAATATGAAACTCATCCTCGAGAGATTGAAATATACATTGAATAATTTGTTCATATTGCAATTTTTTTGTGTGTATCTATTATATACAAGAAAAGACCAATGGATTTGAAGTTAAAAGATCTACTCACTGCCTTTCCAAGCTCTCTTGAAAGGAGTCTGTGAGGCTCCAATGGGATCAGGTGCTTAGTATACTGTAAATGGCTGTTCAGTTGTGAAGGAGTTGTAGTAGGAGTGTTCTCAGGGAGGTGAAGTTCTCCTGAGGTGGACCAAGAAAATGCACTCAGTAGAGAAGAAAAGGCCTGAGAGGCAAAGAGGAAGGTGGACCCTACATGGGGACAGGACTAGGCTTTGGTCTCAGGCTGCACAGGGCTTATCAGGAGGCCCCAAAGAAAGGGGCAGGGCCCAGGACCACCTGTGAGGTGCATCTCAGGGCAGAGACAAGTCCTGTGTGGCTTCGTCCCTTCCTCTGCCTGCTCTTTATCCCAATAAAAACTGGCTGGAAGAAGAAGGTAGCACATGACCTGATGAGACTGCAGTCTCACTAGCAAAGGAATAGGGAGAAAGAAGCAAGTTGTGACCATCATTCCCAGTACCTAGGACTGCTGTGGTGGTTGGGGGAAGAGACTTTCAAGGGGATTTAGGGATGCAATTGGGAGTAATGATAGGTAGAGCTTCAGCGGTGGCCAAGGGATTTAAAGAGAATGAGAGAAGTGAGCATGGATGAAGCAGATTCTTTATAACCCCAGCTCTGCATTCCATTTTTCAAAACCTTTCAATAGTCTGAACTACCTATAAAATGAAGTCCTTAGTGAGACATCCATGACCCTTCAAGGTCTGACCCCAGCTTTATTTTCCAACCTTACTTCCCATTGCTCCCCTTCAGTACCTCTAGGGTACTTACTCTCTCCCAAATGAAACCAGAATCTAGCCTTTGTCTGGAATTATCTCCTTTAGTCTCTGTGTAGCCAAATAAATGCCAGTTCTTCAAAGCTCCGCTCACAAACTATCTTTTCCACAAGTACGCTCCAAAATCTCCACACCCTCCTTCCCAGACAGAATTAATCTCAAACTTGCCAGGATACATATAATGCTTTTCCTGCATAATGACACTAACAGGTTGACTTTATTTCTCATCAGAGGGTAGGCCTATCAGGGGCAAAGACTGTCTCTTAATTCACCTGTCCATGATACAGGGTCTGGCATGTAATAGGTATTCAATAAATGTTTGTTGCATCAGTGGATGGATGACAACGAAATAGAGATGTGGATAAGGGGAGCAAGAAGGGAGTTGGGGGATGGGAAGCTGGACATAATCAGGTAAGTGACAGTGCAGACCAGGAGAGGAGGCTTCGGGTGAGATGACAAGAGGTATGCTAAGGTATAGTCAGCTGGGAGTGGAGATTGGTGGTGGAGAGTGCAAGTAGGCAGAGGAGAAGGGAGTATTCAGGGCAAAGAGGGAGCTCTATCCTAGGACTCAGACTTGAGCTAAGGAACCAACTGACAGAATGGCTTTTAATATCAGGGATAAACTCAGATGCCTAGAGAGGCTGGACAGAGAGCATGGATGAGTGAGGTGAGTGGGGAACAGTGCGAACCTTCTGTGATGGGCACAGCCTCTGCTCAGCCACAGTGGGTTCTTGCAGGTGAGCCACCATGGATAGATCTTGAAATGTTTTCAAGAGAAGCCAGAAATATGTACTTTTGGTAAAATCTCCCATTTGTGAAACATTAGAAACTAATTAGAGTTCTTAAAACTTTTTACTGGAACATTATATATATATATATATATATATATATATATATATATATACACACACACATATATGTATATACAGAAATGTACACATGTCCTAAGTGAATTTTCACAAACCAAACACATCCATGTAACCAGTACCCTGATCAAGTATCAGAATATTATCAGAAACATGCCTCAGATGCTCCCTTCCAGTCCTTACTGTCTCTTGACGTCCAATATCACAGAATAATTTTGCCAGTTTTATATGCTATATAAATGGAATCGCGTAGCAGTTCATTTTCTGTGTGGCTAGGTTCTTTCATTCAACATTATCCTTGAGGGTGTAGCTGTAGATTGCTCCTTCTCAGCTGTATAATATCCCACCGTGTGAGTGTGCCACAACTTATACGTCTGTCCTACTGCTGAAGGACATTTAGTTTCAGTGCTTTAACTACTACACACAGTGCTACTAGGAACATCTAGTAGATGTCTTTTGGTAAACATATGTGCACACTTCTACTGAGTATATACCTAGGAATGAAGTATAGCGGTCATAAAATAGGTATATGTTCAGCTTTAGTAGATACTTCCAGAGTGTTTGTATAGATTTACATTCTCACCAGCAATGTATGAAAGTTCCAGTTTCTCCACAACCTTGTCAACTGTGATTTTTGTTTTCATTTTAGCCATTCTCATGCATGTGTAGTGGTATTGCATTGTGGTTTTTATTTATATCACCCTGATGAATATTGAAGTTGAAAACATTTTCCTATGCTCACTGACCATTTAGATAGCCTATTTTATGAGGTGACTGTTCAAGTTATCTTCTCATTTTTCTATTGAGTTATCTATCCTTTTCTTTCTATATTCTGGATGTGAATCCTTTGAGAGCTAAATGTACTCTCAGTATCTTCTCCTACTCAGTCACCTGCCTTTTCACTCCTGAGTGTCTTTTGAAAAACACAAGTTCTTAACTTTAACATCATCCAATTTATCAATTTTCTCTTTATGTTCAGAATTGTTTGTGTCTCGTTTAAGAAATATTTGCAGACTTCACTGTCACAAAGATGTTATCCTATGTTTCCTCTAAAGGCTTTATTGTTTTACCTTTCATACTTAACTCTGCAATCCATCTGGAGTTGTTTTATTGTATGATATAAGGTAGGGTCAGTAAGTATTTTTCCAGATGGATATCCAATTGTCTCAACACCATTTACTAAGAAAGATCATCCTTTTCCCAATGCTCTGCAATGTTGCCTTTGTCATAAATCAGGTTATCATATATGTGAGGGTCTGTTTCTGGATTCTGTATTACATTTCCTTTGTTACTTTGTCTATTCTTGCACCAAAACCTCAGTGTCTTAATTACTATAGGTTTGTAATAAGCCTTCATATCTAATGGTATAAGTCTCTTCCAGCTTTGTTTTTCTTCCTCAAGTTTACTTTAGATAATTTTGGCCCCTTGCATTTGGTCTTTTTCATGTGAATTTTAAAGCCAGCTTGTTAATTTCTGCAAAAGAACCTCCTGAAGATTTTTTTTGTTTTTGTTTTTAGTTTTTTGTTTTTTTAAAAATAACATCTAAAAAAAAAAAATAATAACATCTATGCAAGGGTTGAAATTTAATAAAATCAGTATTTTTAAAAATTTTTATTTTATATTGGAGCATCGTTGATTAACAATGTTGTGTTAGTTTCAGATGCTCAGCAAAGTGATTCAGTTATACCTGCTGAAGTTTTGGTAGAAGTTGCATTATATCTGTAGTTTAATTTAGGGAGAATTAACATCTTTTCAATGGTGTGTCTTGCATTCCATTACTATGGTATATCTCTTCATTTATTTAGCTTTCTTAGTTCCTCTCAATAATTCAGTTTTCAGGGTACAGGCCTAATATTTCATTAGATATATTCCTAGATATTTGATATTTGTTTAAGTTATATCTTTTATAAAGTTTTTTCTATGTAGTTGTTGCCGGTATATAGCAATCAAATTGATTTTTGTATGTTGACCTTATATCTAATGATCTTGCTAAATTCACTTAATTCTAATAGTTTGTGGATTCTTTTGGATTTTTTCTACATACACGATAATATTATCAGCAAATAATGGCAGTTTTATTTCTCTTATTCTGATTATTACTCATCTTTGATTGGGGCCATCTCTTTCCTGAAGAAGTATGTTTATGGGGGTGATCTACCATTACTATTGGGATTCGTTGTTCATACCTCCTTCTGCCAAGTTCATAGTTCCTTTGCTCTGGAAGTATGCTCCTTCCTCTGTTCTCTGCATCCCAGGGGTCAGTGTATCTCACAGTAAATTCCTTTAGATCTAGACTCTGTCAATATCTGGTAAACTCACCCTTCCCATTATCATCACCAGTCTCTTTTGGCTAGAAGCACATGTGGTAAACAATAAAAGTGAGAAGTCAGCATGGTTTACTATTCACTCAGTCTTTTCTGGTTAGGGAGCTAAGTCCCTAGTAGGAACAGTCTCCACTTCTCTGGTGACCCACCTGTGCCCTTAGATTTCTTAGTGCTCACAAGAATGTACTTTCAAGACTGTGACTCTATTCTACCTGAAGCAAACCAGCCTAACATTTGTAAGGATGCTAATTATGGTGTATGGTGCTAATGATGAATTATTGTGGTTGTTTCCTTGTTTCATAGATTATGGGCCTTTTTCTTAATGCTGCTTTTCACTCTGTTTTTGTCGGTGGGTTTTGAAGGAGGGTAATGAAGTTAAAATGCCTTTATTACATCATCTGCAACCAGATGTCCCCTTCACTTTTCCCTCTTCACATTTTTAAAAACTAAAATTTATAGTTTTTTTATTATAAACTTTATACAAGCTCATTGTAGAAAGTATAGAAAATAAATGGAAATGCACAGAAGAATCGTTAAGAACAGAATAGTAAGGACTTATTTGCCTGAGGCGAGAGCAGCAAAGACTGGTATATCTGCAAGACAAGAGGTGTTAATGGACAAAAGAATCCCTTAGAGAGCTAGACTGTGCCAAAATATACAGCCCTCAAAGGGGAGTTTAGTTAGACAAGTCCACAGGACAAGCCGGGTGTGCAAACACAAACAGCCCTCGGAGGAGAGATCTGGGCAGGCAAACACAGACAGGGCCCTGCAGGAAAGGGGAAGCTGCAGAAAAGGTAGAATATGTGCAAACAGCACCGCTCAGAGGGGAGACATAAAGGGTGGAATCCCAGGCATTAGAGGTGCTGGAAGTCTTATTAAGTTACATTCCATTCCCTGGGGCTAATGCTGAATCCTTCCTAAAGATTCATTTAACGCATTTTGCTAAATGGCTCAAGAGGGGCATGGCGTCCCCAGAGAAGACAGAGCTCGGAGGGACCTCAGGGAGAGTTTAGGCCAATACCTTGTAAAGCGTGGTCCATGTGCCACTACTGGCATAAGAAGTTATTTTAATGGTACACAGTTCTTTTTTATTTTTTATAGTTATATTTATTTTAATTTGTGTTAGAAACAAAGTATAGCTAATACAATGAAACCACAATTTCACGGATATCCTTATTTAGGATAAGGCTAAAGTTGGTAGTAATGTTAGGCCTGGGTTGACTTAAAGATAACTAATAAATAAAGCCCAGGTATTGTGCAGATATTGCAAAAATCAAGATGGTCTGGGAAATACTGAGCTAGAGCAACCCCCTCATCTCAACTGTGAGGAAACTAAGCCAGAGAAGAGACAAGGCAGAACCAAGACAAACACTCAAGTTCCTTAATTCCCAGACCAGTGTGCCTTCTTTTGCTACTAACAAGATTTCCTAGTTAATTTAAGATAATTCAAAATTGGAAGAGTTGCTAGGTATTCAACTTACCCTTCTGTCTACTATTTACCCTTATGATACTTGTTTAACTATAAAGAAACTCTCTGTCTTTATGTAGTCATTCACTGAATAAACATTACAAAGCATTGTGGGGAGTAATATAAGGAATACTGAGATAGGAAGATGGGGTTCCTGACCACAAAGAATGTAATTTTATGGGGAATTAGATGGTTAAGTAAAAATAATTATTCAAGACACAATAGAATAAGTGTAGACACAGCAATACAAGAAAAGAGTTGGAGAAGAGCAGAGGAAGAGGCAGTTACTTCCAGGTGGAAACAGAGGCTTCATGAAGTAGGTGCTGTGTAAGTTAGGCTTGGCATGATGAATGGATTTCATTGGGCAAAAAGGAGGGAGAGGATCTCAAATAGATGTTTGTACGTCCATCCGTGTTCATAGCAGCATTATTCACAATAGCTAAAATGTGGAGGTGACCCAAATGTGCATTGACAAATGAGTGGATAAACAAAATGTGGTATATGCATACTACGGACTATTATTCAGCCTTTAAAAGGAAGGAAATTCTGACACATGCTACAACACGGATGTTGAGGACATTATGCTAAGTGAAATAAGCCAGTCACGAAAAGACAAATATTGTATGAATCCACTCATATGAGGAAGTACTTTGAGAAGTCAAAATCATAGAGACAGAAAGTAGATGGTGGTTGCCAGGGGCTGGGGGAAGAGGCAAATGGGGAGTTATTGTTTAATGGGTATAACATTTCCATTTTACAGAATGCAAAGTGTTCTACAGGTGGATGGTGGTGATGATTGCACAATTTGAATGTACATAGTACCACAGAATTGTACATTTGAAAACGGTTAAGATAGTAAATTTTAGGTTCTATGTATGTTACCACAATAAGAAAAGAATTGGAGAAAAAAAAAAGAAGGAAGTAAGAAAATCCCAGGCTTAAGTAAAGAGCAGGAACAAAGTCTGCAAGATGCCTGAGTACGTGGTGAGTTTGGGAGGCCTACGTAGAGGAGTCAGTGTGTAGGATGTTCTGAGAGGTAAGGCTTGACGGACAGGATGAGTCTGAGTCTTGGTGGGCATTGGTTGCAGTGCCAAGAAATTTGAATTCTACTCTGTAGATGATGAGACAAGGTAAATGGGACTGAGGAGTCACATATTCTCACAGTGACCATTACATGCCTATATCCCCATTTGCTTAACACTAAGAGTACCTGAAGTACCTGAATCTTTGGTGAGTTCTGAGGAGGACAGAGCACTAATGAACAAGGTCATGATGCCCAATTGTACTATAAAAAGAAACAGGAGCTAGAGGACCGACTAGACAGAGACACAGTTGGCTGTCCACCTGGACCAAAGGAGTTTCAGTGGGACTGAAAAGCAACTCCTCAACTAGCACAGGAAGAGCCACAGAGAGAAACAAAATAGCAATCACTGTGAGGACAAGTAAGTTCCTCTTTTCTGTTGTGACGCTGGAGAGGCTTCAGCAACCTAAGGCCTTGGGAAAGAAGGAAGGCTAATGACTTCATGCGATCTGAGGATCCAGAAGGTAAAGAGGTGAAATCAAGGCTTGAGCAATGGGATGGCAGGGCTAGAAGTGGTAGAGAGAAGGCTGGTAGAAATATCAGCTGGAACAGACCAAGAGAATTTACCCGGCCATTGCCAAAGCTTGAAGTTTGCTCTGTGCAACGGGTAGGTTTGGGGGAGAGGTGAGCCCTTTACTTCACTTAAGGATGCATGTCTGAGCATGTAATTGACCCCTGGGGATCCTGGGAGACTGAACACACAGGTAAGGGCCATCCAAAGTCCCACATCTCAAAAAGGAAAGGAATAAAGCTTCATTAACAGAAAGAACAGACAATGCAAATTGAGATCACTCAGAAAGAACAAGCATCTACTACAATTACATAATTAATCATTAATATCTGTGTGAACATTGTACTGTGTTCTCAATATAATTTTGTGGTAAGATTTCTGGTCCTATCTTTTAAATTCCTAGGAATGACAAGAATATGTTTTCTTGAAATAGTTCATATAATCAGCTACCTGTGGAATTCATGTGACAGATGCTTTGAATCAGGTGCAATGTTAGTAATCTGCAAATAAGTGTGTTTATGCATGTCAAATTAAGGGATGGGAACAGTGATGAGGCTAATTGCAAAATATCAGAAATTCTAAAAATATTGATATGATATCCTGCTTTGTAATCCGGTTTAATTCAAGTATTTTTATTGTTGTCCTTCTGCAGGCAGAACCATTTAGTGTGTCCTTAGAGAAACAAAAAGGAGAATCGGGGTTTTCTTGATCCTTGGAGACCTCACAGTCTAGTAGTCAACAGACATCTCTAGTACAGGAAAACTAAAATAAATGTTATAGGGGAAGCTCGTCTAGTATGTCTTGAAGGTTCAAAGAAGAGAGATCATACTCCTTATATCTCATTAAATCTGGATGCTGTCAATTGAGAGACACACCACTATTTTTTGCCCCACTAAGAAAAAAAGAATTCTGATAATTAAATTAATTAAATTACGACATGTCATTGATTTTAAGAGGCATTCCTTTTCAGGAGATGTTAAATCACTTTAGAATTGATGAAATGTGGTCATTGAAGAATTCTGACAGGTTGAAATAAGAGAAAAAGCCCACCAACCAGGGGTTCTTCTGTTTTTTTTTATATTACATACTTTCTTTGATCGTTCACATGACTTCAGTCACTCCCTATAGGATCATAGCTCACAAATATTCATCTCCTGCCAGAATTTCTCCCCTTAAATGCAGATCCTTATATCCAACTTTATTTCATTCATTTATTTAACACTCATGTGCCAAGCAGCATTCTAAATATTTTATATTGTGTCATAAAAACTCTACGAATAAGAATTATTATTATTATCCCCATTATAGAAGTTAAGTAACTTGCCCAAAGTCATACAGCTAGTAAGTGGCACAAACAGAAAAAATGGACATGAGAGACATTGCAAATCCGTAGGATTTAAATCTACAATACTTGTCAGCTGAGTGGGGGATGGAAGCTGAGAGAGAAGGAAGGTTTTAAAAGGGAATAACGGGAAAAATCACTGTCATAGTTCAGCCTGCTATAACAAAATGCCACAGACTGGGTGGCTTAAACAACAGAAATTTGTTTCTCACAGTTCTGGAGCCTGAGAAGTCCAGTATCAAAATGCCAGCAGAATCAGTTCCTGGCGAGAGCCCTCTTCTTGGCTTGTAGATGGCTGCCCTCTCACTGTGTCCTCACATTGGTGGAGAGAGAAAGAGCTCTGGTCTCTCTTCCTCTTCTTTTAAGGACACTAATCCCATCATGGGGCTCCACTCTCATGACTCTCATCTAAATCTAATTACCTCCCAATGGCCCCATCTCCAAATACCATCACATTGGGGGGTTAGGGCTTCAACATATTAATCTGAGGGGGACATAAACATTCAGTTCATAATAATTATCAACAGGGATAAGGAGGTCAAATAAAATTTCCCTTGGAAGGAAAATATTTAAACTGGACAAGTTGAGTTCTTAAGTGCTACAAGAAATGCAGATGCAAATATCCTCTATTCATTTGGAAACACTAGTGTGTAGATTTGGGCAGATATTGGGCCAGGGGTATTGATTTGGGAGTGTGGGAGTAGATGATATTGCTGGTAGAAACAAGCTAAGGACAACTTGAGAAAACTCCACATCTAAGAGAGATAGAAGAGAAGGCTCAGTCTGAGGTAGGAAGAATACTGAAACCGTAGGTCTCAGAAGGCAAAGAAGAGAGTTTCAAGAAGGAGGAGGTTGTTGGTCAATGTTTAACTGACAATGTTAAATGCAGAGGTGGAGAAGAATGACTAAGGAAAACCCTCACATTAGGTAATGAGAATCTCACTGATGATGAGAAAGAGCACTGGCTTCAGATGGATTAGATGGAAACTAGTGGGTAGGTGATTTTTTTTTTTTTACGTCTTTATTGGAGTATAATTGCTTTACAACGGTGTGTTAGTTTCTGCTTTACAACAAAGTGAATCAGTTATACATGTACATATGTTCCCATATCTCTTCCCTCTTGCGTCTCCCTCCCTCCTACCCTCCCTATCCCACCCCTCTAGGTGGTCACAAAGCACCAAGCTGAGCTCCCTGTGCTATGCGGCTGCTTCCCACTAGCTATCTATTTTACGTTTGGTAGTGTATATATGTCCATGCCACTCTCTCGCTTTGTCACAGCTCACCCTTCCCCCTCCCCATATCCTCAAGTCCATTCTCTAGTAGGTCTGTGTCTTTATTCCTGTCTTACCCCTAGGTTCTTCATGACATTTTTTTCCCCTTAAATTCCATATATATGTGTTAGCATATGGTATTTGTCTTTCTCTTTCTGACTTACTTCACTCTGTATGACAGATTCTAGGTCTATCCACCTCATTACAAATAGCTCAATTTCATTTCTTTTTATGGCTGAGTAATATTCCATTGTATATATGTGCCACATCTTCTTTATCCATTCATCCGATGATGGACACTTAGGTTGTTTCCATCTCCAGGCTATTTTTCAAGAAGTTTGTCCATGCTGTGAGGAAGAGTCACAGTTGTATAACAGGAGTGAGGAAACAGGTTTTTAAAATGAAATTTTGATGTAGTGGGGGAATTGACTTAATGGAAATAAGTCAAGATATAAGATGCACATAATTCGAGGAGTTGACTTCTGAAGGAGGCCAGAGGAAAGGGAGATCCTTAACAAGGAGGACACTTCATTCTCTGCAATGGAGGAGTAATAATAATAACAGTATTATTATTTTGAACTTTAGCTAAGTACCAAGAATTATTCTAAGAAGTTTATAAGTGTTTAATCTTATCTAAAATTCTGTGAGGTAAGCACTATTATTTTCCTCATTTTACAGATGAAAAATTTGAGGCTTAGAGTTTTAAACAACTTTTCTGAGGTCTCAAAGCCAGTAAGTGGTATATGCAAGACTTAATTCCAAGTAACTTGATTCCAGAATCTCCAGCCTAAACCAGCACACTGTAAGATAATAAAGATTTTGAGGTTGCTAGAATGGAAGTTTAGGATACTTGTGTCAGATGGCCTAAAACTATGCAGTAAAATAGAACTTGAGGCCATCTGCTGCAGTTGGGCGAAAGAAGGTAAGGTTGGGGGCCTCTGCGGGAACAGAGGTAACTTGGGAATCTACTGTAAGGAATTCAACAGAGAGCTATCAAGAGACGAATAACAAGATTCATATCCTTCTTACCCGCCATAGTGAGAGAAGTGATTATCACAGGACAATTAATGTGTTTATTTTTCTTGACCCTTCCAAGATGTATCCAGATGCTAAAGTACTTGATTGTAGAATTAAAGGAGGGGGAATGGGCCTAATGTCTCAGCTTCTCAGTGTGCTAAACAGGGTTCCGACAGTGGTAGGCCCGTATTGGTGTGCAAAGGAGCTCTTGCAACCCCTTAACTGAGGGTTAAAAATAGTAAGTATCCATCTCTGAATCTCTGAATTTCTACAGGAAGGTAGAGGGGAAAGGGATTTGTCCACCCATTGTCAACAATATATTTTTTGTTGACACTGTTCACTAAGTCAGAGAATCAAGATGATGGCAAAAGTTTTATAAGAGCTCTTAGATATGAGTAATATATCCTTCTTCTCTGTGGCCTTTATGCTTTGTCTTATAGAATGTATAACTTTCATTACATTATACTATTTTGTGGGAATTTTTTGTCCCCCTATGAGACCATTAGCTTTGGAAGGCAGGGACTATGTGTTGTCCATATCTGTATTTCCAGTGCCTAGATTCTCATAAGTGCATAATAAGTCTTTAAATTGAATTACTGTAGGAGAGAAAGACCTCTTGCCCTACTTCTTGGAAATTATGTCTGGTTCAAATAATTGTGAACTTAAATGAATTCTTGGACATGGACATGTCAGTTTCAAAATCACTTTAGTTATTATTTAAGTAACCTGCAGAGACAGTTGCAATGTTTCAATAAATATAATGCTTGTATATGGTTCAGAATTTGACACATGCAGCATATTTCAGGGGAGTAAAGTTCAACTTCGAAAAATTACATTTTAGCAATTAAACCCTGCTGTGGCAGTATAAGGATATTCTAATGTTAAAGCCTTTTAAATTATGAAAGTAGAAAACTATTTTCCAACTGTAATGACTCTAAAGATTTATACCACACTAAATTATTACATTGAAACACTTTTTAAAATTATATGAAGTGGATTAATACAAAATTCTCTAAGTAGTCATCTGATACTAAATAAGGATTATTTCTAAAAGAATAGCTATTCCTATTCTTCACATTGTTCTTGCTTCTCCTTTATAATTTGATTCAGTTTATGTCACAGTCCTTAAGTCTACACAACCTTAAATTTAATAATCCTGATATTTCCTTTTTACATCTAGAATCCAATTATATCATGGTGGATGCATTTGAAATGGCTGTGCATTTCAAACTCGCTGTTTCCTAACTGGATTATAAGTCTTAATGAGCTATGGTTTAGTTGCTTTTGTTTACTTAATTTTCTTGCTGTTTAACTTTTGCTCCATCTTGCAAACTATACTTTCAGAGAGAAAACATTATCTACTTAAGTTATTTATGTGCTTTTGAAGGAATTTATGTTTTATATCATTGGTTTATTGCTCCAAGATCCTTTGGACTCTGTTCTCTATTCATGTAGTCTAAAAAGATTCTTTTGCTTTCTTCATATGCTCTTCATTTCCTCAAAAATGTGTTTAAGGCACACTTGTAAATGGTTTTAGAGAATGGTCAAGCCAACCATAATTGCATTTGGCCCACTCCGTCTTCGTCATGGTCCAGTGATGGTCAAGGTCGCAAGCCCTTTACCACATGGGCCAGCTTATGTCGCACCATTTACAGCTCACAGCCCTCGCTCATGACCTTGTTCAAAATTCACACAAATGTATATTTTTAGGCAGAAGAGAAACTAGGGGAAAACATATGTATGAATAAATCCAAATCCAACCCACTGCTTAAAAAATGGTTCAATTATGTGCTCTACCATTGATGTCCTATTCAAGCAAAAACTTTATTTATTTATTCAACAAAAAATTATTAACTTCTTTCTATATTTCCATGTACTCTTTTAGCTACTGGAGATACACAGGGAACAAAAGGGACTATTCTAGCCCTCATGGAATTTTTATAGCCCCCTCCCACCGTATATAATAAACATAATAACTAAGTAAGATATATAGCATGTAACATGATTTCTAAAGAAAGTAAGTAAGATGGTTAGAAAGTGCTAGTGAGAAAGGTAAAATTTTACAGAGTGGCATCTCTGCAAATATCTTTTGGACACCTGCTCTGTGCCATGCATTTGGTGAAGAGGCAGACACAGTTCCTGCCTTCAGGGAGCTCACAGTCCAGTAGGTATGACAGATATTGAACAAGAAATTACAGTCTGATAAGTGTCCTAAAAGGGGAGAGTACAGCTAGTTATTATAAGGAATGCCAACCTGAGGGTCAGGGGAAATCCATTTGAAGAAGTGGCATTTAAAAAGAGACCTAGTGGGGCTTCCCTGGTGCCGCAGTGGTTGAGAGCCCGCCTGCCGATGCAGGGGACACGGGTTCGTGCCCCGGTCCGGGAAGATCCTACATGCTGCGTACTGGCTGGGCCCGTGAGCCATGGCTGCTGGGCCTGTGCGTCCGGAGCCTGTGCTCCCCAATGGGAGAGGCCACAGCAGTGGGAAGCCCGCGTACCACAAAAAAGAAAAAAAAAAAAGAGACCTAGTGGATGAGGGGTTAGCTAGGTGATAAGAAGGGCAACATTCCAGATAAATCAGTAGGGTCACCTTGAAAAGCCCAGTCAAAATTATAGAATCATAGAATTCAGGGGGCCCTTAGATATCAGTCTCTCCAAATTCTTCATTTCATGCATGGGAAAACTAAACCCTAGGAAGATCCAGTTATTTATCCAAGTTATGCAATGAGTGAGGGACAGGATTAGGACTAAAACCCAAACCCCCAGAAGGAAAGCTCCACAGAAAAGGGATTTTCATCTGTTTTCTTCACTACTATATTCCTGGTACTTAGAACAGTAAACATTTCATTGAATTAAATAGCCAATGAGTTGCCTGATTGGTTTGTCAGTGTTGTATTTTTTCCCACTCTATCATAAAGCTCATACATAATATTGTACTAGGCCCATAGGGCTGAGTGTGATACATGAAGTTAAACAGATACATTTCCTGTCCTCCAATAGCTTGTCGTATTAGACAGCAGGTGTCAACCGTTTTGATCTGTTCCGTTTTGATCTGTTCCGATCTGATCAGATCCGTTTTGATCTGTTCTTTGAGTGTTCCCTGTACACTCTTAAAAATAATTGAAGAACCTAAAGATATGTGGGTTAAATCTATCAATATTTACCTTGCAGAAATTAAAACTGAGAAAAAAATTTAAGTATTTATGTATTAATTCATTCAAAGATAATAATAGAGCTTCCCTGGTGGAGCAGTGGTTAAGAATCTGCCTGCCAATGCAGGGGACACGGATTCGAGCCCTGGTCCGGGAAGATCCGACATGCCGCAGAGCAGCTAAGCCCATGCGCAACAATTACTGAGCCTGCGCTCTAGAGCCCGCAAGCCACAACTACTGAGCCCGCCTGCCACAACTACTGAAGCCCGTGTACCTACAGCCTGTGCTCCGCAACAAGAGAAGCCACCGCAATGAGAAGCCTGTGCACCGCAGTGAAGAGTAGACCCCACTCGCTGCAACTAGAGAAAGCCCACATGCAGCAACGAAGACCCAACACAGCCAAAAATAAATAAATTAAAATATATAAATTAAAAAAAATAATAATAAGTTCCATTATATGTTAATATAAATAACACATCTTACGAAAAATAGCTCTATTTTCCAAACAAAAAAGTAATTAATTAGAGGAGTGGCATTGTTTGACATTTTTGCAAATCTCTTCCCGTCTGGTTTAAGAGAAGATAGCTGAATTTTCATCTGCTTCTGCATTCAGTTTTTTTGCCATATGTTGTTTTGGTTGAACCATATGAAGAAAATCTGTACTTACACAGACATGTAGTTGGAAAAGGGAGGGTTATTTAACAGGCTTTTCAGCTAATTCAGATATTCCTGTTTGATACTATATCAATTAGCAGTGATTTTTCAAAGGTTAATTGCAATGTGGAATCTACAGATCACCAATGAACTTTTTAATACTCTGTTGCATTAAAATCCATTAGTCTGTCTTGTAATTCAAATGGATCTTTTACTCATGGATGATTTCGTAACATTCATTGGTCATTTGGAAAATATTGGTTCACTGAGCTATATGGATCTTCCAAATATTTTATTATTGAATTATACAATATGAAAAAACCACTTTGCTGATATCTCTACCAATCTCATCAGGAAACTCTTTAATTAGTGGGAAGCTGTCACACTTGCAGAGGTAGATTGAACTTTTCTACAATTCTGATTTTCACTTGAAAGCTCAGATTTTTATTTTCGGCAACAAGTGCTGTCAGTCATTTTCCTTGAAGTGACAGACTCACTTCATTCATTTTGGAGAAAATGTCTGTTAAAATACCCACGTCTGAATAGTCATAGTTTTTCTCTTAATCATTCATTCAAGCAAAAATTATGTTCCATGAAAAAAGCAGTTAGTTTAGCTAGGAGTCAATCACATTAACTCTTCTCCTTGAGCTCTTCTCCTTGTGCTTTGGTACACAGTAGAAGTACTTTATGCATACTTATTTCGTCACATGGGATATTTTAAAAAGACATGCATTTGAGGGTCAAGAATTAATTTTTTTTAATGCTTCTTCAAGAACATCCTTAAGTGAACTGATTTTGTTGTCGTTGTTCACTGTGAGTGTGTGTGGTGAAGAATACGACTACTAGTACAGTTTGGTGGTGCTGCCTTGATTTGTGCCAAGGCTCTAGTAGTTCTACCCTCTGTTGCTTTTCCACCATAAGTCCAAATGCAACATAGTGAATGAGGCAAATAACGTCTTAGTATTGTGGAAATATTTTTGACTTCACAGACCCTGTGAAAGGGTCTTGGATCCCCTGGGATTTGCAGACCATCCTTTGAAATCTGTTGAATTAGACGATCCCTAACTGTTCTTCTAGTGTCTCTGTATCAGTAGTTCTATAAAATTGAAAGTCTTGGTTTTTTTCAACATTTTAAACTTTTTATTCATGTTAACATTTCTGATTGGCACTTAGATTAGTGCTTTACCTTCTCATTGAAGTTTTCCATGCGCGTATCTTACTCCTTTTCCATGCTCCTTTACTGTGTGACATTTGCTTCATACAAGTCATTACTGATGTGGTTAAATTAAATGTGCCTTCCAGCCGATCCTTTCAGACTCCTTTTTAATTGCATCCTTAGTGCTATTTGCTCAACCCCATTTGTTCTTACTCAGCCTTGAAAACCTAGAACCTTGGAACTATGAAATTGGAAAGCTTCTCCAAAGCAGAGCCAGAACTGCTATAGGCAAAAAAAGATGGGACGGAATTGTGGAGGTTCTGAGAGCAATCTCCTTATAACTCTTAAGGCAGAGGAAAGTGAACCTGGCAATGGTTTCATCAGCACATATTTTGATTTCACTGATCTGGAATGTGACACTGACATTGGAATATGTTAAAAAGCTTTCCAGATGATTCTACCCTATGCAGTCAGGGTTAAGAACAGATGAAGAAACTGAGGCTTATCAGTGTTTAAGTGGCTTATTCCAGTTAATACAACTGTCAGGGTGGAGGATGAAATCCAGGTTTCATACTCCTCCACTCAAGGTCTTTACTGCCATAAAGACTCCTCTTAAAGATGTAGTGAGACTTCAAGGGTCCAGGGAGAATTGTGGAAGACAGAGCTAAAAAATATGTGCTTAACAGTGGGTAAAACCAGGAATGAATATGGAGGTTAAAAGAGAGAGAAGAGGCAAAGAGCTTAGGGCAAAGTGCCAAGAAACTGAAAGAAGCAGATGTGTGGGAGACAGAGAAGAAAAGAGAAGGAAGTGGAGGGAAAGAGTAAAGAAGGGAGGTATGGAACAGACAGAGCTGGGATGAAAGCAAGAAAGAGTGGTGACAAGAAAAAGGGAGGTGGAAACGCTGCTGAAGTAGAATGCCACCTACACTCTTCTAATAAATATGAGTAAAATGTTAAAAGTAGGATCACACATCCTTCTTAACATGCCTTTTAAGGATGGGTAAGCACCATGCCGTGCACTTAGCAGACTGTTAAATATTGTGGAGTTGATTTGTTGATAAAAGGGTTGGACAAGAGAGGGCCATCAATTTCCCGAGCCTAATATTAAGCAATCGCTTATTGCTTTCCCTGTGTAATGAGTCAGTAATTCTAGGGAGCAATATTCTAGTTCTCTGTTTGGTGCTGCTACTAGAGAGCCACCCTATGTCGCTTCCCAGCAATGGACAATTTAGACAAGATATGTCAAAATACTTGGCATTTCATAAGAAACCGTCTGCTGTGGTCCCACCAATGTCTTCACTATCCCCAGAAATGGGTATGCTCACTCCATTCACTTGCATTCCTGAAAAGCCTGCCCAAACTTTTCACTTTTTCCATTAAGCTAAACCAAGCAGTTCTCTAGAGATTAATGCATGTCCTTTATTGGGAAACACTGATGCGAGATCAGAAGCCATCTTAATTAAGGTCAATTGTTCTCAGTCTTGGCTACACATTTAGGATCACCTGGGGAGTTTTTAAAAATTCCAATTCCTAGGCAACATTCTAGACCAATTAAATCAGGGAGCGATGAGTAAGACCCATTTATCAGTATTTTTTTAAACTCCCCAGATGATTCTAGTGTACAGCCAAGGTTCAGAACCTGGGCCTTCTTAATGAGATATACTGGGGAACATTACAGAGACCTAGAGAATAAACAATCTGCCTTGTTCACTCCCAGCTGCCCCAAGAAACAAATGTAAAATTGTAATAAATACATTCCCAAATCTACTAGTAATATTAGGCAAACCAAGTTTCAGGAAACTTCATGACTGTCAGGACCCACAGGAAGATGATGAAAGCCCCATGGAGGAGAAGGCTGATGGTAGATGCTTCACTTTGAGACACCATTCTTTCCTACCTCTCTGGCAATATTTCATTTCCCTTTGCAAGCTCTTCTTCCTCTATTCATCCTATAAACATCAATATTCTTTAGGGTTCTTTCCTACTCTTACTTCTTTTCTTATTCTGCACATACCTTATGTAAGCTCATCCACTCACATAGCTCCAATTATCATCCATTCATTGTGCATTCATAAATGCGTATGTCTAACCCATTTCTCTCTCCTGACTTTGAGCTTCCTACTGGATATATCTGATTGGATGCTTCACAGGCATGTCTAAATGTAAACTCAACATCTCAGCTCCCCTACCTCTCCACTCCCGTGCTGTAAGTTTGAATGTCCTCCTGTGCCACATCTAAAGGAATGGCACCAACACCCACCCAATTGCTAGAACTGAGCTAGAAGTCTTGACTTCGCCCTTCATCTCACTCCCCAAGTCTTCTTAATTTGTCTGTCTTTCTGCCGTGCCTCTCTTCAATCTATTTTCTATAGTGCAATCAAAGCTATTATCTAAAACACAAT
This sequence comes from Phocoena phocoena, assembly GCF_963924675.1. Taxonomy (NCBI): domain Eukaryota; kingdom Metazoa; phylum Chordata; class Mammalia; order Artiodactyla; family Phocoenidae; genus Phocoena; species Phocoena phocoena. Next base: position 29,412,950 of record NC_089234.1, read on the forward strand.
GTCTGTTAAAACTTTATTAAAAACCCTTTAACTCATTGCCTCGGGAATAAAATTCAGATTCATTAAAATGGTGCCCAGGGACCCACATCATGTGGTCTCTACTTATACCTCTATTCCCATCAACTGCCATTATTTTTCTTGCTCTCTGTGCTCCAGCCAAATTGAATTTCCTTTAGTTCCTTGAATGTTGTATTTCTCATCTCTGGGTAAACTCTATCATGTTCATTGCTGCAATCCCAGTGCCTCCCACAGTACCTGGTACAAAGTAAGCACCCAAGGAGCACCTGTGGCTTGTGTGTGTGTGTGCATGAAAGGCTGAATACGTTTTCAGGCACTCAAAGCTTTAGAATGTTCTCCTCTCTGATAATGGGCTAATTCACTAGCACTAATCTATTGATTCAGAATAATAACGCTCCCCTTACCCTACCTGATCCTGATCTCTGTTTTTCTTAGCCTCGGTTTAGCAAACCTGACTCTGGTCTCTTATCCTACTGACCTCACTTCTTGATGTTTTACCACCAACCCTGACCTTTCCCTTTCTTCCCCCTCTCTGATAACCAGGTCCATCTCTGCTTAATTCTGCCTTTATAGTTCAGTAGGAAGGACATTAATATTCGCTGTTCACATCAGAAGCACTCTCTCTTTCTAGGATCACCTCAAAGTTTCCTACCAGAACTGCTTCTTTAGCAGTTTTGTTTGGGTTCTCTACTAACCCAAAATAAAGCAATAAAGAAATAGTTATGTCTGAAATGATTTTCCTTTTCGTAAACTGAAAATATCCTTTCATTCTGTCTTGGCTCTGATTCTCATTGTGCCTCTTCTTGTGTAACAAATGGGACTTTTCTGTTGTCCATTTCAGCTGAGACCCCAAAGCTGAGGTCAGTGGGTATAAAGTGCCACACATGTTAAAGAGAGGTTAGAGTTATTTAGACCATCCATGTAGGACCTCCTACAGGATAGCCCCAAATGAGTTCTGGACCCAAACCAAGAGGGATCCATTGTCCACATCCTGTCTACATGTAAGAAGAGGCTAGGAGGTTGATGAGAGAGTAGATTATTTCTGTGTATGAAGAGAGTTTTATCAGCTCAGAAGTAGGGACAGGAAGAAGGTTCTTCCTCTCTACCCCAAGCCAAGTGAGAGGGCTCTTCGGCCCCAGATGTGTCCTAGAAGAACTAAAAGGAGAATTCTTAGGAGGACCTGACATGTGTTCTGTGAAGTTTGGCAGGCACAGAGTCCAGAGCCTCGTCCTCCCCTGGAAAGGTCTAATGAAGAGGCTGGCTGGAGATGTCCTTGACAATTGAATGAGGTGAGAGAGCTTGGACTACAGTGGACACCACAGAAAGCAACCAAGCTTCAGCTGTCTTTAAAGAATCACATCCCAGCAGAAAGAGGTTGTGAGAGATATATCATCAGGGTAGAAGCTTAGAGGAGTTTTAAGGGGTTAGTCGTAAAGCCTATTGCCTGTATAAGAAAACAGTGTAATGTGGAGGGTCCCAGCAGGAAAGCATTGGAAGAACCCACAAAAATGTCCCAAAAGAGAAGGATCTTGGGCATCTCCCTCCAAGAGTGCACCAAAGCCAGATTACTATAACACTAGTCAATAAAGCATTTTTGCTCCCATTTTACCTTTCTTCTTTACCTCTTCTCCTTCAGGAATTACTGGAGAAGAGGATTAAATAAAAAAACAAACAAACAAAAAAAAACATGTATCCCCTTCCTCCACTACAGTTTCTGATTTATGTCAAGTCTACACTGGTCAAGATATGAATCAAATTAGATGAAAAACTAAAGTTTTGATATAAGATTAGGCTGGTATTTTTAATACCTGAAAAGTGAAATTATTTATTAATATCCAAAAGCTAAGAAATAAGCTTTGAGATGAGATTCAGGATCAGGAAACTGGCTTTGAAAGGCAGTGGTTAAAAAAAAGCATAGGGGCTTCCCTGGTGGCGCAGTGGTTGAGAATCTGCCTGCCAATGCAGGGGACACGGGTTCGAGCCCTGGTCTGGGAAGATCCCACATGCCGCGGAGCAACTGGGCCCGTGCGCCACAACTACTGAGCCTGTGCATCTGGAGTCTGTGCTCCGCAACAAGAGAGGCCGCGATAGTGAGAGGTCCGCGCACCGCAATGAAGAGTGGCCTCAGCTCGCCGCAACTAGAGAAGGCCCTCGCACAGAAATGAAGACCCAACACAGCCAAAAATTAATTAATTAATTTTTTAAAAAAAAGCATGAAGGTCTTTGCTGTGGGTATTCCACCAAGTTGAGCCCTTTCAATAAACCATTAGGCTTGTACTCTTAATGTCTCATAGGGTGGGAAAAGGGGCATATGAGGTAAGCTTAGTAGATAGTATGCTAACTTTTTATCAAACATGCCAGAACTAATATACCCAAATGGAGTTCTCTTCAAAAGGAATCAGTTCAGAAGGCTCTGCAGTTCTTTTACTGATATTGCCGTTGCTCAAAGTATCTCTGAAACATCTCTTTACGAATTGCTTCCTGGGTTCATAGCACATTCTTTTGTATCTATCCATGGATAATCTTTATCCTGTAGTGGTGGGCTGGAGTTTTTGAAATAGCTAAATGTTATTTGGAGCCAAGGCTAATGACTAGAGTGGATAATTTAGCTGAGAAATTTCACTTGTGGTGAAAAACTTCCCAGGTTATGATTATGAAGTGGATTTCTTCCATGACTTTTACTGGCTGAAAAGAATTTAAGTATCCAAATGGTTGTGAGTCATGGCAGTGTTATTTGAAGCACCAAGTGACCAAGTTGGTGTCCAACTTTAAGAATCAGATTGTTCCCAATCTCCTGATAGGACTAAACAGGTGGTAGTTTTCAGATCTTCAGAGCAGATGCCACCCATCCCTCAGTATGATGGTTTTTGTCAGTTCTTCTCATTGTGATATCCTGGAATTTAAAGCTTTATGTCTGACCCTTATTTCTGTTACTTTTTAAACTATAAATTTCTTCTTGTCCTGAAAAGCTAAGTCATCTCACAGCCTCCTTTTCTTTAGACAAAACAACAAGCACAGTTGTTGGACACCAACGAAAAGTCTGGTTAATCGCTCTCTGAGGACTGAGTAAAACTGTTTCACATCATTAGAAAAAAATGAAAATGGTCATTTTGAAATTCAGAATGACTATTAATGACCAACAAAATCAGTATGTTCTCCAGCTGCAGTTAAAGTCCCCATGAAAGGGTTCACACATTGGCTTTCATTGTTCTGTCCAATTTTGAAATTTCCAGAACCTACCAAAGTCTGCTGGACAGCTTTGTAACTCCCTCCATTCCTCAGAGTGAGCAGTAGTCACTGAGCTATCCCAGACCTTCATGCTTTGCTTCAGGAGGTACCTTTGCAATTCCTTTGCTGACCCTGTTGCTGGAGTGATCTGAGGAGTTCTCCCTATCTTGAATACCAATCAGAACCACCACTGAAAAATCAGACCCTAACTTCATCAAAAAGTTAACTGGTGCTTGGAACCATTCAGGTCTATTCAATTTTAAAAACATATGTTTAAAATTGACATCTGGACCAATTTTTGCATTCATTAGATCCCAGATTTAGAAGAATTGCATGTGATTAACATTACAAGACATAAACACTGTGTTCCAGTGATTCAAAAGAAAGCCAGGATATTTTGTATTACGGTGTTTTTATATCTTCAGAATGTCCCATTGTGACTCCCATAAATATCTCCCAAAATCTACCTTATTCTATAAAATTCTACTTCACACTGTTTGAGCCGCAAGTTATAGTGATGCTTCTTGACATCACAGCAGCTCCATTTGCAGTCTAGCCCATTGGCTGAAATCTTTGTTGCCCACTCTGCCTTTGAACTCCTCCAGCTTTGTAGCAGTCACAGCCAAATACCCACTGGAAAAGGGTACCAGCTGAGATGTGCAGACTCATAAAACACTGAAATTAGAAGTGTTTAGAGGTCATCCAGTCCCTACAACTGAGAATACTGCGGCTCCAAGAAGGGCATATCTGGCCCTAGGTCTTCAGTGAACATCAAGATACCAAGGGATCAGAGTAAGTTCGGAGCGCCTGAAAACATGGAAACAGACTCAGACCCATGAAGAGAAAGAACCAGATTAGCCCTTGTCCCTGAGAATCAATAAGGTCAGAAGCAATAAATGTCAAAATAGACAAACAAAGGGAAACTTTTCCAGGGTCTGCAGTCTGTTCTCTAAATACCAGAGAGAGAGAAGGCTATATTGTTCCACTCTCTGAAAGGTAAGATGATAGGCTAAAATCAGCTGATTAGACTTGGGAAGAATCTTTTGAAATCATCCTTTCCTGATCCTTTATTTTATTTTTTTAAAAAATGAAACTAAGGCCCCAGGAGGTTGCCTAATATCATAAAGATTATTAGTGGCACACCTGGACTAAAAATCTATTACTTCAACTTCCAGTATAATCTTTCCATTACGCTACAAGACCTAATACTATTGAGTGCTTGTTATGTGCCAAGCTTTACCTAAAATATGTAATTTTGGTAATATAAAATCTTCCTGACAACCTCTTGAGGGTGGGTACATGTATCAACTCTATTTTTTCAGATAAGTAAAGTTGGGCAAGGAGAGGTTAAGGTACATGTCCAGGATCACAAAGCAGAGGCAGGATCCAGACACATGCTGACTCAAGACTCAGTAAACTTGCCATTCCATACTCCCTTTGGAGAAAGAGGCAGCTCAAGACTTCTGTGCTCATCATTGTGTTGTAAACTGTCCCTTAGGACCTGATGTACCTTCTCTGTTTTTCTAACTTTGTACCTCATAAAAAGTTTGGGAGAAGTATTAAAGATATACTAGAGGGCTTCCCTGGTGGCGCAATGGTTGAGAGTCCGCCTGCCGATGCAGGGGACACGGGTTCGTGCCCCGGTCCAGGAAGATCCCACATGCCACGGAGCGGCTGGGCCTGTGAACCATAGCCACTGAGCCTGCGCATCCGGAGCCTGTGCTCCGCAGCGGGAGAGACCGCAGCAGTGAGAGGCCCGCGTACCGCAAAAAAAAAAAAAAAAAAAAAAAAGATATACTAGAGACTATACATATCAGAAAGAGGAGAGTTTTCTTCCCCCGAGCTCTCAAATATCTGAAGAACGGCTCAGCCATAGAACTTAATTAGGTGCCTTCCATGTTGAAAAGGCAAACATTGCACATAGCATGTCAAGGAAGGGCCCTTATGAAATCCAGATAGCGTTCTGAATTAAAGATATGGAAAACAAAAAGTGGAAATTGGCCCTAGAAGGACCAATTCACCTAAAAATACATTTGCTTGGCTCAAGTGTCAATAGAAAAAGAAAAGAAAAACAACTAATAGTTATTGAGCGCTTACACTTATTAATTCATTTAATTCTTACAACATCCCTGTGAGTGTAGGTATTATTATGATATCCATTTATGGATGAGGAAACTTGAGGCACAGAGAGATAAGGCAACTTACTAAGGATTACATAATTGGGAATTAGATAATAGAGTGGAAGTTCAAAGTCACTAGAAGGCTTTCTGTGTTGCATTTTCAATTAAATGTTCAGAAAAATAACTACTCCATTTCCTATGTCACTGGGTCTAAAGAAAGCCCACGTGTCTAGTAAGGCCATGTCTGAAATGTAGGTACAAATTTGCAAATGAGATTTATAAGACTGATCTTGCTGTTCTACATTTGGAAAACTGGGCATCTTTCCCTAGGAAGACCCCCTTTGAGGTTTTAAACTATGAATATTAATCACGGGCTCCCCACCCATTTTTAGCCTACATATGCTCTAAAGTTGCTAGGTCCAGAATAAAACAGATCTCGGGGCAGCTACAAACTTAGGAAGCTTACAAATACCCCTGGAGGGCAGAGCTACAGTTGGAAAGATCTGATGCTTTTGTTGGCACCAAGGAAAAGCTTGGAACTACACTGTTTCCCATCTTCTGTTCCCCAAAGCAGACTCCTTGCTCTTCCCATACTCCTCCTGTGGCCAGCTGAAATGGCAACCTCTTTCTGAAGTCTTACTTATTTCTTCAGTTAGAAGCAATTGTTGCTACTTCCTCCTCCTTGTTCTGCCGCAGATTTGCATTTTAGCACTTGCTGCTTTTGATCTTCCGTGGTAACGACTTAGATGTCTGTTCCCTCCACCGGGGTATAAACTGTTTGAGGGTGGGGACCAGAACAGCAGCATCACCTGGGAGCTTATTGGAAATGCAATTTCTTGGGCCCACCCCAGTCCTACTGAATCAGAATCTCTGGGGATGGGGCTCAGGAATCTGGGTTTTAGCAAGCCCTCCAGGTGATTCTTTATGCACCCTAAAATTTGAGAACCACTAGAGGATTTAAAGCCCTCCAAGTGGGGGATGGAACACACAAGTGAACCGAAGTAAGCTGGCTGGGCTTCGTACCTTTGAGTGGAAAAGACCACATACCTCACCCTGCCCCATCCCCACCTACATACACCCCTCCATTATGTCTGTCTATAAATACAAATGAAGCAGCCAGAAGGAAACCGATAGAAGCCAGCGTGCAGTAATGTGGCCTGCAAGTTTTCAAATCAGACAAAGCCCTGGCAATTGGGGAGGATCGCGAAAATCTGTGCCAGAGGCATCAGGGATGATTCTAGCCATCTAAGCAATTTACAACTAAAGGCAACTCCGTGTTATTACTGTTAGCAGGGAGCAACGGGAGTGTTACCTGGTTTGTGGTTTTTAAATCATAAAATGTTATAACGAGGTTAAATTTGCTCTGGTATAGTAGCCTTCCTGGCTGCCCAGATTGAACTTTTTAAAGCTCAAAGTCTTCTGTGATCCCCTAGTTCCCATCCAGTTAAGTGCAGACCACTTGCTCTGCATACAGGGTCCTCCCTGATCTGGTTACAAATCCACCTTTTCTAACTGTCACATAGAACACAGTTATTTGTAGCCACCTCAAGTTAATTTTTTGGAATAAGGCAGAGCAGGTCTCCATGAATGAAAATGATTCCTTACACCTGTGTCCTTTACCCCAGTAGCTTCTAGCAAATGGGGACTAGTACCCCTTGGAGCAGGAACACAATACATGGCTAAGTTTCTGTTAATTAATATATGTTTATATTTTAATTTTAAGAAATTTTTCAAATTATAAAAGTAACACATAATTATGGTAGGAGATTCAAGTTGTATGTGAGGACATAAATGATTCCTTAAATAAACAGAAGTATCAACTGTTAACAGTTTCTCATGGAGCACAGGCTCCGGACACGCAGGCTCAGCAGCCATGGCTCACAGGCCCAGCTGCTCTGCGGCATCTGGGATCTTCCCAGACTGGGGCACAAACCCGTGTCCCCTGCATCGGCAGGCAGACTCTCAACCACTGCGCCACCAGGGAAGCCCTTTGTGCCACCAGGGAAGCCCTGCTTTTTTCACTTACTTTATCTTGGACAGCTTTCTACCTCTGCAAATAGTTCCACCTCTTAGTATTATAAAAATATGCCATCATTTATATAACTTTTCACTTTTTAAGAGACACTTAAGTTGCTTACATTTTTGCTGTTATCACAATGTTATAACTAACATTCTTGTATTCATTAATTCATTTACTCAAATATTCATCAATAGTTATTGGTCTCTTTATGTGTAACATACTGTGGGAAGGACTAGGTATACATATCTGAATAATATTCCTTGCCTTATGGAGCTTACAATCTAGCAGCAGAAATATATAGACTAAGTGAAGATATAAATATATAATTACAAATGATGAGAAGTGCTATGAGAGAAATGAAGTGTGCTAATGTAGAGTTAGCTAGGAACACTTACCTGAACACAGAACCAGGGAAGGACTTTTTGAGAACTTAACATTTAAATTGAGACCCAGAGATGGTAGAGCATTCCAGGCATAAGGAACACCATTTGCAAAGCCCTAGACAGAAAGAAACTTAGCATTTTCAAGGAACTGAAAACAGGCCAATGTGGCTAAAAGATGATGGATGAGAGAGAGTGGCATGAAATAACGTTGGAAAGGTAGGGAGAGACCAATCGTAAAATACCTTGTAAGCCATGGTAAGAAGTTTGTGTTCTATCTGAAGAGTTCAGGGAAGCCAATGGAGAATTTTATTCAGGGGAGTAGTGTGATCAGATATAGATACAGATATAAGTATAGATATAGGTGTATAAAAAACTACTCAGATACTCTGTGGAGAACAGATTGCAATGGGACAAGGCTGAAGCCAGGAAGGAACCTGTGTTAGCAGTATAGGCAAGATGGTGATGGATGGTTTGGGCCAGGCTAGTGGCAATAGAGACAGACATATTCAAAATATTTTTAAAAGGCAGAATTGACATGAATAACAGGAATGGATGTGGGGATTGAAGAAGAGAAACCTGGACAATTCACTGCATGGGGAAGATAAGGGGAGAATTAGTTTGGGGGGGAGGCTGAATTGAGGGTCTATTTTGAGCATGTTAAGTCTGAGATGCTTGGGAGACATCCAAATGTAGCACTGAGTATGCAGATTAATCACAAGTCTGGAGCTCGAAGGAGATGTTTGGACTGAAGATATAAATTTGTCAGTGTATTTATAAAGCCATGTGAAAGTATGAGGATTGACGACGCACAAGAGAAAGAACAAGAGAGACAGAGACTAACCTTCTTTAGGAAGGGCAGCACTTCTGACTTGTACAGGAAGAGTGGGGTACAGAGACAAACATGCATAAATTGGGTGATGGGAAGAAAGGAACTCCCGAATCATGGTTTCTTATATTGCTTAACGCGTAACGCAAGGTCGTGGACTGAGAGGAAGGGAAGTGAGTAGAGAAGAGGATTTGAACAGAGAGGAAAGGTGCAAAATAGTCATCTCAGAGATTAGAAGAGCGAGCTTGATAAAGAAACTAGAGAAACATCATAGGATTACTGGTAGCACCAAAAACACATCTGAGGCATGGAATCATATTTAAAGTGAAACCTGTCTGCCTGATTGTATGCTTTTCTCCAGCTACATTCAGCAGCTTGGGTACAAAAATGAAGAAGACAGGTGGTTAAGGATGTCTCTATGTATTGCTGTAGGTCTGTAGTAAAAATACCTGGAAATAAAGTTACTTATTTAGGGTAGGTGTATTTTGAATGTTGATAGATATCACTATCAATCGATATATTTGCAGATTTAGCTGGAATTTTTAAAATTTTATTTATTTTTGGCTGCATTGGGTGTTCATTGCTGTGCACAAGTTTTCTCTAGTTGCGGCGAGCGGGGGCTACTCTTAGTTGCGGTGCGCAGGCCTCTCATTGTGGTGGCTTCTCTTGTTGCAGAGCATGGGCTCTAGGTGCACGGGTTTCAGCAGTTGTGGCTAGTGGGCTCTAGAGCACAGGTTCAGTAGTTGTAGCGCATGGGCTTAGTTGCTCCACGGCATGTGGGATCTTCCGGGACCAGGGCTCGAACCTGTGTCCCCTGAATCGGCAGGCCGATTCTTAACCACTGTGCCACCAGGGAAGCCTGGAATTTTAAAAAAACAAAACAAAAACACTGTTTTCATCTCTGTCTCTTTCAACACAACAAAAACAAAAACACTAACTGGATAATAGTGTTATGAAGACCAATAACTCAGAAGTTTCAAAACAGAAAAGTTTAATATAATTTCAGGAGAAAAACAATTTACTTGCATAATTTATCTTGTGTGTATGAGTTTTTTGCTGCATGTTTGTTGGTTGAGTAAGGGTTTGGGGTGTGTGTGTGTGTGTGTGTGTGTGTGTGTGTGTGTTTGAAAATTGAAGGTGACCTACCTTGCCCTGAACAGACCCAAAGACATCATGATTGAGCCCAGAGTGCACTGTAAGTGGTTTGTGGTTACTACCACTGATTTTTCACAGTGCCTTCCCACTGTGCATGTCTATGTCAGGAAAATAGAGTGGTTTGGCTAGATATGATTGGGATTTGCTGTGAGTGGGGTGGAGCTGTCAGATTTATATGGCTTTTTCTCTTAAAAATATATGGCCTTCCTTTTTCATTCCCAGGAACTGTAAAGCTCATTTGGAGCTGTTGCTTCCCAATCATGTGGCTCCCCATGTTCTAATGAATGCACAGCACAGTTCTCAGAGGGACTACACTTCCGGCTGACACATCAGACCGGAAGCTCAGAGTGGTTTGATCCCAAAATTCTTTCCGGGTATCCACAATTTCATAGGTCTCTCCTTTCACTTACCAGTCAGAGGTTATTGTAACTAATTGGGTGTCTGTCCTCCACTGGCTCTCAGGGTTTGATTTGCACACACTTAGCTCCACTGATGGAATCACCACGTGGCCTAGGGAATGAGCGTTGATCAAAGTACCATCCATCCTCTTGCTCTCCAACTTTTTTTTTTTTTTAATTCCAGCTCTGCCTCTGGAAATGCCCTCTAAAACTCGCATCACATGCTTTTTTGATAAAATGACATGACTCAGAGAATGTAAGCGTCTAGAATTATATCTCATAAAGCTCACCTTTCAAAACTTAAGTATGGGGCTTCCCTGGTGGTGCAGTGGTTGAGAATCTGCCTGCTAATGCAGGGGACACGGGTTCAAGCCCTGGTCTGCGAAGATCCCGCATGCCGCGGAGCAACTAGGCCTGTGAGCCACAACTACTGAGCCTGCGTGTCTGGAGCCTGTGCTCCGCAACAAGAGAGGCCGTGATAGTGAGAGGCCCGTGCACTGCGATGAAGAGTGGCCCCCACTTGCCAGAACTAGAGAAAGCCCTCGCACAGAAATGAAGACCCAACACAGCCATAAATAAATAAATAAATAGATAGATATTAAAAAAAAACGTAAGTGTGTTGAATTGAAGCCAGTCAAGTGAACTAAAAGCTGGCTGGGGGAAGACAAACACAGGAGAGCGAGGGGTGACTCTGGGCTGAACAGAAGGATGCCGGCTGTGAGGCTGTCAGGGACGAGCAACCATTTAATTGTTATCTCTCTCATCATCATTCACAATCTAGAAGGCAGATGTTAAAGTCACCTTAATGAGAATGTAGGTGACACTAAATTTAGAGGCATTCTCCAAGGTATAGAAAATGTTGGTGGAAAGTACACAAAAGAAAAAAATGTTTTCTCCAAAGCTGCCAGTACTGTAATAGAAGGTTCAGAGGTTCAGAGATCATCCAACCATGCGTGATACCTACCTGTCCCACACATGAAGGGCCTCAGATGTGCAACTTGGGAGCTTGAAAATATGGTTAATTTTACTGTCCAAGTACGTTCATCCACTCTGTGGCTGTAGACCGTAGGATTCAGAGGTCCATTTTTACAATATGCTGGGCACTGCACTGGCCATGTGATAGGAGATGAGTTTAGTTATTCAACACATACTTATTGAGCACCAACCAGCCTTGTGCTAACACTGTGCTAGTTTCTAGGAGTATAGCTCTGAAGGAAACAGACAGGATCTCTTGCTCTCAAGAAGCTCAGAGTCTGTCTAGGGAAGAGACATAATAAATAAGTAACCAGATAAATAAAATAATTACTACAGATTGTGAGAAATGCAATAAAGGTTTGGAGAAATCTGGTGAAGGGGCTATTTTGGATAAAGTGATAAAGATAGGTCCCTTAAGGGGGACACTTAAGCAGAGGCCTAAAGTATGGGCATGAGGTAGTTTCAAGAAGAGCTAGAGGGATCACTTTTGCACTGGGGCCATAGAAGGGAGCGGGGCCCAGAGGATCCACAGAGCAGCAAAGGAAGCTACATGTAGTGAGGCAGGAGAAGAGTGACAGGACGAGGGGCTGGAGAGCTAAGCAGGAGCCAGCTGGTAGAGAGCATGAAGATCACCACGAAGAGCTTGGATTTTAGTTTAAGAGCAATGAGCGGCCACTGACAGGGCTTAACAAGGAGCTGATATGATCTGATTTAAGTTTGAGGAGGACGACTTTAGCTGATCTGTGGAGAATGGATTGTCTAGAGTGGAAGCAGAGAAGTCTAGATAGAAGGCGTTTGCAGACCAGATGGAAACTGTGATGACTCAGACTAGGGTAATAGCAATGAAGAGGGCAGAAGGGGACAGATGAAAGATGGAGTAGGAGGTAGAAATGAAAGGACATGTGGATGGACTGGATGGGAAGTAGTAAGGATAAGAAAAAAACCATTTTTACATTCTACCTCCTTTTATGCAAACCCCCGGATAGTATTATCCTAAATCACAACAATGCTGTACAAACCCCAACATGGGTTTGAACTCTCCTGAAAACATGTTTCCACCCCTCCCCAAGCAAGGGTAGACTGGCTGAAAATCTTTGCAAGGGACTTGAATTGATATTAGCACAGTTGGACACTGGTCCCTGTTCCAGAGTAGTAGGCCCCAGAAATTGATACCAGCTTCATCTCCCCCAACCCCAGTGAGCCCTGATCCTAATCTAGTCATGATCACACAGAGGCAGTCCTCCACCATCATTCACTTTTATGGTTGAGGTTTTCTCTCCAGGCCTCTACCCTGCATTTATTCCTACTTGAATTCCTAACCCACCCTTCTTCCCATTAGTGTCATCTGTAAACTTAATGATGACCGTGTTCTGTACTTCCGCCTCCAGGTCCTTTAGAAACAATGTTCTCTGTATTTATTTTTGAAGTCATGAGCAGATGCCCATGCTGGGTGAACACAGACACTGAAATCTGAACCAAGGAAATGTGATTTTGGAATGAGACTGGTTCCCCATGACTCGTGCTAAACTTTATACTATGGAGTTTAATTTAATATTGGAGCTAGTGTTGTAACCAAAATAAAACTTACATCAGAGTTGATCTGATACATCTGATAATGTGACTGTTGTTATGCTACGAGAAATGATGTTTGTGTAAATGACTTACATACGTTTCTATTTCACAGTCACACCATAGCTATAAAGCTGTAGTTTTCTTGTAAGAATTGTCAGTTATTACCTCTATCACCCATGTGAACACAAACTCATAGTAAAAGACAATTTCCTTACTTCTAATCATTGTACTCACAGGGCTGAGGTTTCCCTTGCTGCACCCAGTCCTATCCTATACCTCCCCCCTACACTCCGGTCCTTAAGTATCACACATAACTCATTCTACTCTAACCATACTACAAGGATAGACATAGCAGAAACTCTAGCTTCTGCGGCTGTGGACTTTTTGCCTGAGGCAATTATAATATCCCAGTTCTGTGGCACGACTAAGGGGTATGTAATGTTGGAAAATTACATTTTAGACAATGCATTTTTAGACAACTCTTCATGTAATTTTGCCTTACCATCATGGGAGCATCTAACCTGCAGGATAGTTATTCTTACAGGAGAGTTACATTAAAAATTTTAAGTTGAAACACTCATAATGGATGTCAAAAGCTGCCAAGTGCTACTTCTCTCATGCTGCCAAATTCCCAAACCCTTTTATGGAAGTAAAATATTGAAGGATTTTTCTACCAGTCTTGCCCTTCTGAGCTCACATGCTACCCAGCCCACCCTACTCCTAATGTTTCATTTCCTGTTCTTCTGAGATCTGGAGGCCACAGAGGTAGGTGTAGGTCACTACAGCAGCCCAAAGGCCTGCTTTGCTTTCTCTGAAACTTGTGGGCTTCACCCGTCAAACCCAGTTTTCACCAGAGGAAGATCCTTCTATCTCCCTTAATTAGCAGCTGCTATCTTTTCTTCTCCTTCTATGGCTTTTCCTTTTATAGTCAAAAAGCCACTTTGGATCTCTCTTAGGCCTGTCTTCCCAGAAAGTAGTCCGTCATTCTCTCTTGTGTTTTTGGACTCCCACCCTATTTTATAGTATCTGCCTGTGAAATGTACAAGAAGAAGGAGATATTACAATGCTATAGCGTTGTTAAGAAAAGTGAGGACTGATCATTCCTCCTACGTAATACGCGGGACCCCATGCAAAATGAAAATGTGGGACCTCAAATTTTAAAAAGTGCTATTAAAGGTACTAGAAGGCAAAGCTTTTTCCCTTTCTGCCAGTCTCTCTCTTGACTATGGTATTTTTTATTTGCCATTTAATGTTGTTCTAAGTAAAGAAATGAAGTTTTAAATAATTAGCATGAATTTTGCCTTTCATCTTTGTATTGTGCACATGAGACTTAAAAGCTAATATTAGAGCATTTAGGTTGTGTGTGAATTATCAAAATTATACAATTTGTACTTCATAGGTTGTACATACATATGTATTTTGTTCTTACCAGAACAATGGAAACACTGCACAAAATTAACTCAACTGTTTTTTATTTCACTTCTTGATGTGTGGACATTCTACCAATATTCCCTACCTTCAGATTATTGATAAATAAGAAACGACTGAAAGAAAAAGAACTGTGAGTTGCCCTATCTTTCCCTTTACTTCTGCTTTCATTTTCAGCAAAAGTGATTGGCTGATACAGAGAAGTAATATGAGTAAGAAAGGATATGATAGGATTCTTTTCTGTTTCATAGAACGCTATTGCCTTCTCCCTGTGTTTGAAACGAGTTCTGGTGTGAACAGAAAGTGTGGCTTCTTGAGGCTGTCAGCCCCTCTGCTCCCCACTTACACACGCTCACTTTGCACTCCCACGTGTCGTGGATACACCAGAATTCTGTGCTGTGGTACATCACAAACACTGTATATTAACTGGAGAGCAAAGAACTATAGACACACATATTGGGTATATCTCCTCTGCTCACATGCATGCTCCCTTGTCTCATTAGACTTCATTTACAAAACAGGAGTTGAAAGACAAAATTATTAAGAATTTCAAGACAGCAACAGTAGAGCATTAAGCCAAATGCAGGGCTTTTTTGAGCACAGGGCCCTTCTGAGAATGGGGACAGACAGAGGGTTATAGGATTGGGTAGTTGGGAGAGCAGGTGGAACAGAACCTTGACTTTGCCAAAGGAAATGTCTTATTATGAAAATCCCCTAACCTATTGGACTTTATGCTCCAGTTTCTGTCAGGAACATCTGAAAATTTTGTTTATATCTTTGGCTGAGAAAGTAGAGAAGATAGGAGGGAACTCTGCCAATTTTTTCATTCCAGTTGACAAGGAAACTTCACTGAGGTAAAAGTGAGAGACCAGGTATTGAACCTATATGACACAGACTTTAATTCCTAATTATAAGGGAAATTTTAAATGCATTTTCAGTGTCCCACTTATACTTTTAAAACACCTGTTGTCACTTAAAACTAAGAAATGGTGATCAGAGCAAAATTAGAATAAAATTTTCCACCCGGCTTCTTTTGTGTGGAGAATTTGCTTTTGTGCAATTCAAGACTATGTCAGTGTGCTTTTGCAAATATCAGAATTATCAGATTACGTGGTGAGATTTATAATAATGTCTTCATTCAGGGTTCAATAAGCTGTTTTCCAGCTGGCAGGTTCCTGGAATTGGACTTTCTTTTGAACTTTGAAATTTTTGCACATTTCTAAGGGTCCATATTCTATTTCATACTGGGTTTCTGCGCCAAGGTACTGTTGTTTCCAGCTTCTCCATCAACTAATATTTCTTTGTGCAAAGTCTGTAAAACCCTGTAAATGAAGCTCTTTGGGTTTGTAATGATTGCTTTCCAACATGTGAGGAAATATCAAAAGTAATTACTGAGTTGGTACTGTGGCTTCCCATTTGCACGTACTAAGAATGATAATATATATTGGCAAAGTACCTACTCCAAAGTGTTCCTGTCACTAACCCTCAATCACTCCCTGAATAGTAAGGATGAGGTAATGGCTGGAAATAAAAACCTCTTCCAATGGTTCTGTGCTGTGTCCAACCAGGAGGACGGCTTGTTGTCCCTGGTCAGAGGGCAGCACCCATGAAAAAAAAAAAGTTAAGCCCCAATCCAGAAAAATTTTGCCATACGTATGACCACTTTGGTTAATTTTGTTTCTAGTGTATTTTCTGTTGGGAATGATCCAGGTTGGCAATATGGGTTTGCTAGTTAATTACCACATCTTCTCTTCCCTTGATGTTGACAAAAATGGTCACCATAATGAGAACTAGACTCAAGGCACGGAATAGATACAGGTCTTCCGCCTTTTCTCTCTATTGCCTCTGTCTCCTCCTCTCGAGATTCCCTGATGGAGGTGGGCTCTCTTCCACAAGACCTACTTACTCCCATCCCAGAACTGCCTCAAAACCTCACACACTTCTTTGCTTTTCATAAAAAGGGAGCAAAGTACCTACCAGATTCTATTACAGGAAACGAAGGGGAACAAAGGTTCTCTGTCCCTCCCCAGCTTGATTCTTTATCTTTTTCACATGCCCTGGCTTTGGGGTAGTAAATATACTTTGGTGATTGCAAAATTAACTATTCTTTTAAAATCACATAAAGTTTGATATCAATGAAAATATCCTAAAAGCCATTAGATATATAGTTTCGCCTTAAAGGATGGATCTTACCTTGCACCTTGAAGTCCACTTTACTGGGAGGCCTGGATCCACTTGAGATGGGCCTTGTAGAGCAGGATCTGGACTCTAGACAAGCTTAACGGACCCCATACAAACACAGACAGCATATTCTACACTTAAAACAGTAAAATGTGAGGTTATTTGGGACAATTTCCTGAAAATCAGTTTTTAAGTCTCTCTGTAGGTGATCCTGGGGTCTATAAGTTGTGGTGTTCATAGTAATTTAACTTCTGCCCAAGAGCAAGGGGAGAGGTAGAGAGACTAATCCAGTTATCTGCAGCCAGCATTTCTTTTCCTCAGGAAAGATCTTGACCTTAGAAATTCCTGAAGCGTAGAAAACCCTTCTCCAGTGTTCAGAAAAAGTAAAGGGAACTAGCCCCTTCTGCTAACCCTGGCTGAGTGTGGGGTGTATTTGTCCTGCAGAAGGTGGATTGATAGACAGAACCGCGTTGGTCATGCTTTCCCACCAGTTCCACATTGTAGCCACTTCAGGTTCAGGCATGTGTGCCAGATTGAATTAAATGCTTTTTTAAAAGTCTCCAAAGCAGGAAAACATCTTTCTCCGACTGGTATTTTTTTGCATATTTGCTAATGAGTGTCCGCACAATAAAGACACGGTCTGTAGCTTGTTTTACCAGAAGGAGAAATCCAATTTGGCTTTGGTGGATG
Source organism: Phocoena phocoena (assembly GCF_963924675.1). Lineage (NCBI taxonomy): Eukaryota > Metazoa > Chordata > Mammalia > Artiodactyla > Phocoenidae > Phocoena > Phocoena phocoena. The sequence goes on from NC_089234.1 coordinate 29,429,944, forward strand.
TTGCTGCTAGTCAGATATAGTTTAATTCTTTAATTGAAGCAGCTTCAAAATAGCTTGTGGACAATGCAGTGTTCCGCGGGCTTTCCTAGACCTGTCTGGGTGGAGACCACCTTCACTTTGTGGTTCTGAATCCCCTGAGCTTGTCAGAGTGTCTGTCAAGAAAATGTCTCCTCTGCAGTTGGTTGACTCTGCCGTTGGCCTGTTGGAGCTGTGGTTAAGTCTGTGGCTGACTTCACGGACTTTAATTCCCTCCTTGTTAGCCAGAAAGGTGCTAGCATTGTGCCACCCTGGACAAAAGAGTGAGCCAGCTCCTCTCCAAAGGCTTCCAGGAATCTCTCCACTGGTTCAGCTTCAGTAGCCTGCCTAGAAGGCAGCCTGTTATCATGAAGCCTCTATGCTCTAAGTACCTTACATGCACTTAACTTTCCTGATTTGTACAAATACTTTGGAGACAGAAAAGTTTGGTGTAAAAGAAGACAAGTTTGGGGAAAGAAAAGATCTGCTCCAGGTCACAGGTGCTTGTGCCCCTCTGACCACCAATACCCAAAGGATGAGTCAGTTAAGGAGAGAGAGATGGGACCTCAGAGTTTGCTCAAAATCTACTTAGAGACCTTACTGGCTTTGGCCAAGTAAACGCTAAGCTCTTCAAGGTGTGAAACTGTGTCTTAGTTATTTCTACTTGTCCAGTATATCACAGGTGCTCAGCAAACGTAGACTGATGATAATAATGATGATGATGATATCTAGACAAAAAACATGTATCTACTACCTATTCATTCATTTCTAGTGAAGGCAGGACCTTGTCCCTGGCCTGATTCTCTAAGGCTTTGGTGCACGCAAGTAATTGTCCCCAGCTTTTTCATAAAAGTGCCGCTGTTCACTTGTAACCTTTATCTTTTTTGCCCACTTTTTCTTTCTATCTTGTTCCTGAGTTTTTCTCTGTATATACTTTAGCCTCTGCTTGTTCTCTTCTGATTGGCTAGTTGTTTGAGTTATGTCTTATCTACCTTGGGCCATGCTTTCCCCATCATTCATCCTTTCTAGAATATATTCAGATACCATACATGCAAGCACAGGCATTCATATAGAAGATGATTATTAATAGTAGTATCAGCTGATATTTCTCTGTGTCTGTTACTCACCAGGCACTGGGCCTTTGCATTCATTATGTTAATCCTCACAACATCTTCAGAGGTAGGCACAAGTGTCATCCTATTTTACAGATGACAGTCCTGAGGCTTAGAGGGAGAGTAACTTGCCCCAGGTGGTAGTCATACCCAGGAAGTGCTGAAGTTGAACTAGAGCCCAAGTCTGACTTCAGTTACTGCCACTCACGTTATAGGTCACAAAAATGATGTCAGTGAGGTCTCCTGAGTGAAACAAAACCTCTGTACCAGTAGCCCCCTCACTCTGTGAGGACATTCTCCTTGACAAAGCCCTAGCCACTCAAGCCCAGTCTTCACTCACTGCCTCTCAACTGCTGACCAGCTCCAGGTGAAAGCTGTAAGCCACACTCGAGAGCCTTCCTTGTTTACCCCAGCATGACTTTGCCACCTGCCCTCATGGTGTTGTGAGAAGAGCTGAAGGAATATTCTGGGGCACTAGACACTGGGATGGAAGCTTTCCCTTACTCTACTTCCTGAGTGATAAGCACCAAAAGAAAGAAAACATTCATGGGTAAGAACTGGTTCTACCTTCCAGGACTGGGCCAGGCACTTTCCCAGACCCCGTCTCATTTAAAGTTCATCATGATCAAGCAAGAAAGGTTTTCGTGGTTGAGGAACTTGTGGCTTAAAGCAGTTGACTGACTTGCAATGAACACAGATAAATGAAATTTAACTGGAATTCCAGTCCAGGGTGCCTGACTCCAAAGCTCATGCTTTTCTGCCTCCGCTAGGATCATACACAAGTGTCTGGAAACCCAAAGTAGTCCAGGGAGCCAACACCATTGCAAAAGCAAAGAGCATAATATAAGTTTTTCCGTGCTTGGAAATAGTTGACTGGGGTGAATGCAAGGAAAGTTCTTAAATGATTCTTAACAAGATCTTAGACATTCTTACATGTCACCATCGAACATAAAGTGTTAGGTTTAATGGGATATTTTTTACTTCCACTCCACATAAATAAACAAGTATGGGTGTGTCCACATGTATATTTATGAGATACCCTATGAAGTGTGGGAGGGAGATGCACCAATATTTTCTACTTTCCACACTCTAGGTCAGTGGTTTGCCAAACGAGGAGCCCCAGGGGAGATTTGGCAATGTCTGAACAAATTTTTGGTTATCACAACTAGGGGAAGGCTGTGCTACTGGCATCTAGTAATTGTAGGCTGGGGATGCTGCTAAATATCCTACAACGCACAGGACAACCTGCCGCAACGGAGAATCATCAAGCCGAAGCTACCAGGAGTGCTGCGGCTGAAAGACCCTGCTCTACATTTTAAGATGAGGGAAATGGTACACTTTCTCCCAGGTTCCTGGCATTACAGAGAAGGGCTTATTCCTAGCATATCCCTCCTGCATCCTGGGTAAAAAAATAACTGTGCCTGGAACCAGGAATCTGTTTAGGAAAAACTCACTGTTTTTTCCTTTACTCTCATACTACTGCCATACTCACAGCAATTCTGACACTGGATGTGTGGATTTTTTTCTCATACCAACCAATTATCGGACACCAGCTGGGTGTCCTACAATTCAATGTAGTTCTGACACTGTCTGCCTGGAGTTAGCGTTAGATCCCACAACTTAATGGCTCAGTCTCACAAGACTGCCCCCACTTCAGATGCCAATTACAAGTCTCAGGTTGTCCCTGGTACTTTTGACCGACAGCCTGGTATAAATCAGCATTTATACCAGGTTGTCGGTCAAAAGTGACTTCCTCCTCAGGTTTGATAATTTGCTAGATCAGCTCACAAGACTCAGGGAAACACTTACTTAAGTTTATCAGTTTATTATATGATAAAGATACAGATGAACAACCAGTTGAAGAGATACATAGGATGAAGTCCAGAAGAGTTTTGTGCATAGGAGCTTCTGTTCCTATGGAATTGGGGTGCACCACCCTGCAGCACATGGACGTGTTTACCAGCCCAGAAGCTCTCCAAACCTCATATTTTGGGGATTTTATGAAGGCTACATCATATAGATATCAATTATTAACTCAATGTCTAGTTCCTCTACCCTCTCCAGAGAATGGGGGAGTGGGGCTGAATGTTCCAAACTTCTAAATATGCTTGGTCTTTCTGGTGACCAGCCTCCATCCAGGAGCCCAATAAGAGTAGCTGAATTAGAGCAAAAGATGCTCCAATCACCCAGGAAATTCAAGGGGTTTAGGAACTCTGTGTCAGGAACCAGGGTCAAAGAACTGAGGAACTGAGGGTAGATAATAATAACGTATAACACTACTTCAGAGACTCTCTCAATCAGGGAGAACCCAATGAATTTAGGAAATTTGACAATCCTAGTGAAATCAGACTTCTTATCACTTACTTTTCTGTTTGCTGAATCCCAACTTAAATTGAGATTCTGGCAGCCTGATCCTTTTCTCTTCCCTGCAGTGCTCAATTGATTATCACATTTGTCCCAGGTTAGTTCTTCATATTTCAGGCCTATTCTGGGCCTGCTCGGGCTCTGCTCAGGTCTTCAAGGTACAGCAAAGAGGGGTGCAGGGCATCTTAGGGGCTAGTTCAGCAAGGAGGAGTGTGTTTACCTGTACCTAATTCAGCCAGTGATGTGTGGCCTCTATTTTACTAATTCGGAGCATTCAGAGGAGGAGAGAGGATGGGGCTGATTTTTATCTCCAGGCAGCACTAGCTCTGAATTTTTAAGGGAGCTTCAGACTGAATTCACTTATCAGTAAAATAAGATGTTTGGCTGCGTACTGACATCTTACCCAGTTGATCAGGCCAGTACTTTTAATTCTAGCAATACTTTGGAATCATAGATTCAGAGACCTGCAGTAGTGAAAGTTATCTACGTAATTTTAGTATTTTCATTCATTAATTCAACAAACATGTTATTAAGCACTGGTGCTGGGGCTATAATTCTGTCACCTCTGTACATTGCTTTTATCTATGTCTAAGCCTCAGTATCCTCACCTGTAAAAAGAAAGATAACAGTGCTTCGTCATAGGATTTATTGGTGAATTCAGTGAGATAATACATGTTGAGCACTCAAGAAATGTTTGTTGCCATTGTTGGAAGAAACACGGACCCTGATCTCACTGAAGGGTCTAGGGGAGAATACACTAGTAAATAGGCAATTAACAAACACTGTGAAAACTGTTGAGGGGGTTACCTCAGTGTTCACAGGATCACATACAAGAGAAACCCTAACCTGGACATGGGGCTTCAGAGAGGTTTCTGAGAGGAAATTTCACTTAGGCCGAACCCCAAAGAATGAGAAGGAGTTGGCTAGGCAGGGCATGGGCAGAAAAAGTACCCTAGACAAAGGGAGCGGTATTTCTAAAGGCCCAGAGGTGTGGGAGAATAGACCTTCCAAGGAACTGGAAGAAGGAAAGGAGTAGTCGTCAGATAACTGCTGTTTTCGTTTAGGTGTATATCCTTCAAGTTTAACTGCACAGAGACACGTATTTCCCCTCAAAAATAAGATCACCCTATTTTAGAGTCTGTTCTTTTTCTACACACTATAATGAACATCTTTTGACATCATTAAATATGCTTCTAAAATAGAATTTCTAGTGACTGTAAACTATCCATAGTTGGATCCACCACAATTTGCTTATCTAGTAGTTTATTTATTGAACATTTAATTGTTTTGAAGCTTTTTCCCCGGTAAACATAATGCTGTGATGATCATGGAACCAATTAAGATTCTTTGGTCATAAGAAAAAAAGGGAGAGAAGGAATCTAGGGAGCTTAAGCAGAGAAGAAAGGGAGTTGTTGAAAAGCTGAAGCACCCAGCTTGGAAGGGATAAGATTCAGGGCAATGAAGAATCCTGGTGGCAGCACCAATGAACATTCAGTCCCCTCAAGTTGCCACTCCATAGAGTAAATCCAGTCCAGCCGCTCTTAACATGCTTGGCCATCCCATTCAGTTTCCAGATTCCCTGGAAAGAAAGTCCAACTGGCCTAATATGATCAGTTACTCTCCTCAAGGGAGATCAGGGAAACTTGATAAACAGTATACAATCATGGCTGAACCATATCCCAAAAGAAAATCCAGATGCTGTGATCAAAAGGAGGAAGAATTGATATTAAGGCACAAAACCAACGACTACTACAACCATCTTACTGATAAATCTTTGCACATATCTATGATTATTTCTTTGGAATAAATTATGAGAAGTGGAATTGTTAGGTCAAAGGGTATAGAGCAATTTGAGGCTTTTGATGCATATCAGCAGGTTATTCTCAAGAAGGATTACTTCTGGCAATTCATCCTTTTTTTTTTTCTCTTTTTTTATTGTGGTAAAATATATATAACATAAAATTTGCTGATTTAACCATTTTGAAGTATACAATTCAGTGGCATTAAGTACAGTCACAATGTCATGCAACCATCTCCCGTGTCTATTCCAAAAATTTTTCATCACTCTGAACCCATTAAGCAATAACTCTCCATTCTCACCTTCCCCCCAGATTCTGGTAGCCTCTCTTCTGCTTTCCGTATCATGAATTTACCTATTCTAGATATTTCGTATAAGTGGAACCATACAATATTTGTCCTTTTATGTCTGGCTTCCTTCACTTAGCGTGTTTTCAAGGTTCATCCATGTTGTAGCATGTATCAGAACTTCATTCCTTTCTATGACTAAATAATATTCCATTATATGGATATACCACATTTTGTTTACCCATTCTTCTGTTGATGAACACTTGGGTTGTTTCCACCTTTTGGCTTTTGTGAATAATGTTGTAATGAACATTCTCATACAAGTTTCTGTTTGAGTACCTGTTTTAAATTCTTTGGGGCATATACCTGTATACCTAGGAGTGGAATTGCTGTGTTAGGGTAATTCTATGTTTAACTCTTTGAGGAACTGTCAAACTGTTTTCCACAGTGGCTATACCATTTGGCAAATCATTCTTGATACTAAGCTCTGGGAAATGTTTCACAGATATGTTAAACTTCGTGACTGGAGTATTCAAGATAAGCAAGAATAGTTCAATTGCATTTTTTGCCAAAAGTAACTCTCATTAAAAGCATGTAGCTTGGCATTTTTATAGCGAACTTATCAGTTTTTCCCTTGCCATTTTGAACCCAGACGACATCACCTATCTTGTCTCAATGAGCACGTGAAGGCAGGCCTGTATAATTCTTTGTGCGAGCTTGTGATTTCCTTCACTTGCAGCGTGCCTAGAATTCTGATTTCATATTCAGTGCTTCTGGTGCCCCTTGTATGATGACCTTCTGGGCTGCATTTCTAGGTTGGAGGCTTCCTGATTCTCCATTCCACTCAGTTCTCTGGTTTGGGCATCATCCCCACTGGATTGGGCTAGAAATTCCTCACTACTACTACTGTGTACCACAGAACCCCAGCTGAGCCAGTGCTTCCTTCCACCTTTACTCGGGTCTGGGATTGATGGGGCTGAGTACAGAAAACCTCTGTAATTTGTTTCAGAACACATTACCTGAAGTCCAGTTGTAGATAAGACTGGCTAAGAGAAGCAAGGAGCAGGGGATCAGACTGGGGGATGTGGGTACCTTCAGGCCCTTCTAGTTCCAACTGTTTATTGAACACAGGTTCTAGGTGCTCAGGTTCTAGGTGCTGTATTAGGCAGCTGTGAGAAAACACAGTCCTATCATCATTGAATTCATAGTCTAGAAAATAAGACACACATGAATCAGAAAATCCTACTAATAAATGTGTAAATATAAACTGAATCAAATGTCCTAAGGGAAAGAAATTGTTTTCTGAGGACACATAACAGAAATGTGGTCCAGGAAAACTTCCCTGGAAAAGTGACCCTAGAGTTAACACCTGAGCTAAGAGTTAACAAATTTTGTGTGTGTGTGCACCCACACATGTTGGGGAGGGGTGTGCGGGATAGGAATGGGAGATAATCAGAGAAACAAGAAGGCCCTGTCCATAGTGGAAGGGATAAAAAAAATCAATGTCCTTGAGGATAAAAGGCCAAGTAGAGAAAGGTGGGAAGGGACTAATTCATGGCAGAACCACTGGTTTTAGCCACTGTCTCTAGCCGGCAAGCAATGGGGAGCCATTTGGCAGTTTTAAGTAAGGTGGTCAATAAATGGATTGGAGGGGATTTCATTCCCTCTAGAGAGGGCAGCAGGGAAAATTGTAGCTTTTAGTATTATTTCCAAAGATGCTTCAGTCACATGGAAACTTTCTAGATCTGCCCTGCAGCTCTCCCTCCGTGGAGGAAGTTGGAGCAGCAGGGTTCTTTCCTTTACACATGAGCCCTGGCCCACCGCCACATCTAGAGCAAAACTCCATGGGGATGTTCCACTTCACTTGTTCTTGGCTCTCTAAGGTCAGCTATCTAGAGAAAGAGTGGCTACCGGGGTAGCCTCGTGCCTACTAGAGCTATGTTTTTGTGACTTTGGAAGTCAGGCAAGAGGCTCCACGATGGAAAAATATTTGTCATTTGGCTTTCACACTTCAGTGCATGTACACTTCCCAGAAAGAGAAAATATTGAGATTAAACAAGTTTAGGCACCTGCAGCAACGCCTATCAGTGCTCAGGAAAACCATAAACTTTGAACCTTGCGAAGTTATCATTTCACTACGATTCAGCCCTGAAAAACCTCCGATCAGTTTCAGGAGGTGAAACTTGATTCGATCATTCATTCAATCAAATATTTACTGAGTACCAATATCTATGTTCACAGGCACCAGATATGCAAAAGTAAGCCCTGATCTCAAGGAGTTTCCTTCCAACCTTCCCAACACATGCACACGTGCACACACACGTACACACACGAGTTATATTTATGTTTTCAGGGCAACTTAGAGCATAATTGTGTACATACTAGAATACAACTATTTTCATGAGGCTAAAAAACATCTTTCAAGGAATAAAGAGAAGAAGAAGCAACGTTTATTAAATATTTCGATATATCAGGCACTAATAGATATTTCCAGGTATATTATCTCATTAAATCCCTATGAGGAAACTGAGTTTTATTTTATTTTAAACATTTTTTATTTTTTTAATGTTGTATCTATTTTATTTATTTATTTTTGGCTGCATTGGGTCTTCGTTGCTGCGCACAGGCTTTCTCTAGTTGCGGTGAGCGGGGGCACCCCGTTTTTTTTTTAACATCTTTATCGGAGTATAATTGCTTTACAATGGTGTGTTAGTTTATGCCTTATAACAAAGTGAATCAGCTATACATATACACACATCCCCATATCTCTTCCCTCTTGCATCTCCCTCTCTCCCACCCTCCCCATTCCACCCCTCTAGGTGGTCACAAAGCACCGATCTGATCTCCCTGTGCTATGTGGCTGCTTCCCACTAGCTATCGGTTTTACATTTGGTAGTGTATATAGTCATGTACCACAATGCTCATTGCAGCTCTATTTACAATAGCCAGGACATGGAAGCAACCTCAGTGTCCATTGACAGATGAATGGATAAAGAAAGTGTGGCATATATATACAATGGAATATTACTCAGCCATAAAAAGAAACGAAATTGAGTTATTTGTAGCAGGGGCTACTCTTCGTTGCAGTGTTCTCATGGCGGTGGCTTCTCAGCGCAGGCTTCTCTCGTTGTGGAGCACAGGCTCTAGGTGCGCGGGCTTCAGTAGTTGTGGCACACGGGCTCAGTAGTTGTGGCTCATGGGCTCTAGAGCGCAGGCTCAGTAGCTGTGGCACAGGGGCTTAGTTGCTCCGCGTCACGTGGGATCTTCCCAGACCAGGGCTCGAACCCGTGCCCCTTGCATTGGCAGACGGATTCTCAACCACTGCGCCACCAGGGAAGCCCCAGAAACTGAGATTTAGAGATAATAAATAACTTTCCAGGATTTGAATATATATCTTTCAACTCTAAGCAAATTAATTGTCCACTTTTGTTTCTCTGTGAAGCCTTCCTGGAATCCCCTGGTCATAAATAATTGTTTTGGCTTCTGAATTCCCTAAGTTCTACGAGTGGTTCCCGCTTCTGTGGTGTTTACTTTAGTCAGCCTCATTTTACAGAGAATTGCTTACATGTATCTTGACCCCTAGGTTCCTTGAGGACAGGAAGATGTCCTGTTCATCTTAGTATCACTTGGGCTGAGCAGAATATCTGCATGCCACTAATATGTGCTCAGAGAGTGCTTGTAGAATGGAAGATGTATTCGCAGGCCTCACATGGGTGGTCAGAGCCTAAGGCCACAACCCAACACCCCTTCCCCACTCCTAGTTCTGTAGTGTATCACCAAGGGTCTCATGGTCATGCAGTGTGGACCACCCAGGCTGCAAGCCCAAGCCCTGATCACATTTCCATCAGCAGCTGCCCCTTGCCACCTTTCCAGCCTAGTGGTGCACACTCCAAAGCTACAGTCCGCTCCCAGGAAGCCAGACTCCAGGCTGAGGTCCACACAGGTTCTGGCAACAAGACTCCTTCGCTGACCATACACCCCGCCCAGACTGGGTCACATGTATGATACTATACGGTCTCATAGATTTCTCCATTACCATTTGTTCTACTGAAATTAATTGCATAACTCATTGGCTTAAGGACTATTTTTCTTGATAAGATTTATAAACTTCATGATGGCAAGAACTGTATTTGTCTTCTTCACCACTATGTTCCTAATGCCTAGCATGGAGCCTTGAACATAGTACACATTCCATAATTGAATTCTAGCACCTCCTATAAGCCAGGCGCTCTACTAGGCATGGGCTTTAGGAATGAGTAAGTAGTCTTAGACCTTGAGGAACACAGGGTTCAGTGATTAATCCAGTAAATTCTGCAACCCTCTGTCAATTTCTTTTTTTTTTCCCATTTATTTTGGTTGAACTTACTCTATATACTGCGTTTTCCAGCTTTCAGACCACAATTGACTTTCTGACAAATACTAAAGAAAAAGAAAAGATTTAAAACCTCTGTCTTTTTAGGGTCATCTGTTATTAGTTTTCCCTCTCCAGCTAATAAATAGACTCTATTTTTCTTCAACTTCTTCTCATGTCTGACACACTTAAAGAATGTTTGTTTGGGTCTCTCTTTGTCCCTTGAAAATTGCAATGCATTCCTTGCTTTGGATTTTTTTATTGTTGACATGAAAAGCTATTATATTTGCCTTCCTTTTTATGACTGTTATTGTTTGAAAAGTTCTCTTTCTATTGCATCTTTCATGCACTGTCCTTTTGTTGTTGTTGCTGTTGTTAGATATATATGTGCATTCTTTCTTTTTTTCCTATCTCATCTATGCTTAAAGATAATTTTTTCTGCATTTTCATGTCATTGCCTTAAGAGATATTCAGGAATTATTCCATTTGTTTAATTTTATTTGTGATTATATAAATGGCACATATTCATAGCAAAATAAAAGAAAGGAGAAAGGGAGGGAGGGAAGAAGGAAATATAATTTGGTTCTGCTGCTTTACATGAGGGAGAGATAAGGACAGTGAGAGAGGGAAAGTGGAGTTTTTTAAAAAGAGGCAGACTAAATAGGGAACTGAGAAAAGAATAAGGGTGAGAGAGGCGTCTGAAGGTGGTGCACGGAGCTAAGTAAAGGTGCAAATTTCACATTCACTTTGGCTTTAACCTACCGTCAGCTGACTTACCAACCCAAATCCTAGATTCCCCTGAGGGGAATCTACATTCTACTTTGATTAAAGACTTAACTATGAAAGAAAAACTCTAAAAGTTTTAAAAGAAAACATAAAATATCTTTATGAAATAGACATGAGGAAGGACTTCTTAAACAACACAAAAATAAATAAATAGATATTTTATGCCCACTAGACTGGCAAAAATTAAGAAGTCTGAAAATAACAGGTGTTAGCAAGGATGTGGATCACAGGGAACACATACAGACACTGCTGGAGGAAGTGTAAGTTGGAATAATTGGAATCACTTTGGAAAACAGTTTGGCATTATCCTGTAAACCTGAATATTTTTATACCTGCGTGTAACCCAGCAATTCCAGTACTACAGTTTGTACTATAGAACCGTGCTTCTCTTAACTTTGACAAGCAACCGAATCACCTAGAGAGCCACACAATTTGGGGGCCTCACCCCTGGAGATTCCGATTCAGTACATCTAGGATAAAGTCCATGTATTTGCATTCCTAAGAAGCACCCAAGTGATGAGGCACTGCTGGTTTCCAATCACAATTGGAGTAATGCTTCTCCAGGTTTCTTCACCTGGGTCTTGGGAAACAGGAACAAGAATGTTCAAAGACACGTTGTTCATAATAGCAAAAATCTGGACACAACTCAAATATCTATCAGCGAATAATGGATAAATAAATTGTAGTATTTTTACACAATGGAGTATCATACAATATTGAAAATGAATAAACTGTAAGTACGCGTAACTACCTGGATGAATCGTTGAAGCATAATGTTAAGTGAAAAAAGTAAGTCAAAGAAAACTACATACAGCGTGATACCACTTTTATAAAGCTAACAAATTAAATAATATATTGCTTAGGAGCAAATATATATATATATGGATAAAACTAAACTATGAAGGAAGGGAATGAAAAACATAAAAACGAGAAAAGGAAGACTCACATAACTAAATGCAACAGTGTGGGTATTATGGTAGCTTTTAAGATGGATGGTGGGTTCTCATATGCTTCAGAACTGTCATTAAGTTACATATATTCTCCTGTATATGGAAAACATATACATAAGAACTTGAAGCTATATTTAAAGAAAATTCTCACAGGTTGAAGAAAAGGCTTAGTCTTTCTGATTAAAAGTAGTCCCCAATGGTGCTTTGTGACCGACTGGAGGGGTGGGATAGGGAGGGTGGGAGGGAGGGAGACGCAAGAGGGAAGAGATATGGGAACATATGTATATGTATAACTGATTCACTTTGTTATAAAGCAGAAACTAACACACCATTGTAAAGCAATTATACCCCAATAAAGATGTTAAAAATAAAAAGTCCCCAAGTACAGGCAAATTAATGCAGAAACTCACATTGACACATTCCTGGTAAAAATTCAAATATCAAGGATAAAACATGACTCCTATAAGCATCCTGGCAGGACACAAAAGGTAGAAAACAAACAGGCTAACCAAACATAGAAAGAAATTCATGCTAGCTTCAAACTTCTCTGCAACAACTGCTGCAAAAAAATAATTTCAGAATTTATTTGGAAAAATAAATGAATATTACTAATTAAGGAACATTTGAACAAAGAAAGGAAAATTATAATGAAATGAACTTGAATCTCTAGATATTAAATGCTAACTATAATAATGAAAATGATGTGAAACTGATTTTTTAAAAATAGAGAGTTCAGGGCTTCCCTGGTGGCGCAGTGGTTGAGAGTCCGCCTGCCGATGCAGGGGACGCGGGTTCGTGCCCCGGTCCGGGAAGATCCCACATGCCACGGAGTGGCTAGGCCCGTGAGCCATGGCCTCTGGGCCTGCGCATCCGGAGCCTGTGCTCCGCAATGGGAGAGGCCACAGCAGTGAGAGGCCCACGTACTGCAAAAAAAAAAAAAAAAAAAAAAAATACAGAGTTCAGTAGAAGAGAATAGAAAATCCAGACACGGAATTATATATAACATTTCTTATCAGTATATGTATCATGATATACATATCATAAACTATTATATATGACATATGCATATATTTATATGTTTTTATGTGTTATATATAACATGATTTTAAATATGTTATATAATACACATTATTATATATAATTATATATCATTTATATTATATATCACAATGTATATTATATTGTACATATGTGTGTATGTATATATAGTATATATGTATTATAATATATATGCACATTATACCATATCATATATTGTATAATATATACAATATACATTATAATACAATATAGTATATACAGTATATTATATATTAGATAATAACAGACATGATAATGTATAATATTATATAATATAAACATTTATATTTCATATGTATAAATTTTAGTTTGTGATAAAGGTGGGTTTAGGGATAGGTTATTCACTATATGATGCTACAACAACTAGTAGATAATTTAGACAATAGTAAAGTTAGTACCATACACCCAAATATTTTTCAGTGAATTAAAAGTTTAAATTTTTAAATGATAATATAAAAAGAACTAGAAAAAATATCAATGAAGATTGATCTTACCCTTGTGTGAGGAAGGACTTTCTAAGGATAAAAGAAAAAGAAGAAATCAAAAGAAAAAGATTGATATATTTTTCTATAAAAATTTTTGAAATTCTTCACGTCAAAAAAATCATAAAAAGTGATAAAAAGCAAACTACAAATTTGGACAGAATATTTGTTTCATAAATATTCCAAAGGATTCTTACCACTAATATTAAAAGATATGTTACAAATCAATGAGAAAAAGGTGGACATCCCATTGGAAATACTGTGAATGTGATCATCTCTTCACAAAGATTACTTCAAATCAAAGACACAGAAATTGTAGTCAAGTAAGAGCAATGAATTTTTTTTATCTATATGATTGACAATAATGAAATATTTGCTATTTTAAATATAAGGAAACCATATTTAGCAGCCATCCTAAGTCCACTTAAAGTTAATTAAGGTAAATGGGCAAGGCTTAGTACTCAGGGCAGATTTGGAGCTATTCTGGAGACAGACAAGCTCTGGGACTTTGTTCTGATTTATTCAATTCACCAGACATTTTTAAGCAGCTGATGTTATAGATGACCACAAAAGGGAAAAAAAAAAAAAAAGATTATTGAAAGATGAAGGCTGAGAAGACATGATTGATGTCTTTAAGATCTTGAATAGAATGCCTGCACTGAAGAGTATGTTCACTGAATTCCAGAAATGGGGGGAGGGGGGAAGCTCCTAAACAAATTAGGAGGCCCTATTTACATGGTGAGTTATAAACACTGAAGTCATTACCCCATAATAGGGTTTAAGAGCAAATACAAAACAAATACAAAATATGTTTTGTATCCAATATAAAAATAAAACATGATAATAGCAAATACAGTAGAAATTAAGGTGGCGGTAAATAGGCATTTGTAAGTTCAAACTCCTGTGTAGATTACAGATTATTTATTTATTTATTTATTTATTTATTTATTTATTGGCGGTACGCGGGCCTCTTACTGTTGTGGCCTCTCGCGCTGTGGAGCACAGGCTCCGGACGCGCAGGCTCAGCAGCCATGGCTCACGGGCCCAGCCACTTCGCAGCATGTGGGATCCTCCCGGACCGGGGCACGAACCCGTGTCCCCTGCATCAGCAGGCGGACTCCCAACCACTGCGCCACCAGGGAAGCCCCTGAGTATTTATTAATCAGCTACAAATGGACCCTGGAATGTTTAAAAGCACCACATTGTTTTTAGTTTAGAATTATTGAGGATGACCAAGAATTAGCACCATGGTTTGCAGACATTCTTCTGTTTGTATTTTCACCTCTGGAATCAGGACTCTGGTCTCCTGTCTGGAGGAACTTCATCCTCCTCCCACCACATTAAGAGTGACAATATTTGGAGGATGATATGTTGGATTCTCACATTGGTGACAATCCTAAAGATTGGAAATCTTCCATTCTATAATTAAACAGAAGTCATAAACCAGTATGAAAGTAAAGTCATAGGGAAAGAAAGTTGAAAATTCAAGGCCCAGCTGGTTGGTCTTTTATATGTGAAAAACTGATTCATTTGCTTTGCATGCCACTCGGGGCTCGCCCCACTGACATTTCCTCATTTGGCCAGTTGCAAAGGCCACTTCAGATAACGCCCACTTCATTATGAACCGAAAATGAGCACTTCATTGGGGTGATCATGCTTACAGGGTTAGGGTCTCGCTGGTCCTGATTCACCATATTCCCGGTAAGAAGTGGATTCTGGCCTGCGTGTTTGTATGTTTACTCAGAACACCCGAATGTGTGTCTATCTCTGACTCTCTGCCTCTCTATTCTCCGCAGGACTACTGGCTCTCTCTCCTTTACAAGCGCCTGATTGGCCCCAAAGTCTTGGCTGTGCATGTGGCTGGGCTCCAGCGGAAGCCACGGCCAGGCCGAGTGATCCGGGACAAACTAAGGATTTATGCTCACTGCACAAACCACCACAAGTAAGTCTGCAGAGAGATGGCACAGAAAGCCACCCCTGGGGAGCTTCAGGCCCCTTTGAGAATTTCATACATGGGACCCCTTCAAGACTTATTGAAAACCACTTCTGGATTCACTTTACCTGCTCTTTGCAGGTTTCAAATGGTTTCTGATAAACAGCTTTTTCTCCAAGTAAACCCCCTCTCTCACACTTACAGGATTTATTCATAAAACGTTCATAAAAATACATGCCATTTGTTCATTTACTTCTTCATCCAACAAATTTTTACTGAGCATTTTCTCTCAGCCAGTTGATGTGATGTCCAGGAGGCTTATTTATATGCCTCTGCCTGAACCAAGGGTAGCGATATAAAATCTGTTCCTAAGATACACCAGGCGAACTTGAGGAAATAAGTCTACGTCTCTAAGATGCATTTTGGAGAGCTATACCACTAGAAACCTAACCATATACCAGTGCATCCCAAACTGAGAGTGCCCAAAAGTAGTCAGGCCAGCTTTAGAGCTATTTCAGTATTTGGAAAACCTTTTCAGCTATTTTAAAGGTTAAATAAAATCTAGGCTTCCTTTTTTAGGGGGCCGGACTTTGAGCAATCAGCACGGTAACAGGTATGATTATGCTCTTTTTCATCTGAAGCTCTGGTTGTCAGAGTTGTCTTTTAAAAAATAGGAAAAATAATTAGTAAATAAATAAAGTTTGGCAGATAAAATATTTTAAAACGTGAGGTTCATAAGGTAAAAATTTTAAACTGAGCCTACAGCAAAACCCATCAGACCAAATATGGCTTTCTTACATCACTTTCTATTTAAGGAACAGAGTAGGCAGCTCTGGAAGTAAGAACTTTTCTGTTCCTGCAGAGAAACCTCATGTGGAGTGGGAGTGAGGGAGAAGGAAGCAAGCGCCTCCAGCCAGATCTTCCTTCCAGTGAGCCTGTCAGGAGCTGATCACGGGTAGCGGAGGCACAAAGAGCTCCAGTGGTCAGGTTACAACAGACGCTCCTTCCCCTTCCTTGATGACAGAGGAGCCAAGCCAGTTAATTTATCAGGATAAGATTTTTCAAAGGATCACTCTGAGCATAGGGGGGGTCAGGGGCCAGTTGTCTTGTCTGTAGACACAAGTGCCCATTGTGGATGAGTGGAGGCTGCTTTGGGCAGAGGCCAGAGGCTTTCAACGTCCCTTTTGCTCCACGGGAAGCTCAATCCAATACCTGACAGAGAGCGACTGCTTTATGGCCTCGGCTGGAGTTATCTGATCACCACACAAGGAAACATTGTATTCCTTGTCTCCACCCTGGCCTTGAGGTAACCACCCAAAAGGTGGACCCCCAGCTTCAAGAGAGAAAAATTACTCTTGGCACCTTTTGTCTCTTTTGGGAAGCACATCAGTATGTGCCCTTTATACTACAGGTCTGAGGACACAGGGGAAAATGTCAGTAGTCAAGCCACGGGCTTAGCAGAATTTGAGGGTCTTCACAGAGGTCTCTTCACATTGTTTCATCCCAGTGTTCATCCTGACGTTCTTTGACGTTCTTGTGGGAAGTTGTCACTAATATTCTGAATATACTGTGCCCTCAGGGCCAGTGCCTCATGCATTTTTGTATTCTTGGTGTCCAGTAGAATGACTGGCCTGAGGAAGGTCTCAGTGAATGTTTGATGAATGGGCGAGTGAAGGAATGCAGAAATAGGGCATCAGGACATCACTGATGATTTACAGTTATAGCTCTCTTTCCCTTTGCTGTTACCACACTGGCCAGAAGGAAGGGGTGTGGTGGAATGGTTAAGAATTCTGCCATTCACTAGCATCGAATCATTCATTGCATTCAATATTCTCTCTCCATCACCAGGTCTCCTCTGCTTTCTATGGAAAGTCACTCCAGAACCTCTCTGAGGAAACAGTGCCACTGTGCTTCTGTCAGTTCCATCCCTCTTTCTCCCTGTTACATAAAAGAAAGAAATGGCTTTACTAATCTATTCCACAGATGACCTTAGTGATTACTGGGGTGAAGGTCTTTTTGTTCCTATCAGAGAAGAAAGCCCACAGTGGATACACTGAGCTGGCTGAGTTTGTCGATCTCCTCCATGTTAGTGGGTGTCCGGTGCCTTAGATAGGTGGACACAAAGATAGAAGTGTCTCTGCTCCTTCTCTGTGGGAAGCCACGTGCCCTGTCTGTGCCCCCTCATCCTCCATAGCAGTCACGAGGAAGCACTCCTGGTTCACTTAGTTTATTTGTGGCCAAAGAGGCCAAGGTCACAGAAATGTCCCAGAGTGGGCATGTTAGCTTCACGCTGTCCAGTCTTGACCAATACTCTGAAAATATATATCCTTGCTCAAAATAGGGAATTGGGTGAGAAAGTATAAGTGTACCAGTAGAATAAACCAAAGAAGGGGTCTTTTAAAATAACTCCTGCACTCCAGTCTGTATTGAACACTTGCTGTGTGCCAAGCATCTTGCCAGATATTCACATTTGTATTATCGTATTAAATTCCAAAGGTTCTATGGTATCACACGTATAGGCAAGTAGCAACATTAATAATGTAAAGATTTTTACATTTGGAAAGAACCCTTAGAGATCTTTGGCCTGGTGTCCTATATAACACAGAAATGCCCTTTACAATCTCCCTGACAGTCATGAACCTCTACTTGAATACCTCACTCCCTCTCATGGCATCTCTTACACTGTGGGTCGTTTCTGACCTAGTAGACCATTGTCTTTTATGACTGATTTAGGATAAAGAGTTAGATACTCATACCAACACTAGCAGGTGCTTTTCTGCTTTCTGTTCTAGAGGCAACAAATTAGGACACTGGCAGCGTAGCAATTCTCACCCTAAGTCTTCTTATTCAGAGAACGAATAAGTTTTGACTAGGAAACCTTCTTTTTCTAAACCATTCTGCTAACACAATGTATGTTTCTGGGAGGAGCTGAGGTCCTTAGCCAAGTTCAGAACCAGTTGAAGCCTGGTGGATACTGAAGCAAAATTGAGCCTTTTGGGGTTCAAGTTCGTTTATTATTGGCAAAGCACAACTTCCTGTTTTTCAGAAGAAGTTTTTTTAAAGACTCATAAAAAGGTTCCTGAGCCTTCTTGGACATCAAATGGCTCTTACAAAACAATATTTTGATGAGTTAAGTGTAAATGAATCAGAAACATGTGGATTAAATTTCCCTTAAAATACACAGCGCTTTGAAATTAGGGGAAAAGATGTTTGGCAAAACATGGCCTGACTTTTACCAAACCCAAGAACTTTGGATTAGATTTGGAGACAATGGACCAACACAGTTTTCAAACACATAGACTTTCACTGGAAATGGCCACGGATTTCAAAGCGTCACCCTCCCTTCCCTTTCCTAGTCTCCCAGCTTCACTGGAGACATTTCTAGAACAGGGACTGTTTTTCATCTGTAAGTCAAGATGCACCTCCCCATATGACACCCCTCGCCTCTTCTATCCATGATATTCCAGGCCCAGTCCCCACTCCTGACTCACTTCCTCCCCCTCCCACATGGCAACATAGGGATGTCAGGCAGCAAAAGAACAGCCAGAAAGATGAACTCCAGATACACGCATTCTCTGCTGGCGACAAAGTCTTACCATGAGTGAGACATGGAACGAGACAGATGTTCTACCAGATAGAAGGGGCATTAACGAAGAGAACAAAAAGCCCCCTGGACTTGACAACATCAGAAGGTCAGCAGTTGCCTCCAGTCCACACCTTCAGTAGGACCCCATTTCCTTAGGGAACAGATAGTCCTCCGAGGTTATTTTTCTGTCAGCAGAGAATGTACATTCTTCAGGAATCTGGTTTCTCAGCATGGTACTTTCAGGTTGGTGCTGCATTCCCCAGCCAAGAATGTGTCTTCACAGCCAAAGGCTTCTGCTTAATGTCCTTGCCCATCAGCGAAGCAGGGAAAGCGATGACCAAGGGGGTCTTCAATGCCAGTTCCTACCTGAGGAGGCTCCGTGAGCTCTGTGAGAGCCTTGGCAAGTTGGTGTCTGGGCTGGCTTTCAGTACTGGCTTGTCTCCCCCAGTGGAACTGTGTAAATGGAAATCAGACCACTGCCGAGCAGCTTGAAAAGATAGCTTTCCCTGAAGCCGTGGTGTGATTTCAGGTCTCCCTCCCACCCACCGCTTCCCCACATCCCTCCCTTCTCCTCTGCCATCTCCAAGGGCTCATTCTGCCCCAGCTCTGCAGAGGAGAAACTCCTAAATGCAAACACGCAGCTCTGTCCACCTCTGCTGCTAGCCTTTGAGAAGGTTGTTTGATGGGAGTTAGCAGAAGGCTTCACCACAGTCTGTGAAAATTGGTACTCATGCACGCCTGCTTTTGCTCACACGCTGAAGCCCGCAGTGCCTGTAGTTAATGTCGTTTTGCACACAGCTAAGCTAAGCTTAAAGCCCACCAATGGAATTTAGTTGGTGTTCGTTAATGTTGGTAAAATGCTAACATCGGCTAGCAGCGTCTTCCTTCAGATCTCTGATGACACAAGTCTGCACAAATAAATGGGCATTCTCTTCTGACCTAACTCATTGGCTCCAAAAGCTAGTTCACATGCTTCAGGGGACTGAGGAGAAGGACCAGAGGAGGAGGGACCAAATAGAGGAGTCATTTAATAATTTATCAGAATATCAATTCAGGTATCCAAAAACCTTGAGTGCAATAACGTACCCTCCTACAGATGCAAGAAAAATCACCGGACACACAGCCAAAAGGGTATACTCTGGGAACTCTTCTCATAACCTTAATGGATTGCTCTAGGCAAGTGGTTCCCAAACCAAACTCATCTGCCAAATATCTTGGAAAGATTTTTTTTAATATCGATTCCCAGACCCCAATCACAAATGGATTAAATAAAGGGATGAGGCCTGGAAACCGTATTCTGTATTTTTTTTTAGTCCAAGTTATCACAATGATTGGCCCTTGGTCACTCAACTCTTAATTAGCACATTTAGAGGCATAGATGAGTGACCCAGAGGCTGAGGTGTGCTGTTTCTGCAGGGAATGATATTTTCCTGTGGGCACAGTTGACTTAGAGTTGCTCTGAATTTCTCCTCTGAAAGCAGGATGGGGCCACTTTGTAAACCTGTGCTGGTTTAAAAGGATTCCAAAAAGTGAATAGTTATATAATCATGGGGTAGGTAAAGTAGCAAAAGTAGAAATCAAAAAGGTCAATAAATTTGACTGCCTAGAAGTTTTGAACTTTTATACATCAGAACACAACGCAAACAAACTGAATCAGTCAAAGAAAACTGGGAAAAATTTTGCAATATACATGCAAACAAAGGATCACTATCTTTAATAGATAAATAGTTTTTATATATCAATAGAAAAATGGGCAAAGGACATGAACAGTCAGTTTACAAAAGAAGAAATGGCAAAGAGACAAATGAAAAAAAAATACTGTGCCTCAGTGTGAACTTTTTAAAAATACAAATTAATACAACATTGAAATCCCATTATCACCCCTCAGGTTGAGAAAGATATCTTAAAAGGTTAATATCCAGTGTTCTTAGGGGTATGAGGATATGGGTGCTCTCATACCTAGGTGATCAGAGCAAACTGATACAAGCTTTCTAGATAATATCAATATTATCAAAATGTGTATATTAGTCAGGATAGACGAGGTTATGCTCTGATAACGAAGGACCTCCAAATCTTCACGGCTTTCAATAAGAAAATGTATTTCTCTTTCACACTACTTGTCTGTCATGGCTCAGCTGTATCTCTCCACATCATCCTCATTCCAGGATGCAGACCAATAGAGCAGCCTCTCTCAACAACATTGTCGGTCTTCTGGCAGAGGGAAAAGAGACATGGCAAAATATGGGCTGCTTACTAGAGCCTCTGGCCCAGAGGTTTTAACATGTCCACGCACATTGCATTGACCAAAGCCAATCGTGTGATCGCTCTAGTGTTCAACAGAGCCGGGACAAAATAATCTTCCTTCCCACAGAGAGGGGCACCAACTGGGTAGGAATCAGCTTTGGTGAGGAATCATACCCTGCATTCCCTTTGACCTAGTGTTTCCAACTTCCAGCACTTTATCCATCAGAAATAATCATGAAGTGCAAAAAGTTTATATAAATGAAGTCCTGCATCACATAATTTATAATGGCAAAAAATTACAAACAACGTAAGTCCCCAAAGGAGGAGCCTAGTTAAATAAAGTTAAATAAATTTCTATGATTGAAGGACTTAATATTCAATAAGTGAAGAATATGTAGGGCTTCCCTGGTGGCGCAGTGGTTGGGAGTCCGCCTGCCAATGCAGGCGAAGTGGGTTCGTGCCCTGGTCCGGGAAGATCCCACGTGCCGCGGAGCGGCTGGACCCGTGAGCCATGGCCACTGAGCCTGTGCGTCTGGAGCCTGTGCTCCGCAACGGGAGAGGCCACAACAGCGAGAGGCCCGCGTACTGAAAAAAAAAAAAGAATATATAATAACAATGACATGGCAGCATGTTTAAGATGTTCACGAACTAAAAAACTGATGAACAATGTGATCCCAATTATGTAAAAACTGAGAAATATATATATGTATGTGTCAAAGAACTCAGTAAATATTTGTTGAATTAATAAACTAAAAAATACTGGAAGGGTATCTACCAAAATGTTATCATATCTTAAGACACTTGGATTATGGGGGATTTTTCTTTTTCTTCTTTGTGTTTCTCTATATTTTTCCTTTTTTTTTCCAGTCAGCATATTTTACTTCCATATTCAGGAAAAGATATTTTGTTTTCTAAAATTATTGCAATACATTTAAACAAAAACAAAAGGGGTGTGGTGGGAAGTGGGTATCTTCTTTGCAGGACACCACAGTAACAAGGCCTTCCTGTCTTTGAAAGGCTAGGATGGCCAAGAACCATAAAATAAGTGCCCTTTCCTGGGGTAGTCCTGTTTCATGCAGCCTGTAAATGATCTAGAAGCATCTAACAGACCACTGTGTTTCCATCTTACCCTCTGTCTCTCTCTCTCTCTCTCTTTCTCTCTCTCTGGATATCAGCCACAACTATGTTCGAGGGTCCATTACACTTTTTATCATCAACTTGCACCGATCAAGAAAGAAAATTAAACTGGCCGGGACTCTCAGGGACAAGCTTGTGCACCAGTACCTACTGCAGCCCTATGGACAGGAGGGCCTGAAGTCCAAGTAAGTGCCGACCCGAAAGTAGCTTAGGAGCGAGCGCAGCAGGAGCTGGGTGTGTGGGGAGCTGGAGTGCCACTTTGCTGAGGGCACCAAGGCTGCTGCTAATTCACTCAGGGACTGCTTACTCCCTTTAGGACCCTGGTCAAGCCCCTCCCTGTCTCTAGGCTTAGAGTCCCCAACCATAAAGTCAAACGATGGACAAAATGTATCTCAACAAGGACACTCTCGGATTCTGGACCGCAGGATTCTTCATTATGCAGGATGATCACATTTTAAGCTATTTAGCATCCTTGGTCCCTACCCACTAAATGCTAATAGCACCCCCAGTCATGTGACAACCAAAAACAGTTGTAGTTAAGAACCACATCCATTCCAGCTGTAACATTCTGTAGTGCTGTAACTCCCTGTTTGTCTCCATCTACAAACCTTGTGGGGCTTAAAGGAAGGAGCACTGGACAAAGGATCAGAAGTTCAGAGGTCAGGAGTCAGTGCTAATGAATTAAAAATTTGGATTTAATTAAAAGATTTAATTTGGGGTTAATTTGGATTAATTTTTAATTTAATAAAAAATCAATGTAAATAAAACCCTGGAGAAATAAATAAAATCACTGTAAGAATAAAAAAAAGAGTCAGTTCTGCCCCTAACTTTATAGTTTTGGGCACATCACCTCTCTGGAATGCAGTTTCCTTATCTGAACATTAAGAGAGAAATTATATTCTGGGGGCCCTGTAGTCTCTTCAGACTCTGTAAGTGTATGATTCTGTGATACTCTACCTCCCTCAGTCTCTTCTAGAGACTTTGGCAACACAGAAAGCAGCTCTAGGCCACCCCATCCTGGAGGAAGGCCTCCCAGGAAGGGTATGGGATACTGTACAGACTGGGAGCGCTCCCATTCCTTTTTTAATGTTTACCAAGTTTAACAAAGCTACAAACTTGGAGCAGGTGGCTTGTGTTCCCACAGCTGCCCACAACTATTTGCGCTATAATTGTTTGCTGTTTCACAACAACCTTGGTGGCTTGCATTTGGTTTCCAACTGTATGCAATGGGAACAAAACACAATCTGGGAAGTCACTTATTGAGCCTCTTTAGCCCTCGCTAGATCTGTATTCAGTCTTGGTTCACATACTGGCTCTTTTTTCTGGCTATAAGTACATTGCTCCCACTTTTCTTTCCCCTCAATCCTATCTATCCCAGCAGAACTCCCGTGAGCATTTTATCCCCTCTCTCCATTTCCCAGTAGTTCATGACTGGTGTGCTGAGTTCCTGGTCTTCATTCTAGGCAGGAGACTTGGTTCTGGTTCACTAAATAACCTGGGCAAATCCTTTAATCCTAAGCCCATGTAAAGTTCCTGATACCTAGTAAACGCTCAGTAAATGTCCATTGCCTTCCTCTTCCTCAACTCAGAACTCTAGCCAGTTGGGGACGAAGAGGAAAACAACTGCTCTAAGAATGTTCTTCAAAAGT
The DNA here is from genome assembly GCF_963924675.1 of Phocoena phocoena. Classification (NCBI taxonomy): domain Eukaryota; kingdom Metazoa; phylum Chordata; class Mammalia; order Artiodactyla; family Phocoenidae; genus Phocoena; species Phocoena phocoena. Next base: position 29,453,718 of record NC_089234.1, read on the forward strand.
GGCATCTTCTCAGACTTTTAAGATAATGTGTGGATAAGACATCTGTTAAGATTATGATAAAAAGACATAAGAACTGCATAAATGCAAAACCATGAAACATGCGGAAATGATGGTCCAGGGTGGCACCATTTTATGAGCTTGTTTCTCCATCAGCCAAGGGCACAGGCCTCTAACCCTGTTTACCCAACTCTGTGTCCCTGCCTCCAGGATCACAGCTCTGATGTTTGAACCTGGCCACACCTTGGCCCCTGTCCTGCTTATACGTGCTCTTTAGAGTGACTGAAGTGACTCTCACTGGCTTACCGATATGCTGCATTTCCAATTATGCTCTCGTGCATCTAACCTTGTCACCATCTCGGTGAGGAGCTACGTTCTGGCTTTGTTGACAACGTCAGAGAAGGACAGGGGAAAAGAGAATTTCACTCCACAGGGGTCCTGAAGAGGAATTTGGTAACACCCACTGAAATCAAATAGCAATGTTATGCAATTAGAAGAGGGAGCTGGAACCCGAAAGCCTGGATATGAATCCAGGCTACCATTACCTGTGTGACCTCAGCTCCCTTACCTGTCAAGCGGGGTTATTGTGAGAATCAAATTAGAGCATATGGGTGAAATGAAGCCTTCTACAAATGAAAATTTCACACATCCATGCATGCACATCCATATAGAAGTATAAATACAGACACACACATATGATTTTACATATATTGTATTAAAGAGAGTTTGGGATTAGAAGTCAACAGAACTGGATTCCAGCCCTATTCCTGCCAGTACTTCACTATGGAACTCTGGGCCCTTCACTCACTTCTCCAAGCCTGTTCCTCTTCCTGTGAACTCCTACTAATTTAACACCTCTCTCGTTCTAGAGAGAACGTGCTGAGCCATCTCTGACTATAAGCTGCCGGACAGGGACTGCCGTGCACACGTTCAGGTGGTACAGCCCACTCTCCTGCTCAGTGACTGCTCATAAGAGCAGGAGCCCTCCGTGGTTCTGGGATGGGGGTCTCACAGGAAGAGTGTGGTTTTGGTGCAGCAGACTGCAGGAAAGGATGAAAGGAAATGCTAGGAAGTGATTTCAGCCTTTGCTGTCTCCTTCTCTCTCTTACAAACCTCTGGGGCCAGATTCTGTGTTCTGTGCCTGCTAATGCCTTGCTGTAGCCTGAAGCCATGTCAGTTCAGAAGAGGATGGAAAGCTCTGGGAACCTGTAACTGCTTCTGTCTTTAGGGACCAGGAAGAGGCTATAAAGCAGATCAGTGTGCCATTCAAGCCACCAGTTGGGCCTTTTGGCCTGGGGTTTTAAGATTAGGGAGATACCGGCAAACTTTTTTGATGGGTAGAGAACATGGGGTAATTCTCCTTCTCTTAGAATTGCCATCAGGGTTGGAAATAGTTCAGATCTCCGAAAGGGTAGCTGCATGTGAACTTGGGGCTCAGGGATGTTAGGTATTGTACAGGAAGCACCTTTGAGGCCACTCATCAGGCATAGTCCAGACATCCAGGTCCACAGTGAAGGTTCCTGTTTCTGATATCAGTGAGTGAACCAGTCGTAAGACCCGCCACTCAAGTCTCAACTCTTTATGTAAGAGATGGTTCTCACTCTGGGAACCGGACCAAAGGTGGGTGCCCTATACCCTATGGGACAGAAGAAGGGAAACTTTTAGAAAACTGCAGTGTGTACCAGAGAAGGGTATTCTGTGTCTGGAATATATATTCTTCAAAGATGGCTGAAGAAAATAGGGAGATTTAATTTAGACAAGAAAAATAAGGTAAGTTGTGAGGACTTTCTTCAGATATTCAAAGGGCTGCTAAGTGAAAGAAAACAGATTTGGCCCAGGATCCTCTAAAATGACAGAAAACCAGGGACTACAATTTAAAAGAGAAAGATTTCACCACAAAACGAGCTCATTTTCCAAAGGCATGCCTGGCTTAACTGAGGACAGGACAGGCTTTCTCAGGAGGTAGACTATTAATCAAGGAATGAGTGGCCATGGCCACCTCAGAGGTGCTCTAAGATTCCTTACTCAGTGGGAGGTTGAGGTGAAAGATTACTGCTTCCCATCAAACTCTAAAATTCTATTAGTCTCTTCCATTTCCCTCCCCCCACACCCACTTCACTTTTGGAGCCTATTGTCTCTATGGTCACCAGAAAAGTAGCTTCTTCAAGCCACCAAAAAGACGCACAAAGAAACTGGTGCTACAAGAGAAAGTGGTAGTTATACCAGGCTAGTTCTCTTGCAAAAAATCTCCAGCTGTAGGTCCCTCCCCTGTCATTTTCACTGCTTTCTCACCTTTCTGGGGGAAACACTAACCATTCACACCTAAGACAGTAATATTTCCCCTTCTAGGTAAATCTAAGAGCACCTTTGGGGCAGCTCTACCATCTACGAGAGAATCTGCCCAATGCCTCATGTGATCACAAATCAATGAACATTGTCCTTTAGGGAATCATCTCTACCCAAGACATAAATATCTCCAATGTCTTTCAGCAAACAGAAAAGCAACATAAAGTTGGGTCAAGCAAGGCAATTTACATCAAAAAACAGGAAGACTCACTTTGTAGGGGAAAGTCAAACCAGGAGCAGGTGTCTCACCAGATCCCAGCATTCTGCCCTATGTGTCATATTCAATTCCGTTTGGAGAGAAAATGATCCAAAAATTGGAAAAGAAGGAAACAACTTTCATCACACTGGTTCTTCTATTCTGATGCACTGATGCTAAGAACCCTGGGGTGGAATAATGCTTTGAGGTGGTCTGGTTCACTCCCCTGCCCTCAGACAGTCTGTAGCTAGGACATCTGGACCAGAAGATGCTCTATATCTAAAGACCTCTAGGGAAGGAGTGCCCACAGTTTCAATCCTGTCTGAACATTTAATTTTATAGGAACACTGGGGCAGACCGTGCCTGTGGCTGGGACTTTATATATAATAAACAGCACCATGAAGCATTTTAGAGTTGAAGAAACTGAATTTTAGGGCACTAAGTGACTCATTCAAGAGTCACACAACTTGGGCTTCCCTGGTGGCGCAGTGGTTGAGAGTCTGCCTGCCGATGCAGGGGACACGGGTTCGTGCTCCGGTCCGGGAAGATCCCACATGCCGTGGAGCAGCTAGGCCCGTGAGCCATGGCCGCTGAGCCTGCGCGTCCAGAGCCTGTGCTCCGCAACGGGAGAGGCCACAACAGCGAGAGGCCCACATACCGCAAAAAAAAAAAAAAAAAAAAAAAAGTCACACAACTATTAAGTGACAGATCTAGAAAGTACCTATCATCCAGTTCTCCTGACCCCGAGTCCACTGCACTTCCTTCAACACTGTGCTACCCTAAGAGTCCAGTAATGTAAAATTATAATGACATTGAAAAATATACATTATATATAGCCGAGCTCTGTCATGATACTGAGTTCATTTCATCTTAGGCTTAAGAATACAATGTATTATGTATTCATGATACATTATGAATATATTTGAAAAGTATTAGGTGACCCACCAGTTTTCTCTCCTTTAGGCTAACTCATCCCTTTTCCATTAACTTTTCTTCACAAGTCCTAATTTCAGATCCTCTGTAAAAGTTCTTCTTTGAGCTGCTTCTAAGATTCCATTTCCCAATCACAGAATTTTAGGGAAATTTTCTCAGCAAAATCAGGGAATTCTCTTCTGTTTCTTCTATGCTCTTCTCAAACAAAATGATTATTAAATACCAGGAGTGCCTGTAAGTTGGTTTAACTTGAGGTCTCTAAAAATCAATCTCAGCATTTTATATTCTGACCGCATGCACACAGACACTGCCAGATCCCCCAAACCTAATGGAGCCCACCCTCCGAGGGAAAGATGCTGTCAGGGGAGGATTCCCAGGGAAACTGGAGAGTATGTATCTTTATCCATTCATCAACTTTGATTGAGATCCGCTTTGTGCCAGACATAACTCTTCCTCTTCATCACTCTGACTTTCAGTGGCAATTAATCTGGCTAAATTCTTAATGAATTGTGGTCCCATAATTAATAAGAACTCGGGAAACACGAGTAGACAAATTAGGAAAACAGTCTGAACGTAAAGTTTAATGTGATGTTTCAGATCAGAATGTCTCTTGATTGCCAGGCCACGTCATCACCTGACCTTCAAGAGCTATTTAATAGGGATGTTTGGAGGGGAAAGGGATTCTGAGGTCTCTGCCCTCAAAAAGTTCATCTCTATTATTAGAAGCAAAAAAAACAAACAGGAAGCAGACTGTGGGTGGTGCCATGAGAGAGGTGCAGAATATTTCTGCTTTGGGGCTAATAGGTTTCATATTAAATGTTTAAATTTCATATCTGTATGAGCCTCTCCTTCAGCTGCCATGTTTTAGCCGAAAGAATTTCAAGCCTCCTATGAACCAGGAATCTTATTGCCTGTTCTGTGAAGAAACGAACATCTTTTTCTTCTTTTTTCTACGTACTGCTTATTTTTTCCATCTCTCTGGGATATAACTTTTGCTTTGATTTCAGCCTCATTAAATCCTATATCAAAGGAAAACATTGGCATCTAACTGCATGCCTTTAGAGAGGTGTCATTTGATGTTAGCCAGAGAGGTTCTGAAAATACTGAAGTAACTCCCAGGTGCTAAGACTTTAAAAATATCTTCATGTCCCTGTTGGAACAGACCACATTATGATACTTCATCTCCAGATTCAGAGCTTAGCTAGTATGAAAAGTTCTGAGGTCTGAACTGGCCACCACCTGACCCGCCACAGATATCGGGAAGCATCACATTTATTTTGGGACATGGACAGATCTGGTAAAAGGAGCTTTAGGAAAAACCTTAACCTTAAGAATTCTATACCAAGAATTCTCACTCAGAAACAAAACCTGAAGACCTGTCTTCTGGGACCGAAGGGGCCATTACTCCATATATCTCAGCAGATTCAAGACATCTAAGTGTTCAAGTTCTATACTGCTTATATTAGTTGGTACTTGGAGTTTTTGAACTCTGGTCGACCAGATGTACTCCCTGCAGGTTTCCATTATCCTCACTTGTCTGGGATCATTTAAATTAGTTTCTTCTTAAAATAAACCACTCTATAAAAGTTCTGAAATTATTAAAAGATGACTTTATAGAGGAAAATTTTGGAAGCACTCTTAGAGATCAAGAAGTTTCTTCTATAACATCCCTGACAAAAAGCCCGTCAGCTTCTGTTGATAAGACTCTTCATCTCATGAGTTGGCCCACTTTAGGACTAGACAGGTCTTATTGCAGGAAAGATCCTCCTTACTTGTGGCCAAAGGGTGTTTTCTTCCCATTTCTATCCTTGCTTTAGAAAAATTAAGCAGAGTAAATCTATACCATCCTTGTAACGATTTTCCAATATGTGTTCCCCTAGAGTTCTAGCCTCCAATCTCAGCTTCTTCAGCCATTCCTCAAATAGCAGGTTCCCTGATCACTCTCCGTCTGTTCACCTTGGAATCCACTGAGTTATATAAACTTATCTCATATGATTAACTGTTCAATTTTCTTACCTCAGACAAGCTTAGCTGTGGAGGTCTGAGAAGGAGTAGGAAATGTGAACATTTTGTTATTACAATTTACCTCACCAACACAGAACAGTAATATTTTAAAATCTTTTCCAACTTCATAATGAATAACAGTATTATTATGTTAAGTTGTATTCTTTAAGTATTAGTGAGGTTGAAATTTTTGCATCTATTAGTATTTTATTGCTTTTGTGAATTTTCTACATCCCCTTTGTGTATTTTTCTATTGGGCTGTTATCCACTTTATTAATGATTTGTAAGTTTTTTCTAATATAAGGCAATTTCCCCTTTGCTACCTATCATATGTGTTGAAATATTTTCCTCAGCATTTTATTTGCTATTTTTCCAACTATTTCAGTTTTAGGGTGTTATCTTGACATACAGAAGTGTTCCCTTTTTATACAGTTAAATCTATTGCTTTGTGGTTCCTTCTTTCCATTTATATGGTTATCTACTTATATTCCTGAAATCAGATAAATATATATCTTTATTTTCTTCTAGTTTCTTTTTTGTTTCATTTGTTATATTCATTACTTTAATGCGTTTGGAATTTGCTTTGATGCTCTGTAAGAGCTAAGGAACATCAATAGTGCTTTTTAAGCTGAGAGTGTGTGAGGAAACCTGTTAACCTCTGCAGGGCTTCAGGTGCCAGTTTTAAAATGTCAGAAAAAAAGATGATGGAGACCTCTTTTTCCTGGAGGTAAAGGCCCTGCTGTTGCACATGTAACCACATCACCTGCAGGCCTTTTGAAAGGCCACTCAGAGCCCCTCAGAGGGACAGAGGAGCCGCAGAGGCTGGGAGCAAGGAGAGGCAAGAGAGATGCCTGGGATTGGGGAGATTTACGAAATGGTTGAAGGTGAACAGGAAGGTGGTACTTCTAACCAGCAAAGTTCAAGTTAGTGTTCCAGTTCAGAAAGTCTGAAATAGATGCTGTGAAAGTATAAATATAAATATATATGACTATATGTATTTATAAGAATTCTTATTCTTAAGGCTCAGAGTCAGTCTGTAGAAAAAATAAGGAGAAGTAAAAGTGTAGAGAAATAAGCCTTCCAATTTTTACTCAGTGTACGCTTACGCAACAAGACTTAGAGGAGTTTGGATTCTTTTCACCCTTGTGCTCATTTGAGGGTTTTTGGTGGCTCCTAAAGAGATAGTAGCTATAAGCAATGCATACAGCATTATCTAAGTAACTAATTATATACATATCTGGAAAATATAGTGAGCGTACTGAATGATATATTTAACCCCCTTAGTGCCTTCTGCCTGAAGAGAGCTTGAACTGCTCTTTGTCTGTGGGGAGCTCTCTGTGACACAGCCCAAGACCTGAGAGGAAGCCAAATGACTTTAGCGACCTTGCTTTTCAAGAAAAGCACACTTTTCCTTCTCAGTGCTAAAGAAATACAGAGTTTTTTATCTGTGCAGATGCCCCATTGGATTTGGTTCTGAATTCCTGCTGTGAAGTGCCACGCACACACTTCCCTGGTACATATTGAGGAGCTCATCCATCTCACCAGAGTACTCACTACAGGGAAAACATTAACTGCAGCAGTTCTGCAGAAATAGAAGTGCTCACTCTACACTATTCAACAAAAAATTTGCCTTTGAAAAGTTCACATTTTTTTTTAGTTTAAAAAATGTGTCCTCTTACATGGTACTCCAAAAGAGTAAGAAAAGACCTGTTTATTCAAAAGAAATTTAGAACGTAATGGTTAGAAAACTATTTGATCCCCGACCCCTGCCCCAGCTACCAACATACTCCCACTCTTTCGTCATCAGCTCCGTGCTGATCAACCATGGCTGCACTTTGAATTACCTGGGGGCCTTTAAAAGCCCCAGTGCCCAAGCCGCACCCCAGACCAATTAAATCAGTCTCTGGACTGGGACCCAGAAACCAGTATTTTTTAAAGCTCCCCAGGTGATTCAAATATGTGGCCAGAGTTGAGAACTATTGTCCCTCTAGAAAATGCTGGAACAAGATTCCAGCTGATTTGCATCTCTGATTTCACCCAGATTCTATTCTTCATTCAGGCACTAAGCCATTTTGCCAAAGGTGCGAACATGCCAGGAGCCCCTGGGAGTTCTCTACGACTAAGTGGAAAGATGTGTACGGTTCCCAAAGGTTTTACTGTTTGTTTTGTTTTAACTCCCAGATTAGTAATGTACAGATCTCTGTGCAGATTAGAGGATTACAAAATGCTTTTATATTTTACAGTGACTTGACATCTTAAACCAAGATGTTTAGGGATCCAGCATTTTCACTGTTACTTTCTGAGAGATTTCATTTGCTCTCAGCTCTAGAATACATTTTCTTCCAGATCGCTCCCAGCAGCTGGAATCTCTCTGCATAGCTGTCCATCAATACTGTGGTGTCCCCACCCCAGCTCCACTCACTCGGGGACCCTCGTTGCAAGCAGAGATTTCCGTTCTGTTCCAGGTGACCCAGATGAAATCCTGGTAAATGAGCACTTTAGAGTAAAGCTAACACGTTTCTGGGCAGTTGATTCTAAACCGAGGGGCAGGGAGGCAGAATACATAGGCAGTTCTGGTGGGCAGAGAAGAAATTATCCTTGTCTTCTCCTTTCTCCACATCCTCCAGAGGCTGTGGTTTAGGTGATGGACAAACATAAGCCTCAGGGAACTGAAAAGTCCTAATCCACCTCATCCCTATAGCAGGTCCAGGGCCTTGAATCAGTATTTCTTTGGCTGCCAAGCATCGGGAACCCACAACAGGATGTGGTTCATTCAGACAAGGGGTTGGAGCTCCAAGCTGTGGACCAGCTGCCAAACACCAGCAGTCGCTTGACAGCCTATCCTCCTCCCCACTCACCTTCTCTAGAACAACTCAGAGTCACCACACTCTTTGTACTCTGACATCTGTGGACCCTGGAGCAGAAACTGTGCCACCGGGACGTCTTATTTTTCCCTTTTGAGGGTATACCAGTGCACCTGACGCTATAGGAACACTGTCAAAATCTGATCAAACTGAGCTATTTATCCCTTTGGTTTAGCATATTTGAATAGGTTTCCAGGAAGCCGTGACCTTACAGTAATGGAACTCATTTTGGGCATGACTAATGGACTCTATTTCGTACCCTCACATACGGAAAACCTGTCTGTGCACACACACGCCTGCCCTTTTACCTGACTCTCTTGATCTCACCTGCAGACTGCCTGTAATAAAGAGAACGCTTCTGATCCTCTACTGCCCCTTCCAGCTCCACACAATTAGGACTGGGGAAACCTGGTCCCTCCCCACACAGGATACTTTAAGACAAGACCGACCACAGAGGGTAAATATAGGAGGATGCATGCATAAGGAAGGGAGAGTTGAATTCTAACCTGGGAATCTGGGAAATCCTCAGGGCTGAGGACCATTGAGCAGGAGCTGTAAGGATGAGCCATACATCTAGGAAATGCTGGAGGGAAGGCTAGTCCAGGCAATGGAATGAGCTTACTAAAGGTTTAGAAGTACGAAAGTTCAAGGGCCATTTTGTTTGGGGCCATAGCATATCGTCTCACATGACTGGAATAGAGGATGCTTTATGAGGTGAGGGGAGAGGCCATAAAAATATATTAGTGCCAGAATGCAGAAGGCCTTGAAACCCAGGCCATGAAGTTTGATTTTCTTTCTCTCTCTCCCCTTGTGTAATGTGTTAATTATAGTGCCTCTGACCACACATTTGCATATTTCTGTGTTTTCTGTCATAGTGGGTAAGGATTACATCTGTTATAATTGAATGTGTACAACACAAAGAACAGTAGGACTATGAATAATACCCCTTTCATAACATTTGAGAATGTCGGCGATCATGGCACCAAGTCTTTACAATGGGAGGGAACAGGGTTAACCACATGGTAAAGTCTCCATGATTTTAATAGCTGGTTCCTATTGTGGTTTGAGTGTGATATGCCTATGACATGGAGCTTTGAGATGGTCACAGAATCAAATTGTCTTCCCAGAGTGCCCCCAGATGACTGCCTCCTCTGTTGGAAGTTAACATCAGTGTAAATCCAGGTTCCTTAGCTGGGCTCTCACCTTGTTTGCCAAGTGTGCTGTTATTTTAAACCACTAGAAGCAGATGGTGGGATCCCATGATGGCATAAACCATTATTACACAGACTTGGACAGAACACAGATCAAATCGTGACCCCCAGACCTAACTGCAAACAGGAAAAGCTTACATCCCTAACAACTTGCCTAAAAATCCCCAGCCCTGCTTGCATAAAGGAGTCCTAGTTCGGTGATACAGAAGCTAGATTGAAACTCCTCATTATTTCAATATGCTCTCAAAGAACAGGACATAGGGCAAGTGATCTTATCGGCCTCAAATTGTCTAAGTGGCCAGGAACTTCATATATAATGCGGGCTTTTCAAGGGGTAAGGGGAAAAGGAAGCGTTCACCTCCATTTTTCACTTTGTCTCCTCTCTTTAACAACAACAGAGTAAGGGACTGGAGTGTCCAACCAACCACATGAGAACCCTTGGAGAGGCTGACTGAGTGGAACCCGACAAGCATTAACGTGAACTGCTATCACGCGCAAGAAGGCACTGAACCACGTGCCACTGAAAATTTAGAAATGAGAACAATTAGCCTAGCAGGAGAACAATCCCCTAACACGTAGGAGAAAGCTTCAGGACACGCTTGGGAGGAAGTAATCCTCCCAGTGACCCCTCAGGAGTAGGAGCTCCCCTGAGAGGGTCGTGAGCATCCTACAGCTTTTGCTTCAGCTGGGCAAGTGGGGACTAGCCTGCTGCGGCCACCTCCGAGCGGCCCTCCTCAGCGGGTAGCATCACTCACGGCCATTTCAAAGGAACCTCCTCTCTAAGCTACTCCAGATGCACAGCTTCTCCCGGAGCAGGGAAATTGAGCGAGGTCCCTCCGTCCTCAAACCCGGCCGGCCTCCCTCCCGGCTCTAACCTGCCCCTGAGCCGAGAAGGGCAGGGCAGCAGCACACACCAGCTTCCTAACTCAGCGAGGGGGCCTCCACGGGCAGCTGGGCCTCGGGGGCCTGTAAAGCGCACACAGGTGCGGCTGGCGGGAGGGCGGGGCGCCGGGACCCAGGCAGGAGAGCCAGGCGCTGAGTCGCGCGTTGCCGCCAGCCCCGCACCTGCGCCCCCCTTCCCTGCACGCCAGCCGGGAAGCCGCATCCCCGGCAGGAATCGCAGCCCGGCCTCGGACGGTTCCTTAATATAAGCCACATTGCGGGGGCGCGGGGTGCCGAGTGCACCGCAACCAAGTTTTTGTCGGGACTGGAGTGATCCTGCGGTTTGTTGCTCCAGGAGGCCAAGGGCCGCGCACGTCTCCGGGCCTTGCCGGGACCGGAGAGCAGGCTGGAGGGGCAGAGGCAGGGGCTCCGCTTCGGGGGAGCCGGCGCGCGGGCTCTCAGCACCGTTGTGAAGAGCAAGGGGGACCTCTAGTGGCGCGCGGGGAAGCACGCTGGCACCAGAGTCGAAGCCAGGAGGTTGTGCGGGTTATTGAGCAGCAAAGGGAGCTGATGACCTCCCCGCCCCACACTCCTCAGATTATTATACCTTCTCCCTTCTCTCCTCCTTCCTCCCTCCCTTCTGCTCCCCACTCCTGCTTTCCCTCCCTCCCTCCCTCTCTCTCATTTAACAATCCAGAAACCCAGACCAGAGCCAACTGTGACGTTTCTAGGCCTGCAAACGTCATGCTCAGATGTGGACTCTTAACTCAAGTCTCTGTTCTCCCACCACAGTGTCTTTTCCTTCCAGACTGTAGTTCGTCTACCCATGTATTTATATCCCATCCTTCTTTTACTGAGCACCTGCTATATGTGGGTTAGTGGACAGGAGAGCACGAGATGAGCAGGGCGGACACATGGTCTTCCTGACTAGGGGAGGGACTGACAAGCAGTCAGCGATCCCAGTGCTGTGACGAGTGCAGAGACAGGAGAAGTACTGGGTGATAGGGAGTGCTTTGCGGGCACCTGACCTGAAGGACAGGTAGGAGTTAGCAGGGCAAAGGAGGCTGGAAGCAGGGATGGAATACGGAGAAGCTTCCAGGAAGAGTGACAACATGTACAAAAACCCTGAGAGTAGAGAGATTGTGACTGGAACACAGAACGCAAGGAGGTGGGAGGTGGTGGGGAGCTGCAATGGGCAGCAGCCACAGGGGCCTCTACGGGCTGCAGACGGAGGTAAATGGCCTCACTCATGGGGTCTTGTAAGGACTTTGGAGAATGTTCTAGGATCCGCAGGAAGCTACTGAGCATTTAGACAGGTGAATGTCATGATCAGATTTCTACCTGTGCAGGATCACTCTGAATTTGGCATTAAACTCTGCTTCAGGCTAGCTATTAGGCTGTGGGCAGCCAACCTGAAAAATGTGGGAGCCAGAAAGAATCTTAGGGTTCATCTAGTCTGTCATACAAATGGAGAAACCCAAGCTCACAGAAGGCAAATCACTTTCTCAAAGTGGCTGAGGTGGAACTAGTTATCTCTAAGTCCCATTCAAGGCCCTAAATATGCCAGCAGAAACCAGACACTAGCTCCCCAGGCTGCTCCCGATAATACGCAGGCTTCCCTTGCCTCTGCTCCCACAAAAGTCCAGCCAGAGTCAGGCCAGAGACCAGCAAAGTATCTTCAAGACTGGCAAAGGACATGCTCACTAGACTTGCTTCCCTGAGGCCTCAGAACAGCTGAAGGCTTCCTTCGGTATCCATGGCTAGCAAGAACCATAAAATAAGCCATGAAGACCAGAGATTGTAGACAGGTGGTGGGGGAAGGAGGGTGACCCAGCCAAGGGGATCCCACAGAGACCTGGGAAGCAGAGGGCTTGACTCCAAATTGAGACACTGAATCCCATTTCAAATAGCATGCAAAGAAACCACGTTTAGGAACAAAGCAATTCAGACTTTGAAAAAACAGATGGTGATAAAAACTCAGTTGTCCTAATATTTGGATAATTTAAAAGCCCTCAGCAACTAGGGAATTAAGAGAAATAGCTCAACATAGACTGGATCATTTAGCATTTGGTTTGAAATGTCACAGGCCAGGAAAGAGGTCCCAGAATGTGATGAAAATATGATAAGAAAGGTTTTCAAAGAAAGAAACATGATCCTAGTGAGTGCCATCTGGAATTGGGGAACAGCACGAGATAGTAGAAACAGGTATCAGGAGGCCTGAATCCAAGACAGAGCTTAGCCATCTATTAGCTATGTGACCTTGCCCAGGCCACCTAACCTCTCTGACCTCATCTCAATAGTGAAGTTACAAAAATAATAATAATAATACTTGCCTATGTACCTCACAGGGCTCTTTTAGCAGTCACAAGGGAGGCCAAATAGGACTATGGTGAAGGGCTGCAGGGCAAATCTCAGCTCTACCGCTTACCAGCTATGTGACTTAGGTGAATCTTAGACCCCTCTAAACTTTGATGTCTTCATCTGTAGGGATGCTAACACCTGCCTCAGTTGGTAGTTGTGAGGACTAAATGTGATAGAATAAATCACAGCATCCTGCCTTTTGCATAGACAGTGCTCAGTAATCAGTGATTTTTTTTATCATTAACATATGTTTGTAAACTTACAAGTTGTTCAGTGCATAAGAGTGGAAGATAATCGTAATATTTAGTGTGATATGACTTAACTGGGTAATAGGATAAATATTAAAATAAAAACGTAAGCAGGAAAATTAGAATGGGGGTGGTAAAGCACACTGTCCATCGTTACAGTGACGGAACTTTGTAAACAAGGTTGTATGAGGACTTAAGGTCTCACAAAATTAACTCAAGTTGGCTTAGCTAAGAGGTGGCCATATAGATCTTTTTTAAGGATGAAAAAACGCTATCAATGATCAATGGCCACGTGTCCAGTTGGGACAAGCTATCTAGTGAGTGACTGTGAGAGTCAGCAATAACTCAGGTCTTATCGAACATCTCCAGGGCCACTGAGAGCACCAGCAATGGGTACATTAATGAAATCCGTAAAGACGCTCAGCAAACCTCCAGGGAGCCTCTTCAGAGCTGGAGAAACTCAGTCCAGGAATACCAGAAATAATGTGAAAGAGCCTCAAAATCCATTCACTTGTTCCGAAAACATTCCATCCCAATTCTGTGCCACTTGGTTAGGCACCGAGTATTTAGGGGTGAAAGGCACTGTGCCTTTCCTCATCAAGCTCACAGCCCAGTGAGGGGCAGAGTGGGTAAGTCCCTACAATGCAGTGAGGTGGTTATAAGCTTTGGGTACACGAGAGTGCAGAGTTGGGGCTCCTAACCCAGGGGTCAAAGAAGGTTCCCCAGAGGGGGCAACACGAGAGCAGGCTCGGCAGGGCCCCGGGGCAGTTAGTCCCGCAGAGGAGGAGGAGGGAGCACCACACACAACAACCCAAAGCGGAACTACAAGTCATTTAATCTGGCCACGCTGGGCCAAAGGTACGCTCAGGTTCCCAGGTTCCTTTGTAATGGCAACAAACGTCATAGCCCTCCCACACTAGTACTTGTCCCTTTAAAAACCTCTTGCTTGAAAAAAGCACATGATGCCCCCTTCCTCCCAAAACAATCTATTAGGAATTTTATAGCAGTTTTAAATGAACTTGTGTCTTATTAATCCCAAGTGTCTACAGGCATTCACATTTGAAAAATATTTACTTTTTTTTTTTTTAATGAACTGGTATATTTTATTCCCACCAGGATCTACTGACATTTTCATTTGAGAAAGATCTACCTCATTTATGGGCAAAATTTAACTGTTTTTCATTGGGAACAACCTGTTCATGCGTATACTGATGATGTCCTTACAATGACTGCCTACTCAGCCCAAGCCCACCCCCAGAGGTCTGTGATCCACAGGCAGCACTGCAGTAAGGGGCACTGGCAGCATCTGAGACTGGGGAGGTGGCCGGAGCTTGGTTTCATCGTCCAGATTAAGGTGGAAGGGATGGCGTTGTTGGAGAGTTTGAAGCAGGGACAGCAGCAGATGGCCCTGTCAGCAATGTGGCCAGCACAGGAGAGGTAGGCAAGGCCAGGGGCAAGGAGATAGATCACAGGGAAAACTCTGAACTAAAATAATAGCAGTGAAGGGAGAGAAAGAAGCAGATCTGAAAAATATTTAAAGGTAGAATTGGTTGGATTTAGCGACTCCATACCTGGGACCTGAGGGAGAAGACCCAGATGACCACAGCTTTCTGGCTTAGGTAATCTTATAGAGGGTGGTACCAGCCCAAAGATAAGAAGGCAGAGAAAAGGACAGAGTTTGAGGAGAAGATCTTGACTTTGGACATGTGACTATAAAGTTCCTGTGGAACAGCCAAGTGGAGATATAAGTTAGAAGAAGGATTCAGCCTTGAGATACAGGTTTGGGAAGCATCGACATGCAGATAGTAATTAAAGTCCTGGGTGTTGGTAACAGCACCCAGCTGGAGTATGTAGTGTGGGAAGCAAAGAGGTCCCAGGACCAAGCACCAGCAACCCCAGCATCTGAGAGGCAGCTATAAGGGAACAGTCCCCCAAAAAGGAAACAACATGCAGAAATGAAGGAGGAAAATGGAGGGAAAGAGAGAGAGAGAGAGGGAAAGAGAGAGAGAGAGGGAAAGAGAGAGAGAGAACGCTACCACGGGAGCCAAGGGAAGAGAGGGCTTTAGGAAAGGAGTCATGAAACTCGTCAGTGCCACAGTACAAGGACCAAGAAGTTTACCTACCCAGAATGACAATGAAAAGAGTAACAAGAAAAAACACCATCTCCCACTTACATGGCTCACTATGCTTTCAAAGCACTTTCACATTTTTTATTTCATTTCATTCGTACTACATCCTACATAGCCTATATTCTCACAGATGCAAAACTGAGGGAAGTGAGGTAAAGAGACTTGCCAGAGCCGTCTAGGAAGTTAGTGGCCGGCTCCTGGAATTAGAGACGAGTCCACAGTCTTGATCATGCTCCCTGGTTCCAACCATACCTGAGTCAGCTTTTTAACCAACCAATAAGGAAATCAGAATGGAGCCTGTTGCAGAATAACTACTCGTTATTAGTATGGAAATGAAAAGGCTTGCTTCTCACACTTTGTTTTGACTTCCTAGAACCCAGAGATGGCAATACTCTGGGATCATCTGAATCTAAGGGGGTGTTGCCTAACTCCTCAGGGGGAGGGCTTGCACCTAACTCCATATATAGGAGGGGCCACGGAAGGTTTTCAAGTGACAGCAATTTGAGTATGCTTTGGAAAGATTAATTAGTATTATTGAACTAGTATTTGATGGTGCATATGTCTGGTTGTTGGATATTCACACAACCTAGAACCAAATAGTAAAATACACTGTGAAGACCTGTCCTGGCTTTTTTTGCACCTGAACCCCCTCTCCTCACCCTGCCCTCCACTCCAATGAGTACGCTGTATTCACCAGAGAGGGTCGCAAAAGGCTCTTGCATGTTTGGTGAGGTCAACATTGACCTTTAGATCTCAATTCTCACACCTCCACATCTTCCAGAGGCAGGCCTGGCTCTCCACCCAGGAACCCCCTGCTTGTTCATTCATTCCTCAGTCATACCAACAAGAGAGGGGGGCTGCCCCCTGGCCTGTCAGATCTGGACTGGGCCCAAACTGGTCCACGTCGGGCCGGGCCTGGAGCTGTCTCTCTGCCCAGCTCTCCCCTGGGAGCAATTTACATTGCACTTATCTCTGGGGGTTCATGGCTCTACTGAGCAAGGGGTCTGATGGTCTCTCTCTAAACCTATCATTCATCGCACAGAAGGAACACTAAACCAAGACCTCTTTATCAATTTCTAACAGTTTATTCCCTTCACAGCTCAGATGATACCACTACAATGTTATCACACTGGAGGCTGGGCAAGGCCCAGAAATAGCCATCACTGTAATGCTGATTTTCCAAAGTGACTTACAGCCTTATTTCCAGCTAGTGGCCTGGTTCTGGCCTTTTCTGTTGACCCATAAAACTGAGCTTCAGTGGGTACTTGGCTGTCCGAGTCACTCCCCTGTCAGAAACAGCTGGGAGACTGTCTGGATTCTGTACCACAGACCTAGGATGGGTGATGAGCTGTTCCCCTTTGCTCTCTAAGTCCTTCTCAGGGCTGAAAATGACTGATAACAGGAAGGATAAAAGCAAGCAACGCAGGTGAACTGAGATCACAAATGCCTGCTTTATCACCTACTTCTTTGTGTCTCTAAAATGTAAACATTCATTAAATATTAGATATGGAAACTCATGCTCAGATTAGAGAAAGGAAGGTTGTCACATAAGTCTCTGTCCTCCTCCAGAACTGCCCTAGACAAGTGACACAATGTCAGTTCTCTCATCTCTCAAATAAACTAATGAAAGATGCCAGTTAAATAGGAATTTCTGAAGTCACCTTAAGCCTATGCATCATTCCACACTTCAGGTAGAAGAAAATTCTTTAGGTAGAAGAGTCAAACTGAACTGCTGTTATGATTTAAAGACAAAAAAAAATAGACATGAGACACTTTTCAGCTTCTGCCTCAGAGACATTTAACTTGTCAAAATAAATGATATGTCTCTGGAACTAGACTACCTGTGTTCAAATCCTGGCTCCCAGGACTACAAGCTGTATAGCCTTGGGCAAGTCACCTAAGTACTCTAGGTAGAATGGGGCAAGGACAGTTTCTTCCTCAGAGCATTGCTGGGATGTTCGCGTGTGTTATCAAAGCACCCATCTGAGAGCCTGGGCAGAGTAAGTATCAGTCAGTGATAGCCAGCCGGGCACGGTCAGCAGACGGGGCCATCTGAGGCTGCCCAGGCTTTGCTGCGATGGCTTCCTTTCAAGGCAATAACGAGTCCCATGCTGTTTTTCCTCACTGTAGGTCAGTGCAGCTGAACGGCCAGCCCTTAGTGATGGTGGACGATGGGACCCTCCCAGAACTGAAGCCCCGCCCCCTGCGGGCCGGCCGGACATTGGTCATCCCTCCAGTCACCATGGGCTTTTATGTGGTCAAGAATGTCAACGCTTTGGCCTGCCGCTACCGATAAACCCCCCCACACTCACAAGTCGCCAGCAGGCCTGCTGGACTGCTTTCCACTCTTCTGCCCTAATGGTATCAGTATTTTTCAGGCATCTTCTGAGCAACAAACCAGTCTCTGCCGCCCCATCCTGCTGGAATCAACACTAACTTGCTCTCCAAAGAGACAAATACCCTAGCATGAGCTTAGCCTAGGTAGGTCACTTCTACCCCAAAGGAAAACGTAGACCTCTAAGCACGAAGGTATGTGTGTAGAGCTGTATGCAACCTTGTACATGCACCGTGAGAACAAGCTGACAGTGCACTTCCAGGACAAATGAAATAACTCCCCACAATCCTGGTCACATAGCAAAATAACTACAGACCTTAGCCTGTGGCTGCTGCCCTCGGCAGAAGATGAGGAAGGAAAAAAACCCGGTGGACATTTGAGAGCCCAGTCCCCCCTAACTGCTTTCCTTTGTTTGTTCCCTGCTGTTGCCCTGGGTTTCGTATCACCTCTCCTCCCATAGGGGAGCAAGTGGGTGAGTCAGTGCTGGCCTGCTGGGCGAGCTGTTAATGTAATTTCCTGGCTCATGTATGAATGTGTGCATCTGGGTTTCTGACAGTGGCATCAATCACTAGCTATTCCTCTGGGAAGCGGGTGCTTCAAAAGTAAAATTGCAATCATACTCCAGATTTTGTAAGAAGGTTCTATTCCTCTGTGAATCCAGATTCCCCCAGGGTTGGAATGGAAGTCAGGTAACAGTATTCACTGAGTGGACAGCAATGTATTTGGCAGCACAGAAAGCGGTCATCATCTGTCATGTGGCTGCGAGGGAGAGAGTTTTAGTCCAAAGAGAAAGCGCACCCAACTACCAAACACAGACACACACACAAACACACACACACGTGTCCCTCGGCTGAACAAAGCAAATAATTAGACCTACCTCAATTTTGAGAGAATATTAAGGGCTTGATAGGGTAAGTCCTTAATGGTTTGGTTGACCAAAACCATTTTAAAACAAGGGATAAATCAAAGCTCATCACAACTGTAAGACACACCTGAATCCAACCTTTCTGCTTCCTCCCAAGCATCTGAGTGCTCTCGATGTCTTGTACTAGGCAGAAATCTAACGTGCTTGTGAAAGATGACCGGGTCCATGCTCTCCCAGACCAGCTTATCTGAGCATAGAACTAAGCTTTCAGTTCACCACGTTGGGGAAGGGGGATCTGGAGACTGAGGTCTGATGGGGAAATTGTGGAATGGGAGGTGGGAGGCCCCCGAGTTGGGCAGGGGGCAGTGGAGTGGTGTAAAGTTCACGATGAGGACCTTCTGTATGATTCAAGAGGTTTGTGTGGGTCTTTGCAAACAAGCTGCAACTGAAATGACTTTCTTTTCTGTGGATCTGATTTTCTTTTGCAGGATGAATGACACAAAGGATGCTTTTTTTTTAAGGAGGAGATATTAGACAATGTCACAGGGTTCCAGTAGAGAGAGATACAACTTCTGCTGATGTGAAAGGATAGAAATGGAAGAGAGGGGCAAGGTGGCTGAGGCCAGAGGCCAGGGAGACTGCCTAAGTAGGAGTTAGGAGCAGGGCCAGGTCTGCAGAGTGAGTGATAAGGAAGACTAGATGGGAGCAGGAAGGGACTCAGCGTGGAGAACTGGGAATCTGGGAGAGGGAAACCAACAGGCTCAGTTTACACGACGGGAAGAGAGTGGAGTCAGTTTTGACCTAAGCTTATTATCAGGTAGAGGAGGAACAGCACCAGGAGGTGTGAAGTGGGAAAGGGGGAGACTGAGGACTGGCTGGCCTCGGTCAGTGGAGGCTCAGCCTGGAAGCAGCTGCAGAGAGAGGACCAGGCCCTGGCACATCCCCGCAAGGCTGCCCAGAGGGCCCCTCGTCTCACCGGAAGCAGGCCTCCTCCACTGACGCTTCAGATCTGGGAGAGAGGGAAGTGCCAAGACTGGGGGTAGAAAGGCAGGGAAGCAGCAGCAGAGGAAAGTGAAGAAGAGAAGGGAAAAGAGATAGTACAGATAGCAGATAGCAAAGTCTCTTCTATATACTGGTACAGCTGCAGGCCCCTCATAATAACGGGGGTAACCAGAGGTCCCTGCAGGCTGGCCCTGGGCTAGTTGGCTTTACATACATAGCCTCGCCTCAGGGAGTTACTATTCTTAGCTCCATTTTTCCTATGAGGCCTGGAGAGGGTCTGTAACTTGCTCAGGGTCATCCAGGGGAATGGGTTGCTGAGATCAGAATAGTCCAGAGCCTGTTCATTTAACCGCCCAGCTCAGCGGCTGCCCAGTTCACAGACTCACCTCTTCACCTCTTCATAGGTTCTGCTAATTCAGTACAGCCAGGACCTCCGGAGCTCCATTCAGACACACTTTCTCTAAATAAGTGTTGACTCTTCCCTAAGCCTCTAGACTTGCAGAATATAGGCAGTCCCTGCTTCTTTTGTCTTTATATCTTAAATACTGCTCCTAAGAGGTTTAAGTTTTGGGTTTGGGTTTTTTTTCTTTTTTAATTAATAAAAAGGGAAGGGAATCAATGAAATTTATCTTTGGAGTCCTGCAATTCTAACTTTGCAGCCGCCTCATGGAAGAAGTATTTGCATTGTACAAAGGATACCGAGAAACTCACTATAACATCACATTCTGTAAGGATTTTAGTACAGGGCATCTGTCCTCGCTTTCTCATTTAGGGGTGAGGGGTAATTACTAAGTCAGTAGGGATCCCCCCTTATAAGGGATCGTCCTACCACACTCCCCCCAAAAGACAGCTTGTGGCAAAACTCTGCATCACGCTGCATGTCAGGGGAGCAGCTTGCCAGGCTGGGCCCCAGGACAAAAGAGCTCATCAACCAGCTTCCCCCCATCAGATTTTTCCTCCCAAAACAAGACACGGCCGAGATAGTCTTAAGACTTAAGAGCCACTTTATTTTAGACAAAAGAATGTGCTTGCACAAATGCTTCTTTGAGAGCATAATAATGTATAATGAGAAGTTTGTGCCTTTTGTCGAGATGGTTTTCTGCTCCCCCTGCCTCTAAGAATGATTTTCTTTCTCCTTTATCACAAAGGCTCAGAACAAATGCTCATTGTTATTTGAAGAGAAAGTCTCAATCTTCCAGTGCCCTGAAAAAGCTGCAAGTGTGGGATATTAGCATTATCTCCAGCTGGAGACAAGCTTGAAAACACCAGACCTGGGCTACATTGAGCCTAAGGCTGGGGACTCCCAGAACCACAATTCCCAAAGGCCCACTGGCCCTCCGTAGTCCCTGCCCCTCCCCAGCTGTTGGGCAGTCCCTGGGCAGATGAGTCCCAGCCCTGTACCCTCCAAGAGGGCAGAGGTTGTGGGCAGATTCTGCCTGAGGGGCCTCCCCCACCACAGCTCTCAGCACCAGGGACCCTCAGCGGTGGGGAGGACCCAGCAGGACTGGATTGCTGAGCAGCCGTGTGGTCCAGGCCAGGCCCAGCATCTGCAGGTGGGCCCTGCTGCCTGCACTCAAGGCCCCTGTGTTTGGGATGGATGCAGCTGCAGGATTCACTGTGGAAATGCAGTGAGAGCTTTACTTCTGAAAACAAAACAGGAAGTGTTTCATCTCTGCAAAAGCCAAGGCAAACCAGGGGGGTCACTCGGACAATAAAAACACTGGGACAAAGGAGGACTTTAAGATTTTGAAATATCAATAGAGCAAACAAAAGTCATAAAGATATGGCTTGGAGAAGGCAAGGGAAGGGGGCCATAAACACTTCCCCCTCTCCCCAGCCTCAACACCACAGCCCCAGCCTGAACATTGCCCATTGCTCTTTTCCACACCTTCTCTCCAGTTCCACAGCCTCACCTCTGCCAGCCACTCTATTCCCCAACCCAGAGCCCAGGGAAATCCGCCATACTGAAAGGGAATTAAGTTCTGATTGTAGAATAGTTCACAATCTTTTTCTTAAGATGTACCAGAATTGCAAATAAGATAGTAAGGAGTACTCAAAGAGAAACAGTTAATATAAAGCCCAAGAGCATTAGAATCCCCGCCTCTGGGTTCTGCTAACAGTTTCTGTAACTGCCTTCCCGTGCCCAGTCCTGGGGGTGGTGACTAGCTGGGGCGTTCAGAAGAACCAGAGTGGCATAACTAGAACTTGAACCCAGATCTGTCAGCGTCCAAATTCTGCTGTCATTGCACTGGGCTCACTCTCGCTGGACTGGCTATGGCCAACTTCCTGTCACCTCTGCTGCCCACAGCTAGCTTTTGTGAGGTCCTGGGTGTGTCTACACAGAACTCTAGCGGTGCCTTCGCCCAGGAGAGTTGATCTCAGGGTTTGGAGGGACTGACCAGTAGCTCTGACGAGTAGTGAGTCGAGCTGTGACCCGCCTTAGCTGTAGAATTTTGAATCCAGGCTCACCTTGGCCTACCAGGGGCCCTCCGGGTCTGCTCCTCTCCTACGTTTGTCTGGGGCCACTCCTACCGCTACCACCCACCATAGGTGATGACTCTTGGAATTTCAAAGTCCCAGAGGTAAGTGGCAGAGCCAGTCAGCACCCACACAGGCACTGCCTCTGAGCACTGCTCCTCCCCCACCACCACCCAGAGCTTTGGAAGTTTCTCTTCACCTTCCCAGACTAAGTAACAAATCCATTAACTACTGCCCTAGGGGTAGTATTTGCGAGTATCACTGTAAAGCAAGAAAGCCACAATACAGCAAACCAACTGCTTCAACATCCATTTCCTTCTGAACAGCAGAGCAACCCCAGGGGCCCTGGGAGCATCTGGGGGAGCGGACCAAGCTCCACATGACTGGTTCGGTAGTAAACCTCACTGTCCTGTGTGCCCAGCAGAGCAGAGGGGGGCCCTTCTTTGTAGCCCACGTCAGGCACATTACTCTTCTAATTATTATTCATGAAAATAGTCTCGGATTCTTTTCCAAGTTGTAAATGTTAAGTAATAAATTATATTTTGGGAAGAAGCAAAAAGAAACCTTAGTTTTATTCATCTGGAAATTGGCAAAATGAGTGCAGGAACGCCTCCCAGGGAAATGTTCTCTGTGCAGGGGATTTTAACAGGTGTTAATATTTTCTTCCAGGGAACGGATTATATTAAGGTTTATATGAGCCTGGTGATTGGCAGAGAGTTTGGGTGCCTGAGGTAGTTCATATTTTGAGGTAATGTTCTGTAAGTAATAAAATGTGGATACTCTAACTTTCTGTTCTCAGGGTGTTCTGTGGGGAGAGGAAGGCCGCTATTGTCCACACGACACCTCGACCTGAAGACTGATTGCCTGATGAACTAATATACGCTAGGGATCTTTGATCTCATGCTGTGCTATGCTCTCCCTCTACTCTCTTCCCCACAAGTGTTGCTTCAAGTACTCCAAGTAGAAATTCAATTTTATTATTCAAATTAGATGTCACTATGTTAAAGTAACCGTTAGCTGCAATACCAGGTAAACACTAGTATCTCAATGGCTTAACACAATCCAAGTTTATTTCTTGCTAATACATCATGTAAAGTTCAGTTGGTGATAATGGATAAGGTAGGCAGTGCTTCTCTTCTATGCAGTCCTTTAGGGATCCAGACTGATGTAGGCTCTCTGCCATCTTCAGCACTTGGCCTCCAAGGCCGCTATGGCATCAACATGCAGTTGGCAGACAAGGAAAGAGAGTATGCAGATCATATGGGAGTATTTTAGGGGCCTAACCTGGCATAACTTCCTTCCCTTCAATTCCTTAGGCCCTCAGTCAGTCACATGGTCCCATCAAATGCTGGGGATCTAGGAAATGAAGTCCCTGGCTGGGCAGCCACTTCCCAACAACAATGATATTTCCTTCTTATAGATTGAATGTCTGTGTCCCCCCCAGATTCACATGCTGAAATCTAATCTCCAACATGATAGTAGCTGGAGGTAGGGCCTCTGGGAAGTGATTAGGTCATGAAGGTGGAGCCCTCATGAGTGGGATTATAAAAGAGACCCCAGAGGGCTCCTCTGCCCCTTCCACCATGTGAGGACTTTTCCAAAAGGACATATCCTATGATCCAGAAAGCATGTTCTCATCAGACACTGAATCTGCCGGAGCCTTGATCTTGGACTTCCTAGCCTCCAGAACTGCGAGGAATAAATTTCTGTTGTTTATAAGCCACCCAGTCTATGGTATTTTTGTTATAGCAGCCCGAATGGACTAAGACATGCGTGAAAAAGGAGCACAAAACTTCGATGGACAGCTAGGAGACCAGAGAATGAGCCAACGCTATTGGGTCCCTCCAGTCGATTTGCCATCAAGTGAGTGTTACACACTATGTGTGGGGATATCTAAATTCAAAGGATTTTTTTTTTTTAGCATACTTCATAATGACCTAAAGGAGCTTTCTTCTCCATCTCTCCCATTCCTTAAGTCCCACCTCTCCTAGTACTTGGCTGATTTTTAGCAGAAAATAATTTCTGTGTTGTTCCACTGCTATCCAGTTAGGCTTTACCTAGCACTAGACAATGTGCCCCTCTACTAGACACATCAAAAATATCATTTAAAGCCTCAAATAGCAAAGTGGGTTAATGGTTCACTGGAGAATCATAGAGGCCTCAGCTACTGACCAAATGGGTGAGTTCCCATACCTGTAGATCACAAAAACACTATCCCACTGATTGAATCCATTTGAGGAGAGCAGGTAATTGAAGGCGACTGCTCTGACCAAGGGACCTTGATTCCAGTCCCAGCCCTCCACCAACTAACGGTGAGATGTCAGACAAGTCACTCAGCCTCTCTGGACTTAAGCGTCCCCATCTGTAAAATGAGGACTTTGGATTAAGTGAACTCTAGGGTCACCTAAAACTACCCATTGTCCATCTATGTTAGATGGTCCCTGTTCCAGGTGCTATTGCTATTGTCTTCCTATTTCCTCCTCATATATAACATGTTTATATATTTATATATATATATATATATATATATATACACATATAATCAACTCAGATATATCTTTTTGAGAGGTTTCAAAGTTAGCCTTAAAGTTCTTGGCGCTATTTCTACATGAACGCAATGTGCTTTTCAGGATGCATGCAAGTGAAATTCAACACAAACAACACATTTGATGGTAGTTTCTTTTCTTCTAGAGATAATGTCAATGTCATGATTTTTCTTTGAGTTAATGACATGACTCCTTCCATCTAAGTTCTTCCAAGCAGTGATTTAGTGCAAATTTAATGTAGATGAAGCATGCCCCAAGGTACACTCACCTTGTTATTAGTTTTTGAAAGAAACAGATTGACCTCACTTTTGAGAAATTAGTTAAATCAAACCTTAAGACACATACGTGGGATTACTACAAAAGCATCTGATGTAGCATAGTAGAATTTTATCATGTGTGTACCTAATATCCTGGAATTAAACTAATTACAGGTGGAGGCAGGCAGTGGGAGATGGGAAATTGGAGGGACAATGAAAAGAAAGATGGGGGGCGCAAAAGAATGCATAATCACAAAAATGCTAAGGGAGATGCAGGAAAGAACAAAGAGCAACATAAAGGGTAAACATGTAGGAAAGTCTAAATAAATATAAAACAATAATAGTAATGTCTCATGAGATTTAATAGAGAGAGAGAATTTAAAATGCATTACAGCAGTAGCATACATATTGAAAGCAGGTAAATGGAAAGTATTCTAACGTCCTTCCATTTCTGAGGAAGAGGTAAAAGTACCAATTTATATTAAACTTTGATAAGTCAAGGATGCATGTTTTAACCTCTAGGGTAACCACTAAAAGGATATTAAAAGAGTGCATTACTTCTAACTGAATGGTGGGGGGTGGGTGGAATCATAATAAAAAATAGTTGATCTAAAAGAAAGCAAGAAAGAAGAGAAAGACAACAAAGAATAGGTAGGACTAATAGAAAAGCAAATAGTAAGATGATGAATTTAAACACACATTTATTTGTAGTGTTACTGTCAATAGAACAAATGTTCCCATTAAAAGAAAAAGATTTTCAGATGAAATACAAAGAAACGAAGTCCAACTAAATGCTGTTTCAAAAGAACATCTAAAATATAAGAAGGTAAAAAGGATTAAGGAAAAGCTGTGTCATGCAACAAAAGGTAATTAGCTACACTGATATGAAACAGCAGATGCTTTTGTAAAACAAAAAGCAGTGTTAATAATAGAAAGGGATATTTCATAAAGAAGGAAATTTAACAGTAAAAATTCTCAATTTGCATGTACCTTATGAAGTACCCTATATGTAAAGCAAAACCTCACAGAAATAAAAGGAGAAATAGGCAAATTCACAATTACAATAGGAGATTTTTAACATACTTCTCTCACAAAATACAATAAACAAATTTCACCTAAGTAATATATATATATAGAACAGCAGAGCCAACAAATGAATACAGAGCATTTTTTTCAAGGGCACGTGGAAATACTTACAAAACCTGACTATATGCTGTGACATAAAAAAGTTTCAAAAAACTTCAAAGAATGATAACATATAAAGTATTTCTCTGACAATAGTGAAATACAGGTGGAAATATTTTTAAAAAGACAACTGGAATATCTACCTATGTTTGGAAATTAAGAAACAGACCTGTAAATAATCAATGGATCAAAAAAAAATCAGAAATCACAATAAAAAGTAGAAAATATTTCAAATTCAATGAAAAATACTACATATCAAAATCTGCAAGAACTCCCAGCTTCTGGTAATTAACATTATTTTGTCAGACTGACCCTTGTGCCAACAGCAATTCTAAACTGCTGACAAGATACAAAAAAAAAACAAAAAAACACCCCCCCACACACACACAGCTCTTTGAAGGCAATAGCAAACAGCTGAACAGCTAAAAGCAGGCAGAAAGTACAGGAGACTAGACCCTTGAATGACAGGAATCAAACAGGATAAGAACCACAGTCATCTGGCTTTTCCCCTGAAGGAATTCCCCCAGTTCACAACAAAAAGGGGATTGAGGTCAAGCAGAAAGCAGCTGTGTATTGGACTGTGGAGTAAGAGACCGGTTTTCAGGAATGACAGAGCAGCTGAAAATGAAAGGGGGTAGAAAAAGGAGAAATAATGGGAGAAGCCAACAAAGCCAGTATGAAGTACCCTCAAATATTTGGCTGACCTCTGAACTATGTATGCACAGAGTGAGACTCCAAAAACCCTGGTAGAAAGAAAGAGCTGGAAGGCTGAGAGAGCAGCAGAGATATATTGCTGCCTAGTGGGAGGGAGTTTGAGTTCAGGTCCTACCAAGTTACAGGAGCTTGGTAAACACTTCAGCCTTCCCACTGAAACCCCCCAAAGGCCACACCTTAACACTAAGGATCACACCCTCTTAGGATTAAGGAAGAAAACGAAATACATCCACTCTAACAAAGCCAAAAATCAAGCCTCCACAATCAAAATGAACTGCCATTATCAACTGCCACCTAGAACAAAACTCAGCACTTCAGTGGAAGACAACAGAATCCAGAGTCTTCAATGCATCCCTTACAATGTCCAGTATAAAATATAAAAATTAATAGACACACAAAGAAGCAGGAATATGTGACTCACTGTCAGTAATAGTGTCATGTTGAGCTATACTGACACCTGAGGCAAAGGAAAAATCAGAAATAATGATCATGTTTATATTTAAAATTTTGATATTTTATTTATCATGGATTTTTACAGTAATTTTGATTTTAAAAACATTAATTCATATAGTATTTATCTTGATTACTAAGTTTTTTGACATCCCTTTAAATTTTGCATTCAAGGTAAATATCTCATTCTCACCCCAGTCCTAGTCCTGAAGCCAACAAAGGATAGAAAACAGAATCATAAAAATACTCAACACATTTCTTGAAAAGGCATTAAAAAGATGAAAGGAACAAAGAAAAGACAGGACAAATAGAAAACAAATAGCAAGATAACTTATAAACTTATAAACTGATAAACTTAAACCAAACCATATTAATAATCACATTATATGTAAGTTGTCTTAACATACAATCTGACAATTTAGTCTGGCAGAGATTGTCAGTCCGCATAAAAAATTAGATCCAACTACATGCTGCCTACCAAAAAATGCACTATAAATATGAAGACAGAAGTAGGTTAAAAATAAAAGAATGGAAAATTACATATGTAGGGGAGGTAAAATTTCTCCTCAACCCTCTTAGGATTTCTGGCTAGGACTGACATAAAACAGATTAATAGGAGAAAAGCATACAAGTTTTATTTAGTAATTTTTCACATGTGCATGGGAGCTCCCACGAGAAAAATGAAGACCCAGAGAAATGGCAGGGCCTAAGCGCGTATATACTAGGTTCAACAAATTGCGGCAATTGTGGAAAAGTAAACTGGGGAGACTAAAGAAAGATAAGAATTATTTTAACGAAGTCTATTTGTACAGATTTCTCTCTGCCTGGACTCCTCATCTCTGGTAATAAGAATGTTTCTTTTCTCCTGGTATAAGGAGGGTGTTTTTCATGTGGGAGTTTCACGCCTGCTTTCAGGAAGAAAAGGGAAGGTCAGAGCACCCTTCTTGCAGGCACCTGCTGTTTTTTTCAAGTGCCTTTAGCTCAAAATAATCAATATACCAAAGTGGCACGTTTTGGGGTGGCATGTCCTGAAGTCCTTCACGTGCCGTGTTAACGCTAACCAGAAGAAAGCTGTAGTAGCTATACTATTCTCAGACAAAGTAGATTCAGTGCAATAAATATCGCCAAAGGTCAGTTCATAATGGTATGGGGTTAATACACTGAGAGAACATAACAATCATAAATGTTTGTGCATCAAAATAAAATGAGCTTCAAAATAACATGAAGTAAAAGATGACAACTACAAGGAGAAGCAGACAAATCCACAATTATGATTAGAGAGTTCAATACCACTCTTTCAATATTTCACAGGAAACCATTAAGGATATAGAAAACTTGAATGCTGCTATCAACCAACTTAACCTAATTCACATTTATAGATCCCTCAACTCAACAAAAGAAGAATCCATATTCTTTTCAAGTACATATGGAACATTCGCCAAGACAGAACATACCCTAGACCATCAATAAATGTAAAAGTATTCAAATCACACAAAGCATATTCTCTGACCAAATGGAATTGAAATAGAAACCAGTAACAGAAAGATACATGGAAATCCTCCAAATGTCTGGAAATTAATAACACACTTCTAAATAACTCATGGGTCAAAAAATCAAAACAAAAGTTTGAAAGCATTTTGAACTAACTAAAAATGAAAAGACAACATATCATAAGTTGTGGGTGCTGAGAAGCAGTACCTTGGGGGAAATTTATAGCAGTAAACTCCTTTGTTGGAAAAGACAAGAAGTCTCAAATCAATGGGTCAGTTTCTGCCTTAAGAAACTATTAAAAAAAAAGAGCAAATTAAAACCAAAGTAAACAGAAGAAAAGAAAGAGTAAATATCAGTGTAGAAATTGGTGAAATAAAAACCAGGCAACCAATGAAAATTGATGAAACCAACAGCTGTTTCTTTGAGAAAATCAGCAAAATCCTTGGTGTGACCTGAATCCCTCTAAATTTATTGAACAGAATAGAGTCCAGAAATATATCCACACATATATGGTCGATTGATTTGAGACAAATGTGTCAAAGTAATTCAGTGATGAAAAGATATTTTTTCAGCAAATGATGTTAGAAAAACTGCACATCTATATGCAAAAAAAAAAAAAAATCTGAACCCTTCTCTCACACCACCTACAAAAATCAACTCAAAGTGGATCACCAACCTAAATGCAAATCCTAAAACTATAAAACTTCTGGAAGAAAACACAAGATAAAATCTTTGTTTCTATCAATAGACAGTACACAAAGAAGCACAAAGATTTCTGTTCTTCAAAAGTCAGCATAAAGACAAAGAAAAGACAAAGCCACAGATTGGCAAAAATAATAATAATAATGCAAAACAGATATCTGATAAAGAATTTGTATCTAAATACATAAAGAAACCATATAAATAATAATAAGAAAAATGATCTAATTTAAAAACGGGCAAATGATTTGAATGCTTTACCAGAGAAGATGGCACATAAGCACATGAAAAGAAGTTCAACATCATTAGTCCATTTTCCAGGAAAATGGAAATTAAAACCACAATGAGATGCCACCATATACCTACTTGAATGGCTAAAGTTAGAAAAGGATAATATGAAGTGCTAAGGAGGCTACAGAGCAGCTAAAACTCTTAGTATTTTGCTGGAGGGAATGTAAAATCGTTCATGCACTTTAGAAAACAGTTCAGCAGTATAATATAAACTTAAACATACATTGACCATACAGCCCAGCCACCCCAGTCCTAGGTGTTTACCCAAGTGAAATAAAAATTTATGTTGACATCAAAACCTGGACATAATTACAAACAGGTAAACTGAATTACATCAAAACTGAAAACTTTTGTGCTACAAGTGATACCATTAAGAGAGTGAAAAGAAACCACATAACGGGAGGACATTTTTGCAAATCTTATATCTAAAAAGAGACTTGTATGCATAATATATAACAAACACGACTCGATAATAAAAAGACAATTAATTTTAAAACAGGCAAAGAATCTGCATAAACATTTCCCCAAGAAAATGGTCACAAATCACATGAAAAGATGTTGAACATCATTAGTCTCAGTATCAAATCAAAATCACAATGAGCCATCACTTCACACCCACTAGGATGGCTAAATTATAACAGACACTAAAAGTGCTGGTGAAGATATGGGGAAACGAGGACGTTGATGTTGCTGGCAGGAATGAAAACTACTAGTAACAGAAGTGAGTACGTAAACAGCAGCATATCCATTTGATGGAATTTATTCAACCACTGAAATTCATGCTCAGGAAATGTTTGACAGAGAGAAACATGGTGAGTGAAAATAGCAGGGTAAAGAGTGCGCAGCCAGAATGATCTCAACTGTGGGCTGCAGAGATGCCTGCAGAGGGGCTGTGTGCTGTAGATGGGGGGCTGGAAGGTCTGGGGCTTAAGGTGGGCTGGGAGGGGTGGGCGGTGAAGGGGGGGTGGAGAGTGATAACTCGCTTTGTCTGCAGGTGGTGGAGGCATTATTGGCCCCAGGTGGCGCTCAAACTGCTGTACCCCAGCCAGTCCTCGAAAGTCATCCCCTGCTGGGCTGTGCTCAAAGCTCGCAGGTGGCACCAGGGCACTAAGGGGTGGCTTGGGTGGGAATTTCATCCCTTGCATTATCTTCATCAGCTCCCCCCACCTTCAGCCACTACACATACAATTTAAGAGACTAGCAAACACAGGTTCAAAACAAAGACCCTGATGTGCACCCCATCCCCCAAATGGATTGAGAACCCTTATAAAAAAGTCCAGCGGTGGTACTCTGGGGGTAACTGCGTCCTTCTGCAGGTTGCCTCTCCTCTCAAGAAGCTGAGGGAAACCGGTGACAGAAGGGCAGCTCCCACCCAGAACTGCAGCTCAGCAAGAAAAGCCAGAGCGTGGGGAAGAGCCCAGCGGGGCGCCGGGAAACCTGCGTTCTGATCCTAACTCGGCCCCTCAGCAAGTTATTTCTTCTCTCTGGGCGTCAGTTTCCTCTTCTGTAAATGGAGACTTTCCTAGTACCTCGGTAGGGAGTGGCTTGAGCTAAGGCAGGTTGCAGGGCCGG
The DNA here is from genome assembly GCF_963924675.1 of Phocoena phocoena. Taxonomy (NCBI): domain Eukaryota; kingdom Metazoa; phylum Chordata; class Mammalia; order Artiodactyla; family Phocoenidae; genus Phocoena; species Phocoena phocoena. Next base: position 29,484,774 of record NC_089234.1, read on the forward strand.
AAGCAGCAGGTGCCTCTGACGGCTGCCTGCAAAGTCCCCCACACTGTGGGCCTCGGTGCTCTCCTTGTTGACGGGTGGAATGTGGCCACCGCCCGGCAGGAGTCAAAGCGCAGGAGTCAGGGTTCGCTGGGCCCGGCCTCCGAGCGGAAGCAAACCGAACAGGCAGAGGCGTAAACCAAGCAGAGGCGGGGCGGGCTTCCAGTCCCTCCCCGGGCGTCACGTGGGCGGTCACGTGGCCACACCCGGAAGCGCGACCGCTGGCTCCTGGCAGGCAGGCAGGTGTCTGGGTACTACGCGGTACGTGGGCCTCCCGCACTGTCGGAGGGCCTCGGTAGTCGGTAGGGCTTACTCCGGGATCCCGGCGCTTCCCTCCCGGAAGTGGGGGCGTCTCCACCTCCAGCCTCACCCACCCGGCGTGGGGCCGTGGGCCCGTCGCCTCACCTCTCGGAGCCAGAGTTACTGCAGCAACGAAGTGGGGCAGTAGTCACAAGCCGGGCCTTCTTCCCAGGGTATCTGTGAGGTTCGGGGGACTTGGGGGTGAAACTGCTGCATAAACTGTAAAGTGCAGGGCAAACTGGAAGGCTGCCATTCGGCGGGCGCGCCCTGCAGGTCTTCACTCTTGCGTCCTCCAGCCCATCGGGGACAAGGACGAGACTGAGGGTGTGGGCTGCTGGCAGGCAGGGGCGGCGGCCATAGGGGCAGTTTGCTGGGAGGATGGCGAATATGGGCGTGGGGGCGTTTCCCCGGGTTGCCCCGGCGCCATCTGGGGCTCCAGTGAGTCCTGTGTTCCCTCAGAGCATAAATAATCAGAAAATAGCATAATAATAGCACAATAATAATAATAATCAGAAAATAACACCGGTGAGGTTCTCTTTCCAGCAACCTTGTGGAATAAAAGTAGAACCTAACGTCCACTAAAGAGCATTTCCATTTTTCTGGGAATATGGCGTTAAGGTCAATCATGCCGGTGATGTAGTGAGTCTCAAGTTGCACAAGATGCTGAGCCCCTAACAGCCCTTTCCTGTGTCTTGTTTGTTTACAATGTTTGGTTTCCTAATTAAGCTAAAGCTTTATATTGTTCCTGCTTTTCATCATCAAAATATGAGTGATTCTGAAACCAGTTTAGTTCACCTGTTATTTGAGGAGGGGAAGCTGGGAAGTAAGAATAACGAGCCCCCACCCCACCTCTGTGTAAGAAAGTTTGCTAGGGGTGTGTCTGCCTGGTTACTCCCAGGCTCTCACTAGAAGCCTGGAGGGAGGTGGAGCCAGAGGCTGAGGCTCAGAGAGGTTTAAGTGTCTTGGCAAAGACAAAACTAGAACCGGGTCTCCCCTGCCTGTTGTATTGCTTTACTGCCATTCATTGCATTACCCTAGGATACCTCCTCTCTTCCCCAGGACTGCTTTTCTGTCTCCCTGGGATGTGCTATGCTGTTTCCCAATAGTCACTCATAGCAGGCTTCCCGGGGCTGCTCAGGGTGGGTTTGCTGACCACACCATGGCTCAGAGTGACCCACGGGGAAGTAAGAGTGCTCAGAAGGAAACAGTAGGTGAGAATTAATGTTTGTGGACACGTGCTATGGCCAAAGGACGGTGCTTGCCGGGTTTGTGTTCTCCATTGTGGGAGGGCAGGGGTGGGCAGAATGTGGGGCACTTGGACACCTCCTGGCCGAGGGGAGTATGTTCTGAGCAGAAGGCCTTAGAGCCAGATAGAGACCTTTGACCACTCCGTCCTTCACCAGCTTGTCCACTCCTGGGAACAGGCAGCAGCTGGAACAAGAGCCTCTGCTTGCCCTCATGACCTCCCTGTTTTAAGCAGGACCTGGGATGCTATGCTGCTCTCCATGAACTGGTCACTGAGTCTGTCTACCACAGCCCTTTCTGAATCTTTGGCTGTCTGGAAGCTCCACTGTGCTCCTTGCCAAGGTAGATGATCCTGCCTGAGATGGAGGCAGGCAGCACCCACCCTGGGGCTACTCGGGCTCTGGGAGGTGGACAGGGTGACTTAGGCAGTAGACTGAGCTCTCGCCGGCTGTGCAGAGACATCTCATCTCCATCCCCTGTCCCAGCCCTGCATCCTGATGTCAACTTTGCCTGTTCTGTCCTTCCTCCCTTGCATCCAGGAGGTCATCATGGCCTACCAAGTCTCTAAGCTACACCTCTTGAATCAGCCCCTTCCTCCCCTGGCCTCCACCAAGGAGTGGACCCACATTACCCCGCACCAGGACAATAGCCTCCGGAACCTTGACCCCACCCATCCATGATCCACACCCTTACCAGCCTACGGGGGCTCCCTGCTGTTCACAGCCTCCATTCTACAGCCCACTGTTCTCCAGCCCATGCACTCCCTTCCCGTCAAGCCCACCTGCCCTCGTCCAGCAACCTTTCCTTCACACTCCATTGCTCTCCCAGTCTCTGCCTAGTGTTTAGCAATTCCATGGGAATAGGATACATTCTTTGTTTTTCACTGTGCTGGAAACATCATCAAGCTAGGTTCTCCAAGTTAAAGTTGATAAACCAACTAGAGATTTGGGAGGAATTTAAGTACCACGTAGGGCATCCTGAAGAATGTTACTGAGTCTGAGACCTCGAGATGCTGTGATCCTGTCGAGGAAACTGGGCATCCACCATGGAAGAGTTAGAACAGAGCTTCCTCATTATCACGTCCTAGCACGTGGGTGATGTGTTCATATCTGTGTGACATGCTGAGGTATAGGAGAAGGTCTGAAGCCCTTGAATGGAGCAAGCAGCTGGCCTGACAGCTCTGGCTTCACCAGGCATGGTCAGGCTTCCCTAAGTGCTGAGAAGATAAATGTCTTGCTGCACCTCACAGGCCCAAGGCCCAGCATGGGAAGCTCTGGATTAAGAACCTACCAGATGGTGAATATGAAAACACATTGTATATAGTCAAGCATTACAATGTGTGGGTGCTGGGGAAGGAGGCCCGGAAGGGCAGGAGATACCGGTGGGGGTGGCTGAGGAAGCAACAGCTAAGCAGGAGTGAGAATGAGCCGTGGCCAAGGTCACATAGCCTTTGTGTCCACCAGAGCAGGAGGAGCTTGTGAATCAGACTCCTGTAATACTGAACCCCCTGCCCGTGGGCTTTGAAGCTCGTCCTCTGGAGCTATCTGTGACTTGAGGAGAAGCACATTTTTTCTGGACTTCCTGGAGGGAGATGCACCAGCTGCCCTCCATTCCAGACCAGGCCCTGACTGCCTGTCCCCCTTGTACAGTTGACCCCGTGCTCAGATCAAGAGCTGGGTCCTTCCTTGCCTTTGGTCCCAGTAGGCTGGTGGTGGGTGTGATGCTGTGTTTAGAGAGGCCAGATAACACAGGAAAGAGCCCCAGCCTTGGCATTAGACAGGCCTGGGTTTGGATCCCACTTCTGTCACTTAAAAATAGGACTAACTGAAGATTCCTGCTTAGTCCAGTTGCTGTGAGGGTGCCACAGAGTAACACCGGGAAGGCCCTCGTGGTGCCTGGCACACAGTAAAGGCCAGTAGGTGTTTGCGGGATCATGATCCTGTTCATTACTCAGGCCAAGCCTATGGGTGTGGGGCTGGGAGGTGACCTTGACCTTGCTTCTCCCTGGCAGATGAAGTGCGTCTTGGTGGCCACAGAGGGCGCGGACGTCCTCTTCTACTGGATGGACGAGGAGTTTGAAGAGAGTCTGCGGCTGAAGTTTGGGCAGTCGGAGAATGAGGGAGAAGGGGTGAGTGCAGGGTAGGAGGGACAGATGGGAGGGAACAACCCAGAACTACCAGGAGGCAGGAGAGCCTGTCCACCCGTCCTGGCCCAGCCAGAGGGGTGAACACGGCATTGTGTGTGGTCCGGCGCCCCTCACTCCTGCGCACCCTTAGAGGTCAGCCCTTGATGCTCTCCAGTGACCCACCCCCACCCTATGAAGAAATTTTCATTTCCTTCATGACTAATGATTTTGAGCATCTTCTCATGTGCTTATTTGCTATCTTTATGTCTTCTTTAATGAAATGTCTGTTCAAATCTTTTTGCCTAGTTTTCATTGGGTTGATTGTTTCTTATTATTCCTACTGAGTTTTGAGAGTTTCCTAGATATGGATATGTCCTTTTGTAGATCTATGTTGTGCAAATATTTTCTTTCAGTCTGTGTCTTGTCTTCGCATCTACTTCACAGTACCTTTCAAAAAGCAGAAGTTTTTAATTTTGATAACTCCATGTTTTCCATTTTTTGCTTTTATGGATCACACTTTTGGTGTCATATCTAAGAAATCTTTGCCCAACCCAAGATCACAAAGAGTTTTCACATATTCTTCTGGAAGTTTTATAGTTTTAGGTTTTATATTCAGTCTGATGATCCATTTTGAATTTTGGTATGTGGTGTAAAGTATAAAGTTTATTTTTTTGCATATGGATATCCATTTTAACGCTTTAATGTCACAACTCAGAGACAGTTGTCATTTTCACTTATATAATTTCTGCTCTGCATTCTAAAGGAGTAATTTATTTTGAATTTTTTTCCAGATTAATTTTGGATTAAAAACTTTTGTATTGGGGATGCAGTAGACAGTCCTTGCGTCTCTGCAGCCACACAGACTGGTTGCCTCTCAGTGCCCTTCCTGCTCCAGTGAGCCTGGTCATCAGCCGGACCAACTCCACATCAGCAAGTTAGTTCACCTCGACGTCGCTGATACTCTTTAGGAATGATACGACATATCAGAGATCATAGACATCTAAGCGGTCTTATTTAAGCTAAAAAACAGGTCTATCTGTTAGGCTTTTTTATTTTTCAGCAGTCAATATGTATAATTTTTTAATTTTAAAGTATTTTACTTCTTAAACCACTATATCAACTTGGTCAATTTAAGAGGCAAACTATTTGATAGTGTTTCTCTTCCTCTTTATTAAAAACCTCATAAAGGAACAAACTCCCGACTTTTCAGTTCCTAAATGACTAAAGAATGGACTGTTTACAGAGAACATAGCAACGTGACCCTGCACTTGTGGAATTCAGAGTCTAAAGAAAATGAGCCAGGTGGCAAATAAACACCATGGGTTTATTTCACAGGTGTGGGGTGGGCAGGCTGGGGTGGTGTGGCCTGGGGGTGGTCAGGAGAGGAGCTGCCTGAGTGGGGACCTGTCGCAGGTGACTGACAGCCTCCGCAGCAGTGGACACGGCGCTGGGCTCCTAAATGTTGAGTCTGTGGGAGGAAACGACACCCCTCGTGACGCGGACCCCCTTGTATTTTAAGTGCCGCACAGTACCCCTGGCTGCTCGCCTGTTCTTCTGAAGGCAAGGTCTTACTCAGCTCCTTGTGTACAAGTTAAAATTAGGACTCCGCTTTCTCCCTGTTTCAGTCAAGGCTCCTGAGATCAGCATGGGGAAGGTCAGCTGTCTCCTCCTATCTTTTCATTCCAGTGTTGAGAACTTGAGTTATTACCATTCCCTTGGCTTTATCCCATTTTTATTCCCAGACCTTCAGCAAATTTGTCCAGTTTCTTCTTGGTTTTGTCTGTTTGTTCTGTTTCTTATTTGGAGGTCAGAGAGAATGGATGAGTGAAGAGATTATAAAAGTAAAGGCATTCTTGTTACTGAAATAGGGAAAGTACAGAAAGATGTAAAAACTGGGGGGAAAGATCATTCCTGATCCTTCTCTTCAGAAGCAGTAACTTTAATAGTGTGAATTTCTCATTGGTTTTTCAATACCTTGTTTTTTTTATCATTTGAAAATACAGAGCATTCACAACCATTTTTTTAAACATTACATTGTATCATAGGAATTTTCCATGTCACTGAAACACTCTAATATTTTAAGTGCTATATATTCTCCCATCATTCAGATGTACTGTTGTTTATTTAACTCTTTCCCTGGTACTGGACATATACATTCTTTCCAGTTGCTTCTACTATAAATTACGCTGTAAGGAACATTTTTGTGCATGTATCTCTGCCTCATCTCTGATTATTTTCCTTAGGATACGTTCCCCAAAGGGAACTTAACTGCAACAAAGGGCATGGACTTTGGTACACATACTGAACTTTCTTAGAGTTGGCCAGCTCTCTATTAAATGCCCCAAACATTCCTCTGTGGAAATGTGGCCTAATTCCTTAACGTTTCCTTCTAGAATCACAGCCTGAGCAGCACAATTAGCTGCCTGGCCCTTCCCAGCCTTCCTAACTACCACCCAAGTGTTTCCCTGTCAGGACAGTGATAGCCTCCCAGGCGGGTCTAAAACTATGGAGCCCTTGATGGCAAGGCCTGGGTCTTGTCCATTCCCTTGCCCCAGGGTCTGGCACACTAAGCAGTATTATTCTCTACCCCCTCTTGCAGCTTCCCGCCCTGGAGGACCAGCTCAGCACCCTCCTGGCCCCAGTCATTATCTCCTCTATGACGATGCTGGAGAAGCTCTCAGACACATACACCTGCTTCTCGACGGAAAATGGCAACTACCTGTACGTCCTTCACCTGGTGAGCGTGCGGCCCTGGGGCCCGTGTTCCTCTTCCCTCGGCTCCTTGCAGTCCACACGCCTCCTCCTCATCTTGAACCTCAGACTCTTTTAGAAGACAGAAGCTGCATCTTAACAAAATCCCCTGGGATCTGAGCCCCCCTCACTGTCCCCAGCGATCGGGGAGGTGAGGGGGTCCCCTGGGGCTGGCTGACACCCACTGACCGCTGTGCCTGCAGTTCGGAGAGTGCCTGTTCATTGCCATCAATGGAGACCACACCGAGGGCGAGGGGGACCTGCGGCAGAAGCTGTGCGTGCTCAAGTACCTTTTCGAGGTGCACTTCGGGCTGGTTACCATGGACGGCCAGCTCATCCGAAAGGAGTGAGTCCCCTGGGTGCTGTGCTGAGCCCCTCTCAAGGCCAGGCGGTGTGCACCCAGCCTCAGTGAAGCTGCCTGTCACACTCTGCCCCTGGCCTCTTCCTGGGTCTCTCTAGCTGGCTGTTGTCACGTGTGTGTGTGTGAGAGAGGTTGAGAAGTGAGGCGATCTGCTCAGGCGCCCACCTCTTGGTTCCGTGCCCATCCCACTTAGCTCTACAGAGAGGGCAGAGCCCGACACGCCCCCTCTGTGCTGTGTGGGCTCCCGCAGGGGTCTGGTCATGTCACGTGAGCTTGCCTGGCGCTGGCAGTGATGTCAGGCTGCTCCTTTGGCTGAAGCTGGGGACAGCCAGCTTTTTTATGGGTCTCCCCTGCTCTGCCCCCAGGCTGCGGCCCCCAGACCTGGGGCAGCGTGTGCAGGTGTGGGAGCACTTCCAGAGCCTGCTGTGGACCTACGGCCGCCTGCGGCAGCAGGAGCAGTGTTTCGCCGTGGAGGTGACTGCTGGGTGCGGGAGTCCTCGGGCCACAGAGATGTCAGGTCAGAGGGGCCGGGCAGCGTTAAGACCATGTTTTGACACCACCCTCCCCTCCGTGAGTGAGGGCACAGGCAGCGCCTCAAGCCCATGCATTTCTGAGGGTTGCTCTTTCTGGCCACATGCTGGGCTGGGGACTCTGATGGGCCTCCCTATCTTAACACAGCTAGATTTTGGATAAAACGGACTTTTTAATGCAGTTTTTGGGCTCTCAGTAAATTATGGAAATCTCTGAAGATAGCCCCCTCCACTCTGATCACCCCCCAAATTATATTGAGCTGAAACTAGAGTGGAAAGTAGTGAAAAATAAGCAGCACTAAAGGCAAGATTGCCTGAGTACAGATGACGGTACCAACACTGCAACCAGAAAACTAAACCTTAGGCCAACAGCGACAGGAGAGCTGAGCCTGCAGCTCCTACTTAAGCCCAGACCTGAAGAGTAAGGTGGTCGTCAGCAGCACCCCCTTGCTCCTTGTATAGACAAACACAGATTCTCTCTAAATCGGTGATTCTCACGCTCCGTGTGCATCAGAATCGTCTGGAGGACTTGTTAGATATAGGTTTCTGGGCCTCACTTTTCTCATTCACTGTGGGGGGTCAAGGGTGGGAGGCTCTACAATGTGCATTTCTAACTAGCTCCCAGGTGATGCTGGTTATGCTGGTCTGGGAGCTACATGTTGAAAGCCGTTGATTTTGAGGACAGATTAAGCGCAAACAAATACGAGCTCACAGTTTAACAGTCAGATGCACAAGAGAATAAGCCACCATGAGTAGGAGTCGGGGAAATCAATCACCAGCAGATGTAGATCCCAAGGAGCTTGATATACTAGAATTTTTAGGTACAGGACATAAAATAACCAGGAAATATTTGAAGACATAAGAGCTAGGGAGAAACCCCATATAGATGTTTTAGAAGTGAAAACATAATTGGTAAAATGAAAACCTTAAGAGATGGGTTAAATAATAGATGAGACATAGCTGGAAAGAGAATTAATGAACAGGAAAATAGATCTGAAGGAATTCATTTTCACACCCCACTCATTCACTCTTCCAGTAAACATATAGTACCTCCCATATGCTAAGAGGTGTGCCAGGCCCCGGGAATACAGAGATGAGTAAAGTCTCTGCCCTTGAGGGGAAATCAGCCATTCATATGTACTAAAAACAATAAAGTATACTGGGTGCTGCCAGGTTGGGTTTCTCAAAATCCATGGTGGCACAGAGGTTGGCGTGGTCAACTCCTTCTGAGGCATCAGCAAAAGGCTTCTTGTAGGAGGTGACCTAATGCAGTTAAGATAAAATCCACAGTCCTTACCAAGCCTATCAGGCCCTGTATGATCCACCACTGCCTGTCTTGCCCCAGCCTCATCTCATGCCTCTCTTGTCCTTACTCACCATGCACTGGCCACCCGGGACTTCTTCCCATTTCCGGGGCACTCTGTGTTCAACTCTGTCCAATGTGGTAGTCATTAGCTACATGTCTCTGTTGAATATTTGAAGTATAGTTAGTCCAAATTGAGTTATGCTATACCTGTAAAATATACACTGGATATTGATGACTTAGGACAAAAAAAAAAAAAAAGAATGTCAAATAGGATTATTAACTATCCCATTAATAATGCTTTTATACGTTATGTTGAAATGATAATATTTTAGATGTATTAGGTTAAATCAATTATTAAAATTAATTTCACTTCTTTCTTTTTACTTTTTAATGTAGTTACTAGAAAATTTTAAATTACGTGTAGGGGTTGCCTTTGTAATCAGTTAGGCAGCACTGCTCCAAACTCTGTCTCCACCTCAAGGCCTTTGCATGTGCTCTTTCCTCAGCTTGCGGCATTCGCCCCTCCCTTCTTCTCTGACGGGGTTTCTTGTTCTCTAGATATCAGTTTAAAGGTCACCTCCTCAGGGACATTTTCTTTGAACACCCTACACACTTAGGTCTCTGCTCTTCTTCTCTAGTCCAATACTGTATATTTCCTACACAGCAGTTGTTAGCACTTATTTTACCTCTTTCTCTGCATATTGTCTGTCTCATCCACTAGAGTCTAGTGACCACACTAAGCCCCAGAAGGGCAGACTCTGTGCTGGCCCGAGCCTCCCTGTTCCCAAGCATCTGGCACATGGTGTGTGCTCACTGTGGCCTGAGTGAATGTATTGCCAGCCTGGGGCTGGAGCGGGAGGTGTGGGGGTGATGTGACTTCCTCTCCCTGCCTGCATGCCCAGGCTGTGGAGCGGCTGATCCACCCTCAGCTATGTGAGCTGTGCATCGAGGTGCTGGAGCGGCACGTCGTCCAGGCCGTCAACTCCAGCCCTGGGCGGGCCGGCGAGGAGGCCCTACACGCCTTCCTGCTCGTGCACTCCAAGCTGCTGGCTTTCTACTCCAGGTGAGCCCAAGGGCCCCAGCATGGGGTGGCCCGGAGGCCCTGGGTCCCCTCACCTTCACCCTTTCTTATTCCCCCTACCTGAAAAGCACCACCTCCTGGGCCAGGGAAACCTTCCAGACCCATCTCTTCCAGGAAGCCTTCTTAGATTCTTCAGTTCTTCTCCCCCTCTCAGCTCACTTCCTTCTCTGAATTATTTCTTCCCGGAACACTGTCTCAGAATCTTAATTTAGGGTTTCCTGATATGCTGTTACTCGTCCCTGGTGGTTTTCCACTGGTAATTTTTATTTTTCAACACAACCAAGTTTTATTTTTTAAATGGATGAGTTAACTAATTTTGTACATACCTTGTCTTTCTCCAGAAAGGATGAAGTCAGCGGGCACATTTGTAAACTCCTTGAGGGCAGGGATCGTGCTCCAGACTCCCTTAACTTACTTGCCCCTGTCCACTGCCACCTGTGGGCTGGGGGCAGCGGGCACACGCTGACCTGCTGCCTGTTCTCTCCGCAGCCACAGCGCCGGCTCCCTGCGCCCAGCCGACCTCCTTGCCCTCATCCTTCTGGTGCAGGACCTCTATCCCAGCGAGAGCACGGCGGAGGACAGCGACACCCAGGTCTCGGGGCAGCTCTCTGGGCAGCAGGAGGCCTTCAGGAAGGCGACTTGGAAAACCAGTCTGGAGAGTGCTGGGCAGGCTGCTGGGACTGTGGTTTCCAAGTCACAGTCCTGGGCATGTGGTTGGGCATGACTTTTTTCCAGCTGCTTTCAGATGTAAGGGGAATTCTAGAATGCATGTAGTTTAGTGGGTTAAAAGTGCAGACTTCTGGAGTCCCAGAAATAGTCCCAACATAGTCCCAACTTTACCACTAAGCTGTTTGCTGTGCAAGTACTTACCCCATCTGAACCTCGATTCCCTTATCTGTGCAACGGGACAACGATGGCATCTACCTCTCAGGGTTGTCATGAGGAATAAAGGACGCAGTTTACCTAGAGCTCAGCAGTGCCTGGGGTGTAGTGAACACTCTCAGTAAGTGCTGGCAGTGGTTTGGGTGCCAATGTGTCGGACTTTCTGGAATTTCTAAAATTGAAACGTCCCTGGAAAGTGAGGGCACACACCCAGGGCTGCACAGTGGAGTGTGCGCAGGGGCTGGCAGCCCCCGCCCCCCAGGGCTGCGCTGTGAAGTGCAGGAGGCAGAGGAGCCAGGCAGGCAGCTCTAACTAGCATCCCCGGACCTGTTGCAGCCTTCCCCACAGAGGCCCCTCCGCAGCCAGAGCATCCCCGTGCAGCAGGCCTGGAGCTCTTGTTCTGCAGACCCGACCAGGAGTTCTGCAGGGACTGTATGTGCTATGTTCTGGGGAGGGGTGGGAGGGAGGGGGATGGGAGGGGGGAGGGAAGGGGAGGGGAGGGGAGGGTTGGCCTCTCCCCAGAGAGCAGGGACCAGGGTCGAGCCCCCTGGGAGAGCCTCTCTGAGCCCTCAACCCAGCTGCCTCTTCTCCCTCCCAGGAGACAGACAGCCTCTCCCTCCCGGAGGAGTATTTCACACCAGCTCCTTCCCCGGGGGAGCAGAGTTCAGGTGAGACCTGGAGAGGAGGAGGGGCACAGGACAGGGACCTGGAGAAGGCAAGGTGGATAGGCAGCCCTGGGAGAATCCGTCTTAGGGTTCAGTGGATCCCGACGCCCTGTAAGGGTCCAGGCACAGACATCCAAATTCCTAGAGCCCAGGACACTGCGTACAGCAAACCCTCTGTCTGCCCTCCGGCTCCGGCTTGAATTCAAGGACTGTTAAGACCGCTCAAATGATCCCTAACATTTTTTATGACAAGTTGATTTCATTTAAAAATTCATCTCTCATATATGTGCTCTTTGCCTTCTCTTTCTTTTTTATAATTAATAAGTAATCAAATAATTAAGTAATCATTTTATTTCTAGTACAGTGATTTAAAATATAAATATTCAGTCTATATGGTTTATAGCTTACATGCTTTTCCAAAGTATGTGGGTAAACAATAAAAAGAAACGAAAAATATTGGAAATATTATTAACAAAACAAAAAAGGAGCCTGGGACCCCTGAGACCATGTGCCAATTCATCCCTGCTTGTCCATTTCTCTGTGGCTGGGATCATAACTGTCCTGGGTTCTCTAAGCTCTCCATGAGCCCAAAACGTCAAAAAGCACTGCTTTGGGGTAATGGCTGAAGTTCCATTTTCTTCTCACTGCTCCCTTCCCTCATTCCTCCTCCTGGCCCCTTTCTCTCAGTAGTTTTTTCATGCCTCAAAGCTGTAAATAATGCCTGTTCCACAGTGCACGGAACTCACAGCTTACGAATGGGTGGAGTTGCATTCATCCATTCGTAAGTCAGGTGTTTGAAACACAGACACAGGCTTCCCCAGAGAAACATGATTATAAATGATAGTTATTTGCAATGAAATATATGAGAGAGCGCTATTATTACAAGCCTACAATATTTCAAATATGCGGTTGGTTCAGCTGGTTTTTGTGAGCTGACCTAGGAAAGGAAATCTAGTTCAGTTCCCAGCACATAGTAGATACTCAGTTAAAGTTTGCTGATTGACTAAATAAATGGGGAACTGTAGACAGTGTGTGCTGCCTCCCAGTGAAGAGGCACTGTTATAGCCAGGGAGGGGCCTGAAGGGTTAGGGAGGGCAGAAACAAGGAGGGGATTGGGGGCCGAGGAGGGGGTTGAGGGACACCCCCACACCGCCAGGTACACGTGCAGGAGCTCCTCCCCATAGCCCACTGGGGCAGCAGGGAGCCTCTCTTCCCCGGCCCAGGCTGCTCCAGCTCTGGTACCTCTGAGCTTGCCCTGCACTCACCAGCTTGGGATAGGATGAGAAGGGGAAGTCTCCCCAGCTCACATTAACATGCTGTGAGCTGCTGATGGCATGGGGCCCGTCTCTGCTCCATCCTCCCCTGCTGACAGGCTGTTGGGCCAGTATTTACATTTTGCCATTATTTATGTTGTTATGTTAATACCTATGGCCTGCAGGTAGCACAGTCTGGCTGGATGGGGGTACCCCTCCCACTGATGATCCCCATGTCCAGGTGAGTTTCTCCTGGGGGGCTCGGGGGTGGGGGTGTTTGGCCGGGGCACCAGCTGATCTGAGATGCTGCAGTGAGCACTGGAGACTCTGAGGGCTTCTCCTGGGGTGACTCTCCAGCCACGCTGGCCTTCCTCGTGCCCTCTCACGGCTGGCCAGCCAGTGCAGGGGTGGGGGGAGTGGTGGATGAGGGTGACCGCCTCCCTCCCCTCCCCCTCCCCCAGACACCTGGCCTCAACTCCTGAGAAATCCCCACCCTCACTGTTCTTGGGAGTGAAAGTCCAACTTAATTTTTAATGTTTTCTAAAATGATAAAGTAAATACGTTCATTGTAGAAAAATTGGGATAAACAAAAGTAAAATATGGAAAAAGAAAAAAAATCACTCTCAAATCCCAGCCCCAGATGTTACCTACTAAGATTTTGGAGTGTTTCCTTCTAGTCTCCATTATTCTTTCTGTTTTTGAGCATTTTCCCATTAACTAGGCCCTCCTCAGCAGTGTGGTTCTTAACAAGACTGTTGAGAGTGCATTGCATGCGTATGCTATTATTTATTTAGCAAATTCCTGGAACAACCAGTGTGTTGTATGGAGTCTTCTGCTGTTATCGTAAGACTACAGTGACTTCCTTATAGAGAAGTTTTTGTGGCATCCCTAATGATTTCCTTAATTCTCTGCTTTTGCCCGTAAAGACTTTGTTACTCAGAGCCCTCGTAAGGCTGGAGTCTTGCTTGTTTAGCCCTGTTATGCCCCACTTGCCCCCCTGGAATGACTGTCAGGATGTCCTGAAGGTGGTGAAATGACAGGTGTTAATCAGCTTTAAATGCTTCGTGTACAGAAAGCTGTAGAGGAGCCGCCTCCCCTTCATGCCACCCCACGCCGGCTGCTTTTCCCACCTTTCTCGTCCCTTCTTACCACCCGCTACCTCCGTGTGGTATCCAGTCCTGACTCCCGGCAGAAGGGCCCCGAGGATGTTGAGAGAGAGAGGGGCAGCAGGACGGGAGCTGCCAGGGCAGCCGCAGCAGAGCGCAGGGATTTAGGAACTGGGATTTCTTGGGGCTAGAAAAGTTTATGCCTCGTGGTTCACAGGGAGGATGGCAAGTGGGCAGCCGTGGGTGGACCCGATGTGGGGAGGAGGCCAGACAGCTGCTCACCCCTTCCCGCTGACAGCTCCTCTTCCTCCGCAGATGGCTGAGGACACCCTCCAAACGCTGGTCCCTCGCTCCCCAGGACCCTCCAGCCCCAGAAGGATTTTCCTGGATGCCACCGTGAAAGAGAGCTACTGCCCCATGGTGCCCCACACCATGTACTGCCTGCCGCTGTGGCCAGGCATCAACATGGTGCTCCTGACCAAGGTACGAGCACTCCTGCCTGCCCTGGCAACGCCCTAGCCTAGATGCCCGCCCCATGGCTGCCCCTGTCTGCCCTGCCCTGCTCTCCTAACCTTAGAGCCCCAGTACGGCCCTGGCCCTGGCCCTGTACCAGCTGCTGGATGGGTTTTCTCTACTGGAGAAGAAGCTGAAGGAGGGGCAGGAGGCCGGGAGTGCCCTGCGGTCCCACCCCCTCATGGGGGACCTACGCCAGAGGATGGACAAGTTTGTCAAGAATCGAGGTGGGCAAGAGCTTCAGGTGAGACGCAAGCCCTGGACACCCCACCTTAGGGAGAGGGGGCAGGGCCCATTCTGTCCACACCAGGTGAGGGGCCCAGGTGAGGGGCCCTGCCCCACCCCACCGTGGGCTTGTGATCCTTGTTTCCCCCATTAGGAAACAGAAACAGAAACTTACAGCAGTGGCACTTGACATTTCCAAAACGTTCTTGTGTGACGAGTTATAGCTCCCATTTTTCAGATGAGGAAACCCGGGCTCAGATAAGTGGTGATTTGGCCAAAGTTACTGGACTGGTGAGCAGTGGAGCCAGAGCCCAACTCGAGGGCTCAGCGACGGCCAGTGGTCTGCCTGCCACACCCCTCACCACCTGGCTGGTCTCAGACGTGCAGGACACAGGGAGGCCGCTGCACCCACAGGGGGCGTAGAACCCAGGTTGGGAGATGAGGCCAAGACCCTGGGACAGTGCGCAAGCAGAGCAGGAAACGGGGCACAGCCCAGGCCGGAGCCTGCAGGGGGAGCTCTCAAGGGTAGAACACTGGGCTGAGATCTGAGGCCACTCGTGTAGCTGGCAGGGCTCAAGGAACTGAGATTCGTTGTGCACGGAGTTTGCACTGGTCTGAAAACGAGCAGAGGGATTAGAAGAGGCAGAGCAGCCAACTGAAGCCCAGACGCAAATTACCAGTCAGTCCGCAGCGCTCAGCATCTCTCCATGCCCAGCACACTCCAGTGAGCACGTGTTAGGATGCAGAGCTCCCCTGAGGGGCGTCAGCACCCCAGCTCTTGCCTGTGTCCGCCCCTCCCTTGAGGCGCCTACCTGTCACTCTGGCATCATTGGTTTACGGTATCTGCCAGCGAGGCAGTGAGCCTGGTACTTGGCACACAGAGACTGCTCTTTAAATACACGCCTGCTCAATGAGTAGCCTGGTATACAGTGGGGTGCCGGGTGCTGGGGGACCTGCCAGAGACCTAGCTTGGCTGTGGATGGCAGGTGTGTGCTGGGCCTAAATAAGCCATGGAGGCAGGGGACCTTTTGGAGCCTTTCAGAGCACAATGTAGGGTGTCCCCTGGACCTCGCTGTGGGAATGTTGTCAGGAAGCTGCCTGTCACCTGTCCTCCTTACAGAGCACCTGGCTGGAGTTCAAGACCAAGGCCTTCTCCAGAAGTGAGCCCGGATCATCCTGGCAGTGAGTGGTGGGCTCTGAGGTCAAGGGGGGAGTCGTTTGGACAGAGGAGCAAGTTTCCTCCAGGCCCAGAGGGAGAGGATGCTCAGGAAGGCGCTTCTGAGGACAGAGGGGGTCCTGGGAGGGCGGGTCCAGCCCACGGATGCTGAGGGGAGGCTGGGAGCAGAGAGGACAGAGATTGAGGAGCAGGGCCTGAAGGCCCGACACGGCCAGCAGAGGCCCAGCTCCAGCACGGACTCAGTGTGTGACCTCGGGCGAGTCACTGCCCCTTGTTTCTCCATAAAATAAACCATGAGGTTGGATGAGGTTCTAAGTGCTCAGAGCACACACTGGGGGAAAACTGGGAAGCTGCCTCCTGGCTCAGTGAGGGCCAGGGTGTGGGGCATCAGCTGTGCTGTATGTCAGTCCAGGAGGAGGGTGATCACAGGGGATGGGGTACCATCCTGGGCGTGCCCTCCTAGGGCCCTTCCAGCTGTGACATCTCACCTCTCTGTGCCCAGGCTGCTCCAGGCATGCGGGAGGCTGAAGAGGCAGCTTTGCGCCATCTACCGGCTCAGCTTCCTGACCACGGCTCCGGGCCGGGGAGGCCCCTCCCTGCCCCAGCACCTGCAGGACCAGGTCCAGACGCTCATGCAGTAAGTGTCGGTGTGGCCCCTCGGCGGCCAGGGCAGGAGCTGGGGCGCACCTGACCCCAGCCCTGTTCCCCCTGCTTCCTCGGCAGAGAAAAGCTGGCAGACTGGAAGGACTTCCTGTTGGTGAAGAGCAGGAGGAATGTCACCATGGTGTCATATCCTGATGGCTGGCCCTGAGGAGGCCTTTCGGGACTACCTGCCTCCTCCACCCACTCACTTGAAGGGCTGCGGCTTTGGGGAGAAAGCGCATATATTTCACCACCTCAGCTTCCTTTCTCTGAAGAAAAATGATAGGAGGTAGTGTCCCAGGGGTCTTGTCTGTAGGAACACTCCACAGCTGGAATTTCAGAAATTCCTGCTCTCCCATGGTTACTTCTGAGAGCCCTGGGGATCGTTTATGTCGGTGTTGTCCAGCCAGCTAAGTGGCAGTGGGTCTCCCACGAGGGGCAGGGGCCTGGGGTTGGGTAGGTTTGAGTGGCCACGTCCTCCTTCTTAGAGGTCACAGTACACAGTGGCACGTGAAGGCTCTGAGAAGGCCTGCAGTAAATGTGTTTATTTGTCCCCATTTGAAAAGCCACCTCCAAGACTTACCCTTTTATTACAGAACTAATTTTACCAAATACTGATTTTCCCTGGAACTTTATATGAAACAGCTTTTTCTGTATTAAAATCTCTAAAGGGTGTGGCCTCCTGTCTCTGGAGACTTCGGTCTTGAGTGCATAGGTGAGAAGGCCTTGCTAGCCACCAGCCACTGCCCTTCCTCTCAGATGGGAACGTTCCAGCCTCTGGAGATGAAGTGTAGAGGTGAACAGGATCACGGTGAGGCGGGTGGGTGGGCGGCCAGCTAGCCTCACTCTTCAGCTCTATAGCTCTGCTCTCATACCAGCCGCAGCCTGTGTATTATTTAAACTCATCCCACATGAAAATGGTAAAACATGAGCATACCATGTTCCTGTTGGGACCAGAACTCCCTGCATTAGATGTGCCAGAGCCAAGGATCCATTGTACTTGCATCTTAGACCTTCTCAGGGTTCGGGATTCGACAGTAAAGAGAGACCTGGGGAAGGGGGGGATCCTGGGGGCGGGTGGCGGGCCTCGCTGGAAGCCTAGGTCGAGGACAGAGGAGCTCCCTCCCTGGTTCTGGCTTAACAAGCACCTTAACTCAGACCCTCACCTACCTGGAAGACTTCCCCGGCCTGGTGCATTTCATCTACGTGGACCGCACCACCGGCCAGATGGTGGCCCCTTCCCTCAGCAGCACTGAAAGGACTTCGTCAGAGCTGGGCAGGGGGCCCCTGGCCACCTTCGTCAGAACCAAGGTAACCTGGCCTGGCCTGGGCCCTCTCCTCACGCATCAGATGGGCGTGCTGACCCCTGCCCAGAGGACTAGCCCCCGCCCTCGGGCTCCCAGGAGGCCCTGAGCACCCCCGCCAGAACCCTTCATGGCACTCTTCCTGGTGTCTGCACCCAACTCTTCAGGCTCCTAAGAATAGTTGCCCATCTTCGTCACCCCAGGATGCCGGTCGGCACTCAGGGCCACCTTCCCGGGTGTGTCAATGTGCCTGGAGCAGCAGAGTCTGGGCAGCGAGTTCAGGGGAGGAAATGGCCAGGGCCTAACTCAGTGCCTGGCATAAATAAGTGCCCGATAAGTGTTGGCTGAGTTCACTGAAACAGAAAGAAGACACACGGGTTAATCAACCTGAGTATCAGAATGTAAAACTAGGTGGTTTCTACGAAGGAAACAGTCTCCAGGGGTCCTTTTCTTTGATTCATCTTCATAGCAAGCTAGTATTTTTGGTGGGGAGAACAGAGGACCTCTGCCACTTTCTGAAAAACTATACATTTTCATATACATTGTGTATACAAATAAGGTGTATAATAATGGTTAAAACAAGATCCTGACAAAAGGCCCGTTGGAGACCCAGCTCCGCCCCTCACTAGCTGTGTAGCTGGGGTATTACGAAGTCTAAGTTTCAGTTTTCTTATCTGTAGGAGAGGATAGTAACTCTAGTGACATCATAGAATTGCCGCAGAGATGGTAAGTTAAGTGTATGAGATGATGCGTGTAATATACTTAACACAGCGTGTGGCACAGACCGCAGCTGGAGTTGGTTGAGCATTTCCTGGTACCGTCCTTCCCGGCATCTTCATCTCCTTCTGGAGATAGTTGGGGTCATCTTGGTACATTTCTTTTCGTTGTTTTTCGTGCGGTTGGTTATAGTTGAGATCATTCTGTGTAAGCAGTGTGTTTACCACATTTTCACTTCACTTTGTATCTGGTGCATTTCCTCATGTCATTAATTCTTTATCAACGTGATTATCATCAGCTCCACAATAGTCCATCATGTGAACATAACGTCATGTACTTGGTTGAACGTTTAGATTGTTCCCAGGCTCTTGCGCTTGTAAGTAATTCTGCGGCACATGCCTCTGGGCGTACATCCTTGTCCTCGTCTCTGATTATTTTCTCAATATGGAATCCCAGAAATGGAATTACAAAGGCAAATGGAAGGAGTGTTTTTAAGGTTATTGATACATGTTGTCGAATTGCTTTCCTGAAAAACAGAGCAAACCCGTGTATTTGTTGGCAGGTTTCATTAGACATTGTGTTGTGGGCAGGTTTGGAGTAGCTCCTGTATGCCTGCTGCTAAGCTTTCTCTAAGCTCTTTGGTGAGAGTGCAGGAGGCCTTTCCAGGCCCTGGGAGGTGGGGGAGCAGAGCTGCCCCTGCTGCCAGCTTCCCTAGGGCAGTTCACAGGCAGCGTCAGAAGTCCTTGAATTAGGCAGGAGAATCTCGCGGAGGGGATCTGAGGCACGTTGTCCCTCGGTCACTGTGTTCCCGTCGGTGCCCTTGGTGAGCCCTCATTCAGACTTCGCCCTGGAGCAGAGGACGTTCCTGGACCAGGGCACTCTGTGCGTTCAAACACTTTTCCAGCAACTTTCTGGCATAGAGCCTGTGCCAGAGATCCTCAGTCCTGAGGGGCCCAGGTGAGTGGCTGGCCCTCAACAGCAGGAGGGTTGCAGGGGGCCACCCCCTCCCTCGTCTTCTCTTAAGTCCCCGGCTCTGTTCTGGCCTGAAAGATGAATCTACTCTTTATGGCTTGTGTGTATGGTAAAGGTACATAAAGTGTTTATATGTATATTTTGTCGTCACAGTAACTGGAGGGGTGGGTAGTCCATCCATGCATCTATCCATCATCCATTTATTATTAAGCTCCTGCTTTGAGCCAAGGCTGGGCCCGGACACTAAGGAAGAAGATGAGCAGGAGAGGCCCCTGGCCTTCCAGGAGCTCCTCCTCTGAGTGCTTTTCTCCCCTCGGGATTTGAGAACCTGATCCCAGCCCTTGCCGTGGAGAGAGGGCCGCCCCACAGGCTGCAGAGATGAGCACTGTCTCCTCTCCCCAGGTCTGGTCTCTGATCCAGCTGGCACGCAGATACCTGCAGAAGGGCTACACCACGCTGCTGTCCCGCGAGGGGGACTTCTACTGCTCCTATTTCCTGTGGTTCGAGAACGAGATGGTGGGTGTGGCCAGCCCAGGGCAGGGCAGTCCTGAAATGCTTTCTTTCCCTGTGACTCTTGGATCCTTTTCTCCTGGATTCTGTTCAGTCTGTGTCTCCAGCTCTTCTTGTCCCTGGTGGAGCTGACAGCTAAGCCCAGCTGGCTGGCACCCAGAACTCAGGTCCCGTTTGCGCTCAGGCCCCTCCACCCATTCTCTGAAAATCTCATGCCATTGATCAAGGCAGCATCCAGGTGACATGTGGACAGGTGACATCCACACGCCAAGCAGGGCTGAGCCCGGCCTCAGACCGAGTGTCTGGCTCAAGCCCATGCTCTTCCCCCTACACCCACCGCCTCCCCACTCAAGACGCCCTGCCTCCTTCCCCAGGGGTACAAACTCCAGATCATCGAGGTGCCTGTCCTGTCCGATGACTCGGCTCCTGTCGGCATGCTGGGAGGAGACTACTACAGGTGATGCCGATCCAGCAGGCCCTGGGCACAGAGGGGAACAGACGATGGGCGATCAGTGCCAGTCCCCACAGAGTGTGCAGCCCGTCCTTCAGGAATGTCCCCCTGAGCCTGTCTCCCCTTGTTAGAAGCTCCTCACAGCCAGGCATTCAGCGAGAGGAAGAGAGTGGGGCGCTTGTGGGGGTTCTTGCCCTTCTTCCTGCTGGCACATCGAGGCAGCATTTGCAGGCATCTCTGCTGGGCTCCTGAAGACCTTCTCTGACGGCTCTGTGTGCCCCATAGATGGGGCCCTGCCATCTAGTGGACCCCGTTCCAGGATCAGGAACCCAGAGGGTTGGGCCGTGGCAGCCTGGGGCTGAACCTTGTAAGGTTGGGTCAGCGAGGGGCAGGGAAGGCCTCTGGCCCGGTGCCGGGGCCTAGTGAGGTGACTTTGTACCTGTGCAGTGCCGGGAAGGCCCCTTGGCCTGGCTCCCTCCTGAATCCTGTCCTCCTTCCCCCTCCCTCCCCCAGGAAGCTCCTGCGCTACTACAGCAAGGGCCACCCGGCTGAGGCTGTCAGGTGCCGTGAGCTGCTGACCCTCCACCTGTCGGTCATCCCCACGGACGTGCTGGTGCAGCAGGCCGGTGAGCTGGCCCGGCGCCTGGGCGAGGCCTCCCGTGTCCCCCTGCTCTAGGCCGGGGTGGGCTGCCCCCGTGCACCTGCCCGTGCACCTGTTCTCCAGGCCCACCTGGCTTGCAGACATGCCCGTGGTGAGAGCCGCCTCCTGTGCACGGCAGCCTCCTGAGGATGGCACAGTCCCCAGGGCGGCCCTCGAGTTTCTTAAAGAAACTCCACCTAGACCAGTCTCCACTCCGGGTAACGAACAAACCCCCAGATCCTTCCCTCTGAAGGGAGAGGAGGGCCAGAGGGTTTCTTTGGTCTCTTTAGAACAGCAGTAGCTGTGAGCTTAGACCCAGGACAGCCCCTCTTTCGGATCTGCCTCTCCGTTTACCCCTAGGAGACAAAGGAAGTCCCCACAGCCTGTGGGTGTCTGCTGTTCTCAGAATAGAGAAAGCTTCCCAGGAAGCTGTTTCCCTCCCCAGGTGAAAGGAGCTCTCCTGGCTGGGTTGAACTCCAGCTCTGCCACGCCCCCTCTGCGGCTCTGGGCAGGTTTCCCCACCTCTCAGCCTGTCTCCCCACATTCAGAGTGACGGCACCCGTCTCTCAGGATGGTCGTGGGGCTGCCGGCTGTGGCAGCCACTCAATAAATGCTGGTTATGGTTATTGTTACTGTTCAAGCCCCTGGCCCTTCTCGGTGGCCTCTTTGTGCCCTTCTTGGTTCTTGCCTCTTGCCCCAGCCTCGCCGCAGAGATTCGTGTCACTCGGTCCAGTGGATCCCAGGCTTTAAGGTTTTCCAAAGCTTCTCTAGGGGTCCTGGTGTGCCCTGGGTTGAGAGCACTGCCCCAGGGGTACAGCCCTTCCTCTAACCTGAAAGTCCCCCCCAGACGGACACAAGGACAAGAGGCCGTCAGAGCCCTGGGACTTGGGAGCATCCACTGCTCTGGGGCCGAGAGGCCACAGCTGGGACAGAGGGAAGTGAGGAGGCGGAAGTACACAGCGCAGCGAGGCGGTGGGTTTGCGTGTGACACCAGACAGCAGCCAGGCCTTCCGTGCCTTCAGTCTTGAGCTGAAATTCATAAGAGCACACTGATCTTTCCTGTTAAGTGAACAGCTTACCGGGACAGAGATACTGAAGGAGCTAGACCAACACCGCGGGCTGAAGTCCGCAGAAGGTGGCAGTGAGGGACAGAGTCACGAGGTGACTGGGACTGCCTTTCTCCTTAATATCGTGACTTTATGGACAGGAATTATGACATGATCGGGAAAGTACAGAGGAGCAGAAGGGGAAGACTAAGTGTAGAAGCCCACTGCTGTTTAGGATCCTCACTCCTGTCACCTAATACTTTCCCTTCACTTTTAGCAGCTGCATGCTGTGACACGTCTAGTTTAACCAGTCCCCCTAGTTTTTCAATATTATAAATAACACTGGAGGGAAGATGCTGACTTGGATTTTAGCAGAGACACACACGGTGTAAACTTTATGTGGCGTGTGGAGGGGTGTCTGATTCGAGGGTAGAAGTGTCCCCGGAAGTCCCTCTTACCCAGAAGTGACTTTCCACATACTCTTCTGATTTTGAGATGAACTTCTAATAACGGGTTTCTAGATGTCAGAGCAGTACAGAAACTCCCAGCCCCTAGGGTGCTTTTTCCTATACGGGGAATGTCCTGACCAATGGGCAGGGAGCGAAAGAGGCTCCTAATTCAGGACAGGCCAGAGGATAGTAAGCACTAAGCCAAAGATATTTACGATGCGGTCTTTAATCCTTGAGGATTCTTGGAAAATGGGAAACGTACCAAAACACAGAAGAGAAATGTTCAGGCCTTCAAAAGAAAAAGGCGAACCCCCAAAATCACGAGGACTGAACTGGCCCCCAGACCTTTCCAGCTGTGCGGCAGCCTGAGAAGTGGACGGCGTTTAAGCATTTGGATGGCGTTTAAGCAAGGACGTGTGGCTCTCTGGGGGCCCCAGGGGCGGATGCCCCCGCCGCAGTGTTGCTGAGGCCCTGGTGTCGGCAGTGCGGAGGGCCTGCCCCAGAGGCCTTCAGGCAGCGGGTCCCTGAGCCTGCTGTGGGCATAGAGCAGTTACCCCCCTACAAGCCAGAGGGACGGGAAGCTGGAGCAGAGTCTGACCCAAGTCCCTCTCTTTACTTGGATTCCCACCCCCAACTCATCCGGGACCTTTAATTCCTTAACCAGAAGCGGGACAGCACAGGGGAGGAGACGGACCTTTGGAACACTCATTAGCATGCTCACACACACACACGCACATTCTCCGAGCCTCAGTGCCCCTCGTCTGGGGCTTACACGAGGGGCTGCACGACTGTGGTCAGCACAGGGCCTGGCACACAGGAGCCCTAGAGAATTAGCAGCACGGTGGTTACTCTCTGGGGGCCTGGAGGTGCAGGACTTCTGCCTGGTTAACAGGCGACCTCCCGCGACTCGGCCGGGTGTGGACGGGGTCAGGCTGGGCTGTGGGCAGCTCAGCCTCCCCTGCTTAGTCATGGCCCAGGGCCAAGTACGGCAGCTGGGCTGCAGCTCCTCCTCTCTTCCTGCTTTCTCCCTGCTCCTCCCCCTGCCTGCAGAGGCACGAAAAGCTGCTTGCAAGCAAATTCTTGGCCTAGCCCGGGCAGAAATGGCTGCATGTGGCCGAGGGCTCCGCAGGGCCGTGGGTGCCTCTCCCCACCCCGCTTTGAGACGAGCTCACTCCGACACCAGGGGACGTCTGAAGCTGGAGTACGATGCAGTGGTAATAGGAGCAGGTAAAGTGGGCTGGGCCGGAGCTGAGGGGCTGAAGGGCAGCCCTGCTCAGAAGGCCCTCGCGTCCCTCTACTCTGGCACAAGCTGGCCAGGAGTTGGGATGAGAGCAGGTGCTGGTGTGGAAAGCCCACCTGTCTGCGAGCAGATGCCGGGGTTCTGGGGTTGGCTTTGCTGTTGACTCACTGTGTGGCCTGGGGCAGATTCTTGCCCTCTCTGGGCTTGAGTCTTCCCATCTAGAATGACCAGGGAGGACTAGGTGAATTCAGGGGTTTCCACGTATCTCCTGTGAAATTAGCTAGTTGCCACCATACTCTTGGAAAGCATATGGTACGTAAGGTTTGGAAGGAAAGAGCCCTGGGACAAGAAGTATGAAATCCAGCCGCCCCAAGTGCCCTGAGTTCTGGTCACCACCACCTGACCCCTGGGACACCCCACCCCTGAGGACACTGCAGTTGCTCCATAAAGGGGAGTTAGTAAAAAATAGAAATGAGTCCTAGAGATTCTCCTGCCTACGCGCAGAGGGTGACAGCCCCTGTTGCCTTGCCTGCCTGGGCACGTGGGAGACCTGCTGCAGTGACCCTGCTATGCCTTGCTGAGCCCCAGGCTGCAGGGCACCTGATTCCACTGCGAGTGTGTGAGGCTGCAGGCCAGGACCAGGCTGCCTTTCCTCCGGGCCTTCCACTCACACACAGAGCCCCAATTTCAGCTTCTGACATTATTTCCAACTGGGTTTATACAGAGCGACCATGACAGGCCTGGAAGGACATGCTCATCACACAGCTTTAAAGCTGTGTCCCTGTTTGGGCATTTCTTCATTTTTACCCCTACAAAGAGCAGTCGTGTGCTGGCCAATGTTTACTAGTCACCTCTCCAGGGAAAATGTGCGCATATATATCCATATGTAAGTTTATTATAAATACGGAAGTAAAAGAAGTGTAGCACACAGTTTTGCAGATAAAAAATATAATACTGGGCTTCTCTGGTGGAGCAGTGGTTGAGAGTCCGCCTGCCGATGCAGGGGACACGGGTTCGTGCCCCGGTCCGGGAAGATCCCACATGCCGTGGAGCGGCTGGGCCCGTGAGCCAAGGCCGCTGAGCCTGCGCGTCCGGAACCTGTGCTCCGCAACGGGAGAGGCCACAACAGTGAGAGGCCCGCGTACCGCAAAATATATATATATATATATATATATATATATATATATATATATATATATATATATATATACACAATACTGTAAATTCCAGGTAGCCAATCTGTTCTTACCAAGTACCTGTGACTTCTGCCAAACTCAGTAACCAACCTGTGGCTGCAATTTGACAAATGAAAATAGTTCTGAGAAGAATGTTGTTTGATATTTTTATTTAAACAGCAGAAAGAAAGTGAAACAAAGATTTATGTCTGAACGTCACTCCTTCCTCAACGACGGGAATGACTTCGCTCAATCAGATAATGTTTTTCGAACACTGGAAGAACAGTTCCTCAATTTTTTGCACCATTTCACAATGTAACAGCTACAGACGCAAGTTTAATCTACTTTATTAGCAGGTTCTCCATCACTTTCTTAAGTCTAACAACCGAAAACATACTAACTCAAGCCCTGGTGTGTAATGTCTGCTGATTTCCATAGTGTGAATACTCCTACTATGGCCTTTTTCAAAGTTACCAATATGATGTCACCAAAGGTGGATTTGGGAGAGAGATGCAGCCAAGGATCGTCATGTAGCATGGCCCCTCTATGGGTCTATAGAGGTAAATAACCGTGAAAGCATAGCCAACCGTTAAAGCAAAGTAAAACAATTAGGAAGTGACAAGCTTTGAGTATTTATTACCTTTGTTTTTAATATAATTATTTCATTGTAAGTTGATGTGATTTAATTTTTTACCAGGGGCTGCGTTTGACAACTATCTCACCAACTTCCAGGGCTGGGGGACTCCTGCTCCAGCCCCCCTGACTGGGCTCCGGAAGTGGAAGTGCCTCCCACCTTTCTTGCCCTTGGCGACAGCCCAGCCCTGCTGTCTCTTGGCAGAGAAGGTTGATCGTAGGTCCCCAGATAGATACCTGGGTGAATTGCCACAAGTGTGTGAGTCTCAGGCCTGAGTTTTTCTTTGACATTGTTTCTCTAATTGCTGGTTTGAAGGCATTTCCAGCCTGAGTGAGGAACACAGTGGCATCTTCTAAGATAAAGATTATCTCTGCTCCCTGAAGCCACACTGGGAGCCACCTTAAAAGAGGACCCTGATTTAGTCATTTGACTAACTTTGCCTAAGAATGACCCAAGGAACTTGTTAAAATGCAGCTCCTGGACCCCCTACCTGGTGAGTAGGATTCTGAGGAAGTCAGCACATCTAACCAACACTTGGAATGGATCTGATGGAGGCATCTGTAGCCCACACATTCAAGAACCCACGTTCAGAGCAGCTTCTCTCCAGAGCTGCCCCGTGCCTGCTGCATAAGGAACCCTGCAGTCTGGCCTGGAGATAAGCTGAGCCCGAGCCCACAGCTTAAGACTCCTTCAAGGGGAAAGGAGAGGTCACCAGAAGCCGCAGGAAGGCTCGGCCAGGACTAGGGGTAGGGGAGTGGGGGAGGGCAGAGGAACTTGGGCTGTTGGATCCTCGACCTTTGCCCTTTGAGGTCTGTTTGTGCATTTGTGGGCTTACATGTGTTGACTGAACTGGACCTTGTTGCCTGGAAGCTTTTATTAGTTTTCCGAGATTTATGATCAGCGCTGATTAAAAGGCAGCTACCTTTTATTGTCTGCTAAGGGACAGGTGCTTTCCCTGCATTACTGGTTATCCTCCCTTCAACACTGCAGGTCCGGCAGGCCCTCTGTTTTTACACGTGAGGAAGACAGCAGAAGCCAGGATGAGCCCAGGACAGTCTGCCTTTGATTTGCCATATGTATTTGAGCGCAGGGCTTTCCAAATTTCAGGCTGCAATCCATCCATTCA
The DNA here is from genome assembly GCF_963924675.1 of Phocoena phocoena. Lineage (NCBI taxonomy): Eukaryota > Metazoa > Chordata > Mammalia > Artiodactyla > Phocoenidae > Phocoena > Phocoena phocoena. The sequence continues at coordinate 29,511,236 of NC_089234.1, forward strand.
TGATTCCCTTCCATCATATTTTTGAAACTTTCTTAAGAAAATTATCAAAAACATATTAAAAATAGTACTATATCAATCAGAATTTTTAAATGAAATGTAATCAAGTAGATCATCACATGCCTATCACATGATGATTTAATATTAGTTCCTGAAACTTTTGTTTCTGTGAAATACATTTATTTGTGTGTGGGGGTGTCAGGTCACAGAGTAAAATGCATTTCTTCCTCAGATCACCGTCAAAGAGGTTTAAAAAACTCCGTTTCAGAGATTCCTTTAATGGATGATAAATTGGCCCAATGACCTAGAAAATTCTGGCAGGTCTCTATGTGGAAAATGTAAAACAAAACCAACTCAGCCATGAGAAATCCATCATGTGGGTCATTGCTGCCTCCTATTTGTGGATGTTTGTCAGTTTAATGGCTGAGACCTTTATTAGAGTCAACGCTGGGTTCAGGTTGGCACTCAGAGAACATAGTTACCTTCTGGCATCTTTGAAGACTCAGAGTGACGTCCCACCACCAAAGAGAAGCATGTCCCATGTGTCCCAGGGGAGGCCTGGCCCCCCTCCCTGAAAGCAACCAGGACCCGTTCTCCGCCCATCGAGGACTTCTCCAGCTGCTGCATTTTATTCTGAGACCAAGGAAAGGGGAGGCCCCAACCCCAGGGCCCCATGTGCTCGGCCTGTGGGTCTGAGACCACCTGCATCAGAATGACGGGGAGCTTCTGTGAAGTACATCCTGGTCCACGCCCCCAACCTGCTGAGTAGATTCTGGGGAGGGGTTGGGGAATCGGTGTTTACTCGAGTTCTCATGTGATCCTGAAGCTTCTCAGAGCTGGAGAGGCACTTGCTAGCAGTGGGCTTGGTGTGGAACATCGGATCCCAAGCCAAGTTTCAGGGCTCCTACCCCAGGGGCAGCCTGCCTAAAATTTTTGGAAAGAAACTCTATAGTAGACAAATCTGACCAGTCAGCTGGCACCCCTGAAGCACGCTGAGCTACTCTAGCGCACGTCAAAGCCGTATGTGTTTCATTCATTTTGAGCTGTTCCTGTTTTATTTGGGGAACACTAGGAATTGACAAAGACGCCCCTTCTGGGGCACTGTTGTGAGCCACGCTTGGGCACAACAAGCCATGCCTGGCAGCAACTGTCCACAGGACCAGCGCTCACCCGGACGGCTGGTGATTCCATGCCAGCCAGGGACGTCTGGCATCATCGTACAGCCCCGCCTCCCTCTCTTCCCTGCTAAGTCAACTGTCACACTCCCTCTGACAGTCACCCACTCGTCCCCAAGTGCCAGAAGCCCAGCAATGCGAGGCTTCGTGGGATAGTTTTCAACTAATGACTGTGGATTTCTCCTTGTCCCCACTCCAGCATGAGCCACTGGCCAAGCCAGGGTGACAGGACTTTTTTCAGTTCAGGGCAAGAACTGGGGTTTTCTGACTCCCCAAAGACTGGTGTCTTACAGCATTGAGCTAGATGCTGTTCCAACATCGAGGTACAGGTGAGGGGGTCCCCCAAGTTCTGCCACCTCTCCAGGATCTTCATGGGCATGGTGACAGGGGTGGGTGGCCACACTCCTCAAGGAATGTGTCTGTCTGCCCGCTGACCACTGTCGCTTTCCTCCCCCCTCCTCCTTCTCGTTGCAGGACACAACGGGCTGGTGGCTGTGAGTCCCTCCCGCTCTGCCCCGCTTCACTGGTCCCTGGGTGTGTGGCCCTCAGCAGGAGTGTAAGGAAGCCACAGGGTGAATGCCGAGGGGGAGAAGGAAAGGCCGGCTAGTCCTCACGCCCTGGTGCTGACCAGCAGCTGGCTCAAATGGACATCTGCAGTTGCTAAGGAGGATATCAGGGGGCTCCCTTGTTCTCCTCTCCTTAATGCTCATAGGTTTCCCCCATGACCTTTCAAAAGCAAGGTGATAAATAGCTGGGAAAGTGTGTAATGGGCATAGCCTGGGAGGCAGGTTGGAGCTTGCAGGGTCAGGTAACTGGGGCTGGGGGGCCTTTGACTCCAGGTAGTGGGCTGTCCTTGTGTACAGACCCCATGTTCCCCAGCTAGGTTTAGGCCAGGTACCAACCTGGGGAACACAGCAGCTATACACGGTCCAAAATGTGCCCTGGAGACAGCGAGGAAGCCAACCTAGAAAAGGAAGCGGGGCCCTGCCCCAGCACAGGTGGCTTCTGGGTCCCAAGCTGAGCCAGGCCAGGGTTACCCTAAGGCTGTGCTTCTCAGACCAGAGTCCATGTACCCCTCGGAGACCACAGTGTGTGCTACAGGGCTTCAGGCCACAAGCCTAACATGGAGCATCTTCCTGAAGCAGCGGCTGCTCTAGGATATCCATGCAGGGGGCTCAGCAACATGGAGAGCCAGGAGACCTGTGTTAAATCTGAAGACTTTTCCTGACACAGCAGTTTTACTTGAACATTTCACAGGGGATATTATTTAACTCAACCGATCAGTAATTTAAAACGTTGATTTTGTATTAATACCAACGTGGGTTTGTCCCCAGCTCTGCCACTTTCCATTTGCAAAGGTTAGGGCGAGTCAGTTTATCTCTCTGAGCCATGGTAAAATGAGAATTAAAATGTCCACCCTCACCGAATTGAGGTGAAGGGAATAGATGATGTGCCCCAAGGACCCAGCTCATAAAGCCTTACACAAATGGTGAGCATGGGGACAGCGTGGGGCGTCCCAGGATAAGAGGTATAGGAGGAACTTAACTCTAGGACACGCACTTCGGTTGACTGATCTGGGGAGAGCCTAAGGAGGTAGGGGTCGGCTCTAGATTGGATACTGTCAGAGTGGGGGCAGCCCTGTGAGCAGGCATCTCAGTAACCGTGTGTGCGGGGAGGGGAGACTAGGGTGAGGAGAGCAGTCACTGTGCACACGTAGCATCCCTCATCTTGGCCGAGAGAGATGGTATTGTGGTGGCCCAGTAGACCCTGTCTCGCTTGTGCTTAGACACGATTGTGAAGTGGGCTTGCTCTGTCCCATTTTGTCGTGGTCTAGATTATCCCTGTCTGCGGTCATCATTGTGAGTGGGAGAAACAGGGCTTACCTCTGAGGGCCAGGCCACCGTCTGAATGTCATGTTGGGCTGCTCTTTTCTCCTTTCTCGTTAGGATGTGTCAGGAGTGTAGATTCTGGGTCCAGACCGCCCGGGTTCAGTTCCTGACACCTCTACTCATCAGTTCTGTGATCCTGAGCTATTAGCCTCACTGAGCCTCGGTTTCCTCCTCCGTGAAGTGGGGAGAATCACGGTGCCTACCTCTAGGATGGATTATATGAGATGATGCTCGCACGGTGTCTGGCACATTGTAGTAGCCAAGCGAACTTTTTAGAAAGTCTGCCTTCAGAGCTACACCATCCCTGCTGTCACCTTGGGGGTGGTAGCTGCAGTGGTGTGAGGACCAGCATTTTAGGTCTGTAGACTCAGGACTAGTTCCGTTCAACAAATACTTATTGATTTTCCACTAAGTGCTAGAGAAAAGTTAATCCGCCCCCCCGCATCATTTGTTCCCCAAAATAAGGTTGTGCTATAATCATGGCTTCATTGATTGAACACGTCCCATGTGCCAGGGACCCTGTATAAGCCCCTTCTAGGGACCAGCTCAGAGAATTCTCACAGTGACCCCGTGAAGCAGTCAAAGTGGGTGTTATTATCATCAGCCCCATTTTTGCACATGAGGAAACTGAGGCTGGATGGATTAGGTACTGAGGCCGCCCCAGCAGAAAAGAGAAAGAGGAGTGGAACCTGGGCGGTCTGGCTCAGCACTCGTAAGGCAAGCTCACCGTGCTGCCTGCCTCAGGCCAGTGAGGAGAGCGAGGCTTGCCACCCCACCTCCCCAGGAGATGAAGAGTTCACAGAGGCACTGGACCTTGCAGGAGGGAAGGTCACCTCGGGCTGGGAAGTGGAGGGGCAGGACCAATCATGTCAGGTCTTAGAGAACATCTCGGGGGTGGGGTGAACATTTATGGGTGGCAGGGGGAAGGGCATCTCAGAGGCAGGAACAGCTTGAGCCAGCCCTGTGGTGAGGACCCTGAGAGTGTGGGTCAGCCCCCAGGGGTAAAGGGAGGGCCCTGTGTGCCCCGCCCCAGGCGGCATACCTGCAGAGACTGGGGGTGAACACGGCAGTCTTCGAGAGACGCCACGTGATCGGGGGTGCAGCTGTCACAGAGGAAATAATCCCAGGTGAGCCAAAGAGGTGGGTGAGGGGCATGGGGGGTGACCACTGGTGACCCCTGGTTACTGTCTTCATCCGATTCATTTTCAGGGTTTAAGTTCTCCCGAGCATCCTACCTCCTCAGCCTGCTACGACCGCAGATTTACACCGAACTGGAGCTGAAGGTAGAGCGCGTGTGTGTGTGTGTGTGTGTGTGTCCACCTGCTCCATGGCTTGGGAGCTGGGGAAGTGGGCAGTTGCTATTCTTCCCTCCGAGGGTGTGTCTATCTCCCATGGTCTCCGTGGTGCCTGCCCACAAAGGGGCTTTGTCTGGCCCACCCAGTGTCTTAAAGATCAGGAAATTTCGTACACAAATCAAACCTCTCGAAGAACAAGCTCTGTCAACGTCAGGCGCACGCTCCTGCGTGCTGTACCGGCCGGGCCTTTACGTGGATCGGTCTCAGCTCTGCTTTGTCACATCACTTCCTGGGGTCTGTCCAGCCCCCACAGGAAACCTGCTAGGACCCTTGGGCATCTGAGTTTGCAAAGCTGCCTTAGGACCTGAGCTGATTTCTGCCCTCATTACACATGAGAGCCTGTCACCGTCCTCGGCAGCTTGAGCAGGAAGTCGGACTCGGGGACTTTCACCTCTCTGGGCTCCTGGGCCATTCTGAGGGCATCCTGAGGACTCACAGTCTGCCTCTGTCGACTCCTCTTAGCCTCACCTTGGTCCACAGTCTTGCCCCCCGCCCTTTCAGATTCCTTCACCCCCTCACTGCCTCTTTGACAAACTTGGTCATGCATTCTGGGAGCCCACTTAGCTTACCTGCTTGGTGCCTCTGTCACCCACCACTTGGAGAAAGGTCCCCTGTGCCATCTGTATATGACGCTGACGGCACTTCAGCATCAACTTTGCCCTAAATTTTAAATTAATAAGACATTAATCCACTGACACCCATTAAATAAATTATTCTTTGTGCCCCTAAGAGAGACACGGAGAGAGAGCACACACCTGTCACCAGCCAGGACTGGATGAAACCCTGCCAAGGCCTGGGAATGGGTCTGTGGACTTCAGTCCAAACCAGACGATAGGTGAAGGCAATCTTCTGCTTCTGACACACCAATTATGCAGAGTGGCAAGTGTGAGGGGAAGGGTGGGGGTAGACCCTCCTTTTAAAAATCTAACTTATGAATGCTGAGGATCACAGAACAGAAATTTTCACATAATTATTCTCTTTATTTTTTCTTTTTTAAATAATTTCCTGGAATTTCTTTTAATTTATTTTTTTGGCTGCATTGGGTTTTCGTTGCTGCGAGCGGGCTTTCTCCGGTTGAGGCGAGCGGGGGCTACTCTTCGTTGCGGTGCGCAGGCTTCTCATTGCAGTGGCTTCTCTTGTTGCGGAGCACGGGCTCTAGGCACACGGGCTTCAGTAGTCGTGGCTCGCGGGCTCTAGAGCACAGGCTCAATAGTTGTGGCACACGGGCTTAGTTGCCCTGCGGCATGTGGGATCTTCCCGGATCAGGGCTCAAACCCACGTCCCCTGCATTGGCAGGCGGATTCTTAACAACTGCGCCACCAGGGAAGTCCATTGTCTTTATTTTTATTAAAAAGTTACTCATTTGAAAATGGTATTCTCATAGGGTTCCTTTAACTAGCAGCTCCCAAGTGAATTGAGTATATCCTTTGATCTCTGATCTTGGGCTGCATTAATAGGAGAACGGTGCTCAGATCAAGGGGGGAAGCAGTCCTGCTGCAGGATGCACAGAACTAATCCCATCCGGAGTGTGGGGTACCTTATTTTAACAGGACGTTGACAACTCAGAAAATACCTATAGGAGGGCAACTGTTCGTCTTTCTGGGAATATTCTGTTTCCAAAACAATAATAAAGAGCATTTATTTTACCAGTGTCACATCTTGGGCTACGAGCTTTCATGCTCTGCCAATTTGTCCTCGTCTGTGAGACGAGAGCAGGTAGTGTCCCCATTTTATGATGAGGGAACCGAGATTCAGGGGGGTTAAGTTCGCACACTAGGAAGTGACCAAGAACTTGAGCCAGGTCTAACTGACTCCTCCTCGTTCTGTGAGGTGCCGCCGCCGTGGGCACCTTGATAGCCACCCAGCTCAGCCTCGTGCACCTCCAGGCGCTTTGCCGATGACAGTGGGCCAGGTCACAGACACAAGCTCTTCCAGCAGCTCCGGCCTCGGTAGAGCACGGGGCTGAGATTGCAGGCTCTGGAACCTAACTGGTCGCTTTGGAATCCCTGCTCTGCTGTTACCAGCTGTGTGACTCGGCCTGGTGGCGCCTCCTCTTCCTCGTCTGTAGCGTGGAGATGTAGAGTCCTTGCCTCACAGGGCTGTTGTAATGGTTGGTGTTTGCTCACCACTAGTACAGTGCCTGGGGCGCGGTCAGTGCTCGACAACTGTCAGTATTATTGGGTTCATTCGATTTTTCCATGTTACAGAAAAATCCGAGCGGACTTTTTGACCAACCCAATATTATGCCCATTCGTCAGCTGAGAAAACTGAGGCTCCAGAAGGACCTGTGGCCTGCTACTTCCTATCAGACCTTCCCACTGTGGGCCTGTACCCGCTTAGACTGAGCTCTACTTGAGCCAGAGGATGACTCCGCCAACCTGCTTGGGGCCTCACTGGGCCTGTTTTCCAAGTCTCAATTTCCCCAGCTGTCGATGAGATCATCTCGCAGTTCTATCCACCTGGATAGTAAGCTTGCTTTTACAGTGGCCCCACAGTGAGTCGTGGGATCCCGACAAGGAGGGCAGAGCTTTTGCCCTGGGTGTATGTGGCAGAGGGGAGGTGGTGTCTTTCATCCTGTATCAGCCAGCAGCTGCCTTCCCCAGCTCTCCCTGGACCAGCCTTGACCTCATTCATGTGGCACCCCCTTGTCCTCCCTCCCACCTGCACTCACCGTCTGGCTCCCAACCCCAGCCCTTTGCTCCTGCTTTCCTCAGAAATCTCTCTAAGGCAGGGCTCTCAAACTCTCAGGTCCCTCAGAACAATCTGGGCAACTGGTGGGAAAGTGGTTCTTGCTCAGAGGAACTAAGGGTGATTCTGTGGGACTGTGGTGGGCCCAGGAGCCAATGATTCTGAAGCAGGAGGACCCCAGAGCACAACTCTGAGAACCACACCCCTTAAATCTCCCATTTCTCTGCTCCCTAATGCACGGCTTGTCCCTTCCCAGTAATTTCCATCCAGGGCGGCTGTACGTGCTGAGAAATCCCGTGGGTAAATCAGAAGCGTTTTGTTTTTTACAAGAGGGAAACTGCGTGATCTGAGCAAATCTAATGGGGATAATATAACGGTGGTTTAACAGCCCCTTCTTATTCTGACACCACATCATCAAAACCATCAAGAATAACAACGGCTCCCTTGATGAGAGAAAGTCCTGGAATCAGATAAATAAATTAATCCTGTTCAATTATTGAGACTTGAAACAACCCTTGGGATCCTCTTGGGTCCCTTTTTCGGTGAGGGGAGGTTATTGATTCATTCATTCAGCAAATGCTTCTGAGCACCTGCCCTGTGCCGGGCCCTGGGAGAGGCATGTGGGGAGACAGCGGTGAGGGAAGGGGGCAAGGCTTCTGCTCTTAGTGAGAGGACTTCAGGGAGAGGTAAGTGCCACCTAAAGAAAGGAAAAGAAAGCAATGTGACAGTGAGGAACTGGAGGTCCAGCCTGGACTGGTGACCAGGAAAACCTCCCTGAAGGGGTGACGTTTGAGCTAGCATTCAAATGCCAAGAAGTCACCAGCCCTGTGAACATCTGAGCAGAAAGCGTTGCGGTCAGAGGGAAGTGAAGGTGGACAGGCCCAAGGGGAGGGAAGGTCATGTGGATGGAGCAGAGAGTGCCCGGCCAAGAGGCCGCAGGTGGTGTGAGAGAGGGCCAGGGGCCAGAGGAGACAGGGCCTCGCGCGCTGTAAGCAAGGGCCTGCGCTTTCTCCTGAGCGCCGGGGCAGACGGCAGAGGTGTTAAATCGAGAAGTGGAGTGATGGGATTTATGACTTTATGAAAGGTCATACCACCTGCTGGATGGTGTGGATTGTGGTGGAAGCAGCCATGGTTGCAGGGTGGTAGCTCAGGCTGAGTCAGGGCGGGGACATATGGACCAGGTCTGGAGGCTGAGCTGTGAGACTTGGGATGCCAAGGGTGAGAGACACAGAGGAACTAGGGACACCACCTGGGTGGGAAAGAGTTCACTGTATCAGGAGGAACCAAACTGGAAGTTCCTCCAGTTTGGAATCAAAGGCATTCCCCATCTTAGTGTTAGAAAGGATCCTGCAGGTCTCCCAACCTGCCTCTACCAACGCTCAGACTCACCTCCACAGAACGCTCAACCGTGGAGACCCTGCCATCTGGAACACCTGTGGTTTGGGGAAACTTCTGCTGTAATTATTGGAAAAATCTCTTTTGGTTTCCTCGTGTTTTCCTAAAACTTCTGCTCACAGATCTCATTTCGGGGGCAGGGGATGGGGGTGGGGAGCTTGCTACTCAGGTGACATTTGAGCAAAGACCTCAGAGAGGTGAGGGAGCAGACCAAGAATCTGGGGGAAGAAGTCTCTAAACGCCAAATTCATCAAGTCGCACGTTAAATACGTACAGCTCTTTGTATGTCAATAAAGTGGTTTAAGAACAAAGAGGTCTCCAGCGGGAGCAGTAAGTCGTATTGGTGGAGGCAGCACAGGCCCTTTTTGTTTTATCTCCACCTTCTTTGAAGAAGTAAATGTACTCTTGGAAAGTTCTGTGTGCTAGTCAAATATCTGTAAATCAAATCATATTTTCAATGCATCAGGGGAACTCCCATTTAAAGTGACCCTGGAGTAAATGAGTCTGCAAAGTAAATAAGTTGTTTCCGATGTGAACGATTTATCCACCTTGTAAATGTGGATTTTCACATGACCGTGGCTTTATTGTGTCTTTCTCAGCTTTAGCTATTATTTCTGAAATGGGGGCATTTAAAGACTAACACTGAGAGCCAGGGCTTTGGAGTCACAGGGGTGTGGTTTCGAAACCAGGGTCCACCTCCCCATGTGACCTTGGACAAGTTATTTCACTTCTCTGAGCCTCTGCTGTGGCATTTGTACAATGAGGATGATATACTTACAGAGCTGTTGTGATGTAACCATTGTAAACCCTAGTACAGTCCCTGGCACTGGGTAGCGTGGCGTGGTATGGTATGGTCTGCCATAGGGTGCCTGGGCAAGAGGGCTTTTTATACACTTGTATCAAAAATAGGAACCAGGACCACAGGCCTTGGGAACCTGCATGCAGGTACCTAAGTGGTCACACAAACACAATCAGAGAAGGGTCACGGGCAGATCCCCTCAAATGTTACCTGTGCTGTCTGTGTTCTGCAGAAACACGGGCTGAGGCTTCATCTTCGAAACCCCCACTCATTCACACCTATGCTGGAAGAGGGCACAGCGGGCAAGGTGCCCAGGTCCCTTCTGCTGGGCACAGACATGGCAGAAAACCAGAAGCAGATCGCCCAGTTCTCACGGAAGGATGCCCAGGTAGGGAAGGTGACCAGAGACTGATCTCCTCCATCTCAGCCTGGTGGCCGCTCTTGAAAAGAAATGGGCTTGGTTGGAGTTGTCCTACAGCAGGTTGTCAAAGGCCACAAGGGTGTGGACAGGCCACTTCATCCGCCCTAGGAAGGCTCCAGTCTGTGCCAGCCTTTGATCTTGGGCACTGCAAAGAGAAGGAGTGGAGGACAGTTGGTTAAGACCAGTGAACGCTGGAGACCCTCAAACCTGTGTGTGTTCAGCATGAGGCCACTGTTCAGGTGGCCTCCGCCTGAATTTCAGAAGGGAGTCCACTGACACGTCCTTATGCTCTAAGTGCTTTCTAGCTCTCCTGCCTTCAGACAGAATTCCAGGTGGTCATCAATATTAAAGCACATGAAGGCCAGAAGGAAGAAGGGGAGATCAGAGACAGTTAAGGATAGAACACACTGGATCAGGAATTTAGGACAAGAGCATCGTAGTAAATATTCATTTATTTTGGCGTCATCCCCTGGCAGCCCAAGGCAAGAATGTGGCCGTGATGGCGAGCAGGTCTGGTGAAAGGGAGTACACGCATCTGATGGAGAAGGCACATTTCTTTTCCTAGGATTGCACTGTGAGGAATTTGCTGGGTAGCTTTGTCTAGATGAGTCGTTGAAGGTAACGGGCCCGGTGTGATTGGTTTTACAGACATGAAAAGATTCTTTGAATGGCCATTTTTTGTACCAAGCCTAGATACAAGCTGAAGGCACAGCATTAACTCATATCTTGGTGGAAACATTTTTATAAGAAGAACCTGGGTTAACCAATCCGTGTGTGTTGCTTTTTGTTGTGTTAATCTAGTATTGGGTAAAACCAAGAAAACCACAGACACGGCATCTCTCTTCAGCCAGTGGTTTCCAGACACTGGCTGATGATCGAGTCAACCCAAAAAAAGTGCTTTTCAAGTGATTCTTTTGCACAGTGAGTTGGGGCCCGCTGCCTACACCCTCTCCAAGCCCTGCTCGTCTCAGATGCACTAGAGAGGATTCAGGACAAGGCCAGGTCCCTGGGCCTAGAGAGCAGTGGCCTTGGCCGTGTGTGGCCGGAGCCCTGTGTGCTGGTGACCACAGGAGCGGGAGGCAGAGGCCACATCCCACTGTGGAAAGTAAGGAGCTGAATTCTGGTTTTGTCTTTGCGCGTTGTCACATTAAAGACCTGCTGCAGAGAAAGCTGTTTCCCTTCATTTTAATCAAGATTCTCCAATGTACTTCAACACAGAGCTTTTCTTTGTGGAAGAGTCGTTAAAGTTCCATGGGTATATCCATGAGTCTAGATGAACCAAAAATTAAAAGCTCTCGGCTGAGATAAGATAGGGCCTTGGGTACCACAGGTGCCCATCCTTGCTCCTGTCGCCCATCCAGGGAAGGGGGTGTGGGGGTCATAACCAGGCTGTCGAAGTGGATTCTGCTGCAGGGGGTTGTGAGGTGAAGGGATGCAAGCTTCTGTCCCTGCTGATGACAAGAGGATGCGGGAGATTTGCAGCCCAGGAAGAACAGTCAGCATGCTGGAATACAGGCAGAGAGATCTTACTTTTATCAGTAAGATATAGAAAGACAGGACAGAGAGGAGAAACTTTTCAGTGGTTTTTGGTTTATCACAGAGACCACTTCCTAGGGTACTTGAGGATTCCGTGGCTGACGACTGGTCTTGGCCTACATCAACCCCCTTGTCCCTGCCACTACGTGGTGACCCTCGTACTACCCAGGCTCTCTCTGACCTCACCTAGTGTTGACATCAGCACACAGACCTAGAACTGGGGGTAGCGTGAGGCCTGAGGAATCGAGCCTCAGCTGGGGGGCAGCAGGCCACATGGGGCAGCTGGAGGGCCAAGTATGGGGACAGTGTCTTTGTGGGGTTCTAGGCAATGGGGCCTTGACTCGGAGCTCTGTTCCAGGCCTTTCCCAAATATGAGGCCTTCATGAACCGCTTGGCGTTAGCCATTGACCCTCTGCTGGACGCAGCCCCAGTGGACATGGAGGCCTTCCAGCGGGGCTCCCTGCTGCAGAGGCTCAAGTCGCTCTCCACCCTCAAGCCCCTGTTGCAGGCGGGTAAGTCCAAGGGCAGGCATCTGGGCATGATGAGCACCTTCACGTGATTGAGCCCATCTTCTCCACAATTGGACATAAGCCTGAACCTCCAAGGCAGCCTGCCAACTGCCATCGATTAATAGGGGCCACCTGGAGCACTTGAAGTGGCAAAGGTTTAGGATGGCGTGCTCTGAAAATAGAGCCCGAGCCAAAGGCTTATGTGCAAGTGGTTCATTTTGAAGGGGGATCCCAAGGAAAGGAGGAGAAACGGGAAAGAGGGAGAGTCGATACCAGGGTGCATTACTGAGCTGGCCACCACTGTGGCTGGTGAGGTCCTTCCCTCTGAGAAGCCTTAGGAAATGCACATGAGGGCATGCCCCGGAGGAGAAAGGGGAAACATTTACTCATTGGGTTCTGTCCTCCAGTGGTCAGAGGTTGCCCTCTGGGGTATTAACTCCCACATGAGGCATAAACTTCTGGGTTGTGCATCCGTGGGTGCCAAGTGGGTTCCCGTAGGTGTCCTGTCGTGGTGCCAGAGAAGCCCCAGGGAAGAAATGAAGAGGCACATCTTCAGGTCTGAGGTGGGATGCTGTCAGGTTGCACTGTGTGAAGCTGACGAGAGCCTGCACGGAGCTCGTCACCATAGGCATGGCTGGAATAAGAGATGGCGCCCAAGAGAGTTTGAAACGATGCCCCCGTACAAGAAGGATGCTAGATTATTGGGCTCAGCAAGAAAAAAAGTCTGTGATGAATTAGTGATGTCTGCTGTGGGTATGAGAATGGAGGTTTCACCAAGCCTGCTATTATTTCCTACCACTCCTCTAGGGGACAAAAACCAGTTTAGCTTCTATATTCTAGAAAAATACGGCATCAGTTAGCTGTGGTCACAAAATTGCTGCATAACAGACTACAAAATTCCAGTGGCATATAAAAATAAACATCTATTTCTCAAGTGTCTGCATGGTTCAGCTGATCCCAGCTGGGCTGAGCTGATCTGGTCTGGTCTCATGCATGTGTCTGTGGCTGGGGCAGCTCTGCTCCAGGTGTCTCTAATGCTCTTCTTGGAAGCCACAGGTTAGTCCAGGCGTGGCCTTCTTATGTCAGTGACAGAAGCACAGAGGGCAAGCCCCAATGTGCAGGCCAGTTTCAAGCCTCGGACTGCATCACATCAGTAAACATTCCACTGGCCAAGCAAATCATTTGAGCCCAGAATCAAGGGGCAGGGCGGTCAGCTCAGCTAGGGAGAGAAGCAGTGCAGAGTTACATGGCAAAGTGTGTGGACACAGGGAGGGGTGAAGGGTCAGAGCCAGTAGAATCTACCACAGATGCCAAAAGTAGACATCGCCTCCCAGATTACCAGTCCAAGGAGCATCATACAATAAACATTCATGTAGTAAATATTTATTGAGCATCTGCTATGTGCCAGGCACCAAGCTGGGCACTGGGGCTACAATGCCTAGGGTTCATGACCTCTGCCTTCAAGGTCCTAGTGCCCAGTTACTCTCGGAGATAGTTTGAATCAGTATCAGAGGAATGGATTAGCCATGCTGCTGCCTCCCAGGGCACGGCCTTACAGAACTCAAAGTGGGGGAATAAGATACAAATTAAAAATTGCCCCAAAATAATTCTAACAGGTAAAATGTATTAAGTGCCTATGGAAATGCTTTAGAAATGCTCTACATACCTCGTTTAATCCTCACAATAGCTCTTAGGGGTACAGAATATTTTGTACTCGCATTTTACAGGTGAAGAAACAGGTGCAGAGACATTATGGACCAGAGTGTTCCCTTCTTGCCTGTCTCAGTTTACATTTTATGGATCTCCTCCTTTAGGTCGCATCCTGGGAGCCCAGCTGCCCCAGTATTACCAGGTCCTCACAGCTCCAGCTGTCAAGGTGAGGGGCTTCCCAGCCTCAGGCTGGACCTTGCTGTGAGGGGGCCTCTGCTCCCGAGGTAAGCCCTTCTCCTGGCTGTCTTGCTGTCCCAGGTGCTGGATCAGTGGTTTGAGTCTGAGCCTCTAAAAGCTACTCTAGCAACAGATTCTGTGATTGGAGCCATGACAAGTCCCTACATTCCGGGGAGTGGGTGAGTGTGGCAGGGGAGGTGGGGCAGCAGGAGTGGAGCCGATCCCCCCTCGAGAGCGTTAACTACCGTTCCCTGAGCTCACCCAGTGAGCCAGGCAGGCGGAAGCACTTCACACAGGATTCATTTAAGCCTCAAAGCAACACCTGAGAGCTGTGGTTCAAAGAAGGGAAGTATCCCTCCCAAAGTCACACAGCTAGTAAGTGGCAGAGCTGATTTCCAGCCCAAGTTGTCTGACCTGCCCCCAACCCCACCCTGGGTCTTCCTTCTTAGCCACTACTCCCTACTGCTTCAGTAGAAACACCTCTGTCCTGCTTCCTGTGATATCTCAACATGAACATCTTCTTCCCTATCATCTATCTATCTATCAATCTACCTGTCTACCTACCTATCTATCTACCTGTCTACCTACCTATCTATCTATCTATCTATCTATCTACCTATCTACCTATCTATCATCTCTTCCCTTCCCACAAATCCCCGTTGCCTGTCCCTCTCCCGCAGATCCTTTCCCTGGCTTCCAGGACTCGCACACACACAGATACCTTCACATGGATGGGAAGCTGCCTTTCCCGTTGTGAGCGGGAGGTGTGCTGACAGCCTCATCCGAGAGGGGGCAGTCAGACACAGTGAAGTGTGTAATTGAGGTATGATTTAATGAGCCCCTGTAGGAGCAGGAATGGAGGGGTGCGTGTGTGTGTTGTGTGTATGTGTGTGTGTTGTGTGTTGTTTGTGTGTGTTGTGTGTTGTGTGTGTGTGTGTGTGTGTTGTGTGTATGTGTGTGTGTTGTGTGTTGTTTGTGTGTGTTGTGTGTTGTGTGTGTGTGTGTGTGTGTGTGTGTGTGTTGGGATAGAGGATGCTGCCAAGTCTTGGGCCATTTCCAGTGCACCAGAAGATGCAGCTAGAAGCTGTCAGTGCGGCTTATCTCTCAAGGGATAAGAGCACTTTGGAAGTGGTCTTCCGGCACACACTAAGCCAGCCCCAAATTCCCCAGGGCCATGGAAAGGTGGGAGTTGGCAGCAGGTGCAACATCTTGGCCAAGATCAACCAGCCAATTTGGATTTTCCAGCTGGAGCCTCTGGTCCTTTTCTCTGTGGGTGTTCAGGAGGCTTAGCTACTGCCCAGTTTATGAAATGGGCCTTTAAGTCATTTGTTTTTTCATTCATTCTTTCAATAAATATCGATGGAGCACTTGCCTGGGGACTAGGTCCGGGGACACGGTGGTGAATGGGGTTGAAATCCTAATGGGGGAGGTACACAGAGCAAGGAGTGGAATGGAGAGCTGTGGGCACTGTGATGGTGGGGCAACGTGGTCCAGGCTCAGAGAAGCCCCCCATGAGACAGAGATGTTTCATCTGAGACTCTAAGGACAGGAGGAATTAGCCAAATAAAAGAAGAGGGAGGAAGGGGCTTCTAGACTCTGGAACAGCGCGTGCAAATGTAGGAGCTGCACGTGGATCATATGATCTATTCGAGGCACTGAGAGGTTTGGCTTAACAGGAGTGCGGGGTGTGGGGGGAGTGTAGGGCGGGACGAGGCTGACGAGCAGGCAGGAGCCCTGGAGGCCGGTTTTGGAGACTGGCCATCGTCCTCAGAGCACCGACAAGCCAGTGAAGGCTTGAAAAGAGCTGAGTGACAGGAGCATAGCTGAGTTTTGAGACTGGGCTCCAGGTTCTACGTGGAGAAAGGTCTACAGGGAAGAACGAGTGGGAGAAGTGGGTCCGATCAGGAGGACGTTACTGCGGCAACTTAAGAAAGAGAAGAGAATGGCCTGGACCAGGGAGGAAGCCGCAGGGAGTGGGGCCTTGGAAGGTTCTTGGGGAGGCACTCGACGACGGAGGTGGTGAGGGCCTAGTAGGAGGCAAGACTGACACCCAGTTTTCTGTTGGAAATTGAAGGTGCCATTCACTGGGATGGAGAAGACTGACGGAGAAACAGGTTGGGGAGTGGGGACAAGGGGATGGGTTTAAGATGCCTGCCCAAAGCCATGCCAGTGGAGATATCTGTGGGTAGCTGGGCATACAGGCTGGCACTCAGGAGAGAGCTGGAGAGGCAGGTTTGGGCATCGCTGCCACATTGTTGGAACCAAAGCTCTGCCCCCAGATGTTTACAGGGGGAGAGGATGCACAATGGGAAGCGAAGGGCTCTTGCAAGAGTCTCGAGCTCATTTAAAGGATAGTCGGACAGGGCTGGATGGGGGCAGGGAGGGGCTGAAGATACAGGACGGGAAGGACTCTCTGCACCTAGAACTCTGAGGAGATTAAACCCCACCTCCAGCCACTGATTCTGATGATCTGTCCTCAGGTATGTGTTACTCCATCACGTGATGGGGGGTCTGGAAGGGATGCGGGGGGCCTGGGGCTACGTCCAGGGTGGCATGGGTGCCCTCTCCAACGCCATCGCAAGCTCAGCCACCGCACACGGAGCAAGTATCTTCACTGAAAAGGTGAACAGCCCCTCTACCCCACCCCAATTTTTGGCAAGGATCTTAGAATAGAACAGAGTATCGGATTTGGAGGGTCCCTCATTTTACTGATGGACAAGGCCTGGCTCAGGATCGAGGAGCTCGGGCTCTGCAGCCCGTACTGCTGTGAACCAGGTCCCAGTTCTTCTGCCTACCCCATTTGAATTCACAGCCACTATCCCACGTTTGGGCTGAGCCTTTGCATTGGAGGGGTGGGCTAACGCCTCACCAGGAGCTGCAGAGAATCGGGGCCAGGGCTGATGAGGCTGTGAGTGCCTAGGAGCAGCATGGACAGTGGAAATCCCCCAAGACTCACCCTGCATTTCCCTGCCCGGGGACCCTGGGGGCTCTTTCCCGTGGCTTTAGACAGTGGCTAAGGTGCAGGTGAGCAGTGGAGGGCGCGTCCAAGGAGTCGTGCTGCAAGACGGCTCGGAGGTAAGGAGCAAAGTGGTGCTGTCCAGCGCGTCACCGCACATCACCTTCCTGAAGCTGACGCCACAGGTGAGGCTGGGGGTGGAGGTGAGATGTCTGCCTGGGGTTGGAATGTGGAGGGATGAAGGGGACCAGGGCTGCATCAGGGTGGGAGATGTGAGTGCCAAGTCTCTCCGGATGTGGGGAAATCTGTCTTCTCTCCTACCTAACGGGCAGGGGGCAAACAGCAAAGAAGCCTCACAGGTGAGGGGAAAGGTCCGGGGACGTGAGGTGACCGAGGCCAGGCAGTTAGCAATTGGCAGAGCCAGAGCTAGAACTCAGGTCTGACTTTCAACCCAGGGTTACTTCTACAGCTT
Source organism: Phocoena phocoena (assembly GCF_963924675.1). Classification (NCBI taxonomy): domain Eukaryota; kingdom Metazoa; phylum Chordata; class Mammalia; order Artiodactyla; family Phocoenidae; genus Phocoena; species Phocoena phocoena. The sequence continues at coordinate 29,528,315 of NC_089234.1, forward strand.
TCCTGCTGTCCTGATTTCTCCCCTCTAACCAGCTCTAATTCCACTGTTTGTGTCAGTGATCTGTTGCCACATGAATGCGGCATAACAGCCACACAGCTTCTGGGCATATCAAGAAATACGGATTTAGCACACAGAGCAGTAGAAATCAGTTGATCTTGGCTGAGTTCAAGTGATCTGGGCTCACTCATGCACTCCTCCAGCAGCTGCGGGTCACTAGTGGGCCCTGCTGATGGCTGTGGCTAATCGAGAGGTCGCTGTCAGAATGTCCAGGATGACTCAGCTCTGCTCCATGTGTCTCTCATCCCCAGGCGCGGTAGTCCAGATCTGGCAAAAGGCAAAATTGAGCAAACTCAGTCACGCAAGTGCTTCAGTTTGCATCCTATTTGCTAACATTAGCTTTGTCTCATGGCCCAGCTCAGTCACAGTGGGAGGGCAATAAAAAGGGGTGTGCATACAAGGAGGGTTGGGGACTTGGGGCAGTTCTTGCAATTGATCACACCTTCCCTGTCCCCCAAAGATATGATAATATGTGTATGAGCATGGAGCTCCCGGCGATTATTCTTGGGGACAAGGCACCACTTTTTCTGAGTGATTCCACTAATCAAATTCAGCAAACATCAGTTCAAAAGCATCTTGAGACAATTTTGAGATCATCAAGACTTCCAAGAGCTTACAGACCAGAGGTGAAAGACGCTGCAGCCCACGGGCCATATCCGTAGCGAGAGCTCGTGTGGGCCATTTACAGCCAGGACGCTGGCAGACTGCAAAGGAGGAAGTGGTTAGCGCTGAGCTGGAGGAGTCCAGGAGGGCTTCACAGAGGAAGTGGTTTGGCCGAGCTCTGAGTGAGGGAGAGGGTCTCCAGCAGTACAGGTTGAGGGATCAGTCTGAGCAAAGGAGTAAAGCAGCCCCCTTGGGGCCTTGGCCACCCCCAGGGTAGAACCTTCTTCTTTCAGGAGTGGCTTCCTGAGGAGTTCGTGGAGAGAATCTCCCAGCTGGACACCCAGTCGCCTGTTACCAAGATCAATGGTAAGAGGCACACCAGATTGTAGAGCTGTTTCTTTTGAGGTTATCTGAGTGAGAAATCTTCATGTCTGGGAAAGACTGACCTTCATCATCATCTCTATCCCCTGCCCCACAGCCTGCCCCCCAGTTTGAAGGTGAAACACTTTTTCATACTTTTTCTTTCCAGTCCACCATGTGGGTGAGCAGGTGATGGGTAGAGATAGAGGACCCTGGGGGGCTGAGGACACAGGCCTTTGGGCCCTGACCCTCCTCTTTGGTCCCTCAGTGGCTGTCAACAGGCTGCCTGACTTCCTGGCGGCCCCCAATGCTCCCAGGGGCCAGCCACTGCCCCATCACCAATGCTCAATCCACCTGAACTGTGAGGACACCCTCCTTCTCCATCAGGCTTTTGAAGACGCCATGGATGGCCTGCCTTCCCACAGGTGGGGACCCTGGAGACGCTTGAGCCCCTGGTTAGAGCACAGGAGGTGTGGTGGGACGGCAGGGACCGCGCTCATTCACCATCCTGGCCTGGGAGGGACCAGAGAGCCCCGAGCCTGCCGGTCTGGCTGGGGACAGGGGTCTGGAGATGAGGGAGCTCCCCGTGGGTGGTCTGGACTGTCTGGGTGGTCTGGACTGTCCTGGTGGTCACCGAGCCCGTGCAGGCAAACACCACCATGACCTTGCAGAGATCATCGGCCCAGCCCCAGCATCCTCCCATCTCAGGCCTTCATTTTGTCCCGTCATCTCAGAGTGGCTCCCCAGCCCCTTCCCTCTCTCCTCCCCGTGTCACACGCAGACCTATGATTGAGCTCTGCATCCCTTCCTCGCTGGACCCCACGCTGGCTCCCCCTGGCTGCCATGTCATCTCCCTCTTCACTCAGTACACGCCCTACACACTGGCTGCAGGCAAGGCCTGGGATGAGCAGGAGAGAAACGCTCACGCAGACAGAGGTAAGGAGGGCTAGACCGCCCTGGCTTCACAGTGACAGCTGGCCGAGCGTCCCGAATGGCCTCCTCTCCTCCTGACTGCCCCATTCAGGATTAACACCTGCAAGTTCTGTGCCAGGGAGAGAGGAGTACTCAGGGAAACCTAAATCAACACAGTGAGTAACTGCTGGGGTCAGGCCCTGGGCGAAGAAAGCCAAAAAGACATCGTTCCTGCCCTCAGTCCTGCAAGGGAGACTAACAAACCAGTCTTACAGTACAACGGACTGGGGGAACCAAAGGAGGAAGCTGTGAGCCAGAGAGACAGGAGAGCTTTTCAAAGGAAGGGACATTTGAACTGGGTTTTAAAGGATGAATAGGAGTCGACCAGGCAGCAAAGTGCATTCCAAGCAAAAGAAATAACTTGAGCAGAGTAATGAGGTGAAGAAATTTTTGCATGTTCAAGGGGAGACAAGTGTTTAGGGTTGGAGTAAAAAGGTGGGAAAGAGTGGGAGGTTCTACTAGCCTGACACCCATAGGTCTCTGTAATGAATTGTTTATTTGTCTGTGGACTGTTTTTGTTTTTTTGCTTATTGAGGTATAATTTGCATATGAAAAAAAGATCCATTTTAGGTGTAGAGTTTGATGAATTTAGTAAATATGCCGAGCTGTACAATCCTGATGCCTCTTTCTCCTAACACCATCTCTTTTCCCTGTGTTCGACACCTAGTGTGTGATTGCATTGAGGCCTACGCCCCCGGCTTCAAGGACTCCGTGGTGGGCAGAGACATCCTCACACCCCCTGACTTGGAGAGAGTCTTTGGGCTTCCTGGGGGGGTGAGTACAGGACTGGGGTCTCTCGTCACACCCTCCCTGTACCCCGACTCCCTGGCAGGCCCACGCGGCTTTATCTTGTCCGTCCACACCCAGCCTTCAGCAGGAAGAGAGGACAGAGACACCGTCAGATTTAGGCAGTGAGGGAGGAGTGAGGAGAGGCAGCATCTGCTGAGCAGGTCACCGGGACTGCGGCCCTTCTGCCTGGAGGTCCATGTCAGCCCCTCCCATCTGCCTTTCTTCAGAGGGACCTCCCCTCCCCCAGGCAGCATGTGCTCACACTTCTCTTATCAAAAACTCACTGAGCCTGGAGGCAGGGGCGTGGGTCAGGAGGCCAGGTCAAATACAGCAGTGACTAGCTTGGTGTGGCTATTGCGCCCTTAAGTGTGGCCAGGCCAAAATGAGATGTGCTTCGAGTATAAAATGCACCCCAGATTGCAAAGACCGAGTACAGAAAAATGTAGCATGTCTTATCGATAATTTTAATACCAACCACATGCTGAAATGATAATACTTCGGATCTATTGGCTTAAATTAAATATATCATTTAATTGGGTTAAATTAAATATATTATTAACATTAATTTCACCAGTTTCCTTTTAAGTGTTAATGTGGCTACTGGAAAATCTAAAATTACATGTGCGGCTCCCATTATATTTTTACTGGACAGCGCTGGGCCGGATAGAGAGTGAGAGAGGCCAGGCAGTGCGAAGGGAAGGGAAAGGGTGGAGGCGGAAGGCTTGGGCAGGTGGATTGAGAAGTCTTGATAAATGTGCGTGCAGAGGGCGGGTGGAGGGGACGTAAAGGGTCCACCTGAAGGCCAAGGAGGGGGAGGTGACGCCATCCACAGAGGCAGGGAAGATGGGACAGGAGCCGACTCGAGGGAAGAAGACGAGCTCAGTTTGGGACACGTTGATGGGGCAGGTGAAGGTCATCCCCACGGGATGTCCAGCAGATGTTGGTCTTTTTGTCCAGACCTGCCCTGCAGGTGTGCCCTTCCCCCTCCCCCACACCTCCTCCCTCCTCGGCTGGTCTGACCCAGGCCAGTGGAGCAGAACCGTGCTCAGCTCCCAGTATCCATCTGCCATTTACTGTGACCTTGGAACCCCAGGGCACAAGCTCAGCTGGGTGTCTTGGCCAAAGAAACATGTACCAGAGTCAAAATAAATCAACTTCCTCTATTTTTCAAACAGAGTGAGGAGGATTCAGAGTCCACAGCAACATCTTTAAAATCTCCCTTTTCTTTCCCATTCAGTTTCCTTACCCTCTGAAGATGCTCCCTACCCTTCTTCCTTCTTGAAAAATGCCTCTAGGAAACTTCACCCCCAGCCCTAGGACTTGTGCCTATTCTCTCTCTTCCCCTCCTCATTCTGCATCACAAGAGCCCGAGAAAACATCCTGGAAGGAGAAGAACCTTCCTTGGAGAACAGGTCAGAGGAGCGGGGTGGAGAATGTAACACTCCTATGTTAACGACTGTGGCCCTGCCTCCTGCAGAATATATTCCACTGCGCCATGGCCCTGGACCAGCTGTACTTTGCCCGCCCTGTGCCCCTGCACTCCAGCTACCGCTGCCCTCTCCGGGGCCTGTATCTCTGCGGAAGTGGGGCCCATCCTGGTGAGTGACCCTCGGTCCCATTACCCTGTGCGGGCGTCAAGGGCTGGCAGAGGCTTGCAGACGGGAGCAGGGTAAACAAGGGGGGAAGTGAGAGGGAGGGAACTCCCGGGAGATCAAGCCATCACCCACGTTGAGAATTCTCCGGCCACAACCCTCAGGTTAGCTCACCTCCTCCCCACGAGGCCTGGGGATACGTCCCAGTGGAGGCATCTCTCCAAGTTCCCATGTGGGTTGTGTAAGACCCATGCCTCTAAATTCCCATCCGTATTTGAGACCAGTAAGAATCGGCAAAGTTCAGTTTCTCAATTTTAAAATTCTTCCCTGCTCCCTTCCCAGGCCTACTGACCCCACGGAAGCTCATCTCATACAAATGCTTCCTCTGAGCTATGTGGGCCCCGGCCCCCCCAGACAGGGTCCATACTTCCATGACTTCCTCTCAAATCCTTAATCCCTCATTCTAGTTTCACGTGCTGGGAGTCTCACCATCTGGCCCATTGGCTCTCAGGCTGGGGTGGGGGGGGGGGGGGGCGGAGGGAGGGGCCACTTGCTTGGACCAGGCACCTGGCCCTTCCTGCACTGATGCAGGGGAGTCCAGGATCTGTCTTAATAATCATCCCAGGTGGTTCTGATACCCACGGCCCCAGCATCCCCCTTCAGGCGTCCCTGCTCTGCTTTGTGGCTGGTGCCTCAGCAAGTTCCATGGGGGGGACGGAGGGGTGGGAGGGGGGTGAGCACGGCTTTGGTTCATGGGAGACTCCCTTCCAGGAGGAGGTGTCATGGGAGCCGCTGGACGCAATGCAGCTCACGTGGTCTTTAGGGACCTCAGGAGCATGTGACCCCCAAACCAACTCTGACCCATGAAGATGAATTCACCCTTGAGATGTTAAGTCTCCATTGGGTCAGCTTCCCAGGATATGGCTTGAGGCAGGCAAGTCCACTAGTCTAGAAAAAACAGTACAAGTTACATTGGGTCCCAGTTAACCTCGCATCTATGGCTTCTCGAATGAACTGGTTTTGTTTTATATCGATAGTTTGCATTTTTCTGTGTATTAGTACAATAGGTAATATGTAATAACCAGATGGGATAAACTTGTCTGGGGTACCCAGTAATCTCACAGCATCAGCTCCAAACAGTCCATCTGATCAACAAGCATCCTCTCCGCACTGTCGGGCCTCTTCTACCAGCTGATTGAAGGACTGCCCTGGGGAGGCCCAGTCTACTGCTGTCACATTTCTGGCAAACTGTATAAGAAAGGACCCAATTCCCCAGTGCCCCACAAAGTCACCCACAGGGGCCTTGGCCTGAGCAGTGCATGGCCTCTCAGGCCGTCCAAGCTGCCAGAGTCAGACAAACAGCAGTCAGGGTGAGTGCAAGGCGGGTGTAGCTGAGGGCCGTCTGGGGACCCACATTCCTAGTTCTGGAGATTCAAGCGCTTACTTCCCATGAGCGAGCCATACCCGTCACATCACCAAAATCTTTCCACATAAACTTGTGTTGTTCTGAAGTGAGTTGGGTTGTCACTCTTGATCAGAAAGTGTCACACAAATGTCCCATGGTAATCCAGCTGCTTCCATCCCAGCAGCCAAGGCCGTGGTCCCGAGCCCCCATCAGCAGAGGAGGTGCAACATTCCCTGGGGCATCACCTCCCTCCCTTTCCTGGGCAAATTTATAGATTAACAAATACCTGCCTTATTACTTAACCTCGATAAACCCAGATCTGTCATCTGTAAAGGAGTTGTTCTAAAGATCCAATGAGACAATAGATCATGGTTTAGTCCACCGTCTGGCACAAGATGAGCATTTGGTACGCAGCGGTGGTCTTGCTGCTGGTATTGATGGTGGATTCTGGATTCTGCAGAAAGCAGTCTTTTTGACATCCTTTTTTTTTAACCAGCCCACTAGAAGCAGTGTGACCAGGGCAGAGCAGAGCAATCTTTGGGTCCACCAAGGTCTTCCCACAATAAGGGCTGTCAATCTTGTCCCCTACCTCTGCTTCATGCAACATTGGTACAACTAAATTTTTGAGCTTGTTGAAAATTTGGTTTTGGTCTGGTTTCTAAGATTTGCTTTTCTCAAAAGATTTGCCAGGGCCCAAGGGGGGAAAATGTAAGGAAGAAAGAAAGAAGGAAGGAAGGGTGGGAGGGAGGGAGGGAGGAAGGAAAGCTATGGGGTGAGGGCAAGCACATCCATCCCTAACACTAGCTTAAGGAGAGCAGAATTGAATAACAAATAGGAACTTGTGAAATCCCAGGGGCCTGGGGCAGATCACGTCAGACTCGGTCTTTCAAAATATTATTTTCTTTTTGTAAATAAAAGTTACAAATGCTTAGTGTAGGAAAATTTTTAAATAAAATAATCAAGAACATAAAACTCAAACCTAATCTTACCTGCAGAGATCATCAGTCACCATTGTACAATATTTCCAGCTAGTCTTACATAATTGGAATCATATTCTACAGGTGGGTTTTACACCTTTCTTTCCTTCATTTTACTTCATGTCATGAGCATTTTTCAGTCTCATAAAAATTCTTTGACAACGTTCTTTTTAATGGCTGCCTAGTATTCTCTTGTAAGGGTTATACCATGACTTACTGGGCTGGCCAAAAAGTTCGTTCAGGATTTTGGTGTGCTCTTACGGAAAAACCCGAACTTTTTGGCCAGCCCAATATTTGGGGACATTGAGTGCAGTCTTGGCTTTGATTGCTAAATAGCACCAGCCTCTCTTTTATCATGTCCACTCCAACTCGAATGACTCACTGTCACACCTACCAGGGTGCAGCTGTCATCCTGGCAAACATTCCCTCTGAAGGAGGAGGAACATGGCTCCAGGAGGCTGGGGGGTGTGAAAGAGCAGTGTTAGCAGTGAGGGGGAGAAATTCCTGCTGTTTGGTGACTTCCTGTCTCTGTCTCGCATCTCTGGAAGATAACATTTGGTTCCAACTGAGATACAGGATGGGGTCTGGCCCGGTGGGGTGCCTTGCCTCATGCACGCCCCCTGCATGCCATCCAGCTGAGCAAGGGGATTGAGCTTTCCCAAAGTGAAGACTGAAAATTGGCCGTGGATCAGGCAATGGGTCCCCTGCTGACTTCAGAATGTAAAACTCTTACAAGGATAAATAAGTCAGTGCCGTATTGTTACCTGATTTACAGTTGCCTGTTTCCCCAAAGCAGTAGGGAACACTCCCTCTGAGACACAGTCATGCACACGTGACCCTCACCTGGTTAAGTCATTAGGCACCGTGGCCAGCCCCTCCTGCTCCCACGGCCCCTGGGTGAAGGTCCAGAGTCTGGGCGAGATGTGAGGTTTACAGGGAGGGATTCGGGGATCCTAATGCGAGGAATGACAGATGCGGCTGGCCAAGCCACCTGTGGGCCTTGTGAATGTGCATTTTTCTGACATGTTCTCTTTGCAAAGCATTTGACCATGCCGAGTTCTATGGGACACTAATATCACTCCCGTGGTAAAGGCAGGGATGCAGCAGGGAAAGAGGCTTGCCCGAGCACAGGGTGGCATTCTGTGGAGGAGTGGGAAAGCACGTGGCATAAAAAGGAACACAAAACGCAAAATAAAGAGAAACGCAGATGGACAGCAAGTCTGAAAAAATATTTAACCTCACCAGGAGTCAATTAAAGTCAAACAATCGTGTTTTACCTATAAAATTGAGAAAAATTATTTATAATAGAAAATTACCAGGGTGGGCAGAAAAGACACTCTATACCCTGTTGGCAGCAGCGTAAATTTAAATTTAATAATGAGACTCAAAAGTCAACACCCAAAAGCCAACCCATTTGGTAGGTTACTCAGCATCTTGTCATTTAGCCTAAGGAAAATATCAGGGATGTCCCCAAGGATTTAGGTACAGACATATTCATGTAGTGTTATTAGCAGTGGCAAAATATTAGAAACAGCTTCAACATCCCCAAATAGAGAATTAGTTAAATTAATCATGGTAACTGCATGTGATGGAATATCAAACAGCAATATTTTTTTATTTTTTTGCGGTACGCGGGCCTCTCACTGCTGTGACCTCTCCCGTTGCGGAGCACAGGCTCCAGACGCGCAGGCTCAGCGGCCACGGCTCACCGGCCCAGCCGCTCCGCGGCATGTGGGATCTTCCTGGACCGGGGCACGAACCCGTGTCCCCTGCATCGGCAGGCAGACTCTCAACCACTGCGCCACCAGGGAAGCCCGAAACAGCAATATTTTTTAAATCATGTTTTTGAAATTACTTTTTTAATCGCATAGAAAAAAATGCTAATAAAAAAGTAAGATACCGTGGGATCCCAATTTTGTTGATGGAGATAGAGATATAAAGATAGACGTCTTTCTGTCTCTCTAATATATATGTAGATATTACATATGTGTATATACAGGAGATATATGTATATGAGAGAGATTTGTATGGTATATATGTCATACATACACATATGAAGAGAGACACACTGAGAGAGACAGAGAAAGAGAAACAGAGATGGAGAAGAACAGAAACAAAGGGGAAAGAACCTAGTACTCCCACATGTAAGCAATAGCCTGAGTCTTTCTGGCCACTTGGTGGCAGTTTGGAAAGTGTTCCTTCCTATCTCCTTATAACCTATCTTAGTTTAAGAATAAGCCCATAATAAATGGTTGGGGCTTTGAAATTTTGTTTGAAAAGATGATCTAGGTCTAGTCTGAATGATTTGTGAATTACTTATGCACTAATGTATATTTATTGATCATGAATCAGAGGATTTCAGACAGGGTCTGGGTTTTAGATTTCCTTAGTGGAGGGGTGGGGATCTCCATCACCTGGAGTTCCCTCACATCACAAGGGGAAGGACAGCAGACTGTCAGCGTTTCCACAGCCCTTTAGAAACCCTGTGTTCTTATAAGGAGGCTACAGAGGTGAACCCAAACCAGGACTTCCTTTGTCTTTTTCTGAAATTATATCAGTTCTGTTATACATGTTGTTGGATCAGCCACACTGCAGCTGGTTAGATATGTCTTTGACTAATAAGAGAATTGGAAGATGAATTAAATGATAGTGAACAAACGACATTTGCTTGGTAGCTGGATGTGCAGAACTCTTCCAAAACGATGGATCTCTTAAACAAAAGTAATAAAGAGGGTTGCCGATAGTGAAAAAGCATTAGAGCCAGACCTACACTTTCTCCACTGTGCCTTTCCTCCGGTCTAATCTTTCAGGAGCTCTGGAAGAAGTGCGGGTCTGGCTCAAATGTTGTCATGCATAAAGGGGATGATGACGACTTCCTCACAGAGGGGATGTGAGGATTCTATATAGAAACATAGCCCATGGAAATATGCACACCCTACGACCCAGCAATGCCACTCCCACGGAGATTTCCAACAGAAATGCTTACAGGTGTTCACCAAAAGGTACATAATACACTGCTCACAGCAGCACCATTTGTAACACCTCCAAACTGGCGACAACTCAGTGCCCATCAACAGTGGACCAGATAAGCAAATTGTGGTATATTCACACAAGGGGCTCCTGTTCAGCCATGAGAACGAACAACCTAGAACCGCATGCCACAGATGCGGAGTCAAGAAAGCCAGACGTAAAGTAACACAGGCTGAAGGACGCCATTTATAAAATGTACAGAAACAGGAAGAGATCATCTATGCTGTTAGAGATTTACCTTTGAGGGTGTAGGGACTGGAAGGGAGCTTGCAGAGGGCCTTGGGGTGCTGGTAATATCCTGCTGTTTGATCTGTGGGATGGTTACACGGGTATGCTCGGTCTCAAACAAATTCATCGAACTCTCCACTTTGGATGTTGCAGATTTCTGTGTGTCTATTATACTTTAAGAGAAAGTTAAAAAGAAAACTAGCTTGGTGCCTGGCACACCCTTGATTGCAGCATTATGTCATATTACTTGTTAATGTCATTGCTGTAAAGCTCTTACTGGCAAAGCCCTAGGTCTGAGTCTAGATGAGGATGATGGTGAAATGAAGAAAAAGAGAAAGAAAGAACAGGGAAAGGACAAGAGGGATGTGGTGGGCAGACCCCCACGGTGCCCCCAGCCCATGATCTCTGCTTCCTTGTGTCCATGCCCTGGTGTGACTCTCTCCCCTTGAGTGTGGGCAGGACCTGTGACTTGATTCTAACCAACAGACTATGACAAAGGTGATGGGATGTATGTGATTATGTCACACAAGATGGTAGCGCCCATCTTGCAGGTAACTCTCTCTCCTGGGCTGGCTGTGAGGAAACAGGTGGCCACACTGGGAATCCCCACATGGAAAACAGCCTGTAGGACCTGCGAGCAGCCTCCAACCAAGAGCCAGCAAAAAACAAGCTCTCAGTCCTCCAGCCTCAAGGAACCGAATGCTGCCAACAGGCCTGTGAGCAGGGAAACGGATCCATCCCCAGTCGAGCCTGCAGAGGACAGTGCAGCCCTGGGCAGCATCTTGATTGCAGCATTATGAGACCCTAAGCAGAGGATTCAGCTAAACCTGCCTGGAGTCCTGACCGGCAGAAACTGTGGGATAATAAATGGGTATTAAGCTGCTAAGTTTGTGGTAGTTTGTTACACAGCAATAGATAGTACAAGGGAGGGCAAACAGCCATGCACGTGGTGGGTATAAAATATGTCTGATGACATGAATGGAAATTGTGACCCTACATTTCAGAATATTTCTATTTAAGGTGACCCTGTGATCTAGATGTCCCTCCTGTAATGGCTGGCCATTTGTCCCCCAGCAGGACTAAGCTTGGAGTCTGCCATCACTGAGGTCATCACTCAGACACATCTGGGCATGGATCTTGGCTCTACTGCCATTTGACCTTGGGAAAGTTCCTTAACACTTCTGAGTCTCAGTTTTTTTTGACTGATGGGGATAGTGATGTTTTGCCTGGCACAAGGCACACAACGAAGACTAGGTTTCTTCCTTCCTTGCAAAATGACACGTTACTGCACTCAGAAACAGAAGGCCAGACAGAGTGAGAGGAAGTCTGGAACATTCTGGGCCCACCTGAAGCAGACGAATGAAATTAAGCTACCACATGAAGAAATGGAGCAAGAGACCTTCTAGTTTCAGGCTTGGCGATCCCTCAGACAGAGGGCCCCCAAGCCGGGAGCTTCCATCCTGGGACAGTAGCACACACACAGACCTCTACAAGGCACCAGCTCACACATACAGATCAGTATGTCAGAGCAAAGAGAGAAGGAAGCAGGCAGGGCAGTTTGCCAAAGACAGATGCTGTGCATGGGCTGTTCAGCTGAATTTCTGGTCCAATAAATCAATCTGCCTTAAGAGAGCTCTTCCAAGTCCACGACTGTAATTGGAGCTACCTTCCTCACGGGCTGTTTGTTATGTTCAAGGTCAGGTGACAAGTACAGGTCTTCAGAGTCACACATAGTCACTCTTCACCTGCCTCTGGAAAAACTCTGCAATATCTGGAGAATCGGCTAAGAGCTAGTCTGTCTGCAGGTGGTTGAAAAGTTGGGAGAAATAGGGTTGGCTTAACCCCTGATTTCTCTCCTTATTGCATCTCCAGGCCTCACTTCAACATTCTCACTAGGATGCCTCCCCTAAAACCAACATCTCCATTAATTTGCTATTTGCTGAGTCTTGCTGTAGCAGAGATACCTGGGCACCAGCCCAAAAAAGAATCAGATAATAATAACGGTTGCTGTTTATTGAGACCTGATTCGGTGCCAGCCAATGCACCAACCATGCATTTCACATGTGTTACTTCGTTTAAATCCACAACAAACCCCAGAGCCAATTCCACTGGGTGTCTGTTTTCACAGATGAAAAACAAGTCCAATGAAGTTAAATAGCTTTTGCCTAAGGTCATAAAGCTGGGAGTTGACACAGTCAAGATTAGAAGTGAGGTCTTTCTGACACCAAAAGCAGTTTCTAAGCAAGAAGCTACACTCTGGGTCTGACTAGTAGATAACTGGTTGTATCATCATCAAGTCTCATTCATTGTTGGCCTGCTTATGTGAAGGGCTGCTCACGAATGTGAAGCAATAGTCCCTAGTCTCACAGTATCCACAGGGCACTGGGGGAAGGCAGAGAACATGCATGTAAGGATTATTAACATCTCCAGTGCCATATGAACCTGTACCGAGCACACTAGTGGAATTTGATGGAGAGAGAGCTGCCTGTGGACAAGTAGGGTCAGGGAGTATTTCTTCCAGCAGAGGGGACCTGAGCTAGAGTGAGGTCACTCCAGACTTGGTGGTTGAAAAGGATGAGGAGGGCATTGTAGTCCTCCAGTGTGCCACGCGGCAAAGGCAAGGAGGTAGCAATGGGCAGAGAGCTCAGGAGCACGCTGTTGGCTGGGAAGAGGATTTGTGAAAAGCAATGATGGGAAATAGGCAGGACAGAAGGCTCAAGCCTGGCTGAAGGCTGATTTCATTCTACAGCCAACACGAGGTTTATTTGAGAAGACACCCGCGACTGTACACAACTTGGAAGGTGACCAGTTCCTTCACTTGTTTAAGTGACCACATTCACATGTTGGCAGCGCCCCTCCAAGGCAAGCTTTGTGGCTGCCTTCTCTCGGCTTCTCCTAGGCACCCAAATGAGCTGTTCGGAGATGGAAGCGACTTAGGAATGGGGCAGTGTCTCCAGAAGGCTAGAACCAGATCTTCAGACCATCACCCCCACTGTCTGCTCAGGCCAGGAGCTCGATATGGGGGTGTCCGCAGGGGGCCAGCATGGATCCTTCTGTTCTCAGTAGAAGGGCCCTGTCACCAGCAACCTCAATGCCAAAAGTTCCTTGCTCACCCCTCCCACAAGAAAGGTGAAAGTCCCTGGCCAGGGGACCTTTATTGTAGAAGCGTTACTGAGCAGACCCTGCCTTTTAGAGATGTTTGTAAAACCTGGTAAGTAACGGCCCCGGCAAGCTCTTTATTCTAAGAGCAGCCCCGGACACCTTGGCCGTGAGCACCTGCTCTGGGACTATGCAGCTGACCTGCATTTCATCAAGGATGGAGACAGGTGAGAACCCAGGGGCCGGGTTTGCGCTAGAGGAGGTGGAAGGTCATCTGCACACTGTATAAACTGGAGCAGCCCACGCTTGGAGTGGGGAAGAAGTTTAATAATAGTAAACAAACTGCCTTGGAAAGGGGTGACCTAAAGGGGAACCGGTTATTAGGGGAAAAAAAAACACCACCACTGCTTTTATGGTAACCCTCCTCAGTCTATAATGAGAAAACCTCTCTCCAGTGTAAACAACCTCCTAACATGAGTCACCCCAAGACCAGCTCCCAACCCTCAGCCCAGGAAGCAGGGCACAGAGAAGCAGTCAGGTGTAAATTATAGGAGCCCTTCAGGGCAGGAAGCAAGGGGAGTTATAATAGTAAATCAATTTCACATAAGTGGGATTAGCAGTTAAATAAATAGCAGTCCCACTGCTTACCCTGCCTGGAATGCTGTGTCTGTCCCTCGCCAGGAGACAGAAAAACCTTAAGGGCTGAGCAGGAACCAGGTCACAGCACTGTCGCCTACCTGCGCGTAAGGACACCTCCTCTGGAAATATAAGGCAGAGAAATGTTTGTGTTTGAAAAGACATTCCGAGTTGGGATGAGATGTACGTGGGGGGAAAGCAGCCTCCCATCCATGGTTCGGCCACCTTTTATGGTGGCTGTGATGCCCCATGAGCCCATGGAACCCTAAATGCAGCCTAAACAGTGGCAGAGGGGTCACCCAGGGCTTGGGGTGAATCGGGGGCAGTGCGTTCTAAGGACGGACCCATCAGGAGCTTCCATTCCAGGCTCAGTATGTGTTGGTTTTATTTTTAAATTGTCGACCTCTTGTTTGTTTGTTTGAGCTTCTTAAGGCTTCTGCTCCTTTCACAGTTTGAGAGCGGCCTCTGCTTAGGCAAGTAGAGTGCTCGGTTCTCTGGGACCCTGGGGACTACGGGGCACAGGGTTTGAGGTATGTCAGGCCAGCTAGTTTCCTCATCTGCAAAGTCGGGTTAGTCAGACTTCATAGAGTTGCTGCGAGGACTGAAGTACATTAAGTTAGAAGCAAACAGCCCCTAATCTGAGCTCTGCCGTGCTGAAGGTGTACACGTCATTAATAGCAGCTCCCTTCCCCCCACCCCTGCTTCCCATAAAACAGTGGACCCAAATAAGAGGATCTGTACTGGACACTATCTAAGGAGTCTCTCAGTATCAAAATCTTCCTAAGGTGGTGAGAATCACCCTCCCTTGAGGTAGTTCTCAGTCAGGACCTCCAGGGATACTTCACGAGGCTGTGGTCCTCACTCTGCCTTTGCCTAGAACCTTGAGCTAAATCCAGGTGGATCTGCAACCCGAGGCTGCAGAGGGGAGGCGGCGGGGAGGAACATTCTTCTGAGTCCCTTAACCAGGGGTTCCTAAACCTTTTCAACTATACCCACTTGGGCAGCTCCAAAGAACACCAACGTCCCACCTATTTATTCCATGCCTCTCCTGAGTTTGGTAATTAGGGGAATGAGCTTAAAGGGAAGGAGGTGAGAATCGCAGAGGAACCCAATGAATTTGTTGCACTGAACTTGTTGAACATGTGACATCAGACTCACTACCCATTTGTATTAAAAGAGAAGAGCCTGACATACACTGGATTTTACATCGTGAGTGAACGGCCTCTGGTCTCAAAAACAACCCTACTTACATGTATTAACACTAATCTAAATCGTGAGATGCAAGTTAGAATAGAATAGCATAAATCCACGGCAGGCAAGACACTAGGGAAGTGTGCCTACACTAGAGTGTGGCCAATGGTGCCAGGTTGCCCAGATTTCCCCAGTTTTAGCACTGAAAATTCCACATCCTGGCAAAACCCTCAGTCCTGACCAGCCTGGGATGGCTGGCTGTTCACTCTACCATACAAGCAAACTGTGAGGGATTGTGTGTCTGTCTCCTTTAGCAACTGGGATCTATAAGGGATTATTTACTAAACTACAATTCATTTATATCCACGTCTGAATGGTGGACTATTTTATAGGACCAAAATACCCACTCTAGGACAAACCAAAATCTCTCATCAGACTAAAATGGAAAATGAGGGCACAAAACCAATAGTGACTTATAAATAAAAAGTATGAATAACAGCTATTGGAAACCACAACAACTCAAAATGAATGCCAAACAGCTAACCAAAAAGCATCCTTCCAAAAACTGGAGAAATTCCACCTGTGTATAGCCTGGAATAACAAATTTGAGTCCTTGGTGAACCCTGCAAACACTAATTTTAGCTTATGAATACCAAATTCTTGAGGGTTGCTGTCAAGCAGCCTTTAATTGTACGTGAGAAGGAAAGTGTTTGAGTCGCCTGCAGGAACCAGGAAAAAGACTGGCGTTCCTGGGTCATTAACAGTCATCAAAACAACACTTACTTCCCACCAGTGTCATGGCCAATGCCTTCAAAGGCACTGCATTAACTCATTTAATAAAAGAGAAAACTAAGACCCAGGGAAGTTAAATGACTTTTCAAAGCTATGATTGTCATAGAGACCCCAAAAAGATTTTCTGAGTATTATAGAGGTGTGTTAGAGAGCAGAGTTGTAGGGTTTTCAGGTACTTAATCTGTCCTATTTAGTCACTCTCTCCAGATACATCTAAATACTGAAAGAGGATTGATTCAGTTGTTTCCCAAAAAGATATGTTGTGGTTCTAACCCCCAGTATCTGTGAATGTGACCTTGTTGGGAAATAGGGTCTGTGAAGATGTAATCCAGTTAAGACACAGTCATCAGGGTGTGTCCTAATCCAGTATGACAGGTGTCCTTATAGGAAGAGGGAGAATGAGACACACACACAGGAGAACACCATGTGAAGACACCGACACAGAGGGAAGACGGCCATGTGAAGACAGAGATCTGAGAGATGCTGCCACAAGCCAAGGAACACCTGGGGCTACCAGAAGCAAGAGGCAAGGGAGGATCCTCCCCTAGAAGCTTCAAAGGGGGTACAGCCCTGCCCACACTTTGATTTCCAACTTCTAGCCTCCAGGACTGTGAGGGAATACATTTCTGTTGTTTTAAGACACTTGGTTTGTGGTACTTGGTCGCAGCTGCTCCAGGAAACTCATACAAGACCTGTAAGTGGCTCTCAGCCCTCAGGGGCTGGGTATCTGGGGAACAAAAGAGGGAGGGACAGTTCCTAATCCGTGTCTTCACTGTGTCTTCCCGGTCTCTGTGATAGCAACATCAGAGTGCTTTGGAGTCTCCCTCCCTGGGGAGGTGGGCACACAGCCCAGGCATGGAGAGGGTGGATGATGTCTGGGCAGCAGGAGGGTGGGGGGCCCTGGCAGGCACGCTCCCTTGCTCACTGAGGGTGCTCTTCTTGGTCAAGTGCTTCCAGGAGGACCCCTTGACATTTTCCTGTCCACACGCCATTTGGCAAGGGCACTGGATTTGATGAGCCATCCTGCCCTTCTCTGTTTTTTTTCTAGGACAAAAGCAAATTGCTCATCAGATTACTGGGGGAGGGGCTACCTCTGTGGAAACTAAGAAGATTGCACATTATTTTGATTTCAGGTTTAACATCTTAAAAAGCAACAAACAGACTTGGTTGGGTTACAAACTGCTCTGTGATCTGAGTGCCCGTGAGCTTCCACCCAGAGGAAAGAGGAAGCTTCCCAGGGCCAGGATGGCACCAGCCAGTGCAAGGTCGATGGTTATAAATATTCACCGGACACAAGTATGATTCTAATTTTATAAAATAAATGTACTTACATATGTATCTGTATATGAAAATACCTGGAAAGGAAACACCAAATGCTATCTATCCAGGGTAGAATTATGAATGTTTTAATTTACTTTTATCACTTTTCTAATATTGCTACAATAAACTCTAATGGAAGGAAAGTTGTAATAAAACTAACAAAAGGAAAACCACCCATAGTTACAGCTCTTGAGCACAAATGCCGTTATTATTTTGATGCCTGATGGACAGCTGAAAACATGCAGAGAGCGATAATGATGTAAGTACACATAATACATAACGCTAACCCTTTCTTACTCTGTAAAGGAATAAAGAGAGCTTTTTCCAGTGAAGCACCTTTTTTCCTAGCTGGAAACACATTATCCCGTGTTTACAAAACTGTGGTTTCACTTGAAGTCATCACAGGCATCTCCCATGTTGTTCTAAACCCTTCATTCTTAATAAGATTTAATAGGTGCATAACAGTCCCCTAAGTGTATAAACCTTCATTTACTTAGTCCCTATAATTGGACATTTTAATTTTAGGTTTGGAATTTTAAAATTAGGAATTTTGTGTTTCACTTCTAACATCAAAAGTTCAGAGCGCCAGAGAATTTACAGGTTGTATTATGTCTTTTAATCCCTTTGGTTTATTTTTATTAATAAGCAGTAATTTACTCCGTAACTCTCTGTAGCTCATATGCATGTGTTTATTTATGTCTCATCAAAGTGTTATCCCCCTTTCTTTAAATTACAACTTTTTAGACGTCTCCAGCATTTTGTGTCCCAGGATACACTTTGATTTGCCCTCCCCTGTGGGATGGCAACTTCCCTTCTGCTGAAGCTGAGAGAGGGTTTGCAGAAACTTCTTTAGAGCTGAGATTCTCCTAACATGTCTGGTGCATGAAGTCGGCGGCACCTGGTCTGAGGGAGGTGGGGCTCTGCTGGTCAGCCACCGCCCTGTGCTCCCACCAACACTCACCGTCTGGAAATCAGCCGAGTTGCAGCTTTGGTTGTTTGACGGAAGCTTAGGTTTGGGCCTGTTTTGCCCCATACCAGCCGGGTGGAATTCTTGCCACTATTTTGCACTTTGCTACTAGTCTTGTTGGAATGAAAGTGATTTTGAATATCAGTTGATATTGAGTAAAAGAATACTATTTCTGCCACCATGCCTCCACTTTCCTGAAACCCCAGGGCTATTTTCAACTTGAATCCTGCCCTCCCTTCACCCATATGACTCCCCTGCCTTTCTGCAAGGAGGCAGATATGTGACATACGTCACTCTTCATGCCGTGCCCGTGGCCAAATCACCGAGTGGTCACTGCATTTTTTCCGGCAAAGCCTGGACACAGCGCTGGTTGGCAAGACACCTGAGGAAGAAAACTGTGTGATCCTTGGACTCAGTGATGTTTCGTGTCTCTTCCAATGATGATATTCTATGAACCTCTATCCACATCTTTCCACTTTCACCTTTTTAATTTAAAATCTGGATTGTGTAGGATTGCAATCAGAACACAAGAAGTCTCTGCAGTGACACAAGTCCTTGTGTGGGGAATCCGGGTGCAGGGAGCGGAGCCTCCCAGGACCGTGCAGTGTGAAGCAGGAACAGCCTGGAAGCTGGAGGAGGAGGATCTGTGAGTGGCACGCTGACAATAAACCCAAACCAGGTGAAACAGGGACATTTCCTTAACTGCACTTGGCTAAGGATTTTCACCAATCCTTGGTGAGGAGTGAGTGGAAATTAATAGCAGAATCCCACTGTATATCTGTACTTCACAGTATATAATTATGCTTGTTTACTTTACAGTAAGCTGTCTAAGATTCTCTTTCCAGAGTGAAGATTCAGACCATCTCAAATAATTCTTTTGCTGTCTTTAGAAGTCCTACAGTAAAAACGTTATTGGATATCATTATAATTATAAATCTGTAATGGAGGGTCCCACAGGTGACTGACCAAACAAGATTCCAACTCCCAAAGTGAGACAACGAGGTTAACAGAACCCTTTCCAGATTGCTGCTTTAATGATGCTTAGTTTAGAACCAGGGGTACTACATGTTACAGCAGTGTCAGAGGGCTTATCCGTGCAGGCATGGCCTGCATTTATTGAGCACTTACGATGGGGTGGGCGTGTGTTGGGTGTTAGGGATACAGACGAAAATAAAACAGAGTCCATAACCTCAGGAAGCCTCTGGGAAGTACATAAGCAATAAAAATGTGAGTAGGAATACGATTTTAAAGAAGAGAGGGTCTGGAATAGTCACTAAGGGACAAGGATATGGAAGACAATGAGAAATTAATAAAAAGACTATGTTAGTCCAAGCCCATCTTGTGACAGACCAGGTCCGTGGAACCTGTGTGAAACATTTAAAGAGATGAGAGGGCTGCTTTCTGTTTCATGCTCCGAGGGCATAAATAGCACACGCAGTGAGATTCCAGAGGATCTGGATGGTTTTGAACATCAAGATGTCAGGTGGCAAGTGTCCTGTAGTGCGTGCAGATGGCTTAAAGTGGGGCATGTAAGCGAGGAGCGGAATTCACATCCCGCTGGAGTAGGGGGAGATGAAGCTATTAAGGAACGACGATTGAAATGTTCATCTTGGAGCACAGCTGCAGGAAACACGGCCAGCGAGATACAGGTAGGCGATGGAAGAGGGAGTGTTTTATCAGCTTCCATCCTTGCGTGATGCCAACCTCTGAGAGGTGGGGAAAGGGAGTCTGGAGGCAACCCAGCTTTGTCAATGCTCAGCCTCAAGAAGCTTAATTGCCAGGAAGGCTTTCGCAGTTGGGGGTCTCAGTAAAGGGGACAGAGCTTAAAACTGAGCTGTTAAAATTACTGGTGGAATTTATAACTCTACCCTCAGGCCATTTGGCCTTGGGATGTGTGATGGCATCTAGTGGAGCCTCACCTATTCATAGCGCTTGACCTTGAGAAGAATCGGAAAGCCTAGATGACTGCCCTCTAAGCTCCCATCCTCCACTCCTCAAACCTCCCCTCAGGTACTATGGTTTCCAGCTGCATTTCCTGCCTCTGTCCACTTATTCAAGCAGCCTGGCCCCACTTGATAATAATGAAAATTATAGCATGCCTCTTTGTATCTGTATATAGCTCACAGCTTACAAACTCTGACAATTTTTATTTCATTTGATAGAACGACATGTAGACGGAGGCAGAGTACATGTTATTATCTCCCCATTTTACAGCAGAACAAACTGAGGCTCAGAGTACATAGGTGTTTTCTCAGAGGCTCATAACAGGTAAGTAGTGCTAGATGTCCAACTCAAGTCATTTGACCATAAAGACCACTGCATTATGAGTGGTCTTTATAAGACAGTGTGTCTACACAGTTGATTGTAAGTCGCTGATTGGTCTGCCACCTTATAGCTGGATCTTATGTTTCTGGATGAGGACTACTTCCTGAGAGAAGAAATGCTCCCCCCGCCAGCAGCCAGGTTTGGAGAATGTAGGGGCCCAGCCCCCCTTTCCTAGATAGAAGGAGATGGTGGTAATGATGGCGGCCATCCCAATGTCATGAATAAGAAAGACTCAACCTGCAGGGCCCTGCCCCAGCCCTAATCCAGTTTGCGGTGGCCGGAATCTTCGTCCCCAACACCTAGAAAGTTTTGGCATAGTAGTCATTTGTCGTTTGGGCACTCAGCATCCATTTCTCCTTCATTTGCTAACAGCATGTAGAGAGTTAGATGACTCCCCTGCACTGTGTGTCATCTTGGGGTTCTTCTCTTTCCTGGCCTACGGTACACAAGTAGTCCTAGTACAACCAATCAGGCTCTCTCCTGGGACTTCGACAATTGCTCCAAGTGAGACAGAAATCGTGGGAGCAAATTTGTTCCAGGGACAGAGCCCCAAGGCAGCTATTATTAATTAGTTTCTCCTGCCCAGACCCCAGTACACTCCGGTTCCTGTCCTTTTCCAAGCCCTTGGACCCGCCACTGGATTCTGAAAGCCACCTGGTTGCCCCTGTAATAAAATCCTTTCCCATCTAAGCTAGATGTCAGTTTCTGTCGCTTGCAACTAGAGACCCCCCCCCCCCAGTCTCTTCCCTATTTCCTCCTTCTCCTCTGTCTCCCTCTTAGGGGAAGGAGAATAGCATAAAGGGAAGAGCCATAGCATCAAAGTAAAAATCTGACTTTGCATCTAATCTATGCCAAGGCCTCGACTTAACATCAAATTAACAGTGATTTACATGCACACAGGACACTTTTAGTGGTGCTTTTATCAATAGATCATGAGACATCGGGTCAATTAAAAATAGCTTCTAAGATAAGTAAGAATAAGGAAGGAATTCATAAAGCTGAGGGTAAAGCTGTTTATCCTGGGGGGAGACACGGAACCAGAGCAGGTTCCACAGTCCTCCCTCCATCTGTAAGGGGAACTTTGTCCTAGATAGTGTGGGAGAAAAGAGGACGGGCCCAGAAATATTCTCTACAAAGAAGAGTAAACATTCTGGGGACCCTGGGCACCAAGTGAGACAACCGTCCCTTTTCACCTGGGATAAAGAAGACACTGAGTTGGTGAGCGCACTGAGGGCAAAGTCGGCAATTCCCGCGACATCAGCCGTCCCCGGCTCAGAAGGTGTGACAGCCCTTTCCTGTTATGCATCATCTCCCACTTCACACTGCACGTGCAAAGAGGGGTCATGGGGCTGTGCGTGGGCCTCCCTGCGTTACCCAGAGGTGTGTGTGTGTCCCCTCCCCCGCGCCCCACGCCTCCCCAGGGGGCTGTAATTAGGCTTCAGGAAGTCAACAGGCGGCTAAAATATCATGGGTTGACTCAGGTTTTTGAAATGTGGAGGCAAAACCCCAGGCTGCTTTGCTTCAGCCCCGCCCATTTTGGTTGCTTGGAGCAGCTCCTGCTCTGTGCTCAGCGCTCTGAGTCCCCTTCCGTCAAACTTGAAAGCAGCATTTTGGGGGTGTTTTTTAAAAATGTTTTGGTCTTAGATGATAATTAAGCATTGACTTGGCTCCATCCACGCAGCTTCCACCAGACCTGGAGGCAGGAGCCTCTCCTGCGGGAACGGCAGAAGTTCCAGTGGGGTGCCCTGACCGGCCCCACCTTTGTTTGGAGCCAGAATTCAGCTCAGATCTCTCGTCCATCAAGTGATTTGAGTGTCTGTTCAGATGCCTGTGCCCAAATGAGCTCTACAGGGTGGGCCACATCCATAGGCCTCCTGGGATTTTCTATCAGATGAGAGCTGTCTGAACTAGGCCCTCTGCGTGGCCTATCTAGAGTTGAGTTTATAGCCCGGAACTTTCAAAATTGTTAAAAACCTGTGTCTGAAGGTTTTGGTGACCAGTGATTCCTCAGAGGCAAGCCTGACATTGGACAGGGCAGGAAAGAAGAGGTCTCCTTCAGATCCCCTCACTGCAGGGGTGTCAGCTCTGGGACACTGCTGCCAAAGGACACCTTGCTTCCCTTCTCCCTCTTTTTTCTCATCACCTCCAGTAATGAGGATTGGAGAATCCTGGGCACCCATGGATACCATTGCTGCTGGCTAATGTCTGCCCAGAGAGAGGCTGTGCCTTCTTAGGTGAGGAACTGGATCTACTTGGTAGCTTCATTCACGTGTTTGATTGAGATGGACTTCTGTGTGGTCTTGTGGCATCTTTTCACTGTGATTAATTTGTATTTCTCTCAGGGGTCAGGTTCCACACAGCTCCCCAGCTGCACAGGTTTGAATCTCTGCTCTGACATTTGCTAACTGCATGGGCAAGTGACTCAATATCTCTGAGTGATGCTTCCTCAGCCCTAAATGGAGATACTGGTGCTTAGAGAATTGTGGTGTTTAAATAAGATAAAGGGTAAAGCATTTGGCATATAGTAGGTGTCTAATAAATGTTAGTTTCCTTCCTGTGGTTGATTGATGGTAGTAACAGCCACCATCTCTTCCCTGCGATCAAAACAGGTCAGTATGAAAGAACATCCTGATGGATTAGTGATGTCTGCATGAGCGCAGGAATGGCAGCATTCTGATGACAATTTACCATCTTCAGCCTAGATGATATTTAAAGTCCCTTTGATCTTTAATGGTACGTGACTAATGGCATTTGTTTCAAGACACAGCCATGCCACCCAGAGTCTGCGTTACTTAGGGTGGTCATGGGAGAGGGAAGATGGGTATTAGACTTTTCTTGTCTGGATTTTTCACCCAGAAACCTGAAAATGGTTAGTCTGGTCTAGAATCCTCCCCACTGCAGACATGCTGGCTGCTATGGGCAAACAAACAAACAACCAGAAACCTTAGAATACAATAGATGGAAAGAAAAGTAAAGGAAGGATTAACATAAAATTCAGCGTTTCCTTTGGGAAAAGGAAAAGAATTCCACTGGAGTGAGTAATATTCTTGGTAATATTCGAATTTTAAGCAGGCTGGTAAGTACTTGGGTGTATAGTATGTGAATATTTTTAGGATATTCACAGAGTTGAGCAACCGTCACCATGAGCAATTTTAGAGTATTTTCATCACCCCCAAAAGAAACCCCATAACTGTTTCTCCCCATTTCTCCCTAAGCCCCCCAGTCCTAGACAACAAATAATCCACTTTCTCTCTGTAGGGAATTACCTATTCTGGACATTTGATATAAGTGCAGTCATACAGTGTGGTCTTTCACGATTGGCTTTTTTCACTTAGCATAACGTTTTCAAAGGTCATCCTTTTGGTAGCATATATCAGTACTTCATTCCTTTTCAGTGCTGAATAAGGTTCCATTATGTGGAGAGACCACATTTTATTTATCCATTTATCAATTGATAGACATTTGGGTTGTTTCCACTTTCTGGCTGTTATGAATAATACTGCTATGAATATTCATGTACAAGTTTTTGTGTCAACCTGTGTTTTTACTTCTCTTGGGTATGTACATAGGAATGGAATTGCTCAGTGATATGGTAACTCTATGTTTAACATTTTGAGAAACCGCCAGACTGTTTCTCAAAGTAGCTGCACTG
Organism: Phocoena phocoena; assembly: GCF_963924675.1. Classification (NCBI taxonomy): domain Eukaryota; kingdom Metazoa; phylum Chordata; class Mammalia; order Artiodactyla; family Phocoenidae; genus Phocoena; species Phocoena phocoena. The sequence continues at coordinate 29,552,310 of NC_089234.1, forward strand.
TTTTACATTCCCAATGTATACAGCAATGTATAAGGGGTTGAATTTCTTCACATCCATGTCAGCACTTGTTATTGTCTACCTTTTTTATTATAACCATCCTAATGGGTGCAAAGTGGTATTTCATTGTGATTTTGATTTGCATTTCCCTCATGGACAGTGATGTTGAGCATCTTTTCATGTGCTTATTGGCCATGTGTATATCTCCTTTGGAGAAATGTCTATTCAGACCCTTTATTTGTCTTTTTATTATTGAGTTATAAGTGTTCTTTATATGCTCTAAATATAAGATCCTTATCAAATATAATTTGCAAAAGTTTTCTCCCATTTTTTGGGTTTTATTTTCACTTTCTTGATCAAGACTTTGGTCTTGAAGCACAAAAAATTTTAATTTAGATGGTGTCCAGTTTATCTATTTTTTCTTTTGTTCTCTTGTGCTTTTGGTGTCATATCTAAGAAACCATTGCCTAATCCGAGGTCATAAAGATTTCCCTAGGTTTCTTCTAAGAGTTTTATATAGTTGCAGCTCTTACATTCTGGTCTTTGACCCATTTTGAGTAAACTGTTTGCATATGGTGTGAGATAAGAATCCAACCTCAATCACTTGCATACAGATACAATGTATTTTATGACCTAGTCTCAGAAGTGACTTTCCATTATTTCTGCCATATTCTAGTGACCACACAGGCCAATCCTATGCAATGGAAAGACTACACATCCCCTTCTAGTCATGAAGACCAGGAGTCCCTGGGCATCAACTTGGCAGCTGGTTACCATACCACAGACTTTCAGTATTCACAAATCAGAGAAATACCTTGATATTACCCTTACTGAATAACAAAAGTGAGATTACAAAATATTCTTTCTTTCTTTTTTTTTTTTTTTAGCGGTACGCGGGCCTCTTACTGTTGTGGCCTCACCCGTTGCGGAGCACAGGCTCAGCGGCCATGGCTCACGGGCCCAGCCGCTCCGCGGCATGCGGGATCTTCCCGGACCGGAGCACGAACCCATGTCCCCTGCATCGGCAGGCGGACTCTCGACCACTGCGCCACCAGGGAAGCCCTCAGCTGCCATTCTTGTTGCCACATTAGAGCTCTAAGGTATTGGTGCCAAAATGCAAACATAGTCCAGGTACATTTCTATTTGCATTTTATAGTTTATTTTGAATAGCTGAACTCCTTAATAGTCATCCAAAGTGTATTATTTTCCTTTAAGAGCACACTTTAAAATGTTTCACAGCATCCAATATGATTTTATTACATCCTAGAATCAAAGTGTTTTCTAAAATTAATGTCTCATTTTATGACTCAAGACTATGGGAAAATAAGCCGAGTTACACATTCAGAAATTACATTACTGGATACTTTTATGTGTAAGAAGTATGCTATGCTTCTCTCTCTTTCTCTCTCCTTCCTGCATTTCAAGGAGAGTCAGAGACTAGCTGATGGGCATACAGATAACAGGACTATTTCTGGTCGCAAAAGAGATTGGAAACCATTTTCAAACGTTAAGTTCCTGATACCTTTTTAGTAGGATGAGATATTGCAATCTGGGGCTTTTTCACTGTTTAAGCATTTGCTAGTAAAAAAACAGCTGCTGTTTTTCTCATTTAAAACACACACAGCAAACCACACAGATGGGGGTTCTCAGCTCCATCCCACCTCCTAACCCCTGGGGATTTTATGTTTCTGGGGAGGGGCGGCACATTGGAGATATAATTCACCTAGCAAAGCTTCAGAAAAAAAGCAAACATAGCCATAAAAGTGGCTCATTTCTTTTGCTGTATTTAGTTGCTTCATGCACCTCAGGTGGCTCTCAAGTCCCTCCAGGTCACAAAAACAAGCTTGTCGCTTCAGAGGGTTGCCCGCAGCTCCAGTGGGCCTTCTGAAATGCAGACAGGAAGGCAGCCCTTGTTTACAAGAGGTCATCTGCAAAGCTGGAAGGCAGCAGCTTGCTGTGATCACTGCAGGAGCTTCCCAGCTGGCTGGCCTGCCTCCAAGTCTCCCTAACTCTGCCCAGACTCCACTCTACAGAGAGCCCTTTCTGAAATGCCCAGCATTTCTCTTCCTGCATAATATCATGCTGATGGCAGCAAGGGAAACGACCAGGCATTATGACCCCCCTGAAGTAGTCTCAGGGGAAAAAAAAAACAAACCTGAATCTGATGACATCTCTAGCTCTAACTCCCAATTTACAGGAGACACAGATAGAGGCACATGTTAAATGACCCTGGGCACACCTGCAAAATCCAGCCTGTGAAAAGCTCTGCAGGACAAATGACTAGGTTTCTTCAACAAAACATTGCAAGAGGAAGAAAAAAAAGAGAGACAGAGATGAAAGAGGAGCCTATGAATTAAAAGAGGCTTTAAAGACCAATTTACAAGCTTTATATGGGTCCTGAATCAAATAAGCAAACTGATAATAAAAATAAGGGGATGTAAACACTTGACTGGATAGTTGATGATATTAAGGAAATGTTGTTCAACATTTTAGATGACTTAAGCTTGTGGGTGTTTTTTAAGAATCCTTATCTTTTGGATACATACTGAATGTTTACAGTTGAAACAATATGATGTCTGGAATTCATGTCAAATTAATTTGAGAGTGTGGGAAGAGGCGGAGGAACAGCTGAAAGAAGACTGGCCTTGAGCTGGTCATCACTGAACGTAGGGCATTCTGATGCCATTCTATTGGGTCCATTACTTTTGGTATACTTGGAAAATCTCTATTATAAATAATTTTTTTAAGTTCTGATGGGTCCCCTATGGTCTAGATCAGCAGTGAGGCATCTCACTGAGTCCCTGATAAAATGTATAGTCTCCCCTTAAAAAATGCATGTACACTCAGATATTTCCGTACCGTATGAGAGATCAGACTCCTGACCCTTCCCTGGCCGTCAGGTTTGAGTATTAACCAGTGCTCTTTGTGGTCTGGTCCCAACTCCCTCTCCAGCTTCTCTCCCCACCTGCCACAGGCTGCCTGCACCCCCTCCTCTGTGCCTCTTCTGTCTGAAGACCTCCCAAGAAAGCTCACTTCAAGTCTCCCTCTTCTCTGTAGTTGTCTCTAAACCAGCAGCGTACACGGCCCACTAGTCCCTGTGGAAGGAATTGACCCTCTGCCCTGCCCTCCGGCAGGCTGTTCATTCCCCAGACCCGCCCTGCCCGGTACTGGAAGCCTGGGCTTACAGGTTTGTTCCTGTTACACTGGGAGCTCCCCTTGGGGCCAATTCACCATTAGCTTTTCTGTGCTGAGCCCAGAGCTTTGCACACAGCCAATACATGTTGGTTAAAATGAATTCAATGGAAAATGTAAAGCCCCAGGGTCACGGGAGAGCTAATGGGATCTCACAGCTCAAATACTACATGTCACAGCAGGGAAATAAAACGCTGAGCTCACTGTGAGCAGGTCTTGGTCACGTTTGTCAGGTGAGAAGTCTGTACCCAGGGGGGCGGGGGCGGATGTGGGCGGCTCAGCCACTGGCCGGCAAGGACTCAGCCCACAGGGCCTCTGCCCTTGATCTCAGCTACAACGTTGAGGCCGCCAAAGACTGGGGGCCAATACGAACCCATCCAGTGCTTCATCCTCTCCCCCCGAGCCTGGGGAGAATGTGTCTGTGAGTGAGGAGGGGTCTTCTCGGGCCAGGGGCAGTCACACCACTCCTGACGGTGTGTGCTGGCCTGTGAACCTGGTGACCACACCCCGCCCCCTGCACACCCCCTCCTGCAGCCCTCACCCCTCCTGTACGCCTGAGCTGCAGATGTATTCATGAGTTCAGCCTCGTTCGCCCCTCAGTGTGGATTAGTGCAATCTACTAGGCGAGGTGAAATGGAAGACTTTTTCACATTCCGGGGGCAGCCTGAGAGCCAAGGCTTCTGGGACTACAAAAGCGAGCGTTACAGAAGAGTTCAGAGGGATGGGGAAGGTTTAATCCAGGGCAGACAGAGTGGCTGGAACTAGGAAAGAAGCCACCAGGCTCCAGAGGAGCGAATACAGGGCAGAGGTGGATCCCAGGGGCTAAGACCCTCACCCGCCCACCGCAACATTTGCCTGGAACTTGGTATTTCTTTTAAACAGTTTGCTTTTCCTGACTTTTAAAAGGCACCCCTGGGCTTGAAAAAGATGGGAGTGGGACAAAGGAGAATACGGTGACTTCTCTGAGCTTTGCCTCAGTGGCTAAATGACAGTGTTAGGTGCAGTGTGGGCAGCTGCAAACTAAGATTCTATTTGCCTTGGTTTCCCTGAATGCCCTGGTAAGGAACTGCTTTCTTGAGCACAGTACTGCAGTGTAGCACTGGGCACTGCACCCGTTACCTTAGGTCATCTACTTGATCATCCTCTGGGGGCTGTAATGTCATTCCTGTCTTACAGCTGAGAAAACTGAATCCCAGCAAGTAAACTGAGTAGTTAAGTCCCTTTCCAAGGAGACAAGCTTAGCAGGTAGGGGCCCCAGGATCAGAAGCCAGGTCTGACTTGTTTAGAAGCTCAGGTCCTGTCACACCATTCTTTTCCACGTGTGGTCCTTGCGATGCGACTCCAAGCTTCTTCAGGGAACTTTCTATGCCTCGAGAATTACTCCCTCAGCTCTCACCATTAATAGTAATGTGGCTCAAACATGAGCTGGTGTTAAATACAAATTATTGCAAATGTTACATGGTATGGACCGGGTACTGGCCTTCCAGGCTGTAAGGGGAGCTGGCAGGGAAGCTGACCCCAGGAGCTGAGTGGGGTCACGCCCACCACTGCAGGCTTGGTCAGGACTTGCTCTCTCCATCCCCCATCCCTCTTCCTCTCTGAACAATGAGGTGAGAATTACGAGGAGAAAGTTCTTTGATATCTGTTCCGGAAGTGCAAGGTTTCTTGCCCCTCCAGGGCAAGGTTTCTGATCCTAAAATCCCCCGCTTCCCCTTCTGTCAGTAACATCTTAGAGGGGGACCCTCAAATCATGTTCCAGGCTTAGTCACGCCCACATTCTCTGACAGATCTGGAAATTGCTCTTATTAACCTCTCATTATCTCATCAGCCATGTGGTTTCGACTTGCCCCGTTTTGTGCTTCAAAGCTGTGCACTGCCCCTCCCTCCTTCCCAGGGCGGAAGAAGGATGTAATGAAGGATGTATGTACAGGGAGGGTTGGGGTTTTTTCCTCCCCTCCCTTTCTTGCCTGCAGAACTTTAATTCTCGTTATTCATTTTTCACATTTCTTCTTTAATCATAGATCTCTGTAGCCTGACGCGCATACTTACCATTTTTCTTCTTTGCTCTTTGAAGGCTTTCGTGGTCACTTCCTGAGTCTCCTGAACCTGTTCCATCCAGAGCTCTTCCTGTGTATATTTTCAGTTATTTCCTTTGTTGCGATTTTAACTCCTATACAGCAACTCCAGCCTCTGGAGCAGAACCCACCGTCCTAGCCTCTTTACCCCTTCCTTCTCCCAGGAAAATGGCCCCAAGCTCCAAAACCTCTGCTTCTTCATGTGTCATAATAGCAATGCCACCTGCCATTGGAGAGGTGTGTTACAATTTTCAAAGCCTGTTTGCTGTCCCAGGTAATCTTCCTAGTAACCCCATGCCTGTTTCACAGAAGGGGAAACTGAGGTTCAGAGACTATGGGAGGTTGCACTGCTGTGGGAAGAGGCTACCCTCCAGGGTCAGGCCTTCAGGACCTGGGGAGAGCCCTGCTCACACAGCGAGATATTCCTCCCTGACACAGGATTCTCCCAGTGCAACCTTTCCTCTTGTCTTGGAGCTTTTGCCTGAGAAGTCAGAGCACATGAGGTGTGTGTCTTGTTGCAGGTAGGGCAGGACTGGAGGAACTTCCTGTGGGAGTGACATACCAGGGAAGAATGTTTTCTCCAGGACAGCAAGGAAGGGCAAGCATCAGAAGAGGTGTGAGCCAGAGGCTATCACAGAAGAAGGTCGAGCCATGTAGCATCAGGGTTGGGAGGGCATTGCCAAAAGTCTCTGGGGGAGGGATGGGAGAGCTGGAGCCCCCACAATGCGTGCTCAGGCAGGGGCCATCGATACACAAGGTCTGCAAATCTCAATGTTTTTCCTACCGCCACGGCAGTGATGCTGCCCAGAGCAGACTCTTGGAGTACTTGCCCCAATTTCTGCCTCAATGACTCTATTCTGTAAAAGAAGAACTTTCCACCTGCAGCATCATTTGTCTTGGAGGTATCAAAACTAGATGCCACATTTCACCCCTACTGGGTCTAACCAGACAAAACTGGTATTGGACATAAAGGAAGACTCTCTTGCGCAGTGAGAAGTGGGGTTTGTTTTAACTCATCGTATACAGACTTATGGATTCGTCATATATTTCATAGTATGCATGTTCATAATATGGATATGGATTCACACATATGGACTTATGGATTTATTCCACCCTCCCCAAGCTATAAGCTTCAGTCCTTAATTAGCATGATCACAAAGAAACTCCCTTTTCTAGAACATGAAATCCCCAGGCTATCATTAGACATCCTAGACCCATTTGGTGAACTTCCTCCCTTGTGTGAGTTCCCTCACAAGGCAGGCGTTTTTTCTCCCATTTAGTTGATCACTGTTGTGGTCTTTGTTTCCCCTTTAATAACTTCTTTCTCTCTCCCTCCAGGAAATCAGTTCAAAATGTAAGTGAGATGATGATGTTTAGTACAGAGAAATCTCAAATATGCTTTCTCTCTTTTACATCCCAGCATGAATTCTTTACTTTCGAAACAAATGAGTTGTAACATGTCACACCTGATTATGACAACGCAGTTTGAGAACCAAACAACCAACCCCCATCATTTTTCCTGCAGGATGCGTCCTATTTTTTAAAGTCAACTGCAAGGACATCAGAGACTCTAGCAAACTGACTGTGGTCAGAATCTCCGTACAGTTTGTGTGGCTGCTGGCAGAATGGTACTAATTTCGAGATTCCTTAAGGCAGTTTCCACTTGGCAAACAAGATGACTGCTCTTCGGTGAGACGGAGCTTTTGGAAGTGGCTTGATGTGGCCATTCACACAGCCATTACTCACGTGCTAACTTCTTTCCCTTCTCTTTTTATGGCTGCAACATTTTATAGTTACACGTTAATCACATTTTCTACTTCCTTCTCCGCTAAGCTCAGCCAAGGCAGTGATCTGTTTAAGAGCTTCCTCTCAGCACGAAGCAAGGATGCCTGAGTTCTTGGCTGACAGCAGCTTGTAGACTTGGAAGCTTTCCCTCTGTTATCCTGGAGAATGTGGGCTTGTTTGAGGTCAGGATGCGGGAAGTGTCTGTGCTGGCCAGACCTGCTGGGTCCCCGGGGAGCCATACTTCAACAGCAAGAGAAATGTATAGCTCTTGCTCTGACTTGGGAGTCCAGATGTGCACACACTGATGAGATGGCACGCTGAGAAGTGTTCAGGGCAAGCACTCAGGCCAGCTGCTCCTCAGAAGCGAGACCTGTAATTCGGCACCAAGTACCCTCTCCTGCCGTTTGTCTGGAATTGACATTGCTGTCCAGGGTGTTTTGAGATAAACTATAAATCTCTCCCTGCCTCTGACTTGATCTAACAAGCTGCCAATGCTCATGGGCTGAGTGGGTAGGTTGGCTCCTCAGTCGGGGACCTCCAGGTGTCCTTCCGGAGGTGGCCTCAGGGAATGAATTATAGCCCCAGGGCCATGATCGTTACTTGGAAATTGTGCACATGGAATTATGGCCTATGTCTGCAGGGCTCAGGAGGGCAGGAGAGCGTAAATGTTCCGGCAGGCTGGTTGATTCACTGAGCTGTGATCCCAAAAGTCTACGGAGAGGAGCACATGAAGGACTTCTTGGATGTGGATGTTAGGAGAGGCTGCTGTTGGTAGACGATGCATACTCTTCCACCAACCCAGAGAGTAACTGATAAACAAGCGGGAACTTCAAGTTCAATGTCCAGAGGAGGCAGCTTTGATGGGGGCAGGTGGTTTATGTCATGGCTGTTGTTTTTTTCTTCCAAGGGATCACACCAAGAGATGCTCATGCCTCAAGACAAGGGTATCTTCCTTTAAATCTAACGTTTTCTAAGGTAAAGTTTTACTGTGTCCCACATACCCTACATAAGACTCCTCCCTTAATCCTCGCAGTAGCTCTCTATGATAAATGTTGAGATCCACATTTTACCAACGAGTACACTGCGGCTCAGAGAGAAAACACAATGTACCCAAGGGCCCCCTGGTAGTAAGTGGCAGAACTGAAGTTCAAATCATGCCTTTTTCTTGAAGTTACTTTACCTCTAAGAAGGTGTATTCATCTTCTTTTTCTGCTATAACAATATATCATAATGACTTAAACAACAGAAATTTATTTTCTCAGAGTTCTAGAAGGTGAGAAGTGCAAGATCAAGGTGCTTCGCTGATTCAGTTTCTGGTGAGGACTCTTCCTGGCTTGCAGACACCTACCTTCTCACAGGGTCCTCACACGGGAGAGAGAGAGAGAGAACACGAGTGATCACTTCGGTGTCTCTTCTCATAAGGACACTAATACTATTGGATCAGGGCTCCACCTTTATGACCTCATTTAACCTTAACCACTTTTTGTAGAGGCCCCATCTCCACATATAGCCACATATGAATTTAGGGTTAGGGTTTCAACATATGAATTTTGGCAGGACACAAACATGCAATCTATGAGGGCTATCAAATCCCACTCGGTATGAGTATTTTGAGGTCATACATGAAAAGCCTTTCTTATGAAGTAAATAGCTGTCTTGCTTATACTAAAGGAGAGCAGGTGGAGAGCTGCCCAAAGGATGGTCTGATGGGAGGGGTGACTAAGGATCGAGGTGACTGGAGCTGAGGGCTAGACTCAGGCCATGTGACCCAGCGAGAGGCGTAGATATGGCTGGAGAAGGAGCATGTGAACCATGGGTTGTTCTGAGTTGAGTGTGGGTGGTGTCTGAGGTTCCCCAAGGGGGACCTGGGATTGTGGATGAAAAAGATTTTCAAGGAAGCAAATAGCAGAGGTCCCCATGTCTCCCCCTCCTTTCCCTGCTCCCCTTTCCTTTCTTTCTCTTTCCCTGTTATTTTATATTATTTATTTATATTGGACTTTGACTCCAGAGCCTTTCAGGCAGGATTAAATAGGGCCATGGATGCCATCTTATATCTCATCTAGCAACATGGTAACTCAACCACCTATAACATTAGTTCCACAAATACATCTAGCCTCTTTTTGAATACCTCCTCTGACAAGAAACTCATGCCTCCTGGGACAACCTATTTTCACATACCTTTAACTAAAACAAACTCCATCTCTCTGCAGGTCCCCGTCTACCTTCTGGGGCAACCCAGAAGGAGTCAGCCCTTTAGGAGATGTTTAGAACAAATGTTTTCTCTCTACTCAAAATTCACAGTTCTCTTACCTGTTCCTCATGCTCAGTGTTTCCATCCATATTTCCACTTCTAAGCGATCTGGTCACTTTCTAAGGTATATTTTCATTTCTACACCAGCAGCAAGCTCTAGTTAGATAAACATGCATTCACAAGAATTAAGCCCATTTTAACTACTCCCTCTATTGCTTCCCTCTGAACCAGAAAGCTGTCATTCCTCCACTCCAAAACTGCTTAATTATCAATGTACCAAAACCACCCAAGGCATAAGGACTACAGCTCTGAGTTAAGATGGTCAGAATTCCTGCTCTCAGAGAGCTTTGAGTCTAATGGAGGAGACAGGTAATAAAGAGGCAAACAGATAAGAATGTCAGGTAAAAAATGCCATGAAATAATAGCATTTTCTTTCACAATCAAACTACAGTTCTAAAGTCTAGTGAGCGCTTATTTTAAGCAAGGCACTTTGCTAATTATGGAACTAATAATCTTGTTTGCAAGCGTAGTTCTTTTTATAGGCTTCATAGAACTTTACACTCTTTGATCCTCACAAGAACCTCATAAAGTAAATAGGATGGGCGCTGTTTTTGACTATTAAGCCCATTTTGCAGAAGAGGAAACTGAGACTTATTCCAGCAGCAACACAGCCAGTGAGTGTGTGAGAACACACAGCCCTCCGACACCAGCACACTCTTCATGGTGTCCAGGTGCCACAAATTAACGAGTTTGCTAATAGCTTATCTGTGTTTCCCCAGCCAGCTCTGATTCAGTCACTAGCGGTATTGTGTGCCAGTTTTTAACAAATGTATGCATTCATATATTTATGCAATGCCTTTGGTGGTTTGGCAAATGTGCCTTGCATCTTACTGTCATAATCAGCCTTTGTAGGGAGGGACCGATGTGGGGAGCCAGGAAGAGGTTTGCCAGTATCAAGAGATCGCAGAGCAAGAAGGCTGGTTTCCAAGTCAAGAAGTGCAGGGTGAGACATCTGGGGAGGTCAAGCGGCCACTAGTTCAATAGCCAGGACTCGGGCTTCCCTGGTGGTGCCGTGGTTGGGAGTCTGCCTGCCGATGCAGGGGACACGGGTTCATGCCCGGGTCCGGGAAGATCCCATATGCCGCTGAGCGGCTGGGCCCGTGAGCCATGGCCGCTGAGCCTGCGCGTCAGGAGCCTGTGCTCCGCAACGGGAGAGGCCACAGCAGTGAGAAGCCCGCGTAACGCAAAAAAAAAAAAAAAAATAGCCAGGACTCAGGGGCAGCTGGGGTGCCCCGGGCAGGTGCATCACGGTGCGCGTCTGCAGGGGGACAGCCGAGCTGGGCCGGCAGGTTTTTGGGGCCGTGGGCACGAGCAGAATGAAATGTGTCCAAACAACTGAGGTGGTGGCTGCCCTTGGAAGTCTGCTAAATGAGGTGGCACTGGCTCCACTCCCCACCCTCGCCCCCACCCCAGCGCTCTGCCTTCCTGGGACTCAGCGCTTGGAAAAGGACAAACCAAAACAGAATGTGCCCATCTTTCTTCGGGTTTCTCATTTTTAGTCTTTTTGTTTAAAAAAAAAACAAACCCACAAAGGACATGTTTTATTCATTCTCGGATCGGTTCTGTAATCATTCCGCTAGGTAACCTCTCTATGACATACACGCACACGGCTACATATCAATCCCTCGTGTTTGCGGGTACCGTGCGGTTAGATGAACCAGTGCCCAAACAGGGAAGCTCAGGTGGATTTGCCATCGAATCGAGGCTGAGCTCTGTCAAGACATCAGGTGAAACGGAGGGGTGGCAGGAAGCAGGCTGCGGGCAGGAAACCAGACAGAATGGAAGGAGACTTGCCCCTGGGCAAGAGAGGGCACGGTGATGCTGCAGACACGGGGCAGCGGAGGCTCTTTATTTTTTCCTCCTGCCTTGACCAGTGGGATGCAGACCCTGCAGAAGGTCATCCTTTCCAAAGTAGCCTGGTCAGAGCAGCAGAGAGTCAAAGGGTCTGAGCTGCGGTAATTATCATTACTAGGAAGACAAGAGGTCTGGGGGCTGCTGAGTGAGCTTCTCTGTCACACACTCAATAGTTAGACCCCATTTTTCTATAGTGATCAGGATGTCCTTAAAATGACATGTGGGATCAAAGTAAAATGTAACCTAGGGGAATAAAGAACAAAGCAAACCTTTAAATTAGAAGAGTCAGATGCTGACAACCTTTGATCAGTTTGATACCATTTGATTCGTTGCTTTTTTTTTTTTTTTTTGGCTGCGTTGGGTCTTCGTTGCTGCATGCAGGCTTTCTCTAGTTGCAGTGAGCGGGGGCTACTCTTCGTTGTGGTGTGCGGGCTTCTCATTGCAGTGGCTTCTCTTGTTGCGGAGCATGGGCTGTAGGAGCATGGGCTTCAGTAGTTGTGGCATGCGGGCTCAGTAGTTGTGGCTCACAGGCTCAGTAGTTGTGGCACACAGGCTTAGTTCATCCACGGCATGTGGGATCTTCCTGGACCAGGGCTCGAACACGTGTCCCCTGCATTGGCAGGCAGATTCTTAACCACTGTGCCGCCAGGGAAGTCCTGATTTGTTTTTTAATTAGCCGCTTTGTGACTGAATCTCTTGAACCCATTTCCTAGTCTAGAACAGGACAGGAACAGGCCAGAGGAACACCAAGATCCTCCATCTCAGAGATACTGGGTTCCTGGGAATAAAACTGCAGGAGAGGGATGAAGGCAGAAGAATACTTGTAAAGAATTCTGCAAGGTCACTAGATGCGTTCAAATCTTGCTAATTCGCCTTTTCTCTGCATCGCATTTCACAGTGTATAGTGTTTTCAAATATATTAGCTCCCTCATTAAATCCTCACACTGACTAGGGGCCACCTCGTTTCACTGATGAGGATGGGGCTCAGTGGGTGGGATTAACTGAGTTACCCAAAGGGATGTGCATCACAGAACAGGACACACATGAGCCCGGGGAGTCTGACTCGGCCGCCCTTGGGCAACGTCTGGCCCTTGAACCTCTCATACGACCCTCCTTGGCTGTACATGCCTTCATCTGTTCCTTGTCTCACACACTCTCAAATTCTTACCTTGACTCCTGCCTACGGCTCATATTCCTGTCCTTGCCCCCACTCCCATCCTTGGGGTACATTTGTTTTTGTTGATCCAGACAATCCTCCGCTCAGAACCCGAGGTTTACTCCGCTTACGCATATAAAGCAAAAGGGTCTTTCCGCCACATCTCCGAACGGGAAAATCAATTCAACAAATATTTATTGAGCACTTACTCTGTGCAAGGCATGATCTGTATATTAAAAAGAAAAATGGTATGGCCTTGGGGTAGTGGAAAAAATAAAAACATGGTTCAACCAACTTGTAAATGTCTGGGACAGTACAGGGAACAAGGGAGGCGCCACAAAGTGCTTTTCCAATCAGATTAATATCTCTATTTATTCCAGAATAGGAATAATGACATCTCGAAGGATATGTCATCCCTTTGGATGGCACTATGACTTCCGTTCCAGAAGCCATAAAAGGAGCTACATCAGGGAGTGGTCTTTGCCTGGGGAAGGAGCTGGGGTCAGAAAGTGAGCGGCCAGAGGCAGCGGGGGCACGCACACCGGGAATGGAGTTACAGCGAAGTGGCTTCTAGGGTTTAAGCGAGATTAGCAGGGAATGTTGTGCTGTGGCTTCTCCTTAGCTACTTTTCCAGGATCCCTTCTTCTTTCCACTTTTAGTACCCAGTTTGGATCCATGTGCATCTTATATGTGCTTTTTTCCTCACAGAGGATCATTATCCATAACCTTCTTGGCACATGAAACTAAGAGATTAATTCAAGGCTTCTAGAAATGTATTTGACTGATAGAAATTGGAGGTACAAAAGAAAGAAAGCAGACAGTGACTAAGGCCCCTGGAGAATATCCCCTTGGCAGTTAGGCTAAAAAAAATCTGCCTTCTAGGGCATCACATGGAATCACAGAAATACAGGGACCCTTAGGGCATGTGACACTCAAGTCCCTGACACCACTTCCAGCAGAAGGCACCCAGCCTCAGCCCAAACACCTGTCCTGGCCGTCACCACCCATGCTGGCCAACCAGTGAATCTTCGGGCAGCTCTGCTTATGCAAGCTCCCTCTTAAAGCTCACATCCCCTATCACTTCCACTCTGTGATCACAACTTCTGCCCTGCGAGGCCATAACAAACAAGCATAATTCTTCGAATTTTCAGTGTCTAGGACTCTAATGCAAGATTAAGTGCTCCTAGCACATAGGGACCAAATTAAACATTTGAGATCCTTTCAAAATCATGAAAGAAATACAGCTCACTATAGAAAATTCCAAGCACACAGTAAAAATATTCAGGTCTTCCCGCACCCCTTCCCTGGGGACACCCACTATGAAGAGTTTGGTAGGATAGGTATGCTTCCAGATCTTTTACTATGCATTTCTATTAATCAAGGGTGTGATTTGGTCCAATTTCCACTTCTGAAAAGCTCTCTCTGTAAATAAGATCGTCTAGACAATCTTATTTACAAAGCAGAAATAGAGACACAGATGTAGAGAACAAATGTATGGATACCAACGGGGAAAGGTAGGGGGCGGGATGAATTGGGAGATTGGGATTGACATATATACACTGTTGATACTATGTATAAAATAGATACCTAATGAGAACCTATTGTGTAGCTCAGGGAACTCTACTCAATGCTCTGTGGTGACCTAAAGGGACGGAAAGCCAAAAAAAGAGGGGACGTAGGTATACGTATAGCTGATCCACTTGCTGTACAGCAAAAACTAAGCAACTATACTCCAATAGAAATGTTTAAAATAAATAAATAAAAATCAAAACTATTTAAAAAAACAAAAAAAAAGGAATGAAAAACTCTCTCTGGCTGCAGGATGGAGAATGGACTCCTGGAGGAGCCCCCAGTGAAAACAGGAAGTCCACTTAGACAAGGTGAAAAATAATGGCCTCCTGGACAAATAAATATGGCAGCCAAGGAGCTGGAGCCAAGTGGGTAGATCCAATGTATTTTGGGCAGTAGAACCAGTAAATAATCGTTAACTGACTCACTGAACCAATGTCTGAGGCGACCTTCCTTTACTGTGCTCCTCTTTTGTCCACCTTCTCCCTGGCAACAGTCAGAAAACCAGAGACCTTTAAAAATAGACCCGCGCTTCCCCTCATCTGTCGTCAAAACCCAATCCCTGGAGAGCGGAGCAACCAGCAGCACAGGGAACCGCCACCCGCTAGACACGGAGGAGACTTTTCCTTCTAAATCCCTATTTTTATAAACACTGAGCGCTTACTAGAAAGTGACCCTCTAACGTTCATGTATATTTAGCTCACGATGGTTTCCAACCCAACGGTGGAATTCAAAGAGGCCGGATATTTTGGAAAATAACCAACTCGCACTACCTTTTGAATTACCCCCAGGGTTATCCCTGGCGTGTGAGCTTATTTGCAGATTTCTTTTCTCTTCCCACTTGTTTTCAAGTTGCTGAGTCATCCCTATACATAGCTAGGGAAGAGGCTGGCTTTGCCATGAAAAGAGCTGCTTAGAGAAACAGCAATTTGGAATAAGCAAGAATAGCTCTTTGTGGTAACTTGAGTGTCTCATTTTCGATGCTGATCTCCGTGCCCTCTCGAGTGTGGTTTTCTGGAATCCCATGTGGAGGCAGGTGATGGCACCACCCTTGTTGATTTCCCGGTCCACACAATACTTGGTGGCACTCTGGTCACATATGTTTAGAATGCTGAAATAAGCCCAGGGAGCAGATTTATTTTCACTTGTGGTCATAAAACCTGTAGATACCACATTCATGATGCCCCACAGATGTCTTACAATGTATTTCAGACACTACAGAACATCTCATTTTTGTCTATGAAATGTGATTCTTATCACCAGGTGCTGCCCTAATTCCCTCCCTTTTGCTTTAATGTTTACTGCCCCGGTGACTTTAGGAAATTCGTGCCATTACTTGAGAACAGCGTTCTTCAACCAGGCCACCCCTCAGACCTATGAATCCTGGGGAGAAGGCTGCCTGGTGTGTGCCCTTGAAGTCCTGCTGCATTTGAGCCACCGGCACTTGCATGCTACTGGGACACAGGGAGCGACTGAGTGCTCAGAACGCAAGTGTTAGAAACCTCAGGCAACCGCAAGTGCGCGCCTAGAAACCGCAGCCAGGACCTTGAGGAGGTGCTCCGCTGGTCCACGTCTCTCACTTGGAAATACTTTGTCCATCATGTGAGGGAGAAAAGGACGATACCCCCCCTCCCAAAACAAGTCAATAATAAATAGGATAGATGAATCTCAAAATAATTATGCTGAGTAAAAGAAGCCAAACAAAAAAGCAAGTGCATGCAGTAGGATTCCATCCATAAAAATTCTAGAAAATGCACGCTAATTTATAGTGACAGAAAGCAGATCCGTGTTTGCTGGGGGACAAGGAGGGAGGAGGAGGGGTGGACTATAAAAGCACAAGGGAACTTTGCGACGTGGTGGATATGTTCATTATCTTTGTTGTGGTGATGGTTTCATGGGCATATACATACGTCAAAACTCATCAAGCTGTACACTTTAAGTACGTGCAGATTATTGTATGTCAGTTATACTTCAAAAAATTGAAGGAGAAACAAAAGACTACTCAAAAGAATGAGATTGGGAGTATTATTCGTGAGCCACAGGAAGAACGTTAGACTCCAGGAACAGTTCTGCAACACCACGCCAGGCCCACGCTAAGCCTTCACAGGCATTATCTCATTTAATCCTCACAACAGACCTAGGAGGAAAGGGAGGTGTAGAAACAATGAGCAGTTCGCTCGAATTCCCTCAGTGAGTGAGTGATAAACCTGGGATTGGACCCACATCAGAACAATCCCACAGGCCAAGCTCCAAAGTCCAAAGAAGTATTTAGTCCTGGCTCTGCCACTAAACAGCCACAGAACTGAGTTGAGATCGTCCCCAGCAAATATCCTTTTGGGGGCTTGAACATCCTCCAAGCAATATTTCTTTATAATAAGATTTTCTTTGGGGGGAGGTCACCAAATTTTCCTCTAAATTAGTCAAAGCCTATAGGTCTTCCATAAAGAACTAGCTGATGCCATTTCATTGTAACACGGCAATATGAATGTAGAAGACACTGTGCTTGAAACGTAAAAGTGCGTCTTACTTGCAGCGCTATGCTTTTAAAGGGTGGTGATTACTTGTGCCTGGGCAGCCCAGCCACTCAGTGGGAGCCCCTGCGGGGCACGTTTCCGGGGCAACTGAGGTGACAGGCCATCTGTGGGTGGGCACTGCTAACGCTGGCCTTCTAAGCTCCACAGACAGAAGGGCTGCTCCTCTCCTCACCACAGGAGAAAGTACCAGAATCTTAGAGCCCTTCGGCCCTTCTCCACACCCCCGTGCTCCAGCCTGCTGGAGAAAGGATTTGAAAGTTTTCTTCCTGTCTTATCGGACCTTGGGCTTATTTTGCCCACCCCTCATAAGCCTTCCATGTCCTCCAAGTCTCAGCTTTCCCCCTTTACTGGGAAAAGAACCTGCTGCTTGGGCTTCCCTGGTGGCGCAGTGGTTGAGAGTCCGCCTGCCGATGCAGGGGACACGGGTTCGCGCCCCGGTCCGGGAAGATCCCACATGCCACGGAGCGGCTGGGCCCGTGAGCCATGGCCGCTGAGCCTGCGCGCCCGGAGCCTGTGCTCCGCAACGGGAGAGGCCACAACAGTGAGAGGTCCGCGTACCAAGAAAAAAAAAAAAAAGAACCTGCTGCTAATTTCCCCTTGAAACTAAAAAGCTATTCCTTCATCAGACTAATGCCGTGACCTTGAGCGAGTCACTTCAGTCTTTTCTGAACCAGTGTCTTTGAATGTAATAAAAATAACAACTAATCAGTTAAATGACCTTGGGCAAATCATCTAACCTCTCTGTGCCTTAGTTTCCTCATTTGTAAAATGGGAATAATAATACTTGTATGTCATATGGTTAGACATGTGATTGTTGTAAAGATTAAGTGAAATAACGTAAGCGCTCAGAACAGAGCCTGATACATACATAATCCATAACTGTTAGCGGTGGTTGAATTATTGTTGTTTACTTTGCTATTTACAAAGAGCTTTTGGTGTTGATTTTACACCCATTTTATAGAAGAGGGACCCCAATGTTCAGGAAAGTTAGTGAGCGAGTACAGTTAGAACTTGAGCCCGGAATTGCCTACATAGTGAGAAATCTTCCTCCTGTTCTAGCACTGGGCGGTTTTTCTTCCTTTTGACATCAGCAATGTTAACTTTGCAATATCCTTCCTAAACGGTCCGCCAAATCACTAACAATTCTTGGATTGTATGGGAGAAGAATGGGATGGAGGAAGAGGGGAGGGGGCTGGAGGGACCCCTCCACCCCCCTACTCCCCTGCCCCCTGTTGGCAAGTCAGCTAACCCTGGGGAGCTTCCCTAATTAGCAGTCTGCTTCTGCTCACCTGGGGCCCACTGCCTCCTGTAAGGGGGATTAATTTTTACTTCTAAAAGTTATCTCCTGCTAGCGAGTCTCTAAACTTTTTCTGACATGAACTCTGAAGTTATTTGGAATTGGATTTAAAGCATGTCCAGTAATCTTGAATCAACAGTAATCCTGAACAGACACTCAGACACTTGATTTAGAGGGCATTTTCGTGAGCCAGACTAAAAATCTGGGGTAGTGATGCCAAAACTATAACTTCTGATTCTTCTTTGTTTACTGCTGCAAAATCCCAAACCTTTTCTGGCAATTCAGTGGTCTAGTTAAGAGGAACATTTTTCAGGGACAAAAACGTTGAGCTGAGTTGGCCTTCAAAATCGAAAGAAAAAAAATAGCTGGTGTCTGCTCATTGTCAATGCTTTAATGCTCAGGGTTCTGGCTTCTTGGTGCAAGAATCAGAAAGCCATTTGGGCTAATTTAATTAAAACAGTAATGGAAAGAGCAAGGAATATCTAAAACCTACAAGTTTATAGACTCGTATCCATAATCTTTTTCTTAAAGCGGACCCCCAAGTTGTAAGAGCGTCATGCTCCACTTAAGCTGGACCCATGCCTGTGATCCCCAGCTCCCTGCAGGCTGGCCACCCACCTGCGTGCAGTGGCTGCCACGTCATTCAGCACAAGCCCCAGCTTTGCTGCCTAGAGTCCACCAGCTTCGGCTCAAGTCCTTGATAGAAAGGACTCAACCATCTCACCAATTGTTGGCCAACCAATGCCTTGACTCTCCGCCATCCAACCACCTGGAAGAGTGGGAGTCCTTTAGTATAAGAATAGGTCCATCCCTTTAGCATAGCCTAGGAGTGAGGGTGGTTCCCAGACTGGAATAAGTACAGAGGGAAGAAAGACAGAACGATCCTGAACAAAATGACCAAGTTCACAAATTCCTCCTCCTCCTCTTCTTCATCTTCCTTTCTCTTTCATTCCCTTGGAGGTACCAGTATGGCTGGGGGCTGAGAGGCAGCAGGGCCAAAGAGGTGATGAAAGGCCCTGGACCCAGGAAGTTGCCGTGGGCTGAGATGGTGGTGACAGGGCTGGAAACTCCGCAGGGTACAGAAAGGGGAGTGAGTGGAAAAAGTAAGTATTTTGGGGCTAATTGGAGCCAAGTTTTTCACTGTGGGAGAAGGAGTTTACAAATATGGAAGAGGGAAAGATTAGAAAGAATCCTGACGTGACAGACTGTAGCTGGAAGTGTTGATGTAAACTTGTGGTTAGATAGATAGATTGACAGATAGACAGATAGATAGATGATAGATGGTTAGATAGATGATAGATAGATATAGATGACAGATAGATGGACAGATAGATGACTAGATAGATAGATAGATAGGTGATAGATGATTAGATAGATGGAGAGATAGATATAGATGATAGATAGATGGACAGATAGATGACTAGATAGACAGATAGATGATAGATGATTAGATAGATGGAGAGATAGATATAGATGATAGATAGATGGACAGATAGATGACTAGATAGACAGATAGATGATAGATGATTAGATAGATGGATAGATATAGATGATAGATGGACAGATAGATGACTAGATAGATAGATAGATAGGTGATAGATGATTAGATAGATGGATAAATAGATATAGATGATAGGTAGATGGACAGATAGATGACTAGATAGACAGATAGATAGTGATAGATGATTAGATAGATGGATAGATAGATATAGATGATAGATAGATAGTTAGATAGACAGAAATAGACAGACAAGTAAACCAGAAGAGGTAACTCTTCTTTACTACGAGATGTCCACAAACAAAGGTAGAAGGAATAATGGAAATCAATTTTCACTGTTTGGCAACCATCTTAGAGGTCGTTGGTACAGGCATGCAGAGATGCTAAGTCTGGGTAGAGGTTTGATGAGGAATAAGATCTAGCACAGACTTAGACTATCTCTCCACAAAATACTTGTCAACCACAAAAGGGAGCTTACAGTAGAGAAGTCTGGCAGACACCTCTTGGCCAGATGACAGAGGGTCTATCCCACTGGGGTGAAAGGTTGACATCGTGAGCCTCTGATAAGATGCACTGAGAAGACCTCAGCCTCGTTTCTGTGGTTTTCCTGTCAAAATGCATGGCTTGAGTCTACACGTGAAGAAGCGTTGGAAAAACCCAGTGAGAGATCTGTACCCTTTTTAAACTGCCAAGGTCAAGAAAGATAGGGAAAGACTGAGGAACTGATCCATATTGAATGGAAATAAAGGAACGTGACAGCCAAAAGCAACATGAACTTTTGGACTGGTCTTGAACCAGAAAAGAAAAAGAAAAGTGTTGGGACATTTGGCAAATTCTGAGTGAGATCTGTGAATTGGATGGTCCTATTGTAGCAATGTCATCTCCTGATTTGGAGGATTTGTGGTTGTTACCTAAGATAGTGTCATTGATTTGGGGAAGTTACACACTGAAGTATTTAGGGATGTGAGGGATCACGTCTGCAATTTGTTCTCAAATACTTCAGAAAAAGAATAATGATAATGGGTAGATACACACACACACAGAGAGAGAGAGAGAGAGAGAGAGAGAGAAGAATGGAGGAAATGAAGTAACATGTTAACAAATGGAGAATCGGGGTGAGGGGGTGATGGGAATTATTGGTACTCTTCTTGCAATGTCCTTGTTCGTTTGAACGTACTTCAGAATCAATTATAAAAATCTGTTTCTTAAATAACCAAGCCCTGCAATTGCTATCCATGGCCCCCAAACCTTTGATAAAGGGAAGGGAGATCTTCACCATGCTAAGCAGAGCCTCTTAAAAAGGCCTAGCCATTATCCTCTCCAGTGACGCAAGCCCAGACCCCTCTTCTGCTGACCAGTGCAAAATGCCAAAGCAAGATAAAATAAATTTAAAAATCTCTCACAAGAGTAAATAGGAAACCGGTCCTGCTTTGGGAAGACACTATGAAGTGACCCTTTGTTTACAATCTCAAAAGCAAACAACTGATCTATGGCAGAAATAGAAAGCCTTCAAAGTTTTCAAAACAAGTGCTTCTGGAAGATAGTTGGAACTGTCTGGTGCCAAGACAAGAGCACAGTCCTAAATATTCTCATCTACTTTTGTCATATTATAAATATTGACACCTAAGGAAATTGCATGGCAGAGTCAGACCCGTGTGGGTTCAAATTCAGACTCCTCTGCTTTCTAGCTGTGTGTCTTCAGGCAAGTTACTCAACCCTTCTGAACCTTAATCTCTGCACCTATTGGGTGTGGGTAACAACAGCTCCTTCTTCTGGTTGTGGTGAGGCTTGATGAGATATCATATGCAAAGCATCCTGCATTTGGGGGACCCTCAATAAATACCTGTTTCCTTGTTTTCTGTGAAACACATGGGAAACCTTCACGACCCACCCAGATCCCTGGGCCATACTTTAAGAACCATCTCAACAGACAATGAGGCACTTGGCCAGCTTCATTTGTGTCTTGCCAAGCCCAGGACTCCTGTAGTCTGTGATTTCTTGCCTTCTCCCTAATGACATTTTTCCTGCCTGTCTTTATTTTGACCAGACATCCCTTTCATCTCATGGCCCCAAGTCCAGACAACACTTCTGACATGGCCAAATTTATTCTTTTCCCTTGAAAACATTTCCCTTCACTCCTCATGGCTTATAAGCTAGGGAAAGCAAGTGGGAAAATGTTCGTCTGTCTTAGCCTGTCTGCAAAGAGGAGAAACACGGTAAGAAACTGGACTGAGATGAATTTTTCCAAGGGCTGAACTTAATAGCAAAAAGCCAAATAAATCTCAAGGAGTGTATACACAAGACACAGGGGCACTGCTTTTGAGTCCTTGTCTCTGAGAAGCTGGTTTATCCTGAGAAGAACATGCTGTCTTTTAAAAGCCAGCCTGATGTCAGGGTCAGCAATTGTTCTTGGTCTTTCCTCCTGTCACTTCTCACACACACTACAGTAGGGGGCTTCACCCAGAAGCCGCTGTTTCAGGACAAGCCTCATAATCATCTCCTACCTAATCCTTTACCATCATGTCCGTTGGGATGGGAAGGGAGGAGAGAAGGATGGACCCGCTGGGCTTTCAGGCTCTTACATTAATTGCTTCAAACCAAGGCAGGACAAAAAGGAAGAAGCAGAGGAGATAAATGGCCTAGAGATGCTCTGATTCTATTCAGCTCCAACTTCCTGTCCTGAAGCCAGCAAGCCTGTTCCAAACATGCGTCTTACGGAGCATCACAACACGAGAGATGTTCCTCTAGTTTTCCTCCAGAAAACAGAACTATGAAATAGTACTGCTTTGGGAAAAAAAGCTTTCTTCCCCTTTTTTCTTCTTACCAAAGAAATATATAGTCATACTAGAAATTTTAGCAAATACAGTTAGGCCAAAAATGGGGGGGGGGGGAAGGAAAATCGTCTATAATCCTTCTGATATATACATTTTTCCTTTCTCCAAAAATAGAATGGTCCCTGCAGTTTTCACTTAACAGAGAACTACAAAGCATCATCCCTTGCCATTAAGAAACCTTCCAAGCTCTTCTTTGTGATGGTTGTATTGTGTTCCTTAGGACCACAGTTTATTTAACTAAATCTCTAATGGTGAATATTTAGGTTGGTCCCCACATTTCACTATTTTGATAATGCTGTCAGGGAAGTTTTACTGTGCAGTCTTCACAGGTAGCCATGATGATTTCCTTAGAATAAGTACCCACAGGTAAACAACAGCATGCGCATTTTTGAGACTTTTGCCGTGTATTGTCAGCTTTCCTGCCAGAGAACTTGTACCAATGAAGTAACACATTCTTATTTTCAGGAGATCACAGCTGCCAGAGTTCTTCCATTATTTTCTTTACCCCATTGTGAAACTAACATGTGATTTATTTACACAATTTGGAAAGATGGGTTAGGTTTAGTAGCTTGTGGAGAATCAGAAAAAGAAAGAAGAGAGTGCTTTAAGCATCTGTTCAAGAAAACATGGGTTGTTACCGGTGATACCCCTCCACCACTTAGAGACCTCAAAAACCAGGATTTAGAAAATAAATATTTTCTTTTTTCTTTCTTATTGTAAAAGTTACACAAGGTCAATCTAAAAGATTTGAAAATTAAAGAAAATCATTAAACATCCTCCAAATGTCCACAACCCAAAGGTTAGCACTACGAACATTTTGGCAGATTTCCTTTCAGTCTTTTTTCTTTACATATATGTTTTGTTTGTGTAAATGAATAATATATTCCATTTTGTAGTCTGGTTTGTCTTCTTTTGTCCAAGGGCTTTCATGACCTTCCCCTGCCTTGCTTATCTCTAATGCCTTTGGGGGAAGGGGCAAAGTGGTGTCCCAGGCAAGGGGAGTGCATTCTCAGTCTGGCCTGCAGGAGGAAAGCCACACATCTCTCCAAGCATTTGACCTCTGTCTCCAGACTTTTAAGCACTCCTAACTGGACCTGCCTCTACAACAATCCATAAGCCATTAGCTGGGGCTATATTAAATGCAGAAGGGCTCATCCCTAAGACCTCAGCTTTTATTCAGGGTCGATATAATAAACGACCATCTGAAGGATGTTTCTGCTGCTTCTGCAGAAGTCTTTGGAGGAAGTGTCTATTACGTGCCTCACTGTCCTTATATTGAGATTCTCATGATGAATTTGTGCTTACGTTGAATGTCAGGGAAAAGTTTGCCTCTCCTGACAAATGGCTATGCTTCCTCTTATCCAATAATTCATCACATTTCCCGGTTCTCTTTAGCTCAGTTCAATGCACAATTGCAGTAACTCTCTTCTGCTGGGTTTCTGGTTTAATCATTTCCTCCTTCATCCATATGACTTTGGAGAATTCATCTTTAATTTCACTGTCCTGGGACTTCTATTTTTAAGTGTCAATCATCTCAAATTTGTTTGGACGTTAGCAGCAACACAAATCATAAATAGTAACTGACAATCTTGACCCCTAGGCCATGTCTTTAAAGTCATAGGTGCCTTAGTAATTAATAATTCCTTTCATTAATTCCGAGTTCCTTCCTGGTATTTCAAGGCAACTGTGCCCAGAGAGCTATTATAAGATGCAGTTGAGGGCTTCCCTGGTGGCACAGTGGTTGGGAGTCCGCCTCCCCTGCCCTGCAGGGGACACGGGTTCGTGCCCCGGTCCGGGAGGATCCCACGTGCTGCGGAGCGGCTGGGCCCGTGAGCCATGGCCGCTGAGCCTGCGCGTCTGGAGCCTGTGCTCCGCAACGGGAGTGAGAGGCCCGCGTACCGCCAAAAAAAAAAAAAAAAAAAAAGATGCAGTTGAAGATATTAGGCCTGATTGAGAAGAATGGGATGTTTTAGGAATGAATTGCTATATGCTGGTGTCACTTAGTCCTTTTCCTATATAACTAAAGTCCTGGTAAGCCTCTCTGATCGAACACGGCCTCTTACTGATATAACAGTAGGTTATTTCCCGGCAAGGATGATAACCACGCCACTTCCATGCCGGCCCACTTGGCAACTGATGCAGTGGAATGGAGAGAGGGGCTTCTTGGCAGTGCCCACGGACCCATGAGAGGGGGTGTTCGCTGCCTAAGAGACTTACTCCTTGCAGTGGAGACCAAAGGTAGGCTCTGTTTCTGGTTGAGAACACTTCATCTATCTTTTATCGATTTCCTGGGAGCAAGGAGAAGAGAAGTTCCCTCCATTCACATCTTTACCCCCCGCACCCCCATCCATCCCTCCACACTGATGACCCACCCCTGGTCCCTCTCAGAGAGGGAGGCTGAGATCAGCCCAGGAAAGTCCCCAGAGGTCACCACCCAGCTGTCTCTCGGCAGAGACGTGTGTTATCACTGCCTTTCGGCAGGTCTGGGCGGGTGACAGCCTCGCAGTCTTCTGTCTTTCGGAGCTGCCCTGTGCCTCTCTCACCTCTCCTCTGAGGGCTGTAAATTGGTTCACAAATCCTGCAATTCCTTTAGCTCACGCTCCGCTGAGTTTCCTAGGTGATTTTCTGGTTTATTTCCCGTTGCCTGGTTGCTAAGATTCCTTGTAAATTGCATTGCCCTCTGCTTGGCTCTGCTCTGCCATTCGTCCAGGCTTGCGACGCGGAAGCTCTTGTCCCGGCATTTGCCATGTACCAGTCATGAATCGATCTAAAGCAACGGCTCTGCTGCAGGCAGTTCCCCCACCTGCACGGCAAGGAGGCTGCACAGTAAGGGGGCGGCACAGCGGGCAAAACCGCAAGGGCACAGAGCGAATTTATGCCAGCAGGCAGTACTCATCTTTCATGTCTGCCTCACTCCGGAGGAGAAATCAATATACTGAGGTAGTGGGATTGCTCAGCGCTCTTGAAATGTTTCTTGACACCACCCCCATCGCACCCTGGGGACTGCAGGTGACTGAAAGACAGACAGACGGCCCTCTAGCTCTACAAAGACAGAGAAGATGTGAATGGGAAGAGGTGAAAAGTGCAGGCTCTAGTCAGAAGATCTAGGTTCAAATGCAAACTCTGCCACTTCCTGGCTGTGTGACCTTGGAGAATTTCCTTAAGCTCTCTGTGCTTTAATTGCTTTTCTATAAAATAGGAATAACAAGCGCACCTACTACATTGGATCGTCGTGAGGTTTAAATGAGCTATTTGTAAAGCATAGTTCCTGGCAAAAAGTAAGTGCTCAATAAATGTTAACTATTATTACTATTATCACCATCAACATCATCATCCCAGAGCAGCATGCCTGCAGCCAGTGAACACTGCACCGTCCGCAGCCCTTTGCCCGGCCGATCCGTCTCCGTGCAGCAGCCCTGTTATTCTGACCACACCTTTGGCTTGGTGTTTCTTGTTAGTTCCCTCCCTTGTCTGTCTTCCTCTCCAGTTCCCTCTGGTTAACATGGTAGCTTTATATTTTCTTGCACCCTTTAACTGGGAGAGACGAGCCACTCATCATAATGAAAAGAGGGGCCCAGGCTTTCTCAGCAGCCACCAGTGGCCAACGTGCTGATGGAAGTATCATTCCATGTTGACCTTCCTCTTAGCTATCTTTACAAAAGAGCGTTGCAGACCTTGGGGGCTTAGAAGCCTCTACTTTTGCAGAGCCCTTCATGGAAACTCAGAGGTGGAAGGAACCTTAACGGTCATTGAATCCAAACTCCTACCATGCCTGGGAATGCTTTTCCAGCAACCATTAGTCAATGGAGACTGCAGATCTACAGAGGAAGAGCCTGTTCCGTTGATGGGAGGGCAGGTCAAGATGTTAGACAGTTATTTTTCAAGTTGAACTGAGATGTGTCCCTTTAGCATTCCTCACCCTGCACCTCTTGGGAAACACTGGAAAAGACCAGACCTTTTAAACACAGCAGGCTTTTCAGCCATTTGAATCTGCCCTCCCATCTTTCCTCAGCCTTCTCTTCTCCAGGCTAAATAGCCCATATTCGCTCAAACATTCCAGGCGTGGTTTCCTGCCTCTTCTCCATCCCGGTCATTTCCCTTGAACCACACCCTGGTGTATTAATATGCTCCTTAGAACGTAGAGCCCAGCCTGGGATGCCTTCTTCTACCTGTGGTCTGAGCAGCCCGGCAGCTCTCCCTGTCCCCCACCATCATGACATTAGATTTGCTTCTGTAATCTAGCATTTGAATTGGCTTTTTCCAGTTGTAGCTTTGGCAGCTAAAGCCTCTCCAGAGCTTCCTCTCCGGGACTTGATGGTAAGCCATGACTCCCCTAACCTGTGCTTGCAACACTGTTGTTGTTTTTCTTAATGTAAAAGTGGAGCTTTACATTTGTTCCTTGTGATCTTTGGCTCAGCATTTCCGTTTCCTCAACCAAGCCCGGATGCATGCGAAAAGGGGGTGGACTCAGCCACACCAAACACTTCGAGAAATATGAATCTTTACAGTGACCTTGGGCCGTTTGTTTCTCTTTCAGCAGCGTCTCTCATGACACTGTGCACACAGTAGGCACTCAGTAATAGCTGAATCGGCATCTAGCCTGCTGTGTCATCCCCCAAAGTGTAAGCTCACATATGGACTGTGTGTGAAGGCGCTTTGAATATCCTCAGGAACTGTGCAGATACCAGTTATTTGAATATCGCTATTCTTACGGCTGCTAGAAGCTTATCGAAGGCAAGAGTCATAGGTTGTTTTTCTCCATCTCCATAGGAGCTGGAAGGATGTCTCTTATACAGTGGGCACTCCACGAAAGCTGTTGGTTGAACTGAATTGAAGGAGCTTGCCCAGCATCCCAGACACAGAAGTCCAAACTTGGGATAGAAGTTTCTGGCTAACACACCAGAAGTTTCTGGCTAGGATGTGACAGGAGATGAGGGCACAGCACAAAAGGAGAAAGAAAGATGGGAGGTGGCAGCTATGCTGAACCTAAAAGGCATCATTTCCTGCGTGTCTACATCGCGTCAGCTACGCCTACGTAACTAGCCACTCCACGGCTAAATGGCTTAAAGCAACAAGGATTTATTACTGCTCGCGAGACCACGGGTCAGCTGGGCAGATCTGAGCCAGGCTTGGCTGACCTCGACTGGGCTCAGTCTTGCATCTGCGATCAGCTGGTGGGTCCGCTGGAGGCTCTTCACACACGTGCTGGTGGTCGGCTGGCTGTAGGCTGAGGCGATGGGGTGACTGGGCCATGGGTCTCTCATCACCTGGAAAACAACTCATGCTTATTCACTCAGCCGCTCAACAGAGTTCCAAGAGAAAAAGCAGAAATGCACAAGGTGTCTTGAAGTGTTGGCTTATCACTTCCACTGCATTCCATTGGCCAAAGCCAGTCACAAGGCCAGCCCGGGTTTAAGGGATGGGGGAGGAAAAGCCTCCGCCTCTTCATGTGAGGAGCTGAAAGTCACATTGCAAAAGGTGTGGATACAGAAGAGTATGAAGAATCGGGGACATTTAAATCATCAGTTCATCCCGTCCTCACTTCCTCCCCTGCTTCAGTCTATTCTTCCCTCCTTCCCTCCCTCCCTCCCTCCCTCCATCCGTCCATCCAATACACATTGACTAGACACCTACCACGTGACGGGACCATGCCAGGTGTTGGAGGCGTGGCTGGAGAATGTATAGATTGGTGACATGAACCCTAGACTTCGGAAGAAAACCACCACCAAGGCAGATTAGGAGGAGGACTGGTTGCCACAGAGTTGCTTTTACAGGTGTGAATAACCTCTGTCTCGCGGTGGCCACAACAAGATGGTCCTCGGGCAGCTGACTTGTCCACGTGCATTTGCTTTTGCAACCAGGCTGAAGCCACATGCCTGCCCAGGACTGCTGCTGCTGCTGCCAGGATCCGGAACAATTTACGAATTCAGCCTGTCACTGTGCACCCTGCCACGCCACATGTCAATCCAGCCCCAGTGAGGACGTAAACAACCTGATGGGCCCCTTGAGGACTCAAGAGGCCTGGCAGCTTTCATCGGCCACAGAACTCTCCCAGGGTGACTTGGGACAAGGCTGGGACGGCTGGGTCAGGTGCAGTCCAGGACAGAGAGCCCCGTGCGGAGCTGTCGGCAGGGCACCGTGATAGCTCAGTTTTATGAGCTCTTAGATCTCAACGTTTACTAAAATGATGGAGTCCGGCAGGAAGATTAAGCACCGCTGGGCCCTTTAAATCATCAGCACCCACCATCCTGGGGGCTAGATTTGTTTTAGGCCCTGACATGATCTCTGTGTCCAAGACCGAGGGAAATGAGCAGTGGTTAAGAGCTTGGGTTCCTCGCCATGTTCTGTCACTTACTAGCTGTGTGACCTTTAGCAGGTGACAGAACTTCTCTCTGCCTCGATTTCCTCTTCTGTAAATGGGGCTGTGAGCACTTGAAAGAGAATGCCTCTTGAGGTTCAAGCACACTGTTATAGAATCCAGTGACTCTGGGGGCTCGTGGTGGCTTCCAGTTCCAGGAAGAGCCCCTCCACTCCCAGCTCACCCTGCAATGACTTGGAACTACTGGAGGCCTGGGACGCAGGTTTCTGTAGGAGCCAGAGTCTTAACTCTTAATCAGCCAGAGTCAGAAGAGATGCCCTGCTCCATACTTAGACGACCCCGACTCTGGAATACTCTGTAGTCACTCAGAATTGCCTTGGAGGCACTTCATGTGCTAACTTGCCAGGTAACTCTGGACAAGTCATTTAACCTCTCTGAGCCTCTACGAGGTACCATAATGCTCCCAGGGGCTTTGGTGGAACAAATAGTGCATCAGGGATGAAAATCCTTTAGCAATTGTGAATCTCTGTGTCATTTATTCATTTGTTCAACACACTTTTACTCAGCACCACGAACCAAGCACTCTGCCAGGCCCTGGAGAGAGAAAGATGAGTGAGTCTCATCCTAGCCAGACGCTCACAGCCACGTGGAGAAGCAGGCAGTCGACGAGCTCCTCACGGGCACGGGGTCTACAGGAGCCGAAGGAGAGGCAGCAGGTGCGCCTGCATGTCAGGGAGGCTTCACGGAGACGGCAGGAGCAGTTAAAACATGGTGACCCGAAGGGGCCAGCCAGGCCAGAGACGCCTGGAGGCAAGCGTACCCCCAGTCAGAGCAGTAGGGCAGGTGACAGTGTGGCCTATGTGGCCATGACAGGCAACTGCAAGCTGTCTGGCTGGGACCTTATCAGCAGTGAGGAAGGAGGTCAGGATGGGAGAGGAGAGGGCAAGCTCACGGAGGGCCTTGTGGGCCAGGCCGAGGGGGCTGGAGTCTAACCTGAAGGTCACAGGTGTCCATTAGCAGCCGCGGCAGCTGCTCCTGTGGGATCTAACCTGGGCTCACCAGGCGGGAGCAGCAGTGCTGTCGGCCAGGCCCTCCTGAGCGCTTACTCCGTGCAGGACGCCGTGCACCTTCCCTGGCAAGTTCACCTAGAAGGTAGGGTGGCAATTATCTGCATTGTGCTCAGGAAGCAACCTTGTATTTTGCCTGAGGCCATCCAGCGAATCGGAAGCAGCTCTGGCTCTGCCGAAATGCTTTACCTCCTCTCTGGCAGGCTGGATGAAATGCAGCCTCCTCCACTTTCCTGGGACCCCCAGGACAGGTCTCTGTCTCCTCGGGCCCCCAGCACGGGCTTCTCCATCTACACCTGCAGTTTCACACTCCCAGGCTGCCCATCTCCCTCACCGAGAGCAGGCACCTCCTGTTCTGAATTTAACCTCCCCGCTAAGGCCTAGACCGGACCTGCCAGGAAACCCTGTCCCCGGAGAGCACACTTTGAAATCCTCTTTATTGGACTCCTAGTGCAGGAGATTAAAACTGTGAGCTTGGGAGGAGATATGGGGATGTGTGTGTATGTATAGGTGATTCACTTTGTTACACAGCAGAAACTAACACACCATTGTAAAGCAATTATACTCCAATAAAGATGTTAAAACAAACAAACAAACTGTGAGCTTGAAGCTTTTCAGGGCAGCAGCTATTATTTACGGTAATACCATTTTAGAAGATCAAATATTTATAATAGAGTAGACTCCATCATGCTACCCGTTGTCTGAGCTTCTGGGGCTTCTGGAGCTGCATTATGAATGGGCCCAGTCACTAAAATGCTTTCAAAACCATTTGTGCTTCTGGTAGCTCCTCTGCGAGGGGCATGGTGTGGCCCAGTGTGAGAAATGCCACCAAGGGCCGTGTAAGGCAGGATTCCGTCTGTACCAGTGACCATGGAGACGTGCACCCCTAAGCCTATCCCCCCTGCCTAGGGGAGATGCCCCTCCTTTGTTCAGATGCTGGGTTTCCCATCATGACCTTCCCATCATTACACCTGATGTTGTAATTAGCACCTTTCTTCCTGGATTCCCATCAGGGAGTTCAGTGTCTGCCTTCTGCACGGCTGTTTCCCCAGGGCCCAGCACAGGACCTGACACATGGCAGGGACTGAATACATTATAACTGAATGAACAGCATGCCCTAAACTCATAACTTTCTGTAAGAGCCAATTGTGAATCCATTGAAGAGGGATTTTCCTGAATCTTTTTTTTTTTTTTTTTTTTTAGCTGGTTTCTGTGTATGCTTTCTTGTAATCTACTCCAGGTTACAAAGGAATATTTTTTGTCCGCTTGATTTCAAGTCACACTTTCTAAGTCGAAAGTGTATCACTTGCTTACTTGCTTTTTCTAAACCATCTTCTTCTTTCTCATCCTCATCTAATATTAATAAAATAAGAATTGTATTATTTGCACGGTCTAATTGTTCTGTTGATTTTTCTGTCCTTCGCAGTCCAAATCACTACCCCGTTGGTTTTCCAGAAACTTCCTGTTTGAACTGACTCTGACGTGGGCGTGGCCAGTGACCAAGATGCATGCCACACTCCCCTGTGGCTAGTCCACTTCTGGGTTCAGAAGGAGAGCAATGCTTTCTGACAAGAGGTCAGTCAATGTCCAGGCTTCTTGGCCTTTACAGAATGTCGTCTTAACAATAACTGCTGGGCCTCCAGGTCCCTTTTCTAGGTTTTATCTGATAGCTCAGTAGAATACAACGCAGGTCAAGGAGACAATGGCCCTAATCCCAGGAGATTCCCTTCTCTGGAGGGTGCTTCCTAAATCAAGGACGAGAGGTGGGGTGTGTGGACTGTGAGGTTGGGGACCAGTGCCTGTGATGTGGATTCTACACATACAGCATCTATCTGCATGCACTGGCTGGGACAGACGAATCAAACTGTGGCCAGGAAGTCATGAGGCTATGTTTGGCTCATGAAATAATGAGACTGATTTTCTGTGGCTCTGAAGGCCAAAAGAGGTCTTTGAGAGGGTTTTGTATCAATTCTATTAGACATGAAGTCTAATCAAATCCTCTTTGAAAAATTTAAATAACTTACATTTGTCAGTTTGCCCGTACCCGTATTCAGTTTCCACCTCCCAGAATGCTGATGGGTTAGTGACAAATGGCTTCTTTCAAACGTTCTGCTTACTGTGTGTTCAATGATTTTACCCTTTATTATAGATCAGCTGTTCTCAGACTTGTCCCTGTGGCTGAGCACCTGGAAGTTATGGGGCTCTTTGCGGAACACCATGAAATACTGACATATTTAATCCCATTATGTGAGCCAGCAGCAATTTTACTAGCAGAAAATATGACTATATGAATGTGGGCAGTATAACATGTACCACAAACACACGTGTCCTAAAGAAAAGCTACCAAGCTGAGACTGGCTGTGTGCGATTTCTCTCTCATATTTGTTTGCTGCTGGTTCATTCATGCTGTTGTCTCCTGAGGCTGCCCAGCAGTTACGGAGCAGTAGGTACCAAAGTTTTAAGAAAAGAATCAAGAACTGGGATGAGAATACTGAGCAGGGGTGAGCAGGAATCTGGGCCATGAAGGTCAGAAAACCCCTTCCAGACGCCCAGACATGGGGCTCTGTTCTCAGAAGTGTCCCAGCGACTTGGGCAGCCCCCAGCACTGTCCCAGAGCCCTCTAGCTGCTGACACGTCTGGTTGAAGTACTAGATTCCAGGGTGAGTCGGCTGCTGCTGAGCTGATACTGCTGCTAGTTTACGTTCTCAGCATCCTTAAGTCACCCGGGCAAATCTCTTCCTTGTGACCATGACAAGCCAGGTAGACACGACTGAAAGGGTGGAGAAGCAGGAATCAACGGAAGTCACCACATGACCATCCATGTCACCCAGGAGAGGCCCTGTCCATTTAATACAGGATATCTCACCCCTGGCCTAAGCTCGTGCTGCCTGAGGAAGAGGATAAGAGGCTCTTGACCTCTATTCCCTTCTTTCCCTCGACCACCCTGCCTGGGCCTGTTGCCTCTAAAGGTCCTACCTATTTGAGAGCCATGATCTTCGTGGGTTCCAGTCTTCAACCAATGTTTCCACCACTTCGTTCTGTACCCACTGTATCAGTTTCCTAGGGCTGCCATAACAAATTACCACACACTTGGGGTCTTAAAGCAACAGAAATTTATTCTCTCACAGTTCTGGAGACGAGAATCCCGAAATCAGTATCCCTGGGTCAAAATCAAGGTTATCAGCAGGGCTGCACTCCCTCCAAAGGCTCTAGGGGAGAATCCTTGCCTCTTCCAGCTTCTGGTGGTTCCCAGTGTTCCACCAGAACACGTGTCATCAGGTTACATGATTGTGGTATCTGGCCTTCTGGCTCTTATAAGGATTTAGGACCCACCCAGAAAATCCAGGATGATCCTTAATTTGCTCACATCTGCAAAGACTCTTTTTCCAAATAGGGTCACATTCATAGGTTCTGGGGATTAAGACGTGGACATATCTTGGAGGGGGTGGGCCCATTCAACCCACACCCCCCAAGACAAGATCACCCTAGTGGGAAATCTCAAACCAGGCACGAGGCTAGTTCAATTAAATCCCTCCTGGATTTAAAGGGAATTTTAAGGGAATCCCTCCTGGATTCCCTTTCCTCCAATCTGTTTCTTCATCCTCCTCTTGCCCACAGGCTCTCGGCTAAACCGTATGGTCGTGTCTAGACCATGCCTGGACACGACAGGGAAGCAACAGTCCTGCCAGCAGGCAAACCTAAGAGTTACATTTACCTTCATTCCCATCTCATCCTAAGACCAGCACACCTGACCTCTTAAAAGGAAGTAGCTTTTCCATACAGAGTGTGATTTACCCCAAATGATAATTTTTTAATAATTAAAAATTTAAAGCTAGCTCCTAAAGATATGTTCTTTTGGGTATAAGGTTGACAATACGAAAGAAAAAATTTAGAATTGTTTATTTTCTACAATTAGGATCAGAGAGTGAGATTCTCACAAGTTTAATGAAAGCTGAGAATTTCTGGGGCCACTGGAAAGTCTTGTCCCCTCTGCCCCTGGAGAAATATTGTCCTTAAGATCATGAATATAATAAAGCAGGTGATGCTTGAGAACAGAGTTCCACCTCTGGGTGATTCCTCCAGGTGCAGAAAAATGGAAAGACAAGCCCCCTCCCAAGCCGAGCCGGCTGACCCGACCCCCGTCCCCAGAGGAATTCCGCTAGGCCCGGGAGTGAGGGTCCCCAACTTTACCCCATTAATCCCTTTCTGCTTTATCACTTCCAAAATGCTTATCATCTGCCAGAGGGCTATCATTGCATGTGCTGCTTGTCATCAGGCTGTTAAACTTCTTGCTATTATACATTCATTTTGGCCATTTGGATTTTCCATCTCATTGTCTCTTGTCTGCAGTGCAGAATTGTAAAGAATCCTCTGCAACCGTTTCCAATCCCAAGGCGTTTTTTCTCTCCTTTCAGAAGGTGAAACTGAACAGGAGTAAAGTGGCGAGGCTCCCTGTCCTGGATCTCCCCACGCACCGCACGGGCTCAGGGGTGGCCGCAGTGTTTGCAGACGGATGCATCTACAGAGCGAAGCACAGAATAGGACCTCAGGGCATTTCGTAGACAGCAGGGAAGCAGGAAATTTTGACACCGCTACTTGGTGAAACTCAGCATCATTTCCTGGCCCCGAGTCATTAGGAAATTATCTGTTTCTTTTCATGTCTGCGTCTCACCAGACTGAACTCCCAAGGACAGAGATAATAACAGCACTGATAGCCACCATTTATTCAGCCCTTACCTATGTGCCATGCACTGTTCTAAGAATGTAATGTCCCTAATCTCATCTAATCCTCCATCGCAGCTCGGTGAGCTGAGCGTTGCCACTGTCCTCAGTTTGGAGAGGAGGTTGCAGATACACAGAGAGGTTAAACGACTGGCTCAGGGACGGAGCTGGAATTTGAATGCAGTCCAACGTGCTCCAGAGCCTCTGTCTCTTATCCCTGGCACCAGCCGTGGTGCCAGCCACGCAGCAGGCATTCCATACAGTGTGGTGAGAGGAGCGAGTGGGTGAATGAATGAACGCCTGCTCCTGGCTTCCCGCTTTGCCCAGGCTCAGCCTGTACGAGCATCCCCCACCGCCCGGTCCCGCCCCATCAGCTCTGCCCAGCGGGGCGACTGCAGCCTGGCTCTTCCAACCACATCCCTGATCTTTGCTGCAAAGACCTGGGCCTGGTGCCTTCTGTACTGCTATTAGGTACCAGTGTGAGCGTACGATTCTGGAGAAGAAGAGTTGGTCATGACTTTGTCCCATGAAATGCCCAGAGGATGCAGGAAAAAGAAACCTAAATTTTCTGCTGACACTCTGGTGGGTGTGGCATCACAGCTGGAAGGCAGATGATTTGGTTCACCACACCAGGGCTTTTCTCCCTTTCATGGTTACGCTTTTTTTCCCCAACCATCTACCCTTGGGTCTGGGCTGCGAGGAAAGAGGTGGAAAGTAGATGTGAGCAGAGCCCTGGTCCCCCGAGTGTCCCACTGAGAAGGACACGGTGCCCCTGGGTATTTCATGGACTCAGAGCCTCAGAGAGCAGAGGGCTCCTAAGGGTGACCAAGGTGTAGAGGGACAAGGTGGGCTTTGGAGCCAGGCGGGCCTGGCGCCCCCTCCTCGCTGGGTGGCCTTGGAAGAGCCTCTAAACTCCCTCATCTGTAAAAGCAGGACAGTAAGACCTACCTTCACTCTGCGGATTAATAAAACAATACGTAAGGGGCCCACCCGGTTCTCTCCAAGCCTGGTTAGGAACTGGCTGTGTTTCCCCCTTTGGCCCTTCAGTGGGTGTGAAACAGCAGCATTATGCAGAGTGGTGGTGAGAGGCACAGGCCCTGGAGCGGGCATCCTGGCGTGGGTGTCATCTCTGACGCTCACTAGCTGGCTGACGGTACAGGTTTCCTCAGTGCTTCAGCGTCCCCAGCTATATATAAACGAGGAGTCAGTTGCCCTTCCTCACAGTTGTTGTGAGGACTGAACAAGACAAAGGGGTCAATCAACGTTCCTGTAACCAGTAACCTCCCAGCAGCGTAAGCGGCAGTGCCTTTATTACGCCCCCCCCACCTCCTCTTCACCAGGAGGTGGGAAGTGCTGTCACCTGCAGGGCCAGAGTGAGAAGAACCCTCCTCCCTCCCCACTCCTCGCCCTGGGACACCTGACCAAGAAACCTCAGGAAACAATATGAAGCCCTTAGAACGCTGTGGCCTCCTAGAACGTTCAGATCCCTGTCCCCCACCCCCAAAGAGATGCCCCAACAAAGATTCAGAAACTGAGGTCTGGGGCTCTGCACAGACACACCTGGGTGGGAATCGCAGCTCCATTACATGTAACCTTAAGCTAGTGACATAACCTCTCTGGGTCTCAGTTTCCTCATCTGTAAAATGGAGAGAATCTTAGGATCTCCTAAGGGAGATCGTATAGGGTTTTGAGGCTTAAATGAGATAATACACGTAACTCAATTAGAACAGACCTTGGCAAAGGGTGAGCACTCAGCAAAGTTTAGCTATAACCCTTTCTACTGTACAGCACTTTACAGTTTATGAAACTTTCTCACATACATTCTCTTCTTGACAATCCAATCATAATGGCAGACCCGGGGAAGGGGGGCCTTCAAATTCATCAAGCGCTAGACATGCCAAGGCAGGAATTATCCCTGTTTGATAGGAGAACCCCAGGCTCAGAAAGGTCACATGACAGTCCCAAGGCAGGGCCAAACCTGCATGACACCGAAGAGCATCCTTTTAATCACAGCACCAGGGTATTTCCCCACCAAGGAAAAATGGCACCACACCCATGAAGGCATTTAATTTTGTTACAGCCCTAGGCATCTAGGTCACTCCTTTGCATGCACTGGCTCTGCTGGGTAAGCAGCTCTGCTACGTGCCACCCCCAAGAAGAGGCCACTGTTACAAGGCCATGGGTGGTGACATGCTGGAAACAGTTGCCCACCTACAGTTTCATCCTGCAAATAAATGCCTGGATTCTGGCCAGGGACGAGGTGACCTCAGTATAGATGAGAGCAGAGCCCTGTTGACAAACCCCCCAAGCTGGAGGCAGAGGGCCCCTCCTTGGTTGTTTTCCAGTATGTTCTCCTTATTAAAATGCAGGCTGTGTCAATCCCCTGTTGGAAATTGTGCTCTTGCATACGTTATGAAAGCCATGACCATACTCATGTTCCCCAAACACTTGTTTCCAACCCAAGAGATCCCTTTAGCTAAAAGGCACAAAGGCTGAGTAATCCCTCAATTTCAAAAGACACACTTTTAAGAAAGCAGCCAAGTCTAAACCCAAGCATCTGCAGACACATCTTCTCCCCAAGAGAGCAAAGAGTGAGAAAGACCGATAGCCCCAAAAGGTAGAACCTTCTAGTTTATTTTAAAAGATGAGAATGTGTTCATCAGCCTCCCAGCCCCACCATGGAGCTGCCCCAGGCCACCCACTGTGTCCCAAAATGTGTTCCATGGAATATTCTGAGGATGTTCATAAATAATTTACCGGCATCAAGAGAGCATGGGGGGAGGGTCTCCATTGCCAAATAAGTTTGGGAACCTCTGGACTAAAGAAAGTTAAACCAATGTCCTTCCTTCTCAAGCCTTTGAAAATGCTGATGTGGATGAGCTACAAGAGAAGGGTCCAGAACGCAATGCTCCCCAAACATGTTTGGAGACCATCACCCGAAGACTCCATTCAATATGGTGATGCCAGAATCGCCCCCTCCCCCTCCCCCACACCATCCCCCCTCCAGAGAACTCCAAACCTACCTTAAGAGACAAAAGACCTGTATGCAGAAAATTATAAGACACTGATGAAAGAAATTAAAGATGGTACAAATAGATGGAGAGATATACCATGTTCTTGGATTGGAAGAATCAACATTGTGAAAATGACTCTACTACCCAAAGCAATCTACAGATTCAATGCAATCCCTATCAAACTACCACTGGCATTTTTCATAGAAGTAGAACAAAAAATTTCACAATTTGTATGGAAACGCAAAAGACCCCGAATAGCCAAAGCAACCTTGAGAACGAAAAACAGCTGGAGGAATCAGGCTCCCTGACTTCAGACTATACTACAAAGCTACAGTAATCAAGACAGTATGGTACTGGCACAAAAACAGAAATATAGATCAATGGAACAGCATAGAAAGCCCAGAGATAAACCCACGCACATATGGTCACCTTATCTTTGATAAAGGAGGCAGGAATGTACAGTGGAGAAAGGACAGCCTCTTCAATAAATGGTGCTGGGAAAACTGGACAGGTACATGTAAAAGTATGAGATTAGAACACTCCCTAACACCATACACAAAAATAAGCTCAAAATGGATTAAAGATCTAAATGTAAGGCCAGAAACTATCAGGCAGAGACCTGCCTTATTCATCTTTGCTTCCCCAAAGCACTAGGCCCAGCACCCCGTCAGCAGTAGCAGTAATAAAAGTTTGTTGAATTGAATAGAATTCTAAAGCCCCTTAATTCTAAAGCTGTTTGTCAGCAGCTTTTGAAGGACTCTGTCCTTGGAATTCTTGACACAGATTTTAATGTTCTCAAGTGTCCCTGGTTTCTTGGAACAGTTTCTACTTTTGCCTCAATTAAATACAGCTTAGATTCCTGCCCAGGATGTTACTGGTTTCTGAGCACTCCTCTCTGGGATACCAGACCCTTACCCTTAGAGGCAGGAGAAAGGCAATCAGCCCCACACAAGTTCAAGACCAAGCTCCTCCCTTCCGTGGTGTAAGGCCCTGGGCAAGTCTCCATTTCTCATCTGAAACCTTGATTTCAGATGATTGATTACTTGATCACTTCTCAAGCTCAAGCAGAGGATTTAATGAGAGAATGGAAGTGACATACCTGGCATATGGCAGTCCCTTCCTCAATATTAATTCCCTTCCCTATCACACTTCCAAAGTTACAGAAACAGGTTTAGCCTAAAGGCCGGGGAGGGTGCTTGCGGAGGGGAAAATGCAAACGTTTAACAGACAATTATTACTGATGCCAAGGAAGAGCTTAGGAACTTCGACTCCACAAACAGCAAATTTACGCACATCTCAGAACACACAACTCAGACCTAGATTCCCAGCCAAGGAAGCCCGGCTTACAAAAGCCCTCTACTTGAGGGAAGGCGTTTACACTTTGTCAAAACCACAGAATGCCTAGTACTTAGCCTGAGGTTTTAGCAAATAATTCATAACCCCCATCACCAAACTCGGCTTCCCGTTCAGAGCACTTCCACTTATGCTGTGCAGTCCTCAGCTCACAGCCAGCAAAGGGTGATGGTGGGGGTGGGGGGCAAACCTGGCCCAGGGTCCCTACTCAGCCACTGAGTAACTCTGTGATTTGGGACGAGCTAATGTCTTTGAGCCTAAGTTTCCTCACCTATAAAATGAGAATCTTAATATCTACCTCCTGAAAATGTTATTACAAAGATTAAACGAACTAGAGCAAAATGAAGGGACTTTACACACTGCATAGTGCTCAGCCGATGTGGTCTTGGCCCTGCCCTGCTGACAAAGACGTGCGCGGAGAGCCCCTGCTCTTCCCTGACCCTGCTGAGCGATTCTGAAAGGGAACTTCTCGCCCATCCAACCTGGGCACATGGAGCAACCTTCCCTTTCACATTCAATTCCACAAGCGCTACATGAGCACCTACTGTGTGCAAGGTGCCTGGCCAGGCTTGGGGATGACCAGGACCCAGCCCCTGGCTCTCGGGAACCCTGTTCCAAAGGCAGAGACAAGGCACATGCATTCTCCAGAGGACCACAGTGCCAGGGCAGAAGAAAAATGCGGAGGAAATAATTTTAAAAGAAAAAAAGTCTACATGCACAAAATCATTCTTTGAAATGACGTGTTGGGTTAGATATATAGTCATTAATTTACCTCTGTAATTTTTAAGTGTTTTAAAGCACAAAATTTTTTTCCAAATAAAATCTGTCCCAGAGCTCCAATGTATTACAATGACAACAAGAAGGACAAAGAGGCTGTGAAAAAGATAAAATCAGAGTTCCTGGGGTTGAATGAGAGGTCAGATGTCACCCCTTGGACACCCCTAAACCCAGATTGAGAAATCCCAGTCTATATGACAAGAAATCATGGAGCCATTACAAAGAAAATGATCCTATAA
The DNA here is from genome assembly GCF_963924675.1 of Phocoena phocoena. Classification (NCBI taxonomy): domain Eukaryota; kingdom Metazoa; phylum Chordata; class Mammalia; order Artiodactyla; family Phocoenidae; genus Phocoena; species Phocoena phocoena. The sequence goes on from NC_089234.1 coordinate 29,591,903, forward strand.
TGATGAAAAATCAAGAACAAATGCCAGGTGCACCTTGGCTGCTACTGAGTGGCTACACATGTAGGTGTGAGTAGTGGGGTTTCAGGTAGATTTTAACAGTAATTAATTGCGTCTTCTAGTGGGGACTCGCGTCCACTGTTTGGGGCGCGCAGTGGGAGTAGGAAGTAGGATTTCTCAGGTGGGACTGGAGGTGCTTCAGGGCAGGAACCAGCATTTGCAAGTAAAGGGACTAACTGAGCAGAGACCTGAGGACTGCTGAGTCTGGAGGGTTTAATGGAGCACAAAGTAGGAGGAGGGAAATTGGGAGGAATAAGAGGGAGGGAAGTGGAGTGTAGAAGTGCTCCCCCATCACTGGTGTTTTTCTTTGACTTCCAGGTAGCAGAGAGCTGTGCTGGGGGTTGGGAGGGCGTGGAGCTGTCTCTGTTCCCTGGTGGAAAGAGGGTCCAAGGGTTGCCCCCAACATGGTCCCTCGGAGAAGGAGCTCTCCCAGCTCCCCTCTCTGAAGCTGGATTTGAGCCCTCTGTCTCTCCTAGGAGCCAGGGCCCTGGACATCCTTGCCAAGGTCATTGGTGAACCCCGGGGAGCCCTGTAGCAGAGACTGGCTCAGGGGTGGCCATAAGAGGGCAGGAGAGGGCTGGTAATGGGCCTGCGCGCAGCCCCTCCTGGTGTGCTGGCCGGGCCTGCAGCTGGAGGCCCTGGGAACCTGCTCTGGCCTGCAGTCGGTATAGGTGGGGTGTGGGCAGGAGAGGGAGAAGGCAGGAGGAGCAAGGCTAACACTGCCCTCTGGGGACAAAGGCCATGACAAGAACTGGACAACGTCAGACAGACCGGGGGCTGGATTCCCAGCTGAACCACTTCTTGGCTGCGTGAGATTGGATGAGTTAACTGACTTCTCTGTACCTCATTTCCTCTTTGGCAAATTGGGAGAGGTTAATAGCAAAGTTACGGAAGTGTTCACATGAAAGAAGGCGAGGGACAGCCTGTATTAATAATCCTAATACACTGGCAGTGGTTGTCCTACATATGTGTGCATAGACTGAGGGTTGAGTGTGGTCAGGGCTGGAGTTTCTCTCGCCTTTACTGGAAGAAAGTCCCCTGGGGGCCGCTCGCCAACACCTGCAGCCTCCCCAGAGTCTTTCTCTGTGGCTGGACCACACTTCTCTCACCCTCTTTCTCTCCACGCCCATCACTTTCCCAGTCAACACCAGGAAACGACTTGCCCAACCCAACCCCCTGACTGCTAGGAACCTAGCCTCCAACCTGCCGGAATGTGCTACCAGGTGTGGGGTCCCCTCCAGGGTTCCCTCCAGCCTTAGGGCCCCATCTGTGACCTAAGAACCCTGCATGGGTCGCTTCCCCAGAATAAGTTCAGAGTCCAAGGAACGCACGCGTGCACGCACATACACACACACACACATATACACACACACAAACACACAGGGTCTCCAAGCACAGACCCCAGAAGGAGGCCTCTCCAGGGAGTTGCCTGAAACAATCAAGACCCCAAACGTATATTCCTCTACCCCTACCCTTCCCCACTTTGTCCCTTCAGGACTTTGCTCCTTAAAAACTACAGGGTTAGGGAGATGGGCACTGGATCCCCCTTCACTGACTCCCCCAGGGCATGGAGGTGAGGACCACCCTGCGTCACTCTCCTTTGGGTTCCCAGCCCCTAACAGAGGGTCTATCTCTCAGTTCACACTCGATATATATTTGTGGGCCAGAGGTCATCAGATTATGCTCCTCTTACCTTGTGACAACTGGGGGCGGCTATTAGCTTCCCTGAGTCTCACTCACACAGGTGCACCAGCTGCTCAGGCCTCCTCCCCTGCCCTCACCCCAGGTCATGCCAACAGGAGCAGCCAGCCCTGGGTCCTCTCTAGATCCTTACCATCAGGGGGTCACGGACCCCTTTGAGAATCTGACGAAAGCAATAGAACTTCTTCCCAGAAAAAGCCACCATTCTTTTCTACATGCCTTTTTAGAGAACTTAATGGATGTCCCCACCCTCCTGCCCCTGCAAAGGCCACTCATGAGCCCTCCTGGGCAAGAATCCCTGCACCAGCTCCTAGGATAGCTCCCCTCACACTAGAACTGACTCTGCAACCTTAAGCAATTTAGTTTGCCTCTGTGGGCCTCAGTTTCCTCATCTGTAAAATGGTGGTGAGGCTAACCACAGTGCCAGCCTTATGAAGTTGTTTAAGGAGCAGATCAGAAGCACGATGGCTTATTCTTTGGGGGCAGCCTCCCTTCTAGGCTCTGAGGGGGGTGCATAGCCCTTACCCTTGCAGAGCTATTGTTAGAGGTCCAAGCTTCTCATCTAGGACATTAAAAGAAGGACTATATCCTTGTCCCCAATTCCCTCTATCCCTTGAGCTCTCTATCTCTAGGAATGCCACAGTCCACCCAGGCTGGAAGCTTGGGCTCTTTTCTCCCCAGCCCCCCGTAGCCTCTCCATCACCGACGTGCCTGCTTTACCCCTTAGATATCTCTTAATTCTGTCCTGCTCTCTCTCATTCTCTTGTCTGGATGACTCCAACCACCTGCTGTCCACAGCCTTGCCTCCCCAGTTGATTCTCAAAAGAGTATCAGAAGGTGTCCCTAAAATACCAATAGGATCATGTCAGTGCCTTACTTAGCACTCCTCAGTGGCTCCCCATCACCCTCAGAGTAGAAATCACACAGCTTACCCACGGCCCCTGAAGTCTGTCCCACCTCACCAGCCTCATCAGTCCACATTCCCTAAGGCCCTGCTTGCTGCTCTCTCTGGGCCCAGGACCTTTGCACATGCTGCTCTTCTTCCTAGTACGTCCGTCCCCAGCCTTCCTCATCTCCTCCCCACCTTCTCCAGCCAGCTCCTAGGTGTCCATCACCTCTCCACTTAAACCTCACATGCTCTGGGAAGCCCTCCTGTCCTCTCTCCCCAGGGCTCAATTAGGAGCTTCTGCCCTGTGCCCCTCCGCTTCCTCTGTCCCCCTGCCAAAGTACCAACCACTCTCGTTTTAGTCACCCATCAGCCCACTCAGTCACAAGCTCCACAAGGGCAGGGACCAAGTCGGTACTGTGGCAGCCTCAACCCACGGCAGCACCTGGCTTGTGGTCGATGGATGTTCCTGAAGAGGGTGCTGAATGAATGCATGTACACATGGGGTGAGAGAGATACACGGAACAGAAGCCATGGCCTTGGAGGGCTACTGTCCACCCTAGAGTGCTCAGGGACAGTGCAGTTGCCTGTCCCCTTGCCTGCTCCCTCTGGCACGTCCCTTGTCCTATAGAAAACCCCTATCCCAGCACCGAGCTGCAAAGAATCTTGGAATCCAATTAACTGATGTACCAAGAATATCCAGAGCTAACATCTAGGCATTGCGCTGAACTCTCCAGGGGGCACTCTACTTAATCCTCAGCAAAAGCTGTATGAGGCTACTGTCCCATTTCACGGATTAAGAAGCCAGGGCCTGGAGGAGGTAATGGGTTTTGCAGGAATACGCAGCTGGCTCCCACAGCCTGGCTGTTGGATCTGAGAGTCCAATGCTTCTCCCTCCATTCACTCCCTGTTCTTATCCGACCGTGTGTTTCAGATAAGGAAACTGAGAGCCAACCCCTCCGGGACCACACAGAGGATTTACAGAGATCTGGGATTTGCAGCTCAGACGTCCACACTCTGGGTCCAGGACTCTCACCTTCACCACCCTGCCGCCTCTGGGCAGCCCCCAAGCCCAGAGGATGCCAGGAATTTCCTTCTACTAGCCTGCCACCTGGACACCCGGAGGTGCTCCCTGAAAGCTGTGCTCCTCTCCAGACCCTGCAAACACCACAGGCATGTGCATGCACACGAGGTCCCGCATGCCATCCCAGGTTCCTGCCCCCAAGACTGCCGCTGTCCTTGAGCTTCCACTCACGATGCAATGAGCTCAGTTCTTCATGTGGCTTGATTGGGACTGTTTCACAGCCACCAGGATCTCATCCCAAACCCCTCTCCATCCAGTGGCCCTGTTTTGAGCTGCTTCCCCTCCCCCTGTCTTTGTGCGTGCCCCCTCCCCAGCTCCTGCCTGCGCAGTCACTCCCGAGCATGGGCTAGAGGTTTGCCAACTAAACCCTGGGAGCCTGGGAAGGTGCCTGCAGGGGTGGGGGCAGAGAGGGACCCTGTGCCCCTCCTCCACTTCACTCAGGAGGCTCCGCTGTGGATCTGTTCACTTCTCTGTATGCTTTTGTTTAAACAAAGGATTCCTTCCGAATGTGAGAAAAAGCCTTCAAGCCCTCAGCAGGTTCTGTACTCCCTCCAAGCCTCCAGTCTTCACCTTAGTGCCCAGTGAGACAGATCCCATCCTCTCTCCCTTGTTGTCACCTTGCAGATATTTATAGCATTACCCTGTCTACCAGAGAGCGTAATGGGCTTTTTAGGCTAAACCAATTAAACTCTCCTCCCGTAAGTCATGTCTCCTGGATTGCTTCTGCTGCCCTTCTCTGAACTTGCTCTATCTTCATTATCTAGGCTCTTCACGATGGGGGAGGGCAGGGCCTGGGAGTTCACACATTGGTTACTGGAGAATGTCTGCCTCTCTTTCTAGCCTCGCCGGCATTTTTCTGCCCCAACTGCCGCTTCTAATTCCCTGGTGGTGTGGACATGCTCCAGACCTGGGCAATGCTGTCGACCCCCTTGTAAACTGGGAAGCAGAATATACTCAAAGAGGGGTCATTGATCTTTCCCTCCTTTTTATCTTTGCTAGCTCCAATCCACAGCTATTCAGCACCTAAGCCTACAGCAAATGCACTGAGCTGGCACCCACAAAGGGTGAAACGTGCAAAGATGATTGAGTTCTGGGATGTGCCTCAGGCCCCGCAGTCTGATGGAAGCTGCTGCAAAGCATTTCCCAATGGTTGGCTGTGATCCCAAGGGCTCGTGAAGATAGTGCAAGGGACCCACGAGCTTAAAGGTAATGATTCTATGTTCCCCCTTATTTTTTTTATTTGACTTTTATTTTATTTATTTTTTATACGACAGGTTCTTATTAGTTATCTATCTTATACATATTAGTGTATACATGTCAATCTCAATCTCCAGTTCATCCCACCACCACCCCACCCCCCATTTCCCCCCTTGGTGTCCATAACATTTGTTCTCTACATTTGTGTCTCTATTTCTGCCTTGCAAACTGGTTCATCTGTACCAATTTTCTAGATTCCACATATATGAGTTAATATACGATATTTGTTTTTCTCTTTCTGACTTATTTCCCTCTGTATAACAGTCTCTAGGTCCAACCACATCTCTACAAATGACCCAATTTCATTCCTTTTCTTTTTAAAATAAATTTATTTTATTTATTATTTTTGGCTGCGTTGGGTCTTCGTTGCTGTGCGCGGGCTTTCTCTAATTGCTGCGAGCGGGGGCTACTCTTCGTTGCGGTGCGCGGGCTTCTCATTGCAGTGGCTTCTCTTGTTGCGGAACACAGGCTCTAGGTGCGTGGGCTTCAGTAGTTGTGGCACGCGGGCTCAGTAGTTGTGGTGCATGGGCTTAGTTGCTCCGCGGCATGTGGGATCTTCCCGGACCAGGGCTTGAACCCGTGTCCCCTGTATTGGCAGGCAGATTCTTAACCACTGCACCACCAGGGAAGCCCCAATTTCATTCCTTTTTATTTTTTAACATCTTTATTGGAGTATAATTGCTTTACAATGGTACGTTAGTTTCTGCTTTATAACAAAGTGAATCAGCTGTACATATACATATATCCCCATATCTCCTCCCTCTTGCCTCTGCCTCCCACCGTCCTTATCCCACCCCTCTAGGCGGTCACAAAGCACTGAGCTGATCTCCCTGTGCTATGCGGCTGTTTCCCACTAGCTATCTATTTTACATTTGGTAGTATATGTAAGTACATGCCACTCTCTCACTTCGTTCCAGCTTATCCTTCGCCCTCCCCATGTCCTCAAGTCCATTCTCTACGTCTGTGTATTTATTCCTGTCCTGCCCCTAGGTTCTTCATAACCTTTTTTTTTTTTTTTTTTAGATTCCATATATATGTATTAGCATATGGTATTTTTCTCCTTCTGACTTACTTCACTCTGTATGACAGACTCTAGGCCCATCCACCTCACTACAAATAACTCAATTTTGTTTCTTTTTATGGCTGAGTAATATTCCATTGTATATATGTGCCACATCTTCTTTATCCATTCATCTGTTGATGCACACTTAGATTGCTTCCATGACCTGGCTATTGTAAATAGTGCTGCAGTGAACATTGGGGTGCATGTGGCTTTTTGAATTATGGTTTTCTCTGGGTATATGCCCAGTAGTGGGATGGCTGGGTCATATGGTAATTCTATTTTTAGTTTTTTAAGGAACCTCCATACTGTTCTCCATAGTGGCTGTATCAATTTACATTCCCACCAACAGTGCAAGAGGGTTCCCTTTTCTCCACACCCTCTCCAGCATTTGTTGTTTGTAGATTTTCTGATGATGCCCATTCTAACGGGTGTGAGGTGATACCTCATTGTAGTTTTGATTTGCATTTCTCTAATAATTAGTGATGTTGAGCAGCTTTTCATGTGTTTGTTGGCCATCTGGATGTCTTCTTTGGAGAAATGTCTATTTAGGTCTTCTGCCTATTTTTGGATTGGGTTGTTTTTTTTTTAATATTGAGCTGCATGAGTTGTTTATATATTTTGGAGGTTAATCCTTTGTCCATTGATTCGTTTGCAAATAATTTCTCCCATTCTGAGGGTTGTCTTTTGGTCTTGTTTATAGTTTCCTTGTTGTGCAAAAGCTTTTAAGTTTTATTAAGTCCCATTTGTTTATTTTTGTTTTTATTTCCATTACTCTAGGAGGTGGGTCAAAAAAGATCTTGTTGTGATTTACATCAAAGAGTATTCTTCCTATGTTTTCCTCTAAGTGTTTTATAATGTCCGGTCTTACATTTAGGTATTTAATCCATCTTGAGTTTATTTTTGTGTATGGTGTGAGGGAGTGTTCTAATTTCATTCTTTTACATATACCTGTCCAGTTTTCCCAGCACCACTTATTGAAGAGACTTCCTTTTCTCCATTGTATATCCTTGCCTCCTTTGTCATAGATTAATTGACCATAGTTTCCCCTTTCTTTTCTAAATCAACAAAATATTTACTTTTTAAGATGGGATGGTGTGAGTGCTCTGAAGGCGTGCCATGAGAGGGCACCCACCTCGAGTCCACTGAGATCGATAAGTCTGCCCATGACTCAGACTCCAGATCGTTGGCTCGTCACTCAGCCGATCGCTGAAAACCATCCTGGTGGTTTTCACTATCATGCAGTATTCAATTCTTTTTATGTTTAGTCATACTCAGTTTAATTTACACCCAGTATGGACCATTGGTTTAAGACAAGAAGCATAAGGAACTCCGAGATGGAAACACCATATCAAGTTAATGAGGAACATAAAAAACAGAATAATTCTCAAAATTCTCCTAGGACTCCATAAACCAGTGCTAAAAAGGGAAAACACCCTATGGCAATTATAGTCAATTTGGTTTTTTACTTATTAAGAATAAAGATGATCCGCTTCTATAACGCGTTTTTGAAAAGCGCTTACAAATAGCACTTTCAAACTTTCTCTTCCATCTCAATATCCGATGGAAGAGAACTCTTTACATTTAAAAAACTAGCTGATTTTTCAAAACACAAAAATTTCAGTAACTCCAAATAAGAGGTCCTAAGGACGGTTTTTTATACTGCAACTATATTTACAACCTGCATTTTAAAATATATTTGGTCCCCAAATGAAACATATAATATATCAAATTAAAATGTGTCAATAAATCACCTTTTCACATAATTAAAGTAAATTAAACAACATTTATCACTTGTTCAATGGGGAAAATGCCCAAGCTTTAAACATAATGGATATAACTAAAGAGTGATTAAAATAAACTTTATAATACAACCTTTAATAATACACTGAACTAAAATTACATTATTACATTTAAAAATCACTCTCTTACATATCACAGAAAAATTACAAAATGATTTTAAAATATTCGTTAGTGTTGTTCTCTAAATCTTTCTGTTTTTCCTCTTCCTGGTTCCCATGGGAGAGTTGCATTTTTGGGGCCCCTATGGTTGAATAAGGCTGTGTGTTTACTTCTGGGCAATGAGGACAGAGTGGAAGGTTCTATACCTCCCAAAGCTCCTTTCCCTCTGGCACAGTGACTGGCAACATTTGAGCTGGTGGCTGTTCCATCAGCCCAGCTCCCTGAGCCAGAATGATGAGCATAACATCCTGTTGACCCGTAATGGACATGCTGACCCAGCAAGAAAGAAAACTCTTTTAAGCCACTGAGATTTTGGGGCTTGTTTGTCACTGTATCTTAACCAAGCCAGTCCTGACTAATACAATTCCTACGTGGGAATATGTTAGGTTACCTATCACTTTATTCCTAGTGATAGATAATCTCTATCACTAGGAATAACCAGGCAATGGGTCAAGCTTGGGCCTTGGGGGAAAACACACCTATGTCTGAGTCCTGGACTAACTACTTACTAGCTACGTGGCTTGGATAAGTTACTTAACTTCTCTGAACTTAGTTTCCTCATCTTTAAAAATAGGGTGCACCATACTCGCCTTGATTGGCTATTAAAAGATTAGAAATAGCAAGTGGAAAAGGTCTTGCACCAAGTCTAACACATAGACACTATAGAAATAGAAGCCATTATAAGATTATTTTAGTAAACTTCTTTTATCTGCCCAGCACCCCTTTTCCATGTCCCTTTCTTTGGCAAACTTCTCCTCCCCGTCTCTGATCATGTGATTCTAGTGAGGTTGCCAACAACAGTGGCCTGTGCCTGGCTGAAAGGATGTGCGTGTAACCAAGGCCTCATCAGTTCCCTTCCCCATTCACAGTGACTGGTCAAAGGGCTGGGCATGTGACCCAAGAAGGGCCAATTAGGATATTCTGGGGGATTTGATATAAGGACAATGAGAGAGAGGTTCATCCTCCATGGACAGTGACCGATGATGAAATAAGCCTGGCAGTGACAGTGGTCATATTCCCTACTACAAAGAGAAAACTCTTCAGTGAAGAAGAATGAGGTCCCTGTACAGAGAGAAGAGCCAAGAGATGGAGTAACGAGGAGAGAGGTGGAGAAGAAAAGAGAGATGTAGGAGAGGAGAATGAGAGAGACAGAGAGACAGGAGAGAGAGAAAAGAGCTCCCCTCATAGTTGCCCTGTATCCATCCAGCCAAGTCCAATGCTAGCGGCTCCTCTTTATTCCTAGTTACGTGAGTCAGGAAATTCCACTTGGGTTATGTGAGTTTGCATTGAGTTTCTGTTGTTTGCTATCAAAAGCATCCTGATGAATTCAGAGATGCACACATAACACATAAGACATGTGCACACAAATGTAGCACAATCCAGGCAGAATGTAGTAAGCACCACAGAAGACATACCAGGTGAGAAAGGTGAGAAAAAAGATACAGGGGAACGAGCAGTCATGTCTGACTGGCTAAGGTAGATGGTAATCAAGGAGGACTTCCTGAGGGAGGTAGCTTTTCCAACAAAGCCTCGAAGAAGAGTAGCCTGTCAATGGTGTTGTATTTATTATTCTACCTTTTAAGGACCAGCAAGAGTATACCTCTCTTCCCCCACGTCATCTCTTTCCGACCCGGACAATAAAACCAGAAGGCGATGTGAACTTTCCCTACTTTCCCATGACTGAAGATTGAATTCGTGTTAAAGAAAATGTTTCAGAAAAGTTCCCAGAGAGGTTTTTCTTCAGCCTTGCAGCTTCCCCACATCCCCCACCTCCCCGAATACTAATCAGGTGCCAGCAAAGTGGGAGGTGCTAAGGATATACAGGTAAACAAGACTGACTCATACCCCCAGCCTCACGGAGCTGATAGCCCATTGGGAATGGGCGGGGGCAAGACCGCACAAATACTGCTGAGAGCCATGAAAGAAAGCAACGAGGAGAGAGACGGAAAATGGCTGTGGGGTAGAGAGTGCAGGCAGCCACCTCAGATAGGTGGTCCAAAGCTTCGTTCAGGACTGGACAGAGAGAAGGAGACTGTCACTGATTCATCAGGGTAAAGGACCCGCGTGTTCAGAGGCTCCGAGGTGGGGAGGAGCGTATAGTAGGGGAACTAAAAGAAGAGCAATATACGGGGTTTCCCTGGTGGCACAGTGGTTGAGAGTCATGGCCGCTGAGCCTGCGCGTCCGGAGCCTGTGCTCCGCAACGGGAGAGGCCACAGCAGTGAGAAGCCCGCGTAACGCAAAAAAAAAAAAAAAAAAAAGAAAAAGAAAAAAAGAAGAGCAATATGGATACAGCAGGACAAGGATGAGGAGCCTGAAGGGGGACGAGGCCCAAGGGCTCGATCACGCAGCAGCTTGACGGTCATGGAAGGTGACTGGGTTTATTCCGTAGGTATAGGGAGCCCCTACAAAGTTTTAAGTGGGGAGATGACACTTCCAGCCCACATCCTAACTTTTGCCCCATCAGCCCCATGTGGCGGGATCTGAGGACCTCGCTCACCTGGCAGGAGGCACCTCTTGGAGGCCCAGTGCCACTGTCCTGGCGGCCGGCCCCTGTCTTGCATCTCGGGGCTCCAGCTTCAGCCTTTACTTGACCCAAAGCCCATTTTCTCCGAGATTCGGGCCCTCCCAGCTCTCATCACTTCTCCTGGACTGGAGTTGCCAGAAGTATTGCCATCCCCCGCCGCCCCCTCCCAAGCATCTGAATCAGAATCACCCAGAGGAGCTTGTGCAAAACCAGCTGTAGAACCCTCTCCCCAGAGAGGCTGATTGGACAGGCCCGAGGTTCTACGTTTATAGAAGATCTGAAGGCTTTAGAAGAATCCCCAAGTGTGAGGCGGGGCTCCCCCTCCTGGCATCCCTCCCCAGGGCCGACCTCTGCTTGCTGGCTCACCTGTTTGCTGTCCTGCTAGACGTCCAAACATGGACGACCTACCCAGAGTTCCCCCGCCTCTCCAGACTCCAGATAGCCGAGGCCATCTGCCAGCCCCGTAACCTGGTTATTTCCTGCAGGACATCCCCCCGAGTGCTGGACATCTGTCTGAGCCACCAGCACCTGTCATCACTCTGTCCTCCTCTCCATGGCCCCTGGCTGCTCAACTTTCCCCCTTTGCAGCTTGGGATCCACAAGCCCCACAGGCAAGTCTGCTCCCCTCACCACCAGGTGGCTAAGCACGTGGGCTTTATGGCTGCACAGACATGACTTGGAATCCCGGCATCACTGCGGACCAGGTGGGTGGCTGCAGACAGTTACTCTCTTTGAGCTTCCATTTCTTGTCTGGGAAATGGAGCTAATAATAACAGCTTATACTTTTGCTATGAAGATTAAGTGAAAAATACATTTAACAGTTCCCAGCATATAGCCAGCACTCACTAAATTTTAGCTACTATTGCTACTATTACCATGGTTACTATTATTATTCCCGGCCAGGGGTGATCTGCTTGACAACCGCTCTCTTAAATAGTGATAGGAGCCTTCCTCCTGACAGGAGCTTCTTCTCCCTGTTGTCCCTCCCTGAGTGAGGATGCTGGTCCATGCACTGTCATACCTGGTTCAGGAGATGGGAGATGGCAGGAAACTATTGCTCCAGGAAACAGATGTCCCCTTCCCCTGGCTGGGGCGCATGACCTGTGCTGAATTCTCAGGAAGGAGAGGGTCTGAGCCCCTGTCCTCTCTTCCCATTTCTGCTGCCCTGGCACCTCTGTGTACTCCAGCTGGGGGACCAGCTGTCTAGGAGTGGGGGCCACTGAGCTGGGCTGAGGCATGCCTGGTCCTGGATGAGAGAGGAGTGCATTTTCTTCCAACCCAACTGCCTGAGGGTGGCCAGAGAGCTCCAGGGACAGCGCCAAGACAGACACAAACCCACATGTAAGCCATCCCCTTACCTGGCACCTACAGGCCATGTCAGGAAGAGAGCTGCCCAGAACCACACCTATTAGAGTTGGCAAGGACAACAGAGATCATCTCTTTCAACCCTTCCATTGACCAGCTGGGGAACTAACATCCAGAGGGGGAAGGCACTCTCTTCTCTGCGTTCTCAGTGAGGCAAAGCCACAGCTCCTGGCCTTACAGTGATCTCCCGGGGGACTTGCTGGCTGGGCTGTTCAGCCGGGTCATCTGTTGCCTGGAGTAACGGCTCCACACTTGGCTTGACCGGCACTCCCTTCCGGCCATATGGTTGGCCCCTGGTCCCACTCTGTTTACTGCCAGCATTGCCTTCCTGTTTGTTTTCTTACGGGAAGAGCCAGAGGGGCCAGGCAGGGCCACAGCTACTGAATGGCTCTTCTGAGAAGCAGACTGTTATTCCAGCAGCTCTGGAATGTCTAGAAGGATGAAATGGAACTGCTGTTTGTAGCGGTGGGGAGTGACCTGGCCCCTGCTTCAGCTCTGTGTATTATAGGGTCAGAGTTTTTAGACAATGCCAAACTCCAGATTCCAAAGCACGTGTGTGTCATTTTCATGCCTGCGCCTCCCAGCGACCCTGGGAGGTCAAGGTCAGTGGGCTTTACAGCCACCACAATCTGTAGATGATCAGCTGAGTTTTGCCCAGTCAAGTGAGCAGCCCGGTCTACAGCTCCCATACTTCCTGCACTGAGTTGAGGGTTTGGAAACCAGTTTAGTACCACGTTCCCAGGGCCAGGCACAATTGGTGGAGTGAGATCTTCTCTACGCATGGTACGGCAAGTCCCTCAAAACTTATGGGGTTTCCAAATAGAGGACACTCCAGCCTACACAGCATCCTTGCGCAAAGTAGAAAATAGTTCCCCTTCCACGACCTGTTGAGAATTGTGGTAACATATTGATTTTGTTAGTACAAGACACCTGATTGCCAGGAAACTGTCATAACTCATTTACAAATCTGTAACGTATATGATATGAATGGGGCCTCCACAGCCGTGCGATGCATCACCTGCGTGGCAGTGTGAGGTGGCCTGGGCTGATGGTCCTGCTCTGCCTCTTATCTCAGATCCTCCCAAGCTGGCCCCGTCAAGACCTTTGACTGTCTCCTTCCATCCCCTGAACAGTTGGCTCAGCCTGGGATGGACAGCCTGCAGTGCCCCATAAATTCAGACAGTCTATTGATGGGGCCCTAAGTGCCTCCTCCACCCTCCCCAGCACAAAGAAATGGCCTGAGGCCCCAGGGCAGAGAAAGGAGCCCAGGCCAACATCTGCTTGGAACCAGAAGAGCTGGGCAGGAGCCTGAGAGCTGCCCCTGGCAGTGTAAATAGAGGATGCTGTTGGGGGTGATAGAGGTATAGGGAGGCAAGACAGCGTGGGAGAGAAGTAAATAGAAGCACAAAGCCAAATGCGTCCAAAGTGCGTCCCTGCCTCCAGGGTCTCTAAGCTGGGAAAGGAAAACTCTAGCTAACTTCCCCTCCAGAGGGAGAACATGAGAGGGGAGGGCCGGGAGAGCTGACTTCTGGGTCTCATTCTCCTACACAGGCTGGGGAAGAATAGCCTAAACTGTTGGATACTCTCCACCAAAATCTCTCCAAATGGGGGGAGAAGAGAAAAGTCAGACCCGGGCGGGTGCAGTGGTTAGTTAATTTTCCCCTTGCTTTAGGAGCCAGAAATGTCTCTCATTCACCCCACGCCCCCCCCCTCCATCTGGGCCCTCACCCCGGTCACCGCCTCTGGGCTCATTATCTGCCCATTGATATTCAGAATGATTTCATTAACGTCATGGCAGATGCAGTCATGGAGAACTTATTAAGGAAGCTCGAACTGGCCAATGCTTCCCACAAAAAGCCAATTTAAATACCAAGCAAAGGATCCATTCATGGTGTCAAAGACAAATCCCAGTGCATAGGGTCAAAGAAATATCGTTGCTTTTGGTTAATGCAGATGGTGCTGCCAGAAAGCTGCAGTAAAACTGTTAATATCTATTTTGGGAAAACGTGGATTAAAAATAAACAGCCTTAGCTGAGGGCAGACATGTGCCGATGGAGCAAATGTGAAAGGCAAGTGCAAGGATGCTGTCACAGATTTCGAGCCTGAATGATCAAGCTTTATTTGTTCCCTGTACGGTTCATAATTTTATTACACAAAGCAGCCAGTTTGGTTTTACACTGCCAAAGGAGGCTTGGCATGACTAACAGATCATATTTGCCGATTACTTCATCTATGAAAAGGTGGGTTAGCTTGAAAGAGATTAAGTTATTTTCAACTCTTTAAACATGGAGACATGGGCAGCCTAAGTCATCATTCTCTCCCGAAAGCTGGCGCAGAGAAACACTTACGGTGGGTATGGGAGTGCATGGGCTGGCCCAGGATAATCCCTGGGGTCCTGAGGAATAAACCCTCCCTATGTAGCCAGTGAACAGCCTTCAGCCTCCAGAGGTTCATGACAGAGGCTGAGCTACCAGGCAGAAGGGGTTAGGCTTTGTTGGTCCTTGGGAGCTCTCCAGGGTCCTGGACAGCTTCTGCTAAAACTCTTTCTGACCTAGTGGACCCTCAGGCCTTGAGCTGGGTCCACCACCTCTGCCTTCCTGGATTTGCCGTCCAGATACCAGCTACACCGACCATGAACAGCTTGCCAGTGTCTGCATCCTCCTTAGTCTCATACCACATGAAAAAGCTGCGAGGTGTAGTTGGAAGAGGCTAGATTTTCAAGTCAGGCAGACATGGGTTTGAATCTGTTCTACACTCATTGTGTGAGTTGGGAATGTTATCTCTTCTCCTTGAGCCTTGGCTCCCTTTACTGTAAAATGAGATAATAACATTTGTCTTTTAGGGTCGTTGTAAATGTTTTAAAAGTTGGTGGACATAGAACACTTATCTTGTGTCTGGCATAGAGTAGGGGCTCAATAACAAATGCCTAACATTATTATCCAGTCAGCGTCAATGCTGTGCTTAGGCTGCTTTAGCAGCCTGTCAATCCCTGGACCGGTGACCCTTTTCCCTGTTCATGAGTTGGGACTCAGTGGTGGCAAGGATCAGAAAATGGGCATTGGCTTACGTAAGAAAAAAAAAAAGTCGAGGTTGCATTACAAGGACATGGTGGTGTCTGGTGGAAGCCAAGAGCCTGATGCACCGACCTCACCAGGATGCGCCACCATCTCCCATCTCTGCTCCTCTCCTTATTCCATCTGTAGGCGGTTGTCTCTGTTATTCCATCTACCTGGCAGAATATGCCCTCCATCGTTTATGAGTATTCACTTTGTAGGTCCAGAGTAGAGACTGGTCCAGACAGGCTCCATTCTCTCAGTCCCAATTCCAGTTTATTAGAGAGGAAAAAAAAAACCAGATCAAGGACTTCCCTGGTGGAGCAGTGGTTAACAATCCACCTGCCAGTGCAGGGGACACGGGTTCGAGCCCTGGTCCGGGAAGATCCCACATGCCACGGAGCAACTAAGCCCGTGTGCCACAAGTACTGAGCCTGCGCTCTAGAGCCCATGACCGCAACTACTGAAGCCCATGTGCCTAGAGTCCGTGCTCCGCAATAAGAGAAGCCACCGCTCGACACAACTAGAGAAAGCCCACGTGCAGTAACGAAGACCCAACGCAACCAAATAAATAAATAAAAATTAAAAAAAAAAAACCCAGATCGGACCAGTTTGGAATGACCCTTGACCCAAACAAGCCAGACTAGGGGCAGGTCACCCAACAGGAAGATGACTACTGGGCAGGGAGAGCCATTCCCAGGGGAGACAGGGTGAATGCACATCCAGTAGTATCATTTGGATTTCCAGTCCAAACCACTTTCAGATGCTGGTTGATGCATTAAAGCTGTTAAAATGTTGTACCATAGGTACATAGATAATAGATGATGATGATAGGTAGATAGATAGGGCTCTAGGTGTGATAGACACAAAGGTACTTTAGTCACATATATTTTACATGTGTTTTTCTTATCATCAGACTCACGCAAAATAAAAAGCTAATGGTCTTGTCAAAGTGGGACATACCAATGCCGTCTGATAACTCTCACTATGTAGGGGCCGCAGAGGGAAACATTGCAACCTTGTATTTTCACAGAAGACCCCAGAGTCATCCTGTGTCCCTGGCAGGGAGGATGTCAGAGTGACTGGGCCTCTGTCACTGCTCCAGAGGCAGCGTGACCCCAAACGAGATGCTCCTGATCAAGAAGGGCTGGATCCACCTAGAGAGACCCGAATCTAGCATCTGCCCCCATACAGCCTGTTGTAGGAGAAATGTTCAGCCCGAAAATGCCTAACTGCATAGCTTCATCCTCCAGGTTCTTCAAACCCTTCCCTGCATCCTTTTCTCCTACCAATGAGTCCTAACAGCCTTGCAGCAGCCTCTGTTATTTGTCTAGGCAGTGCTTCTCAACTTGGCTGAACATCAGAATCATTCAGAGAGTCTTTAAAATATAAAGATCCTGGGACTTCCCTGGTGGCACAGTGGTTAAGAATCTGCCTTGAACACGGGTTCAAGCCCTGGCCCAGGAAGATCCCACATGCCGCGGAGCAACTAAGCCCGTGCACCACAACTACTAAGCCTGTGCCCTAGGGTCCGAGAGCCACAACTACTGAGCCCGTGTGCCACAACTACTGAAGCCCACGTGCCTAGAGCCTGTGCTCTGCAACAAGAGAAGCCACCGCAATGAGAAGCCTGTGCACCGCAATGAAGAGTAGCCCCTGTTTGCCGCAACTAGAGAAAGCCCGCAGGCAGCAACGAAGACCCAATGCAGCCAGAAAAATAAATTAAATAAAATATAAATAAATTAAAAAAAAATATATAGACAGATCCTAAGACCACTACCCCTCCCCTTCCCAAGGACTGTTTTGAAAGCTCAGTGGTACAGGGTCAGGGGGTAGAGGGACAGAAACTTATTTTTAAACAGCATCCCCAGTGATTTGGATTTACTTCAGACTTGACAGCCCTGAACTAGGGTAAACGGTCTCACGGCGCAAACATAAGTTGAGGCTCTATTGTGCTATGCCCGGGTGTAAAAGCTTTAGATGTGATTTCTAAGAACTGCCTCTGCTTCACTCCTCAAAGGAAATGCTGGCTTTCCTTTTTCTGCACTGGCAAGCTCGCCAGAAAACAACGCCTTGGGGAGCACCCCAGGCTGACCCACAGGAGGATGGCATCTGTACTCTTAAGGGTGTCATCCCATCTTCCCAAGAACCTTCAGAAGAATGGTACCCACAAGCCTGCAATTTGAGAAAAAACAGCTAAATCAATGCCCATGGGGCAAAAGACAGCTAAATCAATGCCCATGGGGCAGCGGGGCAGGGACTTGCTGTGATTATAGGGTTATACTCTGCGTTGAGCCACTGTTTACATAAATCAGCAGCCAAGGCTAATTGCTAAGAGTTCATTGGGAATGGGAAAGAGAGAGCTCCCAGCCCCCCTAAGAGGGACAGAGAGGCCTGGGCCTGGGTGGGAGAGGGCAGTTAGGACCATCAGAGAATCAGGAGAGCTGGACCAGAAGCAGAGAATAAGAAGAAGCTAGAGGGACAGGGAAGCTCAGAGGAAACTCAGGGCTAAATCAGGGGAAGGAGAGAACTAGATGGAAAATGCTAATTCTCAGGAAGTCTAGGAGAGAAGGATACTGCGAAGAAACAAGCTAACCTTAGCTGGCCTGCAAAGACTTGCAGGCTAAGTAACTTCAGTGTAGCTCATGGAGAGAGGGAACTCCCCCACATAGACAGAGAATTTGGCCTTAGCCATGGGCATGTCTCTAACAAGCTGTGTGACCTTGGGCAAGCTGCCTAACCTCTCTGGGTCACGGTTTCCCCATCAGTAGAACGGCAGGGTGGGAGCGGTTGATCCCTATGTTCTCTTCTAGCTCCAAGACTGTGGATGCTGTTGCCGCCGAGCTGGGAAAAACTCATCCCTGGCTGCCGTGTGTGCTGGAATCTCCCCCTCAGCCCCAGTCTGGGCCCTGTGAGGACCCTTCCACCACACCGAGGGGACCACCTGTAATGACCGAGTGGGAGGACGGAAGGTGGCACTGGGAGGGAACCGTGGGAGTCTCAAGCCTGGAGGGGTGTCACGGCCATCTGGGGAGCAGAGAGGCCTGCAAGAATTAGGAGACCTGAGTCCAGATCGATGTTCCCATCGTGGTCTTCCTCCCTCACCACTGAACCCCCCACCCCAAGGATCTCAACGGACCCTGCAAGGAAGCCTAACCACTTCTAAAGACAGAAGGGAACACATACTCTGCTCGTGATCAGGTTACACAGGCTGACCAAGGCATCGGGTTTTTTCGCTTTGGGCTGGAACGGCCTCATTGCAGCGTGGTAACTGGGTAAGCTGGCAGACACCTACGCCTTTGACGGATGAAAAATGACAGTGAATTACAACTTCCTCGCGTAGTCTGTTGGCAGCCGTGGGTCTGTATCAGTCAGTGTCTGGTAGGGTAAACAGAAACCACAGCAGTCATTTTAACAGAGAGAATTTGATCTAGAGAATTGCTTAAACAGGTGTTGGATGACTGAGAAGGAGGAGACAAAAGGGAGGGGAGACACACTGAGAAAACACAGTGTAAGTGCAAGAGCAGCTGCCACCCCAGGGCAGGAACAAGGAAGGTTTGGGGGTGTGGGGGTGCTGAAGCTAAAAAGAGGGGTTCAGGGGGAGGAGCTGGGCCCCGGGCTTCTGAGGAGGGGTGCTGCCCAGCTGGCCTGGCATATCTGAGTGGGCACAAGGAGGCTGATTCTAGAAGTGAGGCAGAAAAGCTGGAAACTGGAACTGACTTCTGCTGCCAGGATGTGAACCGCCGTTGGTGTGAGGGTGACCAGAACAAGAAGCAAATCCAGTCCGGGAGGAGCGAGTCCCAGCTCGCCCCTCCCCCTGCCCCTTGTTTCCCCCCGGCCTCCCCATCAGCAGAACCTACCAGGGACCCGCTGGTATGCAGGGTCCCAGCCTGGGCGCCCCAAAGCCCCATCTAGAAGAGTAGGGCTGGGCTGAGAGCCTACATTTGGCAGCCGTGGGGTCTGCGGCCGGTGGGGAGAGTTAAGAAGGCTCCGGGTGCAGTGTGAACACGAAGCTACAGTCTGCCGGGCGCCCGTGGAACGGCAAGGGCCCCCCAGTAGCTGGGTTTGGGGTGAGGCTCAAGCTCGGCATGGCCATGGGCTGCTAGCCGGCGTCCCTGGAATTCGGGGCCAGACAACCCCATTCTGGAGACGGGAAACCAAGGCGAGGCCGGCTTGCAGGCTCATCGCCTCCACTTCCAGCACCTCTCCGTCCTTCCTGTGGAGGACTCGATGCGGACGCAGGGAGAGAGGGGCAAGCCCCGCTCCAGGAAAATCTCCCCCTGAACAGCGTCCCCTCGGGGGTGGGGGCACTGCCTCTGCCTCCACCAGCTGCTGTCCTTGCTGGGCCTAAGCCACTCGGCCCACTGGAAGGAGGGACGGGAGCGCTTTTTCTTGTCACAGAGATGCCAGCAGCGTGTTGGGGGCGTCGGCCCATTTCCAGGGCTGCAGCACTGTTGGAGTGTGGAGCCTGGGAAGCAGCTGCTTGCACGGGCCAGGCGCAGAAATGCAGCCCAGTGGAGCGGCCACACTGTACCAGGCCGCTGTCCCTCAGCCTCGTCTGCCTCCGAGCTGGCAGCCCAGCCCCCACGGCTGCCGGCACCGCAGCTGCTCTGCCGTGGATCGACGGAACCGCCCTAACCAATGCCTGATGGAGCATAAATACGCCGGTTCCCTTGCTCCCGGAGGGGCTAAGTCTGAGTGGCCGGTCTGTGCTGTTTCCCAGCAGAATTCAACCCCAGATGCCCACGGTGGTAACTCGCTTGGTCATCCTCTCCTCCCTGCTGTGCCCCTTCCTGCTCCGGCAGCAGTGTTTCCTGGGACCACCTCTAGGTCTGCGGGAATGAAGAGACCAGAAAATGGGAAAAAAGGAGAGGGGCCTCGTGTCCAGACAGAAGCCAGCCCCAGGAGAGGAGCCAGCCGGGGACAGTGTGGTGGGCTGAAGCCTCACCCTCTCCAGGCGGCCCCAGCGGCCCCCTCAGGAAGTGTCCGCAGCCGGCCTGCCCTTTGGCGTCTGGCCTGACCCTCAGGCTTGAAGTTTCTCTGAGCAAGCCTGCAGCTGTGCCTGACTGCTGTGTTTTCCCCAAGACCGTCGTGCCCGTATCTCCATGACACCCGGGGCTTTGAGCTCTGAGTGTACTTTTGAAAAGGAAAAATCTGGGTCAGGCAGTCACCATCCAAGGGTGGTTTCAGAGGACTTTCTATCCCCCAAGGCTTTCCCTTTGAACTTAGCCAAAAGTTTCCTCCCAGGCTGATATTTCTTCCACAGAATTGTAGCCCAAAGTGAAAAATGCAGCGCCTCGCTCACCACCAGCGGGTGGGGTTGTTTTTGAGACTGGTGAGTAAGCGAGGAAAAGTACTGGCAGCTGAGAGGCCAGCGGCCCAGGCCCGCCTGGGGTTGCCCCACTCTGTGCCAAGGCCTTGCCTGTCATTCGTGACATGAGCTGCCACGCACGGAGCCCCCGTCTTGGAACCGCAGCTGGTTAAAAGCACCGCCTCGGCCTTTTCTCCTCCTGCTTCCAGTATGGCCCTGTGGTATGTGGGTCACCCCAAGAGCTCCAGCTCAGACAGGGCCAGAGGACACTACCAACGTCGGTGTCACCACCCTGGGGGCCCTGTCCTGCATCCTTGGGTCATCCGTGCCCACGTCCTCCGGGCTCGGTTGGCCAATCCAGGCTGACTTGATTCTGGAAGTCTTTTCCCATTCGTAGGGTAGAGCGACCGGGAGTCGGTGGCCCTGTGTATGTGTGTGATTTGGGGGTAGGGAGTCGGGTGGAGGGTTGACTTCCTTTCTCCAGGACCCCAGCAGGGCTCAGAGGGACAACAGTACGTCAGTCACACCTCAGTCCCCACGGCCACCCAGCTACTCCCCAGCACCCAGAGGAAAAAGGGCCTTGGAGCGTCTCGGCCAGTCCAGAGAAAGCCTTGGGGCCTGCTGCCCTCACACCACCCCAACCCCATGAGGGGGAAGGAGGTGGACACTCCTCCGAGAGCTGAGGGGAGTGCCACCCAATAGGTCCGAGCCCAAAGCAGAGTCAGAGCCAGAAGCAGGGCTCCGTCCTGCTGGTTTGGAGAACAGAAAGGCAGCTCCCACGAGGATAGCCCCGGAACGACCCTCGTCCACGTGAAATCCCCCTTCCTGTGGCTGTCAGAGCTAGATGTGTTCCAGCAGTGGTGGATCTTCTTTTTTATTTTCATTTTGTTTTGTTTTGGGTGTAGAGTTCTATGAGTTTTAGCACATGTATAGATTCACATACCCTCACCACTCTCAGGATACAGGACAGTCCCAGTTCCCCCAAAACTGGTGCTGCCCTTTGGAATCATACTCTCCCTGCCATATCCCCTGGCAACCAATGACCTCCTGCCAAGGTCAAGGTAGGGAGAGGGGAACCCAGTAAACGGCAATGAAAAGGAAGTCTAAGAAGGAATAACGTGGTGGGCCGGGTGCTTGTGAAGCATCTGGGACTTTCCACTAAATCCCAGGTGCACTTAAGGCTGAGAACACCTCAAGTTGAGGCTTCAGGCGGATGCAGGTGGACGTGAGCATCACGGGGAGAGACTGGGCTCGGTCACGGGAGCACTGGGTCTCAGCCTGGACTCGGCTGTGTGCCTGTCGTCAGGCTTCTTGGCTTCCCTGAGCCTCAGTTTCCTGGATTGATTCTTGTAGGCTTCATAAGGGCGCTTCGATTTTGAAGTGGCCAGGCTTTGTACTGAGCATCAGAAGAAGGTCTAAATAAAGGCTTAGGCCCGGCAAGTAGCTGACCTCCAAACCATGCTGAGGCAAAGAACACCTCCTGGAATATTGAGCAAAAGTTACTTTGTAGCTACACAAAAACTGTGCGGCACAGCTCAGATGTCTCTGGTGCTGTGGGAACTGTTCTCAGACTTAGGGGACAGGGAACCCTAAGGGGACAGATGTGATGCAGAGGATGGAGACCCATTCTGGCACAAGTGGAGAGTATATCTATGGTTGTGTCTGGACTTTCTCTCTGGACCGTGCCATGCCTCTGCCCTTGCCTGTCTCCCTAGGTCTGGATCTCAAGAATCTAAGCCTCCGCCCGCCTTCCCAACTCAACAACAGAGGGCTGAGAGCTTGGGCTTGGCACCAGGGGGACCTCATTCGATGCTGAGCCACTCTCTGGCTGGGTGATCATGGATAAATCACTCACCTTCACTGGCCTCAATTTCCTTGGTTGTAAGTGGGGTAATAAGTGTACCTCCATTGGAGGGCTGTTCTGAGGGTCAAATGAGGCAAAAGGTCAGTTCTGTTTGTTGCCTGGTTTTGGTTATTGTTGTTTTTTAAACTTCAGAGATGGATGTTGGACCTCAGATCTCCAAACTCTCTCCCAGCTCTTGTGTTAATTAAAACAGACTGGGTCCTACTTCAGCCATTCTAGAAATTTAAAGTTACGTAAAATTGATTTACTGGAAACAAGAGCTGCTCCGGAAGAAGGGCTAGTTCTGGCCCCGTTTTAACCACTGAACCCAAACTGACTCAGCATCAGTTTCCTTGAGTGTAGAAGACCAGGAATTCCTCAGCATCTCCTCCTCGCAGGTGGAAAGAGTCACTGCTGAGAGGTCAGGGGCCCAGGGCAAGGGCTTCTGGAGGCTGAGCGAAAATGCAAGAGGGGAGCTGCGTGTTCCTATCTCCTCCATCCCCCATCCACATGTGCATCTACCCCTCATAACCCACTCCGCTCCTCAGTGACCCTCCAAACTCATGTTTTAAGTCACAGAAGTTTGCTTCTGGACTTTGTTTCGGCCACATGAGGTGAGGGGACATTCAACCACCCCCGACCTTGTAAATATACAAACAGACTCCATTTTGTCTCAACAGGTACCTGAAAACTGCATGATAAAATGGATCGTAGTAAAGTGGCCCACATTTTCCCAGAGGCCCAGGGTTGTAATTGGTGGTTACTGGTCTGATCAGTGGTGACTTAGCAGCAAATTTATACCACCACCAGCATCATAAAAGCAAATACTGTATGTCTCCATAATCACCTGCAGTACTTCAGTTATGCTCCAGGTCCTATAAAATGGGCATAAATATACCCAACACTTTACTACATGAGAGGAACCAATGGCCTATATGCAATATATGTGCAGCTATAAAAAATACACCCATGTCATAAATTTGAACTAATATTATTGAACTAAACTAATAATATTGAACAAAACCAATATTCCGGCCTTAATGGGCATCAATTAAATATTTAGTTAATGCCAGTTTTCCCCCACTTGCTTTGAATTCCAAATGAATTTGGGAAGGATGATTTCGGTAGCTCAGATCTCTTTTAAAAACTGCCCAGGGAAGTTTGAGTGGTTACCTTTGTCCCTCAATATATATGAAGGCCCCAGAGGCGGCAGCGGCACCCAGCTCAAGGCAATCGGCTCGGAGCTGAGTGACTTTGGTTGTTAAGAATGGTGTTTATCCCACTGGAGAGTATGTACCAAAGGAAGGGCTGCCCCACGCAACACTCCCCCGGCCTCTCCACCTCTGAACTCCGCCCAGTTCCCCAGCGAGGCTGGGGGCCAAGCGCCCGAGCTACGGGAGGGAGGGCAGCTTTACAGAGTTGCCCTGGGAGTGTTGCGAAGGACCATTAACATGAGAATCATGGGAAGTTGGGTAAAATGCAGATGTCTAGGCCTCACCCTAACATCCTACTCAGTATGGCTGTGATGGGGCCGAGGAACCTGCATTAAACCAGACCGTTGGTGACTCTGGTGCACAGCGGGGTTTAAGAATCCCTGAAATGGGGGTCATTCTCATCTCACCCCTCCCGGCCATGCATTGCAGGCCACCACTGTTCCCCAGCTCTACAAAAAAATGGGGCGTCAGGGCCCTCCTCACACCGTGCTGTAGCTACCCTCCCTTCCCTGGAGGTAACCCCATCAGTCATTGGCTGTGCATCTTTCTGGACCACTTTTTAAAAATGTGTCTGCACATTCACATATGGCAAGAAGTTCTTACCATGTGCACCGACGGCACCGCTCCACAGGCATCGGTATGAGGTTCTTACCATGTGCACCGACGGCACCGCTCCACAGGCATTGGTATGGAGCTTGCTTTTTTTCACTCTACAAAGTGCAGGGAAACCACTCTGCATCAGTGCGTGGAGATCGGCCTCATTCTTTTTCTCTTGCACCATATTCCACACCAGGGCTGTGCCATGGGTTATTTCATCTTCCCTCCGTCCTTTCCTGGTAAACTACCATGTTTCTCTGCACAGGTCCTTGGGCTCATTCACAATGTCTCTCTTCCCAGGCCTGGGCCCTGGGCTGGGGGCAGGAGGAGGGAGCAATGGCCTGAGCTGTTGATGCTCCGCACGTCAATGAAAAACCTTTAACTAATCACCAGGCCATTAGCTCAGGTGTTAGCTTCTCTCGCTAACTTGCCCCCGCCCTAACTGAAGGTCCTCTTCGCTTCACACCTGGGGTAACCTCCCAGCTATTTCTCCACTCAGGGGTCTCAGCCTGCGCTGCCAAACTGCTCTTCCTGACCCACCACTTGATCGTTGCAGCCCCACTAAGCCTGCAGCAGAGGGCAGGGTCCCGAATCCACACCCGGGCTGTCGTGCTCCCTCACCCCAGCACCGGACCCTCCTTTCCAGCCTTACCTCCCTTTGGTCCCCTGCACTGATCTGATGCTCCAGACAGGCCGGGAGTCTCCGTGTTCTCAGGCCTGTGTGGGAGGCTGTGGAGATGCCCGCCCGCCCTGTTTGTATCCGCATGGGAATCCCTCTGGGATTGCTCGTAGTGCAAGACTCCCCTCCATCCTTCCCAGACACTCCCCAGGCGCTCATGTCCCCTCCTCCACTGAAGTTCTTCCCTCCAAACAGGGCTGCTCCCTGCGTGCAGGTCTCCTCTTCCCAGCTGGACGCAGCCCCTCAAGGGCAGGATTGCCTCTGTGCTGCAGACATCAGGGCTATTTCAGCACAGTGCAGACGCTCTGGGCCCCGGTGAGCGGGTTCTGAAGGACACGGATGCTGCACTCAGCTCCCTCACCCCTTCCCACTTCCCGCGCAGGACCTAAACCTACTTGCTGATGAGTAAGTACATCTCCGGCCCTGCATCTCCCAAGGTAAATACAACACTCCTTAGCTGGCTGCTAGAACTATCTATACGGAGGTCTCTGTGTGCCTGAAACAGGATATAGAACCTGCTGCACTCACCAGCCTCCGGGGTCTCTGATGCAGCGAACGAGCATGGCCGCCCAACCCTCTTCTCACCCAGCACAGGCCTCTGAAGTATTTTTATTCTCAGCCTCCTCCGCTGAGCCTGTCTCAGTGGGAGTAAGGAGGCTCTCAGCCTACTGGATCAGCCTTACCAGGGCACTCGGCTGACCCAGAACAAATCCATCAACAAACGACGAGGTGCTCACTCCCCATGGCAGTAGTTCTCCACTGTAGCGTACATGAGGTTCATCCAGGGGATTTGTTAGGACACACATGGCTGGGCCTCGCCAGAGTTTCTGATTCAGGAGGCCTAGGGTCGGGCCTGGTAATTGGCACTTCTACCAAGTGCTCAGGTGATGTTGAAGCTGTTGATCTGAGGACCACACTTTGAGAACCACTGCCTTTCAGGGTTTGGAATTGGTTCCTGCTGCCCTAATTTTGGGTCAGAGGAGCCTGAGGCAGGTCCCTGGTTACTTCACATCTGCCTCCAAATCTTGTCTTTTTGCAGACGGTTTTAAGCAGCTGATAGAGAAGTTACCCGGCAGGGCTGGTGGCCAGGCTCTCTGGCTGCTGAGCTAAAGGAGGAAGGGCCATTTTGTGGGGTCGTGATAGAAGGGCTTCAAGGGACTCCTGGCATCAGAATCACCGTGGCTCGAGTCCCCCCTCCTCTTCCCTGGCTCAGGCCCTCTATCCCCTTTATTTCGGTGCTTTGTGTCCTTTGCAAGGTCACAAGACTGTGAGAATCTGATGAAAGCAATAAATTCCTCTCCCTAGAAAAGCTTACATACAGATAATTGTGCATCAGGGGACATCAGAGATACCCCCAAGGCCCGCCAAAGATCTCAGGTTGAGGACCATGCTAACTCAGTGATTCTTAACCTTCGATACCCAATAAAATGTCACCTGGGAAATTAGAAAATAGAGATGCCCTGAAACGCCCCCCTGCCCCCACCACTGCAGAGATTCTGATACAGTGAGTCTGGGCTAGACTGAGGCATGGGTCTTTTTTAACGTGCAGCCAGGTTGAAACGCTGCAACTTGCCTCCTTGCTTTGACCTAGCCCTTCCTCCCCTTTCTACGCTGCCTGTACCTGTGGCATCTCCAGGCCTTCTGCTCAGTGGGGCTCCTGGACAGGCCTGAGCCCCTGTTGCTGCCACGATGATTATGGGTGGATGGGGTGACTTGGTGTCTGTCCAGGGTCACCTCTTCTCAACTGTCATCCTCACAAGGGTTCACGGCCAATCTCGAGGCTGTGTCCCGTCTCTTCTCTGCGAGGGCATCTGGAACAGCGAACTCCATCCTTCCCACTTGGGAACGTCTGTATGCACCATTAACTGGGCCGCTCCTTCCCACTTAGATTCAGATCAGCAAGAGGAGCTGCTACTTTGTCCTGTCGTCAGAAACAATCAAGATGAAAAAGTATCTCAAGCAACCACATGGAAATGTTGGCTTCAGCACAGGGTGTCCACACGCCTGTGAGAGCCCCAGCGCCTGTGGTAGCATGCCAGGAGGACGCTCTGAGATTTCCAGAAGGCGGGGCTCTATCACCAATACCTGGAGACAGCATAGGCGACTGTCACTGATTAAGTGAAATGCTTAAATAGACCGATCACAGTCTAATTATCGCCCATCGCTGGCCCGAGGTATCCTCTGAAGTTATAAAAAACAGTCTGTGGCTTCTCCTTACTCCTTCTGAGGGACTGAGCAGGAGTAGAGATTGGGGGAGGGGAATCAGGGTGGGAAGAGGAACAGGGGGCTGGCTCTTGCCCCTGGCCTGGGCAGCTGGGGTTTCTGCCCGCCTAGCGCCCTTTCCCCTTTGTGGTATCAGCACTCCAGTTTCCCTTTGAGGAACTACCCGCCCCTTCCATTCCAGGATGCCTTGGTAACACTGTCGAAGCGCTCCCTTCCCACCCCACCCCCTTGCCCCTGAGCAAGCTCTGGCACAGAACAGCATCAGCCCCAATCAGACCTTCTCGGGTTGAATTTAAACTTGAGTGAGACGACCTGAGGCCATTCCACGGGCAGCAGCCGGAGTCAACTGCCCTTTCGTTCCTGCTAATAACCAGGTTCCCTGAAGCTGTTAACCTGCCTTTAACCAGCCTGCGTTATTTAGCTTTTCCTGTTTCTTTCCCGTAAGTCCCTTTCTTGTTTAAGTTAGCGGAAGTTGGTGTCTATAGTCTGAAAGGTCAGAAGGATGACGGATAAGAGGCTGTATCCCATGTCTCTGTCAGGGCAGGGCCCGGGCGACTAAGCCACTTCAGGGTTACCGAAAGTGGGGTCACCGTGCAGGTCAGGGCCATATTGCCTCTGAGTCCTTGTGGGATTTTTTTTTTTATTCAAATGGAAAGTCACAAAAGTTATAATCATCCTCATCAGTTCACTGTCCCATGTAGTTAATTTTTTTCATCTTGATCTTTTGTCGGCACTTTGATGAATTCATCAGTTTTCCACTGGAGTTCTGAAAATGCTTGTTCATTCAGTTCAGCGGTCTAGTCAGTTACCAGAAGCCTGTACTTGTCAGAGTCTTTTCCATGAATTCCTTGAAGATGAAAACCTTTTATAGGAACATTTTCGCAGGTCAAGGCCATATTGAATGGGTACAAAAACCACAGATATGGCCAGCTGAGTCACATCAGGGATGAGGTCCATGAGGCCAGCAGACTACAGAGTGGCCACATCCCAGCAACCAGAGGTGACACAGCAATGGGGTAGCTGCTACATCTTTGGGGTACTTGGTCCTCTCACAGCAAAAGTTTTAGTCCGTGGCTGGTGTGCTAGCTTCCCATGGCTGCCGTAACAAATTACTACAAACTAGGTGGTTATAACAACAGAAATTTATTCTCTCACAGTCAGAGGCCAGAGGTCTGAAATCAAGGTGTCGGCAGGGCTACCCTCCCTCTCAAGGATTCTCAGGAATCCTTCCTTGGCTCTTCCAGTTTCTGGCAGCTCTGGTTTCTTGACTTGCGGCAGCCTAACTCCAGTCTTTGACTTCATTTTCACATGGCCTTCTTCCCTGTCTGTGTGTCTCAAATCTCCCTTTCCTTTCTCTTATAAAGACACCAGTCATTGGATTTAGGGCCCACCCTAAATCCAGGATGATCTCATCTCTAGGTTTTTAACCTAATTGCATCTGCCAAGGTTCTTTTTCCAAACAAGGTCACTTTCATAGATTCAGGGAGTTAGGACTTGGATATATCTTACTTGGCCAATTTCACAGGATACAAGGTCAATATGTAAAACTCGATTGTATTTTTATATGCTAGCAAGGATCAAGTGGAAATTTAAAAAATTTTAAGTGCCATTTACAATAGTACCAAAATGTGGAATACTTAGGCATAAATCTAACAAATGTATGTTATATGTGGGATCTTTATGCCAAAAAGTATAAATTACTGATTAAATAAACGGAGACCTATACCGTGTTCATGGATTAGAAGGCCCAATTTTCTTAAAATACCACTTCTCCTTACCGACTTATAAATTCAGCACAATCCCAGTCAAAATTCTGGCAGGCTTTTTTTGGTAGAAATTGACAAGCTGATGCTAAAATGTATACGGAAAGGCTAAGGAATTAGAATAAGTAAAACAATTTTGAAAAAGAACCAAGTTGGAAGAGTCACTATCCGTTGTAAGACTTACTCTAAAGCGATGACAACACAGTGTGATATTGGTGAAAGAATAGGCCAGAGGCCAGGGAAACAGGATAGAGTACAGGGAACACAGCACAGCCCCGTCCGGGAGAGGCGTTTCCTCACTCTGTGGGCAGGTAGCACCATGGAGAGGCGGCATAGCTTACAGTCTGCTTTATGAGCGCATGTTGCCCACACCTTGAAAACTCCTAGACATAAACTGAGTGAGATTGGTTGGAGGGGGGCGGTGGGTGCTGAATGTGTTACCGGAATAATAGAGAGAAGAATCTGGAAAATATGGCCTTTACCGTTACTGTGACCCCAGTAGTACCCTGGAGCCTGGGAAATTGGGTTAAGTTTACTTCTCTGGATTTCCCAAAGTGGCTACATAAATAATAGGTGCTTAGCAAATATCACTGAACAAATAAGTAAATGAGCCATCTGATCCACACAAACAGATTGCACTGGCTGATGGAATTCACATAACTCACATAAGGATATAAATATAATTCATGACTTATATTGAGGGCAGGAACTGGGTCTTTATGCCTTTGTGTCTGCCCCTTGCCTGTGCCTAGCAATGTGTTCTCTGTGCAAATATGACAGATCCATGCCTAATATTTCGTACAGGATAACGCTCCCATCTCAATGAAACATTCAATTAGCTCCGGTTTACAGATCCTTGCCCAAAGCATAAGGCGTTAACACCAAGCTCCCGTCACACCACCTCACCACAGTGACAGTAATTCAAAGAGGGCTGGTGGGCAGAATCATATGCTCATTAATTGGTAATGAGGAGAGGAAATTATTTCCCCTAAGAAGTTAAGTTTCTGCTGATATCTTGGTGGAATTCCTTCTCTCCCACCGTGTTTACTAGCACTCAGTGCTAAAAGGAGACATTATTTATCTACATTTTTTCTGGATAGTTCAGTCAACACTTTAGGGGTCAAGCTGTCCTAGGAAGAGTGGTTTTCAGTTAATGGCTAGGAAATGAAGCTTTTGTTGTACTTTCTGGGCAGTTTCCTTTGTGAACAAATCAACAACCTTGTAACTGTTTAACTCCTCTCTGGCCACTGGTGTATCCAGAATGGTCCAGGACTAAGAATTATTCCTGCAACTCAGGATTCACTGTGCATTAGGAAAGCCAAGACCTACAAGGGGAAGGAGAGGGCATTTGCACGGGGCTCCAGGCCCCTCTGCCTGCCCAGAGCTGATGGACGGCAATGACACCTGTTGGCCAACCCCATTCAGTCTTATGTTCACCACGGCGTAGATTTTTGTGGGGTTAGAGAGATGTTGAACTTCCTGTCATGGAGGAAGATTCTGCCAGAATCTAGATGCTGGCCTGACCTCCCACTCCTGGCCCAGCACACATAGGGCCTCCTAAGGACAATAACAAGGAATCCACCACCACACACGCCAATGATGTGCTCCTCAGGGACACGGAGGTTCTGGCAGAACGCTACATAGGACAGACGATATGGCCCTCCCACCCCACCATGAAGGGACTGAAATCCCTTTGGGAATAACTGCGATATAGAAGACTGTGACCCTCAAAAATCAGCCCGTCGTACAGGAGGGGGTCCTTCATAATGCAGGAGGGACGCTGAGAGGGCTGACCCACCAGACAGGTCTGAGACTCCTAGGAACATGGCATCCACAGGGCCCCAGACTCCGTCAGGCAAACCTTTTCTGAGGGTGTGGTCTAGAGGTGGTTCTCAAATGTTAGCAGGCATTAGAATTATCTGAAGGACTTGTTAAAACACAGATGTTGGGCCGCATCCAGGGAGCTCCTCATGGAGTGGGTCTGGGGTGGGGCCTGATAACTGGCGTCTCTAACAGGTACCCAGGTGACGCTGATGTTGCTGGTCTGGGACCACACTCGGAGCGCTGCCGGGCTGGAGTTGAGATTGCCAGCCTGCTTCCTGCCCTGTCTGGTGTTGTCTGAACAGGCCCATCAGATTAGCCCTGCCTTCTGGTGCGGCTTGTCTCTCACCCCTAGATCCCCAGACTCGCTGGTTGGGCCTTTGACCGCCCTGATGCCCGTGGCTCCCCGTGTCACCTCTGGCTCTCGGCCCCATCTTGGCTTAGCTCCTGCTTCACCCAGGGATTTCCCTTGACCTCTATCGTGGCAGGTCCCACCCTCTGCCCTGGGGCAGGCCTGGTCAGGGAAATTCCCCACGGGACAGCTCCTTGCTGCCCCCTCCTGGCTCCTGGAAGCTGAACATTGGCTGGTGCGTGGAAAATTAACCCTTCATCGTAGTCTGTCAGTCCCAGCCTTGATCTTACATCCTAGCTGGGGAGATAAAACCAATTCTTCACAAAGAACCTTAAAAACGTGTGCAAAGCTCTAGATCAACAGAGTCAAATGCAACAGAATACAAAACCGTGTTTAGGTTGCGTGTACCTCTCTCTGATCTATAGCTCTGTTCCAGAACTCATTCACATTTCTCACTGACGGCCTCAATTAATTCCAGAGATAATCCACAAACGGTCGATCTGGGGCTGTGAGTGGTAACTAATACTTTCGTCTTCAGTTTGGCTCAGCCCCCAAGTAGTCAACGATCTTGCCAAAGGGGCCAAGAAGAGGCAAGGCCCTGGGTAAGGGAGTGTTGTGCAAACTGCGAGGTTCCCGGTCTAGCCCACTAAGGCCAGCTGACCTCATCTGCCACAGGAAACCTGGAGAAGCAATGAGGTTACTGTATGAGTCATTTTAAGAGATCCAGGAAAATAGCACGGAATAAGAAATGGTTTTTAATTTAACTTGTCTGGTGTCACTTGAGGAAAAAGGGGTTCAATTACTGGCGGGTGAGAAGGTCAGCGTAGTAGACTTGCGTGAGGTTCTGAAGGGACCTCGGGGGCTTCGGGACTGTGGCACTGAGTCTTCATTGCATCTCATTTCCCCCAGAACTTATGACTTTCATTCACCTGAGTAGAAGCACGTCCAGGCACTGTGCCCATGTTTAGCTGCTGAGACAGGGAAACCTGGGGTTTGCAGGTGGAACTGGGGGGGAAGAAGGAGAACGGGATGGGGGCATATTCTTAAGGGGCCTGGAGAAGACCCATCCCAGGCCCTTGGCAATGAGAGCGTGGAGTCCTAACCACTGGACCGCCAGGGAATTCCCTGGGGGAGAGTTTAGAGAGGGGTGTGTGGCTGAAAGGGAAGAGGCAGGGAGAGAAAAGGAAAGGGGGGAGCAGGGCGTGGGGAGGGGTCTAGAGGGAGAGGGAGGGAATGATGATGGGTGGGGAGGAGGACGATGATGAGGATGAGAGCCTTCCTCAGCCTAGGACTTAACCTGAGACACGAGGTAATGAGCTGAGAGCACGTATCTTCCTGGGGAGGGAGGTGGCAGAAAAAAGGCTATGGGGCAAAGATGAGGGAAAACTATTGGTATCAAATCAGATGAACAGCCAAACATCTGTGGGAACTCAGGGCCTTTGTGCTGGGGATGCAGAGGTGGAGGTGGAAACGGGGGAGTCTCAGTCGGGCTCTTGCCTTTTAGCAGTTTACTGGTTACTAAGATCCCCCCTGTCCTCGCCCCAGCTCCCCGCCTTTCCCAGGCCCTACCCCCTCCCACCAAAAGATATGAATCCGTGAAGAGTTATACCAGCTCAAGATAGTACCGGAAAGATTAAGGTTCCTACAGCCCAGCTCTAATCAAACCCGCCCCCAGCCCTCCTGGGAAAGCTTCCATGGCCCCATACCTGCCGAGGTAGGGCGGGGCCCACACCTGGCTCTGGGGCTGGATGGCGCAAGGCTTTCTTTTTATTTATTTATTTTTGGCTGTGTTGGGTCTTCGTTTCTGTGCGCGGGCTTTCTCTAGTTGCGGCGAGCCGGGCCCACTCTTCATCGCGGTGCGCGGGCCTCTCACTGTCGTGGCCTCTCTCGTTGCGGAGCACAGGCTCCAGACGCGCAGGCTCAGTAGTTGTGGCTCACGGGACCAGTTGCTCCGCAGCATGTGGCATCTTCTGGGACCAGGGCTCGAACCCATGCCCCCTACTGCGGCAGGCAGATTCTCAGCCGCTGCGCCACCAGGGAAGCCCGGCCCGAGGCTTTCTAAGCAGAGCTTGAGTGACTTGATACCCCATCCGCAGCCCCAGAGCCCACCTCGAAGCCACATCCCCGCCTCCTCATGGCACCTCCTCCCCCCCGCCCCAAGACGGTCCTTAGACTGGGCAAGGACTCCCTGCTTCAGGAGGCATCACTGTGGCCCTTGTCCAATCATGGTCCCCCAGAGGACGTGGCGTTCACAGGGCCAGGGGACGTGCCCACTGGAGCCCACACCCAAGTTCTAAACCCAGGCTCGGGGAATTCTTGCCCAAGAGGCCCGAGCCAGCCCCCAGCCCTTCCTCCTGAGGGTAGACTTCACCCAGGCTGTGCGCCCAGGCTCAGGGGGCCAAAGGGCCACGGTTGCAGAGGTCTGGACAGGGCCTGGTGTGCTCATGTTTCTGTCACAGCAGAAGGACCCTTGCCATGTGGGATGGAGCAGAGGGTGGGAGAGGGAGGCAGGTGGGCCAGGCTGGGGCTCAGGGCCAGGGGTAGATACTCCCTGTAATAACATGTTTGACACAGTACTCCAAGAAGTAGAAAGTTCTGGATTCACACCTGGCCTATTCCAGGGCTTTCCAAAGGTGTATTTGTCAAGGCAGGAGGACAGACCATGTTTTATTTGACAGTGAGTGAGTTTGATTTTTAACTCTTAGATACATGGACATACGGTATGAGGCCCTCTTTGACTCATGCCCAAGCCCTGCAAATGTTATTGAGTAACAGAGATTTCTCGGAAGTTTTCAGAGGAACAGGGAGGAAGACGACATTCCATATCACAAAGCAAAGCTTGCTAACGTTTCCACTGAGCCAGCTCTTCCCTCACATGTCCTCCCCTTACCCAGCAGACCGTTCGCTCCTGTCTCCCCAGGGCCCATCTCCTTGGTGAGACTCTCCAGCCTGGCTAGATCCACCTCCTCGCTCCCCCATCCCTAAGATTTCTTAAGGTCCCCTCAGCTCCCACTCCCCAAACCCCACTCTAAACACAAGCCTAATAAACAGCTCTCAGCAAAGGGAAAACCTGTCCTCTGTTGAAATGGTCTCTCCTCCTTCATCTGTCCTGCTTTTTGTTATCACGGTCTGCTCTCCACCACTGCTGTGTCTTCGAGCCATCTCGCCCACTAGACGGGGAGCAGAGACTGTGTCTTGTTCAGCTCCGTGACTCGGCCAGCTCCTTATATTTTGAGACCATTTATGCAAGGTTTCATGGACGAATTCGTGGAGAAGTTAGAATTGGAGTTAGGCCTGGAGAACAGGTAGAAGGTGGAAAATGAAGTCAGGAGAAGAAAGGAACAGAGGGGACAGGAGAAGCAACAGTGGAGTCACTGTATCCTGTGGGCAACAGCGAGCCACTGAAGATTCTTGAGCTAGGGCATAACAACACATTAGGAAGATCCATCCGCGCAGGATTTACTGAAGTCAGGGTCAGCCGAGATGCAGGGAAGAGAGGAGAGCAGTTTGGCCCTGGGATGTCAGAGGGCAGGAGTGCAAAGGCAGGACAAATGGATGCTGGAGGCCGTACACTGGCCTCAGCAAAATGGCTTGCCTGATGCCACATGGCTCAGTCAGTTAGAACTAGAATTCAGGTCCCCAATTCCCAAGATGCACAATTTCTTCCATACTGAGTCTCAAGGGAGGTGGGGCTGAGTCCCAAAGGCTGCTGAGGAGGAAGTTTTGCCCAGTGGGCATGGCACTGGGTACTCTAGCCAGGTTCTCCCCGGGCGGCTGCTGGCAACGTGTGAGATCACAGCTTTGTGCAGGAGATTCGGGCCTTCCCACTTGGAAGGAAAGGCCAGGCTCTGATTTGGGCAGGGGTGAGGAACACCCCATGGGGAAGGGATTCGTATTAGCTACTGTTTAATCTCTCAGCTCCTCACTCAGAGGCGTGGGCAGATGGCAAAGCTTACACCTGGGGCCCTGGGGGACTGGGTGAGGGGTGAGGGGACATGGGAAATTCCTGACATCTGTAAAGTGCTCCATGACTTTCAAAGCTTTATTCATGACCACCCCACGTTCCCACCTCTCTAGCTAGTGAATCACAGCCACCCTCCAAGGCTCTTCTTCCATGAAGGCTTCAGTCCTCACACTTCCCTCCTCTGTAACCTCACAGCCCTGTGCTTAGGCTCCAATCTACCACTTGCTACCCTTTGCCGATAGGAGCTGTGTGACTTTGGCCAACTCACTTAACCTCTCTGTGCCCCAAGTTCATCATTAGTAAAAGGAGGGTAATGAAAGTATTGTCCACAGGGATTTTAAGATTAAATAAGATGATCCATAGAACAACAGCTCCACACCTGCAAGCTGTTATGATGACGTTGATGCCTCATCTGTTCGGTTGACTGTGGGTCTGTCTCCCCCACCACTCCGCAAATTCCTTGAGGACAGGGATCTCACATCCAGCTTGTCTGCTTCTCCACCAGGTCTGGCTCAAAGCACAAAGCAGCCCATTTATTCAATCCATCAGCACCTATTGAACACTTGCTATGGGTGCTAAGCCCTGTGATAGAAACTGCGTTTAGAGATAAATAAGGAGCTCAAGGGGGGCCCCAGAGTCGAGGTGGACACAGACCTGTATATCAAGAGTGCAGCAGATGGTTTTGGCGGCAGCTGAGACTGTGAGCACAGTCAGGCACGAAGGAGGAAGCGGACAGTCTCCATCAAGTCAAAGCTTATTGAGATGAACTGAATTG
This sequence comes from Phocoena phocoena, assembly GCF_963924675.1. Taxonomy (NCBI): domain Eukaryota; kingdom Metazoa; phylum Chordata; class Mammalia; order Artiodactyla; family Phocoenidae; genus Phocoena; species Phocoena phocoena. The sequence continues at coordinate 29,627,395 of NC_089234.1, forward strand.
TCCCATTTGACCCCCAGAGCAACAGCATTTACGGATGAGGAGATGGCCCTCAGCTGAGAAAATCCCACCGCTAGCACGTCATGGAGCTGGGCCTGGGACCCGAGCCCCTCACTTCTGAAGCAGGGGGCTCACACTGACCCCCTGGGAAGTCCCTCCTTCCACTGCTCCCCAGCCTCAGCCTCTGCCCAGAGACTTGTAGGTTAAAGGACTTCTGGGCAGCATCCGTTCATTCCCTGGGCTCTAGCCCAGGCCAGGCCCTGGCCTCCAGGGTATTTTTAGTTCTGGGCGGCCAGGCCTGGGAGGGTGATTGGCAGCAGATGGAGCCCATGTTTTTCGAGCTTCCCGTGTTGTTCCTGGCTCAGCATGAGAGGTGGCTGGGCATGGGGAGGGGGCCGAGGCATACCTGGCACCCCAGCCCACAGCGGGCTCATTGTCCCTGGGGGAGGGGCTGGGCCACTACTGCTGCCACTGTCCAAGGCTGGAAGCATTCTTTGCTGTCGATTCATCACAGGGTACTCTTTGAGCCCAGTTGGGGTGGGGCAGGGCATTGGGGGGACATCTGGGGCATGGGCAGCCAGGGGTGAACACTAGTCCTCCAGTGGCCAGGTCAGTGTGACCTGGCTGTCACCCAGGAATCAAAAAGGTCTACTTTGCCACCCTAGCCCTTATCACATTCTGCCTTATAGTGATGTTTGCTTACTTGCATCTGCCTCTGGGACCAGACTGGGAAGCCCCTCCCATCCAGCCCCTGCAATGTCTAGCACTCTAGCCCCCTGTCCATCAAGTAGGAGAAAATCAAAGATGTGCTGAATGATGGAGCCTTTGGAAGACCGTCAGGCAAGGTGGGGGGGAACAAGGGGAATCAAACTGCACTGATCTGGGCCTAGGAGGAAGCTGGGAGGCTGGAACTCTGACCATTTTACAGACCGGGGCACTGAGGAACTGGGAGGAACCAGGACTGGGGGAAAGAATCTGGAGGAACCAGGCTGGGATTCAGGCGTCTGGGTGCCCCCCAAAACTGATGGGACTCCCCTCTGTCAGCCCCTCCTACTTTTGTCTTATTCCACCGGTCTCCCCGCACCCCACCCTCCACATACACTCTCCGCCTACGAGCCTGTCAAGGGCCAGGGCTGCCTCATTCAGCTCTGTAAGGGGTTGTAGTGGAGGATTTCAGCTTGTTCCATTATGGTTTATTACGTTGGGAAGCAAGTCGTGTCTCTTGGGGCTCAGTATTCCCAACTGTACAAGGGGTCTCATGCCCCCGCAGTACTCAATAAACTTCGAGGGACCAGGGCAATGGAGAGGACTGCCTGTTACCCCAAAGACAGCACACCTACACCCCACCATCCCGACCTCATCTGAACAGAGCCACCTCGCCCCCGTGCCCGCCCCCGCCGAAAGGAGCCTGCGTTGTCCGAAGTAAACAAGCCGGTGGGACAGTGAGGCGCTACCACGTGAAGCGCGCTGCGCATCTTAGGGACCCACTGAATGTAATCCCCAGGACAACTCTGGTGGTGGCCATACCACCTGGCTTTGCAGAAGAGGAAGCTGCGCCTCCGACAGGCACTCACGAGGCCACAGCGGCACTCGGGCAAACGCAGCCAGCTGGCGCCGAGCCGCAGTCTTTTCCCGGGAACGCCGATCCTCCCACAGTCCCTCCTGCTGTAGCGCGCCAGTTCCCTCCACGGAAAACAGCTGCCCCGACCCCCGCAGCCTAGCGACCCCGGGACTTCCCGGGCCGGCGGGCTGCGAGTGGGCGCCGGGCCGTCCCGGGCCGCGTCCGGGGTAGGGGGTCGCCGGGCCCTCGTGGGGGCGGGCAGGGCGGGGCGCCCGCCGCGTCCAGGTCCGCCCGGGGGCGGGGCCTGCGGGCCTCCGCGGCTGGCGGGCTGGAGGGCGGGGCGGGCGGAGCGGGGCGGGGCGGGGCGCGGGCGCCCTTGGGCCGCAGCTGGATAAAAGGGCCCCAGGGTGCCCCAGGAGGCCCGTAAGCGCTGCCCGGCCGCGGAGCCCCGGCCCCAGCCCCGCAACGTCGCACTCCAGCTGGTGAGCCCCTGCCTGGCCACTGGCCAGGTCTGCCTCTCGCTGTCCTGCCTGTCTGTCCGACTTCTGTCTCTCTGGGGGTCAGCAAGTCTCTGAGGGTTCCTGAAGGCTGGGAATGGCAGGCGTGGGGGTCCCATGAACAGTGAGCCTAGACCCCTAGTCGCTCACCAACCTGCTGCCAATGGAAGTGACCGAGTTGGGGAGCTTGGCCCCATGGCCACCCAGGGTGGTGCGTCGTGGCCTCGGGGTGCCTGCGTGTCTTGTTTGTGGACACGCCGCGTGTAGTGTAGCCATTTCTCTGGCCTCTCCCGGGGCAGGGTAGGGGGAGGCAGGGGAAGGGACAGGTGGGTTCAGACGTCATTCCTGTGACAGGGGACAAAGAGGCAGGGTGGAGCCGGGCTGTCTGAAAAAAACAGACCAAAACTGAGTATGCTGGGGGTCGGGGGGAGACTGGGGACAGAGATGGAGGGTGGGCAGAGGGCTTCAAACTCTACATGTCCTATGCCTGGACAGGTGGACATTTGCTGGCACTGTGTCAGGTCACCACAATCAGTGGTCCCAGGGAGGCAATCAGGGCTGAGAGGGGAAACCCAGCCCCCTCCTCGAAGAGCTAGAGAGAAGAGGCATCCAGTGATTCCGGAGCCTGGTTCCCACCAGGACAGCACCCCAGTGCTCTTTCCTGAATACCCTTGGGCACTTCCAGCCTCTCTAGCAAGGCCAGGTCAAGCCAGGTGCCAGAGTCCCCTGGCAGCACCTGGATCAGGTGCCTCTCTCCTCCAAGCTGGCAGGATCCTGGATCTGCCACTTGGTTGCACTCAGCACTGGCATCCAGCCCAATGCCCTCACACCACGGCTGGGTCATAAATCAACCAGCAACAGGGTGGAATTTCATTCATCTCCCTGCCTCCCTTCCTTCTTCCCCTGCTCCCGTGTCCATCTCTCTCCTGACGGGGAGCCTGGCGCTGGAGCCAGGCTGCCTGCGTTTGAATCCTGGCTGGGCAAGTTACTTAGCTTCTCTGGACCTCGTGTCCTCACCTATAAAGTGGAGACAAGTATTCAATAAATATTTTTAAATGTATAATAAACTTATTGTGATTAACCTGCCCTCCTCCTCAGCCTCACTCTAGCCCTTTCTCCTTCACTTTGGAAAAGATCCACTTTTGAGGCTGTTTCCTTCTCTGAGGGAGGCTTCTCAGCCTGGTCCTCTTTTTGCTCAGCTCTGGGGGAGCAGTTATGGGAGACACTCCCCTGGATTGTGGAGACAGGAAGCAAAGACACCAAGTGCTAGGAAGGTGGGGGTCCGGGCGGGGGACTTAATGGAGGGGGTGGCATTTGAACTGGGTGTGGAAAGATGTGTAGGAATTTAACAATCTGAGATTGAGGGAAGGGGTACCCCAAGTAGAAGGAACAGTGAGAGGCTGGGAACTGAAGGATGCGTTTGGGAAATGTGAGAAGACAAGTGTGATGTGAGCGAAAGCTGCAGAGCACCTGCAGTGGGCAGGAAGGCCGGGAAGTGGGCTCTCCCTGTATATGACTCGGTTCCTGCTGCCGCCCATCCACCTCCTGGGCGGCTCTCATAGAAGGGAGCTGATCTAGCACCAGGATTCTTCAGCAGAAGGCCACCCCTGCCCCCACGGAGGCCCCTTGGAGGGGAGGGGGCCTGTAGGCCCAGGAGTGTCCACAGCCTCTAATAAGACCTTCACAGTACTCTGGGGATGTCAGCCACAGCTACACAACTGACCTGCCCAGCCCACCCCCTGGCCCATATCATAGATGGGGGACCTCCAGTGCCACCCCCTCATTTTAGAGGTGTTGCACCTGAGTCTCAGAAGAAAGCATCTGAATCATGTCACCTGACTGCTGCTGACAGGGAGCGGGGTCATCTCTCAGGCCAGACCCAATGTGACCCCTGGGTCCTAACAGCTGGTGGGCCCTGAGCCCAATCTTTCTATCCTCTCTTGTCATCTGGGGGAGGTCTCTATCCACAGTGACTTCGGTTTGGCTCAGTCCCTAGCTGTCCACCTCCTCCTTAGGGGTGCAGGAAGGAGGGAATGGGAACATCCCAAGCAGCAGAGAGCCTTCTGCATGCGGTGACAGCCAGCAGGGAGCCTCCCCCGGCTCCTGAGTGGGGAGGGACATGAAGAAAATAGTGCTTAAGTCTGAGAAGGAAGTGTCTCACAGGAGGGTAGCAGTACTGGAGACTTGATGTTGAGTTGGGAACGCGGCCTCCATTCCTTCTTTATCCAAAGAGAGGCGGGGACCAACCTAGACCAATGGTTCTGTAGTAGCTGTTTCACTTGCTGTTAATAATAGCTGTCAGATGAGAGCTTGCTTTTCTAAGGGCTTAATGCATCACAAGAATCTTACCCCCATTTTATAGAGGGGATAGACTCTATGAGAAAACGAAATCACTTGAGATTGAGAAACTAAATCACTTGCCCAAGACCACCCAGAAACCAGTTGGTGGAGGCGGGACGTGAACTCAGGCAGCCTGACTCCCAGTGTGTACGCCGAAGCGCAGTGCTATGCCACCTTGCATCCACGCATCTGCAGATATTTACGGGGTGCCACCTACATACCTGGCACTACTCTGGGCACTGGGGGCGCAATACAAAGTCCCTGTTCCCGTGGAACTTCACTCCTGAGCTTATCATGTGCACTCCTAGGAGCCTACTGCCCCCAGCCCTGGGCTCACCAAATCAGGCGGATGGGTAGCTGAAGGGGGTGGGACTGGGTGCGGCCAGGAATAAGGACCGATTCTCAGCCAGAAACCAGCTTGTGGGGAAGGGAATGGCAGGGGGCCCTGTAAGATGCTCCCTACTGAGACTGACCAGCTAAGGAATCCCCCCAAGAATAGCAGTGGCCATGGGAGAAAGAGGGAGTCTCCCTAGAATGAGCTCTTTTAAGACTCAAGCACCAAAGAGGAAGCCAAGGACCCGAACTTTCTCCATCCACTTCCAGGCCAGCCTCAGCTTCCCATCAGCAGTAGAGCTGGCCGTGGAGGAGCTTCAGCACTGATGGCTGCAGATACTCTACCAGCTCCAACCAGGGATGGCCGTCCTCTGTGCTCTTCCCAACCTTGCTCCTAGGAGCAAGGCTGCTAATGTACGAGGGGGAGCCCCCAACTCGTCCCCTGTAAGGACCCAGAGAGCATATGGCAACAGCTTCCTGGAGATGGGAGCCCTCTCCTGTGTATGGTCACTGCCTAAAACCCTCCCAGGGCCCTTTACTTCCTATAGGATGAAGGGCAAACCCTCTGCATGGTGCACAAGGCCCTTGATCATCTGGCCCCAGCCTGTCCCTCCACCTCAGTCCCCTCCAGGCCCCCAATACTGCAGTACAGGGTTAAGAAAGGGCACTCCCTGCTCTTGCACAAACTCACCTCTTTCCCTGTTTCCCTCTTTCCTCATCCTGTTCTCTCTACCTGGAATTCCCCTTCTCTGAAGGGGAATAAGAGAACTCTTATGCATCCAACAAGGCCCTGGTTAAGTGTCCCTTCTCTGATTCCTCATCTCTGAGCTTCATGAGGGCAGAGAGTAGTGTCTGATGTGTTCACTTCTGTGTCCCAGCGCCTGGCCTAATAGTTGGCCTGAAGCAAATATTTCAAAAATGTTCGTTGACTCAATGTACAAATTATGCATGTAGGTGGACCTAGAGGTGGAGCTTGCTGTGTGGCTTGGGCAAGTCTCTTAAACTCTCTAGGTCCCAATTCCTTATGTCTAGAGTCAGGAAGTTGATCCAAATACCCTCTATCTCCTCCAGCTCGGACAGTCTAGCCCTTGGGGGCTCCCCATGACTCAAAGTGTAGGCACCCCCACCTTCTACATATAAGGCGACATCAAAAACAGCTGTTCATTGAGCACTTACCGTGTGGTAGGCTCGCGATAAGCATTTTATGTAGGCACTTTCCATCCATACTTCATTCAACACTCACAACACTGGGAGATAAGGATTACTACCCCCACGTTACAGATGAGGAGACTGAGACTCGGGAAGGTAAACTTAAACTTCCTCAAGGTCATATGGCCAAGGAATGGTGGGTTTGAACCAGATCGACTAATCTCAGAGCCCAGACCCAATCCATGCCACCACATACACACACACACACACACACTCGGAGGGACCTGCGCTACCCTTTGTCTCTGCTAGCAGAAGAGACCCGAGGTCAGGGGTAGACGTGGTCATCATTGTCGCATTTACTCGTTCCCAGGTGCCTTGACCCCAGCGGCCCTTGGAGTCCCCACAATGTGGTCCCTACCAGCTGCCTTCCCTCCTCTCCTGCTCCTCCTGCTGCTGGGCCAGACCCCTCCCAGCAGGCTGCAGTCACCGAGCATGAAGCTACGGCTGGTGGGCCCAGGGAGCAGGCCGGAGGAGGGCCGCCTGGAGGTGCTGCACCAGGGCCAGTGGGGCACCGTGTGTGATGACGACTTTGCGCTTCAGGAGGCCACGGTGGCCTGCCGCCAGCTGGGCTTTGAAGCCGCCTTGACCTGGGCCCACAGCGCCAAGTATGGCCCAGGGGAGGGTGAGTGACCGGTGCTCCCCTGCAGGATGACGAGGAGATGGTAGCGGGCTTCTCTCGGGGGCTGGGCTCCCTGAGGCTCCAATAGAACCTGTCACGTTCCCACCAGTCCTTTAATACCCTGCTCAAGTGACCACCTCTGTGAGGCATTTCCTGAGTGCTCCAGCTGCAAATGACCTGTCCTGCTCTCCCATTCTCACCTGCAGTGAGGCCACCACCATCACCACCGTCACTACCACTCAACTCTCAGTTCCTTGAATATAGCAATCACACACGGTAGGTGCTCAGCAAATGCTGTTGAGTGAATGACTAGATGGACGAATGAGGGAACAGGTAGAGCTAATTAACAGACCTACCCGGCATTTTCCAAAAGCAGATTCTATGGGACCTGAGGCCAAGAGGAGACACTAGTCAGGGATGTAGATACCAAGCTCCCAGGAGAACCAACTCCTCTCTCCACCCCCATTTTCTACTCAGGCTTTGGAAGAGGAATGTTGATAACTGTGGGGTCCTATCCAGGAGGTAGAGCCCATGGCTTGCCTCTCTGTGCCTGTCCCTGAGCATCACTCATCCCCTCCCACACAGGACCCATCTGGCTGGACAACGTTCACTGTGTGGGCACAGAGAGCTCCCTGGACCAGTGCAGATCTAATGGCTGGGGCGTCAGTGACTGCAGCCACTCGGAGGACGTCGGGGTGGTGTGCCACCCGCAGCGCCAGCGTGGCTACCTTTCTGAGAGGGTCTCCAATGCCCTTGGGCCCCAGGTGAGAAGGCCGTTCAGGCCCTGGCCTGAGCTGAGGAGGGGGTCAGGGGACAGAGGGCCTCCAGGTGGTGAGCCTGGAGGAGAAAGGAGAAGAAAGGGAGCAGAGCACGGGCTGAGAAGCATCCCTGGGGCCCTGAGGTCTGCTTGTGGCCTGGAGCGGGTGCATGGGTAGAGGGCCCCAGCTTGAGAAAGGGCGGGCAGGGAATCAGAGGCTGGGCCCGCTGGGAATCACTGAAGCTGCTCCCCACGAGGGAGGCAGCAGCAGGTAGGGCTTGCCTCACCCACAAGGCCCGGCCACAGTTGCTGTCTCTTCCTGGCACAGACAGCTCCAAGCTAAGAACAGCCCAAGCCAAACAGCAGGAGCAGGCAGGGCAGGTCTCTTGACTCTGCTGTCTGCTGCCAGACAGCCTCAGCCTGAGGACAGCTGGCCGCGGCCACTGAATGGGGCGGGCCCTGACGGGGGGCTTCGCACTGGCCTAAGTCATCCAGGGTTAGGGCGGGGGTCTCGTGGGCCAAAGGATCCTGCTGGTGGTCTCAGGCAGCTGGTCTGTGCCCATCCTCTGCCCTCCCCAGGGTGGCATGAAGAAGGCCCCCTTGTGCCTGGTGGAAGCCTCCCAGACTCCAAGGGCTCCCATCCTGACCCCAGGAGAGCGTGGATCTGCTTGGTCCTCTCTGGAGTTGAGGAAAGGACCCTAAACAAACCGAGCTTCTGCCTAATTCTCACTGTGTGGCTTTCAGCAAATGCCTCCCCATCATCCCCAAGGACGGAGCCACGTGGCCTCCGTTTCCTGGCCCGTCCCATGAGGGCGCTAGGTGGGGTGATCTCTAAGTGCTCCGAGCCCCAGCTTTCCCACGTGAAGACCTGCAGCGGGCTCAGCGGGGGCAGGAATCCTGGGGCCCACGGTGACCATGCATCCCACAGGGCCGGCGGCTAGAGGAGGTGCGGCTCAAGCCCATCCTTGCCAGTGCCAAGAGGCAGAGCCTGGTGACCGAGGGAGCTGTGGAGGTGAAGTACGAGGGCCACTGGCGGCAGGTGTGTGACCAGGGCTGGACCAGGAACAACAGCAGGGTGGTGTGCGGGATGCTGGGCTTCCCCAGCGAGGCGCCTGTCGTCAGCCACTACTACAGGTAGGAGGACGGCTGGCTGGAGGGCCGCGCGGAAGGCGGGGTCGTGGAAGCGTCTGAGTGTGTGTGCGTGCGCGCGCGTGTCTGTGTGTGACGTGGGACCTTGGAGACTGCAGTGAGATTGGCAGGAGTAGTGTCTGTGGGAGGACATTCAGCGGGTGTTGGGATTGGGAGGGAAACAGGCCCAGTTGGAGCAATGTGCCTGGGTTTGCTGGGTTATGGATCCCTCAGTCATTAAGACAAGAGTGAGGATGAACTTGGAGACCCTGGGAAATTTCTAGAAACAATCAGAAAATAAACATCGTACTTGCCGATCAGATAAAAAGAATTGACTATAGTACAGAGTACTCCCCAAGTGAAATGTAAACAAAGGTAAAATTGTCCCAGGTTAAAAAATTAGACCTAACTCGTGAAGACAGAGTGCTGCCCACAAGTACAGATGGCCTGGGTTCTGGTCTAAGCTTTGCCAACAACGAGCTCTGGGCCTTGGTAGGGTATCTGGGCCTCAATTATCCAATCCGCAGGGAATTGTCTGAACTTTGTCTCAGTGAATTTCCTCAACTGCGATCCAAGCCAGGCTCTGACTGGGTTGCGTCCAAGCCAGGCGTGGGGTGGGGCGGCATTTGGGAGAGGAAACATAAAAATATTCTGTCAGAAACGTGACAGAACTGTCCCAAGATTGCATTAGCCTGTAAATGATGACGAGTCATAGTTCTACCAGCTCTGTCAGTGAAAACTTCGTATGTTTCTCATCAAGGGATAAACCTCCCACGAAACATCTGAGTCATCTACCCTTGCCCATCCCCAGTCACTTTTAGTTGGTCTGTCCAGTGTCTCTGACTTAGATGACCCTGGTTTCCAAGGCCGGCCACGTGGCCCCATCCTTGGGGATGACCGGGATCTGGGTCCCTGACTCCCTGCTGCCCGGTAATTGCACATCTGGACCTGGCTGGCTTGCCTACCTCCCCTGAGGAGGGCAGCCCTGATTATAGCCTCAGTATCTCTGCCTGGGCAGCTCCCACCAGAAAGGCCTTCAACTTCCACCTGTCCCCAGAGGACTTTCCCCAGGGCCCCTTTTCTCCGGTTGCCCCCTGAAGGCTGACCTTCATCTGGACTGGGGGAAGGGCGAGCTTGGAGCTGCCTGCCCCAGGGCAGCCTGGTGCAGAAGAGACACCCACTTTGGGCTTAGTCAGGGGAACTTGCTTGCCCTGCTTTCCTTCCCTGTAAAATGGAGATCATCGTTATCTGTGGGGTGGCCACTCTCTCAGGACTGTGGTGAAGCTCAGCATTGAAGTAAGATTAATGAACAAGTTTACAAACTGTGAGTCTAGTACAGACTCAAGGACAAGTATGGAGAGGCAGGGTGACAGCGGGTAGGACTTCTGCACCCACTTGACTCCCCGCCTGTTTGTTCCCATCCAGGAAAGTCTGGAATTCGAAGATGAAGGATCCCAAGTCTAGGTAAGCAGCACCCTCAGGGGAGGGTGCAAAGGGGTGTGGCATGAAGGGCCTGCTTCCCCTCCCTTTTCCTCCCCTCCAGTCCCCTCTCCCCGCCCCAGCGCCTTGGCCTCCCTGAGTCCTGAGCACAGCCCTCAACCCCTCCCCTGCCCTCAGTCTCCCTTGTCTTCCAGACTGAAGAGCCTGACAAAGAAGAATTCCTTCTGGATCCACCGGGTCAACTGCCTGGGAACAGAGCCCCACATGGCCAACTGCCAGGTGCAGGTGGCACCAGCCCAGGGCAAGCTGCGGCCGGCCTGCCCGGGGGGCATGCACGCTGTGGTCAGCTGTGTGGCAGGGCCCCGCTTCCGCCCTCTGAAGGCGAAGCCCGGGAGCAAGGAGTCCTGGGCAGAGGTGGGTCCCATGCAGGCCTGGAGGCACAGGCCCCACCCCACGGGGAGGCGCTGATGGGGAGGCAGGAGAGGAACGGCGCACCACCCCTATCAAGGGGGCATCAGTTCAGACCGGGAGGAGGAGAGCAACTCACAGAACGTTGAACTTTGGGATTTACTTAAAAGCGACATTTATAACCCTACCATAAATGGAAAGCTGGCAACTATAATTACATTGTAGCTACATCCCATTGAGGGCCCCAGGTATGGAGCCCAAGCCTGGCCCTTCGTTATAAAAAGCAATGAGCAAGTGCTGGTGAGGCACTGGGGCAGGGCAGCACCATGTGAGGCGGTCTCCTCGATGAAATCGGAGCGGGCGGGAGGGCGTTAGAACGGAAGTGACTTGCCCACTGTGCGTTTCATTGACACACGTCCCCACGGGTCTCTAAAATCATTTCACAGATCTGCTGCGGAAGTGTTGCTCTGGGTTCAGCCCCAAAGGACAAAGCAGCAGTGAGGCTGGGCAAGAGGAGGGGACTCGCCTAGTGGGCAGGTGGCAGGCTGTGAAGCCCAGGGACCCCCAACTCCTAAGGCTCTTTTGTTAGGGCTGGAATTTGTGATTACTGTGGCCGCTCTTTGTCACGGAGTTAGGGGGAGGTCGAGAAAGAGCTTATTCAGAGGAATAGCCACAGAAGTCAGAACTCCAGGCCTTGGCTCTGCCTGTCCTGAGGGGGCTCTGCCGGGGGTGTAGCCCCTACCCCTGCCTCCTCGGCCCTCCCTGAGGCCGGGTTTTCTCCCAGCAGGAGACGAGGGTGCGCCTCCGCTCGGGGGCCCAGGTGGGTGAGGGCCGGGTGGAGGTGCTCATGAACCGCCGGTGGGGCACGGTCTGCGACCACGGGTGGAACCTCATCTCCGCCAGCGTCGTGTGTCGTCAGCTCGGCTTCGGCTCTGCTCGGGAGGCCCTCTTTGGGGCCCAGCTGGGCCAAGGTGAGCGAGGAGGCCCGGGGTGGGGTGGGAGAGCCTGGATGTGCCACCGGTCCACCCTCTGGTGGTCCTGGGGTGCCAGGGCCCAGGCTGGTTCTCCCCTTCTGTGGAGGGGGAGCTGCAGGTGTGGGGTTGCGGAGATGGAGCCTCCCATGGCCTTTCTCCCTCCCTTCTGCAGCGCTGGGGCCCATCCACCTGAGTGAGGTGCGCTGCGGGGGATATGAGCGGACCCTCAGTGACTGCCCCTCCCTGGAAGGCTCCCAGAATGGTTGCCAGCATGACAATGATGCTGCCGTGAGATGCAACATCCCTAACTTGGGCTTCCAGGATCAGGTGAGCCTTGGGCTAGCCTGGGACACTGCTTGGAGCCAGTGGGGAGCGGTTCATGAGAGGCAGCGGGTGCTCTGGGCCCCAGAGCCTGCCTGGAGCCAGCCTGGAATGCCCTCTCCTCTGGGAGTCTCCCCTGGCCTGGCCTACTTCCCCTCAGGGCCAGGTTCTAGCCTTCAGAGATGTCAGAATATCAGTGGGACTCTTCAGGTGCATGGGCTCTCCCACCCCACCCTCTCAGGTCCCCTGTGAAGCTGAGAGAGACGGTGCCTAGGGCAGAGGGCCACGGGACGTCAGCACCCGGGAGTGGCACTGGGAGGCTGAGTGGGGTGGTCAGAGTTCAAGGGTCACGCTAACATGGACTGTGGGCAAGTCTCTCGCCTCAGACCTTGGTTCTCTTCTGTAAAATGGGGTCAGCTGTCCCATAGGGTCGTTGTGAACGGGACGATAGCTATGAAAGCCCTTGGCAATAGGCACGTTGTCGTCAGTGGTAGGACTTCAGGTAGCAGGAGGGCAAGTACCAGAGTGAGAGGCCCAGGTGCAGGCACTCAGTCAGATTTCTCGAGCAGGCAGGGACGTTAGGGACTATCTGATAAAACGTCCTCACTTTACAGAGGAGACTAAGCCAGAGAGGGGAGCGTCATGTCCAGGGCTGCAGGTTTCCAGGCCGGCAGCCCTGAGCTCTCCCCTGCTAAGGCGGCCCCGCCCCTCACACACCCCTGACCATTGCAGGTGCGCTTGGCCGGCGGACGCAGCCCCGAGGAGGGGGTGGTGGAGGTGCAGGTGGACGTGAACGGGGTCCAGCGCTGGGGGACCGTGTGCAGCGACCACTGGGGCCTCCGCGAAGCCATGGTGGTCTGCCGACAGCTTGGTCTGGGCTTTGCCAACCATGCCATCAAGGTAGGTCCTTGCTGTGCTCCAAAACTTCCTGTGTTAAAGCTGCTGACCCTTCATTCATTCACTCAACAGTTAATTATGAGTGAAACGATGTGCCAATATAATGCTGGGTGCTGGGATACTGTGGTGAACAGGACACAGTTCCTGCCTAACGGAGCAGTCAGTCGCCACGTACAGTCAAGTGAGGGATGCAGTCATTCATAAAACGTTCACACAACAGGCACATAATTGTGTCTGTAGGAAAAATGAATAGAAGTGAGCCAGACGAGGTGGGGGAGGAATAAAGAGCCCACGCCAAGACCTTGTGGCCGGAGAACCCTTGACTCTGTTGAGGAAATCAGGGGCCGGGCGGGGGAGTGCGGCTATCAAGAGGGGGTGGTGTGAAGCGCCAGGGTGAAGGACGAGACGGGCCACACCATTCAAAGCCCGCAATGCAGATTTTTAAAAGATTTCTTCCTTGCTGTTCGGCAAACAGTTGGGGTGGAGATTAACATGAGTACGGAGAAACACACTATTGCAGTAGCCCAGCTGAGAATGGTGCTGGCTTGGACCCGGGGAAACAAGTGGATAGATTCAAAAGATATCAAGGAAACAAAATCAAGAGGCCTGGGGCATGGCTGCCATGGAGAAACCTCTTCAACTTCGCCCACACTGGCCTGCCAGGCAATGCTGGGCATACTTCACCCGGGAGAACTGGGCTCAACCCCGAGCACAACCGACCATCTAGGGTTGTTTGAAGAACAGCTGGGGAAATGGGACAGGCCTGAGTGAACAGGAAGGGAACAGGACCTTCCTCTTCAAACAGCTGAGGTCTGCCGTCAGGGAGAGTGATGGCAACAGGGCCAGTGGCGGAAGCCATAGTAGTGGATTTTTGCCTCGACACATGGAAGGCATTTCTAATACCAGAGGGGTCCAAAGTAGCATCACTAAAGATTTCAGGCCAAGGCTGGGCACAGCCCGGTGTGGGTGGTCTGATGGGGTCCAAGCCTCAGATGGGAGTCAGGTGACTCTAAGAGTACATCTCAGCCCTGACTGGGTGGTACTGGCTGTTTTCTTAGGACACCTGGTACTGGCAGGGGACGCCGGGGGCCGGAGAAGTGGTGATGAGCGGCGTGCACTGCTCAGGTACAGAGCTGGCCTTGCAGCAGTGCCAAAGGCACGGGCCGGTGCACTGCTCCCACGGTGCAGGGCACTTCTCAGCCGGAGTCTCCTGCACAGACAGTGAGTAACGGGAGGGGCCGGTGGGACAGGCTGGCCCGGGCTCCCCTAATTTTGCAAGCCCACACCTCCTGTCTTCAGGGAGGGCCCTGAGTGCTGGTCCCAGCTCCAAGGCCAGCAGGGTTAGGGAGTGGAAGGAGGGCTGCATGCAGAACACCAGCTCCGCCACTTACCACGTGCGTGGCCAAATCACCTGCCACACGGGGATACAAACCCTGCCCTGCCCATCTCATGGAGTTACTGTGAGAATTAAAACAGAGAATATGTGAAAATGTAAGGATACACAACAGTGTTTTCCAATCGTTGCGTCACGACCAATAGTTAGAAAAGACAGGATAGAAAACAATGATGTAATACATTTAGTAAGGGTAATGTTTTTCTCTTGGAATTATTTATGTGTGTCACAACATTAAATATATTTCTTACTACAGTCTGTAGTAAGAAAAGAGTTTGAAAACTGTTGTAGAGGGTATGGAAATGTGAGGACACATGGGGCCTACGGTGAGCTGTGGGACTTACCCAAAAGACTTTAGGTCAAGACCATTTTGAGGCATCGGTCTGCCCCACACCCCCAGATTCTTGGGGTAGAAGCATCTGTTTGACATCTGCCAACCTGGTCTGGGCCAGGATAACCGTATCCAGTCCAAAGGCTGCAGGCTGCCACCAACCTGAGTGGCCACTTGACCTTCTTCCCAGCCAGGCTTCAATGCCAAGACATCCTTAACTCTTGTCAGCGAGCTCTAGGGCTTCCTCTCTGTCCAGCGCACGCTGGAAGAGCACCAGCCCTTACAACACACCCTCCCCTGCAGGGCGATGGGGCTTGCTCCCAGCACACTGGGGCCTGCTTCCCCGTCTCTCCCCTCCCAGGAACCTGTACCGCTCTGTCCTACCGCCTGGAGTGGCAGCTCTTCTCCTAAATGCATTTGATGCTTCACAACGGCTGAGTACAGACAGCCGACCTGACATCTCTGTGGTCATCCCCATTCCTCCTCTGTAATTTTTCTCCCTTCTTTCTTGCCTTTACCCTCTCTTCTTCTCTCTGAAAGCGCTCTTTTCCCTCAGGAATTCTGGGGTCTGTCAGTGGGCATACCCTTAGCTCTCTCCAAAATATGCCTCAGGAATTCCAAGAGCATTTAGTGGTAGTACAGACACCATCCAGCAGACAAGCTCCCACCCTCGACGCCTGTCCCCTGAAATAAACCTGTGTTCCCGTCTCACCACCGTCAGTGCAAGGCTCACCCATATGATAGCTCTGCCCCAAATCTAAAGTGTAACCCAGTTTTTGCATGAACAAACGTTGAGAATTGGCAAATTTCTCTCTTGACGTTACATGCAAAAGCTGTGCATCTCCTCATTTCTGTACTGACACAGTGAGGGACAACACGCTGGCTTCTGAGGAGGGTAAGAGCCCCCGTGACAGGAAGGGAACGGGAGAGGCACTGAACAGCTTATGGAGACACAGGCTCTAGCATGTTGGATTTTTACGCACCAGAATGTCCACGATGCCTCGGAGGAGAATGCACAGGATGCCCTGGTAGGAACACCCCTGATAGCAACCAGGGTAGAACAGGAACCTTGGGAGAAGCACAGGCTTAGGAACTGCAGCAGAATGCACCAGAACGGCAGAACCCAGGGGCAGGCTCGGCGCTTAACTCTACCAGCTCTCCAGCCCTCTCCCTCTGCCCCTCGCATTGCTGGAACTGAGGCCCAGAGAAAGAGTGAGCTGAGGTAACAAGCTAGGGGTCAGCAGAGCTTACTGAGGGGTTATATGAGCTAGGCTACAGAGGCACTTATGGGCTGAAACGCATTCTACAGAAGAAATACTAGCTTACATCAACTGCATGCTTACCGTGGGCCAACCATGATCTAAGCACGTTACAGGTACCATCACACTAATCTTCTCCTCCTCCTCCCCGTCACCCAGATGAGGAAAATGAAAGACAAAAGGCTGAGCAAGTCCCAGAGCTAGTTAATGGTGTAACTAACAACCAAGCCAAGAGAGGAACCCAGGCAGTCTGGCCCCAAAGCCAGCAAGCTTAGGCTAAGGTGATAGATCTTTCCTGCTATTAGAACTCACATCTCCTGACTCCTAAACCGCCCTACTCTTCCGGCACCTCCAATAGAGCTTAGTCTGGAGGCAAGGCTGTCCCCTAGGCCAGGGAGCCAAACCGGCTGCCTTCCTAGCCTCTGGGTCTCCACCGTGCCCAGGTGCTGCAGACCTCGTGCTGAACGCCCAGCTAGTGCAGGAGACGGCCTACCTGGAGGACCGCCCGCTCAGCCAGCTGTACTGTGCCCATGAAGAGAACTGCCTCTCCCGGTCCGCTGACCGCATGGACTGGCCCTACGGACACCGGCGCCTCTTGCGCTTCTCCTCACAGATCCACAACCTGGGCCGGGCCGACTTTCGTCCCAAGACAGGCCGCCACAGCTGGATTTGGCACCAGTGCCACAGGTTAGTGCCTGCTTAGGCCTCGGCTCTAGGGGAACGAAACCAGGGTCCAGGGAGCCAACCGGTCTGGTCTCTTCCGGGCAAGCCTTCCTGGGAGGGGCGTGCGCTCTGGGAAAGAGCCTTCCTTCCTAGACGCCTCACTGGCCTTGCCTCTGGGCAGCAGTGAGGAATCCCAGGAGCATCAACCTGCCCTCTCCATCACTCCGTCGCCTGCCCAGGAGGTACCCACATGTCCATCTCCACCACAGTGTCCAACAGAGCAGTCCTTGCCAGCAGAGCTGGTCTCTGTTAGAATGATAGTGGACAGTTTTTCTGTTGGCCCTGAGGCCTTGTCTTTAAAAGCCAGGTGAAGTGGGGACTCCTAGAAACCTGGAGACCCAAAATAGCCATCCCATCCAGGATGCTGGCTGTGCAGAAAAAGCTTGCTGGTTTCTGCAGCAGCAAAGCGAGGCCCGCAAGGAAGAGCTGCTGGCACTGGAAGGAGACAATGAGCGTTCTTTCCTATCAGGAGCCTCCAGCCCAGACAGAAGGAGAGATGATGTCTGTGACAAAGGCAGAATGGAAAAGGGTGTTTTTTTTCTTCAGGACACAGCCGTGGGTGGGGAAAGCTGAGAGGAACAGGCGGTGACTTTGGGACTTGGCCTTGCTGAGAAAATAAGTACCTTTCCCGGCAGCATGAAGAGCTGTCATTAGAACTGGAAACAATGGTAGCAATTTGGGCCCAGGCTGGCAGGGAGCAGAGGAAGCATCCCTCCTCACTCAGCAACTCCGCTCCTGGGCTGGTCCCTGGACGTGTCTCTTCTTTCCACCTGCAGGCCTCAGGCCTTGTAGCCAGGCAGCCTCCTGGAGCTTTGACCTCTCCTCACCCGGGTGAGACCCTAGGTGACGAGGGCAGCTGTCTTGCTGCCTGGCAGGGGTGCCAGGAAAGTAGGCCACGGGTCACACTCATCTTGGGTTTGGGGGAGAGAAGGGCACTGCCCTGCTATTGTAACGTTCCTCTCTGGGTAAGGATGGGGCCTAGTGCCTCAGCCTTCCCTACCAGCTCCTCTGGGAGGACCCTCTCCTGTTGCCGCCGGCCGGACAGCTCTGCCCCTTTTGCAGGCACTACCACAGCATTGAGGTCTTCACCCACTATGACCTGCTCACTCCCAATGGCTCCAAGGTGGCTGAGGGGCACAAGGCCAGCTTCTGTCTAGAGGACACAAACTGCCCTCCAGGTATGTGGTTTCCTGTTGGCATACCCTCCTGTTCGAGTCCTCGGCCCCTTTGGGCTCAGGATCCCCTCCGCCCTGCTTAACAGCCTCAGGCAGCTGGAGACTCCAGCCTGGCAACAGTCAGCACTGAAGGCGATTCAAGAAGATAAATTTCTTACGCTCTCTACTTCCTCTGCATTCCCGACGTACCGTGTACCACTTTTGGAATGCGTAACGCCTTCTTTTGGATAATAGTTGCAGACCTGTTTCACTTCTAGGTCCTTTGGGGCTTAGCATGGATTGAGAGTCTGATTCCTATTCGCACACCCCCAGTTCCTAGCCCTTAGAAATGGCATGGTAAAACACTGGCTCTCCTCAGGGTTGTATGGGCAAATGAATCAGCGTAGTAGGGCTGGAATCTTCTAATCACATTTCCTAGGCCAACAGGAATTTCCACTAGTGCATCCAAAGAAATAATCTCTGTCACAGATGGGCTTTGCTATGGTGCTGGATTCACGCTTAGTAGGAATTCTGGCTCCAACAGGCAAGATATTTAGCTGAAGCCCAGGCCCCTAGTCTGATTGCATTTAATTGGCAATTCAGGGACTCAATAACTGTCAGCACCCTCCATTACAGGAATGCAGAAGCGCTACGCATGTGCCAACTTTGGGGAACAGGGAGTGACCGTTGGCTGCTGGGACACCTACCGGCATGACATTGATTGCCAGTGGGTGGATATCACAGACGTGGGCCCTGGGGATTATATCTTCCAGGTAAGTGAGCTCAGGGATTCCCCACAGGAGTTCCATTTCTTCCAGATGTTTCAAAAGCTCCCTGAGGTCAAATGAAGAAAGAGAGCTTCATAAATAGGATCTCTGACATGTCTGGCGCTTGAAGGAGCTACACCATAGGGGAAGGGATCAGAATCCGGGACCTAGGTTTGAGTCCGGATTCAGTGAACAAGGGGCACGTCACAACTCAGTCCCCATCTATAAAATAAGGACCTTAATGCCTACTTCCTGGGGTGGCTGTAAGGGTTAATGAAGAAGAGGAGCACAGTTTGCAAGACTACATGAAATGTAAAGGATGTCACAGCCACTGTCAACTCAAGAAGCCAAGTCACCTGTTTTCAGCTGGCCCATCTCTCACTCCAGGTGGTCGTGAACCCCAAGCTCGAGGTGGCAGAGTCCGATTTCTCGAACAACGTGATGCGGTGCCGCTGCAAATACGACGGGCAACGGGTCTGGCTGCACGACTGCCACACAGGTGACTGCGGGCCACTGTGAGACCAGCCCTGTGCGAGCTCGGGGAGCTGGAAGACCCTGTGTCCCTGTGTGTGACTTCAGTGTGTGTACAAGGCTGGGGAGGGGACAGAGATGAATTGCCTTTGACAACTTCATAGAAGTTCATAGATTTCTGGAACAAGCTGCATCAGCCCCACCCAGTAACTATTCCTACATCTCTCTTTGTCCTTAAGGTTGTTTGGATTGTAATCTCAGTCTGCCATCTGTCCTGGAATCTTACCTGTTACTTCAGGCCATGTCAGGATTTCCCCTTTCCAGTCTGTTATTTCTCCCCTTCCTTTCATAGGGTCTTTCTTAGTTGCCTCCATCCCAGGCTGACTGCCTCACAGGCAAACGTAGAAGTCCCCCGGATCCGTGTTGCTACCGCCAGCCCTGATCACTGCTTACAGGACGTGGACCACGGAGAACAGGGCTCAGGACACTTGCAGGATTGGTAATTTCAGGCAAAGAAGCAACAGTCCAGTGGGGAGCAGAGTAAGGAGGTGGCTGCCTCACTTGCCCGTACAGAAAGGAAGCAGTGCCTCTACCTTAGAGTTTAAAGTGCTTGTATTTGCTGTGGGGTGTGTGCAGTCACTCCCACGCTTTGCACACAGAGGGTGGAGGTGTGTTCATTTATTCCACAAACATTTATTAAGACCTACCTCTGTGTTGAGCACTGCCAGGCACTAGGAACATAAATAGGCGTAACAGGCAGAGCTAAGTGTCAGGTAGGGTAAGCAGACATGCAAAAGGGTAACTCCAGTCCTACTGGGTACCCCAGAGCGCTGTGAACTACTGCTGAGCAAGCAGAGCGCTCTCCCAGCAACCACCTGGAGGCCAGCCGAGGTTTCTCACAGGAAGGGACATCTGAGCTGGCTGCAAGGAGAGGCACAGGTCAGAGAGGGGACGAGGAGAAGGCGCATAGGATTTGGCTTCAGAGGGCTTCACTGGGCACCAAATCCAGTTCCACCACCTTCTGGCTTTAAGACAGTCAGGAAATCTCCTCCTCAGAAGTTGTCTCTTTTGTAAAATAGGGCTATGCAGTCACACCTACTAGAGCTCTTTGCAGGGAGCGTTACGGTGGCTCCTGCTGAGAGAATGGACTTGATCCCGTGGGCTTCTGGGAACCACTAACAAATTTCAGCCAAGGAGGCAGGAAGATCAGATCAGATTTTCAAAAGATAACTCTGGCAACAGATGGAAGACAGTGAGTAGAGGAATGTAAGGATTTGAAAATCGTGAGACTGCGTAGATTCCGCTGCCATTAAGTGAGACAGGAGCGTGAGAGCGATCAGGGGTTGGAACCTAAGGCTGCCGGCGTGGAGGCACAGCCTCCGTGATGCTGCTGGCAGGCTGCAAGGGGACCAGGGCAGCGAGGAAGGAAAGAACACTACGCAGCTCTGACCCCTCCAGGGTCCTTGCAGGAAACACAGGCCACACCCAGGTGCGAGCAGGAGGTTATTTAATGAGAGGACTACACTGAGGTGTGAGTGGGACTAAGGAGATGAGGAGTGTTGAGATGTCCAGGGACACGCAAGGGTGGAATGTTGTTATCACCTTGGGCTTGAAGGGGCAAAGTGTGTCCTGGAGCCAGGCGAGCGCTAGCACTGAGGAGGAGGGAGCAGCGGGCAGGAGACCATCACTGCACAAACAGGGGAAGAAATGCCCCGGCCTCTCTCCTTCCATCCTCTAATCTCGTGCTGTTTCTTCCCAGTGACCTACATCAGTCGGCAGTCTCTAGGGGTCAGGTCTCCAGGGCATGAGAGAACAAGGGTAGAGAATGAACCTGGGGAGGGGGCGAGGGAGAGTGACCAGCACAACCCTTTCCACTCAACAGCCTATCTTCCCGATGTCCCTGCAGCTACGCATCTGTTAGCATCTATTTCCATAAAACGGACTGTTCGTGCCCACGACTAACCTGATGGAAAGGCTGAGCTGGGCAGGATGTCTTGGTGTTTGTGAAGTTGTCAGGGAGGGGATGAGACTCCGGTCAGGTCGACTACTTACCTGCCCTCCTCTGGTCCGCAGGGGACGCACACCGAGCTAACACAGAGCACTCCCCGGAACAGGAGCAGCGTCTCAGGAACAACCTCATCTGAAGGCACCCCTGCGCACCCCCAGCTGCTGCCCACACACCAGATACCTCAGCTTATTGGAGCCATGCCCTTCACAGAGCCCTAACTCAGAGGGTAAGGGGCCAGTGCCAAGGGGCACCAAGAACCAGCTCAGGAAGCCTTCTGATGGCAAGATCACCACACCAGGGCGGCACTGCTCCCTCAGGATGGCTCTGGGTCTATCCCCTGAGGGCCTTTGGTCTCTGGACTATGGCCTTCGGGCTTTGTTCAGCTGAGCTCCTCTTCCATAGGAGACCCAGTCCTTCCCGGATCTTGCCCGAGTTCATGGTTCAGGAGCTGTCAGTTCCTTAGGAATGGACTGTGGCCCAGTCCCCCATCTAAATGGTGCTTTGCACATGTCTTGGAGGAGGACCGAAATACACAGGAGGAGAGGTCAGCTCTCTGCTAGGAGCTCTGTGCAACACAACTTGTATCAAAGTCACAACTGGCAAAGAAGCTGGTGAATTCAGTCCCTTGCTTGATAGGTCCGCATTCAGAATTCAGCTACCATACTCTCTAAGAGTCTGTTCTTTAGTGCCCTTACCTTTGTCCTACTGTCCATACGGGTGTTTCTAATATCCCTGGAAGCTCAGGCCTCAGGCATCCCCTCATCTCCTGACGGGCCCAAACCACCAGTTACTGAGTGCTTGAGACGGGGCAAGATTCACAGGAGTGGCCAGATATGGTCTTCCCGCAGAGCAGCAAGAGGAGGCCGAACATAAAGAGTCCCGGGTGCTGTGGACCCCAGCTGCTGCCAGGCCCTCTGCCAAGGGAAGAACACTTGCCCTGACCCCGGCAGGCAAGGTCACTGTGCGCCTCAGGACCGGCCTAAAAGGTCGGGTCCCCCAGGCTTCTGGAGTGAATTTTGGGTTGAATAAAGTTTTGCAGTGGAAAGAACGTGGGTCAAACAGGCCGCTCATCTCTGCAGGAAAAAGAAGACAGGTCTGGTAGAGTGGAGGACAGGAGACTACGGAGAGGTCAGAAGGGGAACATTTAATTTAGTTAAGGACTAAACCTAGGAGAGGCCACCATCCCTGCCTGACCTGGCTGTTGGCAGGCCCTTGCTCAGGTGGTATAAAATCCCATGGTCTTCCTGGACATGATTCTTAATCCTGTCTCCACTAAGACACACTTGCGAGATGATCCTTATAGGTCTGATGCCCTAATGCCAATAAAGGTTGCTCACTATGGACTGCTACAAAGACAAGACTGGCTGTGATTCTTGGCAGTTCCCAGCACCCTGACTCTACCCCTTTTCACTCCTGGTGACCTGGTTACTAAGATGTGTGGAGCCCACATACTACTCACAACAGCCCCACTGCACTTCTCTGACATCAGCCCACAGTCTGCTTCGCAATTCCCTCCCTAGGCTCCGTGGTGAAACATGGGTTGGAAAGGTTAAGGGATGAAAAGTAGGAGGAAAGAAGAAAAAGTCCAAAGATGGTAAACTTTTACAACCAAGGCTGCAAGGCCAGAGCGAATGGTGGTAGATGGGGCAAGATTACAATAGTCCTCCCGTCCTCACACATGAGAGCTGCCCTTCCTTAGCCGGTAAAAAGGGACCCGCTCTGGGGTATCCTCTGTGAATACAAAGAAGCGCGCTTTTCCTTCTCCTCTACCATCCCTCTTCTCAACTCCCTCACCTCCTTCATTCGGGCAGAGGGAGCACTATACTTTGGCATGGCAGTTTAGGTAAACAAGGGAAGGACTGATTTCCTGTTGGATCCAGCAAACATCTCCCAAACAGTAACAACATTATACTCGCACATGCACCCAATGGTCTGTGAAAGAACGCGTAGCTGGCGGGGGAGCGTGTGGTGACTGATGACTGGATTCAGGCAGGGAGGTTACCCACAGCTTCTGGCTGGATCCAAGTTTCCAAGAAGGCCAGAAAAAGCAGGCCAGGCAGCCAGCCACCGGCTACGGTCTCAGTCTTGCTGCCCACATCACACATTTGATAGGTGCAACCAGTTCTAATTCTTGGAAAAAGCTATACAAGGGTTGTGCTGTTACACCTCTGACTTGAAAGGGAAGGATATGGGAAGATGCGGCTGGCATGACTTGTAACTAGATGAGGAATGTTAACAGAATAGCAACGACCAAATTCCAGACAGAACCAAAAATGATGATTTTCACCTCGGCATTCTTGTCTGAGAAACTGAAGAACTAGGAACCTCAGCTTACCATTCAGATGCCTAATTTATTCCTATTCCGCAAAGACTTCCACTCCATGAGGAGTATACTGGAACTCAAGGGGAATGTATCTATCTACTATAAATTCCAGGTGATACTGGGATTCAGAAGTTCAACATACATGAAGCAACATATAACACACAGCAGAGTGCGTTAGCTGTCTCCTCAAATATCTACCAAAGGAGCCAGTGGCAGCTACAGGGTGCTCTCCAGTTAGCTCAGTGTACAAAGGCATGGTGTAGATATGACCAAGGATCTGATTCCTGTCTGGACAAGCTCAAGTAGTCCGTGCTGGGTCAGGGCAGGTGCTCTTTCTTACCTCCAGCCAGTATACATCAATTCCAGCTACTGGAAAAATACAACTAAAAAGCACATTCTCTACTAAGGGCCGATGCAGGAGCACTCCTTAGCTTTCAGTTTTGGCTAAAAAAATCCTTTCTCTGGATCTACTTATAAGGATAAATCTGAAAGTTAGAGGTGGCTGACTGTTATCCGAAAAAAAGTGTAAGTTACTAGCCACCAAGTACACAGCATTAGAATGAGGACAAAAGTAACTTCTTGAAATTATGAGTACTACAAGAAAACTGGGTAATAAACACGGGACTATGTGTTACCATTAACAATGCCCTTGGAAGCCAAAATGCTGCCAGAAAGGGGAAGCGCCCTCAAAGGAAAGTGATAGGAACAATCACTTTTTTTTTTTTTTTACCACCCAAGGCCATTCTCAGCCTTGAAGAATCAAAACAGAGCAAAGGTCTACCTCAGAGGTATACTGTTCAGTATGAAACCTGGCTAGTTTCCTGCATTTCCTTTCAAATGCAGCCATACTGTTCAAACAGACTTCCCTCTGTTCTACGATGACAGCACAAGCTGTACAGCCAGCTGCCCTAAGCAGTGCTGGGGCAGAGGGTCGAGAGGACCTAACGACCCCTCCAAACTTGGAATGGAGGTATTGAACATGAACAAGGGACAGTTTCAGAACAGACAAAGGATGAGAAAAACAATGCTGAGGAACTGTAAGAGGGCTCTAAGACCGAAACAGTGGCAGGGATCAAGACCCACGGCCAGTGTCATTTGAGGAACGTTTGGACGGGGCCCCACTACACCATCTTCTAGGCAATGCTAATAATCCATCATTGTCATGGGCACTAAATCATACAAAAATGAGGCTGCTGCCCTCATTGAAAGCACAATGAGACATCATTTCTTGCTCTCTCAGCATCTGGAGGTCTACCACTACGATTTCTTCAAAAACACTGAGAATGCAGATATGAGAAGGATAAAGCCTGAGCTGACTGCTCTGACTTGTCCACGTCTTTTAGGAAATCTCTTACTGCCCAGAGGTGTGTGTTTGACTCGCTGCTCTTCACTATAATGGACGAGCTGGTATGGCTTTTGCCAAATGCCTCTGGCAAAGGCGGAGAAGATCATACCAAGAACATGCTGTGTGCCAGAGGCCTCCTGCAGGATGTCAGATTGGACAAAAATGGCAAAAGGCAAGAGGGTGGGGTGGGGATGTGCAAAGAGGACAAGAAGGGGAGAGGAGCCACCACATTAGACCAATCCCAGGAGAGTGCTCTGTAGACCAATCCCAGGAGAGTACTCTGTAGACCATTCCCAGGAGAGTGCTCTGTAGACCAATCCCAGGAGAGTGCTCTGTAGACCAATCCCAGGAGAGTGCTCTGTAGACCAATCCCAGGAGTACTCTGTAGACCAATCCCAGGAGAGTACTCTGTAGACCAATCCCAGGAGAGTGCTCTGTAGACCAATCCCAGGAGAGTGCTCTGTAGACCAATCCCAGGAGAGTGCTCTGTAGACCAATCCCAGGAGAGTACTCTGTAGACCAATCCCAGGAGAGTACTCTGTAGACCAATCCCAGGAGAGTGCTCTGTAGACCAATCCCAGGAGAGTGCTCTGTAGACCAATCCCAGGAGAGTGCTCTGTAGACCAATCCCAGGAGAGTGCTCTGTAGACCAATCCCAGGAGAGTGCTCTGTAGACCAATCCCAGGAGAGTACTCTGTAGTATACTCTGGGGCACAGAGGTGAGCAGCAGTCTACTGCTCATCAATAAAACCAACAGACCCACCGAATCCATGCACAGCATTACAGGGGTGAAGATAAGGGAAGAACTGCTCTCTAATTTCTTTAGGGGCATGACAAAACTGACCAAGAGCAGAGTGATGTATGTCATAAAATGGGCTTTAATGTCTTTCTCTTACAACGTGGTAGTACTGCTTAAACTGGAACTGGCACACAGCTCCCAAGACCGGCTTCCTGTAAGGAATGAAGCGGGCGTGCCCCAGGCTGCCATGCGGCTGCAGCAGCCCCAGGCACTCAGCTTAGTACAAGCTCTGGAGTCCAAATACCTACACCTGCTGCAGTTCACCACCTCTGGGGTTCTGGAAGCGGCAGTGCAGATTCTGTGAATACCAAGCACTCCAGATACCGTTCCATCTCCTTGTACTAACAGCTCCCTCCCCTCTGACCGCCGACCTCACCCGCCCCCTGCAATACTGCTGTTCTCAGCTTTGTGAGGTACTAAGGAACACCCTGCCTTTGCGGTGCCTTAATCTCCTATCATCACAGGTTTGAATCCTCTGTTTTGCATTTGCTTAAAACATCTTGGAAGTGTGACTTGCCCTGTCCAGAGGACTCCTGGAAGTCACATCTTCCAAGTTTCTTCCTAGCTGATGGCTTCCTTCCACGTCCAACACAGTTAAGGCAGTTCCAAAGAACTGCACTTAGGAGTGAAGACAAACAGGAGTCTGTCTTCCTCCTATACCTCATCAGCCCTTGTCTTGATGGCTTATCTCTTTCTTTCATTAACGTGCACGTCTGCATGTACACAGAGCTCTGGAAAAATCCTCTGAAGACTGGAAATATTTTCTGAATTCCTGGAATTATCCCTGTCATCAAATGATGTTCAAACTGCAGACTGGTCTCTGCCTTCCCAGATGTCTTCCCGTTGCTTGGCTTCCAATTGTTTTCTCTCTGAAAATAAGGGCAGTGTTAAGATGGTTAAGTATAACTTCACATAACCAGTGACTTTCGCTTAATCTGAATTACAAGGCGAACTTTAATCATGAGACAGGTGAATTCCCTAGTTTTCTCTTACCTGATTCCAAGAGTCAATATCTTTAACTTTCCAAGTGCTTTGTAAGTGGGAACAATGTTTCTCTTACTATATAATAAATAGAGAAAGATCTGTGGCTAACAGAAATAAAAAGCATATGGAATAAGTCAGAACCGAGCAGGATCCAGATTTTTGTCTTGCTGATAATATATTTATTTTAATTATCTTTCTAAACTGTGTTAGTGCTTCAGTAAAATTGCCCATTATTCCCAGTCTACTGATCTATATACATATTTCAACAGGCATCAAGAATATGTTTCAATATTTTTCTTCTACTTTCTTGCTCAAATGGAAATAGTAGCCACTGGGCTTTAGTCATATCTCTCTACTACAATTCTACAAAAAAAAAAAAAAAAAAAAAATTTCACAGGAAAATCAAATTTCAATATTTTCAGAGCACTTTCAGGAGCCAGGAATCTTCTGGAACACCAATTCCAACATGGAAAAATGACCACATATAATGGAGGGAAACTAAGAACTGTTTCTAAAAACAAAAAATGCATAAATCTGGGCAATCCATCTTCAAATTTTAACACAGAAGCTTAGTTTCCATTTAACACTTTCACCAATACCTGAGACAATAAAGACCATACACGGTGTGGTGACCCAAGTACTTCACTAGGTGCCACAATACCAGTTCTAATTTCATGGCTAGTCAGTCATTGATCTTGACACCATAAAATGTAGATGATTAAGCCTAAGTGCTTCCTTCCAAAGGCAATTATTTCGACTAAAAGATTTTGCAAGTCATGAACCAGGGGGATTACAGAAATCAAGGTGAGTTTAGAGTTAATTCTTGCTATTCTGACATATCTTTCCAAATCAGCAGAATCCCTTACGGAATTCCTATACTGTATTTGACTCAACTTTAAGGGCAAAGAACTTGATAAGGAAGCTAACTGGCACTTGGAAATGTGAGAAAGAGAAATTTGCTGCTATTTGGGCACCATCTTGTGGCATTATCTGAAAATAGCAGCAAAGTTACAAAAGGCAAAAAATGGGGGTCAGTAAATTCCAAACTGAAGGCTCAGTGTCATGTGACTCAGCTTTAAGGCAGGCTTAAATTGGGTTGAGATTCTCCAGGGAGATAGCACGAAGGATAACTGGCTTGTCTAAAGGATTCTGGGATTTCTTAGGAAGCCTGACTGTGGTTCTGATTCTTACAAACAGAGAAAAGTTAGGAGAGGATCTAAAGGCAAAGGCAACCTTGGATGAAAACAATCAAAAAGTGGTCCTGGGTTCCAAGAAAAAGTGAAGAAACTAGAAAAGTGAATTGTTAGAACTCAGATTTTTCAATAAACTCAGAAACTTAAACCAGAGAGGCAATATGGAAAGCTTTAGGAAAAGAAATCCGGGAGCAGTAGAAAAACGAATGACTGGTCCATAATCCACGATTTCAAAATCGAAGTAGCACTGAAAAAAAAAGTTTTTTGTTTTTTAAAAAGTTTGGGGTCAAAACTCCTTTGGTGGTAAATATAACCTGAAAGGACATAAGGCCACACAAATATTAACGCTAATGTGTTCGATTTTGGTGTTATGAAACATGTATTAATATATTATCTTTCTAAAATTGGAAAAGTTTAGAATTCTGAAACATTTCCTACACTAATGCTTTCCAACAAAAGACTGTAGATCTGTATTACCAAATATATGTAAATATAAGAGGAAATTCTGGTGGTAAACCATATGATAAAGTCAGCAAGAACAGAGAGACAAACTGAGAAGCACAAAGAAATAGTGAAAATGTGAGGCTTAAATTTATAAATATAGAACATGAACAGAATACAGAAATACAGGTTAGGATGAGACCTAAAAATATTTTCTTCATCTTAAAGAAAAAAATGGAAGCTTGGAGGTGTTAAGTAACTTGCCTAAGATTACATAATCAGTGAAAACCTGAAGCTGGAATCCAGGTCCTTAATTCTTAAATCAGCATACTTTCTACTGTCCTGACCTCTGAAGAGAGGATCTGAAAATATTTACACAGAAAAGGAACAAATGTGGGAGAAAAAAAGTATTTTGCAAAAGATAAAGAATAAACATGTTTCCCCTTTATCAAAGAGAAAAGAAAGTAGGTAACAGCTGGCAGACTGTATTAAAAAAGCTCCTATTAACTTTAACTCCACCAATTACAAAAAGTAAGAGAAAGCCCAACAGCAGCCATAAGGGCAAGGAACTAAAGAAGAATATAGTGTCAGCATGAAATGACTAACCTAAAGCACTAACGTAAGCTGGCCCTGAAGACTTTTATTTCTCAGTACAATATATAAATTGGCAGAAATGATTACATTAAATAAGTTGACTTCTCACTGAGGGAACAGAAAGTGCTAAAGATGAAAAAGGGGCCAGTTTGGTGTCGTGTTTACAAAAATAAAGAAAAGGGATGGAAATTAAAACCTTCAAAATTTACTTCTACACCTAAGAAAATAATGAAGAAAAATCATCACAAAATCCACTTGTAGCCACCTACAGAGTAATAATCAACCTGAAGACTTGAAGTACAAGTCTGGTCAAACTAACCTAACTGCCTTCTTTTACGGACTGACAGACCTGGTAGATCAAGGAGAGGTAACATAAATAACCTCTTCGTTTTAGATTTCAGGCTTACCAAGTATGTATTAATCATTAATATACTGGGAAAAAATAGTCTGGCTCACGTAAGTGTTAAGGGAGCATTTAACTCTAGAGGGTGGAATGATTATCAATGCATTAAGTATAACACGTGTTATTTACTCAGCAATAATTGGTGAAATGGTCAGTCAGTCCATAAACATTTTCATCTCTGATATATGCCAGAGACGTAAGTTTACTAAACAGCAGGTGACACCAAAAATATGGATAAATACTGCATCCCACAGAAAAAGGTCAGATTAAAATGAAAGGAAATGTGGTTAGAAATGAAGGGAACTTCACGTCCAGGGAGAAAAGACACCAAGAAAATGCCGTAAGACCTAGATTATGAGTCAGCAACGCAGCACTGTTCTTGAAGGCAGAATAATGGAATTCCTAAAAAGGATTTCAGAAGGCAGCTGACTGTGATTAAATTTTTATTACAGTTGACTAAGTATCCTATAGAGATGATTTTACTTTTAAGTTCTCAGTGATTTCATTAATCAAACTAAGGGATCAAATTATTGTTTACATAACTCTGCCTCTCAGGCCTATGACCCAAAAGATGGCCTTTCAGAACCAGCCAATTAATCATATACCCCCCAAGAATAAAATGGAACAAAGTTATGAAATAAAATTATGGCAGGCTTTGAAAATGAGAGTGGCTTATTCTGAAAACTTTGATTCCAACTTTAGGTGGGAATCAAATGTTCTGATAAGTGGAACACGGGGAAATTTTACACGTATTCCTGAGTCTGGTCTTTAAAATGTGGTTTTATCATTTAGTGTGAATCCTTGATTTAAAACGTGATTAAGTCAAATACAAAGTACTCAAGGACGATCTATGTTTTCATTTCCCACTCTTAGTATAGTTCTAATCTGTCATGCGCTCTGCTAGACTAAAAGATCTATCTGTTCCTCACACTCAGGGACTTGTGACTAAAGCTCTTATTTTCCAGATATATAAAATATGATTTGCTTAAAATGATTTGAGTACTTCCTTTTTCTCGATTCTCCCCAGAGTAGCTTTAATTTCTTAATCTCCTTTTTAAGGATTAAGACAAAGACTTCTCAATAAAAGGGTAAGAAGACCAAAGTAGGGTAAAGGAAGTTATCAGGAAAGTATTTATACCTCAAAATCCCAAATTCCAAATTCAATAATTAGAAGGGTTCCATATGTAATGTTCAACGCTGGATTTTATAAAGAAAATCATGGAGGACTTGAAAGGGTTCAGAGTAGAATCATGAGTGAAATAAGACATATGAAGAAAAATTAAGAGTAACAAATGTCATTCATGTATTCAGTCAATGAATATGCACACTGAGTATCTCTTTATGAACTAGGCACTGTGCCAGACAGCAGAACTCTTGAAGTGGGAAAAAGAAAGGCTAGGAAATTATTCTATAGTATTATTAATAAAAGTACCTATATCAGGATGGCACAAAGATTTCGATTTCTATTTCTATGCTAATTCTGATCTATTGGCTACGGTCAAGTCAAAACTCATCAAGAGTGTCATGACTGATTAGCACTGTCTGTCATGGATAATGAATGGGGAGCAACAGTACATAGTACACATTTGTCATTACTGGCTTATATTATTATAATGAATACTAATTTCCCAAGAGTCACATAAATAATAGTATTCTAAATACGTAAAGCACCTTTTAAACATTTTTATACATGTTAACTTATGTTGCTCAAAAAATTCTCCATGGTTAGGTAAGTCAGGCATTGCTTTCACTTTGTTGGAAACTGGGGCACAGAGAAGTATAAGAAAATTGCCCATGGTCATATAGCTAGTTAATGGCAAAAACTCTATTATAGCCCAGATCCTCTCACTCCTAAATGATCTGCCCTGATCTTTACAGTTAAAGGCTGTTAGAACAGAATGATGTCCATATGTTCCTGAATTTCTACTAAATAAAAAAGAAGAGGAAACTGTTGTACAGATTTAAGTTAGACCTATGGAAGAATTTTCTGACAGTAAAAGCTCTAACCATTGGAAAGGATAACTAAAAAGAAGCCTGTCATATTTTATTTCCTGAAGACCTTAAAATGTTTTTTTTTTTTTGGAAAAAAATGTTAATTACCCCAAAACTCCTTCAAAAGGGATTACACTATTATAAAAGGAACATGGGTTTTAATTAGAGAGGCCTAGGTTCAAATGTCTCCTTTCAATTTACCAGCTGGGTGACCTTAGACCAGCTACTTCACCTCTCTGGGCCAGCTCTAAACTGGAGATAATACCATCCCCATCCAGAGTTATCATAACATGTTGTATTGCCAGGAATTTCCTTCCAATCCTTTTAATTGCAAAAACCTCTATGTGGCTTTTAATCTTAAAATCTTCAGAACTGAAAAGAGAGGAGAAACAACTGCTTAAAGTATCAGGTTCATACTTTCTTTCTTACTCAAGGCAGATATCCCCACCAGACTGCAAGTCTTAAGGAGAGGAACAACATCTTGCCGTTTCTCTAACTCTCCTAATTAGGGAGCACAATGCCTTGCACAGGGTAGGTACACAGTGAATTCCAAATGTAGTTGATAGTGTATCACAGGCAATTGAAAATAAAAAGAGTAATGACAAGAAAAAAATATGTACTGGAATCTGTGCTGGACTCACCATAAAATGATATTTTGCTACTATCACTAAAAACAGCAGCAGCTCATATTTATCACACACTTATTATAGGCCTAGAGAAACAGGAGGGAGAGTGTTCCTATCGGTTTTAAAGATGACTAAGTATCTTTTGTGGATTATCTCACTTGATTTCCATTTTATGGATGAGGAAACAGGCCTCCAGAGAGTAAGTAATTTGCCTAAGGTGACATAGCCAGTGAATGGCAGAGCTTAGATGTAGACCCAGGCAGTCTGATTCCAGAGTCTATAATGTTATTTCCTATGCTGTACTGACCCCTTTCCCTCCAGTGGAAGAAGAACTGGAACAGAAGTATCTGTTCTGTTTAATACCTAAACAGTACTTTTAATTTCCACAGAAAAAAAATCTTTAAGTGAGAAGTCTTGGGCTCCATGCAATTACAAAAGTATATGCTCAATGCATAAAGAAGCCAGAAAGCTATATCAGGAATTTTCCATACGCATTTTCTCAGATATAAAGAATGGGAGAGTTCTGAAACATAATAAAGGAAGAGTCCTCTATAACCTGTAAAGATTCAGGACCAATGGATAGGAGAAACTTACCACCGTGGGTCTCTATTCACAACTAAACGCCTTCTTTAAAAAAGTAAGTAACAGGGTACCCACTTAGCCAACAGCCTCATTTTTAATTTCATCACTGAAATGTCCTTTGCATAGCTGAGCATTTAAAACAAATTCAAGTGGAACAGTATGCTGATGTGCCTACAGAGAAACAGAGGGGGATACTCAAGTGATAGCCATACAAAACTATTATTGCAGTACCTGTAGAAATACAAGTGATATTACACACATAGGGAAGCAGGAAACATTGCAAAAAGAATCACATCTCCTTTTATAGATACCATTGTTATTACCCTCTTTTGATTTTCTGAGATAACTGTGGTTATCACAGAGAAATCATTTTCCTCAGAGATAACCAATTAATAAAGGGTTAAGGACACTGCACATTCTACTTTAATCTAGCTCTGACAGTGCCATATATAAAAACCAGAGGAATCTTCCCCTGTTTCTATAGTCTGTAGGAAGCCTTTCAGTCAAGAATGCATGGAAAAAATCAAAACTGCCTCATTATAATCATTAAGGTTTCAAAAATGAGTTGGGTTCAACTCTGAAACTCTAGCACCTGCCATGACACCCTCTGTCACTGGTTATCTGGCCAGTGCAGCTGAGGGTCTGCAAGCTGCCTGCTATCACCAAAGCAGAGTGGACAGGAAGTATTAATGGCCTTGTTAGACCGGCAATAAACAAGGAGTTTGAAACTTCCATTCGTTTAATGGAAAAATGAAGTTACTTTTCGGTAAGTGGAATTTTCAGAATAAATTGTCTTCACAGATTCCACAGATCGAGGGCTAAGGCAATCAGACTGTCTAAAGCCTGAAGGCTGATAAAAAGCACTTAAGTGCTAACCGGAGTCCCAAGCCTTTACGTACAAGTCAACAGCCTATAAAGGGGAGAGAGACATTTAACCTCAACTACAAACTATAGGGAAAGAAAAACCCTGCTTGTGGATCAGTTGAAATATTCTGAGGACTCTTAAGTACTGGAAAATAATCAGAAGATTAGGCTAACCTGGATGTGCTCTAATGGAGCCACTCAGGACTGTCTTTAAAGAAAAAATTACCTTCTACAGTTATTATCATCAATGTCAGATGCTGGCTTCTCCTTAATTTGTCTTCTATCTAAGATCTAAACCATCTGATAATATCATGGCAATCATGGCCCAGTAAAACCACAGCAAATAATGTTTTCTGCCTGGGAGACTATTATGTCTTCATAGGAATATTTTTCTGAGAGTCGGGAGCAAGAACTATAGAAATAGCCATGGATAAGCTAAAAGGACTGAACCTATCTCTTGGAAAACAACAGTAGGAACATGGATTAAGATGCCTTGGTGTGGAACAGGCAGACAAATTCTAAAATGTCTTCCTCCTAAATATAAGGCATGAAAACAATTCCAATGTATGTAGGAGGCTTCTAGGAAATGGAAATGCCAAAATGGAATGGGCTTCATTCTTTTTTTTTTTAACACATGCCTTATAGTGAACTCTAAAGGGACTAAAGAAAACACCATCAACTTAAACTCACCGCGGGCTTCTTGCAGTTTCTTAAGTTCTGCTTCCCGTTCGGTTTTGCTTTGCTTACTTCGAACCCCAAGGGCACTGATGACTAACCTTCTGGCTAGGGCTGCTGAAGTCTCAGGACGCTCCTTTGCTGGCTGGAGAAACTCTGAATGGGAGAAAGGGAGGGAGCAGGAGGGAGTAAGGAAGAAAAAGCACTCTAGCTCCAAGTGATTTAACTCAGTAATTAACATACCAAATAGACTAACAAGGGCTGTATCAGCAGTAATTAATACAAGCCTGATAGATGAAGAGCAGAGGAAGTTAACATGGCAAAGCACAAACAACCCTGCCTTCATTATCTGTATTAACACAATTTCTTACAGTGACTCTATCAAACAGCTAAACACAGAGGTAAACTAGATAAGGATGTCATCAGAAAATGGTTGCTGCATTGCTTGCAGTTAGTATCTCCCACTCTCTCCAAGTGGCTACTCCAGTGCTATATTTCCAACACAGCCTTTTCTCCTTAAAATAATA
Organism: Phocoena phocoena; assembly: GCF_963924675.1. Classification (NCBI taxonomy): domain Eukaryota; kingdom Metazoa; phylum Chordata; class Mammalia; order Artiodactyla; family Phocoenidae; genus Phocoena; species Phocoena phocoena. The sequence continues at coordinate 29,661,330 of NC_089234.1, forward strand.
TTTCCTTTAACACTAAAAATAAAAGTGATATGTCCTTAGAACTCTGGATGCTATACAAGTGCTGGAAAAAACAATACCACCACTATCAACAAGAAGAAGCTCCTGAGATTATAGGCTTACCAGCATAAGCTCTAGCTTTGGCCTTGGCTGCTCTCGTGGCCTGCGACAAGGGCCGGATCTTCACCATGGTATGTTTACTACCCAGAGCATCACGAGCTGTTAAGAGAATAAATATAAAGAAGTAGAAGACATGAAGAAGAGTGATGTAAAAAAAAAATTTAAGGCTAGTTCTTAAAAGTATTTCCTAGATGTTATGCTTTATTTTTCATCATGAGCAAAAGAAATGGTAAGCTCTAGAAAATCCGTAAGGAACAAAATGGCAGCGATTATTTTAGAACAGGGATCAGTAAACTATGGCTTTGTGACCAAATCCAGCCAACCACCTGTTTCTGTAAAGTTTTACTGAAACAGAGCCATGCTCATTCATTTGCATACTGTCTAGGGATGCTTTCTGGCTACAACACAAGAGTTAAGTAGTGACAGAAACCTTATACCCTAAAATATCTACTATCTGGCTCTTTACAGAATAAGTCTGCAGACCCCTATTTTAGGTGATTCAGACAGGAATCAACATCTCTAATTTCTTTGAATGCCTCTGCATCAGATCTATCATGAGGCCAATGATATAAGTGAAAAGGCTAAATCATATATTCAGAAAGTAGGTATTACAAATGCTCACTGGACAGGTTAAAGGGCTACTGCAAATTCATTTGTCGGGGAGGGGGGTAGAATCAAAAATATTTTAAGATTTAGTCATACTGGTTTCTTAAATCTTTACCTATAATCTGTCTATGCACTATCATAACTGACAGCTATGCAGCAAATAACCTTGGAAGGAGCTCTCTCTCCAAATACCATTGGATTAGGATAAAAAGGGAGAGGGGGAGCAAATGGGTACCAAAGTAACATGCCTCAAAAACCTCTACCTGCCAATTATCTGTATTGACTGAATAAAATGTCAGGTGGCTGGAACAGAAAGCAAATAAGGACAAGCAGTCCTTAGGAGACTACTTGTAGGAGAAAGTAGGAGAAAACGGACAACAAGCACACTGAAATCCATTGGGTGAATACCTGTAATTGGACTGGAGAATACTCCTAGGGCGTGTGTATCATCCACCCATTTAATATCAAATCCTTTCTTTCTGCAACAAAAGAACAGAATTTTATTCCTTAAAATAAAATTTACTTTTAAAAAACATCTTTCAAATAGTCTCATAAAGCATTTCATGATGAGATAGAAACACTCAACAAGCACACAGGTGGAATGGGGATAATGACACACAAAATGGCTTGGGGTACAGAAGAAGCCACTGAACTTTAAAAGCAATAATACCATCATAAAAAACTACCTGGGAGTATTTTACACTGTAAGCCAGTTTACAGACATCAACTAATTAATCCTCACATGTTCCCTGGGGAGGTAAAGTATTTATCACACTATTTACAAGAGATGTTTTTAGGGGACTGGAACTAGAAGAGGTGGAATGAGGAAGCATAGGAGGGGTAGAAGAATATTAGAGGAGGAGGTAGGCAGGGAAGGTCACCTGGATTTAATGCAAATGTAGGCTCAAGGACAGAGACAAGACAGAGAGGAAGAGGGAGACAGGTCATTCAAAGCAAAATCAATCAATCAATCAATCAATCAATCAAATAAGGGAGAAAAGGGACAACTCTAATCAGAGAGGCTGACCTAGTCTTTCTTTCCAGTTGTAGAAGTGAAGTAAGAAAGGGAAACTCAGGTTCTGCCACCTTCAGACCATGGGCGGGTTTAAACTCTCTGTAAGCTAGGTCTGCTCATCTGTAGAGATGGGTACAGTTCCTTCATAACAGAGTTGCTGTGAAGACGGAAGTGAGATCATCCATGACAAGGTAAAGGGCACCATGTTGAGCACTTAGTGGACATCTAATAAATGAATAGTGCCCATTATTTTTTATTATTAATAGCAATATTCATCAGGAAGATGATTAATATTGATGAAGATGTGATTAAAATATGAAGTTGACTCTGGTGTTTGACTCAACAGGCATTATTATTATACGCTTTTGCACCATGACCTTTTCTTTTTTTTTATAAAGCACTATAAAGGAAAAAAAAGGCAACTGCTAAAATATCTTCCCTCTTTAACAACTAGTCAAGAAAAAATTTCCTTTGAAGGAAAAAGGAATAAAGAGGCTTTGAAGGTTAGTTAGACAATTTCCTGAATGTAAGGGTCAGTTTGACCATGGCGTAAAATGACCACAGGGGTTGAAGACTATGAGAAAGTTCAACAGTGGAAGTCTGTATTATAAGATAGTTGACAAAAGAAAGAGAAAAACTTAGATGGGCTCTGGAGGGCCTTTTAGACTTCAGAATTTCATAACCCTTTAAAATTTTTTCCCCTTTTGAGAATGTTTTCCTGTTTCATGGAAAAATGATCTGCAGGTAAGATTAGGAAGAAACAAAGCAAGGGAAGTTAATAATTCTTAAGAAATAACTAATCTTCAGGAAATTCCAGACATCAACAAAATCAATCCTTGGTCTTAAAAGTCATCATTATTAATGACAACCTAAGGTAGTTCTAATTTTGGATTTAATCTCATTGATGCTTTTTAAAACCTATTATGCACTTTATCTGGAACAGACCCTGATACCGAGTCTTAACATAATTGTAATGAATCTACACTATATGTTTAGTGTAAGATCTATGGCAGAGAGTGTTAACTGTCCTCCATGATCTAGTCACTCCTCCTCTCTTTTAGTTACATAACTGATAAGTGCTACTCCTGTCCCCTCAACCAACAAAATTTAAGTGAGATACCTGGCTACTAGTTTTGCCTGTTCTAGAGCTTTACAAAAAAACAGGGTGCTTGTTTTTGTACATAAAGTTTCAATGAATACAGCCACACTCATTGTCTGTAGCCACACCTGTTGGCTATGGCTACTTTTGTGCAACGATGGCAGAGTTGCCTAAAATAATTACTATCTAACCCTTAAGGAAAAGTTGGGAGCTATACCCTAATTCAAGATGTACATGAACTGAATTTTAACTTTAAATTTGTATATCAGACAATAGACCTGGTTCATTGTTAGATCTGGTTCATTGTTAATGTCAGGATTGGAGCATTAAAGTATAATCCCTTCTTGGTAATGACTTTCTTCCAGACCCTGAAAATCTTTTTCTTAATAACTTATTTTTGGGATTATTTCTTTATTCCTGAAGCTTATTTTTTCTTATAAGCTAAAGATACAGAGGTATACTTCTGACTCTTTTACCTTCTCATACATATGTATGAATTACATACATATATAAGAGGTAGTGCAATTATTCTCAAACCCACTTATATCAGTTTTAATTTACATTTTCACTACATAATTTAATGTATTAAATAAAATTAAAATGATGAAATATGAGTGTGAAAAAGAAAAGTTGTGTCTATGGTTTGGAAGACTAGAGAAAGATAAAGTCACTAAAAAAACCAAAACAGCTATTATCAATTATGTTTGGGCAAAAGAGCTTAAAAAAAAAAAAAAAAAGAGAGAGAGAGAGAGGGAATTCCCTGGTGGTCCAGTGGTTAGGACCTGGCACTTTCACTGCTGTGGCCTGGGTTCAATCCCTGGTCAGGGAACTAAGACCCTGGAAGCCATGCGGCACAGCCAAAAAAAATTTTACAAAGAGAGAGAGAGAAAAAACATTTTAACCTATAAGGAATTTGCACTCAGGTAACTCTGAAGGGACATTAAAGTTCTTGCTGGAAGACACAGGTGATATCAGGGTGACATATAAGAACTCAATAGAAGATAGTCTGCCATCAACAGACTAGTTACTTAAAAAAAAAAAGGCCTTGGCACCACATCAAAGACTGGCAAGTAAATGGACATTTATATGTACTGTTAAAATAAACTGGTTGAGACGTATAACGATCATTTTTTTATCATTCTCTACTTGACTATTTCTATCTCGGTGGTCAGAATAACCTCAAATCAATAATTTAATTTACAGCTCTTTTGGACTGTAGGGCCCTTGGTGCCCAGCAGAAGAAAACACATATCCTCTCAGGAGATATCCTCTTCTTTTACTGTAAGCCTCAATTCTCATAAGCAAAATTCCAAAGGAAATGGTCAGCTGTACAGTTTTTTAGAAAAGTAACTAAACCTCCAAAAAAGAAGCAAGGCACTATGAGTGAGAATTTGCAGAAAGAGAATTAAAAGGACTTAAGGTAAAGAAATTACCAGACATAGACTATAGAAGGTCTATGTTCAATATACTTCTTGAAAATATTTGGAGAAAAAAAAGAAACTAATGACCATGCAGATTTGAAAAATAGAGAACTTTGAAAAATGAGAAACATAAAATGAAATTTAAAAATTCAATGGACAGATTTAACAGCAAATTAAACACAGCTGAAGAAATCAGAAAGCGGAAATTAGAGCTAAAAAAATTACTCAGCATGTAATGGAGACAAAGAAATGGAAAATATGAAAGAGATAACACAAGGATTAAATGAGAAGGTTTAATCTACGTTTAACTGGCATCTTAGAGAATATAAAAGAGACTAGTACAGAGGCAATATTTGAAGAGAGAATGTCTAGTCTTCTCCAAAACCAATGAAAAATACAAGCTCAATAATAATAATAACAAAAGAAACACAAAGCCACATCATACTGAAAATGTACAATACCAAAGACAAAGAGAAAACATTAAGAGCACCCAAAGAGAAAAGACAGATTACTCTCAGAAGCAATAGTCAGACTTTCAGCTGGCTTCTCATCCTATACTAAGAAAGCCAGGAGAAAGCAGAATAAAATTTTCAAGTTTCTGAGAAAAACAATTACCAACCTAGGATTCTCTACCCAGCAAAAATGTCTTTCAAGAATGAAGCTGAAATAAAGCCATTAAGAAACAGCGACGATGATGACAACAAAACCCAACTGAGTGTGTTACCAGAGACTGTTACTAAATTAAATACTAAAGAACATGTTTCATGCAGGAGGAAAAAGATTTCAGATGAAAGGTATAAGATGCAAGAAGGTATAAATGAAGAATACAGAAAGTGGATGAATCTGAATGCTGATAATATAAAACAATAATATAACATCAAATGGAATTTAAAAAGAAAAAAAGATTCAAAATACTAAATCACAATAGCGTATTAGTTGGAGGTTCGTGAGACACTGGAATGGAATTGGGGAATGGAGTTTAAAACCCTTAGAATGTTTGGAAAGAGTGTAAAAATATTAACTTTAGCCATTGATAAATTAAGCAGGCATTTTATAATTTCTAAAGTAACCACCAAACAATAGAAACAGGATCATTTCCCAAAAATATGGAAGGAGAAAAAAATACCTCATCAATCCAAAAGAAGGCAAGAGAAAAGAGAAAAAGATGGGACAAGTAAACACACAAAAAAAGATGGCAGGCATACATCCAAATATATCAATAATTACAATAAATATAAATGGAATAAATGTACCATGAAGACAGATTCCAAAGTCATTATTGATGACATTCTTCTTAAATGCTAAAATGGGGTCTAGAAAGACTATTTAGCATTTTTTAAAGGAACTGAGAAGAAGAGTGGTTTGATACGGATTTCTAATGGACTTGGAAAAGACAATAAACAAACTTGATGCTAAAGTAAACACCGGAAATAGAAAAACAAAAAAGATGATCTTTCAGAAGACATTTTAAGAAAACTTCATTCCACCTTCCCTAACATCCCCAATCATTTGCAAGTACTTACTGATAAGTGCAGAAAATCCGTAGAAGATCTTCAGTACGAAATTCTTGGGGGAAGTCATAAATTTCAATGACATGTGGGAATTCACAATCACTGAGGTCAATATCAGGAACTTCATGGTTGTAATAATCAAATATAGGTTCTTGGATGCTTTCTCTATTCTTCATATTCCCTGATAACTAGAGAGGAGGAAGCATATATGTGACTGTTACATCAAGTCAGAGCATTGTAAAATATCCTCCCATATATAAACAATCCTTTTTGTCTCCATGTTCCTATTCCTTAACCTTTATCATTTGTCTCTGTTCACGAACACAATAATGACTCGGCTCTATCACCCAGCTTATATTATACTTGTGGAATACTTTGATTAATGTGGTGAGTTATGAACAACACATCTTAGAAAATGAATTTCAGAAAATAGCTGAAGAGATGAATTAATAACATTTGTTTTATTTGAGCTTATTGATCAGACCCATAGTTTTGTTTCTGAAAGTGAACAAAAACAAAACAAAATTTTTAAGAATAAAAACACTTTGTTAGTCTACCTTTCGTTGACAGTAGCTTACAAAGAAATTTGTTATGACAAATGTAAGTGGCACAAGTAATTATATTTAAGTTCCCTAGTATGAGAGCTACCTAAAGGAATTTCCATAAAGCAGGTTAATACAGGAATTAATAGTAATGAAGAATACTTAAAATTCTACTATTCTATGGTGTGCAGATTAAATGAGATGATGCAGTAAGTGCTAGCACACTACGTGTCACCTAAGTAAGAATTCAATTTCAACCCAATTTAAACATATTTTAACTAGGTGCTAAATCTATTATAGGCCAATCACCATGTTATTTCTACCCTGCTTAGGATGTAGAAATCAGGAAGAGAATATTCCTCACACCGTAACAATGAGAAAAGACCAACTGACCTATAAAATCATAACTTTTCTTGAGTTTACCATACAGCTGAGTATGCAACACAGAGTACACAAGGAAATTGAAATCCACAGGATGACATGTCCCTCCAAAGAGAAACAGAATATATAAACTGTTTTGCCTCTGGCAGATCATGGGAAGAAGTGGCCACCACATGAGTGGGCAAGAAGATATCAGCTAAATGTTTAACAAATTCTTAAAAGCCTAGAGTGGACTGGTGTATCAGTTTAGAATAACTCAGAGCCCCAGAAAGGAGGGTAATCTGCAATTACTTGCAAGTCCATCCTTATGCCAGTGCCACACTGTCTTGATTACTGTTGTTTTATAAGTTTTGAAATCAGGAAGTTTGAGTCTTCGTACTTTGTTCTTTTTCAAAATCATTTTGGCTATTCTGAGTCCCTTGCATTTCCAAATGAATCAGAGGATCATTTTGTCAATTTCTGCAAAAAATACAGGACAGCTGGGATTGAGCTGGATGTGTTAATCACTTTGGGTAGTATCTTAACAATATTAAAGAAGAGAAACATGGGATGTTTATTCAGGTCTTCTTTAAATTCTTCCAAAAATGTGTTGTAGTTTCAGGGTACAAGTTTTACACTTCTTTTGTTAAATTTATTTCTAACTTTTTAATGCTACTGTCATTGGAACTATTTGCTTCATTTTTTAATTTCTGGCATGGACTTTTTGAGTTACTTTGCAAAAACCAAACCAAACAAACCACTGCATGTCCATGCATTTATAAATTGGGGCTAAATAATGCATTGTGAGAGGTAAACAATGCCTAACTACAAATACCTTGGAACTATAAGAACTGATTATAAAGAGGAAGAAAAAAGAGAGGCAGGATAGTCTGGCAAGGAAATTTGATTATGGCCCTTTGCTCTAATCTGGTCAGCAAATTTGAACTTGTATACTTCCATCCCATTTTTGAGGTAATTATTAAACACTTCAGCTTCTGATACTGATTAAATGCAAAGTGTAAATAATAGCAAAACACACAATTCCTACTCTACATTTCATGGGAAAATAGATATAAAGCCTACAAGTAACATACTCCTGACTAGTTTTTCCTATAACACTCAAGACTCCACTATTATCAGGGACTCCTAACTTTTCTTAAGAGGAGAAGAACTTTGTTTCATACTCCCATGGTACTGATATTGTTGGAATCAGCTTGCATGTCTACTGGCAACACATTTTTGGGGGAGGTAGGCTGAGAGGTAGCAGGCCATACTATTAATGGTGTTTTCTCCTGAGAATTTCAACAAAACATTCAAGGGGGCCTTGACAGGGTAAAGAGAAAGGAATACGTGGCACAGAAGGGGGAAATGTCTAAGAGAAGACAATATGGTATAAAGTGAGGATCAGAGCATGATTGTGAGAGGGGAGTGGGGGCGGGCAGGGTAGAGACCACTATCAGACAGGGGTTAGACACAGTAATACAGATGTATTTCAGGAAAGGCCCTAAGATTTGATGCAATGACTTTTTTGCAGTAGACCTGTACTGTCCAACACAGTAGCTGCCAGCCACATGTGGTTACTGAGTACTAGAAACATGGCTAGTCTGAATTGAGATGTGTTTTATGTATAAAATACACATCAAATTTCAAAGACAATACAAAAAATAAAAGATCTCACTAATAATTTCTTATATTGATTACATGTTGAAATGATATTTTGGATATATTAAAAATACGTTCTTGACTTTACCTGTTTATTTTTACCTTTTTAAATGTGGCTCATAGAAATTTTAAATTATATACATGGCTCACATTTGTAGTTTGCATCATATTTCTACTGTAGACAACTGAAACATTTACTGTTGAGAGTCACATGTATTGAGACAATACTTGTCACAACTGTCAATGTGAAACCTTCATATTTTATGACCAACCTTCATATATTTTTCTTTCATATGGCTAATAAATGTTTGATAGAGCAACAATAGAGGGGAAAGGTTTACAATTTGATACATTCTAATCCATTACAGTCCACAGGAAAGGAAAGTTTGCAAACAACTCAGCAAATAATTTTGAGTTATGAATCACAAATATTTTATGATTTTTACCAAGGGCCTGCTTGCTGTTTATAAAGCATAAGTGAAATCTGAGTATTCCTTCATATGTAGAACCTGCTTCCACAAAATCAACTAAATTAAATTATCTTCCCAAAGTGAGGGTTTTAAGACTCTTATAAGCCTAGTAACCTGCTCTTGAAAACAAGTCTAAAAAACAGTACCGCTTCAGAGCTAGGGACACATACAGACTGAAAATGAGGGGATGGAAAAAGATATTCCATGAAAATGGAAATCAAAAGAAAGTTGGAGTAGCAACTCTCCTATCACACAAAATAGACTTTAAAATAAAGACTATTACAGGAGACAAAGAAGGACACTACCTAATGATCAAGGGATCAATTCAAAAAGATATAACAATTGTAAATATTTATGCACCCAACATAGGAGCACCTCAATACGTAAGGCAAATGCTAACAGCCATAAAAGGGGAAATTGAGAGTAACACAATCATAATAGGGGACTTTAACACCCCACTTTCACCAATGAACAGATCATCCAAAATGAAAATAAAAAAGGAAACACAAGCTTTAAATAACACATTAAACAAGATGGACATAATTGATATTTATAGGACATTTCATCCAAAAACAACAGAATACACTTTCTTCTCAAGTGCTCATGGAACATTCTTCAGGACAGATCATATCTTGGGTCACAAATCAAGCCTTGGTAAATCTAAGAAAATTGAAATTGTATCAAGTATCTTTTCAGACCACAACGCTATAAGACTAGGTATCAATTACAGAAAAAAATCTGTAAAAAATACAAACACATGGAGGCTAAACAATATGCTACTAAATAACTAAGAGATCACTGAAGAAATCAAAGAGGAAACCAAAAAATACCTAGAATCAAATGACAATGAAAACATGACTACCCAAAACTTATGGGATGCAGCAAAAGCAGTTCTAAGAGGGAAGATTATAGCAATACAATCCTACCTCAAGAAACAAGAAACATCTCAAATAAACAACCTAACCTTACACCTAAAACAATTAGAGAAAGAAGAACAAAAAAACCCCAAAGTTAGCAGAAGGAAAGAAATCATAAAGATCAGATCAGAAATAAATGAAAAAGAAATGAAGGAAATGACAGCAAAGATGAATAAAACTAAAAGCTGGTTCTTTGAGAAGATAAACAAAACTGATAAACCATTAGCCAGACTCATCAAGAAAAAAAGGGAGAAGACTCAAATTAACAGAATTAGAATGAAAAAGGAGAAGTCACAACTGACACTGCAGAAATACAAAGGGTCATGAGAGATTACTACAAGCAACTATATGCCAATAAAATGGACAACCTGGAAGAAATGGACAAATTCTTAGAAAAGCACAACCTTCCGAGACTGAACCAGGAAGAAATAGAAAATATGAACAGACCAATCACAAGCACTGAAATTGAAACTGTGATTAAACATCTTCCAACAAACAAAAGCCCAGGACCAGATGGTTTCACAGGCAGATTCTATCAAACATTTAGAGAAGAGCTAATACCTATCCTTCTCAAACTCTTCCAAAATATAGCAGAGGGAGGAACACTCCCAAACTCAGTCTGTGAGGCCACCACCACCCTGATACCAAAAGCAGACAAAGATGTCACAAAAAAAGAAAACTACAGGCCAATATCACTGATGAACATAGATACAAAAATCCTCAACAATATACTAGCAAACAGAATCCAAGAGCACATTAAAAGGATCATACAACATGATCAAGTGGGGTTTATCCCAGGAATGCAAGGATTCTTCAATATACGCAAATCAATCAATGTGATAAACCATATTAACAAATTGAAGGAGAAAAACCATATGATCATCTCAATAGATGCAGAAAAAGCTTTCAACAAAATTCAACACCCATTTATGAGAAAACCCCTTCAGAAAGTAGGCACAGAGGGAACTTACCTCAACATAATAAAGGCCACATATGACAAACCCACAGCCAACATTGTTCTCAATGGTGAAAAATTGAAACCATTTCCAGTAACATTGGGAAAAGGCAAGGTTGCCCACTCTCACCATTATTCAACATAGTTTTGGAAGTTTTAGCCGTGGCAATCAGAGAAGAAAAAGAAACAAAAGGAATCCAAATTGGAAAAGAAGAAGTAAAACTGTCACTGTTTTCAGATGACAAGATACTATAGATGCTACCAGAAAACTACTAGAGCTAATCAATGAATTTGGTAAAGTAGCATGATACAAAATTAATGCACAGAAATCTCTTGCATTCCTATACACTAATGAATAGGAATAGATGAAAAATCTGAAACACTCCCATTTACCATTGCAGCAAAAAGAATAAAATACCTAGGAATAAACCTACCTAAGGAGACAAAAGACCTGTATGCAGAAAACTATAAGACACTGATGAAAGAAATTAAAGATGATACCGACAGACAGAGAGATATACCATGTCCTTGGATTGGAAGAATCAACACTGTGAAAACGACTATACTACCCAAAGCAATCTACAGATTCAATGCAATCCCTATCAAACTACCAATGGCGTTTTACACAGAACTAGAACAAAAGTTCACAATTTGTATGGAAACACAAAAGACCCCGAATAGCCAAAGCAATATTGAGAAAGAAAAACAGAGCTGAAAGAATCAGGCTCCCTGACTTCAGACTATACTACAAAGCTACAGTAATCAAGACAGTATGGTACTGGCACAAAAACAGAAATATAGATCAATGGAATAGGATAGAAAGCCCAGATATAAACCCACACTCATACAGTCACCTTATCTTTGATAAAGGAGGCAAGAATATACAATGGAGAAAAGACAGCCTCTTCAATAAATGGTGCTGGGAAAACTGGACAGCTACACATAAAAGAATGAAATTAGTACACTCCCTAAAGCAATACACAAAAATAAACTCAAAATGGATTAAAGACCTAAACGTAAGGCCAGACACTATAAAACTCAGAGGAAAACATAGGCAGAACACTTTTTGACATAAATCACAGCAAGATCCTTTTTGACCCACCTCCTAGAGAAATAGAAATAAAACAAAAATACACAAATGGGACTTAATTAAACCTAAAAGCTTTTGCACAGCAAAGGAAACCACAAACGAGACGAAAAGACTATAGCACGGTGGTTAAGAATCCACCTGCCAATGCAGGGGACACGGGTTCGAGCCTTGGTCTGGGAAGATCCCACATGCTGTGGAGCAACTAAGCCCCTGCACCACAACTACTGAAGCCTGCGTGCCTAGAGCCAGTGCTCTCAACAAGAGAAGCCACCACAATGAGAAGCCTGCACACCACAACAAAGAGTAGCCCCAGCTCGCCGTAACTAGAGAAAGCCCACACGCAGCAACGAAGACCCAATGCAGCAATAAATAAAATAAATAAAATAAAAGAAATAAATTTATCAAAAAAAAAGAATGGGAGAAAATATTTTCAAACGAAGCAACTGACAAAGGATTAATCTCCAAAATATACAAGCAGCTCATGTAGCTCAATATCAAAAAAACAAACAACCCAATCAAAAAATGGGTGGAAGACCTAAATAGACACTTCTCCAAAGACACACAGGAGGAATTAGAGAAATGTACATCAAAACCACAATGAGGTATCACCTCACACCAGTCAGAATGGCCAGCATCAAAAAATATACAAACAATAAATGCTGGAGAGGGTGTGGAGAAAAAGGAATCCTCCTGCACTGTTGGTGGGAATGTAAATTGATACAGCCACTATGGAGAACAGTATGGAGGTTCCTTAAACTAAAAATAGAACTACCATATGACCCAGTAATCCCACTACTGGGCATATATACCCTGAGAAAACCATAATTCAAAAAGATACATGCACCACAACGTTCATTGCAGCACTATTTACAATAGCCAGGACACGGAAACAACCTAAGTGTCCACCGACAGATGAATGGATAAAGAAGATGTGGCACATATATACAATGGAATATTACTCAGCCATAAAAAGAAACAAAATTGAGTTATTTGTACTGAGGTGGATGGACCTAGAGTCTGTCATACAGAGTGAAGTAAGTCAGAAAGAGAAAAAGAAATACTGTATGCTAACATACATATGGAAACTAAAAAAAAACCCAAAAAACAAATGGTTCTGATGAACCTAGGGGCAGGACAGGAATAAAGATTCAGACCTAGAGAATGGACTTGAGGACAAGGGCAGGGGGAAGGGTAAGCTGGGATGAAGTGAGAGAGTGGCATGGACTTATAAATACTTCCAAATGTAAAATAGATAGCTAGTGGGAAGCAGCCGCATAGCACAGGGAGATCAGCTTGGTGCTTTGTGACCACCTAGGGGGTGGGATAGGGAGGGTGGGAAGGAGATGCAAGAGGGAGGGGATATGGGGATATATGTATACGTATAGCTGATTCACTTTCGTATACAGCAGAAACTAACACAACATTGTAAAGCAATTACACTCCAAAAAACATGTTAAAAAAAAAAATAGTACCTGACTTGCTATGACATAATTGCCTGATTCCTATTTGTAGAAGGGGACAAAAAGGGTGCAGAGAGCAGAAGGTCAACTAGGCATGGATCACTGAGCTTTTTATTTTTTGTTTGATACTAGGTTCTTCAAGATACAAAAGGAAAAACAAAAAGTTCTGAAGTCACAAGTTACTCTCTACAAACAAAAAATAAATATATGCTACATTATTTGGGAATAAAGTTATATTTATATCTGTCAGATGGGCATGTTAGATCAGCTGCTACTGTTATCCCAATTATAAGGATGGAAAATTACATCACAGAGAGACTAAAGGACATCCCTAAGGTTACAAATCAAATTACTGATAAAGTTTGAATCATAACTCAGGTCTCCTGACCGATAGTCTAGTATTCCTTCTGTAACATGATGAAATGGCCTTACAGTGAACAGAATCAGAAACGGTGGCTATATCAGTGTTCAGGACAACTAATTCCCTCTGATTAAGGATTTATGGATACAAGCAGTTCTGGGAGGAAAGGAGGGATGGAGGGAGGATCAATGGCAAAGCTGAAAAGAACTCAGGGGTGCTGATTTCTTTCCAGTCCTATATTCAAGACACCATATAGCTTATAGATTAAACTTCCCATAATACTGCTTTGATCATGACGTTCCTTTGATTAAAAATCTTCAATGGCTGTATTTAAAGCTCATAACCTGGACCCAACCCACCTGTGGTTGGCAGAATGACGGCCTCTCAAAGATGTCCATGTCCTAATTCCTTCAACTTATGAACATGATACATGGCAAAGGAGAATTAAGGTAGCAGGTGGAATTAAAGATGCTAATCAGATGACTTTAAAATAGAGAGATAATGCTGGATTATCTAGGTGGGCCCAATATAATCACAAGGGTCCTTAAAAGCAAATTGTTTCAGAAGAGTCAGTGTGTCAGAGTGAGGCAATATGAGAAAGACTTGGCTGGCCACTGCTGGCTTTGGAAATGGAAGGGGGCCATGAGCCAAGGAATGTGGGCAGTGTGTAGGAGAAGCTGAAAAAGGTAAGAAAATGGGTTCTCCCCTAGAGTCTTCAGAAAGGATCACAATCCTGCCAATACCCTAATTTTAGTCCTGTGAGACCCATTTTGGACTTCTACCTACAGAACTGTAAAAGACAAATTTGTGTTGTTTTAAGACAGTAGTTTGTGGTAATTTATTACCTCATTAATAGTGTACTAAAATATATACATTTCTAGCTTTATGTCATGTCATCCCTTAAAATATGCTACATTCCAACCAAAGAGTAATACTATGCCTAAACACATTTTGCTTCTTCCTGCCTATTGCTTTGATCACATTATTTTTGGTCACATGTATAATCTGACTCTTCCTCTAGACTTCTACAGCGTTTACCTCATCTGCACTACTTTTACAGTACTCAGTGTATAACACCCTATATTAATAAGACCTGTCTCTTCCTCCAACCTCAACCTGACCACCTAACCAACATTTAATGTACATTGAACATAACATTAGAGAAAGAACTTGAACAAAGAATTTTAATATGTAATAAAGTTATAAGAATGAAGAAGGTATTACCAGTGGATAGAGGGGAATGAACTTTGTTTCGTTCACTGCCCAAGTAAAGAAATTATACAGAGAAAAGTACCATAGGCAGAAGTGTGCAAAGGCATGCAAGGAGTGTGGTATTCATTAAACAGTTCAGTGTGGTTACACTAAATAATGTGAGGGCTTGGGGGAGTGCTATGGGCTTAATTGTGTCCTCTCAAAATTCATGAGTTAAAGCCATAAACCCCAGTACCTTAGAATGACTGTATTTAGAGATAATGCCTTTAAACAGGTAGTAAGTTACAACAGGGTAGACCCTAATCTGAGTGGTATCTTTATAAAAAGAGGAAATTTGGACACAGACACAGAAGGAAGACCATGTAAAGACACAGGGAGAAGACGGCCATCTACAAACCAAGGAGAGAGGCCTCAGAAGAATCTAACTCTTGCTGCCACCTTGATCTTGGACTTCTAGCCTCCAGAACTGTGAGAAAACAAATTTCTGTGGTACTTCGCCATAGTCAGTCTGGGGCACTATGCTCTGGCAGCCTTAGCAAACTAATACAGGGAGTAAGGCTGGAAAGAAAGGCTGGAGTTTCAGTCTCCTCATCAATATTCTGATTCTATAATTTAACTACAAGGGATGTGTCATATTTATCCCTATATCCCCCCCCGCACATGTTACCTTGCACAAACTGGGTGTTCAAAAAATACTTGTGGAATGAATAAAATGCACATGCCCCAAGTTAATTACTTTGTCCAAATGCATGCTTATCAAGACTGATTCTATATAGAGCCCCCATCAATAAGAACTTGATTTATGAATATATATTTTTTAAATGATTCTGGATGGCATTCTGAAATTTTGGGGGAAAATGACACTTTTTAAATTTCCCTTTGCCAATAAACTTTAATTGTTCTGGCTATATAAATCATGCAGAAAATCCAATTTAATAAATTATAAAAGGAAAACAACAAAATTTCAAAACAGATCATCTAAACTTCTGATAGTGACAAATTCAGGACCTAAGCCTGGGAACGTTCCATATTTTTTACAAGCTCTCACAGCCTGGAATGCCTTGTCTGCTCCTGATCCTTCTCTTTTAAGACCCAGCTTCAATCTTTATCTCCTCTTGAAGCGTTCCCTATTGACTCTATTTTGATGGTTTCTCCATTCCCTATACTACCGTATCATAACTCTTGGCAGTTGGATATATACCGTATTTCATCAGTTCTAAGATGCACATTTTAACATCTCCAACACCAGTATGCATCTTAATCATGCATATTGTCACTGCTTGTCTGAATATGAATGAGCACCAAAAGCACCAGTACCAAAATTTGCACAAAGGGTGGTCAGCAGGGTGGAAGAAAATCTGAATATAAGAATAGCCCTATATAAGTGCAAAGCTGGCTTAAGAATCCAGCAACAATGATTTTTACTTCTTTTATGTATTCTTTTAAGAAATGCTGTATTGTCAAAGTTGTTGATGGAACAGAAGATGGTAACAGGCTGGAAAGACATCAGTATCAATGACTGAGTCAAAAAATTATTAGGACTTCCCTGGTGTTCCAGTGGTAAAGAATCCACCTTCCAATGCAGGGGACATGGGTTCGATCCCTGGTTGGGGAACTAGGTTCCCACCTGCCATGGGGCAGCTAAGCCTGCACACCACAACTTCTGAGCTCACGTGCCTCAACTAGAGAGCCCAGGTGCCACAAACTACAGAGCCCACGTGCCCTGGAGCCTGCACGCCACAAGTAGAGAAGAGAACACCTGCACATCACAACTAAAGAGAAGCCCATGCTCCACAACGAAAGATCCTGCATGCCTCAAATGGAGATCTCACGTGCTGCAACTAACACCCGACACGGCCAAAAAAACAAATAAATAAAATTAAATTTTAAAAAAAGGAAGAAAAAGGAACACTTGGGTTCTAATTCAAAAAAAAAGAAATCATTAGAAAGAGTTGGACTATAAACACACAAAGTTTTAGGAAATGAGAACCAATTTATTTCACCTACATTTTCTTTATGTAAGAGATGATGTGATAAAAAAATTTGTCTAATTAAGAGCTCTTTCAGTATGTATAAAATTAAAATTCTAAAGGGTAAGCATTGTGTAAAAGTTTAATTTCTGGGCTTCCCTGGTGGCGCAGTGGTTGAGAGTCTGCCTGCTGATGCAGGGGACACGGGTTCGAGCCCTGGTCTGGGAAGATCCCACATGCCGCGGAGCAACTAGGCCCGTGAGCCACAACTACTGAGCCTGCGCGTCTGGAGCCTGTGCTCCTCAACAAGAGAGGCCGCGACAGTGAGAGGCCCGTGCACCGCGATGAAGAGTGGCCCCCACTCGCCGCAATTGGAGAAAGCCCTCGCACAGAAACAAAGACCCAACACAGCCAAAAATAAATAAATAAATTTATTAAAAAAAAAAAAAAGTTTAATTTCTTTCTTAGTGATACATAAAATAATGGTATATTTCACAATCAACAGCATTTTCAATTCAATGAGATAGAATACTTCTTTATTTTTTTCTAGACATTTCTGAGAATAAGTTTCATCAGCTCCACAAGACTATAAACTCCTTAAACATTCTTATCCTTCTCTTTTATCCCTCATATCACCAATATCAGAGCTGGGCACAGTATAGCTGTACAATGTCTGTTGATTGGCTGAGAGCTTTAGGTAGAGGCAAAGGCTTACTGTCATGGAAAAAGCCCAGGGTTAGAAACCAGGAGACTGGGATTCTAGTGCCAACTCTGGCACTAACCTTAGCTAGGTCAGTAACAACCTTTCTGGGCCTTACTTGCCTTATCTATAAAGCAAGAGGTAAACATAAAACATTACGTTACAGGTCCCTTTCAATGCTAACATTCCACTTTTTTAAAAAAGACATACAGTTTTCTCTCTTAGACAGGTTAAAGTTCCAGGTCTTAGTCCTTATTGTTCAAGGCCTATGTTATAATCCTGCCTCTGATCTTGGAAGGTAGGAATAAGAACACTTCTGTAGGTACTTTTTTTTTTTTTTGCGGTACGCGGGCCTCTCACTGTTGTGGCCTCTCCTGTTGTGGAGCACAGGCTCCGGATGCGCAGGCTCAGTGGCCATGGCTCAGCGGCCCAGCCGCTCTGCGGCATGTGGGATCTTCCCGGACCGGGGCACGAACCCGCGTCCTCTGCATTGGCAGGCGGACTCTCAACCACTGCACCACCAGGGAAGCCCCAGGTACTTTTAATTAAACATAATAAACCATTTTAAACTATAGTTGTGGCTATAACAAATTTAAATATTAGGGATATCAGGTTACAGGGACATGGACAACAGAGACTTGACCAGGAGTTAATGGTATAACATTACTGCGGTTGCTTCAAATATCACCATGTCTATTCACATAATTACTTACCGAATTAACCCATATAGGTAATTCTCAATTATGTAGGTTAGGTTATTCAAACCTTTTGCTTCTATTTTCTCTTCCACTATTACCCTGTAGCTACTTAACTGCTTACTAACTCAGTTTCTACTCTTCAGTAGAAACTGAAGAAAGTAAATTTTTCATGTTTGTCCTTGGT
Source organism: Phocoena phocoena (assembly GCF_963924675.1). Classification (NCBI taxonomy): domain Eukaryota; kingdom Metazoa; phylum Chordata; class Mammalia; order Artiodactyla; family Phocoenidae; genus Phocoena; species Phocoena phocoena. The sequence goes on from NC_089234.1 coordinate 29,679,680, forward strand.
AATGTGAATAAATCAAAAGCTAGAATTAAAATGTTTCACCCATTTAACTTCCTATTTTTGGCAAATAGGGAAATAACACTATCTTTTAAAAAGTATTTCAAGCCTTTTCAAATTTTTCATGACCTAAGTTCCAACACATCCAAAAAGAGTTCCCTTAAAAGATAATAAAACTACAGTGTATAATATACCGCATAAGTTATGGCTTTCATCCCTTTTCTATACTGCTTTGGGCATAAATCCTTTACAACAGCAGAAGGATAAATTCAGACTTTTAAACTCCAACTTTTTTTAAAATTAATTTTTATTAGAGTATAGTTGCTTTACATAACATTTTATACATTAAATATAAGAGTAGATAATGTCTTCAGTGGTGTTTCCTATCTGCAAATAAAGTTATCTAATATATCTAGGCTATGCCTCCACTGACCTTATCAAGAAACCAAGGCCAGAAATGCAAACTCTGACTTCATAAAATTTATTAACACAGAATGAGTAGAATGCCATTCAAGGTGCCATCTAAAGATTTCTCTAGGGACTTCCCTGGTGGTCCAGTGGTAAAGAATCCGCCTTATAATGCAGGTTCGATGCGGGTTCAATCCCTGGTCAGGGAACTAAGATCCCACATGCCGCTGGGCAACTAAGCCTGCGTGCCACAACTACTAAGCCCGCGTGCCACAACTAGAGTCCACATGCCGCAAAGTTCCAGAGCCCACTCGCTCTGGAATCTGCGTGCCACAAACTACAGAGCACATGCACCCTGGAGCCTGCGTGCCACAACTAGAGAAGAGAAAACCCACATGCCACAACTAGAGAGAAGCTCACAGCCCGCAACGAAGAGCCCACGCACCACAAGGAAAGATCCTGCATGCCTCAACGAATATCCCACGTGCTGCAACTAAGACCTGACGCAGCCAAAAATAAATAAATAAATCTTAAAAAAAAATTTCTCTACAATAGGTATCAGCAACATCTCAATATCACTGATTATCATCAATGAGAGAAATCCATGGCCATAGCTTTGGATTAAGGCACAGTAAAAGAGAAGGAAGGGCAAAAGTGATTAAGAATGCAGAAAAGGAGAACCAAAGGAAGTAAGAAAAAAGAAAGCTACAATAATGAAGCATGTCAGATGATCACTTACTGACCCCAGTGCCAGAGGACAAATTTGAGAGCTCTAGTTTCCTCTAATGAATAGTAACATATGGTACACGAATATATGGGCAGAGACCAAGTGAATATCCTGAACCAACTTGGACTTGGCTCCTATTGAGACAGTACAGAAAGGCTAATATGGCAAACTGATGCTGGCATTCTTGGGAAGATGCTATCCAGACTGAACAGTGAAAACACTGTGGCAGATTAAATTTTAGTCAAGAGGAAGACTGAGAAAGCCGGGGAGACATATCTGGATTTCCTCGTCTTCCCAGCATGGTTGGGAAGACCAGATGGAAAGATACCACTGATGAAGTATGAACATGAGCAGGCATACACAGAAGGAAGATGGTTTGGGAACGAATGGTGTTCCTTTTCTCTTTTCCATGGTCATACCTTGTTAGCAACCTTCTATAACAAAAGGAAACTCCTACCTAAATATTTACCGCTATCTAAAAACACATCAGGACCAGAAATGGCCAGTGAAGGGACCAGATGTCAGTGTCTATCAACATCAATGTTATGCTGCTGGTATCTTACTAACCCTCCTACCAACAGGTTTGCTGATCAGTACAGGAGGCAGCAGAGGAAGTTTTATCTAGACAACAATAATTCCTGTGTGCTGGTACCAAGATCTCAAAGGGTTAAAAGAAGTCATGCCAACATCCTTTTCTTTATCAATGATCAACTTCAATTTCTGGGCATCCCATACCACGGTTTTAGGAGATGTGTAATCTTTGGAGACTCATCAAGAGTTGCAGTTCTGGGAGCTCAACAATGACCTAACCCCTTCAGGCAGTTTCAGAAGTTCAAATGTCACAGGAAACTGCTTCACATGCCAATGGTTACCACACCCTGTTCTAGAGCATACTTCCCTGCCTATTAGAAGTACTAGGCATACCTGTACGGCTAGCCATTGTCAACAAAGAAATAGGCCAGCTGGGAAAAGAGCCAAAAATCTTTGGTTGGAAAGTTTTCAAGGTAGACAGACACTCTGGTTTAGCCTTTAATAACGTACATTTGGAACAGTATAAATAATAAATTAGGAGTAATAGTCACCAAAGCTATTAATGTTCTTGGATTTGTGACATCTTTTAATAACATTATTATTATCACATCTTCTGAAACCCAGAGCACAGGAGGCAATAGCTTGGAGTTGGATCCATTACTTGCATTCTCAATCCAACTTCTTTCTTGCTCTCATCTATCCTCATGCCTCCACACAGACTCCAATCTCTACCAAACACCTCAGAAGATATACAAACGCAATACGCAGGCACTGGCTGTCATCAGCTTAAAACACTACCTGCTCCGTTTTCCTGCCATTCCCAGCTTTAGGTCAGGCTAGTGTCCTCTGGCTATATTATTATGCTTCTCAAAAGACTCAGCTGCCTAAATTCTTCTGCACCTAAACAGTGTTAAGAGCTGAACAACAGAGTTGCACACCTAAACCTCCCTCCCGCCAATACAGAAGCCATATCCCTAAGCTACCACACGGAATCCAAGTTCCGGCAGCAATGATGTTTTGAAAGCTCCTGGAGGCTAACCTAAAAAGGCAGAAAGCAACTCTGCCCTACTGCCTACGTCCATTCAGTAAATATTTACTAGGTCTACCATGTACAAAAGGCTCTGTGTCCCATGCCCTTCTTTTGTAGGAAGCTGTTTCTTCTCTCCCACGTACACCTGTGCTCTCCTACCCCCTTAAGCAGTCCCTTTGCCAACTCCTAAGAACACTGCTTCCTTCCCCAGACTAAGGCCTTCTCCCAATGCCTGGATCCTTAATAACTTCTCTATATTCACCTAACTTACCATATTATTAGTACATCTTAGCCTGATTTGGGTCTAAAACCTCTGCTGAACAGTGTTTTGCTTTCTAATTATGAGCTGACAGCCACTTCTGGTTACCACACTCACATCTTGATATAATTTAAGTTTGTATGTTGTCTTTGAGCTGTGATTCTCACTTTATGTGCATCAGAATCATTTGAAAGTCTCGTAAACATAAAGACAGCCTGGCTGAAGGGTCTGCATTTCTAACAAGTTCCCAGGTGCTGCTTATGCTGCTGGTCCAGGGACCATACTTTGGGGAACTATCACCTTTGAGAAGCCGATAAAAGTTATGAAAAACTGCACTTACGTATAAAAGTTTGCATGCAATTTCAAAGGATTCATGAATGTTAATTTGTAGGTGCCTTCTGCTCTATATTCTTTTAAGAAATGTTTAAGACCTGCTGTTTCCTGACTTGCCCATAAGAAGTACTAACTGTGGTACAAATGTGCATGCAAACACCTCCTAAGAATAAGGAGGAAGTGCATGGTACTGGAAAGTCAATTCTGTCCAATGCGCTGCCCTCTTCAGTCTCAGGTGTCTCTTTTATACATGCTTGTGAACATTTTTCTGTACTTCTGGTTCAACTCTCAGAATCAAAAGACTCATCACTTAGTATTTAAAAGGCTCTATGGAGTCACTCAAACAAAACTATTTTATAGGGGAGGAAGTGGTCTGGTAGAAAGAACATAAATACTGGATTAAGACAGAAGTAGATTGAAATACTGATTCCGCTTGTCTTAAAGATACAACCATTAACCTTCAATTTCCCCATTTACAAAACTGGAGATTTTATAGGGAAAATCACTTTTTCCCTTTCTGGGCAAAGGTATAAGGAATAAAAGGGGGAATGATTCTACTATTCAAAACCAATGATTCTTATTTATGGTAAGGAATTTAAATGCTGGAAGAGGGAATGTCTAAACTAAGAAAATGAAAAAAATTGAACTAAATAATTTCTAAGATGCCTTCAAATCCAACATTTTGTATTTATGAACTCTAACTAGCCAGCATATTCAACAATCATTTACTCTTCAACTCAGCACAAACTCCTTAAAAAAACAATCATACCTTCATTACACCCTTCCCTTCCCTCTATAGTGTCTAACATCATTCCAACATCTGCTGCAAAAATAAAATAAATATGAATAATAAATTATTCTTCTCCCCTCCAACAGGCCAGTGTGAAATACATCTTGTCAACACAGAAAAGCCCCTTGGAAGAAGCTTCCCTCTGTGTCTTCTCAACAGTTAGCCAGAATCCATTAAATGCATCTTTAACCTATTCAGTAAGGTCTCTCAGGATTTGACTGTAATAGATATAGTTCAACACTGTATGCTTTGTTTCTTAAAGATCTATCAGATATTCTTTTCTCAATCTACAATCCTATTACTGGGTTGGCCAAAAAGTTCGTTCAGGTTTTTCCGTAAGATATTATGGAAAGACCCGAACGAACTTTTTGGCCAACCTAACAGTTTCTTGCAAAACTGTTACATTGGATGTCATGTGTGTGAATGTATAAATATGTCTATCAAAATTACCCCCAAAATCCTAGGTCCTATGAATTGATGAACTACCTAAGAGCCAACCAGTTTCCACTAAAACATACCTCTTGTAGAAGACGCGGGTCCAGGCAGTCACCATCATCATTAAACATAGACTCCCAGCTCTCTTCAGTAGCAGCACTTGCTTCTGTGTGAGACGTATCAGCTGCTTTCGATTCCATGGATGTTTCCACAGATACTGATTCTATATGAGGAAAGGTTACACCAAATTCTGTAGTCTCTGAGCCATCTTCTTTTGTTTTGAACTCTTCAGCAGTTTTAAGTTCATGCAATGCCTCTGTTATATCACCAGTACAATCTTGATCACTGCCCAAAGCACTGTCCGAAAATACTTTTGTCCCATTTAACATACTGAGCTCAGAGTCCAAAAAAGTGTTACAATTACTACCAGCAATCTTCTTTACAGGTAAGGAGGAAGCACAATCTGACAAGCTCTCTATCAACTTTCCTGTTGACTCTGTGAAACTAGGTGAAACGCTCTCAGCATAAATATCTGAGCAAGCAGTCAGGTTGCTGAAATGTTCAGTGTCATTCCCCCTTTTAGCTGCATGAAGAGGGGATGTATCTGCACTTATTTCTAAATAGTCTGAGAAACTACTTGTGTTGCTACAGGCCTCATGAGCTACTCTAACAGCAACTACAGTTATTTGATCAGATATGATATCTGTAATGTCCATCATACATGTCTTATTGGTAATGTCACCTACACTCTTAGACCCATTATTTGTATATGTTTCATGAGCAAGGACAACTGTATCAGAAGATTCACACCTTACACATAACTCATCAGCAGTGCTGTCATTCTCCTCACACTCTCTAATCATTGTTGGATCAAAAATGCCATTTATGCTCTCTAATTTGCTGACTATAGTCATCTGATGAGAGATGTGACCCACAGTCTCAGGAATGGAATCTATACCTTTCTGACCCAAGATGAAATCTGTACTGTTGGCTGTATCACCAACATTCTCAGCATCCAAGTCTATGCAAGTCTGATCAATGATACCAACTGGACTTCCAGGAACAGAATCAGTGGTGATGCCTCCACTGCTGCACTTCAGCATTCCACCAGATGTCTGCATGCCTTGTTGTACAATTCCAGAATCAGAGCTTGGTTTTACTGGTGCAATCATACTCTCAGGTTTCACCACAGAACTAAAATCTCCAGGAAATTGGGATAGTATCTCTGCAACCCTGGCTTCAGTTTCCATTCTGCTTTCCAAATTTCTATCTTCAAATGTTTCCCCATTTAGTTCATGCCTATAGAAATCACAGAATTCCACATTTTGGAATGGTTTGTTTGGAACCTGAGCCTTACTGATTTCTGAACAAGACTGAGATTGAAGCAACCCATCCTGTTCTGTCACATCTCTGGTTTCAACCTCCAAACACTCTACCTTCTTTGGTTTAAAATGTCTTTGTAAAGGTACGATAGGTATAATCCCAGGATTTGGGACTCTTTGCTGATGTCCTTGGGATAATATTTTTTTGGATTCTGTGGTTGCCCTCTTAGTACAAACACTATCTTTATTTCTTTCTTGAAGCCACGCATCTTTATTAAATTTTGTTGAAGCTTTCTTTCCTTCCCTACGATTGTGTTCCTTTTTATCTGGATTAATACTTAGTCTTTGAGCCTCACACTTGTCTCTAATGATTCCTTTTTGAGAGAAAGAATCTTCCTTTTGTTCTTCTTTCACCACGGAGTTAGGTGGACCACAGCTTTTTCCCTCATCACCTGATTTGTGCACTACTATACTCCTTCGAGCTTTGGGTACATAAAGTGCCATGTCAGGCCTCCTGACTCGAACTCTGCATCTCTCTGCTTCTTGCTGCATGGCACCACCTCAATCTGCAAGAAAAAAGAGAGAAAGATTCAATTACCAAAAACTAATTACAATGTATTGAGCCAAGAGATTTTAAAAGACTAGGTAGAGGGCCTACTAATCCATCCTATAGAAACCCTTAAGTTAAAAAAAAAGTAAAACCTGCCATAAAATAATTAATGCAATCAGGTAAGCAACTAAGGAGAGTAAATTCCAAAATAACTCACGAGCCCATGAATTTTATCCATATAGCCTCTTTCCTCTACCTTCCAAGTTCTCTCTACTTTTTAACAAGTAGCTTTGTCTTCAGCTGAATTAAAACAGATGAGAAAAGTGATTATAGGCTATCAGGTACTCATAAAACACAACCATCTTAGGAGCTCAAAATTTACACTGAAGAATACATTCAAGGAGAACCCCTAAAAGAACATTTGTTCAACATAAATATATATACATAAATATGATTTTAAGAGTAACATATGAATGAGAGTAACCTGAATGTGGGCTAGAAAATGAGACAACTAATCATGGACTGCTTTCTAGAAGATGCTGCTTGTGAACTATGATTTTTAGGAAAGAAACAGGTAGTGGGAAAGAAAAAGTCATCATTCTATTAACACTGTTTAATCAAGTGACCTACTATAAATTTTTCTTCCTTCTAGTAGCAATAAAATGGGTCTGGGTAGGATAAAGGAGGGTGGAGGCCAAGGAATGTGATGGGACAACTCACTGGTAACTCCCTGACAACCTCTACCATGGTTGGTCGATGGAATTTAACAAGGAGAAAAAATTTAACAAAGGTTAAATAAAACTTTATTTACTATCTACAAAATATGAGGAAATGTACTAGACAATCTCATACTGAGTTATTCTTTTCATCTTCAAAATAATACTGTGAAGTACATACTAGTTTGCCCAGAGCAAAGAGAATAAGAAGGTCCTACACATAGCAAAGAAACACCCATATACACTCAGAAGCACCCACTGTTAATATTTCACCCCATACCTTTCAAAGGAAAAAGACAGTAAGAGGGAAAGGCTAACAAATCCTGTCCACTCTATTACAGATCCCTAAAATTTCACCTGATCAGAATACTTCCTCAGCGAAGAAGCTCCACTTTCATGGCCAGGCAATTTTCTTTTCAGCCCAGGGATATACCATGGCCCTGATCATCAACTGTCTCCAGTGATCCACCTGTCCCTTTTCTCTTTTGATGTCTTAATTATTATCTAGCTCATCATTCTGCATGGCTTTTCTATCTTTCCATTTGTGGAAGAATATGACTTCAACATTTAGCCATGCCAAATCTTTTTAAAACGTCTATTTTTCAAAATAGAAGTACTAAAGTATATTTCATTGGAGGGGATGCCATAGACACAATGTATCTTGATCTCAGGTAGCAAAACACCTGACAAAATATATCATGATGAACTGTAAGATGGTAAAATATGGGCTACTAAGAACTGGTAGGTGGACTCACAATAAAAAGTAATGATAGTGGGTAGAAGCAAATTTAGAGAGGGTTATGTAACAGAGAACTATGTCCCCATTGCCCTGTAAAATTCAACATTTTAAACAATAATATGGATGCAAACAATGAACACAGTATTTATCGAATGTGAACCGACACAAAATCGACAGGATTAATAAATAACAAAAATGATTAAATTACAATTTAGTATCATTTCTATAATCTGGAATGCTGTGCTGAAAGCAATATGAAGACTAGGAATGAATAAATACAAAGACCTGCATTGGGTTAACAGAAAAAAAAAAAGAATCAAGCAACACAGAATAAAATGTATAATTTGCACAGAAAAAAAAAAAAAGATCTGAAGGCTTTTACTTCATCTACAAAGTCAATAAAAGCCAAAAGATAGTGATGTGGATGTTTAGAAAGGCAACAGTCTTAGATTACAAAGTCTAGAAAATATACAACACGAGGTATGGTTAAAGGAACTAAAGGTATACTCCTTACCCAAAAAGGTCTAAATGGAAACATCCCAGCTACCTTTATACGTGCAGATTGGTTGCTCAGAAGTCAGTTACCAGAACCAACTGGTAGAAATTAAAAGAAAACAAAGTTTACCTCAATATAAAAAAGAACTCTACTTTTAGAGTTCTCCAACGCCATTATCAGGCATTCTGTCTCTAGAATAATTTAAATACAATCTAGACGATGGACTAATACTAGAGAAAGAATTTCTGTCTGTAAGGCAGATTGGTCTGGATTAATTTTAAGTGTTCTTCAAACTCTAAATTATGATTCTATTTGTCATACACAACAGACATATATCAAAGGCTTCAAATTTAAAATTATTTTGTGCTACAGCAAATGGCTTTTAAAACTCAACCTTCTTTTTTTCTTAGTTAATGTCTACATGTCATCATGGTTATTTCAAAAGCTGAATAACAGTATAATAAATTTATATTATTATCTATTTCTTACCAAAGCACTGAATTCAATTATGCCCATCCAGCACTGTGGTGGTAAATGTTTAGCAACTGGCTTTCCAAGTGTAGTCTGGAGTATTATTTCCACTTATATCAATGATGTCACCAGTGTGAGTGATGTGACTTCTTTATGGAAGTGGATAATTATTTTTGAATGAAAGAATATATTCTCAATTTTTTGAGCTATGCACAATATAATAAATAGCTAAAGACATAGCACTTTTGTAAGTCAGCATTATTACCATTTCTCCATCACTTTAAGTCTAGACAATCAATAAGCAATAAATCAAACTGTGGTTTATGGCATTTGCTGATCTCTGTGATGTAAATATTTCTACCGTGGCTAATTTCAAGCTACCAATGTGGTGTTATCAATGAACCTGGAGGTGGGAAAAGGACACACAGTAGCCCACCATGACACAGTATTTCAACCATAAAGGTACACTATACATAAATAACTTCAAGAGCACAGATCATAGTAAAATGAAATAATTAGGAAGTGATGAATTTTAAATATTTATTAACTTTTTATAAATGTCACTTATTTAATAATGAGCTATAATTTAATTGTTAATAATGGATAGGTTTAATAATCAGTTTGAAAAATTCCTAAACAGTTAGCTCTTACACCAGTAGAAGATGCTCCAATACACCACCACTGGCTGTTTTGTTAAAATCAGTATCCAAAAAGATCTACACACTGCATTGGTCTTTCATAGGTGCCTGTTGCACTGGCTTTGTTTTTGTTTTCCCATCTTGCCATTCATTTGTTAAAGAAACTGGGTTATATGTCCTTTAGAATTTCCCACATTCTCGAGTTTGCTCATTGTACTCTTTAGCATTAATAAGTTTTTATATATAATCTCTGTGCTTCCTAAAAAGTAGTGGTTGATCTAGAGTCTTGATAAAATTGGGGTTTAATTTTTTTATAGCAAGAATATGTCATATGTGGTGCTATGAACTTCCTACTGCATCACATCAGATAGCAATAATGTCTGATTATTTCCTTTTTGTAATAATACACATTGATCAGTGGGTTCAGGTCCATCAGTCTGAACCGTCCACTATAAAGTTCCCTCTCAGTCTTTTACCCAGTGGTTTTAATAGCTTTAGAGGAATACTGCCAAGATACACTGTTTCATCAGGGTTTGCAAAAAGATGACATTCTAATTCTGACATTCATTGTGCATTTGTTAGCTGGAATTCTTTTACAGTAAACTTTCCCTCATCAACTATTTTGTGATTCTGAGGTACAGTTTATATAGATAAGACAGAATATTTGATTATTTATTTACCAGTTTCTGAATGAATTGGTTCCATGACCAACATTTTGTTGTTGTTGTTGATTTTAACAAAACAAAAAAACCTCACAGATTTTCATTTATTTTGTTTCAATCCAGTGCAATAATTATTCCTCTTGAAGCTCAAACTATCTTTGGCCAATGGCAGCCCCTTCAAGGTCCTTTCTACACAAGCCCAAGTTATCCTTGATAGTTCCTTGCTTTGTAGTATGACAGCTTGTCATACTAGACCAGAGCTGGAATCAGCCACTTTTTTCAAGAAGCCCTAGTTCACTTTAGTGAAAAATAGTATTTTAACATGGGCACTACAGGAATTCACTGCTACTTGGTTAGTCACTGTGTCTAAGCCTTTTCAGATCTCATAGTCAATCTTACATTGATTTTTGCAATGACATGATAATGAAAATACATATTTCCATGCTTTCTTCATCTCATAAGTTATTTAGAAGTGTCTGCCAAATGTATATATATATTTTTTTAAATTACTTTTAAATTGATTTCCAACTTAATTACACTGTGGTATAAATGAGATCAAGTCTTTAAAATGTGTTGATTTTGTTTCATGGTCTAGTAAATGGTCAATTTTGGTAACTGTCTCATCTGTGCCTAAAAATAATGTATAACAGCTAAATTTTGGGGTTCTGTGTATGTGTATTCATAAAAATCAAGTTTATTAAAGTATTGTTCAAATCATACTATTTACTGTCTGTGCTTAATCACTGCAAAATATGGATAAAATACCCACTGTGTGTGTGGATTTATTGATTTCTCTACATTTGTATATTAATTTTTATATAATTTGTCAAAGTAATGTTATCAGATACTTACATTTAGGATTGTTCTGTCTTCCTGGTAAATTGTTACTTTTGCCATTATGAAGTGATCCCTTCTACTGGTGACCCTAAAGGGGATCCCTTCTATTGGCAGGGTTGGGGGGGGAACGACCCAAAAGTAATATAGCTATAGCAACTATATTACTTAGTTAGGTATCTCTTCTTATCCTTTTACTTTCAGACTTTCTGTGTCATCATGTTTCAGGTGTCTCTTGCAAACAGTATACAATCAAATTATGAATTATTTAATGTCTGTCAAATTGTCAATCAAATTTGACATTCTGTCAATGTCAAACTGTCAAATTTAGTCAATTAACATTATTGTGATAATAGATACATCTGCAAGTATTTCTACCTTTTTATTTTGTGCTTCCTTTCCATTTATCCTACTTTTTGTAGTTTTCTTCTTTTCCTGCTTTCTTTCAGGTTGATGGAGTTCTTCTTCTACTGCTCAGAAAGCTCTATACTATATTCCTAGTCTGTTATCATTTTATCAATAACATGAGTACTTGTCTAAATATCTCAAGTTGATCATTATTTGTATCTGTCTCCTAGACAACTGTACAGTGGTTTTATTTTACAATCCCTTCATATATACTCTTAGTTTTTGTCTGAAAATATCTTTACATTGCTCCCATTCTTTAATGGATTTTGACTTCTACTGTTACTGTTAAGAAATCTGTTGTCAGTTTGTCACTGATTTGTAAGTGGTCTCTCTTTCCTCTCTGATGATTCTCAAGATATTCTATTACGTGTATGGTGTTCTCAAGTGTGTACTATGTGTTTTAGTTTGTGTTTTGTATTATTTTTCTACTGGGATAACACCATGCTTTTGAATTTTACCAGTTCTATTTATTCAGGGCAGTACCTTCAGATCCATCTTCTAAACCACTAGTTTTCTCTTCACATTTGTCTATTTTGCATTCTATCCTATCCAATCCGTTTTTTTTTTTAATTTTAATGACTAAAGTTTTATTATAGAAGTCCTATTTATCCTCCACCCTGCCTCTGTTCTCCCTGGCCTCATGTTTTTAATAGTTTTGTTGTTCTTCTATTTGTTTTCTTCTTTTATCTTTAATCATTTTTAACATTTCTATTTTATTATTTAATGTTCATTATTATAACTGTGGCATTTATTTTTAAATTAATTTTTAATTGGTTTTAATTATTTAATATTAAATATTTATTATTCAATAGTTCTACTTTGTGAAGTTCCTGAGGATTTAACTCTGCTGTCTCTTGTGTCTCTGACTTTTACTTAAAGCACTGTCTTCTTTTGTTGGTGGTGGCGGTGCTGTAACTTTGGGTAGTGAGTTCAGCATCAATGCGCCTTTATCAGTGGGAATTCCATACAGCCAGACTATAAGTATTCCTCTATACAGTGATTCTTCATTAATGTGAATTTTTAAGTTTGAAGTTTTCTGAATGATGCAGTAAATATAAATATGAAACACAAACCCAGATGAGAGTAAAACAGTAGCTATACAATCTCAGGAAACATTCCCCCCTCACTCAGAACCCAGGTGAGAACAGACAAGCGTCCTTATTTTCTTTCTGTAACTCTGAATAATTTTTTTTCCCTCGTCTACTCTTTGAATGAGGGTATAACACTTTGAGATTTAAGGCTTTAAGTGGTGAACTCAGTTCCAACTCATCTCTCTCAGGCCCAATGCCTCCACTCTTATTTCCCACATGGCTATTAAAATCCAAGCCTCTTAGTTACCAAGAACGTCAACATTAGTAAAATAAAAAATAAATAAAAACTGTAAAGAAAATCTAAATAGGGGAACTGTCTTAAAATTACAGCCCATCCACATAATGGGTTGACATCCAAAACATAATACTAACTGAAACAAGAAAATTACAATCCAATTCATTTTTTTTGTTTGTTTGTTTTTGCACAAAAGTGTACCATCAAGTATAGGCTATGGTTCCCAGCCCAACGTTTGACTAGCCCTTATATCAGACAAATTACTTAATTTTATTGTGGCAGAAGTTACCACTTTAAGCCTTAGTTTACTCAAAGTATAAAATGAGGATAACAACAGACCTATTTCATAGACACATTGAACAGATTAATTAAACGATGCACATATAGAAACTTGCTAGTCATGTTAAAAGTCTCAATAAAAGTTAGCTATTATTTAAATAGGCAGTTGAGTTCCTTAAGTTACAAGTTTACACAAGGAATCAAAAGTCCTTATAATACAATAATATTCAAAATGTGCCTTGATCACATATAAAATCCATTTCTACTTGACACTAACATCTACTGAAACTATGTATCCTGGCTTTGCCCATCAATCTCTCACTAATAGTCTAATGTTGTAAGCATCCAATAATACAAAGTAAACACAATGCAATTCAATTGTAAAGTGAAAATACAAATATTGAAAAGAATGCAGGATTTCATGAAGTCTATAAAAATACTGAAGGAAGTACTCATCTCAGAGCAAAACCCTTGGGGAATGAAGTTCTGGCAGAATCAAACCAGTGAACAACTGAAGAAGGGAAGATCTAACAAGGATGATGACAGGACAGGAATCAAGAAAGGAAATGTCAAGGGCTAAAGAAAACTCTCTTGAGAAACTGTTAAAGCTCTCAACAGTTTTGGTAAAACTGAAGCTCTTGTCTAATCTGTATGATAAATACTAAGAAAATCAAAGTAAAGGATGCTATCAGACTATCACACAATTTTAGTGAAAAAAAATTATACAAAGAAAGCACTTATATCATTCTTTGTTAATTCTAAGAATTAGCACAACTGTAATTACAACCTCAATTTTATTAAATATGTGGTAAAATAAACATTTTCATGTCAGAAAAAAAAAACCTAACAGGTTTTTTTCATTAATAACTATGAAACTTTAGTCTCCATTTTAAATAGGTCCACTTTAAGACATATTTTCGAAGTACCAATTTTCTCATTTAACAAAGTTTTCTCATAAATATATATTCCTAAGGGGAGAAAGGCTATCATCTAAACTGTTAACAGTGGTTACATCTGGGAGAGCAGAAAATGAGAGAGGGAAAAGAATTAAGAATTACTATCTTTTTATACATTTACCTCAGTTTGTTTGAATTTGTTACAATAAATGTAGTTATTTTTGTAATTAAAAACAAAATCACTAAAATTTAAAGGTATGCTATTGCTTTAGTATAAGAGGCCATTACCATACATTGGTGTAGGAGAAAGCAAAGGTAATGAAAACTGACAAACAGATCTTTATTGGACAAAATTACTGTAAGTAGGAAAATGATGAATGGAGAAAAGGGCAACTCTTTAATATACTTCATAGGATAATAAAACAAACAGCACAGAAATTACTTGACATTGGAAAGATAATCTCACAAATGTTGCAGAACGCTGAGCAACCTCTACTTTTTGGTCTAAGAATAATCTAGAACTACATTGTCCAATACACTAGCCACTATCCACATGCAGTTACTGAACACTTGAAAAGTGGCCAGTCTAAATTAAGATGTGCTGTGCTTGTAAAATATCTCTGGATTTCAATGATTTGGTATAGCAAATAAAAAGTAAAATGCCTCATTAATATTCTTAAATTGATTATATGTTTAATAATACTATTTTGTATATAATGGATTAAATAAAACACATTGAAAGTAATTCCATCTGTTTATTTTTATATTTTTTAATACGGCTACTAGAGAATTTAAAATTACATACGTGGCTCATATTTTTGGTCTGTGTTATATTTCTAATGGAACCGTTGCACTAGTCTAAGATCTTGCCATGTCCTTAATGCCACAAGAACACAGTCTGGCTTTTCCTCTTGTGTCTTGCCTGTTTCAGATTTTTTCACTTTCAGCAAAAAGGGAATGTACCAAACCAAGGAATCAACTAAAACATGAATATAGATAAGCTTATCTCTGCACAAACAATTTAATTTTCCCAAATTTCATAATGATAAAAAAAATAAAGCATCAGAAGAAGTAAAGTCTACTTATATTTCATAAATCAGAAAATAAGACTGATTGGACATTCCCATGTGGTGAAATCTACCCTCAACAAATTTAGGAGCATTTTTTCACATATGTTTAAAACTGTGCAGGGCCTTAGATTTAGAATCATTTAACAACTGCCTTTGTTTTACTGGACTATCAAGAGCATTCACATTCTCACTGGTCTACTTAGAAGTGGGCAAAACTAAGAAGCGCCAACATCCTTCAGTTCGGTAGCATATATGTGCATCTGTAAAGGAATAAAAGTATCCTAAAAGCAGATTTAGTACGTTTATAATTAAATGTAATATACAAAATATATTAAGTGACACACGTAAACCAATAGATTTCTGAGCACTAAAATATAATTATACACTTTTAACTTCTAGGCATCCCCTCAGAAGATTCACTGTCCTTCACTCCCTAATTTCATAGTCTGGTGAATTGTATCACTATCAACCCAGCAGTTCAAGCCAGAAACCTGGAAGTCATTATCTATGACATTTCAATCAATTAACAAGCCCTGTTCATTCTACTTCTATACTGCTTCCTGTGATTTTCTAAAATACAAGTCAGATTTGGTCATTTCCTTGTTCAAAACTCTTCAGTGGCTCTTTATCACGTACATAAAGTATCTTGCATAGCAGATTTGGCCCTACATGATCTAGCTCCATTGCCACACTAAAACTGCCTAGCTGCCCTCAGCGGGCTGTCTCAACTCCAGCCGCTCCTAATATCAGACTTTAGAGTCCATTGATTCCAACTCCTGACAGTACTAGAAACATGCCCAGCTGCCTTCTCACATCTCTGTGATTTAAGACACATTATTTTCTCAGTCTGATGTCTGCCTGATACTCTCATACCTGCCCTTCAAATCTCACCTTAAAGGTTACCTCCTCTATAATTTCATCACTGACTCCCTGATATACTACGGTCCTGCCCATAAGTTCCCACTACATATCATTACAAATACCTTCATTAAAACAATTATCATATTGCTTTTACAGGTATGTGTTTGAATGTCTGGCTCTCTTCTAAACAGTAAGTTCCTTCAGTGTAGGGTTAGTGTCTTTTTGTCTCATAGCACTGCATTTGGCACTAAATAAATATTATCTGTTAAAACGTGGCAAGTAAGACTTCTCAATAGGTGATGCTCTCCCAACCCCCAGTTGAGATTTGGGGTCCCATTCACTCCACAAACATTTATTGAATACCTAGTATGTGCTAAGTCCCCTCTTAGACACTGGGAACACAGCAATGAACAAAACAAAGTCTGGCCTCATGGAGCTTACACTGTAATGGTGGAGATAAAAAATAAACATTTAAATATATATTATAATGTTTGACAGTGGTAAATGTGATGGAGTAAAATGAAGGAGGGACAGGAATACAGAGTGATGGGTGTGTGGCTATTTTAGAAGGGAAGACCATATGGAAAAGTGGGGAAGACCACTCTGAGGATTTAATACCTGAGTTTATACTTGAGTTGAATCAATGAGTCACAGAAATTATCTGGAAAAGAGAATTCCAGGAAAAAAAGAAGAGCAAGTACAAAAGCTATGAGGCAGGCCAAGCTTGAAATGTTCCGGGAATAACACGAAACAAGTGCAGTAACAGAGCAAAAAGGGGCACCGAAGTTGGTAAGACAGCTAAGGGCCAGAACAAACAGGGACCTGCAGGCCAAGACAAGGTCTTTGGATTTTATTTTGAATGTGTGGGGAAGTCATTGGAAGGTTTCAGCAAGAGAATGACAAGATCTCACTTAACCTTTGCTAAAGATCATTCTAGCAAAAATGTGAGGAATTGACAATAACGGATAAGAAATGAGGAGGAAAATCTGAAAGTCTAACAATAGACATGCAGCAAGTCTAGAGTAGTAACAAAGGAGGTCACAAGAAAAGGTTGGATTAATCATATATTCTGAAGGCAAAGCTAACAAAAATTTGGTGGTATGGTTCTATGGGATGTAACGGGAAGAGAGGAGTCACTTTGAGAGTTTCGGTCTGATCAACCTGGGTGATGACGGTTAAATTTACTAAGGTAGGGAAGACTGGGGAAGGAAATAAGAAAAGAGGAATCAAGAGTTGTGACATGGACACTTTAAATTTGAATGCCTGTTGGACATTGTACAGTTGTTAAGGAAGCAACTGGAAATATAAGTCTGAAGCTCAGGGGAGGTGTAAGAATTGGAGATAAAAATTTGGAAGTCATCACCATAAAGATTCAAGCCAAGAACAGAAATAAAACTACCCAGGGAGTGACAGAGAGAGAAAAGGCTGGGGGAATTGAGTCATGGGGGAACTACAACTCTAGAGGTCAGGAACGGGAGATGCAGCCAAGCACAGGAGATGGAGGAAGAAAATAGGAAGAAAACAGAAGCATGTAGTATCCCAGAAACCAAATGAAGGAAATTTCTTTAAAAGGCAAGAGTAATCATTTGCATTAAATGTTGAAAAGTCAAGTAGTAAGAACTGAGAATTTTCTACTGGATTTGACAGGATAGAGGTTGCTGGTGACATTGGAATAGTTTCAGTGGAGTTGGGGAGATAAACACCTCACTGGAATGAGGTGAGGAAGAATGACCCAATAGGAAGGGAGAAACTGATGATGAAAATAAGAGATGCGGAGTTTAACTGTAATAAAGGCATATTTACAATAGTTTTTAAATCCTGTAACAAAAAGTTAGCAATTATAAGATTAGAAATTCTGTCAATACCAGCTTTGTCATATTATTAGAAACACAAGGGGAGTATTAAATAGAATATGGTACTCTGAATTGCTCAAATATTCACCTCAGGACAGTTAAGGCACCTTGAGCCTCAGTATTTCATATATAGATTAAGCTTACATACTCAACATCTTTCTTTAAAGTTTTTTTTTTTTCTTTTTTGTGGTACGCGGGCCTCTCACTGTTGTGGCCTCTCCCGTTGCAGAGCGCGCAGGCTCAGCGGCCATGACCCATGGGCCCAGCCGCTCCACGGCATGTGGGATCTTCCCGGACCGGGGCACGAACCCGTGTCCCCGGCATTGGCAGGTGGACTCCCAACCACTGCGCCACCAGGGAAGCCCACAAACAACAGTTTGAACAACACTTCACCAAAGAAGATATAAAGACCAAAAAATGCTCAACATCATATCTCAGTAGGGAAATACAATTCCATTTATATGACTTCTGGAAAACGCAAAACTTTAAGGACAGAAAATGTATCTGCAGTTGCCAGAAGCTCAGGTTCAAGTAAGGGGTTGACTACAAAGGGGCACAAGGGAATTTTTTGGATCGATGAACTGTTCTGTATATTAACTGTATGGGAGTTATATGACTATGCTTTTGTCAAAATTCACAGAATGTACTCTAAGAAAAGTGAACTTCATATAAATTATATCTTAATTTTTTAAATGAAAAATAATCACATTCTCTAGAAATTCCTACCAAAACATAGCTGACCCCCCTGACTCTTTAATTTTTGATTCTTGCCTTTAAAATATACCTATTTTATACAGTGAGTAAGCAGTGCAGCCTCAATGATGTTATATTAGCATGACTAAAGATCAATTTCGCTCAGGATTTCAGGCTACAGTCTTTCCTAATTTAATTGTGCAGTCATTACTTAAAACTTCCATTGTCTTCTCAACTTTGCATGAGTAAAAACTGTAAAACTTGGTCTCCTTTGACTGTCAACTCTATTATTTACTCCATATATAACCAAAACACAATTCTTTGCATTGCATTCAGGGAGATATATAAATCTGGATATTCTGATTCTGAACAACCTTAGAAAAGAAGGGTGTATTCTAAGATACTCTGGCAATTCCAAATGACATTGGCACATGAATATATAATAATTTTTTCTAAAACACCTTTTTTCATAATTCCTTGCTCAAAAACATTAGTGATTCACCAGAGTCACTAAACTTAGCTGGCATTCAAGGTTCTCCATGATTTGGTGTCAATCTGCTGTTCCAATCATATTTCTACCACTCTCAGACACAAATCCTCCATTCTGTACCAAATGGCCTCATGATCTGTTCATTCCAAATTCTGAAATATCCTCCATGAATTATCTCAGCTTAAACACTCCTAGTTACTAGTCATTCAAAAGACTTATGTCTTTATTTGAAGACACGCTGATTTCACCCTTCTGTGAATTCACGTACATTCATTACCTATGGTATTCATTTGTCATTACAAACAACCTTATGTTCCTGTTTTACTTATGAATGTCATTCTCATACTCTATAATAGTTTCTTGCAGGCAGATACTGTTTCTCAAATGCTTCTTGTATCCTCAGGAATACAAAAGGTACTCAACAAATATTTAGAGAAAAAAATTAATGTGGAAGTTAATTTTAAATTAATTTTAAATCCCTTTAATTTCAGATTAATTTTAAATTAATTCAAAATACTTACACAACGTTCTGGAAAAGCTTACTTTATAGCTTGAGAGACTAAAGCTAGGGGCACTAGACTTTGCTCCCTGAGGTTTGCTGCTATATCACATTCATCTTCATATTTCCAGAGTTGAATACAATGTCTGACACATGGAAAACGCTCAAATATCTAAATATTTAACTAAATTTCACTTTCTAAGGCCACAAAGTAGGAAATGGAACCCTGGAGTTCTATCCCAATCCCCCCAAGATTATATTAGTGCCTTGAAATGTTCTCTATTTCTCATATTTCTTCAGATTCTCCCTGAACAGACTACAAACATCAAAAAGACAAAACTGTGCTTTCTCCCCTCTTTAAAGCTCACAGAGCAATTATTACAGGACATGCACAGTAGGGCAGAAAATATTTCTGTCCGATTTCTTAAAAGTAACAGAAAGGCAGCTTATATATACTTCTCTGCCCCGTGAAAAAACATACCAGTTACTACTCTTCCTACTAGGAAGATTTATTTTTTATCATCTTTAGCACAAATTCTAGAATGCTATCTGCCAGCTCCCATGCCCCAATAAATATGCATCCACAAGCAATTATGGAGATAGATAGCTTATGGGGAGGGGCTACTCTTTGGTCAGGTCCCAATGCTGGCCTGTGGTTAGGTGGAAGGGTAAGTGGGGGTGGGGGGCGGCCCTGTGATAAATTACTGCCCACTCTGCTTAGGGGTATTTATCACAGCCCGCTGTCAGGTAAATCACTGGAAAAACACCTCTTCGGTAATTAATGTGAAGTGACGGATGGACAGCCCCTGGTCCCATTAATCAGGAACATCAGCAGCCTACTGAGATTATGAATGTCAGGATGCATAAACTGCCGGTGGATCAATAGGCCCAGGAAGTCATCCAAGGCTCTCATTTCCGAGGCATCTCCGGTACATTAGGCTCCCTCGACCCCTCCCCGAGTCTAAAATGAAAAGCAAGGCTTCAGAACAAAGGGCAAGAGCTGAGGTCTAAAGTGACCACTGAAAGAAAACAGTCAAAGAATGTGGCCATGGCTAAGGAAGTCACCAGGATAGGTAACATGAGCACAGAGCTATACTGACCAAGAGGCTCTCAGAAGTCTCAGTGCACTGGAAAAGCAGGGAGATAACAGTTAACATTCAATACTCAGAGTCTGATTATCTATTTTAGGGGTAATCCAGCTTCTTGCTTCTAATCTTTTACCCTTTTTCCTGTCCACATTTTCCTTTCTTTCATATTGGCACCACTAATACAGAGTAGAGAGAAATAAGCAATTTCTGCTATCTAACAACCTAGGTAAAAATTTCAATTTTAGAGGAAAAAGAATCTGTATAAAATAAAATCATTGAATTATCCCTGAATTTAATTTAGCCTCATCCCTCATTACCATGACGAACTGAGAATTGCCAGCAGAAGTACCCACAGTGTTTACAATTGAGAAAAAGGTGATCTTCCTGATTCATTAGCATTTACAAAGCCGCCTGCCAATATACGACATGGGTTAAAGGCTAAACTGTGTGGTAGGATTCCAGAGAAATTAAATCAGCTCTTAATTCTATTTCTTCTCCAAGTCAAACAAAACATTCTCCATCAAAAGAGTCTGCTCAACTTGTAAAACAGAATGGACCTGAAAGAGAATTACTGTTTGCTCGTCACCCAAAGTTTAGTCATATTTGTATAGGAGATTCGGCTGTTCTTCAGCCTGGTACTGAACACACTCTAGGCTGGCAGCGGCGGGAATGTGACTGCACTTGCTGTCACATCCCGCCAGACCCCAGCGCGGTGCTCTGTGGTCAGACTAAGGCCAAGGATGCAAGCGTTGGTTACAAAGTGTCTCAGAGTTACGGCTGCCTGTTCCGCTAAATGTCATTTCATCCTACTGATGGATGGATGGACAGATGGCTGCTTGGTGAAAGCAGCATTATCAGGCAGCTTCTATGAAGCCTCTGAATGATGGATAGCCCTCTTTCTACTTTCTCCAAACCACCATCGATCCAAGCCATATTTCAACGGTCAGAAGCCCAGTAATATTAAGACACGCAATCAGGTTAAGTTACTTGCAGTGTAAACCTTTAGAACAGAAATTCTAACACCTCTGCTTTGCTGTCAGGAACTAGGCTGAAAATGTTACAGTCCATTCTTTCTAGCTGCTAACCCAATGAATTCCAACGGCTCAAAGCCCAACAGCTGGGCTCCATTCCTAGGAGCACTTGAAAAGCTAACTTGCCTGCCAAATTTTTTACTAGCCAGTTCTGTGAAATGAATTCTGCAGTTGTAGTGAACAGATCTGTGACTATGCATATCCAGTGGAGTGTGAAGCTATTAGAAGCATACAAACCATGCAGAGTTTGTCAGTGATATATAATCACTAGCCTCAAACGTGTGGTGCCCTGGATATACCAAGTTGGCATGACTACCAACATCAAGGAGGGTGATTAAAACCAGGATAGATTAAAATTTTGTCTTTTGCACATAATCCTAAAATGCTGTTTCTATCTAGCTCGCCTGGCTGGCTTCTACTCTCTTGTGTACATATCAAATCATAAGTACTAATCCTTGCCTGTTTTCACAAGCACACTTTTACATCCACTTGTCTGTCACCTTCTAGACACTTATCTCAGCTTGTTTATTTGGACTACATGCCCTCTTTGTTCCTTCCATGTTATCCTGTGCCCTCAGACTCATACAACTGGACTCTATATCAAAGTTACTTCCATTCATGTGGTTAAAGAAATGGACTCTGAATCCAGCTTTGTGATATAGATTCCTAGACCCCACATGCCCTCTCTTTCTAAGCTCACTCATCCCCAGATGACTTCTCTAAATGCTTCACTATCAACTATACCCCAAATCAGCTTGGCTTGGCTCGTGGTCCTGCCCTTCTTGACTGACTGGCTGCCACTCTGAGCTAATGTTCAGAGAATTTGTTTGTATTTGTTTTGGGGGTTAGAAAAATGTCTCAGTGGAGTGGCAATTGTCGTTCTTCTTGCCATAATGGTAGTTTACTTTAATACTTTAATATTTGTGCCTTAACAACACCTATAGTTCTATTCCTAGCAAAAAGAAAAAGAAAAAAAATCATGTGCTATTTTTATAACATATTGCTTAATTATAATGTCTTATCAAGAATAGCAGTGTTGGGTGGGAGGGAGGGAGACACAAGAGGGAAGAGATATGGGAACATATGTATATGTATAACTGATTCACTTTGTTATAAAGCAGAAACTAACACACCATTGTAAAGCAATTATACCCCAATAAAGATGTTTAAAAAAAAAAGAATAGCAGTGTCCTTCACATAAACATTAAAGAATTTTTACAGAATCTTAAATTACATTATTGAAAAAGACTGTATAGGTCAGAATTCAAATAAAGAAATTGAGGATCAGAGCTTGTAATGTGCATGGTTAGATAGATACTAAGTAGCAAAGCAAAACTGGAACCCAGATTTCAATTAAAAGTATTGTGCTTATTTTATTATATTTCTCAGACATCCCACTTTCATCCTTGGGATTTCAGAGGGAGTGAGGGTAATAAGGACTGAATGTCATTTGTATGTGTGCCTGTGTGTTTGTGGGGAGGAAGGTGTCCACAAGTAATTTAAATTTAGCCACTCATACTATTGTGCTTCCCATCAAAGTTGCCAATGGGTCATCTGAGAGTCACTCTCTACCTTAGAGAACAAAATTAGATGAATCCCTGACAACTAGAAACCGCTACCTTTCTCTTCTCCCTTCTTTACCTAGAAGGTTGAAAAGAAAAAAAGCAGAAAGATGTCTAATTCAAGTAGAATCGTAACAGCAAGAAGCTCCACAACTTAAATTAAATGGATAGAGGAGCAATGTGTCCTCTTAAATTTCCAAGGTTGTCACATACTGGTCAAATACAGAGCACAAGCTGACTGATTGGACTTCACCCTCTGTTGGTGAAAATGTGTCACTGCTGCATTTCCTGATTGTCAAGCTACTCCATACAGATCTTTATACCTTACAGCTAGCTGAAAAAGACCTTGGAAAATCATGTCCTATAACCTCCTCATTTTAAAGATGAGGAAACTGTTTGAGGAATTTACTTAAGACTTGTAGCTGTTTGAGTGGTAAGTGAGACCAGAGCCCAGATCTCCCATCAACTAAACTAAGTAGTTTGATCACCATCATAGCTGCCTTAACCGGTTTTCCACCTAGTATATATACTCAGGATATACTAGCTGAGCAAAGTTTAATCAGGAAGTCAATTGTGCTGCAAAAATAATCACATAATACACATCAAAATACAAAAAAAAATCACATAATACACATCAAAACCAAATATATTATTCACACTAATGCACATCTTCATTAGTAAATGATCAGGATGACTTTTCCCTCCCATTCCCACAAAAATGTCCTCGAACATTGGACAAGAACTCTACTACAACTATTCTTAGGACCAGACAAAACATTTCTCCTAGGAATTCAAAAAAAGGCAACTCCTCAGAAAAAATAACTGGTGGTAGGTGAATAATAAGGAATGACAATTCTTTAAACTCTTATTTTATTTCTATATACGCCCTAAGTTCATAGAAAAGCTGTTTTATTTGCATTAACCAAATACACGTTAGAATAATCAATTTATTTACAAGGCTATCTCAAGCCAACACAAAGATCCTTTCCTTTCACTAAAAAGTCTTTTTATAGAGTTTCTATTTGGTTAAGAAAGATCTATTAAGCAATAGATTAAGCAAGAGAACAGTGACATATTTTTCAAAATCTGCTGTTGTGAATCACATCTAATTACGTTTTCTGTTCCATTAAGGTGTAGGCTCTACAAGCGAAAGTGAAGTAGTGGCAAAGTAGTACCAACAGTAGTAGCAGAGGAAGAGAAAGAAAAATTAAACAGCTACCTACCATTCAATGAAGACTTAGATATGACAGGGACCGTGCTACATATTTCATATATCTAATTTCTCATTTGATTCCAACTATAATACTATGAGGTAAATACTATTACCTCAATTTTACAAGTGAGAAACCTGAAGCTTAAATAACTCAAGATCACACAGCTTCTAAGTGTTGGTTAGGATTTCAAAGCCCCTGCTTTTAACTACTACACTAGATTGCCTGATATTCAGCAAGATGATCTCTTACAATCATCTATTAATTTCATAAATATCAACAACTTGCTTAGAATCTGTATAAATGCATAGCAACCAAAGAGAGCTCAAAGACTGCTGCAGTAAAACAGGAAAATCAACTAGGATAAGAATGAAAGATTAATGCATTCATGGCATGACTACTCCCAATAACCTTCCAGACTTAAAAGTGCTGACAATAATAATCTACTACAATCTCTGAAACTTCCTCATTCACCTTGCCTCATCCTCAAAGCCATATGGTGAAGAACCTCACCAGGTGTCAGGAGAGGAACTCCCTCTCTTCTATTCCCCGTAAGAATAATCTCTATACTTCTTCCTGCCAACTGCCCTGACCATTTGAAAACGTTACCCTTCTCTACATACTTCCCTTTCTCCAGAGGCACATGAGAACACGGGAACAATGACCAGTGAAACTGATGACACAGTTCCTAGACTGCAGGAGCCTTCAAAGCAGAATATAGGGTGCACTTTCAAATCTGAATCTAAAAAGAAAAGAAACTTGTACATAAAATACCTGCTGCAGAAGGTATTTTCAGATGTCATCTTAAACAGAATATAACAGTTACAGTATTTTAATATTAGTCTGCTTCAGGCATTTACAGCCTTCGCCTCTGCGCATGCAGTTGAACAAAGAATATAGCTTGCATAACTGGAAGAAACATTTCACAAAAAATGTGAGTATCAAGACAATGAAAGATGATTGTCTGGATAGATGATTCCAATGGGATCTTGAGGGCCCCAAAATATGTAAACAAACTATGGCATGAAAAGGTTTTTCTTACAACATAACACAATTCACACTCCCAACTTATTTTACACTCCACTGGCCACAGTCGCCATGCATTGGCACCAACTGATTTCATGCTTTACAGGCTGGGAAACAGTCCGCAACTTAGTCTCTTTCACACTCCACTGATGTGGTAACCCCATGGCTCACCAACTTAACTGTTCCAAATTTAATGTTTGCACCTACTGTTGACCACCTCAAAAGGTAGTCAGATCAAAGCTTTAATATAACTGAACAACAGCAATATAATGTGTAACAGAAATGTAGAGAGAAAAGTCTGCTACCAGCTCTGTATATATACCTGGTGGTAGGGAGAGGAGAGGAAAACTCCCTCCTAAAATTTCTTTCGGGGCTTCCCTGGTGGCGCAGTGGTTGAGAGTCCGCCTGCCGATGCAGGGGACACAGGTTCGTGCCCCGGTCCGGGAAGATCCCACATGCCGCGGAGCGGCTGGGCCTGTGAGCCATGGCCACTGAGCCTGCGCGTCCGGAGCCTGTGCTCCGCAACGGGAGAGGCCACAGCAGTGAGGGGCCCGCGTACCGCAAAAAAAAAAAAAAAAAAAAAATTTCTTTCCCTCACTATACATCTGGAGGTTGGTCTGTCCTTCTAGACTTATTTGAAATTAGTTCCTCTCCTGGGTCTCTCCTGGGTTGCATTGATATCCTGTACTTGACAATAAAAGAGTTGAAATGAATAAGGCTTTCAGGGCTGTGCCTCAAACCTGACATACATTAAGCTTGATTTTTTTCCCCTTTAGGATTCACAAACTAAAGCTAATAAACCATTAAGTAAATTTTGAAAGTAGAGACTACTAGGCTTAATCTGTGCTAAGTGTCTTATATATGTTATCTCATTTGACCCCAAGTACATTCTAAGAGGTAGCTATTATTTTCTCAATTTTACAGATGAGAAATCTGAAACTTACTTAAGATCACACAGCTTCCAAGTGTTGGTTAGGATTTCGAAGTCCCTGCACTTAACTACTACAGTAGACTAGAATACATACCTTCTAAAAAATGGGGTAAAATAAAGCATAGCATAGTTTTAAAAAACAGAAATACCAAAGTGCAATAATAACAAAAGAGAATAATTGTAAAGGAGATGGAGTACTTATGTTAGAGATATAGTTACAACAACTCTATGTCTCCTTCCTCTTTGTAGCTACAGTACCAAATGTGAAAGCCAAATGTGGCTAAGAAACTGAGACACCAAAAGAAGCAAGCTTCATTTTAAAGCAGGCAAAGAAAACATCAGATAATTAATAAAAGCTTCTCTTATACGCAGATTGAAAGTTTACTAATTAGAGTTTCAAGAATAACAAACAATTATCTTAGAATACAGTGATATCTTCAGAGAACTGCCCCTTTAAGGATCAGGAAGACTGTACAGAGTGCTACAAAAGGTTTTCGAAGTAGAATAATCTACTGAACAAACATGGCTCAGGTACTAAATCCTATTCTAATCTATTATTTTTATGATACAAAAAGCAAGATAAATGTTAAAGGTTGGTAAAAGCTAACAATAGGTGATGGTATTTTCTTGCAGCAAACAAATATTTATTAAGTGCACATATTGTACTGAGACCTATGCTGGGACAGTGGAAACTGTAAAGTTGGACCACAAGAACATGGTTTGAACCACATGAATAATGTAGCCTCCTCTTTAAGTTATCTTTACTCAATTGGGAAGATAAGAAATTTTAGAAAAACAAAAAAAGTTGTTTTAAGGTAGTATATAATTGCCAAACAAAGAGAAAAGTTGTAAATGATAAAAAGAGAGCTATCACTTAGGGCCTGGAATAGCTGAAGAAGATGTCAAAAGGTAGGAGGAACTGGAAGCTGGTTTGCAGACTGAGAATTGAAGGGAGATATTCCAAGTAAAAGGAATAGCCTGAACAATTTGAAGAGGCAGTAAGCAAAAAGCATTATTTTGGGACTTTCCTGGTAACACAGTGGTTAAGAATCCACCTGCCAATGCAGGGCACACGGGTTCGAGCCCTGGTCTGGGAAGATCCCACATGCTGCCGAGCAACTAAGCCTGTGTGCCACAACTACTGAAGCCCACGCGCCTAGAGCCCGTGCTCCACAACAAGAGAAGCCACTGCAATGAGAAGCCCGCACACCGCAACAAAGAGTAGCCCCCGCTCGCAGCAACTAGAGAAAGCCTACGTGCAGCAACGAAGACCCAATGCAGCCAAACATAAATAAATTAAATAAATAAATTTTTTTTAAAAAAGCATTATTTTGGAGACAGCTATAGAAACTACTAGAGCCAAAGGTTCAATATAGGAAAGTGTGGAACATTCTGCCAGAAAGATTGTTTTCAGCCTGGAGGGCGTTCAACACTAGGTTTAGACATTCAGTACCCCAAGCAATGGAGAGTCAAGTCTAGACCATACAGACAATTCCTGAGAAGTGATATTATTATGACTGTGTCTCTAGTTCTCCATACCTTCCCTTACACCATCTGCCCATTCATTTACCCTGTCATCTTTTTTAATAGGCACCATCAGGTAAAGGTGATGAGACAGCACACAATGTTAAGACTGACATCTCTCTTATGCTTGCTTAACCCGATGGTATCAATGAGCAAGTGTAACATTTAACCAAAACCCAGAAACAGGATCAACAGGAGGGATGGGCTCCAAAACACTGTGCCCCAAGTCTAATCCCATACTCAGTAACAAACATTACATCTAGGGGAGCAATCAAATACACTTATTTTGTATAACCATTCTCAGAACCAGAGAAAGAAGTGAACCAAAGCCTGCCCCACATCATATTCTACTCCACAATCCAAATAATACCCAGAAACTCATGCCTTGATACCTGATGAAGACTCCTATAGTTGGCCAAGTGTTTCTGAAACAAATAGCTGGTGATATATGGATATGTGTATAAAATCTAATAAACAAATAAGTAACAGGATATACATTTGTCTGAGATAAAAGCCCAGTCATTTTGGATCTAGATATGGTAACTGGCCTTACTACCATTGCAACAGTTCCTAGAAAAGATAAAGACCCATCCCCATTACACTGATTTTTATAGTTTCATTTTCCAGCATGAAGTGATATTTCTAGTCTCTTCAAAACTTTTCAATCCATCCAATCCCTACTCTCATCAATAGAACATCTAACCTTACAGTTTTGAAGACAGAATAAAACAATAACAGCTTGAAAGGAAAAGTAAAACACACTACTTCTACCCCACCAAAACCAACTCCAGCTGTTCGTTTCACAATTGTATCAGCAGAGCTAACAAGGAGAATAGCTACCATTCTAATTGCCCACAGAACCTGAGATGCTTTGCTCTTCTCTCATTTCTCCCCCTTCCCATCTCCTCTGTAACTTGCACACGACCACCTCACTCTGCTGTCCATCCTCCCCAACTGCTGCCCAACAATTCACAGGCTGCCACAGATTGTCAGCACTGTGTTTGGGGACTTGAGAATTACCCCTGTGGGACAGCTCAGTGTGTTAGGACAGCATTTGCCCGGACACAATGTCGCTCTTTATAGCCAGTTGCAAATTAGTTTCTTCTTAAAAAAAATAATACTCTCAATAAGACAGGTACAAGGAGATTTTAAATAACCAAGATTAAAACTCACTTGGTTTGCTCTGAGATCTGGGCCGTTTCAGAGTCAGGTACAATAAAATCCCATGCCTCTACTCACACGAGCCATGCACATCATCTAGGAACATCTGAAGTCAGCTTTCCAATGCTAACAGAAGCAAAGAGGCTACCAAAAACCATATCAAAGGAGAATCTTCCTTCCCCTTTTTTCTGTGCCTATGGCTCCTCATCCTTAAATTTTATTTGACAGTACTTTGTTTTAAGCTCAGCTCTCGATATCAACATTAAAAGGAAATTCTGGAAATCACCAGTATCGTTTCATTATAGTTTCCATCCAATTCTTTGCCATGTGCTTCAGCAGCACACAAGTACAGTCATCTTCTGACAGTTGCTGTGCCTGACCCTCTGAAAAATCCTTCATCCCATATATCAGCTTCCCGGTTGCCACTGGCTACACATGAGAGTCAGAAGCTGGAACAGACTGAAAAGATCATCAGAGGATGTGGGGAAGAAAAACCTCTCACAAAACAGCAGGTCATATCAACTTAAGTCTTCTTAGAAAAAAGAATTAAAAATAAACACCTATACAGTAATATTTTAAAAATTAAAATCAGTTTTACTAGTTATCTAATTAGTTTTCATTTCTAAGTTCTTTGATAGCATTACTCATTCTGCTTTATTATGCTTTACTGAGGATTTAATTGCCCACCTAGTCTTCCCGAATCAGTTCATCAAACCTCTACAATAAAACTGCATCTTTGCTGCTCCCTAACTGAACTACAGGGAAGCTAGAGCTGGACAGGAAGGATGTTAATTCTCAGTTCTTACAGTAGAAAGAGACTGAAAAGAGCAAAGATAGTAATTCAACTTTGAGAACTAATTCCAGTATTTAACCAGCCCCTGTTCTCTCTACAACAAAACCAAAATTTAAGAAAGACAGTAAATAGAAGCAAGAAAATCTTCAAAAGACCTTGAATGCATTTCAGGATATTGCCACTTTCAAACTTGTTTTACATGAGAGTTACAAAATAAAATGACACTTAAAAGAACAAAATATAAGCAAACAGAGTAAATAAACAATATTTCTAAAATATACATAAGTATAGTTAACTGACTTACCAAATAAGTGACATTTATTTTTTGAATAATAAAACTCTAGAACGTGCAGATAGACCGTGTCTGAGGCAAATGGTACAAAAAGTTCCCTTCTGACAGATAGCAGCCTCACCTGGAAAATAACAGTAATAAAAGTTACTTTTATAAATATATGTAGTTACCACTTCTTTGACACCTGTCTGTGCATTTAACTTTCATGATCTCATTTCATGAATACTAACAGTTTAACACAATGATTTACCATAGAAAGTGCATTGAAAATAAACACACACTTTTTAGAAGCTCAACAACAAAACAGAATAAGGAAATGTCATCTCTCATTCTCAGTCCTCTGAGAACTAGTCTGAGGGGGACAAAACATCTACTAACTGCCATCAAAAAAAGAGAGACAGAGAGATAAGAAAATAATACAAATGATCAAAACACAAAAAGATGTTCAACTTCTAGTCATTACTATAGTTCTAACTTTTAGGATGGCACATGGTGGATGTTCAGTAAGAATATGCTGAGTGGGGCTTCCCTGGTGGCGCAGTGGTTGAGAGTCCGCCTGCCGATGCAGGGGACACGGGTTCGTGCCCCGGTCCAGGAAGATCCCACATGCCACGGAGCGGCTGGGCCCGTGAGCCATGGCTGCTGAGCCTGCGCGTCCGGAGCCTGTGCTCCGCAACAGGAGAGGCCACAACAGTGAGAGGCCCGCATACCACAAAAAAAAAAAAAAAAAAAAGAATATTTTGAGCGGATGGCTGGATGGATGAATAAAAAATAAACCTTATCAGTTAGCAAAGAAAAAATAAATCACATCAGTTAGCAAAGAAATCCAAAATAAATATATTTTTTTACCCATCAAACTGGTAAAGATGAAAAAAAGAGCAATAAGGTCCTGTTTTAGTAAGTACAGACTAAACAGGACTCCACCCTGTTCATGGAGGTACACATTTTATTAATGTAGAAAGCATTTTAACAATATTTCAAAATCTTTTATATATCAAAGGACCTTTGGACCAGGCAATTCTCCTTCAAAGAATGTGTCATAAGGAAATAACTGGATTTCTACAGGATACTTATTCCACAACTATTTATAATAGTGAAAAATTATAAATAACTTTAATGTCCATCTATATGGGCCAGGTTAAATTATGGTACATTTATACTATGGAAAACAATACAGACATTAAAAAGAATAATGTGGGGCTTCCCTGGTGGCACAGTGGTTAAGAATCCGCCTGCCAATGCAGGAGACACGGGTTCAAGCCCTGGTCCGGGAAGAGCTCACATGCCGCTGAACAACTAAGCCCGTGTGCCACAACTATTGAAACCCGCGCGCCTAGAGCCTGTGCTCCCAACAAGAGAAGCCACCACAATGAGAAGCCTGCACACCACAACGAAGAGTAGCCCCCACTCGCCGCAACCAGAGAAAAGCCCGCGTGCAGCAACAAAGACCCAACACAGCCAAAAATAAAATAAGTAAAATAAATTTATTTTTAAAAAAACAATAATGTAGTTCTACAAATACTGGCATAAAAATCTACAAACCATATTAATAAGTTTTTAAGAAATGGAGAATTTAACAAGAAGTGTTCAAAAACAATATAAAGAAAACTTTAAAACATTCCTGAAAGACAAAAAGTAGATTTGAACAAATGGAAAGATATTCCTCATTCTTGGATGGAAAACTCAACATCATAAAGATGTCAGTTCTTCCTAAATTAATTTATAAACTTAATGTAATCCCAATAAAAATCTCAATATGAGCAAGCTTTTTTACAGAGACAGACAGCTGATACTAAAATTCAACAGAAAAATAAACTTGTAAGAATAGCCAATAAAACATAAAAAATTTTAAAGCTAGCCCTTGATATACTATCAAGCCTCTATAATTAAAAGTGTGATAATGATGCAGGAATAAACAAACTGGTATAAAAGAACAGAAGTCCAGAAATAAACTCAATGGAAACTTAATATAGGATAAAGGCGGCATTTCAAGATATTGGGCAAGATTGTACTTTTTAAAGAAAATATATTGAAACAAGTAATTAGCATCTAGAAAAAGATTAGTAACTCATACATTATGCATTAAAATAATTCCAAATGAATCAGGGATCCAAATGTAACAACTAAAACCATACAAGTACTAGAAGAAAACGTGTGTGAATTCCTCTTTACCCTGGGTAAAGGGAAAGGTTTTCTAATTATAACCCAAAATTCAGATGCAACAAAAGACTGAAAAATTGGACCACATAAAAGCTCAAACACATGCACAGATGCACAGACACACACACACACACACACACACAGTAAAAGACAACTGACAAACTGGGAGAAAATATGTGCAACATATATCACTATAAACAGCTAATATATATATATTTATTTATATATATATATATTTTTAAAGACACTTAAAAATTGAGGGAGAAAACATCAAAAACCTGATAGAAAAACGAATTTTAAAATACAAGACAATTCACACAAAAAGATATTAAAATGGCCTTTATATATTCTATGAAAAGATCATTAACTACTACTAAGTGAATATTAAAACTGTATCGAGATACTATCTTTTGAACTATAAATGGTTAGCAAAAATTTAAAAGCATACCAACATACTCTGATGATGAGGCTGTGGGAAAACTCATGCACTGCTGGTGGGAATTCAAATACGTACAACCCCCACAGAAAGGGATTTAGCAATACTTAAGAAAACTATATTTGCTTTTAAACTTTTGACCCAACTCTCCTATTTTAGGGATTTACCCAAACATACATTTCCAACGTACAAAAATATATATAAACAGGGTTATAAACTGCAGCAATGTTTATAAATTCAAAATACTGGAAATGGGGCTTCCCTGGTGGCGCAGTGGTTGAGAGTCCGCCTGCCGATGCAGGGGACACGGGTTCATGCCCCGGTCCGGGAAGATCCCACATGCCGCGGAGCGGCTGGGCCCGTGAGCCATGGCTGCTGAGCCTGCGCGTCCGGAGCCTGTGCTCCGCAACAGGAGAGGCCACAACAGTGAGAGGCCCGTGTACTGCAAAAAACAAACAAACAAACAAAAAACAAAACAAAATACTGGAAATGGCCATAGAGAATGGTTAACATCCTCACAATAGAGTACTATGCAACCCTAAGAGGGAGGAAAAGACAAAGGAAGGGAGGGAGGGAGGGAGGGAGGGCGAGCTCTACAAATTGATACGATATGGATACCAAAATATATTCAAGTGAAATGTTAAATTAAAAAAGCAAAGTACAAAAGACTATCTATAGTATGCTAAATTTTGTGTAAAAAGTTAAGAAATAAGAAAATAAACGTGTATCTCCTCATTCCTGGGGGAAAAACACACAAGAAGGATAATTCAGAGAATAAGATTGGTTACCTATAGAGGATGGGTGGAAACAGGGTGAAAAGGAAGAAGAAATGGGTGACAATGTTTTGAGTATATATATATATTTTTTAATACAATTCTGACTTTTGGAACCATATTAATGTTTCACATGCTCAAAAATAAATAAGATCAATTAGGATGGGGAGAAAAACTTAGAATACAATAGAAATGAACTGTACTTCAAATAACTAACATAACCACGTTGTAGGAAGAATGTTGGGGAGAGAAAACTAATCCAAGTAACTTTTGAACATGGTTTCTTGCTCAGTGATGTCCAATAGAGAGACAATGGATGCCACATATGAAATTTAATATTTTCTAGTAGCCACATTAAAATAAAAATAGGTAAAATTTATTTTATAAATTTATTTTACCTAACATATCTAAAATATTTCAACACATAACCACCATATTATTTAAATATTAATGAGTATTTCACATTTCTTATTTCATACTAAGTTTTACTAACTTTACAAACTGTGTACAGTTCACACTCACAACACATCTCAATTCATCTGGGTTAGTGGCTACTTTATTGGCCAGTGGAGATTTAGACTATACGCCCACAGGCTACAGGAAAAAACTATAAACAAATATTGAACTCTACTTACTAGGTGTCTTTTAAGTAGTGGTATGAGTTAGCAATTCTTAAACTATTTTCTGGTATTCCAGGATTAGACCAATAAGTAAAAACATGAATAATGGGGGCAGGTTTCTCACTTTTGGAACAGGGAGTTATAAATACAGAATGAATAAACCCTGTAGTGTTGGACTGGAATCAGAGGTATCAATATAAACTCATTGCTTTCAGTAGACAGATAAAGATGTATATGAGCGTGTGTGGACACACACACATATCACATATTTCTATTTCCTAGATGTCTACTCAAAGGGCCTAAAGGCAATGATACTGACACCCAGCAGCACTGTCAATGGACATCTAGAGTCCAGATCCTGGCTTACAGAGTCATTCTCTACTAAAACAAACCAGAGCTCTTTGAGGAAATAACTTATTGCAGGACTCAGGCTGGGAGAGTGCAAGATAAGCCTAGAACATCTTGTGGTAAAAAGTGGGGAAGTGCTCCAAGAATGACAAGGGCAAGGCAAAAGGAGAAGGAATCAGCCTGAATGGGGCTCCCACTGGCCAAATCAGGAACAGCGTCAAAATAAATAATGAAATAAAGTATTATAAATAAGTGTATTAGACATGATGGAATTAGAAAATCGACATTTAGGAACCATCATGAAAATGATTCAGGCAGAAATCACCAATGGATACTAAAGTTAGTGAGTAAAAGTTCAAGGAGTAACAGGATATTTATAAAATCTCAAAGTATTTTTGCAAAGATGCCTCAAAATTACAAACAAAATGTCAATGCACTTAATCCCACTGAACTGTACACTTAAAACTGGTTAAAGTGATAGTTTCTGGCCTTACATTTCTGGTCTTTAATCCATTTTGAGCTTATTTTTGTGTATGGTATTAGGGAGTGTTCTAATCTCATACTTTTACAGGTACCTGTCCAGTTTTCCCAGCACCACTTATTGAAGAGGCTGTCTTTTCTCCACTGTATATTCTTGCCTCCTTTATCAAAGATAAGGTGACCATATGTGTGTGGGTTTATCTCTGGGCTTTCTATCCTGTTTCATTGATCTATATTTCTGTTTTTGTGCCAGTACCAAACTCTTAGAGGAAAACATAGGCAGAACACTCTATGACATAAATCACAGCAAGATCCTTTTTGACCCACCTCCTAGAGAAAGGGAAATAAAAACAAAAATAAACAAATGGGACCTAATGAAACTTAAAAGCTTTTGCACAGCAAAGGAAACCATAAACAAGACCAAAAGACAACCCTCAGAATGGGAGAAAATATTTGCAAATGAAAAAGGATTAATCTCCAAAATTTATAAGCAGCTCAATATCAAAAAAACAAACAACCCAATCCAAAAATGGGCTGAAGACCTAAATAGACATTTCTCCAAAGAAGACATACAGATTGCCAACAAACACATGAAAGAATGCTCAACATCATTAATCATTAGAGAAATGCAAATCAAAACTACAATGAGATATCATCTCACACCGGTCAGAATGGCCATCATCAAAAAATCTAGAAACAATAAATGCTGGAGAGGGTGTGGAGAAAATGGAACACTCTTGTACTGTTGGTGGGAATGTAAATTGATACAGCCACTATGGAGAACAGTATGGAGGTTCCTTAAAAAACTACAAATAAAAAACTACCATATGACCCAGCAATCCCACTACTGGGCATATACCCAGAGAAAACCATAATTCAAAAAGAGTCATGTACCAAAATGTTCATTGCAGCTGTATTTACAATAGCCAGGAGATGGAAGCAACCTAAGTGTCCATCATCAGATGAATGGATGAAGATGTGGCACATATATACAATGGAATATTACTCAGCCATAAAAAGAAATGAAATTGAGTTATTTGTAGAGAGGTAGATGGACCTAAAGTCAGTCATACAGAGTGAAGTAAGTCAGAAAGAGAAAAACAAATACTGTATGCTAACACATATATATGGGATCTAAGAAAAAAAAAAAAAGGTCATGAAGAACCTAGGGGTAAGACGGAAATGGAGACGCAGACCTACTAGAGAATGGATTTGAGGATGTGGGGAGGGGGAAGGGTAGGCTGTGACAAAGTGAGAGAGTGGCATGGACATATATACACTACCAAACGTAGAATAGATAGCTAGTGGGAAGCAGCCGCATAGCACAGGGAGATCAGCTCGGTGCTTTGTGACCACCTAGAGGGGTGGGATAGGGAGGGTGGGAGGGAGGGAGACGCAAGAGGGAAGAGATGTGGGAACATGTGTATATGTATAACTGATTCACTTTGTTATAAAGCAGAAACTAACACACCATTGTAAAGCAATTATACTCCAATAAAGATGTTAAAAAAATAATAAATTAAAAAAAATGGTTAAAGTGATAAAATTTTGTTATGTATATTTTACAACCAAGAAAAATTATAAAAGGAAAAATAGTGGAAAACCTGGCAGATACTACCTTAATGAAGTGATCCAAGATCACATTACTAATATTTCAACATCCTGTGCCTCCTGACATGATGCCCTGAGAAGCATAACATTACTCCTGTGGTACTTGTGCCAGAAATGGATAACCTGAATCCAGTCACGAGAAAACAGCAGATATACCCAAATTACAAGCACTTTACAAATTAACTGGCCTGTACTCTTCAAAAATGTCAATCTCATGCAAAAACAAAGACTGAGGAAATGTTCCAGATTAAAGGAAACTAAAGAGACATGACAACCGAATACACTTCATGAGCCAGAATTTCCTTCTGCTATAAAACAGTACATTATTGGGACAATGAGTGAAATGTGAAAAAGTCTGTGGACTACATAATAATATTAAATCAATGTTAATTTCCTGATATTGACAACTGTACTGTGCATTCATACAAGAATGTCCTTGTTTTTAGAAAATGCACTCTGAAGTATTTAAGTACACAGGGGAATAGGTCTGTACCTTACTCTCAAACAGTTCAAGAAACAAATATGGCAGGTTGGGGGGAAGAGACGGAGAAAGGAAATACAGTAAAGTGGCAACATTTGGGGTATCTGGGTAAATTTTTTGTTCATTCTTGTAATTTTCTGTAGTGTGAAATAATGTCAACATAAACTAAACAGAAAAAAGATGTTAGCACAGTACCTGGCACATAAATCAAATACATAAATCAAAACAAAGAAAGACACGGGATATGGAAAACAGGATATCCAACACAAGAGAGAAGTGAAGGAATATTGGTGAATGGGAATTCCAGGATGCTAACTGTGAACTAGAAGTAGAATGCAACCATTTCAGATTAAAGCTTTGTGACAGAGACAGGCATGTTGAAGGCAGTCATCCCCAGGCTCTCCGCCATAGTACCATCTTTTTAATACAACACAACTACTAGAGGATGTGCTCCACTCAAGCAAGAGGGTAAATGAAGAATGAAGATAAGAGTTCCAACAATATTGGGAATCATACCCAAAACAGAGAAAAGTCTAAGGATGACAACAAAGGAAAATCATCCCAGGAAAAGAGCTGTGCAGCAGGCCCAAACAGTAGGCTCAGACAGGAGGACAAAGAAAGTCTCCAGAAGAGAAATTTCCAAGAATTTTTTTAAAAAAGAAAGAAAAATTGAAATGACAGATTACTGTCACTTACCTTGTGGAAAACTGCACTTAGAGGCCACTATTTAAGACACTATAAGCAAATAAAATTTGCACAGACATAATGTAAACACAACATTAACTATTTGATTTAACCAAATATTGTAACAGAAACTGGGAGGCCAGGGGAGGAGTAGCAGTGGTGACTGTGGTTTAAGAACAATAAAACAGGGCTTCCCTGGTGGCACAGTGATTAAGAATCCGCCTGCCAAGGCAGGGGACACGGGCTCGAGCCCTGGTCTGGGAAGAACCCACATGTCACGGAGCAACTAAGCCCGTGCGTCACAACTACTGTATCTGCGCTCTAGAGACCGTGAGCCACAACTACTGAGCCTGCGTGCCACAACTACTGAAGCCCGCGCACCTAGAGCCCGTGCTCTGCAACAAGAGAAGTCACTGCACCGCAACGAAGAGTAACCCCTGCTCGCTGCAACTAAAGAAAGCCCGCGCGCAGCAACGAAGACCCAATGCAGCCATAAATAAATAAATAAATAAATTTATAAGAACAATAAAACTTTATCATAACAGAAACACAACATATAATGAATAAATTGGTGAATCAAAAGACAGCATTACACACATATTATTTTAAAATACGGAGATTTGTAAATGCCAGAAGGAACAGCTTAAGGAATTGAAAGTGGTTACCTTTAGGGAGAGGACTAGAGAGAATGGGCAGGAATGACACAGTAACTATTCACTGTATTTTGTTATAAACCCTTTTTAAACTACATCTATTTTAAACTATATGTCTGTTGACAAAATATAAATAGCAACATATGAATTTCTTATCTTAAATATATTGTTCATCATTCAAACATATAAAAATAAAACATTTTCAATTGAAAGGGACAAAAATCCTAGGGAAAACATAGTCTCCTTTTTGTTAGAAGACCGTCATATTTCCAACACTAAAAGAACATAAACATACAAAATATAGAAGCTTTAAAAATAAAAAAAAAACTCTAAAGCAAATAATTACCAATTTAGTGGATAGAGAGAATTCAGTCATGGTAATACTAGGAAGATTGTAGGTTACTTACAAATTGATTAATGATCAGGACAGTGCAAATAACACATTTAATTAAATATGCTCATTTATCTATTTTGGGAAGTATTAACAGCAGTGAGAGAGAGTGGTAATATAAAAGGACAGAGACAGATTAAAAACAGTGGCCCAAAACAACCAAATTGGAGAGTGGATAGAAGGCTAGGTAAATTAGAAGCTGAAAACAAATAAAGAAAGATATCAGAGGCTTAATTATCATCAATTTTACTGCATGCTGCTGCCATATGAAGAAATTCTGGCAAACACTAATGTTAAGTGAGAAGATATATACATGTATATGTCACACGTATATATACATACCCATAATCTTTTTCATTATAAGAGACTGATAATCCTAATTAAGTAGGGATTCATGAAGGGATTATACCCTAAAAATAAAGTACTGTTGATGCAATCTGATAAGAGTAGTTTCATACTCATAGTTTCGCCAAGTACTGAAACTCTTATCAAGGATTACCAATAATGAATTAAACTATCCTAAAGACAATTAACTCTGTTATCTACCTGATAGTCCTCATCTAGCTACCCTTGGATTATCCTTATTGTTCCTGTTTTTTCCTCCCAGGCACTGACCGTTCAAAATAGTTTACATTTCCCAACCTCTCCTGCAGGATGATGTGGCTATGTGACCAATGGAATATGAGCAAAAGTGGTACATATAACTTTTAGGAAGTATCCTTAAAGGGAGGGAGATATGTTCTTCTCTTCCTCCTTTCTGTTGGTTCGAACGTGGATGAAAAGGCTGGAACTCCAACAGCCATCTTAGACCATCAAGTGAATCCATGCACAGTGGAGCAACAACATGACACCATGATAAACCACAACAGTCCTAGACTACTTCTGGAATTCATGACATCAAGAGAAATGAAATCTATCATGCTTAAGTCTCTGTTATTTGGTTGCAAACAAGTCTAATCCTAATTAATATAACCTCTATACTAATGTACACTCCTTGTTTTCTTTTGTTCTCTAAACAATCTTCCACTGCCCTTCTGCCAGCTCGTTTTCTGCCTCCCACTCCCTTACTATGAATATTCCCCAATATTCCATCCTTGGTCTTTTCTGCTCTCCTCTCACTAAGTTCTAGGTCAAACATTCTATAAAACCTCATCACTATATGTCTGATCATTTATTTGAGCTCTACTTCTATCTCCAGCTGTCTATCATTCCATTTGTACAAGACATAATTAAACAGGAACACAAGTGATTTTTAAAACAAAAAAGATAAATAGCCAAAGTGGTAGTGGTAGCAGTAGTGGTAGTTGTTGTGATGGTAATAAACAGCTAATGTTTACTGAGCTCTTAATATTTGCCAGGCATTGTTCTAAGAGCTAACCCTCACAATAATCCTATGAAGTAGGGCATATTATCACCATTTGAGACCCAGACAAGTTAAGTAACTCAATACACAGAACTAATGCACTAAAGAGATCATTCAAATCTAGGCTTCCGGAACCCACCCTCTTAACCAGCATGCACTAGCACCTTTTCTAAGGATGCTGTCACAGCTTTTTAAGGCTGTCCTCATTAACGATGACAGTTATTTAAATATCCACCATGGTAATAAATTTCATGTCTCTGCAGATTAACTTTTAGGAAGTGTGAAATATCACTTAGAAATAACAATGGTAGATCAGATGAGTGATCAAGCAAGATAATACTCTTGGGCACAAAAGATATGACCATCAAGTAATGAGCATGGTTTTCTTATATGGTTCTACTGGTTCTGAAAGCAGTTCCAAAAGACAAATTCCAAAGAATATTTATTTGCTAAAATAAATGCATGGTCTTAAAAATGGATTACTTTCAAAGGGACAGCATTCATTTATATTATTAAGTTCTTTATTTTTAAAGCACCAGATTTTTTCAACTGCCACTCAAATTATCCAATACCTAAAACTTGTATTAGCAGTTGAACTCATTATCTTTCTCCCTAGACCTATCTGAGATCCTTTCTCAGATAATGTCATTATCAAGACACCACAACAGGGACTTCCCTGGTGGTCCAGTGGTTGGGACTTCGCCTTCCAATGCAGGGGGTGCACGTTCAATCCCTGGTCAGGGAGCTAGGATCCCGCATGCCTCGAGGCCAAAAAACCAAACATTAAAAACCAGAAGCAGTACTGTAACGAATTCAATAAAGACTTTAAAAATGGTCCACATCAAAATAGATCTTTAAAAAAAAGACACCTGGGGCTTCCCTGGTGGCGCAGTGGTTGAGAGTCCGCCTGCCGATGCAGGGGACACGGGTTCGTGCCCCGGTTTGGGAGGATCCCACATGCCGCGGAGCAGCTAGGCCCATGAGCCATGGCCGCTGAGCCTGCGCGTCCGGAGCCTGTGCTCTGCAAACAGGAGAGGCCACAACAGTGAGAGGCCCGCGTACCGCAAAAAAAAAAAGACACCACAATACACTTGATTTGTCAGGCTCAAAACTTTGAGGTATTCCGACTCTTTCAGCTTTTCTAACCCCATTCTTATTCCTCTTCCTTCACAAGAGCTATCATGTTTTCTATTTCCATATTATTCCATGATTGTCCTATTGAGATACCCTACAGCCACTCCCTGCTTGAGGTTATCCCACAAAGCTACCAGGACAACCTTTCTCAAATACTGTTTTAATCATATGACTTTCAACAAAAATACCATCATCTATAGGATCAAATCTAAGTTCTTCAGCCTAGCCTCAAAGCTTCCCATTAATTCTTCATTACCCCCACAGACATGTAAACCTGACAAATCACATCTCTTTACTACTCATCATCATTAGTAAAATCAAACCTTCCATTTGTGCAATATTTTTAAAATACCCTTTTTGTCTCATTCAGTTCACATATATTGTACTTTTTGGCTTCTAACGTCTCATCACCCTATGTGGAATTTTCTTCTGTCCTCTCAAGTCAATTTGTCATTCTATCACTTCCTTCAAGATCCTCCTCTTCCATGAAGGCCTAATAACCTCAAATAGATACTGCTATATTTTGCATTCCTCAACATACAGTTCATCTAGTAGAATGCGAAGAATTGCAAAGATTGACCGGACCATGTAACAAAACAGACAGCCCAGAAATAAACCCACACTTATATGGTCAATTACTCTATGACACTGGAGGCAAGAATACACAGTGGGGAAAATATAGTCTCTTTAATAAATGATGTTGGGAAAACTGGACACCCACATGCAAAAGAATATAACTTGACCTCTTTCTTACACCAAATACAAAAATAAACTCAAAATGGATTAAAGTCTTAAATGTAAGACCTGAAACCATAAAACTGCTAGAAGAAAACACAGGCAGCATGCTCTCTGACATCAGTCTTAGCAATATTTTTTCGGATCTGTTTCCTTGGGCAAGGACAACAAAACCAAAAATAAACAAATGGGACTACATCAAACTCAAAAGCTTTTGCAAAGCTTTTGCAAAGCATCAGCAAAATGAAAAGGCAACCTACTGAATGGGAGAAGATATTTGCAAATGATATGTTCGATAAGGAGTTAATATCTAAAATATATGAAGAACTCGTACAACTCAATGTCAAAGATTTCACAGCCACCATGCTGTGAAGAAGCCCAATTAGCCTATGTGGAGAGACCATATGTAGGTATTCCAGGGGACAGTCAACTTCAATCATGAGGCACATGAGTGGAGAAGGCTCCAGATTCTAGTTTCCAGCCACAAAATTACCACCAGCTTTCAAGCCTTTCTAGCTAAGGTTCAAGCCATCTCCACACTGCCCTGTCTGAATTCTGGCAGAATCCATAGCATAATAAAATGCTGTTTTATTGATACATCACTAAATTTCAGAGTAGCTTGCTACATAACGAAAGCTAACCAGAAAAAGCACCCTTTTCCTAGTTCAGTAACTTCATATTAAACACACACACACACACACACACACACACACACACACACACACAGCCTAAAATCAAGCTTTTCTCAACATTAAGGAAGATCCAGTCTGCCGATGAGAAATTGGACAGAACTATTTAAATAGGAAAGTTTCTAATTAGAGAACTTAACAATTCATCTCAAATATATTCTGAGTACTTACTATATGTAAGACACTTGGTTAGTCTAAAACACAAATATGAATAACAGATAGCCTAGTTATTAATCTAACCTAGGGAGGTAGGAAATAAAAATAGGTACACAAATACTACAGTTTATGGAAGTACCTAAGTGCCAAAATAGGAATATAAAGTTAACTCCACCACAAATAGTTAATTTAAAAATGATTTTGGGGACTTCCCTGGTGGCACAGTGGTTAAGAATCCACCTGCCAATGCAGGGAACACGGGTTCGAGCCCTGGTCTGGGAAGATCCCACATGCCACGGAGCAACTAAGCCCGCGTGCCACACTACTGAAGGCCGTGCGCCTAGAGCCCATGCTGTGCAACGAGAAGCCACCACAATGAGAAGCCCGCAACCAAGAGTACCCCCTGCTCGCCACAACTAGAGAAAGCCCACATGCAGCAATGAAGACCCAACGAAGCCAAAAATTAATTAATTAATTTTTAAAAAATGATTTTGGACTTATAAACAGCTTTTTGGTTCTGTTAGGAAAGAAGAAGAACTTTAATAAATACCTAAAAAAAAAGACTGTAAGTAAACATGAAAAATGCAGGCCTCATTATGTGTTGCTTAGATTGCGAGATTATGAGTTTTGTTGTTCTTTAAATTTTTCTGTATCTCCCAAGTTTTCTACAGTAAGCATATATTAGATATTTTTAAGAAAAAATATTTCTAAAAAAGAAAATAATCATTTTATTTCATTTTTTAAAATGTGTTTAAACTATACTATGAAGCGGTCAAGTAAGTAGTCAACAAGCCTGTAACAAAAGTTGGCTTGGTGTTTATATGTTTAATATGCAAAATAAAGTTAGTGCTTAAGGGAAAATTTTAGTGTAATAAAAACTGCATAAACATGTTACTTGATTTACTATTAATATCTGCATTTCTTCCCTTTCCTGGCTAATTACAAATGTCTACAAGATCTCCCCAAATAACAGACAAAAACTAACTCAATAAGCTCCCATCTCTTGGTCATGCCCTCCTGGTTGTTCCCCCTCACAGTCTCTCTTTCTCCAGCTCCCTCCCTGCATCCACCTGTCATTTCTAAGTCAGCCCTTCTCTCTACATCTCTGATTACCCTTCTTTCTAACTCTAAATGCCTCAGTCTGACTGTCCCTCTGTGTTTCCAATGTCCCCTCTCTATCTCTGACTGACCCTAACTCTCTGCCTTTGGTGTGTGTGTATTCCTCTTTCTATCTCTCCTAAGTGACCCACCCCAGTGTGTGTGTTTTCCCCTCTCAGACTCTGCCTTTCTATAAGTCTCTCCCCTATAGTTACCCCATTTCCAAGAAATTCTTGTTAACTTTTCCCTCTAATCTTTATAAATAAGCAGGCTTGATATTATTAA
This sequence comes from Phocoena phocoena, assembly GCF_963924675.1. Lineage (NCBI taxonomy): Eukaryota > Metazoa > Chordata > Mammalia > Artiodactyla > Phocoenidae > Phocoena > Phocoena phocoena. The sequence goes on from NC_089234.1 coordinate 29,723,706, forward strand.
CTCTATTTTACAGATGATAAAGAAAAACAAACAGGATTATTGGTATAAATTTGAGAGGTGAAGATTTAAATCCAAGTGCTTCCCTTCTTTCTTTAATACTCTTCTGGTATTCCGTGGCAAAGAACTTGAAGCAGCCCAGATGCAAGCCAGTATTAACACTACACATATTTTTTCCTTAGAGGCAAACCTGATATTAAGGAGCACCACACACCATTTGCCCATATTTTTGCCTCTGCACCAGGTTAAACAGTCATGAACTGTCAGCCACTTGCCCATTCCAGAAATCCATTATCATATGCACAGGTTAACCCGTGTTATTTGGGAACCTCAGAATACTAGACACCAGAACCTGTTGTTTCCAACAGTGTTTCTCTGCTTGTCTGTTTTTATCCCTAGTCCAAAACCAGCCATGTTTGACTTAAAAAAAAAAAAAAAAAGAGATACAGGAGGGACAATAGATAGTAATGAAACTGAAGAGCAAATTGGAAGAATGAAAAACTAGACAGAAGGCTAGCATGAGATCGTGAAAAATACACACCACAAACTGGTAGAAACTGGTCCATGTTTTTACTGAGAGGAGAAAATCCTCTTCAAATGCAGGCTTACCACTGCAAAGCAATACCCTATAACTTCTCTCCTATCTAAACCTCTGACAACTGGAATTTCTCTGTAATTCAATAAGCTCTTACGAGTTACCGGGGCTTCATCCATCCTACTGGGCTCATTAACAGAACACTCTAAATGTTTTTCCCCACTAGGTAAGAGCACATTTTCGGTGGGTGGCATAGTAGAAGTAGGGTTCCCCTTCAAGACATGAACAGCCTAGTTCCATTTCTTCTCACTTCTCCTGTGGGTGGGAAGCCTGCAACCAATACAATTCAACAACTAAAAGAAACGTCTAAATTATAGTTCAGGTTAGTGACTGTCAAAGATCATCCTACAGGTCACCAGTTTTATACATAGTGTGACGGCTAGTCTTGTATTATAGGTTTATAATTAAAAATATATACTTGTACTTCTGCCACTAGTTCATTTACTTCTACTATATCTAATGAGTGCACAGGTGCCAAATCAACAATATACCAGTCTTATCATTCATTCTGGTGAGATATTTTGTGAACACTGAGCTTATGGAGCTAATGAGGACAGGGTCACAGATTCAAAATTATTAGCCAATTAATTTTGCTGTTTCTCAGGGTTCAATGGTCACAGTCAACAAACTTAACCTTGACTAACAAAAAAATACAGTGATCATGTGAAGCATTTTGGGAATGAATATATATGTATCACCAAAATTCATGACTGTAAGAAAAAATATAATAATAAAATTAAATATAGTAATAATACGATCTTTCACTAAGCCTGAAAATGGGTCTACCTTCCAAAAACTCAAGTAAAAACCAATCAAGAACAAAAATGTTTAAGACATAAAGGAAAAAATAACACATAGCACACAAAGTAGATTTTAATGGAAATGACTCTCTACTGTCATAGTTTATACACAAGTCTGTAGTAAAAAAAAATAGTTATCTTGCTGATTCTTAACTATATGTCAGGATGAAACTGGCAAAGCAGAGCCAGGGAAAACTACATCAAAAAAGACAGTAAAGGAAACATTTGCATCTGCAGACATCTTGTAGTCAACACAGCATCTGAAGGAATGAAAAGTAAACATTTCAATTCTTAACTCTAAGACTTTGCTTTGACCAACACATCAGTTTTCTCTATTAGGCACTCCTCCTTGGTTTCTCTGAACTCTCACTCCTTACAGATACACACACACACCAGTGCCACCATCAGCACCTGTCACTAAGTGTTTCCACTTTCAAATATGACGGTCACCAAATCTTCTGGACACTACCCACTAGAATGAACTTTTACAGTCAAATACTCTGGCTTTAAAAAAAAGAAAGGTGGGGAGGATGGGGAACTAACAAAAAATGCTCTGTAAAACTCTGTCCTACATAAATCACAGACAGATCTTTTTTGATCCACCTCCTAGAGTAATGGAAATAAAAACAAAAATAAACAAATGGGACCTAATGAAACTTCTGCACAGCAAAGGAAACCATAAACAAGACAAAGACAACCCTCAGAATGGGAGAAGATATTTGCAAATGAAGCAACTGACAAAGGATTAATCTCCAAAATATACAAGCAGCTCATGCAGCTCAATATCAAAAAAACAAACAACTCAATCCAAAATTGGGCAGAAGACCTAAATAGACATTTCTCCAAAGACACACAGGTTGCCAACAAACACATGAAAAGATGCTCAACATCACTAATCATTAGAGAAATGCAAATCAAAACTACAATAAGGTATCACCTCACACCAGTGAGAATGGCCAGCGTCAAAAAATCTACAAACAATAAATGCTGGAGAGGGTGTGGAGAAAAGGGAACCCTCCTGCACTGTTGGTGGGAATGTGAATTGATACAGCCACTATGGAGTATGGAGGTTCCTTAAACAACTAAAAATAGAACTACCATATGACCCAGCAATCCCACTCCTGGGCATATACCCAGAGAAAACCATAATTCAAAAAGAGTCATGTGCCGCAATGTTCACTGTAGCTCTATTTACAATAGCCAGGACATGGAAGCAACCTAAGTGTCCATCGACAGATGAATGGATAAAGAAGATGTGGCACATATATACAATGGAATATTAATCAGCCATAAAAAGAAACAAAACTGAGTTATTTGTAGTGAGGTGGATGGACCTAGAGTCTGTCATACAAAGTGAATAAGTCAGAAAGAGAAAAACAAACACCGTATGCTAACGCATATATGTGGAATCTAAAAAAACGGTACTGATGAACCTAGGGGCAGGGCAGGAATAAAGACGCAGATATAGAGAACGGACTTGAGGACAAGGTGGGGGTGGGAGCTAGGACGAAGTGAGAGAGTGACATGGACATACATACACCACCAAATGTAAAACAGATAGCTAGTGGGAAGCAGCCACATAGCACAGGGAGATCAGCTCGATGCTTTATGACCACCTAGAGGGGTGGGATAGGGAGGGAGGGAGGGAGGGTCAAGAGGGAGGGGATATGGGGATATATGTATATGTATAGCTGATTCACTTTGTTGTACAGCAGAAACACAACATTGTAAAGCAATTATACTCCAATAAAGATGTAAACAAAAAAACAAAAACTCTGTCCTAGTAAATAGTCAATATCTAAGTCATAAACACAGATAACTGTTCAGACAGAAAACTGCATTCTTACTATGGGTTACAAATGAAGCACCAGTCCAACAGCACACCCCAACAACATGAGCATTTTGGAAACCTCTAAAAGTAAAACATAGCCTAATATAATCTTTAGATAAAATGCAATTGCTTAAAAAAATTGAGGGCTTCCCTGGTGGCGCAGTGGTTGAGAGTCCGCCTGCCAATGCAGGGGACACGGGCTCGTGCCCCGGTCCGGGAAGATCCCACATGCCACGGAGCAGCTGGGCCTGTGAGCCATGGCCACTGAGCCTGCGCGTCCGGAGCCTGTGCTCCGCAACGGGAGAGGCCACAACAGTGAGAGGCCCACGTACCGAAAAAAAAAAAAAAAAAAATTGAAAAAAAACAACCCTGCAATCTGAGCACTTCTACTTACAGCTTTTTTTTTAAAGTTTATCAGTTAAGGATAACTATCCTCATTTTACAAACAACAACAAAAAAGAAATGGAATCCCAAGAAAATACTTTACCTAAAATTATCATCGTCATTTTTTACCATCATCATAGTCATCAATTACAACAGCAACAAAATAATGAGCACGTACTCACTCCAACACTACTTTATATTCACATCTCATTTAATCCTTATAGACAGACACCTTGTGAGGTAAATGCTATCATCTCCATTTTAGAAATTAGTAGACAGGCTTAGAGAGGAGAAATAATTTGCCAAAAGTCACAAACTAGAAGTCACAGCACTGGGATTTGAACTCAAATTTGTTCAACTTTGTATATTCAAGTCACAGCACTGGGATTTGAACTCAAATTTGTTCAACTTTGTATATTCAACTAAGTCACTGTACTGCCATCCTCTTTGTTTTTAGAACCACATTCAGGTATTCTTCAACCAATGATTGCAGAATAAATACAAGATTACCTCATTACTATATCTCCAAACTCACAAAAAGTTGTTTGTAAAATCCTCTCTCTCTACAAGGGGAAAAATAGAGAGTCTCAGAGCTGAACAGCCAGAATAAAAACTAGGCTGGAATATTGGCTGTTTAGATTCTGAATTCTAACTGTAAGGTAACACAGACTCTGAACACATATACCTAGGGAGGTGAAAATAACCCCAATATTTCTTGTTTCAGCTAGTATACACAGGATAGGGGTACCGTATTACAATCAGAGCTAGGTTTAGTACAAGCAGTATCTGAAAACGGGGAAGAGACAGCAGACCATCTGGAGACAGGCATCAGCTTAGCGCATGTGAGGAACATTAAGCGCTCTCTGGGATACTCGTACCTGTGTAGCACTGAGGAAAGGACGGCTATAACAAAGCAAAAGAGGAGCGAGAGAGAGAGAGAGAGAAAGAGAGAGAGAGAGAGAGAGAGAGAGAGAGAGTGTGAGAGTGTGTGTAGACAGAAAGATAGTGAGCTTGCTGTATTTGAAACGTGCTTTCTCGCTCATGTCACTTCTGCTGAACCCCATAACACCGCAAGGCAGGCAGGCCAAAGACGATTACCCCCATTTTTCGGACTGGGAAAACGAGGCTGCGGTAAATGTGCTACAAAGGACCACAAATCTAGCAAGTGACATACCCGAAACTCCTCCCAGCACATCAGATTCCAAACCCCGTGCTTCTTCCCTACTCAACCCTGAGAGGAGGCTTTATTGACAAAGAAAACTTTAAAAATCGGACCTGGAGTTTTCCGAGGGCGGCCCAAGAAAACCAGGAAGTACACCCTCTCTACTAGACTGCTCACTCCCAGCCGACAGCCCGGGGCTCCCTGGCAGCGCGGCAGACTCGCTCCAGAGAAATCGCCGGCAGCCCCGGGGTCGTCTCGGGCGGCCCCCGCCGTCCACAGCCCCGTACCCCTGGGGAGAGAAAGGGGTCGCCACGTCCCCGCTCAGTACCTGTTGAAACCAGGAAAGGAACGGCCCCTCCGCAGACAGTAACTGGGGAGAGGGCCCCAAGCGAGCACGCAGCCCTGGGAAGTAAAAAGGGCCTTGAGAGGGTCCCCAGCAACCCAGGGCCCGCTGGGGTCGAAGGGCGGGAGCTTCCCAGTAACCTCCGCCCCAGGAGGGGGCCGGCCCCACGCCTCACTTGAGAAGAAAAACACCGATAACAAAGGGGAAAGAAAGCTTGTGCCAAGTGTGGAGAAAGAAGTGGAAGCAACGAGCCCCAGTCTGGTGTGCGGCGAGAGGGAGGGACAAGGACGCGCAGCGGATCTTTACCGGCGGCACAGTCGATCCCCGCATCCGCCGCCTCCTCAAAGTTCCAGCTCTTCCGCTCGCGCCGTCGGGGCGCACGCCAGGCCTCAGCTCCGCCCCCCCCCAGCGCCGCGGGGCCTTCTGGGGGCTGTAGTTTCCGCGAGGCCGGCCTCCGCGGGCCGCCTCCCGGTCACGTGGGAGGAGGAGGCAGTCAAAGTGGCGCGAGAGGGCGGATGTTTGCGATCCCGTCTGCTCAACCCTTCCCCTACCTCTTAGCTGTAAACGGGCTCAAATCTCCTCACATACAGCTCAATCATACCATCCCTCCTCTTTCCACAGATAAGTTTCTTGAAAAAATTAGTCTAAACTTGCTGTCTCCGCTTCCTTCGTCCTCTACCCAGCAGCTTCTGCCCCCACAGAAAGTGGTCTTGTTGCCACCACTCATGTCATCTAACTTAAGCTTTAGGCACCATTTGACGCTGTTGGACATTATCACTTATTTTCTGACACTATTCAGGTTTTCCTTCTTCCTCTCCAGTCATTCTTCTCAGTCTCCTTCAACAATTCTTTTTCTAACCTGCTTCTTAAATATTAGTGTTCACAAGAATTCTTGGAGAACACTAATATTTAAGTGTCCCACAGGCATCTCAAATGTAGCAATTTCAAAGTGACTCTTCCCTCCTCCCTATTCACTAATATTCACTCCAACCTTCAACCTAGATTCCTCCCTCTGTCTCACTCCTTCATCCACTTATGTCCAAATGGGCACCAAATTGTGTAGATTCTATGTCCTGAGTATCTCTTGAATCTGCTCCCTCTTCACACCACTGCCAGAGATTTAAATCAGACCCGTCTCATTTCTTACCTGGTCACAGTGTGGGCTTCCTTACTGGTCCCAGCACTTCAGCACCTCTGAGTCCTCCCTACTGCCATCAGGCCTATTTATGCAGCCAGCAAAAATTAATCATATCACACTTTTGGTTAAAGCATTTAAAGGATCCACTTGATTGGCTTTGGGAAGAGAAATGGAAGTGAATCTCCTAAGTGGTTTTTACAAAATATGGACACCAGCCCCACTACTTACTCTCCATCCTTACACATGTTGTGGTTCGGAGGTTCAGAGAAGAGAGATTTATAGCAGATCTTATTTCAGGGTAGGTGGATATCGGCATGTTTTAAACATTCCCCAGATAATTCAGTCATTCAGCAAGATGTATTTGGTTGATGCTATATACCAGGCTTTGTGCTGAGTACTGAGAAAATAATAGTGAACAAGACAGTCCCTGCCCTTGTGGAGTTGATGGTCTCTTGGAAGAGATAGATATTAATCAAATGATCCCATACCAAAAAAATGAAACCAACAAAAACAAAACCCCACAATTACCAGCTGTGAATTATGCAGGAATTATTATGCAGGAAAAGTAATCAATTCCTTTCCCTTTCCCTCTGCCACCCACCCTATGGTGTGAATCAGCATATCAAACAAAGCCTGTCAGGAGCTAATCTCCTCCCACTGCCTCCTATATACTTCTAGATTTACCGAAATGCTGAACTGCATAAATTGTTCCTCTGTTTGGAAAACCCTTCCCTTTCTCCCTTGACTAATTTCTGTCTTACTCTGCTGCATTCGAAGCAAACCAGTAGAATACCAGGCTCATGGAAGGATTTTCTGAGGATTGGACTACGTCAGGTGATAACTCCCGGGCAAGCAGAGATGAGCTAGCTGAGTAGAGGAGCCAGGCACATTTGAACATGGGCTACTGGCAGCAGGGCTGTGTTAGCCACTTTGGAGGCAAAGGGCCTGAGCCAACATACCCAACCTTCAAAACACAAATCAAGTGTCACCTCCTCCAGGAAGCCTTTGCTGAGCTCTCCCAGGATGAACTAATTGTTCTTTCCTGGGTTCTCATTGCACCCATGCTGACCTCTCTTTCAGTGATAGGCTAGAGCCAGCTCATTCCAGCTTTGAAAAGCTGTTTAATATTCAGGAATATTACAAGTCCGTTTTTAAACCATTGGTAACTTGAAATCAGCTGTGATGGGAGTATTTACACCACCATGGAAATCAGCAAATGACAAATCAGGGGGGTTTTGTTTGTTTGTTTGCTTTTGAGCATCAATTTACCAGCATATCACTGCCTGTGTCTCAAAATGCATCTCTACACTGTATTGTAGTGATTACTCCCATGTGAGAGACAAATTCTTTGTAACGACTTCATTTAGCAAATATTTTTTGATATTTATCACTGTGCACCTGAGACTAGCAAAATGCTGAAGGGATTTACAGTGAAGAACAAACAAACATGGTCCCTACTGTTATGGAGCTTACAATCTAGCAGATATGACAGAATGTAAACAAAGAACTGTGTGCTTACAAATTGAGCTGGGCTGCTTTGTTGTAGAACATACTGGCAATGAGTGGCGGTGGACATAGAATACTATGCTACTTTAACAAGGTGGTCCAGGAGGGCTTCTCTGAGGAGGTGACATTTCCAGTGAGCACTGAAGGATGAGAAAGAGATGATCAAGGGGAGAACCAGGGAATCAGTGTTCCAGCCAAAGGGATGAGACCACACAAAGAATGAGCTAGGCTGTTTGAAGGACAGTATGGTCAGTTTTGTGGAATGGTGTGAAAGGTAATTTTATGTGTCAACTTGACTGGGCCACTGAGTGACCAGATCAAACATTATTTCTGGGTGTGTCTATGAGGATGTTTCCAGATGAGATTAGCATTTGAGTGGGTGGACTCAGATAAGTAGCTTATTTGCCCTCCCTAATGTGGGTGGGCATCACCCAATCTGCTGAGGGTGTGAATAGAATAAAAAAGGGAAAAGGGAGGAGTCCTTCCCTTCTTGCCTGCCTGCTTGAGCTGGGACATCAGTCTGTTGGTATTCTTCTGCCCTCAAACTGGGATTTACACCATCGGCTCCCTGGTTCTCAGGCCTTCGGACTTGGACTGGAATTACACCACTGGCTTTCTGGGGTCTTCAACTTGCAGACAGCAAATTATGGGACTTCTCAGCCTCAATAAGATCACATGAGCCAATTCCTCACAATAAATCTCCTTTTATATATGCATATATACACACACATACATATATACAGCTATATAGGAGATATATATTTATCCTATTTATATACACACATATGTAGGAGATACATATATATCCTATCGGTTCCTATTTCTGTGAAGAATCCCTGACTCATACAGATGGCAAGAGTGTGGGTTGAGTGATCCAGATGACGTGACAAGGTAATTAGGACCAGATGTGCACAGCCTTGAGGACATGATGAGGACCCTGGACTAAATTATAGCCAACAAAATGTTTAAACAAGGGGGTAATGTTATCTGATTGACATTTTTATACAGTCACTCTTGCTTTTGTTTGGAAGACCAGAGTAGAAGTAGAAGCCCATTTGCTGCAGTAGTCTAGGTAAGAAATTATAAAATGAAGGGCTGGCAGTGAAAAAGGTGGGTGGTAGACTTCTCTGGTGGCACAGTGGCTAAGAATCCGCCTGCCAATGCAGGGGACGGGATCGATCCATGGTCCGGGAAGATCCCACGTGCTGTGGAGCAACTAAGCCCATGTGCCACAACTACCAAGCCTGTGCTCTAGAGCCGGAGAGCCACAACTACTGAAGCCCGCGGGCCCTAGGGCCTGCGTGCTGCAGCTACTGAGCCCACATGCCGCAACTACTGAAGCCCGTGCACTCTAGGGCCCATGCTCCGCAACAAGAGAAGCCACCGCAGTGAGGAGCCTGTGCACCACAACGAAGAGTAGCCCCCGCTTGCCGCAGCTAGAGAAAGCCTGCGCCCAGCAACGAAGACCCAACGCAGCTAAAAAATAAAAATAAATAAAAATATTTTTAAGTTAAAAAAAATGTTTTAAAGACTTAAAAAGAAAAGAAAAAAGTTGAGTGGACTTGACATATATTTTGCAGTTTGAGTCTACAAGACTTGCTGATGATTGAACGTTAGGGGAGGATGGGCTGGTGAAGGAAAGAGGACCCAAGGGCAGAAATTGTTTACATTCATCTCCATATCCTCAGCCCCTAGATTGGGCCTGGCACATAGTAGGTGTTCAGAAACCGGGTGTTGAATAAATGCAGCCATTCTATGAGCTGAGCTCTGTGCCCTATCACTATCACCTTGCTTCACACAGGGCCTCTACGAGCCCATATACTACTTTGTGCAAATTAGAATAAAGTGTCCCTTTCTCCAGGTGGACCCTGTCCATCACCAGGGTGCACAGATTGATGAGCAGAGTGTGGGCTACATTTCAGCCCCCACTTACCCCCTCAGTTGGCACCCTTGTGCACTGCATAGTCTGTAAAACCACATATGGCAGCCCTGGCTTAACATCCCTGGGAGACGGTTTTGTGAAATTAATCCTAGTATTCATGGGGAGAATTTGAGGTCCAGGGAAAGGAAGCTTCCTGCCTGGGGTCGCCAGAGCTGCTGCTGTGACTGAGATTCAAACCTTTGCCCTCTTAATCCCTGTGGGCTCTTCAGCTTTGGAGCCACACTGTCTCTTCCAAATCACTCAGCCCATCAATAAAGAGCTAAACTCAAAATGGTAACTTTGCTTCCTTGAGTTTCTCATCTGTCTCAGTTACTATTGTTAGAGTATTTTACATTTACATAGCATCCAATATGTGCTCGGTGCCTTACAAAATACGATAAAGGAATGTGAAACAAAAGGACCTTGATTTTTTTTTTAACAGAATAAATAAGGAATGGCTGGTTTAAAGGGCCCTTAGCTCTTGGATTAAAATAAACTGTGGTATATTGGTTTAAGGTGATGCTGTAAGCAATACAGAAGAAAATATGCCCATGTGCAAGCTGTTTTTCCTTTGCATGCCTGACCAGAAGAAGAGAGGATATTGGAGCAGCTGGCTTCAGAAATATAAACAAGGGGGATGGGGCGTTAAGGACATAAGGAGGAGAAACACCCTAGAGCAGGAAAAGAATCCTCCCTTTAAGAAATAATAGCGTTTAACACTTAGGTGCTTAATGTGTGCAGGAGCTGTGCTAAGCCCTTTATATGCCTGATCTGAGTCAATCCTCACACAACCCTACAAGGTATCGTCTATTATTACCGTCATTTTAGAGTGGAGGCAGCTGAGAGCCAAGACTGTGCAGATAATAACTGACAAACCTGACATTTGAACCAAGACAACCTGGCTCTGGAGTCTGAGCTCTCAACCACTAAATTACATCACCTCTCATTCACAATCTCCTGATGCCAGGTCCCCCTCTTTTAGTAGTGTGACCCTTCGGAATCCTTGAGTAACTAATAGAGGATATCTGGTCCTCGGACTCTTGGAGATTCCATGTTGCCTGTCTGTTCAATGATTAGGGCTTGGTCATCTACAGCCTAGCTTCAAAATGGACAATTTGAACAAGGCATATATAAGAGAAGAACTCTGCTGGGGACATTTCACAGTCTCCTTGGAGTTTCAATATCCTCCTAATATAATACTATAATTACCCAGATGGCATGGATGGTGGAGGAGAAAATGTTATTAGGAAAGAGGGACTAAATGAGCCTGCCCCTTGGAAATGTGGGCCCTATTGGTCCCTCCTAACTTGAGAATTCTTTCCTTCAGTGACCTGCAGCCAATAAATGCAGAAGGATCCAAATTTTATTGGGCTTTTGGGCACTTGGTTCCTTCCCTCATGACTAGCATCAGTAAGTGCTACTATCTAGAACTGTATCAGTCTTGGGTGTCAACTGGAGGAAAAATAAGACTTTTTAGGACAATAGGAGGGCAGAGTATCAACCAGACAGCTCCTATGTGATTCATGAGGAAAACATGACAGAGGACTCTGATGAGCAACAATGACTTCAGACCCCAAGCCTTAGTTAGGAGCCCAGAAAAATCTCCCGGCTCTAATTGAAACCACCTTTAAAAGGGCATGGCAGGGCTTCCCTGGTGGTGCAGTGGTTAAGAATCTGCCTCCCAATGCAGGCAACACGGGTTCGAGCCCTTGTCCGGGAATATCCCTCATGCTGCGGAGCAACTAAGCCCGTGCGCTACAACTGCTGAGCCCGCATGCCACAACTACTGAAGCCCGCGCACCTAGAGTTGGTGTTCCGCAACAAGAGAAACCAGCGCAATGAGAAGCCTGCGCACCGCAACAAAGAGCAGCCCCTGCTCACCGCAACTAGAGAAAACCTGCACTTAGCAACGAAGACCCGACGCAGCCAAAAATAAATAAATAAAAATAAATACCTTTATTTTAAAAAAAAGGGCATGGCAGCAACTATTTTTTTTTTGGTTGACTGTCTGCTGTGAGGTCACATATCTGATGCTGTAATCCAACAGCAAGCTGTGCCAGTACCTCCAACACACACACACACACACACACACACACAACACACACACACGACACACACACACGCACACACAATTAGCTTTCCTGCACCAAGCCTATTCTACCCGCCTCTTGACCTCAAGGCTTGTCCGGCTAAACTATCCAAAACCACAATGTCACTTGGAGGGAAGGGCTAGGTCATATTATGTCCATATTCATCCTGATCTGAGGGCAACTTGACTCCTTGGAGCTATAATTGAGAAAATAGTGTAATAACTTCTGTCACTTAGAATTTCCTGGCTCAGCTCTAACTGAGCCAGATATTTACAGCTGGGCTTTAGGTTCCAATGCAACACCATCTGTGCCTTGATTTTAACATTCTCAATACCTACCTCAGGATGTACAGCAAGACACCTCCCACCCCAGGGTGCCATTGGGAACCCCTGGCATGCACAGCACAGAGGCTGTGCTGACCGCTGACTTAGAAGACAAGGCGGTGTGTGTAATAGAACAAACATGAGATCAGGATGGGGAAACTTTCTACTGCTATAAAGCATGTAACCTTGGATAGTCACCAAACCTCAGTTTCCTCACCTATAAAATGGAGACCAACCAAGGCCACCTGCGTCATTGGGTTATCGTGAGGATTAAGCATATAATGGATGGGAAATGGTTTGGTAAACGCTAGAGAGGCAGCAAGGAAAAGGGACGTACACATTACACAAAGTTTTGCTCATAAGGGACAGGGGTGAGTAGGGAACAAAGAGATTTTTTAAATTGCAACACGAATTCTTTTTTCCCTTAGCAGAGTAGTAGGGGCAGAGTGACCCTTTTACAAAATTTCCTTCCCGGCATACAGTCCCTCAGCCCCAGACTCTTTCCCATGGCCCCATAGCACTCAGAGTCATGATCCCTTATCCACAACACCCAGCACAGTGCCTTGCATACAGTAGAACTTGCTAAATATTAGCTAAACAATCATCTTTTCTACTCAGCCGTAGAACACCAAGAATTTGGCTAGACAAGTCACAAAGAGTTACATTCTCAGGGATAACCTAGAATTGGTAACCTGGCCCCTCATCTAGGGCAGTGGGACCCCAAATCGGCTTACTCAAATCAAGAAAGCAAGAAGCCCATTTCCACATAAACAGAACTTGTTGCACTCCAAACTGCCATGCTATTTCACATCTCCCTTCCTTTGTACATGTTCTCCCCTCTGCCTGGAATGCCCTTTCTCTCCTTCCTCCATCTCCACCAGGATCTAACTTGTGTCACCGCCACAAAACTTCCCCAACTTCCCTAGACTAACAAGTCACTTCTGCCTCGTCTGTCCCATGAGCTCTCACACCGCTTGGCTGTAGTACTCCCGACCCAATCATAATGATTTACGTGCGTCTCTACCCCACCAGCACGAGTGTCGTAACTAAGCACAATGCATGGCACATGGGCCCCGCCCTTGCTTATTGGATGAACTTGTCCTCTCTCTGTCCTTTTAGGCAGGTCTGGTAATGCAGAGCCAAGGGTAGAATCAGAGGAAATCAAGTAACCGGCAACTTTCCTTTACACTCTCCTTCCTCAAGAACACTTTCGCAGACAGCCCCCTCACCCCCACCTAATTCCTTTACCTCCAGAAATAATCTTGCAAGGCATATGATGAATTGCCTGGGAGTAGGCAGAACTTCAGCAAGAGTAATTCTGCTTTACTCGGTCCCTCTACCCACCCTTAGCCTGGTTCATATTGGTTAAAGTTCTCTGAAGAATAGCTTGGTTTAAATCCTGGCTCTACCAATTACTGGACAACTTTAAGCAAGTTATTTAATCTTTCTGTGCCTCAGTTCTCTGATGCATAAAATAATAATAGTAGTGACATCACAGAGGTGGGCAAGTGTTGTGAGAACCAAATGGTACATTCTATGTAAAGCACCCAGCTCTTGGCACATAATAAGCACTCCCTAAACAATAGCTGGTTTGTAACAGTCCAATCTTAGACATGACAAGCCCATTCTATTGAAAACTTCAGAAGGCTGGATTTGTTCCAAGACATCCTGGGCAGAAAGGGGGCACTGGGGCCACTCTGGAGTTCCACCTGGAGGCTCAGACAACTGGTCTCATCGACCTTTGATTCTAATCTGGATCCATCACTCCCCAGCCATGGCCCTTGCCTAAGTGGCTCATCTTCCCAAAGCCTGATGTCCCCAGTAGGGCTAACAGTACTGAACTGCCTCACAAGGGGGTGCCGAAAAGATCAATTTGTGTTAGCAAAGTGCTTTGGAAAATGTAACATGCTAAATATTAATGGGTATCTCTGAGTGTCGGGAAATGTGCAATCTGAACTCTGCTCAGGGCAGCTGAAGGTGGGGAGAGCAATTCTGGGCAGCCCGATTGCCACATCCTCGGCCTAACTGGGAGGTGGTACTGATGGAGTGAGTGCAGAGAGCATCTGGGGGTTGGGCTCCACTGCACAGTGACCGCTCTGGAAGGAAGGATATTCTGAGGAAGCACCTAATCCACAAATCGACAGAAACCCAGGGTAGGTTTTGGGCAAACCCAGAAATATCCTCAGGCTCTCTTTACAAAGAGCAAACACAAGTCCGCCTGCCGATGCAGGAGACCCGGGTTGCTTGCTGTTCTCTCTTTCATGACTCAATTCTGGAGGGGACAGCACTGTGAGGACGTCAACCCTCTGAATTCTCGCCATGTTCTCAGCCTCCCAAACCCCACGCATAGAGATAAACAGATTTTTTGTTAATCTTAGCCAGAACTCTCAGTGCAAAATCTTTAGTGTGACAAGACAGCAAAGACTCTGCCCCAGACCTTGCTGAACAGCTCTGGAGTAAGGCATCCTTTAGGACCCTGCTCAACTGTCACCTCTTCCAGGAAGACTTCTTAGATCTAACTAGGTTGAGTTGAAAGCTCCTCTTTACGGCTTCTGTAGTGCTTCGTAATTGTTCCTGTAAGTGCGTGCAGGAGATACTGTCAGTGCTCTGCTCACATCCTATCGAAGCCATCATTTCTACACACCCATAGCTTTCTATTGCCTAGGGCCATGCATGTGCATAGCCAGAGGTCAGGGCAGACTAGAGGGTGGGAGTCAACGGGCAAATACCCCAGATTCTCAGCCTCAGATGGGGCAGCACTGGGATAGCTTCCACACTAGCTGTGAGACATCCCCAGTGGGACTGAGCCCCCTTTGCCCTCAGCAGTAACATGTTCATTAACACACCCGGTATTGGTTTTCTTTACTTCCCCATTTCAGCTTCAGCTCCTCTACTGGTCCTTCTCGGATTGCCACCTGGGACAGCTTCTGGGGCACCCGGCTTAACACAAGGTACTTACCCTGCTGTAGGAACATTATCTGTTTGTGTTTTACTTTCTCACCAGACATAAGCAACCTAAGGGAAGAGACTGTCTATTTCATCTTTTTTACCCTCAACGTTTTGCCTCATGCCTGGTACATAAGTGCTCAGTAAGTATTTGCTGAATGAATGAACGAGTCCAGTAAGGAATCCTGTCCCAGGGCTTGGAAGGAAAGCAAATACCTGTAATAACTGAACCTTCCAGATGTGGTCAAAACTTGCTTGCACACCTGGTGGGAGCGCCCCCAAGAGCCCTGCATGCTTCCTGTCACTCTGGCCCCAGGGAGTTCAGCACATGCTGTAGGACAGCGGCTTCTGCCTATATAACAGCAAATGCTCCTTTCTCCTCATGCCAGCTCCTCAGGCCTCCTCTCTCTTTTCTGCTCTTCACATTAAAAAACAACAACAACAACAACAAAACTGGTTGGCTATTTTTTATGACTTTTCTGCAGTGCTGCCTTTCTTCCTGATTTTTTTACTTTCTCAGTGCTAAAAGAAAGGGAGAAACATGAATATGTAAGAATAATGTCGAAAAAGCTAAAGCCAGAGAAGGAGTCAGTGCTCCGGGAAAAACTAAAAGCAGTCAAAGGGACTCAATACCCATGTTTGCAGGAGAACATTAAGAAAAGGCTAAGCCACTGTTGGCAGAAAGTGTGGGAATCTGCGGGTGACAGAGACAAGGAGGTCAAACTAGTCCATGTTTGTTTTTTCTCACCTTCTCCAGTCTTTACAAAGGTGTTCGAACTAGAAATGGTACGAAAATCAATATAAGAATGCATAGAATTCCAGCAGAAGGAAAGCACCTAAACAATTTACGGTGAGGGCACATCATACAAATTCAACTATTGGCATTTGGGGAAAGAGAGAAATAGAGACAAAGAGAGCAAGAGAGAATGGGCAAGCAAGTACAGTTTAAATAGTCTAGCACATTCTGCTTGCCTTTCCACCCACTGAGCATATGCCCCAGTATGAACATGAAATGGGAGACAGTAAAATAATCACTAACATTAATTGAAATACTACGTGCCAGGTGCTAGTCTGAGGACCTCATACGCGTTAATGAATTTGGTCCTCAGTATAACCCTATGAGACCGGTATGTATTGTTATTATCCCACTTTACAGACGAAGAAATGGATGCATAGAGAGGTTGAGTAACTTGCCTATAGTCACATAGCAAGTGGTAGAACCAGAATTCAAAATTAGACAGTCTGGCTCCAGCACTCACTAGACTTGGTTCCCAAACACTTCCTATAAGAAAAGCATCTAAGGGGCTGAGAGTGAGTCGGGTAGTCAGAGATCCATATTTTTCATACTAGGGGGTTCCTAATGCAAACAAACCAATTCGTTGGGTGCAGAACTACAGAATCAGTGATTTGTTGCAGTGCTAAGGATATTCAAGGAAAATTCCAATATGTCACTTTTTAGCTTTCTATGCTGACTTGAGAATGTAACCTTCATGCTAGATGTGCATCCTTTGTGCCTGCAATTTGTCTAGGTCCCTAAGCCTAGGAGGAAAATTCTCGCAGACAACTGAAAGAATTTGCAATCTCAGAGTCACCATCAAAATCTCTGAGAAATCATAAAAATTAGGAAATGCCACAGGATTTCAAATGAGAAACTGGGCTCCTTTTCAAAAAGATTGGACTTGTTTTGAGAAACTATAGGCAAGAACACTGGATGCTACTAGGAATGGCTACTAGAATAGGTTTTCGAGGAGACTAACTCATTTGTTCACTCCACAAATATTTATTTGGTACCTGTTATGTGTCAGGCCCTATTCTTGGCACTGGGGATATAACAGGAACAAAACAGATAAAATCCATGCCTTTGTAAGCTTACATTCTACTAGGAGAATGTCAGTTAATAAATATAAAGATAATTTCAGGTAGTTATAAATGTCATTAAGTAAATAAGGCAGGATAAGAGGATGACAACATCTCTCTGCACAAGTGGCAATGGGGCAGAGACTGGGTGAAGTGAGGGATCAAGCCATGGGGAGGACCAAGGGACGGGGTTCCTGAGATGGAACACCCAGTGTAGAAGTCCTAAGATAGCAACTAGCAGGTTCGAGGCAAGAAGGTCTGTGTGGGGACTTCCCTGGTGGCGCAGTGGTTAAGAATCCGCCTGCCAATGCAGGGGACACGGGTTCGAGCCCTGGTCTGGGAAGATCCCACACGTCACGGAGCAACTAAGCCCATGCGCCACAACTGCTGAGCCTGCGCTCTAGAACCCGCGAGCCACAACTACTGAGCCCGTGTGCCACAACTACTGAAGCCTGAGCACCTAGAGCCCATGCTCCCCAACAAGAGAAGCCACCGCAATGAGAAGCCCGCGCACCGCAACAAAGAGTAGCCCCTGCTTGCCGCAACTAGAGAAAGTCCACGTGCGGCAACAAAGACCCAACACAGCCAAAAATAAATAATAAATTAGTTAATTAAAAAAAAAGAAGGTCTGTGTGATCAGAGTGGAAAAGTGTACATTCACGCAGGCAAAGAGGGGTGGCCAGTGTCGGGCCACACACGATCCTACAGGCCACTGTAAGGACCTCGGGTCTATTTCTGTGTGTGATGGGAACTTTGGAGGGTTTTGAGCAGGAAAGTAATGTGATCTGATTTTTTTTTTAAAGAGAGAACTCTGGCTGCTGTGTAGACACAAGAACAAACCATCTCTACTCTCTTCATTGGAAGTAACTAACTTTTCCTCTGTATTTGTACACCATTTAGCCCATGTCTTGATGATAGCGTTTGTTTTACTCTTTTGTGTGTCTCCCCGCTGGCCTGTGATTTCCTAGGAGACAAAAATATGAGTTTATTTGTCCTTGTCCTTCCTTCCACCTCAGTTACCCCTGTGGAGCGTTCATGTTCCCCGGCACACATGTGGCCATGTACACACAATGCCTAGGACAGTGCTGAGCAAATAAAATGCTCGATAAACCCCCAAAATGACTAACATTACCATCAGGCAGGTTTCAACTGAAAAGGAGGAAATTTTGAACACAGAAGTCAAAAAATTGAACGCTCTGCCTTCAAAACTAACAAAGTTCCCTATTAGAGAAGATACTCAAGACCTCCAATCTTTTGCAGGGAATGTGGTAGCCTGGCAACTACATCTTCCAGTGGGTGATCGCGCCTTTTAAAGATCTTTGGAACTCTGAGGTTTTGTAATTCTAACAATACTGGTTAAGTCATGAAAAATAAAATGATCTGGTCCATACGAGAGTCTGCGTGATCCACCCCAAACAAGTCATGGTCACACTTTCATGGATGTTCTCATTCTCCCTGCCTAGAGACACCTTGATGAGCCTGGTCAACTTGGCCAACTCCTTTTCACCCATCAAGACTCAACCAAATGTCCTTTTGTGTTGGCTTATGCTCTGATTTAGTAAGATGACAGATGAAGTACTGTGTGTGTTCTGGGCACCACAGTTTAAGGGGAATGTAGACAAATTGGGGCATGACCATGTGAGGCTAACCAGAGACTGAGGGGTCTGAAAAACCAAATACTATAAGAAATGGCTAGAAGCACTTAGACGATTTCCTCTAGAAAAAAGAAAGACTGAGGTGGAATGGGGGCGGTGGGATGGAAGGCATGACAGCCCTCTTCAAGTAGTGAAAGGAATGTCATAGGACACAGGGAGAGCCTTACTGTGTGTCGTCCAGAAGGCAGGTATAGGACCAAAGGGATGTAATTAAAAGGAGGCAGATTTCTGTCCCGCTTAAAACCCTCTCAACACCCAGCCCCGGGCCTTTCCTGTGGTAGGAACACAACGTGTTTTAATTGGATTGGAGTTCAACAACTAAATAGGCTCACAAAGCTTCTAGAGCAGCCCTCTAGAAAGTCATGGAAAGTAGTCCTGCTGAAATGATGTTAGACTGGATTAGACCAGAAAAGGCAAAAAGCATTCACGTTAAGTCTCAGCCGTGAACGCTGTTTGGCACTGGCTGCCCGAAACACTGGTGAGAACATTTTGAGGCTGCATCTCTGCTTGGCAAACAAGTGTGTGGATGCCAATAGGCAATGTCTGCTGTGGGTAGAGGAGTAGGGAACAGCAGCAAGAATGCCAGCCCCGACATTGAAAGACGCTTTCAACGCTTCAATTGTGTGTTCCTCTGTTGCTGTAGCCTTGTATAGTGGGCTTTTGGTGGCTCGGGTAACATAGCAGGTATGAACTTCAGTAAAGTGTCATTCAGTCTGCCAAATGGGTACACGTTGTTGTATTCTGCAAGGTCCACATGGAGCCTCCACCCATGGGCCCCGTGGCTTTCAGATCTGCTCAGTGACCTGGGGCAGCCAGCATCGATACTGTTTGCTTCCTTAGAAGGAACGGTATTGATCTATTGGGCTGTGAAACCTGCTCTTGGGTCGTCTAGTTCCTTGTCTTCAGTGGCCATTTCAAAGTCCCCTAGACACTCCACTTCTATTTGGCTTGGCCTCCAGCTAACAACCTACTGATGCTGGGCATCACTGAGCAGCCCCCGCTTAATCAGTATGACCCTCCTTTTTCACCTTCAAACAAAGCCACGTTGAACGCCTACCTCTTAGGTGCCAGGAACAACGCTGGGCACGTGGCACAAGGCTGGCTCCAAATCTCAGTCCGGTGTAGACAACTGAAAAACAGACAGATTACCAAGTCTGATACAGGCAATACCGGCAAAGGAAAGTGAAGCTGCGGCTAGGTGAAAGCACAGGAGGGGAGCTGAGCTCTGCTGGGGCGTGGCGGGGGCTTGCTGTCTGCTGCTGGGTGTGCCTTGAGAGAAGGCTCGGCAGAGGAGGGCGGTGAGCCCTGAAGAATGAGTAAAGATCCCTCCTAAAGCAATTAGTACACTGCTGTAGTTTGGAAGTCACCTCCAGTGACCTGGCAAGGGCTCTAAAGATTGATCGGCAAAGTGTGAGATCAGGGCCAGGGCTGGACAAATTGTGAGGAAGATAAAGTCTGGCATTTCCCTTCCTCTGGACCCTCTCCTTCAGACATGGACACACTGCCTCAGGCCCAGGAGACCATCCCTTCCACTGACCTCAGCCCATCCCCGAAGAGGGCACTCTGAACGCTCATGCTGCCCCTTCACATGCAGGACTTGCCCATTTAGGGTTCTACTTGGGTCCTACCTCATGTGAATCCTGCCAAGCTCCGCAACACCTGGGTTCCTGCCGTCAGAACTAATCTCCCCCACCAGGTTTGTAGCGGTGTTATTCACAACAGCCAAAAGGTGGAAGCAATCCAAGTGTCCATCTACGGATGAAAGGATAAACCGAACATGGTATAGACATACGATGGAATATTATTCAGCTTTAAAAAGGAAGGAAAATCTGACACACACTACAACGTGGGTGAACCTTGAGGACATAGTGCTAAGTGAAATAAGCCAGGAGGACAAAAGCTGTATGATTCCATTTATACGAGGTACCTAGAGTAGTTAAATTCATAAAGACAAAGTAGAATGGTGGCTGCCAGGGGCTGGGGGAAGAGAGAATCGAGAGTTGTTGTTTAATAGGTACAGACTTTCAGTTTTGCAAGACAAAAAAGTTCCAGAGATTGGTTTCACAAGAATGTGAATGTACTTAACACAACTGAACTATATACTTAAAAATAGCTAAAAGGATAAATTTTATGTTTATGCCTTTTACCACAATTAAAAAATTTTTTCATTACAAAAACAAACAGAAACAAGACAAACAAACAAACAAGCCTGATCTTCTCCAGAACCGAGCACATGCTCTGAGGGAGCTGGCCTTACAAGTCCTTTCATCCCACAGCCTCTGATTCTCTGATCTCTGCCAGTTCAGCCAGCAAACTGATTGTGCTAAGTGGGTGATAACAGGATAAAGTGATGCTCCTCCCAGTTAAAATACTGTGCCATTGATTCTTCCGGAAATCTTTACTGGAAGCCAAGGGTCACGATTAGCGGAGAGACCTTAGAAACTGCGGCGGCTCATGCAGGGAGAGGTTTTGAGCTCCACCAGAGGAAACCCATGTTTGTCTTCATCACCGCTTTACCCCAACCCTTGGCACTGGGCCTGGGGCTTAGGACACTCTCAAAATGATTTTATTTTCCCCAGTAACAGTGAATGAATAAATTAATAAGTAAATGAAGCTGGGCCCTTTAAATGACACAAAGTAGGCAGGCATCTTATGGGAAATGGTGTATTTTCTACTTGTGTGCTGAACAAGTTGGTCTTGTCTGCTGACACCCCATCTTTTGGAGGAACTACCTCTCCCTCATTCCTGTGGCCTGAAGGACTGTCAACCACTGTGTCCTTCCCCATGGGCCACAGGGGTGGGCACGTGACCCAGGCTGAGCCAACTATCGTACTTCGTCCTTTAGACCCACTGACTGGTCCTGATGTGGGCACAGAACCCAACCAGAGTCAGTGAAAATCCTTGCATGAGATTTGCATGCAACACAAAGATAAAAAGGGCCTCTCTTCCTTTCAGCTTGCAAGTCAGTAGCCATCCTTCCCACAAACTGGAGAGATCCTGCCTGAGGATGAAGCCATTGAAGCAGGGCCCAAAGCTGGAGGAAAAGAGACAGAATCCTGACTTCAGTATTTTAACCCCTGGGTGCAGCTGTGCTTAAAGCCAGATGCTCTCCAGAACTTCCCAATTATGGGAGCCAATTAAAATTTTTTTTTCCTTAAGATTGTTTGAATTGGGTTTATGGACCTTGCAACAAAGAATCTTGACAAATATAATCCTTTCATTTCAGTTTGAGTGTTTTCCATATGTGTTTCACCTTATGACATTGACTATTTTTAAGAGTCCACAGAATGTATTCTGCACATCTTTGTATGCAGTGCACCAAGACACAGCATACAAACCCAGAGAGAAAGAATTAGAAAAGCCAGTGTTTGTCCTAAGGGACATTCTAATGGACATGAAGGGTTGGGGGAAGGGAAGAATGTCATTTAACTAGCTTTTTAAAAGTATCTGCTATGTGCCATAAATGTGGTACATACTTATTTCACAGATAATTGTGGTTCATCATCACCAACCCTAAAAATAAGGTATTATTCTACCCTACAGATAAAATATGGTTCAGAGAGGGTAAACAATTTGCCCAAGACTACCCAGCTATTAAAGAGGTAGAACACGTTTTCAAACTCAAGCTTCCGACTCCAAGGTCAGTGGCCTTGCCACAGTGCAAACCTGCCACTCGGACAGGAGATAAGACGATCTCAAGGAAAGGATAAGGAAAGTAGAGGCATCTGTTCATTGGTCCATTCAGCAAATACTCGTTCAGTGTTTGCTATTCACTAATGTCTGTGACAATACTTATTAAACTAGTGTACAGCACATAAGTGTAAAATACCATCAACATGTGCAAGGCACTAGGCTGGGCACTATAGAAGGGGTGTGTGTGTTTGTGAGTAAACAGCATGTTCCTCAGGGGCGTACAATAGAGTAGACCTAGAAATATTGCATGGCAAGGTATGATTAATGGCATAAGGTTGGTTCAAAGTGCTGTGAGTGTTCTGAGCAGGAAATGCTCAGACCTGACTGAGGGAGCCGGAAAGACTTCACCAAAAAAAAGTACATTAGGTAAGTGCAAATAAATGTATTGCTTAGGATGTGTATACTCAAGTGCTGATGGGATTTTGGAAGGACTGGAAAAGAAAAGAAGGAGAGAAGGAAGGAATGGAGGGAGGGAAGATAGAAGAGCCAGGAGAGAAGGACAGGGAAGAAAGAAAAGAATGAAAAAGGAAAAAAGAAAGGGACAGAGGGAAGGAGGGATAAGAAAGGAGGCACGTGGGCAGACAGGCACTTAGTCCTGGGGCTGTGGCCTGGGTAGCAGGACACGGAACAGGGGTTCTCCTAAGCTTTCTTTCACAGACACGGTTAGGGCAAGATGTCTTCTCGGTTACTCACTCGACCATTCTACTGATCTCTGCAAAATAACTCAAATTTTTACTTAATCCTGTAACCCTTACATTTTAAAACAGGAGGAACCTTGTAATTCCAAAATTCTAAAGGTATTTAACTTGAATGGAACAAGAAGCATTTGGGGAGCTTGCTCTAATGCAGACCCCTAGACACTGTCCCCAGAGATTTGTTTTCCACAGCACTGGTTTGAGTCCAGGGAATTTGCATTTTTAAAAGCCACTCCGATGAATCTGATGCAAGTGTTCTGAGGACCACATTTTGAGAAACATTGGAGTTTAACCCTATTGTTTCACAGGTAAAGAAGTAATAGAGCCCCAGAGAGGTTTAAAGACTTGTGCGAGGTCACACATCTAATTAGTGAAAGATCCAGGCCCAGATCAGGTCTATGGACTCTTAGTCCATTGCTTTTTTCCCATTAGCCTTAATTGCTCTCCAGCTCAGAATTTGCCCTAAATATTGATACTGTAGGAGGGCAGATCAGACCTCAGTTGCCAGGAACATCCATATGGACCATACTCTGAGAACCACAGCTCTGAGTCATCTCAGGGTACAAGATTTCAAAGCTAGCTTCTCCCAGATCCCAGTGTTAACTTGAACATAGTAAGCACTAAATATATATTTGTTGACTTGATAAATCCTTAGCTGGAATATAAAAAAGAAAAAGAAAAAAGAGGTTTAGTGAATCTTCTCAAGCACCCTCACGTGGCATCTCGTTCCCATAAGGTTGTCCTTGATTCAAGCTAATTTAATGAGTATTAATTGAGCACCTACTACTTTCAAGGCCATGTGCTTTGGGAAAACAAAAGTAAAAGTCAGTTTTTCTATTCTTATGTGTGACACAAGAGAGACGGGTTGGAGGTGTGTTCAAAAAAAGAAGTATCTATTCAGGGAAATCAGAGTACACTTTATCTAGATTTCTTTTGAAAGGAATCTTAAAGGCTGAGTAGGATGTTAATAGATGAAATATGAAGGGAAGGTGGTCCAGATGGGATTCATCTCATTGGCAGCAAGATGTGGAAGAAATAGAAAACAGCCCACTTTGGCTGTATCTTGGGCACCAACGAGAGAGTAAAGAGATTATAAGACGGGGAAGATAATGGAAAGACCCTGTTGTGGAAGAATTAGATTTTGCTTGAAAAATCTGGACTAAATCTGAAACATATTGAGAAATCATTGAAAATATTTGACTGCTTTGAAGTTTTAGGAAGATGTTTTTGATAAAGGTGTGTAGGGTGATCAGAAGCTGGGGTATGCAGGAGGCAAGAAGACCAACTGGGAAGAGAGTCAGTTTGAGAGAGAGGTACTAAAGGTCAAGAAGCAGCTAGAGGCAAAAGTGCAAGCTCATGGCAGCCGGCTGGCTGTGGGGTATAAAAGAGAGAATGATATGGATGACTCTAAAGTTTCAAACTTGGTCAAAGGAATAATCAGATATAGGGGAATAGGGAAGCGAGGTTGATCCGGCTTGGGCGGTGGTGGTGAAAATCTTGGTGTTAACATGTTAAGATTAAAGCTTCATAGACAACATACAGCTACCTGGCAAAAAGCTAGTAATGCTGGAGTTGGAGGTGAGGAGACAGGTGTCAGGTAGGAGTGTAGAGGAATCATCCACATAGATGTGATCATGGAAGCTACTGGAACGGGTGAGAACAATGAGATATAAATTATAAAGGGAGAATAGTGAAGAGGGCTATAATGGTTATATGTTTCCACTGCAAATAACAGAAAGTTCTACACATTATGATTTAAATAATACAAGGAATTTCAGGCTGAGCACAAGATCCCTGGAGCACTGCCCTGTTACCTCACCACCAACCAATCAGAAGAAAGTAACCCACTCTGTAGCCCTCACCCTAAATTTTGCCTATTAAAAACTTCTCCCCCCAAACCATCAGGGAGTTCGGGTTTTTTTGAGCATAAGGCACTTGTTCTCCTTGTTTGGCCCTGTGATAAACCTTTCTCTGCTCAAAATAATAATAAATTATAAATAAATAAATAAAACAAGGAATCTATTGACTTCTGTAACTGTAAAATCCAGTAAAGTGGGCTTCAGGCATGGTTCAATCGGGAATCTGGATCCATTATGCTTCAGTTTTCTAAACCCTTCTCTATTCCGTGTTTTGGCTTCACCTTTACACTAGATTCTCGCCAGGTTGTAAGCTGGTGGCCAGCAGCAATTAGATTTAATGCTTTATCATTCATACCAAGAGGAGAGAAAGAACTGGCTTTCCTCAACTATAAAACTAAAGTCTTGAGCTTTGTTCTAGTTGAGTCACCATAGGTCACATGTAAATGTCACATGTTGATTGCTTTGGTCTTCTTTTCCCTGAACCATCACTGCGGGAAGAGGAATGGGTTTATACTAAAGGGCTTAGATCAGTCATAAGCTCACCATGAGAGCTGGAAATGAAATCAATTCCATCCAGTTCTCCTGACAGCTGTACAATGGGCGGTAGGGATAATTTAGAGTTCACTAAAAGGTCCCAGAACAGATTCTTCTGCAGGTACAACACTGGTAGGATGCAAGGAGCTCTAAGGAAATTGCTCTGCCATGGAACCCCAGACCAGAGAAAGTCTCAACGAGGACACAACAGCCAACAAGGTGGTGGGGATGATGACTGATAAAAGGTCATTTGTTTGGGTGATTAAGAAAATGACTGGTGGCCTTGAGTCGGCCGCTTTGGTTGCGTGTTGGGCATCAGCTAAAGAGAGCAAAAGGCTGAGAAGGAACTGGAAGATGAGAAGATGACATGTAGAGTATTCTTTCAGCAAGATGGATGGTGATGGAAGAGAAGAGTACTTCAAGGGGAGAAGGGAAATCTTATTGCTTTTAGGAAAAGGATATTTGCAGGCTATGGGGAAAGAGCAGGAGAAGAGGGAGAAAAAGATGATGTGAGAAGAGGAGAATAACTAATGCAGCATGGTTTTGAAGAGACAGGAGGAAATGAGGTCAAATATGCTAGAAGGAAGTTTGTTTGGAGAGGAAATTGGACACCTCTCCCTTGCAGATCAGCCCAGGAGGGGAGCTAGGGTGAAAATAGAAAGGTTGCCTCGGAAGGAAGCTGAGGAAACTCGAGGACACATGCCTATAACTTTCTCAGTAAAACCACCTCTGGAGGGTGAGGGTAGCTGAACACCCCAGGCAGGCCCAGAAGATTTGGAACAACCCCTGGAGGAATACACTAGGAGGTTACAAAGCAAGAATAAAAAGACTGGAGAATTGCAAATTAGTACAGTCTTTCTGGAGAGCAGCCTGGCACCTTGCAACTAAAGTCGTGAAAGTGTTCCTAGCCTTTGACCCAATAATCCTCCTTCTAGGAATATACACCATGAAAATAACTGAAAAGCAAATAGACACTATTTGCAAGAAGATGTTTATTGTTGCCCTGTTCATTATTGGAAAACCCTGGAAACTGCCCAAATGCTCCACAACTGGGGAATGGTTAAGCAAACTATGGGACATTAATATGGTAGAATATTATATAACCATTTCAAATGATAAATGTGAGTTCTCAATACATGAGAAAGTGTATACAGACAAATGTTAGGTGAACAAGGTAGAGTACGAAATGGGATGGATAAGTTGATTTCTACCCTGGAAAATGATGCTTATACAATGATGGTTCATAAAAGGTCACTGAATTACACAAACAGTTGGTGTGAGGAGGCGAAGAGATTTTTTTCTCCTTTAGAAAATTGTTTAAATACACATTTTTTAAAGAGGTGCCGAGTAGCTGAAGCTAGTCAGCATGGCTTTACAGTGAAGCTGATCTGCAGGGCTCTCAGGCAATCTCCTTTCGCAGGGAAAATGAAAGTGGGGGGCTTTCAGAGCCAAAGACTGATAAAGTGGTGGGTGAGGACGGCAGGGGTCACCAAGAGATGACTAAAGTTCTTTGCTGAAATGGTTCATTGTGGGGCAGGCTGTGTAGCGACGCGAGCAAAGACAGGACACATGGGGCTATTCAGGAAATTGGGAGGAGGGGAGAAACTGAAGATCCCAGGGGCTGAAAAGTTGTGCTGATGGAAATGGATGAGTGGGAGCTTTGGGGGTCCTCAGAGGGGTGTCACAGAACTTGGGGTCATGGGGTGATGAGAAAGTGAAAACTGAGTGTGGTTGGGAGGTGGGGGTGGAGAGAGGTCCCTGGAGTAAGCAAGGTAGAAGGATGGTGATATTAGAGAAACTTGTCTACAATGAACAGAAAAGTACAAGAAACACAATGGCCATTCATTCATTTATCCACCCAACAAATACTTCTTGAGCTCTAATTATGTACTAGGCACTGTTTTAGGCAGTAGGGAGCCAGCAGTGAACAAAACAATGAGATTTGCCCTACTGGCGATTGCACCCCTCGGGGTAGCCCTGACCCACATTTCCTCTTGATTGCAGGTCCTAGTTTATGATTGGTATTCAGTTACCTTTTGTTACATGAACACAGAAGTGAGATGAATCCTGTTGGTCTTTTAGAGTGAGGTCCATTCAGTGTGCTTGAGCCCCGGAAGCACAGGGAGGGCAGGTCCTCAGGGCTGCTGGCCTGCCCTGGAGCAGCTGGAGAGTTGCTGCCCCACGAAGTGGGACAATAACGAGGAAGGCGTCAGCTGGAGAGGAGAGGAGACACCATCATTTCTAGAACCAGAGGGAGTGATAAAAAGATTGATGCAAGGATAGGCTATTGCATGATGAAGAGTATATTCATGGAGTGTTCTTGGGGTTTTCCGTGGAGTCATTCATTCACCATTTACCGGGTGTCACCTGGGTGCACAGCTCTGGACGAGGGATGGTGATGCCTGCAGAGATGAAAGAAACTCAGCTGCTGTTCTCAGAAAGTTTACAAGTTTTAAAATCAGAGTTGGTCTTGAAAACTGGGGCTAAAGAAGAGAGGCATTCCTCCTGAATCCCCCAGTGAAGGAAGAAGCTGTGAGACAGCTGGGCTCTATCCCCTCCAGAATTACCTGAAACCTGGGGCAGAAACCAGAACACCAGCCTGTGCAGGTTTTCCAGGGCTTAGCCTGAAGCCGGAGGAGCACTGGGGCCTGGGATGCAGGAGAGAGAAGCTGAAATACTGCTCAAGGAGCTGAGGTTGGGGAGGGCACAGAAAGTGATGACCAGAGGGGCTGCTGACTGGGGAGAGAGAGAGGGGTGGGGTGATGGGGGCTCATTCTGGGGAGGTGGCAGAGAACTTTCTCCAGAGCCTTACCTTGTCCAGGGGAAAATGGATAAAAGACTTCAGAGCAAGTAGTATTATGCCCTGGAGGCAGAGAAAGCCTGAGCTCACAGAGATGTGGAAGGGCATGGATGGATGGGATCTGGCTCAGGAGCTAGACACCACCACAGGTCCCCCTGCCAGTCTACCTAAGGGGCTGCTGGCACCAAAGCCAGGCGGAGGGGGTCATTCAGCCCGTCAGCAAAATTTATTGAGTTCAAGCCGTGCTGGTTTCTACTTCCTGCTCTGCCACAATTTAGCCGTGTGTCCTTGGACAGGTCACTTCACATCTCCGAGCCTCAGTTTCTTCATCTGTGAAACAGGTTTAGTAACCTGGAGGATCACATGAAATAATGTACACGAAGGACCTTCAGAGTGCTGAGTAAGCCCTCAGTACGGGCTAGCTAGTGCATGTTTTTATTAAGAACTACGCCTAGTTCCGTGGGAGGTACAAAAAGGAGCAAGATACAGCCCTCCTCCCCTTCCTCCTAGAACTCCCTGTAATGAGGAGAGACAGATATAAACAAAGGATTACAACCAACTAGAATATAGTGGGGTCATTGTTAAAAGAGTAGCATGCCTGCTATGGGAGCCTGGAGGAGGAAATCATTAGTTCTGCCTGGACAGGTCTGGGAGGACTTCCCAGAGGAGGGGACATTTGAGCTGGGTTGTTAAGCAGATCACCTAGCAGAGAAGAAGGAGAAAGGCACTACAGGCAGAGCAGCCGCCTTGAGCAAAAGCAGCATGGGATTGGGGAACAGTGACTAGTGCAGCTAGCCTGCGGCCCAGCAGGGGAGATGGGTAGAGGGCTGGAGGGTCATTTGGGGTCAGTCTGGGAAGAGCCTTGAGCCAAGGACCTGGGCTAAGACGTGTAGATGGATTCCCACCGCAGTGGGCTGTTTCTGAGCATTTGTCAGCAAGGGAGTGACGTGCTCAGGAGAGATGTCTCTGCGGGTTGGAGGACTGGAGGAGGGAGGTGAGAGAAGGGGCAAGGACGCCCGTGCGGAGGCTGCGGCTGGGATCCGCCCTGCCCCCGCGGCCATGCAGCAAGGCTCCTCCTAAACAGTTTCTTGTTTAGGGATCCAGGGCCCCTCTGCAGCAGTGTGTCATCCCTGGCACCCGGAGCATCCAGGTGCTGCCGCCACTGCCACCCACACTGTGTTCCCTGCAGTGTGAACACAGCACCAAGACACTGAGCTCCAAAGTTGCTCTCCTGCCATTCTGGGGTGCTCTGTGAGCCCCACACCAGTTTTGAAGCTGCCTGGGGGCAGCCTTGGACTCTTTCACGGGAGGAGTGAAAGGTCAGTCCCCACCTGTTAAGTTGATTTTCCTTTTGAAAAAGAGAGTGCGTTGGTGATGAAGATTGATAAGTGCCTTTCACTGGCGAGGAAAAGATTTTAATAACAGCTGCCGATGACTATTGCCCTGCTCCGCTGAGATACAGAGGCTCATTCTTCTTCCCTTTAATAACCCAGGGCAACTGCACTGGGGAGGGAGCCAGAGCTGGCCACTTCTCGCCCTAGTGCCACCTGCCTTCTCCCCCTGAGCCCAGGTATTTTCCTCTGTCTCCCCCTCTTCCCGTCTGCCAATCCCACTCTCGTTTTTTCTCCCTTGCCTATCATTTTCCGCAGAGGGACATGAGGCTGGGAGGGACCTTATGAACAGGACACTCGCTCCAATGAGATGGATGGGCTGACCTGTGAGGGATCGAGCTCCCTGTCATCTTGGTGGTGATCATACAGGCTGGAGATCTTGCCAAGGAGATTCATGTTAGCACGTAAAATGTGGTTGTCAGACTTTCGTTTGGTTTAGAATTTCAGAATTCAGGTATGTTATTAAAAACACAGTTCCTGCCCTGCGCCTGAGCTTCAGCTTTCCAGGCCTGCAAAGGGCCAGGGAATTGCTGTTTCCATAAGCCCCTTGGGAGACCTAGGCAGGAGGCCGTCAGCCGCTGCTCAAGAAGCTCAGGGGTGAGCTCGGACAGGTTGCCATCTCAGACTCCTGCTAACCCCATCCAATAGCTTTTTATCCAACTCCACTGTTTTTCATAATCCATGTGTTTAAGTCCTGAGCCATTTTGGTGGTTTGGGGACTTGAACTGTATGATACGTCCAAGTTGGTTTTGTCATCACAGTAGCTCACGTGTATTGAGCAAGTGTGGAAGGAATCCGGGTAAGCACTTTGTAAGCCTCTCATCAAATCCCCTGCCTATGCTCCGAGGTGGGTCTTATTCCCTTCACTGCCGTTGTGTGACTGGCCCAGGGCTCCAGGCCAGTAAAGGCAGAGCAGGGCCCAGGCCTGAGCTGACAATCTCCCCATCCCATGCCCCAAACTCTGCTCCACACTCTCCGCTTGGGAAACTTCTTTTCCCACAAGAAGTTCAAAGGAAAATTGTCTTCAGGAGAAAAGACCTTTTTTCCCAATTGTTCCTCTTCCCCTAGACCTTCCCGTGTTTGGCCTGATAGCCCTCATCCCAAATAACTCTCTCCTTTCTCCACCCCACACCCCTGAACTCAATTCCCAAACTACTCAGTTTGCCACCATGCTCCAGGCCTGTACGCAGATATCCCATTTGACACCCTCCGTCTTTTAGCCCTTACACCAAACCCTGGCGACCCCTTCACTGCAGCCTCTCTGGGCTTCATCCCTTTGATTATTTTCTGGACTTCACACCAGCTCCCGCTACCACCACCACTCCATGCCGGGAGACTTCCTTCATTTCTCTCCTCTCTAGAATTCAGTCCTCCAAACTTCCAACATTCCTGGATGGCTGGCGTCATTTACGTCTTCCTAAACCCACTGCTGTCATCTTGCATTACCTTGCTTAACCGTCTACCCTGGCTCCGCATTGCTTTCCACGCTGAGTCTAAAATCCCCTCCCACCCCAGCCCACATCTCCCTGCTTCAGCAGCATGAATCTTCTTTCCTACAGATCCAACATATTATACCACGTTCTTTCCAGCGACCAGGCCTTTGCTTCTGAGGTTTCTGCCACCAGTCAAGCCCTCCCTCTCGTTTTCCCTAATCCCAACCCTTCCTTCCTTTAACAGCCCAGTTCCAAACTCCTCGCCTCCACAAAGCCTTCTCTTTCACCTTTAATTCCCTGATGCTCCGTGTGCACGGTTGGCATCGCATACTCTCACACTTATTTGCTGTCTTAGAATTAGTCTAAGGTTGTTTCGGGTCTGCATGTTTTTCTCTCCCCAGCCAGTTGCTATTGCTGTTGAAGAGCAATGACCAGATCCCTTGCTCTGCAGCACCTCCTCACCCAGAGCACGGTGAGGGGCCTTAGTAACTTTGCACTGAGTGGAAACAATTCTTAAATGACCATCCCTTTAATTACAATGAATGACTCCAACGTCCAAAGCCAGTGGAGTGTGTGCTTTGCGGATGGAAATGATCAGGTGATAAAATGGGGGCAAAGAACACAGGACTGAAAGGTGGGACACCTGCTTTATAACTGCACCTTTTCTTCTGAGCAGCTGTGTGAATCACGGCAAGTCACTTTACTTCTCTGTCCTGAGGGGTCCATCCAGATGTCCCGTGGGACCATTTTCAGCGCTCACATCCTAGGATCTGTGCGTATCCACCCACTTCTCACCCAGCTGATGATCAAGGGCACATGTGTCTCTTTGGACCTTAGTTTACTTACATATGAAACGGAAACTACAGTAACAGTAGCCAATTTATAGAGTGGTTGTAAGGATTAAACGCAACAATTCAGAAAGCTCTTAGCCTACAGCCTGGCCCACAGAAAGTCATCAATAAATGGTAACTATTATGAAGTCACTTGGCCAGGGTGAGGAGGGTAGGGTGTGCCCACAGGAGACAAGAAGGTCATCCCCCAGTGTTCTGACCCAGGTGGGAAGTCCCAGAGTCCATAAAGCCATCTGAGCTCTGAAGAGGTCAGGATGGGGCCCCGGTTCTGTCCAGCAGCCTTGCAGTGGCTACAGCGCCAACTGTCCCATTAACAACAGCACTCCTGGCAGTTGGGGTGACCCTGTTGTAGAGTCCCATCGATTTTCCCATTACCCTTTAATGCTGTGTATTAAAGGCTTTGCAGATCCACTCTGTTACCTTCTTTCTTATTGTCCCCAGGGCCCGCCCAACTGCTTGGGAGGATTAAATTGCCTGGATGCAGTAAACCTCTCCTCAGGGTAAGACACCTCTTCCTGGGCAGATTTTGGAAGCCAGGAGCCTTGGAGTCCCTCCTGGCTCTCCCCTGAGGTCACGCACACACTGACAGGGACCCTACAGGGAGCACAGGCCATGCTCCTGGGCCCAGCACACAACCCACTGCCAGCTGGAGGAAGAGATGCCCGCAGAGCCAGGTCCTCACTCCTCTGCTAGATGTCTCCTCTGCTCTTACCTGGCCTCAGCCTGCTCCTGGTGAGTCACTGCCTTTGCCTGAGCCTCCCCTCCTATGTTCCTCATCTTGCTTCCTGCTGGCCCCGCCTCTCCCTGCCCAGATACTAAGATTCATCTTCTGGCCCTGCCTCTCGGTGATTCCGTTTAGTGTTCTGGATACTAACACATACATGGTTTCACCTCATTCTGAACTTAAGTTTGCCTTCATTTTCTTATTTGTGAATGGGACTCTAAGTCCTCTCATCAGGACTGGGGGAGATGGAGTCCATACGGTTCTCTGATGAGAGGTCAGAGGAACAAGCACTGCTCTTATTTTGAGGTATGACCAGAGATAATGAGGTTGATATTTCAGATGACAATCCATCTACGCAAAAAAGATTCACCTCACAAAGCAAAACACCACTTCAGAGATGTACCTGCAACCCATTTTCAGCTGGCATCCTAGTGAGCAAGTCTCCATCTTCTGAGGGTAGATTTGAGTTTTGGATATGGTCACTCAAAATTAAGTCTGGTATGTAAGGCCAGACGCTATCAAACTCTTAGAGGAACACATAGGCCGAACACTCTATGACATAAATCACAGCAAGATCCTTTTTGACCCACCTCCTAGAGAAAGGGAAATAAAAACAAAAATAAACAAATGGGACCTAATGAAACTCAAAAGCTTTTGCACAGCAAAGGAAACCATAAACAAGATGAAAAGACAAGCTTCAGAATGGGAGAAAATATTTGCAAATGAAGCAACTGACAAAGGATTAATCTCCAAAATATACAGACAGCTCATGCAACTCAATATCAAAAAAACAAACAGCCCAACCCAAAAATGGGCAGAAGACCTGAATAGACATTTTTCCAAAGAAGACATACAGATTGCAAACAAACACATGAAAAGATGCTCAACATCACTAATCGTTAGAGAAATGCAAATCAAAACCACAATGAGGTATCACCTCACACCAGTCAGAATAGCCATCATCAAAAACTCTACAAACAATAAATGCTGGAGAGGGTGTAGAGAAAAGGGAACCCTCCTGCACTGTTGGTGGGAATGTAAATTGATACAGCCACTATGGAGAACAGTGTGGAGGTTCCTTAAAAAGCTAAAAATAGAACTACCATATGACCCAGCAATCCCACTCCTGGGCATATACCCAGAGAAAACCATAATTCAAAAAGAGACATGTACCACAGTGTTCATTTCAGCACTATTTACAATAGCCAGGACATGGAAGCAACCTAAATGTCCATCAACAGATGAATGGATAAAGAAGATGTGGTACATATATACAATGGAATATTACTCAGCCATAAAACAAAACAAAACTGAGTTATTTGCAGTGAGGTAGATGGACCTAGAGACTGTCATATAGAGTGAAGTAAGTCAGAAAGAGAAAAACAAATGCCATATGCTAACATATATGTATGGAATCTTAAAAAAAAATGGCTCTGATGAACCTAGGGGCAGGAAAGGAATAAAGACACAGACGTAGAGAAGGGACTTGAGGACACAGGGAGGGGGAAGGGTAAGCTGGGACGAAGTGAGAGAGTGGCATGTACATATATACACTACCAAATGTAAAACAGATAGCTAGTGGGAAGCAGCTGCATAGCATAGGGAGATCAGCTCAGTGCTTCGTGACCACCTAGAGGGGTGGGTTAGGGAGGGTGGGAGGGAGGCGCAAGAGGGAGGGGTATGGGGATATACGTATATGTATAGCTGATTCACTTTGTTATACAGCAGAAACTAACACAACATTGTAAAGTAATTATACTCCAATAAAGATGTTACCAAAAAAAATTGTCTGGTGAACAAACAGAAAGCTCTCTCACAATGAAATAAAGTAAGGAGATGCCATTCTCATTGTATTGATGATACAAGGGCTGTCTCAATGAAAAGTTCTAAAAACTACTTTGGAGTAAGTGTTGCTTCCCAAGGTGACAGCTTTGAAAGGAAAGGCACTTACATGATTCAGCTTTGATCTACTTGTATATTAAACAGGACTTTTTGGTGGCAGGTGAAAGAAATCCTTAAGGCAGAAGAAATAATTAATTGTCTCAGTGATTGACACACACACAGTTAGGTCTTGTTTCAGGCATACCTGGATCCACAGGCTGAAATAATATATTCGGGACCTGGCCTTTCTTGATCTCTCAGGTTTTTTCCTTTGCTTTCTCTTCACTCTCAAGCCGGTCTTCCAAACGTGGTGGTCCCCAGCCACTCAATCTTCATACCCAATGGAAAAGAGAACTTTACTTTCCCATCAGTTTTAACAAAAGCCCCAAGATGGACTGTCATTGGCTGTCTTGTGTGATACCCTTCCCTAAACGATCACCATGGTCAAGGGATTGGAATTCATGAATGACCAGTTCTGGGTCATATGTGTATTCTTAAAACCAGATTATCCCGCAAGGACCAAGAGTGGGAAAGAAATGGTTCCACAGAGGAAAAAATTAGATGCTGGTACCAGAAGAAGAGGGGCAAATTCTTGCTTGTCAGACAAAAACAACAGATACCCACTGTTTTTTGTTTTAATGTGTTTCATAGTTGCCATATTAAAAGAGTAGGATCATGAAGGCTTTTCTTTTAAAATTTAACTTGATTCTTATATTACAGCTCATAAAATAGATAGGTATGTAGATATCCCTTGAAAGCACTTTATACTTGAGCAAACTAAAAATGAAACTGCTTCATTCATTTCTGGTGGCATCTTAAGCAGTGTCCTTGCACTGAAGTGTAGGACATTTGTCTGGAGAGGTTTTCGGGAAGGTCTAACCAATTAGCATGGATATGTTCTCATTTGTTCTTCCCTTTATACAACATCTGGTGGGCATGATGGGCAATACTCTGTGGTTATAGAATACAATAGTGGTTTTCAAACCCTTTTTAGAAACAGAACACTGTTTGCAAATGCCATCCCCCAGCTTATCAAACAGTTGAGGGCAGAGCTGCTCTGGTTGACCTGGGGTAGAAAACCCCAACCCCATCTGCCAAGTTCCCTTCCTCCCCTGTTCTCCTCCCCCTTTCCCTCAGCCTCTGATTCATGACCGCAGAGCTCTGAGGCTCCAAGAAATGCAATTTGAAAACCACTGGAATATAGCAAAGTACCTGGCTGTCTTGAACAGTTTGGGGCTTTGGCTTCAGAACCACAGTTGGGAGGAGCACAAAACGGGCATTTATCGGGCACTTACTGTTCAGGTACTACACCTTCTCTATCTCAGTTAATGGCTATGACAACCCTGTGAGGTAGCAATTATTATCCTCTTTGACAGATGGAAAAATTGAAGCTCAGAATATCACAAAGCTGGCAAGACATGGAGCTGGTTTCAAAGCCAGGTCTTTCTGATTCAAACCACCCCATCTCCTTGGATATTCATGGAGTGCCTACAAGATGCCAGGTACCGTACTAGGTCCTTTGATATGGACTGTTTCATTTTATTCTTACGAGACCCTTTCCCCAAGGGAAAACATCCAGACACCAAAGAGCACATGCCATATGATTTTGTATAAATTTCAAAAATACATCTACCTAACCTATAATGATAGAGATCAGAAATAGTGGTTCCCCTTGGTGGAGCAGGGGTGGATGGGTGGTGCTGACTAGGAGGGAGCCAGAGGGAGCCCCAGGGAGCACAGGCAATGTTCTGTGTCTTGATCTGGGTGATGGTTACATGGATGTACTCATGTGTAAAAACTCATCAGCTGTACACTTAAGACTTGTATGATTTATCACATGTGAGTTAAACCTCAGGTTTTTTTAAAAAAATTAAAACCCTACTATTTAAAAAATTATCATTGTAAATATGAGGAAACTATGGTTCGGGAAGGTAACTTGTCTAGAATCATATATCGGAATGGGAATCTTCCAAGGTCTTTGTGATGCAGTCCTCCTGACCCATGGGCCCATCTAGGGCATTTTCAGTGACCTTTGGGTGGGAGCAGTGATGTCCACGGATTGTCATCCAGAAAGAGCTGTGTGTTGCTCAGGATGGTGGTCAGTCACTTCAGATTCCCAGAGCCAACCCCTCCCTCCCCTGCCACTGCACCCCAGCCTCGTCCCCCCTGTTTGGCTTTGGTTTGGTGGCTGCTTAGTTGTCCCTGATGTTCCTGTGTTGGTGTGATGGCTGAGGATGGGGCACTGGGCAAGGCCTGGGCTCAGAGCCACGAGAGGCGTAGGAAGAGGGGTCATGAGCAGGTGAGGAAAGGGAAGCCAGTCTCTGCCGTCAGGGACACTGTGTCTCCTGCCAGAAGGCCTGGCCTCCTGGGCCGGTTCCCTTGCTCTCCAGAGAGCCCTCCCAGTGTCACGTCTGTCTATTCAAACCCTGCCTGGGTCCTTCGCCTCTTCCCTTACGCTATAGGAGAGGCTTCTATGTTTAGGTTCCATTGTAAGGGAGACCCTGGGTTTCAGGCCAAGGATCCAGGGAGCTGGGAAACCACAGTCCCAGGGGCTGGATCAGCAACATAACTCTGTGGATAGAAAGGCAGCAGCCTTGGCATTGACTGGGTATAAAGATAAGTCTGGTGGTGAATCACTGTGAGGCCCGAAGCAGGCCCCTGGCTCCCCGGATCTGAAGGGCGGGCTAGGGTCATGACCAGAGTGAAAGGCCTGCCTCCCTTCAGTCCCCTCCCCCTCAGACCCATCCCTCACGACACTTTCAGAACAATCAACCCCAAACCCAAATCTGCCCACATCACTTTTCCACTTAAAACACTTCAATTCCTCCCCTTCCATCCAGTAGCAAAGGGGAAGCATCAGAAGTTTTTAAGCAAAGAAACAGTGCCAAATCAGAGTTGGCATCTGAGCCAAGTCATGAAGGATGAGTGTATTTCAGGAAGTGAGCAGAGAGCCCACTGAGAGGACTCATGAGACAGGAAGTTGGAATGACCGAGTAGGACAGGTTGCTGCCGTCAGGGCCAGGCTGGGATATTTGGATGTCACACACAAGCACTGGCGATGGGTGATAATTCCTGAACAGAAAAGTCTGGCCATGATGTTCACACCCAAAAAATTATTCTATATAGGATGATCCAGAAAGGAAATAGGTTGGAGGCAGGAAGATCATTTATTCATTCAACAAGCATTTACCAAGCACCTACTATGCGCCATGCACTAGACTGCACCTTGAGGAAACAGTGGCAACAAAAAAGAAATGGATCCTGGCCTCATGAACTTTATCACCAGCAGAAAGGAAACGTATTGAACAGCAAGTTTCCAATGACATGTGTGACATGAAAGAGAAGTGCCAGGTGTGGTAGGTAGTGGTGCTTATCAGGGACTTCTTACCAGGCTGAGGCAGGGAAGCTATTTCAGCTGAACCTAAAGGATGGGTGAGGAGGTGCAGGGGTGGGGGGAAGAGAGCTCCAGGTAGAGGGGAACCACGGAAAAGGTCTGAGGCTGCAAAGAGGAACACGACACCCTTGGACATTTTTTACAAGTTGAATATGGCTTGAGCTGAGAGAGGAGAGGAGTCCTGGTAGATGAGGCTGGAGAGGCTGGGGGCGGAGGGGGAGGTATTGAAGCCAGGGGCCTGTGGGGAGCCCACCTGTCAGGTTAAAGACCACTCTCGCTACAGGGGAATGGGTGGGGGCAGGGGGCAGGAGGGGTGCAGGGCAGCCATTTAGGACGTCATTGTGATGCCAGCAGAAAGATGACAGAGCCCTGACAGAGGCTGTAGTGGGGAATGGAGGGGAGCGGGTGGATGCCAGGGCCGTGGAGACAGAATCTGCAGGACTCAGCGGGGAGGGAGAGGGAGCCAGAGAAGCTGGGGAGGATTACGGTGTTCCTGGCTTGGAGATGACCACAGCAGAACTCTTTCCCCTGAATTCAGTCCCTCCTGAACACCAAATCGCGTGTTCCATGCTTTGCCCTTTAACTGGATCATAAGCTCCTTGAAGCCAAATACCAGGTCTTGCTCTGCCCCGGACAACACCTGCCTGGGACATTCCAGGTAAGAGATATTCAGTAAATAGCTGGTAAATGAGTAATAACCATTGAGGAAACACTTGACTTAATCCTGTCCGTGACCCGCTATGGCTAGACCTGGCCTTCCCTCCCCTCTCAGCCCTTGCTCCCCGCCCCCGCCCCCGCCTTATCCATTCCCCACTAGTGGCAGGCACAACCCAGGGGCAAGGGGCAGAAGTGGCTTGTGAGCCCGGTGCCACCTAGAATACGTAAAACATGAATCGTGTGTCAAGTGGCCCCTCTCACAGCTAATCGATGGCAGCACATCCTGATCGTTTTCATTATTATTATTTTCTTATGCATGTGTGATCGGGAGATTTATTGTTGAGGCTACAGAGGCAAAATCAATTATTCATGTTATAAATTAGAAAATGATTTATGCCTACAGGAGACGGGGCCTCAGCGAGCTGAGCCCATTACAGATAAGCTTTGCTGAAAGAACCAAGATTTATCTGTAAACTTCACAAATTGCAGCTCCAGTCCTGTTCCCAACCCCTCCCCCAGGGCACCCATCCCTCTTCCTGAGTCATCCTGTCTTTCTCTGTTGTCCACCATCCCCTTGACTCCTATTTCCTCTCCCTGCTTCTCACTGACTTTTTGTTCTCTCCTGGCTTTTTTGGGGGGGTTTTTTTGTTTTGTTTTGTTTTTTTGCGGTACGTGGGCCTCTCACTGTTGTGGCCTCTCCCGTTGTGGAGCACAGGCTCCAGATGCACAGGCTCAGCGGCCATGGCTCACGGGCCCAGCCGCTCTGCAGCATGTGGGATCTCCCTGGACCGGGGCACGAACCCGTGCCCCCTGCATCGGCAAGCAGACTCTCAACCACCGCGCCACCAGGGAAACCCTTCTCTCCTGTTTTTTACCTTTGACAAATGCCCCATTGCTTGCTCATATCTCTTTTGGGGGCAGACGCTCTTGAAGCTTCTAAATAAACTTTCTGGTCTCTGGGTACAGCCTGACCTGTACAGGAAGAGATAGGTAACAGCTGGGGGAAAATCCTCCTCGTTCAGTTTATCTGTAAACCTGTAGAGAGGATGAAGGACCGAATCACATCTCTTGGAGTAGCTGACTCCTGCCTCCAGTTAAAGACAACTGGTACCCAACATCTGCATTCCGTCTTCTCAAGGGTTCTTCCCAGAGAACATGGTAATGAGAAGCAAAGTGAGGATGTGGAAAGCCCATGGGCTTTGGAGTCCAATGCACAGGGAGTTGAATCCCCACTGTGCAAGTCACTTACCCTCTCTGGTCCTCAATTTTCTTCTCTGCAAAATGATTTTGCAGCATTGGCCCTACTTCACGGGATTGTTGAAGGAGTAACAAAGACGGAAGGCAGGAAGGAGTACAAGCACGGCAGCCCCAGCACTGTGCCTGGCACACCGGGAGTGCCAAGATGTTAGTCTCATTTGGGTGGACAAAAAAAGTTTCATTTGGGTGGACAGTCTCTCTTCTGTCAAACAACAACTGCCCTGGATTCAAAGATGAGTTGAACTGGGAGCCGGAGGACAGGGAAAGGTGTGTCCCGATGACGACCACCTCCAGTGAAGGCATCGTGGACATAGGGAAGAGGGGTCTAGCCCCAGGAGTAAGAAAACCAAGGTTCCAGACTTGCTCTCTCTTACGAACCTATGACCAGGACAAGTCACATCACTCTCTGAGTCTCGTTTTTCCCTGCTGTCAAGTGGGGATGAAACACTTGCCCTTCTGACCTCACAGGTCTTTGTATCAAATGAAAGGAAGGCTCTAGAGTTGCTTGGAAAACTCTGAACTTCTCAACAATCTTGATAATAATCACAGCAGCACCTTGGAGCATTCTTATTGGATGATGTTATAGGAGAAAATTGGCAAAAAAGAGATTTTGGTCAGCTGGAGGGCAACCGTGAAAGAAACGTGCTTAGGAAGAATAGTCTCTTGAGTGACTGAGTGACTGCACCTAGAACGCTCTGAAATGGCCCCAAAGCCCCCTGAGGGATCGGCACACTTCACGAGGGGCTGTGCTGGTCCTGCTGGCCCACTGATGCCTGAGCCCCTGGACCCACCAGGCCCCCAGGTCCAAGGCTAATATGATGGCACAGCACAGTCTCATGGCTGACTTGGTGCAACGTCAGGAATCGCTGACCACAGAGAGTTAACCCTTCTGAGTGCCCACGTGTGCCAGGCACCAGGGATAGTAGTGAGCACACCAGGCACAGCGGCTGCCCCCAGGAAGCATGCAGTCTAGCGGAGGAGACAGACATGAGACAAAACCACACACACACACGTAAACCTGTAAATCGCACGCTGCAAAAAGGTGCTATGATAAGGACATACAGGGAGCTATGAGATCCAGGCAGGGGGCCTAGCCCCAGTCTGGGGAGTCAGGCAAGTCCCCCATGAAGAAGTGGGTCTAGGCCAAGACCCAAAGGATCAAAGGACAAGTAGGAGTAGTGAGGGGAAAGGGATAGGCTGGGGAGACTGCGTGAATCCCCTGGAGGGAGGGGCACAGGGAGTTAGAGGAAGGAAAGCAGCCAGTGTGGCTGGAGCATAGGACCCAGCAGGCAGTGACCGGAGGTGGGGTGGGGAGGCCAGCATGGGAAACTTTGAGAAAGAATCCCAAACTGTCTCCAGCTCCCCAGCCAAGAACCTGCCTGCATTTGGGGGATGGTCTGACTGAAGCCCAGGAGCCGAATCCCAGGCACATAGTCCTGACCTGGGAAACTCAGCCACATCCTCTCCCAAGGGCCTAGAACCCTGGGATCTGTTGGGTCTCCTCCTTCAAGGGATCCCATGTCGAAAGACAGCCCTTCCCCCTGTTCCTTGGAAGATCATGGGAGACCAGGCCCCGGGTTGCCAGGGGAAGTTTCACAGAGTCCACTCAGTACTGCCCCCAGAGTCCCGGACCCTTTCCCCAGATCCATGGGCACCTGCTCCCATGGAACCTGATGCCTGAAAGTAATTTTTCTCACCCCTATGGCTCTTTCTTGAAGTCCTGACACCTGGTCTTTCAGCTGACGGGAACCCAGTGAACCCATCCTCTCCCAGTGCCCCATGAGACAGCCCCTCAGACCCCTGCCCTGGCCCAGGGAAGGACCACATCCCTGTTGACCAAGAAGCCTCAGACTGACCCCAGCTCCAATGATATTCTCACTGGATAAAACCACTAGATCCAACTTTAATTCTTTCATCTGATTCTCCAAGGACTAGTGCCAGCGTTTTCCTTGGAGTGTCAGATAATTCCCTCAGAGATTCCACCTACCTTAAAGCCCAGATTAGATGATCCTACGTCCTACCTCCAAAATCCAGTGGCTCCCCATTGGCCCTATCTGTAATGAGGGTCAAAATCATTAACATGGTAGGAAAGACCCTCGAAGTGGGCCCCCATGTCCCTACCACATCCCTAGCCCTGTCTGTCCTCCAGCTGTGTTTGCCATGCACTGTCCCACATTCATGGCTTTCACACACACAACCTCACCATCAAAATCCTGCTTGTGTACCATGGCCCAGTTCAAACATTGTCCCCCCACTACGGCCGCCACCCCCGGGGCAGGGGGACAGCCTACAGGCATGGAGAGAGCACAGTGTAGTAGAGAGTGCCCTGGGCTTGAATCCTGGCTTCTCTACTTAATAGCTGTGTACCCTCACTCAAGACACAGTCTCTTTGGGCGTCAGTCTCTCCATATCTTAAGTACAGGTAGTACCATTTCCCTCCCAGGTAACAGGGTCTTTTTGGGGGCAGGAGCTAGGGTTTGGGGTTCAAACCTGTCTAAGGAGACAGATGAAGACTTGAACCCAGGAAAAGAGCTGGGGAGAAGCATTTCAGATAGTCTAGGCCTTTCAGGGCCACAAAGCACTCCAGAAATAGGGCCTTATTACTAAGGTGGAAATGAGATGACGCCTATGAAAATGCACCGTAAGTGTTAGATTGCTGTACATATCCTAGTTATCATCATCTCTGGATTATCAAAGAAGGAAACCGAGGGCTTTGGAGGGAGAAGAGGTAGCAGACTCATGACAGGACCCAGCAGCTGCCCCTGGGACGCCAACCAGCTTATATCAGGATGGAAGCTTCAGCTCTCGCCGGAGAGGAAAGTGCAGGAGGTTGATGAACTAGCTTTGGCAACGCTTGGTTACCTTGTCCTGCCAATAAAGTCACCAGGATTGAAAAATGGAACCAACTCCCTCCCTTGCCCTTGTGCTCGGGTGTTCTATGTGTCTGAGCTCTGTCCTTTTTGCTGCCAAATTACCTTTGCTCCCCTCGCTCTGAAAAGCCGGCGGTGAAATGACCTCCCCATGTAGGTAATAAAGCTAAACTGGATGCATTAGGGTGTGGATGGTGCTGGAACTAAAGGTGTCTCGACTCACGGGGGAGCGGACATGGGTCTGAAGGAAAG
Organism: Phocoena phocoena; assembly: GCF_963924675.1. Taxonomy (NCBI): domain Eukaryota; kingdom Metazoa; phylum Chordata; class Mammalia; order Artiodactyla; family Phocoenidae; genus Phocoena; species Phocoena phocoena. Next base: position 29,766,545 of record NC_089234.1, read on the forward strand.
GCGCCATCTGCTCTCTCATCACAGGTGAGACACAAAGCCTCTGAGGCTTTGTTTAAAGACTAGAGAGATCAGTCTAAAGTGGGATTTATCAGCACAGGTTCAGAATCAGGTAAACCTGGAATGGAATATGAGCTCTGCCACGTGGTAGCTATGTGATCTTGGACAAGTTAACTTAACCTCTCTGAGCCTCAGTGTGCTCATCTGGAAATGGGGGGAATAATATCTACCTTACCAACTTGTAAGGATTAAATACACTTACTTAACGTAATGCTTGCCGTTATTGTAACCGTTCAATAAGTGATAGCCGTTATTATTATTAATAACCTCCCCAGCTGAACCCCTCCAGCTTTCTCTCAGAACTATGTGAGAAGGCCAGGAAGTAAAGCACCTGGGAGAAAGAAGGTAAGATTGACATTAGGAAGATAATTATGGCTGAGAAGAAAATAAACTTGTGTAGGGAGAAGACTTTGCCCAAGAACTTGAGACCCCTACCTCAAATCCCCTTTGGCATGCCATCAGTTGGGGGAGTGGGCATAAGAATAAAGCAGCCGACAAGGTTTACCCTGCCCGGATACAGGGTGCAGGCAGGGTCTTGCAAAAACTCTGGACTGGGAGCCAGGCTAGTGTAACTATAACTGAGCCTGGGTGTTTCCTCTTTAAAAGGATCTCTCAGGCTCTATGCAGGAAAAAAAAAAAAAAGCCTAGTGCAAATGTAATAAATGCTTAATAAATTTTTGTTGAAAGGAAGGGAGGTGATAGGGAGGATGAGAAGGAGGAAGAAGGGAGGAGAGGAGGAAAGAGAAGGCAGGCTCTAAGGGAGGAAGCCAGGGGAGCTGTATGGGGGTTGGGCTCACACCTGTTCCCTGTCCACCATGTCTGCCAGGTAAGCAGCTTGCATCTGGTCAGCAGCACTGCCTCAGAAGCTCAGCTCTGTGCGGTATAGTCTGATCACTCCGCACGCTGCTCAGAGGCTTGGAGCTGGCCCACAGACCCTCTGTGTAGGTCCTGGTAAGCCTGCGTCCCCCTCACCTCCAGCCCCAGGCTCAGGCGAGGCAGCGTAGGTAGGAACTAAGATCTCCCAGGCTGCTTACTGCCGCCCTCCTCCTCTGACCCCACGGATCTTTTCAGCCGCCATCCCAGCTCCTTTCCTTGCTTCACTGACCAAGCAGCTCATCAGCGCCCTGTCCTTCTGGCTCTGGAGCCTTCCACGACTTTGCGGCATTGGCCTGCTGCTCCCTTCCGAAAGGGCAGCATTGTCTGAAACCTCCCACATCCTCCCGCAGGCTGCAACTGCCTCTTCCCTCACCTCCCCGCTCACTGACTCTTCCCACACCTCTCACCAAAGTAGCCTCTCCCATCCTCTGCATGGTGGCCCCACTTAGTTCTGAATTAAATCAGTATATCTGGTTATGGCCTGTATGGGCGCTTAGACATCCAAGGTCATGTTAGGAGATCCCCGCCCTCCCAAGCCACCGCCAAATTCAATCACATCCTTAGTCCAGAACATTCTCCACTCCCCAATCCACCCTCCACCCTTCTCCTCCTGCCAAAATCTGCAGATGATGCCTCCATAAGTCCCTACATTTAGCTTGCCTCTTCCGACGTGGATGGCACATAAGGCCCAGCTCAAATGCCACCTCCTCCATGAGGCCTTCCCAGAGCTGAGCCATCAGAATTCATCACCAGCACTTTGCTAACAACAGTGTTTTAAGCACAAATCACAGGCTGCCTGCATTAGGCTCAGTCATGTGGCTGCCTCCCCACTCGGCCTCTAAGTTCTTAAACAGGAAGCTTCACTCATTCATTTCTGCCTCCTCCGCACCTAGCTTGTTGCCTGGAACATGGAAGGCACTACAATAACGTTTATTGAGTTGACGAAATGGTAGACACTACGGTTTGGCTGGTTTACGGAGCACTCAGCTCCCTCAGACGATGAAAAAGTGTGCTGTTTAGAAGGATGTCGCTTCAGGCTCACAATCCCCCAAGGATGGAGCAATGACCTGGCAGTTTTGCTCTCCAGGCCTGTGGCCACCAGTGCCCATAGGGAAAGATCCCTTGATATCCGATTCCCATCTGTCATTGCACCACCACATTGCGATTGTTTTCTATAGCAGTTCTGATTTCTGGTTCGGAGTCAGCTTATTCTCTACTAGGATGTCTGGGTCTTTTTCATCCCTACGAATAGATAGACACTGGGTACTTCCCTCACCTCCCCCACACTCCTTTTCATTCATATAGTTTATTCCTCTCTCCTTGGAGAAAAACATAGTTTTGATCCGTTTGCCTGTATAAATAAAAATACAGAAAATAGTCTAATTTGGGCGAGCAATCATCTTCGTCCCTTTCCTAATTTCCATTTTCCTTGTGGATAACACCTTCAGGTTAAAAACCTCAGACATCTTTGCCTCTTCAGATTTACTCCTTCCCCATAGCTAAGGAGCTAATTCATTCTTAGGAATGTTTCTGGGTTCATCCCTCCCTTCCCATTTTTAGAGGTTTTAGTCCTCAACGCCTCATACCTGAGAGACAGCCCTTACGGAATGTTCAAGCAGGAAAGGACATTAAAAATCATGGTCCAGACCTCTCGTTTTAGAGATGGGGAAACTGAGGCTCTGGCGTGAACCAACGGTCCAGTGTCATGTTGAAAAAGAGTGGTTGCCCCATGAGGGCAGGGCCAGGTCTGCCATATTCACCTCTGTATTCTCAGCGCCTGGCAAAGTGGCACACAGCCTCATACTCGATACGAACAAGGCTTGACTGATGGAAGCAGATTCAGAACTGGGTCTTCTGACTCTTAGCCCAGGGCTCTGTTCACCCCGCCAATGCAGTGGCCACCTGACTCTCTCCCAGCTGCCAGCTCATCCCTTGCCATCTAAACTGTGCCTCAACATCCAATCATAGCTTCCTTTGACAGGCTATTTTCCTGCCTCAGGACTGAACACAGGTCCTTATTCATTGCCTTGTAATGAAACACACTTTCCCTCCTTTCTCAAACTATAGGGGCACTAATATTTTTCTTTCCAAAAAAAAAAAAAGATGGAAGTATATATTGTTGAGGGTGATAGAAAGGAGAGAATGGGCTTTAACATTCTAAATTAATGAAAGTCCAGACCTGATCTCGCAGCAATAGGATCCCAGGCCAGGAAATGAAGAACCTCTTGAACTGGCCTGATGGGGAAGGGGAGGGGGGGGACAGAAGTGGGTGCAGGGCCAGGCAGGAGAAGCCAGAGGGGCCGGAACTGAGGGAAACTTAGCCTTGTCTGAGGGAATCAGAGGTCAGCTCTGACCAGGGGCTCATCAAGTAGCATGGTCAGGACATGCGCAGTCTTCAGAAAGGAAACTAGGAGGTGGTCTCACACAGAATGGTATCTCCACTGAGTGCTTCCCTGTCTTGGGGTCTGGAGCTACCATATTGAAGGGAGGACTCTCTCCAAGCATCCTGATATCTTTAGTCAAACATCCAAGACTGGGTTTCTCCCTCTTTATTAGTTTCCCAGAGCTGCCCAAACAAAGTACCACAGACTGGGTGGCTTAAACAATGGAAATCTATTTTCTCACAGTCCTGAAGCCAGAAGTTTGAGATCAAGGTGTCAGCAGGGTTGGTTTTTTTCTGAGGCTTCTCTCCTTGGCTTATAGATGACTATCTTCTCCCTATGTCCTCACATGGCCTTTCCTCTATGCTAGTAAGTGTCTGTGTCCTAATCTCTTCTTACAAGGACCCAAGTCATATTGGATTAAGGCCCCCACTAATGACCTCCTTTTAATTTATCTACTTCTTTAAGCGTTCTCTCTCCAAATACAGTCAGATTGTGAGGTGCCAGGGGACTTCAACACATGAATTTGAGGGGACCAAAATTCAGCCCATAACATCCTCTCAGGGGACAGAGTCCAGGGTGGAATGGACATAGGATAAAGGCTGCAGAGGACCTACTTGGCTTCTTCTTGACGCATGTCCATGGGCAGGGAAGGCTTGGAAGTAATAGCAACTGATGAATGCCCACGGGTTTAGGGGTTTCCAGTTAAAGAGCTTTTACAGCTTTTAGAGACTGGCAGCAGCAGACAGGTTTTGGCATGCATTGTCTTCTTAACTGTCCTAGAAGAGACAAACTCAGCCTAGATTGGGCCATCCAAAATTCTACCTGCACAGAACAAACGTATAAGACTCAGTTTGTTGTCCCAAGCTGTCCCAAGCTCACTCAGCAGGACCAAAATGGTGAGAAGTAGAATAAGGCAACAGAACAAAGACCCTGAGAATGGAGCTAATAGCTCTAGTTAATGGCCTTGCTGAATTACACCCCCTAACCTGTAATTTTGTAGTCCTGCCCACTCTGACTCTGGACTTGGCCATGTAATTTGCTTTAGCCAACAAAATGCTAGCAAATATTTGCAAGCAGAAACTTGAAAATTGGCTGTGTGTTTCCATTCCTTGTGTGATCAGGCTTGCGGACATGTACCTCTGCCATGCCATGATACTATGTCTGGGCTTGACATATTCTGTGCGGACACTTGACAGAGAGCTGAGTCACTTCGTTCATTGCAGTCATCCAAGCAATCCAGTCATAGCCATCCTAGATCAGCCAACAGCAAGCCAACCACCCCACAAATGCGGAAGAATCCAGAATAAGAAAACCTTCCAGGGGCTTCCCTGGTAGCGCAGTGGTTTAGAGTCCGCCTGCCGATGCAGGGGACACGGGTTCATGTCCCGGTCCAGGAAGATCCCACATGCCGCGGAGCGGCTGGGCCCGTGAGCCATGGCCGCTAAGCCTGTGCATCTGGAGCCTGTGCTCCACAACGGGAGAGGCCACAACAGTGAGAGGCCCGCGTACCACAAAAAAAAAAAAAAGAAAACCTTCCGGCTAAGCCCAGTCACTGACCATAACAAGCTAAACAAGTGCTTATTGTTTTTAACACACTGAATATTGGAGTAGTTTGTTAGCATTACTGTGGCCACATAAAACTGATGCGAGAGACGAAGCAAGACGGCGAGCATCCAAGTAACAGACAACAGTCAGTGATCCAGAGACCCTCCAGAGGACCAGAGACCAGAGCAACAGCCAGACGTGAACCCTGATGTCAAGGCAGCTTCCTCCTTACCTTGTATCCCTGACCCTCCCCAAGTCCTGCTTTTCACCTTCCTTCAATCAAGGTTACACGTGCATTTGCCTAATTCTCATACTAGGTTTTATACGTCTTGGTTTATCCATCACTCTCCTTCCCCTTCTCTCCATCTCCCAAGGGTACGAGAAAATCCCACTGAACCAAGAGACAGAGTCTGACTCTTCTAATACCAACTGGGTAACCTTGGGCAGCTCACTCCCCGTCACTGGTCCTCAGTTTTATTGTTTGTAAAGTGAGAGATGGGGCGGGATGACATCTAGGACCCCTCCAGCTTTGATAGTCTAGGTTCCTTGTCATCCTGATCCCAGACCTTTAGTTCCATGCAGCCTCTATCCCTTCACCTTTTACTCTCCAATTGTGTTTTCTTGCTTTCTGGTCTGTATGCAGTTTGTTCCAGCTACCCAAGGAATAAAGCATTAAAAACCTATGCATTTCTGGTGTCATCTATTATCAGCTTTCCCTCATCATCTATTAGGAAGAAACATACCCCCTTATCTTCCTCTTGTTCCTGGTGTGTTTTAAAGAATGTTTTTCTATTTCCTTTTATGTGTTTTTAGGTTGCATCTCATTCCTTTCTTTGATTTTCCTCTTCTCACACCTATAAATTCTGGCTATTTCTTTGTTCTTTTCTTGGGGGATCGGGCCAAGCTTCCTGTTTTTGCCTTTCCAACTGGCAGATCTGTTCCCTCTGCAGCTTTTTGTCTGGCTGATGAGATTTCTCCTCATCACTTATCAATCTTGTTCATGCTGGAGGTTTTTGGGGTTGTTTTGTTTCTGGTTTTTTCCCAAAGGACTGTAATTAATCCTGTATGCTGGAAAGCTGGTTGACAGTCACGACTCTGCAACTTAACTAACTTGAGAGACCTTGGACAGATCATTTAGCATCTCAGAGCCTCAGTTTCCTCACCTGTAAAACAGGGAAGTGACACCTGCCAGAGTTGTTATGAGGCTCTGAGGAGATGGGAAGAGAGACTTTTGGAAACTGCAGAGAATTGGATAAAGATAGGGGTCATTGTTTTTGCGGATAGGCTTTATCTTCTGCCTCATAAAGGTGAGCTCTGCAGAATAAAAGCAGAAGCCAGAACTACATTTTATCCCAAAGAGCCCACTGAACAGGGCTGCTCGGCTTTCCTGAGCCCTGTTTCTCACAGCCTCCCCACTTCCCTCTCCAAAGATAAGACCCCTGGAGACTCCCTGACCTAACTGCCTGGGGCTGTGTGTTTCTATTTAACATTTTTACTGTCCAGTCTGATTCCCCATCATCTTTCTTCTGGTTCTTTGGGAAGGTCCTCCCTCGCTTCACCATCTGAGCCGTTATTCTCATGCCCTGTTTGCCCTTCTACTCCCCACAGGTGAAGCCAGGAGACTCAGGCTGATCAATAAGATGACCTAAGCAGGGCCAATCAGAATCTTACCTGCGATTGATACATGGATATTGGGAAAGAGAAAGTATTTTTCTGCTGGTGTTGCAAATCAGAGATGGTGTGATTCTGGGACTCCTGAGAGCCATCTTGTCATCAAATGAGAGCCTGTCTTCAGAATAAAGCAAAGCGGAGAATGAGGGCTAGAGGAAGGGACAGAGTCATGATGACATCATGCGATAAACATCCTCTCCTCCTTCCCTCCCCCCCTCCATTGAGTCAGCATCTCTGAACCTGGATCTATACCTATACCTAAACTTCCTAGTCCTGTGAGCTAATTACCTACCTTCCTGATTAGGCTTATTTGAGTTGAGAAACTATTATGCTACTGAAAGATCTAATACACCTCACGCATCTCAAATAATTCTGGGGACCCTCTGCTCCCTCTCACCACCAGTTGGTAATGTTCCAGGGCCAAGATGGCAAGGAGACACATAGAGGAGGAAAGGGAGCAGAGGAGCTGGTCTTTCCATCATAAGCTTGAGTAAGCTGTGTGCAGACTGGAATGTTCCTTCCTCTGTAGTGGCCTCATAGGGGGAGTCATGAGAATTTAGAAAGACCCCAGGCTTTAGAGGGAAACAGGTATGGGTCTTGATCCTGCTCCTACTTTTAAGCCATGTGATTTGAGACCCATACCCTCTCTGGGCTCCCATCTTACAGAACTATTTAGAAAGAATGAACATACAGACCCTGGTTTATAGTAGGCACTCAATAAATGGTATCTGTTATGGGAAGTTTCCTAATCATTCTGAATGCAACTTTCTAAACTGAAATTGTCTTTCTTTTGTGTTTTCTCTCCTGTTTTTCTTGGAAACCTATGTTGTAACAGTTTTTGGTGGTTTCCCCTAAGGTTATCTCCAACTTTAAAATACTCAAAGTCTTCTTCTTCCCTACTGTACCTAGATTCTGCCTGCACGTAATAGACCTTTAATGAATGTTTATGGGGTAAATGAGTCAGTGAACACTGAATTAGAAAGTGCATTCACTTCATTATAGCTCTACCTTCAGCACCATGGAGCTGTCCGCAGTACTCTGGAAGTGGGGAGTAGAGTCAGAATTTAGAAGTTGAATGTGAGTTGTCTAGCAGAGTTCTTTAACTATTTCAGGTGTATTACCTGGTCTCTCCAACCTGGAAGTAGGTTCCTTGGCAAGAGGGAACTTTTCATATGTTTTATTTTTCACCTCATTCATTCATTCCTTCATTCATCCAATAAAACTTTATGCAAATTCCTAGAAAGATACCTATATTTCTCAAAGAGCCTATAGACTCCCCAAAGTAAACCTAAAAAAGACCTTTCCTCTACACATTTCTAGGCACATGGCATAGGCTCCATGGGGATGAAAACAGAATCTCATGATATTAAAAGTGGAAAAACCATTAGAAATCATTATATTCCACTCTCAGCACCACAACCCACCTTCCCCACCACAACTTATTTATTTATAAATGTAGACTGATGCCCCATGACTTTCCCAAGGCCACACTTCTGGTTTGCTGTTTGTTTTTCAACAAATTCCATGGGCCTCTATTCAAGTATTAAAAGATTTCCGTCTTTGGGCTTCTGGAGGGCAGCCCAAAGTTCTTCATAATTTTCCCTCTGAACGACAGCCTTCTGGCACTCCTCATCATAGGTCTACATTGCTCTTTCCCCCTCCTTCTTCCCCATGAGATTGCCTGTGCTTTGTGTTCAAAGCCGCCTCACTGCTCTATCCCTTGCTCTCAGATTAATCTGGCTGCAGAGCTGGCCCAGAATTTCAATCATCTACATCACATCATGGTCACCAACACCAGGAACACCTCTGGGGAGGATGTGTTTTGCAGATTGCCTCTGGTAAGCCAGGATGCCTCTGTCAGAGTATTTTGTCCTCCTTCCCATCACCTTTGGGTATAGAATGTATTCACCATTCTCCCCTCCCTTGTATAGAGCAGAAAAACTCTTCCATCTTCCTATAGTTCATGTCATTCAGAGAGGGATGTTATTCAGACATGAGACATTTATCTGATCCCTCAAAAATGGAGATAGGAAGCACCCGGTAGGGTCAGAAATATGGGAACCCAGGTAAGATTTTTAAGACCCTTTCAGACTGCCCCCTTAGACTCTACCACCATGAGGCTGGTATGCTTAGAGTCCTTTTATGCAGATATATTACCCCCGCCCCTTTCTGGAAAGAGGTTTCCTGGGGGAGAGCTGTGCATGGAGGAGAGGAAGGCAGAGGAGAAAAGAAGTATGCATATGGTTGTTAGTTGCTGGCTATCGCCCCCACCAAACTATAAGCTCCATGAGAACAGAAACCAAGTCCATTTTGTTCACATTGTTTACCTAGGACCTGGCAGCAAGTATTCAATAAATACCTGTTAGATGAAGAAATTAAAAAAAAAAACAAAGAAGAGAAACTGAAGAGTCAAGCAGAGGAGAGGCACTTCCCTGTGCACATGTCTCCGTCTTATAGCTAATGGAATGGGATGGATGAGAGGGCAGCCCGCCCTCAGAGGCTTGTCTGAAGGGCCCTTGTACTCCCTCCCCTCACCCAAGGGCCAGGGTTGCTTCCCATGATTTCTGACCCAGGACTGACATTAGTCTTCAGGGGAAGACACAACGGGCAGCTGACTCTCTCTCCTTATCCTTGTCCAATCATCTGTAACTGTGACAGATGGCAGCCAGGGAGGGCTGCGTGTGAAAAAGGGAAGAGGCAGTGAAAAGACCAGGACTGAGAGAAAGGAGCTACCTCAGGGTTTCAGATTCAGGTCACTTCTGAGTTCTGAATAAGCAAGATGGACAAGCCTTTCTTTGGCCTTCTAACACAGACTGAGCTCTCTCTCCAGCCCACCATGCAGGCTCTGGGGACATGGGTGTTCTGGCCAGTCTGTGGCAGTCTCTGTGCAAGGCTTGGCAGACAAGTCTGTTAAGGTGGGGGTGGGGGGTGGCAGGACACCAGAAGTTAGCTCAGCTTCTTTAGAAATGCCCAGAAGTGCTGTGGGCTCTGCATGTCTTGGCTTGACAATCTAAGCCTCCATTATTTGGCCTTCAAGCTATTTTACCAACCTCATGGTCCATTACACTCCCTCTATGTCTCATGGCATTCCATTCATGCCCCCTATGATTTCTCAGGGAATTTGATTAGCAAGTTCTAGAATTCATACAGAGAAGTCATTGTGCAAGAATAGCCATAACTGTTTTGAAAAAGAAAAAAGAGAGTTTGTCCTACCAGATGTCAAGACATATTACAAAGGTATATGAATTTAAATAATGTGCTACTGGCTCAAGTACAGAGAAAGAGGACAATGAAATGGAACAGAATCCAGAATGAGACCCAATAATTTAAGGGAATTTGTTATAAAAATAAGATGTTATTTTTAATTATTGGGGAAAGAATTGGAGATTAATTAAATTGTGTTAGGGCAATTAACCATCCATATAGAGAAAAATAAAGTCAGATCCCTACCTCACACCACATAAATATATTCCAGGTAGGTTACAACTTTTAAACGCCCTTAATTCTACTGCTTACATTTCTTTAAACATAGATTTTTTTAAAATGCACTTCTACATCTCTCTGCCTTTGCTTACACTGTTCCCTTTGTATAGAATATTACAAGTCCAAACTCTGCTCCTTCTTTTCTCCAAACTCCCAGGCTATATGCACCTCCACATAGACGCTTTCCCTGATTGCCCCTTTGGATTGGAAGCTCCTCAAGGACAGCACCTATATCATACCTCTATATATCTATCCCCAGGATCTAGAAAAGTTTCTTGCAAGAAAAATGAGCTCTGTAAGTATATACCAATGATAATGTTTATGGTGATATTAATGGTAGCGATGATGATGATGAAACTTAGCTGAATGCCCAGGGAAATAGGACTGATACTCATGGTTTGCAAACAAAATAATCTTCATCAAGCTCTCTAATTACATCAAGAGTCAGGACTCCAATTCAGTTCATTTTCTGACATCTGTCTATTAATTCCTGATTTGGAATCCAAAACTTACAATGATACTTGTCAATCAAGGCCATGCAAGATCTTCAATGGCTTATACTCAAAGAAGTTAAAATGCAACTATTTGGAAATAAGTAGTTAAATCATAGGAATCAAAAAGACTTTTTAAAATCCTCACCCCTAATCAATTAATTAAAAAGCACTTATTGGGCTTCCCTGGTGGCACAGTGGTTGAGAGTCCGCCTGCCGATGCAGGGGACACGGGTTCGTGTCCCGGTCCAGGAGGATCCCGCATGCCCTGGAGCGGCTGGGCCTGTGAGCCATGGCTGCTGAGCCTGTGCGTCCAGAGCCTGTGCTCCGCAATGGGAGAGGCCGCAGTGGTGAGAGGCCCACGTACCGCAAAAAAACAAACAAACAAACAAAAAAAAGGAAAAGCACTTATTGAGGCAGAGTCAAGATGGCGGTGTAGGAAGATGTGGAGTTAGTGACTTCCCACAACTAGGGCGCCTGCTAGCCACTGGTGGGGGACTCTGATGCACAAGGAGACAGGAGGAACCCCAAAGTGAACCACTTGTGGGATCTTTGTTCTCAAGCCTGGGTCGGGCTGAAGCTCCTGCAGTGGGAGCTCCGAGTCCGAACCACTGGACTAACAAAGAACCTCAGGCCCCAGGGAATATTCACTGGAGTCAGGTCTCATGGAGTTCCTCATCTCAGCAACAAGACCCAGCTCTACCCAATAGCTTACAAACTCTAGTGTTGAAAGCCTCAGGCCAAACAACCAGTAAGACAGGAACACAATCCTACTAATAAAAAAAAAAAAAAAAAATGAGATGGCAAAAAAATATGTCACAGATGAAGGAGCAAGGTAAAAACCTACAAGACCAAATAAATGAAGAGGAAATGGGCAATTTACCTGAAAAAGAATTCAGAGTAATGATAGTAAAGATGCTTCAGAATCTCAGAAATAGAATGGAAGCACAGATTGAGAAAATACAAGAAATGTTTAACAAAGATCTAGAAGAACTAAAGAACAAACAGAGATGAACAACACAATAACTGAAATGAAAAATACACTAGAAGGAAACAATAACAGAATAACTGAGGCAGAAGGATGAATAAGTGAGCTGGAAGACAAAATGGTGGAAATAACAACCAAGGAGCAGAATAAAGATAAAAGAATGAAATGAATTGAAGGCAATCTCAGAGACCTCTGGGACAACACTAAACGCACCAACATTCGAATTTTAGGGGTCCCAGAAGAAGAAGAGAAACACAAAGGGTCTGAGAAAATATTTGAAGAGATTACAGTTGAAAACTTCCCTAACATGGGAAAGGAAATAGTCACCCAAATCCAGGAAGCACAGAGAGTCCCATACAGGATAAACCCTAGGAAAAACACACCAAGACACATATTAATCAAATTAACAAAATTTAACTTCAAAGAAAAAATATTAAAAGCAGCAAGGGAAAAACAAAAAATAACATACAAAGGAATCCCCATAAAGTTATCAGCTGATTTTTCAGCAGAGACTCTGCAGGCCGGAAGAGAGTGGCAAGACATTTAAAGTGATGGAAGAGAAAAACCTACAACCAAAATTACTCTACCCAGCAAGGATCACATTCAGATTTGATGGAGAAGTCAAAAGCTTTTCAGACAAACAAAAGCTAAGAGAATTCAGCACCAAACAAACCAGCTTTACAACAAATGCTAAAGAAACTTCTCTAAGCGGGAAACACAAGAGAAGAAAAAGACACACAAAAACACACCCAAAACAATTAAGAAAATGGTAATAGGAACATACATATCGATAATAACCTTGAAAGTAAATGGATTAAATGCCCCAACCAAAAGACACAGACTGGCTGAATGGATACAAAAACAAGACCCATACATATGCTGTCTACAAGAGACCCACTTCAGACCTAGGGACACATACAAACTGAAAGTGAAGGGATGGAAAAAGATATTCCATGCAAATGAAAATCAAAAGAAAGCTGGAGTAGCAATACTCATATCAAATAAAATAGACTTTAAAATAAAGAGATACAGGAGGGACACTCCATAATGATCAAAGGATCAATCCAAGAAGAAGATATCACAATTATAAATATATATGCACCCAACATAGGAGCACCTCAATACATAAGGCAAATGCTAACAACCATGAAAGGAGAAAACAACAGTAACACATTCATAGTAGGGGACTTTAACACCCCACTTTCACCAATGGACAGATCATCCAAACAGAAAATAGATAAGGAAACACAAGCTGTAAATGACATAATAGAACAGATAGATCTAAATGATATTTATAGAACATCCCACCTAAATGTGGCAGAATACACTTTCTTCTCAAATGCACAAGGAACATTCTCCAGGATAGACCACATCTTGGGTCACAAATCAAGCCTCAGAAAATTTAAGAAAATTGAAATCGTATAAAGCATCTTTTCTGACCACAACGCTATGAGATTGGAAATCAATTACAGGAAAAAAAAAAAACTGTAAAAAACACAAATACGTGGAGGCTAAACAGCATGCTACTAAATAAAAAGAGGATCACTGAAGAAATCAAAGAAGAAATTTTAAAAATACATAGAAACAAATGACAAGGAAAACACAATGACCCAAAACCTATGGGATGCAGCAAAAGCAGTTCTAAGAGGGAAGTTTATAGCAATTCAATCTCACCTCAAGAAACAAGAAAAATCTCAAATAAACAATCTAACCCTACACTTAAAACAACTAGAGAAAGAAGAACAAACAAAACCCAAAGTCAGTAGAAGGAAAGAAATCATAATGATCAGAGCAGAAATAAATGAAATAGAAACAAAGAAAACAATAGCAAAGATCAATAAAACTAAAAGCTGGTTCTTTGAGAAGATAAACAAAATTGATAAACCCTTAGCCAGACTCATCAAGAAAAAAAAGGAGTGGACACAAATCAATAAAATTAGAAATGAAAAAGGAGAAATCACAACTGTCACTGCAGAAATACAAAGGATTATAAGAGACTACTACAAACAACTATATGCCAATATAATGGACAACCACGAAGAAATGGACAAATTCTTCAAAAGGTACAATTTTCCAAGACTGAACCAGGAAGAATTAGAAAATATAAACAGACCTATCACAAGTAATGAAACTGTGATTAAAAATCTTCCAACAACAAAACTCCAGGACTAGATGGCTTCACAGGCGAATTATATCAAACATTTAGAGAAGAGCTAACACCGAAACTTCTCAAACTCTTCCAAAAAATTGCAGAGGGAGAAACACTCCCAAATTCATTCTACAAAGCCACCATCACCCTGATACCAAAACCAAAAAAAGATATCACAAAAAAAAGAAAATTATAGACCAATATCACTGATGAACATAGAAGCAAAAATCCTGAACAAAATACGAGCAAACAGAATCCAACAGCACATTAAAAGGATCATATATCACGATCAAGTGGGATTTATCCCAGGGATGCAAGGATTCTTCAATATATGCAAATCAATCAATGTGATACACCACATTAACAAATTAAGGAATAAAAACCATATGATCATCTCAATAGATGCAGAAAAAGCTTTTGACAAAATTCAGTACCGATTTATGATTAAAAACTCTCCAGAAAATGGGCATAGGGAGAACTTACCTCAACATAATCTAGGCCATATATGACAAACTCAGAGCAAGCATCATACTCAATGGTGAAAAACTGAAAGCATTTCCACTAAGATCAGGAACAAGACAAGGATGTCCACTCTCAGCACTCTTATTCAACATAGTTTTGGAAGTCCTAGCCATGGCAATCAGAGAAGAAAAAGAAATAAAAGGAATCAAACTGGAAAAGAAGAAGTAAAACTCACTGTTTGCCAATGACATAATACTATATATAGAAAATCCTAAAGATGCCACCGGAAAACTGCTAGAACTAATCAATGAATTTGGTAAGGTTGCAGGATACAAAATTGATGCACAGAAATCTCTGGCATTCCTATACAGCAACAATGAAAAATCAGAAAGAGAAATTAAGGAAACACTGCCATTTACCATTACAACAAAAAGAATAAAATACCTAGGAATAAACCTGCCTAAGGAGGTGAAAAACTTGTACTCAGAAAACTATAAAACACTGATGAAAGAAATCAAAGATGACACAAACAGATGGAGAGATATACCATGTTCCTGGACTGGAAGAATCCATATTGTGAAAATAACTATGCTACCCAAAGCAATCTACAGATTCAATGCAATCCATATCAAACTACCAATGGCATTTTTCACAGAACTAGAACAAAAAATTTCACAATTTGTATGGAAACACAAAAGACCCCAAATAGCCAAAGCAATCTTGAGAAAGAAAAGTGGAGTTGGAAGAGTCAGGCTCCCCAACTTCAAACTATACTACAAAGCTACAGTAATCAAGACAGTATGGTACTGGCACAAAAACAGAAATATAGATCAATGGTACAGGATAGAATGCCCAGAGATAAACCCACACACATATGGGCACCTAATTTATGACAAAGGAGGCAAGAACCTACAATTGAGAAAAGACAGCCTCTTCAACAAGTGGTGCTGGGGAAACTGGACAGCTACATGTAAAAGAATGAAATTAGAACACTCCCTAACACCATACGCAAAAATAAACTCCAAATGGATCAAAGACTTAAATGTAAGACCAGACACTATAAAACTCTTAGAGGAAAACATAGGAAAAACACACTTTGACATAAACCACAGCAAGATCTTTTTCTGACCTACCTCCTAGAGTAACAGAAATAAAAACAAAAATAAACAAATGGCACTTAATTAAACTTAAAAGCTTGTGCACAGCAAAGGAAACCATAAACAAGACAAATAGACAACCCCCAGAATGGCAGAAAATATTTGCAAATGAAACAACAAAGAATTTATCTCCAAATTATACAAACAGCTCATGGAACTCAATATCAAAAAAACAAACAATCGGGCTTTCCTGGTGGCGCAGTGGTTGAGAGTCCGCCTGCCGATGCAGGGGACACGGGTTCGTGCCCCAGTCTGGGAAGATCCCACATGCTGCAGAGCGGCTGGGCCCGTGAGCCATGGCCGCTGAGCCTGCGCATCCGGAGCCTGTGCTCCGCGACGGGAGAGGCCGCAGTAGTGAGAGGCCCGCATACCGCAAAAAAAAAACAAACAAACCAAACAATCCAGTTAAAAAATAGGTGGAAGACCTAAATAGACATTTCACCAAGGAAGACATATAGATGGCCAAGAGGCACATGAAAGGATGCTCAATATCACTAATTATTAGATAAATGCAAATCAAAACTACAATGAGGTATCACCTCATGCCAGTCAGAATGGCCATTATAAAAAAAATCTAGAAAAAATAAATGCTGGAAAGGGTGTGGTGAAAAGGGAACCCTCCTGCACTGTTGGTAGGAATGTAAATTGATACAACCACTATGGAAAACAGTATGGAGGTTCCTTAAAAAAGTAAAAATAGAACTACCATATGACCCAGCAATCCCACTACTGAGCATTTACCCTGAGAAAACCGTAATTCAAAAAGAGATGTATACCACAATGTTCACTGCACTATTTACAATAGCCAGGACATGAAACCAACCTAAGTGTCCATCAACAGATGAATGGATAAAGAAGATGTGACACATATATACAACGGAATATTACTCATCCATAAAAATAAACAAAATTGAATTATTTGTAGTGAGGTGGATGGACATAGAGTCCCTCATACAGAGTGAAGTAAGTCAGAAAGAGAAAAACAAATACCGTATGCTAACGCATATACATGGAATCTAAAAAAAAAAAAAAATGGCATTGATTAACCTAGTTGCAGGGCAGGAATAGAAAGGTAAACATAGAGAATGGACTTGAGGACATGGGGTGGGAGGGCGAAGCTGGGGCAAAGTGAGAGTAGCATCGACATATATACACTACCGAATGTAAAATAGTTGGCTGGTGGGAAGCAGCAGCATAGCACAGGGAGATCAGCTCGGTGCTTTGCGATGATCTAGAGGGGTGGGATAGGGAGGGTGGGAGCGAGGCTCAAGAGGGAGGGGATATGGGGACATGTGTACGCATATGGCTGATTCGCTTCTTGTGCAACAGAAACTAACACAGTATTGTGAAGCAATTATACTCCAATAAAGATCTATTAAAAAAATAAATAAATAAATAAAATAAAAAGCATTTATTGAGCTTTTTCTATGTGCCAGGATTTACAGAAAACACAACGAGCGAAATTCAAAGCAGCCAGTTATAAAGGATATACACAGCGTATGCCACATTCTAGTTCTGTGATTGAGCACATGCATTTGAAATTAGAAATACGTGGGTCTAAGTCCTAACTCTGCCACTCACTATCTGTGGGCCTGAGTGAATTATTTTACCCCTCTAAGCTTATGTTTCCTCATCTATAAAACGGAGACTATAAGTATCTATTTTATAAGGTTGTCATGAGAATGAAATAGAATGTACATAAAGCACTCAGCACTTAGCATAGTGACAGACATGTAGGAGATGCTCAGTATACGATATCAACACATTTTTTGTTGTTGTTCTAGAATAGCCATGTCCAATCTGCAGGCAATAGACCTTAGTAGGGCCCCAGAATTATTATAAGGGAACCCCAAGTCCTGCATGACAACTAAGTAAAAGCCATAGAATGAATAAATACTATGCTTCTCACATATGTCTTACTATTTTTTAAATGCTGCTGTAGTGGGGAAATAAATTGATCTAAGATAAGAAGGGAATATCATTGTTCACTTTATCACTTGGTATTTTGCCAACTTCTAAGCTACCCTCCCCCCAACATTAATCCAAAGACAGTAAGAAGGTTTTGCTTCTTTTCCTTGGGAAAAAGGAAACTCAGAAGCATGTGCATGAGTGGTAAGCAAAGGATTCTAAAAGCCCACTCTCTGTATAAGAATTTTGAGAGAAAATCCCAAAGTTTGGATTTGAGCTGGAGGTTCTACATTCCTCTCACTACCTTTCCTCCCATCTGTAACTGCTCACAGATGGGAAATGAATGACCAGGATCCTTCCTGATGTCAATGCTTCCTGCAGGGTTGTTGTACCATCGCTAATCCTCCAGTTTTCCCATAATTGTCATTACAGAAAAGAAGACAAACCCCAAGCAGAAGTGGATTGGGTCCACTTGGGGAGCCTCTGCTCCACGACGGGAGAGGCCGCAGTAGTGAGAGGCCCGTGCTGGTGAAGAGAGACCCAAGGAAAGGTGAAAGGGCCACTTCTTAATAGAGTGTGAGGGACTTGGAATTGTGAAAGGCAACATTAAGATTGATTTCCCAGCAAAGTGCCTTTTTCGTAAATGCTATCATTGGGTGTTTAACTGGATAATCTTTATTTTCAGGAACTTTTCTGAGGGAATTAGACTTGAATCTTTTAAATGCTGAAGTTTCATTTATTGAAACTCCTGTTGGTCTCTAGTGGCCCAATATTTAGGTCTCCTCTAAAGTTATTGCCAACTTTGGATTTCCCAACTAAAAACTCCAAGAATCTGCAGGAAGGTGTGGCTGAGAGGGCACGTATACGGGGCAGGGGTCGGGCCAAAGAGATGTAAGCAGCTCACAAGGCAAGACCCAGACCCAGAGACCAAGTACTCAACTTCCTCAGCAGAAAGAGAGAGACACACAGAGAGACAGAGATTCATTTTATCAGTTTCCAGAATTACAGAATCAACAAGCCACTGAAGCTCAGAGAAAGAAGACTCTTTCCCAAGGCCAAGGACCGAAGGTCTGAAAATTCTGTAATTAGACTTCTGGTCTCCTGGTTCACCAATGACTCCCTCTGAATCTGCCACATAGCCCATTCCCATGGTGGCATCATGGAGAGGGGGACAAAGAAGCCAGGAACCCCAAGAGCTGAAGGTAGGAAAAGAAGACTATGTTGACGTACCTTGTGCCACACAGCTTCTGATTGGTGCCAGAGTACAGATTTGGGAGAATCACAGGACAGAGAAGAAAGGAGACTGAAAAACCTTTCCTGTGGAATGCAGTTAGGAATTCTAAACAGGACAACCATGGAGTGCTGGTCTCTGTTCCGTCACCACCAGCAACACTGAAGGCTCAGGCTTACTCAGTGTTCAGCTTACCTCAGCCATGGAGACATTTTCCCGGTCTCTGTGCAGGAGCACTGCATCCAAAGATGGAGACCTGAGAACAGATTCAAGGAGTCTGATGGGGCTTCCCTGGTGGCGCAGTGGTTGAGAGTCCGCCTGCCGATGCAGGGGACGCGGGTTTGTGCCCCGGTCCGGGAAGATCCCACATGCCGCGGAGCGGCTGGGCCCGTGAGCCATGGCCGCTGAGCCTGCGCGTCCGGAGCCTGTGCTCCGCAAGGGGAGAGGCCGCAACAGTGAGAGGCCCGCGTATGGCAAAAAACTAAAAAAAAATTAAAAAAAAAAAAAAGGAGTCTGATGATGAAAGAGAAAGTTGGCTCCTGGCTCAGCAGTGTTTCGGTATCAGGTGTCCTGAGCTCGTTTGGAAGGTAACATGATCTCTCCTGGTTGGTGGATGAGAAAGACAGCCAGTTGGACTTACTTTGGAAGAGGGGGCACCTGAGCAAGGGCTGCTCTCTGGGGCCTTGTGTAATTATGGAATAATCAAGGATATGCTGAAGTGCTTCTAAAGCCCATAAATTGCCTCTCCCACCCTAACTAATTCACCTCCATAAAAGGCAGAGTTGGAAGAGAGGCACCAACAACTCTGCCACCAAATATTTCAGAAGAAAGGTGGAAATAGGAAATGTTGTCTCTGTTACCTCTTCTGGGTCCAGCCTCCCAGGAAGGCACCCAGTGTTCTCGTAATAGGGGTGAGGCAGGCACGCAACCATTAGCGCCCGAGGTTAAGAGTCCCTCTCTGCCAACAGTCAGCCTGGCAGTGGTCTTCGGGGCAGAGAGAGTGGTGAGAGGTGGATCATGGCCTTCTCCCCAGAGCCCTCCAGGCCCTGTGGCCTCAGGCCAGCGGGTGAGCCGGCGGGGGGGGGGGCGCTGGGGGACAGGCTGAGGGCTGTGTCCCGCAGAGCTCCAGAGCCCTCGCCACAGCTGCCCACTGGCCGGACCCAGGCCTTGAAACAGCAGCGAACCTCTCCCCCATCCCCACCTACGCGACCTGATGGCGGTGGCAGTCTCCATGGGTCGCAGTTCCCGGGACCTGGCCCCCATTTGGGCGGCCTGAGGAGCCTGAGGGCTGGCTGGGTCCTGGACGCCTGGTTCCCTCAGTGATGACAGCTGGGCAGAGTCTGGGGACCCGGCCCTGAGGGCACCGCCAGCTGATATCTACCTCCTCAGAGCAACCTAGGCACTGGTGGGGGGACCCAGACTGGGCGCTGGACAAACGCTCCCAGGCAAGGTAACCAGCCCGTGCAGGGACCCCTTCCTTCAGGGCCTGGACTCAGAGGGTGAAAGTTGAATCTCGGGACCTTGCCCTTGTCAGAACAGAGAATTACATTTATTTTGGTAGAGATTTACAGGAACATCGTGACCTTACCGTGACCTGACCTCAAGAACGAAGAATCTGACATCAAGAAGTTTGCAACAACTAACCATGCCCCTCCCTCACCTTTCCTACAAAAGGACTTCGCTGAAAGCTTTCGGGGAGTTCAGGGTTTTTTTAAGGCATGAGCCACCCGTCTCCTTGCATGGCCCTGCAATAAACCTTTCTCTGCTCCAAACTCCCATGTTTTGGTATTGTTTGGCCTCACTGTCCGTTGGGCACACAGACATGAGTTTGGTAACATTTTCATCCCTACCCATCCCCCCTTGCCCCCTTTGAATGGAGCTGACCCCTATACCAAGTGCCAAACTGTGGGTATTGACTCCTGTCTCCAAAATCCATCTAGTCACTCCCCCGTCATTCACCAGTTTTGACTTCTCTATATGAATTCTTGCTTCTTCTGACTTTCCAACCCCCATTCGGTTCCTCGCTCCTCTCTGCGTGGTAGCATCGGCACCCACCCACTCCTTGCTGATGATCATCGCAGATCTTTCTTGGATCAACTTCCATTCTCTTCTTCATATGTCATTCTTATGTTTTCCGCCAAGCCCCTTGCACGATGACACGTGTCTTTGCAGAAAAGAGACACGTGTGTTCAGCCTGCCTTGCAGAATAGACCATCTTCTTGTTCAGGACCAGCTCAGCACCTTCTCCTTTTGGCTGCTGCTTTACAGTTCAGCACTGAAGTTCTACTCTGCTAGATACTGAGGATGCAAAGATGAATAAGACAACAGTCCCTGCCTTGGGGAAGCTCAGAGTCTGGTGAGACAGAAAGAGCAGCTAACAAGCAAAATGAATCAGTCAAGGTTCAGTTTGGGGGTGACCAGCTTAGGCAAAAAAGCGAGGGCGGGGGGGGCGGGTAAGGAGAGATGAATTTAATAGTTTGTTGGATCATATAACTTAAAAGTTGGAGGGTAAACTGGATCCAGGCACAGTGTCAACCAGGACCTCAAATGATGTCCTGAGGAATGTGTCACTCTCTTTCTCTCCATTCTGCTTTCCTCCGCCTTTATTCTCAGACAGCCTCTCTCTCTATTATGTCCTCCATCCCCCACCCAGATGCTCCAGCCCTACACCCTTGGGGGTAGTTTAGCAACCCCCAAGAATATAACTCTGTCTCAATAGCAAGTCTAGGACACGCCTCCTATTGGCTTGATTCAAGTCACATGCTTATTCTTGAAACAATTACAGTGGCCAAGAGAATGCAGTGCTCTGATTGGCTAAGCCTAGGTCACGTGCCCAGTGAAATTCCATGGATGAAGATGAAAGGTGAGATGGTTCCCCAAATAAAAATCGGGATCCCATGTCCAGAAAAAAAGGCATTGGGCAGGCACACCCAAATCATACCTTCTTCTCACCTGTATTCTCCCAGCTTTTCCAGGTCATCACCTGGCTGGCTTGACACCTAAAACGACTGAAGTGTTATTGCACACCAGTGCACTAATGTCACCACTTTCTCATCACATATTTATACACTTGGTCTTTAATGGAAGGCCCAATGCCACACCCTCTACAGTGACCAATGGTGAGAAATCACCAACCCAAAGTAGGAGAGGGTACAGGAACTCTGAGAAAGAATGGCCTTTGAGGTGCCTCTCAGACACCATACCCCATCAGCAGCTCCTCCCCGATTCTCAAAGAGCTGACCCTAGCTTATGCCACACGCTACTTATATGTAACACCATTTTAATTGCATCATTTACCGGCAAACACAGCTGTTTGTACAATAAAGTTTTTCATCACAGGGTATTTGTGTATTTGTGTGCGTGCCTGAGTCTCATTTCAAGCACACACAGCCCAGCTTGAATCGTTAAAAGACTTCATCATTTGCAAATATGTAAACATACCCCCCTCTGTCTTCCAACTACCTCCACCCACCCTTGAGACTTTGAAAGCATTCTGCCGGATTAAAGAGCTGCCGCCACCCTTTCTAGACTGTCTAGAACAGGGTTAAACGCTGCACCGTGTTGAAAGAAAACCTATAGGTTAGCTAACTAAGCTATTTGGCCCCCATCAGCAGTCCCAGCTGCCACAACACTGGCAATGTCCTGCCAAGGAATGACTCAACATTGTCAAGAATTCAGAAGGAGCTAAAAACACTGAAGAGAGGTCTACTATCTGCCAGCCAAGGATGATTCATTCAACCTGGAAAAAAACGTGCTGGCAATAAAAGTCAGTGGGCTAAAGGCACGATATTTGCGAGGCCATACTGTCCCCCAACACTGAACTGGAATTCCCTGAGACTTCCTATAACCGGGGGGCTGGATGAGTCTGGAGACCACCATGAGTCTGTGCCTGCATCCTGGGCTCTTCCTCTGGGGATTATATAAAAGAACCATCTTCTTCAGGCAACACCATAGAGTTGAAAACTCAGGTTTGGAGATCAGACAGATCTGGATTTAAGTCTTGGCTCTACCATCTACTTGTTCCACGGCTGTAGGCAAGCCTCAGTCTCCATATTTGTAAAATAGGGATGATAATACCAACCTTCCAGTTGGCTATCATTTAACAAATATTTACTGAGGACCTACTCAGTGCCAGACCCTGGGGGGTATAGCAGGGAACAGATATGTGGTCCCTGTCATCAAAGAGCTCTAATTATTTAAGTCATGGAACAGTGTATGCAAAGTAATTGCCCCATAGGAAATGGTAGTTATTAGTATAATGGAGACCCAGGGATTCCAAAACTTCACCTCTATTTTGGGGGTGGGGGGGTGTGACAGAGGGAGAGAGCATGGGAAACAGCCCCAAAGGACTTGGAGAAGTGGGCTGAGCTGAAGTCCTCCCTTAACTAAAGAAACAGTTTGTTAACAAACTATTAGTGAGTGCTGACTTTTAAGTAGAAAAATCATTTTCAAGCCTTACTTCGATGTTATCAGAACATTCGCAACCTTAAAACCATCCTAACAGTGGTAGGTCACTGTCCTCATTTCACCCGTGAGGGAGCTATGGCTCAGAGAGGTTAAGTGCCTTGCTCAAGGTCACACAGCTAGTGGTGATGGAGCTGGGACCAGTACCTGAATCTGTCCAATGCTAACCCCCATGCTAGTAATCCCTTAACCGTATCGCCTATCTTTCCAGCCTGGAAAGGGATGTGAAGACCTCAGGCTCCAAAGAAGGCAACCCTTTTCCCATGGTCCACACAGCTACTAGAGATACTGAGCCCAAAGTTTACTCTGAACAATAGTCATTCTTGTATTCATTCAACAAATATTTATTAAGTGCCAGGCATTGTTTTGGCTTTAGGGATACAACACAGAAGAAGATAGGCAAAAATCCCTGCCCTCATGAAACCTAACCTCATAGAGGTGAGAGACAATAAACACAACCAATGAGAAAAATGTATGGTAGGTTCAATAGTGATAAGAGCTAGGGAGAAAAATGAAGCAGGGAAAGAGGCAAGGGGGTGCTGGACAGAAAGTTGCAGTTCTAGCTGGAATAGCCAGGGAAGGCCTTGTAGAGAAAACCTGTAGATGAAGTAAGCCATGTGGATATCCAGAGGAAGCCTAGAGAAAGAGTGTCCGTTGAAGTGTAGAATCAGGCTGTGACTTGGCTTCAGGCATGCCAAACTAGACAGGGTCACGGTGCCCATGAAAATGTGCCCGACAGACCTCTAGCTGCAGGACTGACCAAGTCTCCCGGTATCTGGCTCTGAAACCCACTGCCCAGTTCACACCGAGGCCCTGCTTCCCACAAGCTGCTCCCAGCCAATGACAGAGCACAGCAGGGATGCCATGGCAGGCCCATTCTGGAGACATCAGACTCCTCCAACGGCCAGCCCAGGCTTGAGGATGCCCCGACAGCCTTGCTGAACCTTCCCTAGGTTGCAGGGCAGTCGAACACACTTCTGCCCAACCTTCTCCCCCTGCACTCGAGGTCAGACTTGCATTGCTTCTTCCAGCCTTTTTTCAGCTCCCTCCCTATTTTCTCTCCCACAGGTGCTTCTCCCAGTAGAACTGATGCCCCTTTAATCCCATCTTGACATCTGCTTCTTGGAAGACCCAGACTAACGCAGGGTGGAGACAAAAAAGAAAGGAAGGAAGGAAGGAGGGAGGGAGGGAAGAAAAAGAAGAAATGGGAAGGGAAGGGAAAAGAGGAGAGGAGAGGACAGGAGAAGAGAGGAGACAAATGGAAAGAAAGGAAAGGGAAAAAAGGAAAAGAAAAGGAAAGAAGAAAAAGAGGCCCACATTTTAAGTAGGCTGTGCTCACTGAGCTGGTCTTGAGTGATCTTGAGTTGAAGAGTCCCTGCTCTGCAAACTCATCCATTTCTAGGCCTTTGTACTTTCCTTCCCTGATTTGTTTTAGTAATTTACTAGTGGAGTTCCTTTTAAGTAAACGACAAGGACAACAATAAAAGCTCCCGTGCTATCTCAGCTAACCTAAGGCGAGAAGGCACTCGTCCACATCCCGACACACATGCAGCAGAAGCCTTGATGACAGTGGCAAGAGGGGATCAGAGGCCAGATGTGGTGGCAGCAGCCAGCCCGGTGGGAGGCTGAGGAAGACATTAACACTGGAGGCCCTCTGAGGATACGAGTGGGGAGGACCGAGCAGGGGCAACAGCGGGTACTGAACCCATCTCCCAGGCCCCGGGCTTCTGTGTTGTTCAGGTGCTTGGGTTGATGTGTGGGTATTTCTGGGAGGGAGGGGAGAAGGGCAGGGTTCAGCAAAGTCTGTCCTAGACTCACTGACTTCAGTTTCCCAATTGTTTTTGAAGGCAAGTAAGTCATTTCCGGCTGTTCTGCAAACATCAGCTCCAATCGATAGCATCAGAATTGTTGCTTTGCCCCACTTGTTTTCAACAGCCTGCCACTGGCGGTCCCCCACGCTGACTTTCTCCAGCGGCAGCTGTGCTCTCTGTGCTCTCAAGGCTCCCTGTTGGTGAATGGCAGAGGTTCCCCGCCAAGCAGCAATCACAAGTTCAGGCCTTTAATCTCCTGCTCAGAGGGATAAGGCCCAGTTCTCCTCGCTGAGCAGATTATAGGCACTTACTGTGCAAGCAACAGACAGCCTTCCTTTCCCTTGTTCTGTCTTTGCTCTTGCGAAGAGCATCTCTAGGTAGGCAGGACCTTCCCTCACTCACAGACACTCCCCAGGACTTTGTAAAGCTCAACAGTTTCAGGGAAGGCTAACAACTAGGTTTCTAGGAGGAAGAGATTCAGCAAGAAGAAGAGGGCTCATGCTCCATCCCCCCACGTGAAGGATTAGGTCTGGTCCAGCCCTGCCACTGCCAGACACCCCGCACCAAAGCAGATACCTAGAGTACCTGGTCCCACCCTCACCCATTTACCCATCTATCCACATTTCTTCAGCAAATCTTTCTGAGCCCCTACTGTATGCCCAGCACTGTGTTACCCTGGAGCACACCAAGCCTGCTCCCACAACAGAAGACAGGGCTGTGTGGACAGCTCATTTAGCTGAACCGAAATGGTCTTCAAGTCCTGGAAGTCCACATGGTGGGCCTTGGGACCTGGGGAGGAGGTGTTATTTGCTTTGCCACTTATTCTGTTTTCCTTTATATGTTGATTTATAACCAAGTCTGACTATACCAGGTAAGAGATTTCAGTCACGGAGGGGACTGTTCTATATGGCAGACCACTGATTCACAAAAACATATCAGCCAAGGAAGAAAAGTGGTAAAAATAGAAACTAAATATATTAAGTGAGCCCGGTGGGTGGAGGTGGGCAATCAACCCCTCTATAAATAAGTTCTATATGAGCAGGAAATTTAAACTACTTTTTTCACTGCTGGCACAGTGACTGGCACATAATAGATGCTCAATAAATGCTTATTGAATGAATGAGTATTGAATAAACTGACAAAGAGAGAGCTGTGATTTTAAAATCAAGAATAATGTATTATTCATTAAAAACAAAATAATGATGAGTATATTTCTTTTAATGGCTAAGTAAGAGTGGTCATAGGAGGAGACGCAGGAAGGAACATCATCAAGGTGGTAGCCAGAGAGAAGCAGCAAAAGGGGAAGAGGAAAGTGCCACCAGTGAATGGGAAGGCCCACGTTTCCCTGTTACTCCTCTGACCCGTCTGCGTTCTTTGTTGCATCTGCTACCCAAATACTCACCAAAATTCAACCTCAAAATGACTCAGATTATTAATATTTCAAGCCTCTGGATCCCTCAAATGGAAAGGCTGCCCAGCCCGGAAGATCAGTGTGTGCAGTGGAAGGGACAAGGGTGGTGTGCCAACTGGATTATCTCATTTAGGCCTCAGAACAACCCTGCAAGGTCAACATTACCATCCCCACTTTACTGATAGGAAAACTGAGGCTCAGAGGGTAAAGTGAGGTGCCCAAGGTCACACAATTAATAAGCATCAGAACTGGGAGTTACTTCCAGGTCTGACTTGAAACCCAGCTGTAGTTTTAGCTCTGCCACTACTCAGGCAACCCTGTCAGGCCATTTCATCTATTTGGGCCTCACTTTCCCCAACTGTAAAACAAGGAGCTCATGGGACACCCACCCAATACAGTCCCATTTCCCACCCCCACCAGTCTTCCTTTGTACCGCCTGGACACCCCACGTCTCTCTGCAGCTTGGACCCCATCCAGCAAACAGTGGGCCAGGCAATCCCACCACTCACCTTCCCTCCCCTGACTCCTAGAGCTACTGCCGGCCATCAGCTTCCTCCCTCTTCCACACCAGCTCCTTTGCTAAAACTACTTCCTCTCTCCATCCTTTAAACCTCAACCAACCAAGAACCGCTTCTCCCTCTAGAAGCCTACCAGCTCAGAGTGAAAGAAAGGGGATAGGGTGGGCCTTCTTCCTTCATTTGCCATTAGAATTGTTGGCCAAGCAGGCAGATGCTCAACTGAATCGATTGCTGTAAATAGTGGGAAATGGGCAAGAAGGGACAATAGAAACATGACATGACATAGACCACCCATTCTTCTTTCTTCTCCACACCTTTTCCCTGTACCCCATGTCCTGGGACCTGGAGTTTGGTCTTCTCAGAAGTGGAACACAACACCTATTTATGACCCACAATGTTATGTGGCAGGATGGGGTAGAGGGCAAATGAGAACAAAGAGGGTAAAGCTGCAGCAAGTGGGCTGGTAGAGGTTGGCGATGGTTCATTGCCAGCGTTGGGAGCTGGCCAGGGCACCTGGGCAAAAGCACTGGCAAAACAAGTCAGTGTCTTGGCAATCTTCTCCTGGGATTTGGGTCGAGTTCTGAGCTAGAAGACAAAATGCCTTCTCTGATTTCCTCTGAGGGAAAACGGGGTTGTGGGGGGAGGAGGCGGGGCCTTAGAGGAGCAGGTGGAGAAGTCTCTAGTCACCAGCTCCAGCAGAATCATAGGCTGCACATCACCCCAGGCAGCCGGGATGCTTAGAGCCACTCAACCAATAATGCTAATGGCGATGCCTTTAATTGGGCAATGCTCGGTGTTTGTAAAGCCTCTGGACCCGGGATCATTTGACGCACACTATAATTCTGTAAAAGAGTAGGGCATGGACAGTCCCCACTTTACAAGTGAGGAAACGGAGGCCAGATACGACACTCAAACCAGGGATTCATAAATTCCGCCTTGGCCCAGGCACGCCTGCTCCCAGCAATGACCCCAGCATGGATAGATGCACAAGTGAGACAGGGCCAGGGGAATGGTGCTCTCCTCTTGAAGAATATGCTCACGTAGTTAAGTGCATGGATTATGGAGCCAGACTTACTAGATTTGAATCCTGGCACCAAGACTTACTAGCTGTGTGACCTCAGGCAGATCATTTGCTTTCCCTCCTCATGTCTCAATTTCCTTGTCTCTGAGAAAGGGATTATAATAGGGTTTATTTGCTAGGTTGCTGGGAGAATTAATTGCATTTAATAATTGGCACCACACTACATACGTGTTAGCTGTTATTGCCATGATTCGGTGGGGCTTGGAACTCATATCACAGTAGGTTGGACTGTGCAGGGACACTCTTTCCTTGTACCAAAGGAGACCATTTATTCCCTTCAACATTCAAACTCAGGACTGAGAACATGAAGCCCCTATTGGATACAAGCCAAACGATGGGTGAGAGGGGGGCTTGTCCCAATGCCCAGAATGAAGCTGGCCTAAGCGTCCTCCCCAGGGCTCCTCAGGTCTGGGGAGCAACCCCAAGTGTGATGGCCTCCAGGAGAAATGAAAAGGAGAAGAGATAATGGCACCTTCTCACAAGACTTGTTGATATTGGACCATAACCCAACTTCAGCATCCTCAGGGGTGGGCCAGGACCAGCTATATCATCTGACAAGGGGTTTAACCTCCACGGCCCTGTGTTTCTTCACCAAGCCTCTGTAGCAGCCAAACAGGGCCCTTGAATTGGCCTGTTCCATCAGCTACATAGAGGCAGAACCTGGGGTATAACTCAAATCCTCTGACTCTTGTCCTGACTGCCCACAGTGCTAATTTCACTCTGCACATCAACTCTGCTGGCCACTGTCCTGAGCATCTATGAACCGTTTTCACCAGTGAAAAGATGGGGGTCATGCTTCTAAATGAGCTCACAGGCTTGTCTGGAATTACTCTGGGAACGGCATGAGAGGCCTTTGCAAATGGGCAGGACTATTTAGATGGAATGAATAGCTAGCTCAGACTCATGTGCAGTGCTTATCAAAACAAGCAGGGTCTGGCAGGGTAGGACCTTGGATTCCTGGGTGCTGGAGAAAGGTACAAGGGAAATGGACCCATATCTAGAATTGTCCCAGATGTCCACAGCGTTGACTCTATCCTCTCTCCACACTGTAAGGAACTCCACACCTCCAGAGTTAACAGCAATATTGGGAAACTATAGTTTTCCTAGAGTTTCATGACCCCAGGGCAGCATTTCTTAACCTTCGGGGGACTATGGACCTCTTTGGAAATATAACTAAAGCTATGGGCTCTCTCTCCAGAAGAATATGTTGTCTGATTTGTTCACATTTTGCAAACAGTTTTGAAGGCATCACAGTCCCCTCTGAAGACTGTCCCTGTATCCCTGACTCATGGCGCATCCTTGGGTTTGGTGGGTTTAAAGAAGAAAGAGATTTTCCTAAGCTATCTAAGCAACCTGTAAGAAATAAGAATTTTTGCATTTATCGAGTACGTCCCACTTTTTAAAATATTTTCTATTCCACACCCTCACACTTCTTACAACTATTATGTTCATGATGAAAATGAGGCTCAGAGGAGTTAAGTGACTTTTGCCCAATGTCACACAGTTAGTACTGATAGCTAGAGTTTACTACAAGTACCTGCTAGGCATTTTAGATATGTTAAATCTAATTTCCCAACAGTGCCATAAGGTAGACATTATTATTATTCCCAGTTTGCAGATGTGGAAACTGAGGCTTAGAAAAGCTGAATGGCTTACTCCAGATCACAGGTGGCAGAGCTGGGATGTGAACCCAGGACTGCCTGATTGCAAAGCCCATTCTGGCCATATAAGGGATCCTTAGAATATGAAGCAAGCATTTTTGTAATAACAGGTTTTTTGGTTAACAAAGGAAGCTTAAAATGAGCATTTGGATAGTGTATATATACTCGTGTTTCTCCAATATGGAACAGGAAAAAATGTGTATGTCGATACACTTAACTGTCATAATAGCCTACCCAGATCTGGGTCTTTCAGCCAGGCCAAACCACCCCAGCTGGCCCCAGTCACAGCAAGCTCTGGGCTTACCAGGCCCATTTGCCAAAAGCCCCGGACCCTCTCAGAGCATGCCCACTTTTGCTCCTTGATTTTTCTAGCTCTTACTTGGTACCTGCCCTCTTGGCTTATCTCACATGCCAAGCCCTATGCCTGCCCCTTAAACCTGATGACCAACTGAGCTTTACTTCTCATGGAGCCTTGGCCTCTCTCACAGATGCTGTTTGAGCTCATCCTCTGTCCTTGCCCCTGCCCTCTCTGGGGTCCCCTGTCCCACCCACTATTTGGTCAACATTCTCCAGCCATGCATGTACCTCTTCCCTCCAGGTGGGGTCAGACAGTAGTTCTCAGAGTAAATATATATGCTGCTTTCTGTTTAACAATCAGTCTCTTGTCAAGTTGGTTTGGTGGATATGAATCAGACATGCACTGGTTAGTCTGTCACTATGTCAGTCTGAATGCCAGGGAGATATGAGACAGCCATTCAGGCAGGTATGCATCCATTCACACATCTATTGAGCACTTACTGAGCGTAAGGCCCTGAGCTATGTGCTGTGGGCACACAAAGGGAACTCATATGTTTTGGGCACCTACATTGGGCGGAGCTCTGGACTGGGTGCTTTTCATACATTCTTATTCAATGATTAAGGCACAGAACCTGACTTAAAGTATGTACTTTTAAAAAAATATTTATTTGTTTAATTTATTTATTTGGTTGCACTGAGTCTTAGTTGCAGCAGGCGGGATCCTTAGTTGTGGCTCGTGGGATCCTGAGTTGCAGTTCACGGGCTCCTTAGTTGCAGCTCACCGCCTCCTTAGCTGTGACATGGGAACTCAGTTGCAGCGTGCATGTGGGATCTAGTTGCCTGACCAGGGATCGAACCTGGTCCCCCTGCATTGGGAGCATGGGGACTTAACCACTGAGCCCCCAGGGAAGTTCTAAGGTATGTACTTTTTTTTTTAAACTATTTTATTTATTTATTTATTTATTTATTTTTTTGGCTGCATTGGGTCTTCGTTGCTGCGCACGGACTTTCTCTAGTTGCGGCTACTCTTCTTTGCAGTGCATGGGCTTCTCACTGCGGTAGCTTCCCTTGTTGTGGAGCATGGGCTCTAGTTGTGGCATATGGGCTCAGTAGTTGTGGCTCGCAGGCTCCAGAGGGCAGTCTCAGTAGTAGTGGCACACAGGCTTAGTTGCTCCAAGGCATGTGGGATCTTCCTGGACCAGGGCTCGAACCCGTGTCCCCTACATTGGCAGGCAGATTCTTAACCACTGTGCCACCAGGGAAGCCCCCAAAATATGTACTTTTGAACACATTTGCTAACAAGAAATATAAAAATGACTTGAGCAAAAGAAAAAAAGCAGAAAAAATTCAGAGGTTCATGGGGGAGATAAAAATCCATGCGATAATGACCATATAGGATAGACCATTATAACAAAACAATATGAACACTTGCAGGAGCAAGGTGATACTTGCTAGTGGGAGAGGTTAATGTACTAATCCACATTCTCCACAATGAATCCTTATATTCTCAGTCATTTATACACTTGTTTTTCTTTTCCACCCCCCAGACAGGTAAATATCTCGTCCATCACATGTCAGCAGTAATTCGACTTGTTCTCAGAGCAGATCAAGGAAGTGATATGAACCCAATGCATCTTGATTTCAGCGTGGCATTTGACAAATGCTTTACCTGGTGCCCTTGAGGATGTGATGGGGAAATGAGAATTGGGTCAGAGGACAGGAAGTGGAGTCATAGCTGGATGAGCAACCTCAGTCAAGAATGTTGATTAGTTTTTCTGTGTCATCCCCACAGAGGTCTCTAGTGGCATGCCACAGAGCTCTGTCCTTGGCGCTGACCTCATTGGCACTGTTACCAGTGACTCAAAAGACAGTGTACAAGGTGTTCTAATCAAGTTTGCAGCAGACGCAAAGCTGGGAAGCATAGTTACCACTACAGATGGCAGAATGGAAATAAGAAATGACCTCAACTAGTTACCACTACAGATGTCAGAGTGGAAGTAAGAAATGACCTCAACAGGAAGGAACACAGGGCTGAAACCAACATGATGGAATGAGAAGAGAGAAATGCAAAGTCCTGCATTTAGGTTAAAAATTAATTGCACGAGTACCGGATGGGGTAGACCTGGTTTGGCAGCAATCCATGAGAAAATGCCCTAATTGTTTGTTATTCTGTAAATTGGCCACTAGCTCAGCCTGGTCCAACTGTGTTATGCGGTTGATACATGATCCACAAAGTGAACACAATCTTGGGTGCATCAAGGGAAGCAGAGTGTCTCTGGTCTGAGTCATAACATGACCTTAATGTGCTGAGAACTGGTCAGTCCTGTCTGGAGCACAACGCTCAGCCCTGGGCATTATAGGGTAAGAGGGACACTGAGAAATTGGGGCACTTCCTGAGAACGGCAGCCAGATGCTGCAGGAGCTGAAAGTCATGTCCACCAAGAAGGCTTGAGGGAACTGGGAAACGCTGGTCCAGGAGAAGGGGCAAGCCAAGGGGCATGTGAGTGCTGCTTCCAACATGGACAGGTTGTCACGTGGAAGCTACGGACTTCCTCAGTGGGCACCTCTAGACCAGCCATTCCCAACAGTGTCTATCTGCTGGGACCCACGGGACAGATAAGGTTCACATACCCAACACATTCCCATGGCAGATCCTCATTTTTAGACACCGCACTCTCCCCCAATTCTTGCAGGAAAGTAAAGAACTGACAATAACTTGTCATTGTCACAACAATCGAAATCCGTTAGTTGTGGTGACTTGTCGGCCTCCAGCAGGAGTCTAGTGGTCAAGAAAATGTCTCAGCTTCTATTCCTGCTTCCTCAATTCCCAGGAAAGAGTGTGTTCAGCAGACCATCAGGTCTGAGGGTGTGCTGACTGGGGCATCCTGCTAGGGGTAGAGCCTGAGCAGGGTGGGGAATAAATAAATTCACGGTGCGCAAAGATGCTCGTGGTCTCTCGGGCTCTTGTCTACTTCTAGCCAGCAAGTATAGCCTTTCTTTGAGCTGAAATGTTAAAAGCCAAGAATTGGGTAGCATTTTGGCATGCAAGTCAGCAGAGTGGGCCTTTCGGCTGGCTTTGGTTCTAGAGTGTCCTCATTGAGGGAAACGAGTTCTCTCCAAGCTCCAGCATGGTTCACTGGCACCTGCAATGGGGATCCGGGACAGAGTCCCAACAGGAATAACCTGTTCCTTCGCTTTGCCTTTTTCCCTGTCTTCTACGATTCTGGAAGTGGCAGGATCCCCCTATTTGGGCTCCTGGACAAGGATTCTACAGGTCTTTCCAGCTGCCTCCAATAATCATGGGACAGTTAGAGATTACCGAGATAGACAGACCTACCTACCTGTTCAAGATCTTGTTCTGGTTTGTTTGTTTGTCAGCTAGGTGACCTCAAGCACATGACCTAACCTCTCCTCTCAGTTTCCTCACTTGTAAAATGAAGCTAATAATGGTTCCTCACTCTCCTAGGATTCGTGTGAGCGGCCATTAACACCACATCCTTCTCCTCTAATCAAGAAAACATCCAGAAAGCAAGTAAAGGCGACACTATTATAGGAGTAATCTTGAATCTGCACAATTCAATTTAAGAAGTCAATAATTTGCAAATTTTGCCACTTTATTTTTAGGAAAAATTACTAGCAGCATATGTCACAACAGATCACACTGTTGGACACTGTGACACCAAGCTGAGACCCTGCTTGTGGGCCTGGTTCTTACAGCACTGTGTGTGTGTGTGTGTGTGTGTGTGTGTGTGTGTGTGTGTATAAGAGGGAGAGGGAGAGAAACATAGAGGGAGAAGAGAGAGGGAGCAGAAGATGGGGTAGAAAGAGAGGGAGAGAGAGAAAAAGGGGAATGGGGAAAGAAACAGAGAGAGATGCAAATTCCTAAGTCCTACCCCTTGGAGATTTTGATTCTGTGTATCTTGGGGGACACTGAGCTCCATGCCACGTTTTCTGGAATATTGAGAAGCGCAGTTCCAGAAAATAGAACCAGGATTTATTTATGGAATTTAAGCATCATGTAAAGGGAGGATCAATAAAAAGAATTTTCTATAAAACAAGAGTTTCCACTGGTGGGCAGACAGGGGCCCTGGGCTCCCTGTCATCGGAGGTATGCACACAAGGACCCACCAGAGCACCCACAGGCAGAGCAGGTCAGCAGTGACCCCAGGCAGAGCAGCACTGACCGAGCCTGCGTCCCTCCCTCTCCCCACGCTGGGGTCTCTAAGCAGCTGGTTGGGATGTCATGGAACTAGATGTGAGTCCCCACCACACCCTGGGAGAACTGAGAAGAAAACCTGGTCCTGGACAAGCTCTCTTTCCTTTCACTGCTCCCTCCGGTTTGGGTGGCAGGGAGGTGGGTAAAAACTCAAGGTCAAAGACTCGGTCTCTGCTCGGCCACCCCTGGACGGCCCTGGGGAAGGCTTGGAACATCCCTTCTCTCCGAGGTGACCACACCTTACTAAGGGGACTCCTGATATTGGCAAAACCCTATGAACCTTCACTGAGGAGTGAGTGGTGACTTTTCTATCATGTCAGAACCTAGCATTTCAGTATTTCACATACTCACTGGAGACACATAGTGGGTGGTTATGAGCAGGGTTCCTAGGCCACACAGTTCAGGAGAAAAATAATGTGAGCCGCTGTGGCATTTAAAATTTTCTAGAAGAGATATTCAAGATGGTGGAAGAGTAAGACGTGGAGATCACCTTCCTCCCCACAAATACATCAGAAATACATCTACATGTGGAACAGCTCCTACAGAACACCTACTGAATGCTGGCAAAAGACCTCAGACTTCCCAAAAGGCAAGAAACTCCCCAGGTACCTGGGTAGGGAAAAAGAAAAAGAAAAACAGAGACAAAAGAATAGGGACGGGACCTGCACTTCTGGGAGGGAGCTGTGAAGGAGGAAAGGTTTCCACACACTAGGAAGCCCCTTCACTGGTCAGGGGCTGGGTGGGGAGAAGGGGGGAGGGAAGCTTCAGAGCCACGGAGGAGAGCGCAGCAACAGGGGTGCAGAGGGCAAGTGGAGAGATTCCCGCACGGAGGATCGGTGCCGACCAACACTAACCAGCCCGAGAGGCTTGACCGCTCAGCCGCCGGGACGGGCAGGGGCTGGGAGCTGAGGCTCGGGCTTCGGAGATCAGACCCCAGGGAGAGGACTGGGGTTGGCTGCGTGAACACAGCGTGAAGGGGGCTAGTGCGCCACAGCTATCCAGGAGGGAGTCTAGGGAAAAGTCTGGAGCCGCCAAAGAGGCAAGAGACCATTGTTTCAGGGTGCGTGAGGAGAGGGGATTCAGAGCACCGCCTAAATGAGTTCCAGAGATGGGCGCGAGCCGCGGCTATCAGCACAGACCCGAGACAGGCATGAAACGCTAAGGCTGCTGCTGGAGCCACCAAGAAGCCTGTGTGCAAGCACAGGTCACTATCCACACCTCCCTTCCGGGGAGCCTGTGCAGCCCGCCACTGCCAGGGTCCCGTGATCCAGGGACAACTTCCCCGGGAGAACACACGGCGCCTCAGGCTGTTGCAACGTCACGCTGGCCTCTATCGTTGCAGGTTTGCCCCGCATTCTGTACCCCACCCTCCCACCGGCCTGAGTGAGCCAGAGTCCCCTAATCAGCTGCTCCTTTAACCCCAACCTGTCTGGGTGGGAAGAGATGCCCTCAGGTGACCTATATGCAGAGGCGGGGCCAAAGCCAAAGCTGAACCCCAGGAACTGCAAACAAAGAAGAGAAAGGGAAATCTCTCCCAGCAGCCTCAGGAGCAGCAGATTAAACCTCCACAATCAACTTGATGTACCCTGAATCTCTGGAATACCTGAATAGACAACGAATCATCCCAAAATTGAGGCGGTGGACTTTGGGAGCAAATGTAGACTTAGGGTTTGCTTTCTGCATCTAATTTGTTTCTGGTTTTATGTTTATCTTAGTTTAGTATTTAGAGTTTATTATCATTGGTAGATTTGTCTATTGATTTGGTTGCTCTCTTCCTCCTTTTATATATATAGATAGATAGATAAACATTTTTTTCCTTCTCTTTTTGTGAGTGTCTATGTGTATGTTTCTTTGTGTGATTTTGTCTGTATAGCTTTGCTTTTACCATTTGTCCTAGGGTTCTGTCTGTCCGTTTTTTGTTTGTTTTTAGTATAGCTTTTAGAGCTTGTTATCATCGGTGGATTCGTTTTTTGGTTTGGTTGCTCTCTTCTGTCTTTCTTTTTTTAATTACTTTTAATTCTTTTATTTTTAATAATTATTTTTTACTTTAATTACTTTTTTATTTTATTTTATCATTTTTTTTCTTTCTTTCCTTTTTTCTCCCTTTTCTCCTGAGCAGTGTGGCTGACAGGGTCTTGGTGCTCCAGCCGGTGTCAGGCCTGTGCCTCTGAGGTGGGAGAGCCAAGTTCAGGATATTGGTCCATCAGAGACCTTCCAGCTCCATGTAATATCAAATGGCAAAAGCTCTTCCAGAGATCTCCATCTCAATGTTAAGACCCAGCTCCACCCAACGACCAGTAAGCTACAGTGCTAGACACCCTATGCCAAACAACTGGCAAGACAGGAACACAACCCCACCCATTAGCAGAGAAGCTGCCTAAAATCATAATAAGGTCACAGACACCACAAAACACACCACCAGACACGGTCCTGCCCACCACAAAGACAAGATCCAGCCTCATCCACCAGAACACAGGCACCACTCCCCTCCACCAGGAAGCCTACACAACCCACTGAACCAAACTTAGCCACTGGGGGCAGACACCAAAAACAGCTGGAACTACGAACCTGCAGCCTGCGAAGAGGAGACCCCAAACACAATAAGTTAAGCAAAATGAGAAGACAGAGAAACACACAGCAGATGAAGGAGCAAGG
This sequence comes from Phocoena phocoena, assembly GCF_963924675.1. NCBI lineage: Eukaryota > Metazoa > Chordata > Mammalia > Artiodactyla > Phocoenidae > Phocoena > Phocoena phocoena. The sequence goes on from NC_089234.1 coordinate 29,803,061, forward strand.
TAAAAACCCACCAGACCAAACAAATGAAGAGGAAATAGGCAGTCTACCTGAAAAAGAATTCAGAGTAATGAGAGTAAAGATGATCAAAAATCTTGGAAATAGAAGAGAAAATACAAGAAACATTTAACAAGGACCTAGAAGAACTAAAGAGCAAACAATGATGAGCAGAACAATAAATGAAATTAAAAATTGTCTAGAAGGAATCAATAGCAGAATAACTAAGGCAGAAGAACAGATAAGTGACCTGGAAGATAAAATAGTGGAAATAACTACTGCAGAGCAGAATAAAGAAAAAAGAATGAAAAGAAATGAGGACGGTCTCAGAGACCTCTGGGACAACATTAAATGCACCAACATTCAAAATATAGGGGTCCCAGAAGAAGAACAGAAAAAGAAAGGGACTGAGAAAATATTTGAAGAGATTATAATTGAAAACTTCCCTAATATGGGGAAGAAAATAGTCAATCAAGTCCAGGAAGCACAGAGAGTCTCATACAGGATAAATCCAAGGAGAAAAACGCCAAGACACATATGGGAAATTCCATCTAAAAACAACAGACTACACATTTTTCTCAAGTGCTCATGGAACATTCTCCAGGATAGATCATATCTTGGGTCACAAATCAAGCCTTGGTAAATTTAAGAAAATTGAAATTGTATCAAGGATCTTTTCCCACCACAACACTATGAGACTAGATATCAGTTGCAGTAAAAAAATCTGTAAAAAATACAAACACATGGAAGCTAAACAATACACTACTTAATAACCAAAAGATCACTGAAGAAATCAAAGAGGAAATCAAAAAATACCTAGAAACAAATGACAATGAAAACACGATACACCAAAACCTATGTGATGCAGCAAAAGCAGTTCTAAGAGGGAAGTTTATAGCAAAACAATCCTACCTCTAGAAACAAGAAACGTCTCAAATAAACAACCTAACCTTACACCTAAAGCAATTAGAGAAAGAAGAACAAAAATCCCCGATGTTACCAGAAGGAAAAAAATCATAAAGATCAGATCAGAAAGAAATGACAGAAACAATAGCAAAGATCAATAAAACTAAAAGCTGGTTCTCTGAGAAGATAAATAAAATTGATAAACCATTAGCCTGACTCATCAAGAAAAAAAGGGAGAAAACTCAAATCAAGAGAATTAGACATGAAAAAGGAGAAGTAACAACTGACACTGCAGAAATACAAAGGATCATGAGAGATTACTACAAGCAACTATATGCCAATAAAATGAACAACCTGGAAGAAATGGACAAATGCTTAGAAAAGCACAACCTTCTGAGACTGAAGCAGGAAGTAGAAAATATAAACAGACCATTCACTAGCACTGAAATTGAGACTCTGATTACAAACCTTCCAAAAAACAAAAGCCCAGGACCAGATGGCTTCACAGGTGAATTCTATCAAACATTTAGAGAAGAGCTAACACCTATCCTTCTCAAACACTTCCAAAATGTAGCAGAGGGAGGAACACTCCCAAACTCATTCTATGAGGCCACAATCACCCTGAAACCAAAACCCAACAAAGATGTCACATAGAAAGAAAACTACAGGCCAATATCACTGATGAACATAGATGCAAAAATCCTCAACAAAATACTAGCAAACAGAATCCAACAATACATTAAAAGGATCATACACAGTGATCAAGTGAGGTTTATCCCAGGAATGCAAGGATTCTTCAATATCACAAATCAATCAATGTGATAAACCATATTAACAAATTGAAGCAGAAAAAACATATGATCATCTCAATAGATGCAGAAAAAGCTTTTGACAAAATTCAACACCCATTTATGATAAAAATCCTCCAGAAAGTAGGCATCGAAGGAACTTACCTCAACTTAATAAAGGCCATATATGACAAACCCACGGCCAACATCATTCTCAGTGGTGAAAAACTGAAACCATTTCCTCTAAGATCAGGAACAAGACAAGGAAGTCCACTCTCACCACTATTAATCAATATAGTTTTGGAAATTTAGCCACAGCAATCAGAGAAGAAAAAGAAATAAAAGGAATCCAAATCAGAAAAGAAGTAAAGCTGTCACTGTTTGCACATGACATGATACTATACAGAAAATCCTAAAGATGCTACTGGAAAACTACTAGAGCTAATCAATGAATTTGGTAAAGTAGCAGGATACAAAATTAATGCACAGAAATCTCTTGCATTCCTATATACTAATGATGAAAAATCTGAAAGAGAAATTAAGGAAACACTTCCATTTACCATTGCAACAAAAAGAATAAAATACCTAGGAATAAACCTACCTAAGGAGATAAAAGACCTGTATGCAGAAAACTATAAGACACTGATGAAAGAAATTAAAGATGATACAAACAGATGGAGAGATATACCATGTTCTTGGATTGGAAGAATCAACATTGTGAAAATGACTATACTACCCTAAGCAATCTACAGATTCAATGCAATCCCTATCAAACCACCAATGGCATTTTTCACAGAACTAGAATTAAAAAATTCACAATTTGTATGGAAACAAAAAAGACCCCAAATAGCCAAAGCAATCTTGAGAAGGAAAAACAGAGCTGGAGGAATCAGGCTCCCAGACTTCAGACTACACTACAAAGCTACAGTAATCTAAACAGTATGGTATTGGCACAAAAACAGAACAATAGATCAATGGAACAGGATAGAAAGCCCAGAGGTAAACCCACGCACATATGGTCACCTTATTTTTGATAAAGGAGGCAAGAATATACAATGGAGAAAAGACAGCCTCTTCAATAAGTGGTGCTGGGAAAACTGGACAGCTACGTGTAAAAAAATGAAATTGGAACACCCACTAACACCTTACACTAAATAAACTCAAAATGGATTAAAGACCTAAATGTAAGGCCAGACACTATAAAACTCTTAGAGGAAAACATAGGCAGAACACTCTTTGACATAAATCACAGCAAGATCCTTTTTGACCCACCTCCTAGAGAAATAGAAATAAAACAAAAATAAATAAATGAGACTTAATTAAACCTAAAAGCTTTCGCATAGCAAAGGAAACCATAAACAAGACAAAAAGACAACCTTCAGAATGGGAGAAAATATTTGCAAATGAAGCAACTGACAAAGGAATAATCTCCAAAATTTACAAGAAGTTCATGCAGCTCAATATCAAAAAAACAAACAACCCAATCTAAAAATGGGTAGAAGACCTAAATGACATTTCTCCAAAGATATACAGATTGCCAACAACACATGAAAGGATGCTCAACCTCACTAATCATTAGAGAAATACAAATCAAAACTACAATGAGGTATCACCTCACACCAGTTAGAATGGCCATCATCAAAAAATCTACAAACAATAAATGCTGGAGAGGGTGTGGAGAAAAGGGAACCCTCTTGCACTGTTGGTGGGAATGTAAATTGATACAGCCACTATGGAGAACAGTATGGTGGTTCCTTAAAAAAACTGAAAATAGAGCTACCATATGACCCAGCAATCCCACTACTGGTCATATACCCAGAGAAAACCATAATTCAAAAAGAGTCATGTACCACAATGTTCTTTGCAGCTCTATTTACAATAGCCAGGACATGGAAGCAACCTAAGTGTCCATCAACAGATGAATGGATAAAGAAGATATGTCACAAATATTCAATGGAATATTACTCAGCCATAAAAAGAAACGAAATTGAGTAATTTTTAGTGAGGTGGATGGACCTAGAATCTGTCAAACAGAATGAAGTAAGTCAGAAAGAGAAAAACAAATACTGCATGCTAACACATATATTTGGTATCTAAAAAAAAAAAAAAAATATATATATATATATATATATATATATATATATATATATATATATGGTTCTGGAGAACCTAGGGGCAGGACAGGAATAAAGACGCAGACGCAGAGAATGGATTTGAGGACATGCGGAGGGGGAAGGGTAAGCTGGGACGAAATAATAGAGTGGCATGACTTATATATACTACCAAATGTAAAATAGATTGTTAGTGGGAAGCAGCCGTATAGCACAGCAAGATCCGCTTGGTGCTTTGTGACCACCTAGAGGGGTGGAATAGGGAGGGTGAGAGGGAGATGCAAGAGGGAGGAGATATGGGGATATATATATATGTATAGCTGATTCACTTTGTTATAAAGCAGAAACTAACACACCATTGTAAAGCAATTATACTCCAATAAAGACGTTAAAAAAATAATTTTCTAGTAGCCACATTAAAAATAGGAGGGCTTCCCTGGTGGCGCAGTGGTTGAGAGTCCGCCTGCCGATGCAGGGGACACAGGTTCGTGCCCCGGTCCGGGAAGATCTCACATGCCGCGGAGCGGCTGGGCCCGTGAGCCGTGACCACTGAGCCTGCGCGTCCGGAGCCTGTGCTCCGCAACGGGAGTGGCCACAACGGTGAGAGGCCCGCGTACCGCAAAAAAATAAATAAATAAAATAGGAAAAAGAATTGTGCAAAATTCATTTTAATAACACATTTTATTTAACTCAATATATATCCAAAATTCTACCATTTTAACATATAATCAATATAAAAAATTAGTAATGAACTCTTTTACATTGTCTCTCTTTCTTACTGTCTTTGAAATTGGGGTTATAATTTACAATTAAAGTACATCTCATTTCAGACTGGCCATATAGCAAGAGCTCAATAACCGTATCTGGCAAATGGCAACATTATTGGACAACAGAATTCTAGACCCTAAATGATCCTAAAAACTTCTTAGCTTTTCTAATTACTAGCACATGATCTCAGGTAAGTTATTTAGCTTTTCTTTATCTGAATTACCTCCTTCATAACTAAGGAGAATAATAATAGTGTCTCCATCACGGAGCTGTTGTGAGGAATAAATGAGTTAATATGTATAAAGCATACAGAATAGTGGCTGGCACAGAGCAAGTGCTCATAAATTCAGTCCTCCCAGCTCTGTCACATAGGAAGGGCAGGAGTTTTCATCTCTTTTTTATACATAAGACATGAACATTTATTAAGCCCCTCAGTCTGTCAGGCTCAGAGCTAGAGGTCATGATCTCATTAAGTTCCCCAATAACCCAGTGAGGGAGAGACCATTGCCATGTTTTAATGATGAGGTCAGAGAGGTCATCTAACTTGTCCAAGGCCACACAGCAAGTACACGGCAGAGCAGGGATTCTAACCCAAGTCTGCTGACTCCAAAACTCTATTCTTTTCACTGAATTTTGTGGCTTGAGATGAAAAGAGGTGACCCAAGCTTTCAGAGCAGGTGGTGACGACTCTGGGCCTTGAGCCGCCACCTGAGTCCCCCAGGGCTCTCCCCTCCACCCAGCTGCCTGCCCAAGGGTAGACGTGTGGCCCCATAACAGGGTGCAGGGGACATTTCTGGTGGAGTGATCCTTCCAGGGATTCCTTCAAATTATATCTCTTCAGGTGGCTCTCCCAGTGTGCCAAGAAAACTGGGCCTTAGCGCCTGAGCCGAAGGTATAGAGGGTGTGGAGGGAATGAAAGTTTCTTAGCTTCACTAAACATACGTCACAACATCAGAACCCAATTCTTTCCCGGGTTCTGTCTAGTTTCTATGTCCTTGAATCCTCAATGCTTTGAAAGAAGGAAGTGGGTGCTCTGGCCAGAATAATACAGCAAAAGGATGTATCCAGGGGGCTCTCCCGGGGTGCCCCCTGCCCCAGACACTCTAATTCCACAGCCTGCAGGTGAGAGGCTCTCAGAGGAAAAGGATTTAAAAAAACAACAGGAACCTGGGTTACAGAGAGAAAGGGGAGGAAAGAGAGCTAGTGAGAGTGTTGGAGAACAGCAATGCAGCAAAAAGAGCTTTTAGCGATAATTAATAATTAACATTTCTAATGATGTCCTGGCGACAGGAAGAGGCCAGCACAGGGCTCTGGGGCAAGACTGGGGGCGATGGTGACCTCCAGGAGAGGACCGGCAGCCTGAGCCTCATTAACTTTCATGAGGGCCCCATGCAGCCCTTCATGCAGCCGGTGGGCTGCCTGCTGCTCAGATGGTCATTGTCATGACAATCTCGAGAAGGGGGAGCCTGGGGAGTGATTTAAGGGGAATAGGCTGCCAGTAGGAGAGGGTTCTAGGGAATTCCTTTTCTGGACTTACAGATCCAGCTCCTATGAAAGCCAGGTTTCCTTTGGCCAAGGCAAGCAGTGGAGGAAAATCATGTTCAAAGACAGAACATTCCTCGGGAGCAGCAAAGGAAGTGGGTAAAGACAGGGGAATGCCTGGAGTGGGGAGCTGTCGCAAGAGGGGGCAGGTACAGACAAAGCCAAGAATGGAAGGGACTGGTCACATGGTTATGGCTGTGACGGTAATGGTCAGACTGGATGGTGGATGGTCTCCCCCAAAACACCTGTGTTGAAGCCCTAACCCCATTGTGACTGCTTTTAGGGCCTTTACAGAAGAAATTAAGGTTAAATGAGGTCATAAGAGTGGGACCCCCCAGCCTGATAGGATTGGCGTCCTTATAAGAGGACACACCTGAGAGTCCCCTCCACCCCATGCACACACAGAAGGAAGGCCAGGTGAGGACACAGCTACAAGGTGGCCATCTGCAAGCCAGGAAGAGAGCTCTCACGAGAAACCGAGTCAGTCAGAGCCTTGATCTTGGACTTCCCAGCCTCCAGAACTATAGAAAATAAATGTCTGTTGTTTAAGCCACCCAGTCTATGGAATTTCCTTAGTGTGGCTTGAGCAGACTAATACAGCGATGGTTAAAGGGATTGTGGCAATCAGAAAACTAGTAATAGGCTCTCAGGTGACCAGCCATCTCAGTTTGCCCAAAACTGAGGGGTTTCCTGGGATACACGGCTTTCAGTGCTAACACTGGGACAGTCTCAGGCAAACCAGGATGGTTGGTCATCCTAGCTAGTAGCAGTAGCGGCAGTGATAGTAGTAGTAATGGTAATATTTGTAGTAGTAGTAATAGTAGTAGCATCACAGGTAGTCTAATAATTAGCTGATGCTTTATATTATATATATATCATATTTATGTTTATTCACTTTTCAGCTGCCTCATTCCTAAAGGATGGAGATGCTTTGAGCCCTCATACATATACAGTGCCTTATAGATACAAGCATTTTCACAAACACATCAGCTCTGCCAACTTGAGCCAACTCTTTGCCCCCCCAGATTCAAACTTGGCCCATTTTATCCCAAAGACCAATGTGACCTCAGCCAGCTGGAGGGGCTCTCTCCTGCCAAAGGCCCCATGGCTCTGAGGAGCCCTGGCTCCCTCACTAGGTGCCAGGCAGATGCCCAAGGTCTCCCCTTGGAGCTTCTGACCCCTTCCACCCATGTGAGGCCTGGGACTTTGCAGGCTTAGTGAACCCTCCAGGGGGTTCTGAGAAAGGGCAGCGCTCTAAGGACCCAACAGTAGCTCTGTCTACTGCTACGTATGTTTAATTTATTTGTTGTCACTTTTAAATTTGATATAATGTTGAATTTACAGAACAATCTCAAGAACTGTATAAACAAACTGTCATATCCCCTTTACTCAGATTCACCAATTATTCATATTTTGTCCGTTTCCGTAATAATTTCTCTCATTTTTAAAATCTAAAAGTAAAACAGAAAATAAGCTTTTCTAGTGTGGATGATACAGATTGACAGCAGGACATATATAATATGTAAGTAAATGCACCCATATATTGGGAGACATAAATACATTTTGGCAGCTCAGCACCAGCTTACTGTTAGAAATGTGCCATCATAACTTTGGTGGCAAAGATCATAGTGATCTGGGGCTAGGAGAAAAGGGAGTTGACTAGGATGAGAGTTAAGGAAGCTTTGGGGGTGATTGAAACGTTCTATATCCTGATCATGGTGGTAGATGCACAACATAGAAATCCATCTAAATGTACACTTACAACAGGTATATATTATTGTAGACAGTTTGTACTTCAACAAGGTTGATTTTTAAAATGTAACTTTTTTTTAAGTTTAGTGGCCTCTGAAGGACCCAGCAGAGGAAAACTGATGCCTGAAGAAGTATGGATTTTATGCCATTAATTATCACACATTTATATGGCCCTTCTTACATGTGAGGCTCTGTTCTAAGCACTTTACAAAAACTAACTCGTCTGATTGTCACAACAATCCTGCGGTGTAAGAGCAATCGTGGTCCCCATTTTACAGATCAGGAAGAGAAGTTACTGGTGGACAAGACGGCACAGCTAAAAGCAGCCACACATGACTCTGCACCAGGCAGGCTGGCACCGGAGCCCTGCTCTTCGACACTATGCTTAGCTGCTTCTTTACGTGATAGTGAGAAACCAGGTCCCTTCTAAACATGGACTGTCTGCCCCAAAGAGCCCCCCGCCCTTCCCCGAGCAGCTGGGACCAGCGGGCAGGCAGAGCAAAGCTGACTGTCCCAGGGGCTTCCACTGCTGCCTACCTACAACACCAGATTTTCCTCCACTCTCCTCCATCCTCGACACTCCCCAGGGCTGTCAGTCTCATCTCTAGGGCTTTCTATTTGCCAAATTTTAGGAAGCATCCACTGATGCATTTTAGCCTATTGCTGGAGACAGAGTTGGCCATTTAAGCCACTCTGTCTGTCCCCAACAGATACTAACAGAAAATAAATATATGCATGTGTGTGATTTCCTGAGGTTCTGTGTTTCAGAGGCTGGAATTTCCTTGTTACCTGTGTGCTTCCTGTAAGTCAGGGCTCTGTGGTGAGAGACAGCGGGACAAGGTTTCAGGAGACCTGGTTCAAGCATGAACTTTGCTACTGAATTGCCGTGTGACGTAGGACAAGTTACTTTCCTTCTCTGGGTCTCAGTTTTCATACCTAAAATAGCAGGAGATTAGATCAGATCAGAGGTTCTTGGCCTACGGATCCCTAGGAAGTCCATGGATGGGCTTCAAATGTTCTAGGAATTCCCCAAAATTTATATGCAGAGTGTTTTGTGCATGTGGTTAAAGAAACCCATAAAGTCTTCTGATTTTCAAAGGGATCTGCTATCACTTGAAAATTTCAGCATCACTCAGCTGCCAAAATCCTTTCTAGTTCTAAAATTCTAAGATTCTGTGTGTTAATCTAAGACGTTGTATTCCACTCCAGCCCGGAAACTTAATTTACAGAGAATGATAAAGAAGACCCAAGACATTCGTGGCAAAGTGAGGACTACCACATGGGTCTCCTGATTGAATCCAGTCTTTCTCACTCATTCATTCATTCAACATGTATCTATTACAATAATTATGTGTTACTCAAATGATACCTTTTGACATATGCCCAGAGTCTCTATAATGTTCCAGGGCATTAACTTTAACATTAACACAGACCAAGCACATAGCAAATATTTGGTGAATGAAACAGTGACCAGGAAAGATGACTAGGTGCCAGGAATGGGAATATGGAATGAAAAGGAGGAACCTCAAATCAGGAGACCTGAGTTTTAGCCCCAGCTTGGCTCCACACAAAGCCTCTTCCCCTCTGGCCTCCCTTTTTGCATCTGTAAAAGGAGGGAACTAGACAGCTAAGCTTTGAGGTCCCTTCTGGATTTAAGATTCCAGGATGTCAAAACTACCTCTGGCTATCCAGAAGGGTTCTGGGAAAGAGCAGTGCCTTAGAGCTCCCATCCCAGGGAAGTCTCTATCTATTGTTGAGTAACAAATTAGCCTAAACTTTAGCAACAAATATTTATTATCTCACACAGTTTCTAAGGGTCAGGAATCTGGGCAGTTGGTTCAGGCTCTCGCGTAAGGTTGCAATCAAGCTGTGGGCCAGAGTGGCAGTCCTCTGAAGGCTTGACTGCAGGTGGAGGTTCTGCTCCCAGGCTCACTCACATGGCTGTTGGCTGGAGGCCTCAGTTCCTTGCCCTATGGACTTCTACCTAGTGATGCTCATGCCATGGCAGTTGGCTTCCCCCAGAGCAAGCAATTTGAGAGAGAAAGAGGGTCACCAAGATGAAAGCTGCAATGCCTTTTTGTAACCTAACCAGGAAGTGACATGCTATGAATTGTGTTGTATTCTAGTGGTTATGCAGATCAATCCTGGCGTGATATAGGAGGGAGGTACACAGGTTGGAATATCGGGAGGTGGGGATCATTGAGGGCCATCTGGGAGGCTGGCTAACACACCCAGGCCAGAGCCAAATTCCACAAGGCCCCATTTAGACAAGGCCACCACTCATATTTTCTAGGAGTGCCCAGGCGGGAGAGTTCGGGCATGAGCCAGCCAGTATCATCAATGGAATGTCCTGCCTGCTCCTTTCCAAAGCAAGCTCAGGAATTCTGCAGGGCTCCTCGCTGAAACCCTGCTGCCCAGCATAGCCCTGCAAGGGTGAGAGCAGAGCTGTGTAGGGGGATCAGCAGGGACCACCCTAAATAACCTAGCAAAACCTCAACTAACCAGAGCAAAGTGAGCCAGGACACTCACCTAATTGGATTTTTTCTGTGTTCAACTACCCCACTCTGATAAATATGTCTAAATACTATGATTGATGATAAAGAGACAAACGACAGGAAAGTATATTGCTACTAAACATCTTTTAAAAACCTCCAAGCATCCATACCTATAAGCTTGTATACTCTCTACTTCTAAAGTATTGTCAAATCCTGCAAGTTCCAGAATTATCAGTGAATGATCTGCTACCTTTACTTTACTTTCAAAGGCAGAAAAGTGAAACAAAAATTTTAGGAAATTTTTAAAGATCAACATTTCTAACAATGGAGCCTTTCTACTGAACTTCCATCTGATTAGGAAATTAACCAGACCATTTCACTTCCTCAGTAAATGGGATTGAATTTCTTGTGGCTGGAACCCAGACTCGGTTCTCCCTTTCCCTGACATGGTCGGCACTTCCCACCCCGCCTTTCATTTCTCCCTCAGCCTGGAATTCTTGGTGAGCCTGGAGTGGGAGTGAGAAGATGTGGGTTCCAGTCTCTGTTCTGCCTCTTACATCTGGGGCATGTGGCCTCTCCAAGCTCCTTTTTCCTTGCTTATAGAAGGAGGAGATGAAAGTACATGATCCTTTGGGTGTCTTTCATGCCTAACTTCTAGGACTCCATACACTGACCTTCTCTCTCTGTCACTTTCTGAAATCCCACTGCTTTTTCAGAATGCAAGCAAAATGCTATCACCACCGTGAAGCCTCCTTTATCTCTGTGGACATAGTAATTTCTCCCTTCTCCATGACCCTGCAATTAACAGATGTTAACACATTGTTTTATGTATTAGGTATAATATATATGCACGCTTTGTCTCTCTGACCGGACTCTAAGCTCTTTGAGAACAGGGGCCTGGTCCTTCTCATCTTCATACCCCTTAGCGCTGCATCTAGCACACAGTAGGTGCACATACTGTAGTTTGAAGGAAGTCTGAAGAATGTTGTGACTTTGCAGCACACCCGTGTACTGGCTGCCCTCAGCCAGCAGGGGGAGCACGTTTGCTCCTTAAAAGAAGTGGCCAATTCTGAACCTTTTCTCTGTGGAGAGCTGATGGGTGGATTTACCTCTGAGGATGAGAGAGGCCCACTGCCTTGGATGAAGGCAGTGATGAGGGAGAGCCTGTTATTTCTGACTAAGAAGACACCATTTATTTTGCAACTTGGTAAACAGAATAACATCTCAAGAACAGAGAGCAACCTTCGTGATAAATTCAGAGCACGTCCAATCTCTAAGGCCTACATGGAGTTATAATGGGGATACATTCTTGATTAAACACTGTGTAACCTGGGGCATTAAGTCTATGATAAATTAGAGATAGGTACCTGCAACCTCATTTCTTTTAAGGATACTTAATTATAAAATTCTGTAACGAAATTACAGCCATATTAAAATGGTTTCTCACTGAAGAAAGGGTCTCAAAAGGTGAGACAATGTCGATAAGATAGGTACTGTGCTTTTAGGGTTTTCACTGCACGCTGCCGGAGATCAGAGAGAGGAGATAAAGCATCTGTCTCCCTTCAGGAAATAGCCACTTGGGGAAGGTGATCTCTCTCTTCACAAGCCTGCCGCCACAGAGCCTGGAGTGTCACGCAGCTAGGACCCTGTCCTGGAGAAGCTGTCTAGCTTCTCTTTAAGAGGAGGTCACCTGCCAGTAATGGGCAGCTCGGTAGTCACTCATAACTAAGTATAAATTACACCAGTCTTCTTATTCCAGTTCCCCTCCTGCAAAAATGGGGAAATATTCAGCCTGAGAATGTTGGTTGTATGTCAGAAGACGTCATAATTTTGGAGCACAAGATACTATGGGACAGGGAGGCCAGGGTGAGGAGCCGGTGAGGGAAGGCGTTGGGCAGCCGGAGGGTGGTATGGGGGACATGGAACAGAGGGGACACTGAGAGGTAGATGACTGTGTTGATAGCAACTGCCCCCGGATTTTTCAAAGAGCCTGCTCCGTCACCAGTCATTACATCGGACCATGTGCCCTGATTTGTCACTCAGAAAATACAGCTTCTCAGCTTTCCTGGTGCGTTAACACCTTCCCCACTATCTAGAAGCCAAAACATAGCAATCCTGATAGCCCGAGCTTGGGGTACTTGTTTCATTGCTCAGGCATTGAGAGCCCATCTCCTCGACCAGTAAAAAAGGAGTCGTCTTACTCCGCTCCTAGCAAACGTCCTGCTGAGTACATTGCCCTGCCTGGTGCACCGTGAGCCCTCAGCTGCTGCTGCCGCTGTAGCTATTGTTATTGCCATTGCTGCTGTTTTTATCGTTTTTGTTGCTGTTGTCGTCGGACCTGACACATAAGAGACCCTCAGTCAACACTGGCCGGTATAATTACGGAATCATTCTGTGTCCTGTATCCAGGGTCAGCCTGTGACACAAGGTCTCCTGCTCATTACTTACATCCACGTTAGCTTTTCACCCCTGAGCTGCCTAATTAGGAGCCCGAGAATGGTGTTGAAATAAACCAAGAAATCTGACACCAGCTGTGCTCCGCCTTCCCCCCCACCCCGCAACGCAGTCGCTGTGCAGACCAGAGCAGAGCTCCTTAGCAGGTGAGCGCTACTTCTAGGAATTAGATATTCTGGAGCATTGGGTGGAGACGGTTTGTAAGTGCCAGATGCCTTGTGGCAAAGCCCTGTCACATTCCAGCTATGTGACTTGGGGTAAGTCACTTAACCTCCTTTTTCTTTCTTCTCACCTGCAAAATAATTACCTTGCTCTTGAGGCTGCTATGAGGACCTGGTGTCACCGTGCCAAGATCAGTGCCGGATGCAGAGTGGGAATTCAATCAACATTAGCCTCCTTTCCTCCAGTCCCTTCTTCTGCCCCCCACACCCACCCTGAACCCCGGTAAAGTCCTAGAACATCAGAGCTGCATGGAATCTGAAAGCCCAGCCAGCTCAGTCTTATTTTTCCAGATTATGAAAAGATATACAGCGAGACAGAGGCAAGGCCAGAGGAGGGTCAGGTTGCCCTCTCCCAGTTCGTGCCCACCTTCGGTATCACCCTGTCACCAACTCACCGCAGCAGAACTGTCAACTCAGAGCTAAATCCTCCTGCTTTCATTTAATTGGGATTGTGGCTTTCCTCGTTCTCTGAAATTACATCAAGGAAGCTCTAATGACCATTAGCCACCATGGTTTTTCCTTTCTGAGGTCGCTCATGCCTTTGGCTATAAGCTCATCTGTACAAGCATTTGTACTCCCCTCATGTTTTCTGCAGACCTTAAGAATTGTGCCTGGGTCTGGGGCTCCCCTTACAAGTGCAGGACTCTAAATTCAAATTCACAAACCGGAGTCTGTTTTCTGGAGCACATCCAGTGTGGGTGAGTGAGAACCCTGAGATGCTCATCCACATTTCCAGGTTGTGAACGTGGTGGAAGCGGTAATAAAGTTGGAGAACAGAAGAGGTTCCAGGCCTGAATGACCAGTAAAGCCTCTTTTCAAATGACCAAGAGCAATATCTATAAGGTACAAGCTAATTACAAGAATTAACAACAACCACTACCAAGAAACACAGACCTTTCAACTATATCAAATGCTGAGGACCAGAAATGCAAGCCAGCTTATTTTTACTGCATCTAATATTTTACTATCTGTCAAATTAAACCAAGTCCTAGTACTGGCCTCAGTTCACTTCTGGTCCTGGACGTATAAGGGAGGCGTTTAAAAAAGAAGGGGGCAAGGAGGACAGGAAACCACAGGAGGGATAAGAGAACCTCTGACTGAAATGCATAAAATAGGAGTCAAAGGGCCTTTTCCCCCCTGCCTCCTTCTAATCATTCATCCAGTAAATATTTATGGAGCAATTACTTCCCAAGCACCGTACTAGGCACTGGGGATGCAGTGGTTCCTGCCACTGCAGAGCTGACATTCTTGGTGGCAAATATAGAGGACAAACAAGCCCTTAAACAGAGAAATAAGATAATCTCAGAGAGCGCGAAGCCGTGAGAAGGCAACGCGGTAAGTTAATGAGACAGCGAGGAACTGGGCTTGAGTAGGGGCCCCTCAGGTGGATGGTTGGAATAGCATCTTTGAGGATGTAACCTCTATAAGCCTAGACTTGTATGATGAGTAGCCCGTGATGAGTAAAGCTGAGAGAGCATTTCAGGCAGAAGGCAAAGCAAACGCAAAGGCCCTGAGTGAGGATGAGCTCGAAAAACAGAGAAGGTCAGAGTAGCTGCAGCCCGGGGAGCCAGGGCTGTGGGTTGAGATAGGACAGGTGGCAGTGGCCCGATGGCATAAGGCGTGGGGAGGAAGTAGATGTGGCCCGTGGGGTCAGACAAACCTGGCTTCGAATCCCAGCATTAAGATTTACCAGCAGCGTGACCTCGAGCAGATTGCTTAAGCTCTGAGCCCCAGCTTCCTCGTCTTTGAAATGGCGATGATGATAATAGGACCCACCTCAGGTGGTTAATGTGAGGAATAAATGAGAGGCACCATTGAAAGGGCTTAGCAGGGCACCTGGTATCCAGTTAGTGGTCAATAAGTTCCAACTTCTTCTTTCACGGACTTCTTATCACAGACTTCCAAGGTCATGGCTCACAGGCCCTAGGCCCAGTTTCAGCCGCCACCACTGAGAAAGCCACTAGGTGGCGGTCTTTCAAGCTTTTCTAGTTTCACCAGTTTCCGGTCATGACTTTTGTCCTTGTTTTCACCCAATAGGAAAGTGCAAAGGCCCAATCCTCCGAAGACTGATTGGGTACACGGTTATCGGAAATGTATAGAGAATATTTTCTGATTTCAGCAACAAAATGTAATGAAAAGAACACCAGGCTAAGAGCCAGGCTGAGTCAGATCTGGATTCTAGTCTCTACTTTACCTACAGGCCAATCAAGCTTAGCAATGCATTGATCCTTCTGGGCCTCAGTTTCCCCATCTACTTATATCACAGTATCACCGTGAGGCCCAAAGGAGGTACTGGGTGTGAATGGCTAGAGGCTGTACAAAGTGTGCTTGAATGGCAGTCCCAGGTGGTCACTTACTGGCTGTTTACTTAACCCCAGGTTTTTCATCTACAAAATGGGCATAATAATAGAATCGTAGGTTTGTTGGGACGATTAAAGCAGTCATAGCACACAAACAGCACCCAGCATGTGTCAGCGCAGCCTCGGTGTGAGCTGGCATCCTTTGTAAAGCACCGTTTAGGCAGATCAGCTTGTGAACACGGGCTGTGGTGGCTTTGGTTGCGCTGACTGCTGGGGACTGCAGAGAGAGAAGAACATTTGACAGAGGATGAGCTCTCAGAGGACCACGAAGAAGCAGAGAGACGGGAGAACTCCACATGGAGATGGGGAGGGAAGGTGCCCAGTCACCCAATCAGGGAACCATCTCCTGCCCCATAGTTCCCAAGCAGACCTTGCAGGATGCAGGAGGGGCATGTCTCCCCGGACCATTCCTGTTCCCTGTCTCTTTTGGCACCAGCTGGGCAGCAGTTCCCTGTGTATTGTAAGCTCCTTGAAGGCAGAGAAGGTCTTATTCATCGTTGTTCCTCCCCTGGCCTAACCCAGAGCCCACACCTAACAAGCTCTGGATAAATGCTTGCTGGTGACCCATCCATCCTGGGCCATGTGGGGAACCAATCACATCCCAGACAGCCCTGGGCTATGCACTGAGCCTGAACTCCTCCAGCCCGCCCTGGAAATTGGGTGCTCTGCCTATGAGATGGGGACGTTGATGACTCTGTGCTAATGTCCTCATCTGTAAATGTATGCGGAACATGTCAGAATCCCCAGCAGAAAGAGAAAAGGCACAGGCACCAGCTGGATTTCCTGGGCTCCCCACGTGCCCTGCACCTGCCCCTCCTGCCTGAAAGGCTCTTACGAGGGGGCACATGGCAGTGAGTGCCGTGCAATTGCTTAATGGCAGGGCATAGGTGTGAGGAGGAATCAGAGAATCACGGGGAAGGCGCGGGCACGTGGGACAGGCACGGCTGCCCCAAAGGAGCACCCACATTGCCAGCTCTGCTTTGCCACAGGAGAATTGTTGTTGGATGAGAAGGAGCGATCATTCCATCTTTCTGGTCTGTTTCCTCAAGTCCACTACAAAGAAAATATAAATACCCACTTCTTTGTCATAAAGGGCATAGTGCCGGGCCCACGGAAAGGGCTTAAATGCTTGTGGAATATCTTGATGAGACAGTGCCTCAGACACTGTAAATACTAAAGCAGCCCTGCTCAAACTTTTCTACCAAAGAATTCTAAAAGCAGAAGAAAGGATTATCACACACCCCACCCCAGGGCTCTGGGGGTCTCACCCAGCAGGAAGCCTGAAAGGTCTTTTGTCTAAAATATGCATGCCGTTTTGCATTGGAGTCCGTGATATATCCAAATGGATCGAAATGAAAAGTGTATTTTAAAAGTCTTACCAGCGAAATTACCTACCTCTCTTCCTCTCTCCCCCACCCCAGCACATCTTCTAGCAAAAAGGATAGTCCAGGAAGATGAGGCACTTTTATCTGGAGTAATTTGTGGTTCTGGAACACTCCCCAAACACCCCTGTTTCAGAAGCACAGTAAAAGAGCACAGGTTTAATTATTTGTATTTAATATTTTGGTGGGCCATCCTGTGCACCCTGCTTTACTTACTGATAGATAGAACACATGGTCTTTGTTTGTTTGGGTCCAATGGCCCCCTCAGGGTCCACAAGGAGCCCCTTCCCTGCAGGCTGCCCCACTCTCGGCCCCAGGCAGCAGGCAGTAATTGGACAGATCAGAAAACAAACAGCCTGCGGGCTCTCGCTCAGAACTCTACCCCAGTCTTCACGTCACCGTCACCGTCACCGCGGTTCCTGCTGCCTGACCTTCTGACCCCACCTCTGCAGGGCCTGCGCTCCCCTCCCTGGCCCAGCCCCTGGGCCTGCCTTTGAGCTCTTGCCTGCCTCCTGAGAGATGTCCTGGAAAGAAAATTGTGTTCCAGCTCTTAAAGACCTCCAGAGGAACAGTTCTGCAGGAATCTCGTTCTAACACACAACTCTCACGGAGAAGAAGCCTTCTTTTCATGAAATCGCAATTCCTTCGTCTTGCAATGAGCCTGGAGTTGCTTTTATTCTCTACTGGTCTGAGCTACACTTAACCCTAATTCGTCCTGATTTTCTCCTTGCTAGCCAGAGTGTGGAACGTCGGCTTTGCTCTGGTCATCCCTCATCCTCCGCGTGCACAGCCCTGGGTCAGACCTGGGCTCCCAGCTCCAAGGTGTGAGCAGAGCAGCACGGGAGCAGAGTGTGCCCTCCTACCACCAAGGCAGGGCTGGGTCAAGGATGGCCGTGTGCTGCTTTGGGGGCCTGGACGAGGGGAATCAGCTGACTCTGGTTGAGAACCTCTTGTAGGCCAGAACATAGAGATGTTTGTGAGAAATATAAAGCTGGGTCTTTATTCTCAAGAATAGCACCATTAAAGAAGCAATGACTTACTCAACTCTGTGGACAGTGGGCCGTGCCCAAGAGACTTAAATTCACATCCCAGCTCTGCCTTTCATTAGCTGTGCCACGTTGGGCAACCACTTCACCTCTCTGAGCCTTTGCTTATGTGCTTACGTCAGAGGTAAGTGTTAGTGAGGATGTTTTAATTCTGTAAAGTGCTACACAAATGAAAGGTTTACTATAGCTTGGGTGAGGAGAATACAAAGGCGGGGAGACCTACAGATCTACTTTGTAGGAATACAGTTGCGAGGTGCTAAAGGCCTGGGAGTGAAGAGAGAGAAATGAAAGTGAGTGGCATTTCAAAGGAAGGACAGGCAGGTGGAAGTGACAGGTTGGGCACAGAGATTGGAGGAGAGAAGAGAAGAATGACAGTAGTCATTGTTTATGGAACACTCATTACATACCAGGCGCTCTGCTAAGTGCTTTGCATACATTATCTCATGTGTTCCTTAGAAAAGCCCTATAATGAGTTTTATTATCCTTATTTTACCCTTGCATCTGGCAGGTCGTAACAGTAGTTCTGGACTCTGCAGCTGAACCTGTGAGAAATCCATTCTATCTCTAATGAAATTTGGTGTCAAGATGAGGGTGGAGTTTTAGGACAAACTGCGGAAGAACCAAGAGGTGCTGAGATAGGTGGTGGGGAGGGGAGCTCTCAGCAAACCCTGGTTAATGAAATCAGGGTGAAGTAATCAGAAATAATGTCCCTTGCAAATTCCAAACATGGATTCTTTTTCCCAGATGCCATCAACTCTTGTCCACCTGTTCTTATCGGTCTTCCACTTCTGTCCTACCTACTTCCTGGGATAGCCCATCACCTCAGCTCTAACACACACACTCTCTCTCTCTCACCTTCTCTCTCTCTTCCCCATACACACATACACACACACACACACACACACACACACACACACACACACACACGCCCTGGCTCAACTACCCTTTCCATCATCTTTTATGTCAATGCTGACTGTTGATGACAAGATCTTCATGCTCAGTTTAGACATTCAATACTGACTAGAAACATCCCCCCCGCCACCCTTCGCTTCCTCTCCTAACCTCCCTTCCCTTTCTCTCTCCTCTTGTTTCTTTCCCTCCTTTTATTTCCTCCTTCCTGCTCACCTTTCTCTCATGTTCACTTTCCAACCAGCCCTCTCTCCTCTTAGAATGAAACTGGCCAGGGCACCACTAGCCCGGGAGCTCCCTGGTGTTTGCTGCCATCACTTCCCAACTGCTAAAGGCTTTTCTCTTCTTCTTTAAGCGATGACCATGAGCTCATGTCTATCAGAGATCCTGCTGGGTTGGCAGCTGGATATGACAGACCAGGATGGGCTGGAAGGTGAATCAAGACCTACCCACCAAGGCAGGGCCAGGACCTAGGGAGGTCCTGGCAGCTGGTGGGGGGAAGACGTGAGGCCAGGCTGGGGGCATGTCAACGGAAGCTGGCACGAGGCAGTTGGCAGAGCCTTGAGAAGGCAGTTGATGTCAGGAATGTGAGGCAGCAGGTGGTAAAAACTCAACCACAGGGAGGGAAGTAGAGTATCTGGACCCTGGAATCCTAGTCCCTGAGCATCTGGGTCATAGGATAGGGTACCAGGTTGGGAGAATGAAGGAGACACCCATTATTCTATCTGGGGGTACCAGACAGAGTTCTGTCAGAAGAAAAAAGAGCAGATACTAGGACCTGGGGACAAAGGCAAAGCAGGACGAAGGTCAGCAACGTGGCTAGCCTTAAGATTCAAGATGAAGCTTCCCTGCTGTTGACCTTGGGCTCCGGCAAGCCCCTGACCTTGAAGGGTATGACTGGCTGAGCATCTCAAGCCGGCATAGAGAGCTGTGCAGTCCCGGGTCCACCATGGCCTTCCCTTTTACTGTCCTCCTCTCTGCATTATGCTCTCAGCCAACCACTCAGACTGCAAAG
Source organism: Phocoena phocoena (assembly GCF_963924675.1). Taxonomy (NCBI): domain Eukaryota; kingdom Metazoa; phylum Chordata; class Mammalia; order Artiodactyla; family Phocoenidae; genus Phocoena; species Phocoena phocoena. Next base: position 29,822,804 of record NC_089234.1, read on the forward strand.
CCACTGCACTACAGTGGAGCAAAACCTCAAAGCACCCAGGCCGCCTGGGTACATATTAACACGATGATGAGTCATCTACCTTCATCATCACCCCCAGGCCCCCCCCCCAGCCCTAAGGGGCTCTGACTTTTCTCACCAGACTTCTCTAGGATTTCATAATGTCCCCCTTTATCTAGTCTCCCTTTCCCAGGTCTACCCTCTGCACCTGGAGAAGCTTGCCTGTACCCTGTGCTCCCGTTTTAAGCTGTTCGGAACTAACTCTCTGGCCACCTGGAAGTCCACCATGGTTTGTGGCTTCTCTTCAAGAGCTTCCGTCATCTTCACCCCTACTTGCCTCCCCTCAAAAGTGCATTCTGTACTTCTGCCACTTATATGCCACTGTTAACACAAGTCCATCTGAAAATTCACCAGCCGCTGATAAATATGTACTCCTTAGAAAAAAGGAACTACAACCCAGTACAGCTTGGTTTGAGAAGGGGTTATTTCCTCACACTCTCTTAAACCCCTCACTTCTTTCCCAGTTCCTCTTTTGTGACGAGTGCTGCTTTTCCACACCCTCACAAAACATTCATTTCTTTGGGGACAACCGAGCCTAAAATATCAGTCCATAATCCCCTACCTGCAATTCCAAATTTCCAAATCTCTGAAAATCAAGGCATGGATTTTGGGGGTTTTTTGGTTTTTTACAAGTTTGATGCCAGAACTCATCTGGTGACAAAACCAGACAAACTGAAGTGAAGCCATTTTATCCTCACACCCATTTAGTGTGAACATTCACACTAAATGTTTTATGTTTTACTGCAGAAATAATGTGGCTGATTAAGAGATGCTGCCCACGATCTCACAGGGCATGTTCAGTGCGTTTGGTACCTTTCTGAATTCTAAAGCACCTCTGGCTTCAAGGGCCTCAGGTAAGATTTGTTGAAACAGAAGCATCTCTGAGAGCTGAGATTCCCTAGCCTTTCCTCTCTATCTGGAGAGTGCGAAGACAGCCAGGTGGATCAGTGAGGGTCACAAGGAAACCAAGGATAGCAAATCTTCTGATTTGGAGAAAGAAGGGTTGAGTTTGTGTGACTCTGAGTAGCTTGTGTAACCCTCTGATCCTGAACCAGAGGAGAGAGTTGGTTCCCAACAGCCTCTGCTCCAATGGGCTTTCGAGATGACTGAAATGACACACCCAAAGGTCTTGAGCTTTTAGAAAATGAAGTGCTATGAAACTTTTCTAGTAATTTTTTTGGAAACATAAATACGTTTAATTGGAATAAATTAATCAGCAAACCCTGTGTTCATTCTGTGCCCAGTTTCACGCTGGGTTCTATGAGGTAGTCAAGTACAAGGTACAAACTCTGGATTTAAAGGGGCTTCTATTCTGAGAGGAAGGCCAAGTTTTTCTGCATAAGAAACAATTAGAGAGAACGCAGGACAATATGTATAATAGAGTGCTAAGATGTTGCAGACCTGCAGGAGGGCTGAAAAGGCAAAGCTCCAATGCAGGCCAGAGCAGTTTTGGAAGATGCTGTGAGAAGTGAGACTTAGTTGGGTGCCAAAAGATGAGAAAACATTTTAGGCAAGTGTCCCAGGTAAGAATGGACAAGGTTTGTGGGGGGACAGTACGGAGAGAGTCAGCGTGTTGGGAGGAGACTGAACAAGCTGGATGGGGGTAAGGAGCGTGTTGAAAACATATGTGTGTTAGTCTGCTCGGGCTGCCATAAAAAAATACCATAGATCAGGTGGCTTAAACAAATGAATTTTATTTTCTCACAGTAGGAGGCTGGAAGTCCCAGATCGAGGTGCCGGCAGGTTTTTGTTTCTTTGGAGGCCTCTCTCCTTAGCTTGCAAACGGCCACCTTTGTCTGTGTCCTAAAATGACCTTTCTTCTGTGTGTGCCCAGAGAGAGAGGAAGATCTCCAGTGTCCCTTTCTTTTCTTATAATGTCACCAATTCTAAGGATTAGGGTCCCACACTTTTGACCTCATTTAACCGTAACTATCTCTTTAGAGGCCCTATCTCCAAACATAGTCACATTGGAAGTTAAGTCTTCAACATATGCATTTGGAGGGGACACAATTCAGTCCATAAATGTGCATGTGCCCCGAGAAAGCAAGATATGTCTGGGAAATTTGTGAGGGCAAGATGTCTACAATGATACAGGCAGGGCACAGACATGAACTGAGTGAATGGACATGGAGGACATTAGAGGAATTAGAAATTACAGGACCAGAAAGGCCTGGCCCACCGACTGAACCCTTACAAGTTCAAGTGCAGAAACCAAATTGCATTCCCTAAAGAACTTCCTGGAGAGACTGTCTCCATCATTTCCTGCATTTCTCTGTCCTTCCCCAGCACCTCTGGTCTGATGCACCCTTACTTGGCTAGCTGCCGGAAAGTGTAAGATCATTATAGAGCTGTTTTGTACAGAAGGCCTATTCACATCTGGATGGCTAATGCTGATAATTACCGCGCTGGTTACTAAATCTGTCGGGCTTAGGTGAGGTGAGGCTCCACAGCTGGGGCTCCTGCTAACAGCTTCACCGGCAAAGAGAGAGGTGAGAACAAAAACCAAGAAAGGTGTGCTCAGAAGCTTGGGATTGAGTGAACCTGGTTAATTACCAGTCACTTGCTGTCTCCCAGAGTTGGAGTTTCTGGCTAAGGAATGCTCATAGATCAGACAGAACATGACAACCTGCAACTTATTTCTACACTAAGAGGGTGGCGGGGACCGAGATGCAGAGACAAGTGTGGAGATGGTCTCTCAGGTGCCAGGGCCATCACCACATGACTCAGATGCCCTCAGAATACGGTAGTGGTATGAGGCAGCGTGGTGCAGAACTCACCGGACTCCTTGTGGAGAGAGCTGGGGATCAGGTGTACCCATGGGGCAAAGTCTATTTGCTCTTTGCTGAAGCTTCTGAATCTGGTTTTGAGGATCCACGAACTCCCTAAAATTGCATGTCAACACGTATGTATGTGATTGAGCAGTTTCCTGAGACACAGACTCATACCATTAATCAGATTCTTGAAAGGCTCAAAAGAGTTCTGTGATTCCCCAAAAGGAGGATAATTATAAACCACTGTCCTAGACCCCTAGAGAAACAGGAGCTTGACATTGGGCAGAGCCCCAAGAGAGACTCAGGGTCCCTAATGATCCTGAAATTATACTCAAGGTGTGTGTGTATGCCTGTAAATGTGTATGTGTATATTTTTCTAGAGAAAGGATTCAATGGTTTTCATCAGATTGAAAACAGTCAAAAGGTTTCATCACCCTCAAAAGGTTAAGAACCTGAGCTAGATCCAGGACCCCCAAAGCGAGAAAGATTGCCTGTCCTTAGCTATGTCTTTCCAGAGGACGATCACAGCCACCTGAAATCAGGGCCCTGAGTAGGCTCTGGTAGTTCTGCTCAAAATCTGGGGATAACCGGGTCTGGGGTCAGGGGCTGGCTGTCGGCGTCTTCCACGAAAGAGCACATTTGGAGTCAAGTGCCCAGATGGCAAGGTGGTGGTCATAAAGGCATCAATAGATGAGAAAACGGTCCCAGCTCCCTCCCTCTCTGATGGCTTATTCCCAGGTCTTTCTCTTCCCAAGCCCAGTACCCCAGCTCTCAGAAAGCCCAAGTCCTTATTCAGTTCAAGGTTCATTCAGTAAATCCTTACTGAGCGCCTACTACGTGCCAGGCCCTATTCTAGGCGCAAAATAAGGGACCTGACTTGAGAGTGTTATCGACCTAGGCCAGTTTCCTGCCCCGCACACGGACACTTTGGGCACTGCTGACCAAGGGCTTTCTTCCCAAGCTTAGCCCCCCCGCTGCACCCTGCCCTGAGAGGCTGAGACCGTCCCGCCCACGGCAGGGGGCTGGGGTTCGAGGAGGTGGGTAAGCAGTACCTGTGAGCAAAGCGGTGAGGGAGGCTGGATGGACGCACCGGACCAGAGTGGGTGGGCTGGGCTCAGCCTCGGCCCTGTCTGGGCAGGGGCTAGGAGGGGTAGGGTGGGGTGGGGGCACCGCCCGCAAGGCCGGCGGGCGGGCGGGGGACCGGGCGGGAGGGAGAGACGCTGCCCGCGACCGCCGTCGCCGCGCCTCATCTCCGAGCTGTGCTCGCCCGCTCCCCGCCCTCTGGGGCCGTAGCGAAGCTCCGCTCTCCATACTGAGCAGTCCCCGGAAGGCACTCGGACACGTCCCCTGACCGGATAAAGATCGGCTCAGCGCTCGCTCCGCAGCGCGAAATCTCGCCATCACCGCGGCTCGCGCGGCCGCTCCGGCCCGGCCCAGCCCGGCGACGCCAGATCGCTATCTGGGGAAACGGGAAGGCACGCCGCTGTCCCAGCCGCCACTCTCGGCCCTGCGCGCAGGGGTGACCGCGGGGCCCTGGGGCTCGCCGCCCCTCCTCCCCCCCACCCCGCCTTCCTTCCCGGCGCTTCCTCCCGGGGGACCCCTGCTTCCCGCCAGCCCCCGGCCCCCAGCGCCCAGCCAGACGCCCTCGCCCCCCTCGCCAGGTCCCGCTGCCTCCTGAAGGTTACGCGACGCAGCGGTGGGGCGCAGGGGGGCACCCGCCCTCGCCGCCGCCCACCCCAGCGCCCGACGCGTCGCGCCCGGCCGGCCGGGCTGCCGGCGGCGGCCACCGCAATCCCGGCTCTAAATCAGCGAGGGGAGGCGCCCCTCCCCCCACCCGGCTCCCCGGGCTCCCCGGGCCGCGATTGGCCACGCGGGCGCCCCCCATCCCCGGGCCCTCAGCTCCAGCTGCGGCGCCATTGGCTGCGGGTCTCCGCCAGCCTTTACATAAGCCCGGGCGCGCTCGAGTGGAGTTGTATAAAGCGAGCGAGCGAGCGGCGTCGGGGCGGGAGGCTCCAGGCCAGCCCGGGACCGGGGCTGGGAGCTGGAAGGCAGCGGCGGCGGCGGCAGAGGCGGCAGCGAGCTCCCGCTCTCCGACGCCCCCAGGCGGTGGGGCTGAGAGAGCCCGAGGATGGCTCCGAGCGCACACGCCGGCGTGAGTACCCGCTCCGGTGCCCCTCACCCACTCAGGCAGAGAAAGTTTCTCCCGCCCTTTACGCCCCACCCTGATCCGCCCGCCGGGCTGGCGGGGGTGCCGCCCGGGAATCGGGGAAGACGGAGACCGCTAAGGCGGCGGCGGCTTGGCTTCCAACTTGCCAAGAGGCGCAGGACTCGACTGGCGCGCAGAGCCTCCCGCGGACTGGGGTAGAGGCGGGTGCGGGGCCGGAGGTGGAGGAGAGGTGGGAGCGGAGGTGCGGGGGCGATAGCCCTCATAGCTGCAGAGAAGGTGTCGGGGGCGTCCTGGAGGTCAGCTGTTTGGGGAGAGGGCACCGGGGCTGGGAGGGGGCGGAGCAGGTGAGGAGGGATGTGCCTGGGGTAGTGGGGAGTCACCCAGCGAACCAGGCTCAGCTCCGGGCCTGGGAAGCTACTGGCCTCGGCCGGGTGCCTAGGCTTCCAAGATGGGGAGGAGCCCTAGGGGAAGCTAGCTCTTCTTGCCCGGGAAAGCCGAGCTCCCGGGCACAGCGCTGGGTGGCAGAGAGCTCGGGGAGCCAGCCCAGCGCGCGGCGTAGCTGCCGGCTGCCTTTGCTGGACCGAGGTGTGGTCCGCTTGCTTTCAGCCTATCTCAGGCAAGCCAGCTTCAGGCATTCCAGGGGGACCAGGGATCCTCCTCAGCCCAGTGGGGACACATGGCGGCTTTGATGGGGCAGCAGGCCGAGCTCGGGGGCATACCCAGCAATGCAGCGCGCTTCTTCGCACTACAGTAGTTGGGAGTCCTGGTTAGTCCTGTTTCTGCAGAAACCAACTCAAGAAACCAGAGTCATCCCAGCCTGGATAGGAGCCTCCCAGAGTGGCCGGGAAGTGTTTCTGGGGTTGGGGAGGGGGGTCACTTTCCTTCCTCGGGGAATGACTAATGAATATTACCGCTGCTGGTGGTAAGGTGTGCACCTAGTGTGGCTTCTGTGTGTCCCAGGAGGTGCTTCAGCTCTCCAGGCAAGACATATTCTTGAGTCACACTTGAGGTGTCTTCTGGGATGGGTGCAGGACTTCCCAAGTGAAGCCAGGTGGAAAAGAAGGCAAGAAGGTTCCAGGGATAGGGTTCAACTCTGTAGTGCTGCTTGAATCAGGGGAGAACTCTTGTGGGAAGAGAAACGCTGTTGGTGGGAGATTTTTTGACCCTGATGACTTGGGGCTGCAGCTACCCAAGACTGAATTAGAGCGAATTCAGAGTCACCCTGTACCTCATTCTCAGCCATGAGGAAGGGGAGATGGAGAATGGAAAGTGGGAATATGGCGGTTCTTCCAATATGGCCCTTGAGAAAGCTTTTTCTCTCAGTCTGACTTGATTAAGAACATGTTTCTGGCAGCAGGTCCTAAAGTCCATTTAAGGGGCAATGAAGGGAGTTTAAGGTCTTGATGCTGGCTCAGTGGACCACAGTTAGAATATCCTGGTTTACAGTTGGTACTAATGGTCTCTGGAGAAGGTCAAAATGGGCTGCTTAGTTGGGGCTGTATCCTGTACCTCATCCCTGAACATGAATGAGTGTTTTGAACTCCTAGGGCAGCTGCATCAGCCTGTAGATCTTTTAGTGGGGCTCTCAATTCATACCCCCAAACCCAGCTCCATCCTCTACCTGCAGTCAACATTTTTCTGCTGCATTTCCCAAGACCTTCTCTCCACTGGGGATTTGTACAGCGAAATACCTGCTTGTTGCTTTCTTCTCTCCTCTCCATCTGGGTTGCACCTGGTGTTCTGAACCCCGAGGTTTATTACTCTGCACCTTGATGTTTGGTTAAGACATCCTATAGCAGCACCGTAGTGCCCTCTGAATGTGTGGACCAATGGTCTGTGTAATTCTGGAGAGTGAAACATACTCTCATAGAGAGCGGACTACAGACCGGGAAGGTAGTCCTATTAAACAGCTGTGACAGTCCTGTTCTCAGTCTTGCTTGCTGCCTGCTGAGGCAATGGAAGCTGCCCAGCAGGCTCTTTGGTGCCCAGTAGGGGGCGCCAAAGGCACCCAGCTCAGGACCACTGACTTTTCACTTCTTGCCCTTCATTGGTCATAGTAACTTCATGCTTTAAGCAGGTTCAGGCTATAGCCTTTAACCATCACCTTCATGATTGGAACCCTTCTACCACGTACTTCCTGGACTTCAGGTGGTCTGTGGTCTCAGGTGCAATGAGACAGATACAAGTACAGCATTCCAAGGAAATAGAGCTGGTACCTAGCCCCACCTGCTCTCTGAGATCATCCTTTGTGTTTGGTGCTGGTGTGTTCTTTGAACTTGTTTATGACTCATAGAGCCCAAGAATATTAGAGCTAGAAGAAAGGAACCTTGAAGAGCACCTACTCCAACGCCGTCCCACATGCACACTTAATTTACAGATGAGAAAACTGAAACCCAGTTAAGGCAAGTATCTTGCCCAAGGTCACATGGCTATTTGGTGGAAGCATAGGACTGGGTCCTAGGATTTCCAGTCCTCTACTTAGAGCTCTTTCTGCTCCCATGACCTGCTTCCTCTCTACTATGGAGATGGACGTGTGTTCTCTGCACAGTAAGTGTTCATAATTGCTGACTGATCAGACATCTGTAAATTAATAAATCTACTAAACTGGGGGAAATTTCCTTTGAATCTGTTATTCAGACTGAGGAGGTAAGGAGCAGATAAAGTTCTCATAATGTACATATACAGGTAACAGAAATTCCTAATTATTCTTTCCCCTTCCTCCATTATCTTGTCTTGTTATTTCAAGAGGTCTTGTAGGCAAAAGCAATGCGACTCCTGGTTTCTGTCCACGCACGTAGGAATCAGAAATGCCCAGCCCCTTGTGGTGGTCTTGGAACCCAAGCCTGGAGCTCTTCCTTCCTTCTGTTCAGGCATGCTAGAGTGAGGTCTCTCTGACCTGTAGTCACACCACTGCCTACGGGGCCTCCAGTACTCAGATCCTGGGTGAAGTGGAGAGTTTCCAATCAGTATTTGCCCATTTCCCCATCCTTCCTGCTCCCAGCTCAAGGTCAGAGTTCTAGGATGTTCTATTTTTGCAAAATCCTCATATTAGGGCTTCTTGGGTGACCTGGAAGATACTACCATTTCCATTGCCCGTTTTCTTTTCTGTGAGGCTGGCTGTTGACATCTGAGCCAGGCCCTGGGAAGGAGGTTTGCTGAGTGGCCTGTGGGCTGCCCCCTCTGTGTCCTCTCCCCACCCTGCTCCTTTGCACTCTGCATAGAGCATCCCCCCCCCCCCCCCCCCCGCCAACCGAGCCTCTGCAGACTTGCCAGCAACCCTCAGGAGGGACCAGTGCTGCAGAGCCAAAATTCCAAGAGGCGGATCCTCTTCTGTCCCTGAGGCTCACCTGAGGGATGCTTGTTGCCAGGGAAGGTGCTTGAGTTTCCTCATCTCCTTCAGGCTCACAGACAAGTTGGGTCTTTTTCTTCAGGTAGAGGAGGGAGGTGGTAGGGTAATGTGGAACACCGGAGAGCCACAGCCCCCTCCTTGAAAGCAGGGTTTCTGAGAGGCTGTGCTTGGGATCTGCGCCTGATTCCAGCTCTAGCCGAAGAGTTGTGCCAGCATTCCCAAGGCATGGTTTGGTTCTGGATAAGCCCAGAGGAATATACTTACATAAAATACAGCTAGAGCACAGTACCTCTGTATTTTTGTTTGAATGGGGGAGTGACATTAGACACTGAGGAAACAAGAAGTCGCCTCTTTCATGAACCCCACCAGATGGTTGACCCTTAATCTTACTCTCGCTGGGAAGGCAGCTCAGTAGTGCAAATGATTCAGGCTTAGAATCCGGCTCCTCACTTCCTGCTCAGGCGCCTTGGACAAACCGCTTAACCTCTGCATGCCTCAGTTTCCTCCTCTGCAAAATGATGAGGCTGGCAACCTGTGATGAGTGTAGGATAGTGAAAATCAAGGAAGATAGTCTTTAACATGCCTCTCCCCTTGGTGAGATGTAAAGAGGTATTCAGCTGGGAGAGGATATTATTGCAGGCCCCCTGGGAACCACACTTTTCCCGGCGAATGAGACCGAGTGTCCAGGTTCGCACATCAGCCTCTGCTCACAGCAACATCTGGGCTGCGGACAAGGCCTCCCTGGCAGGACTCCCTCCTTGCCCTCTCCCTCCCCCGTGTTGGGGTTTTCATTTCGGGGTTCTGCCATGCTTGGGGAAAAGAAATTTTACAGGTCCCAGGACAATTCCGAGTGTGATAGAAGGCCTTGAGCTATTGATTCCTAAGGAAGGATCTTTGTGCTGGGAGAAGGCTTCCTCAGAGCCCAGTGATTTAAGAGTGCTGACAAATCCATGCTCACCGAGCCTCCTGCGGGCTGCACATACAGGCTTCCAGGCCATCCAGGGTTCTGCGAGGGATTTCTGGGGAGCCTGGCTGGTTGCTTAGGGGACATAAACCTGTGAACTCTCTTTAAGAGAAAGTATGAAATCAATTGGTTCATCATCACACCAAACACATGCTGGACCACGGAGGGCATTTAAGAAATGAGAAGTAGCAAAGAACTGGGAGGTTGTGTTTGAAAAGTGTGTGGAAAAGTGCGCAGGGGTTGGGGAAGAGGCGGGGGCAGGAAGACCTTTCTCCACTGAACCACATGGTCTTGACCTTATTGAAGTCCTTGGGCAGTGAACGGAGGGATTACTTTGCCCGCTTGACAATGTGTGTAGACATTTTTGATTGTGACAACTGGGACAGGGAGTGCTTTTGGCATCTAGTTGGTAGAGGCCAGGGATGACATTAACCATCCTACAATGCACAGGACAGCCCCCCAACAAAGAACTGTCTGGCCCAAGAAGTCACTAGTGCCAAGGTGGAGAAACCCTGGACCAGAGCATCACATCATGGAATCACAGCATGTTAGAGGTGGGAGGGATCTTAGAAGTATTTTCATCCAATGCTCCCACTTCATAGCTGAGAACCCTGAGATCCAGAGAGGTGAAGAGACCAGCCAGGGTCACACAGCAAACAAGTGGCAAAGCTGGTCTGGACCTCAGATCTGCTGTCTCCTGAGAATGACTTACCCAGACTCTCCACAAAGTTGTTGTAAAGATTCAATGTGAGCTGTGAAAACACTCAGAAAATTATAAAGAGACTATTATTAATATTGCTATGATTAGGAATTTGGGAGTTTGGAAAGTTCTATTTCTGGCTATGCCACTGACTCATGGTACAAGTTTGGGCACGTCATTCCCCTACCCCCAGGCCTCTCTGTGAGTGCGTGTGGGGTCAGGGGTGGTCTTAGCGAATGATAATTATATCATAATCATTGTCTTTAGAGAAAAGTCCAAAGATTTGCCCTTCAAAAACCCTAGACACTTACAAAAAAGAAAGGATAAAAATTTTCCTTGAAAGAAATCATGTTGACTTCGTAAGAAGCAAAGCGTTTGCTTCTTGGAAAAATTCCAGTACCCGGGCCCCGTGAGTTGGTTCCAGCCCAGGAAATCTGATCAACATCCGGCGGAGAAACCGATAGCTCCCCAACTGACAAGCGGCTGGATTTGTCCCCGCTCCCTCCACGACTTCACCACCCTTTCCTGCTCAGCCCTCTCGGCCCAGGGAAGTTCTGCAAGGAACTTGAAGGAGGGGTGGGCAGGCGTGTCATTAATTAGGAAAACCTTGTTTACTTCAAAGACATATTCTTAAAGATCTCTTCCAAGGGACATTTTGACATATTACTTGAATTAGCCACAAAGGAATCGTGTTGCCGAGAGTGTAAAATGACCCTTCCTGTGGTTTCCAGTTACTCTTATCTTTGTTTGCACCCAACAAGTACAGTGACAAGGTCATGGGAATCACTGTGGAGCTAAGGGGTCCTGTTGACTGAGGAAGGGACCGTGGGGACTTCTTCCCTCCCTAACAGCCGCTCCACCTACCTTGAGAGCCACCCCCTCCTCCGGATTTCCTTTGTCCCTGCCCTCCTTCGGGACCTGCAGGTTGCTGGGGAACCCCTGTCCCCCACCTGGACAGGGAGAGGAGCCTTGCGGGGGTCATGGGAGCAGCGTCTTGGCTGGAGTTTCTCACAGGAGGCCCCGCCCTGCCCTTGCCCTCAGGATTGGAGGTGGGAAGTTCCTAGAGGCTGTCCTTAGAGGACCAAGGCTCCACCCCTCCCCGCCCAAATTGGGAGGGCAAGCTCACTCATAAATCTCACCCAGTTCCTGTCATGAAGGTAGTGAGCATCTTGCGTGTCCAGGGCAGCCCAGCCTCTGGAGGTCAGTCCCTGTAGTCAGAGTTGGTGAGCACACGGGCCCTTTCTGTCGCCTTGCCTTAGTGATGTCACGTTCCCTTTCGCCCTAGTCTAAGAACAGACTCTTTCTTGGAATCGCAATCATGCACCAGTCATCCGAGAAGCTATGTATATCCAAAGAGCCTTTTGCAGGTGGGGAAAGAAGAGTTCCCAAGAAGGAGAAATGCTGCCTTGCAAGCAGCGGGGGTGGAGACATGTGTCTTTTGTTCTCAGCTGTAAACCCAGTGCCTTGCACAGTGCTTGGCATATGGAGGGGCTCCACAGGTGCTCGGTGGGTGAACAAATGAATGTGTGAATGTAGGCAGCCAGTCTGGGGCAGATGTGGCCCTTGGTATTAAAGTGGATCTCCAGACAGGCCTGGGTCCATAAGGCCAGCTTTCCTTCGGGCTCCTTCTTCCCAGAGCTGGCGCTTGGCCCCAGGGCTCTGTAAACCTCCAAAGGTCCCACAGATCAAGCAGGGTCTGAGGAGCCCACACAGGGCCCACTTGTGAGATGGTACCAGCTCTAAGCCTGGCGCAGGGCTGAGTTTCTCCTCCCCTTCACTTCTTGTGGGTGCCCACTGCCCCCATCCTCCACCAGGCTGCTACAAGGAAGCTCCGTGCAGGTCTATCTTGGTAGCTGTAAGCTGATAGAAGAGATGATCATTTGGATTTCCACCAAAGACAGACTGGAGAGTGAATCATTGCTTCACGGAAAGATTCCCAGGAGAACGCTTTTAAATAGCAAGGTCCGCTAATGCATTTTAAATGATTTAGGAAAAAAACCTGACCCATAGACACTTAGGCTCGGAAGAGAACTTTGGAGGTCATCCAGTACCACACCGTCAACTACCCCCAGCTCCAGGACGTCCAAGTCCCCTTGGTGATACTCTCACTCACTTTTTGGAAACCAGCCAGTCTAGCCGGTCTGCACACTGTTGCCCCAAATCTAATCGGATCTCTACCCGACTTCAAACCTCCCTCACCGGGTGACTCCAGGCTCCTTCCCAGATGCGCCAGGCGGGCTCTACAGGCCCCAGCTGCTGCCTCCATGCAAGACTGTCTCCGCCTTCTCCTGCACCCTCCACTCCGCACCCCAGACACTGCATTCCAAAGGCATTGCCACCTGCACCGAGCTGAGTCAAATCCACCTGGAATGTAGCTCCCATTGGAATCCAGATTCCCTGTCTCCAGGGGGCCTTTCCTGCCTGCCCTTCCCACCCCCTACACACCTCGATACTTAATCCCTCCCTCCTACGGGCTACGTCTGCACTTTGTACCTGTTGCTACTCTGAATGCCTACCCCTGTATCATGTCTCCCACCCACCCCCCCCCCCCCGCCCCCCAGAGGACTGTCAGCTCCTTGAGGTCAGAAGCCATGCCTCAGACATCATTTCTAACCTGGCCCTTAGCATCTGCAAAATGCTTGAAAATGGATGTGTATATGACTATAAACTGAGGGGTTTTGCATTTGGAAAGCAGTGTTTAAAATGTCAAAGAACTCCACCAGGGTCCCTAGACGAATTAGTCACAGAGCCAGCCTATGCCTCAGTGTCTGACAGTCCCGCGAGTTCCATTCGACATTTGGCAGCTACTCCCCGACAGGGAGCACCTGGTGGGCCTGGACTCCATCTCCTGAGATGTATTCGTTCATTCGAAAAACATTTATGCGGTAGTAATAGCATCACTGTCGTCGCCATTACCTACCACGTATGGACTTTGCCAGGCACTGGGCATGCGTTATCTCATTTCATTTCCCATTTTACAGACCCGGAAGTCCGAGCAGTTGATAATACTCATTAAGGACCTGCGCTGCCTTGTGCGTGAGGCTGGGAGACTCCATTTGTCCTCTCACTTTCAGAAACACCATTTCACTAGCCTGCGGGTCTCTGTGGCATCTCCCAGCCTGGGTCCCCTGCGTTTTCGTTTGCCTTGTTCTGGAGCAGGACCAAGCCTCTTTTCTATAAGTGCAGCCGCAGGCAGCATCTGGAGTTCTCTCCAGGTAGCGGGAAGGAAGAGGGAGGCTTATACTTTCACGGTGCTGGGGAAGATGCATAGGACATGGTGGCCCCGGGGGTCTGGGGAGGTACAGAAGGTCTGGTGTTTGTCTTCCAGGCTGGCAATGCAGAAGACGGGGACGGGGGACGGGGTGGAGAAACGCCGATGACTGAGGCATTAGAATATACGCTCCACGGGAGCAAAGACTTCATTTTGTTCTCAGCTGTTTTCCCGATGCCCAGACAGTGCCTGACAGAGGTGCATAAGACTAGCGAATGAATGACCGAGTGAATGACTGAATGGTAGCTTTCTCTCTATTTGGGCCGCAGTATTTGCTTCCTAGCTGGCCTCTCTGTTTCCAGGCCCGCGCTCCCACGGCCTCCTCCACACCCCGCTGCTGCAGTGTTCTCTCCAACACGTCCCTCCAGCCAAGTCATCCCTCACCCTCCTGGCTTGTGTTGTGCACCAGGCCTCCGCAGCCTCTTCTAACCTCCTAGCCACGCCCCGTCCCACCATCCATCCTGTCCCAGCCACTCCGAGCCTCCTGGGGCTGCATGACCCTGCTCAGCCACCATGCAAGTGCTGGCTCCTCAGCCTGGAATGCTTTCTCCACCTTGTCCCTCTGGCCAGTTCATCACTGCCTCTTAGGCCTTCCCCAGCACCCCCAGGCAGAGATGCTTGCTCCTTCCCTTGTGCTCCCATCTTACTTCCTTTAAGACAAGTCTGGTGTAGTGAAAGACACTGTTTAGTGTAGTGTCCAAGGGCACCATTTCTGGAGCCAAATGGCTTAGACACGAACCCTGGCTCTACCACGTACTAGTTGTGTGACCTTGAGCAAGTTACTTAACCTCTCTGTGCCTTCATTTCCTCATCTGTAAAATGGGGACAAAAGTGGTACCTACCTCACAAGGTTACTATGAGGATTAAATGAGATCATCCATGTAAAGGGTTAGAGTAGTACCTGGCACATAGTCGGTGATAGGTAAGTGTTGTTATTAATACCCATTCCTCATATAGTACTTGTTATATGAAATTGCAATTAAAAACAAATCTCGGGCTTCCCTGGTGGCGCAGTGGTTGGGAGTCCGCCTGCCGATGCAGGGGACACAGGTTCGTGCCCTAGTCCGGGAGGATCCCACATGCTGCGAAGCGGCTGGGCCCGTGAGCCATGGCCGCTGAGCCTGCGCGTCCGGAGCCTGTGCTCTGCAACGGGAGAGGCCACAGCAGTAAGAGGCCCATGTACCGCAAAAAAAAAAAAAAAAAAAAAAAAACAAATCTCCGTTTGCCTTGTGTACAGGGTCCCATGAATTAGGTTGAAGAGTCATGCGATCAGCTCTGAGACTTAGAAAGGGAGCTCTGATGTGGAAGTAGGGAGAGATGAGAAGAAAGGGGGAGCAGTGAACAAATATTACTGCTGTTCAGTTGAAGGATAGAGGGGGCAAATCTCCAGCAGTGGGGATAGAAAGAGTGGGCAGCTTCGAGAGAGATTCATGAAGTGGATTGACTCGGTGATCCAGCAGTTGTGAGGAATAAGGAAGAAGCAAGGACCAAATATGACTCCAGATCTCCAGTCTGAGTGTTGGGGTTTGAAAGGGTCCAATGAACAGCGTCCCACTTCCCTGTTCAGATTCAGGACCAATGAAGGGAAAGAAAGGTGGGGAGGGACAGGGGAGGGGAAGAGAGAGGCAGGGCTCAGACAGACGGAGATTAAAACGCTACCATCATTACCGATACAGCTGTTTGGAAGGCCAGGCTTCAAAGTGGGACTCACGGAGCTTGCTGATGTACCTGCATCCCCGCTGCAGCCCTCCCTGTGGGTGGGGGCAGGCCTGAGCCTGCCTGGCCAAGCTCAGCGCATGGCAGAGAGCGGCCTCTGCAGGGAGGCAGGTCCAGAAAAGGCTCTCCGTGCCCAGTTTTTCCAAACTGACCCATCTGGTGAGTCCCTGCTCCGGCCCTTGGGAGGAGGGAGTAGGAAAAGGAGGGGAGTCAGGAATGATACACTAGTCCAGGGGTTCTCAGTCTCAGCACTACTGACATTTTGGGCTGGATAATTCTTTGTTGTAGAGGGCTGTCCCCTGCATTGTAGAATGTCTTGGCAGCATCCCTGGCCTCTACCCACTAGATGCCAGTAGCACCCCCTTCCCTGGTGGGACAACCCAAAATGCCTCCAGACATTGCCAGCTGTCAAGGGCAAGGGATGCAAATCACCCCTGGTTGAGAACCAGCACTCTCATCCAATGGAAGGTCCTCCAGATGGAAACCTGGGGAGGGAGAAATAAGTGCTCCCTCTAACTCATGACCCAGTGTGGGACCTTTAAATAGGCAGTGCTAGGAGGGCAGGTTGGGATGGCATCTGGTTCGCCAGACCTCTGAGGAGTCTGCTGTCTTCCTTCTCCTCTCCTCCTCACTCTCCTTATCCAGCTAACTTCTTAGCATCCTTTACTGCTCAGCTACACCATCCTACCTCCACAGAACATTCTTCTTTTCCTTTTCCCCCTCCACCTGGCTAGTTTAGATACCTTTGTGCCCCTCCTCCACAGCGCCCCTCACCTTGTACTGCAAATGTTGACTAGCTTTCTCCCTGTAACCCCAGCACCGAGCACAGCCCCAGGCTCATTGGAGGTCCACAGGAAGTGTCACTGTGGGTCAGTAAGCTCCCCTAGCTCTCCTCCAACGATGCCTTAGTCCCAGGTGCTCCTCTGTGTAGATCCGGTGGCCCAGCCTATGCAGGGCGGAAAGCTTCTGTGGCTGCCTCTCTTCCTCAAGCCTCTGCCCTCCTACAGCTTCTGGAAAGGGTCTGTGCTCCCTGCTGGTTCCCAACATCTGAAGCATTCAGGGCTCTTGCTTTTGTGAGAGCTCAGGGCGGTGTCCTTGGCTCTTGCGATAATTGCTAAAGAACTGCTTGCCCTAAAAATTGCCCTGGAAGCCACAGCTGCCTGACCCTACATCAGAGATCTAGGTTGCTTGGTTACCAGTTTTCAGACCCAATTCAGGAAAGTCCCGAGGCCGCAGAAAACTGAGTTTGGCTGCATGTGACCCACAGCCAGTGTCTAAAGACTGTCTAGCCTTACAGCTATCTGTGTGAAAGGAACGGAAATAAGCACCGAGCCTGGCCCCCGAGAGCCGTTCACTAGCTCACTTAACCCTGGAAACCTCGGCATGTCATAGGATTCCCAGGTTACCGATGAGGACACTGGAGATCGGAAAGATTAAGAACCTGCTAGTTTCTGGTGGAGTTGAGGTCCAAATCCAGGTCCCCGACTCTGGGCTTTGGTTTGTTTATTTATTTATCTTTCTCTCCATCCCACTGAGGATTGTTAGCTTGTAGAATACTTTTAAGAAATTATTACAAAGCAATTCTTCCCACCGCCTGAAACACAAGCCCGACCACCTCTCGCCCTTGTTAAGAGCCCTCTTTGCCCCCTCCTCTCCCTTCCCCTGCAGGAGCAGCCCAGCTGTTCCAGTCCTGCACCCTCTGGCCAAGCTCTGCCACTGATATTTATCCTTACCTCCCCCGGGCTGCACTGCCCCAGATGTCTTCCCATTGCACTTAACACTACTTACTTACTACTTAACGCCACTGCTACCTGTAGATAGCTAGTAGGTGTTTGTTACACAGCATTCAAGAAAACAAAAAAGTTCAGTTCAACATACTTTTTAAAATTCGATTTTTAGCTTTTCTCCACATTCTCCCCAAAGATTGATATGTTCACAGTGGTGTGACACGTTTCCGAGCCAACGGTGTAAAACGTGAGGTCACTCCAGCACCTGCTGTCCTTCTGCTTCAGGCAGTACCATCCTGCTCTGCTTTCTCCCCCAAACTCCGTATCCTGCCTCTTCCTATGATACTCTCTGGCTAAACAGATTTTCTTGGTAGACCTCAACAAGCTGGTGATGAATTCTGGTAGCAGAAACATTTTTCACTTCAAATCAGATTGTAGCTTACTGGGGACTGTGAGTCTGGGACAGTGGTTCTCAGCCCAGGCTGCCCATTAACATCATCAGAGGAGCTTCTAAAAATACACCCGACCCCCACCCCAGACCAGTTAAATCAGAAACTGGGGTGAAGGATCTGGGCAGTAGCATAGCTCTAAAAACTCCCCAGGTGATTCGATTGGACAGCTAGGGTTTAGAATCACTGGTCTAGAGCCTTGCTACTACAAGTGAAGTCTGCGGACCAGCAGCCTCGGCATCCCCTGAAAGCTTGTTAGAATGCAGAATCTCAGGCCCTACCCCAGACCTACCAAATCAGAATCTGCATTTTACCGAGACCCTCAGGTGATTGGTAAGCACGTTACAGTTTAAGAAGCATTTCTTTCGGGAAAGAACAGTTTTTTGGTTTTGTTTTTGTTTTGCAGTACGCAGGCCTGTCACTGTTGTGGCCTCTCCCGCTGCAGAGCACAGGCAGGTTCAGCGGCCACGGGTCACGGGCCTAGCTGCTCCGTGGCATGTGGGATCTTCCCGGACCGGGGCACGAACCCGTGTCCCCTGCATCGGCAGGCAGACTCTCAACCACTGCGCCACCAGGGAAGCCCGAAAGAACAGTTTTAAGATAACTGTATGACAAGTTGCAAGCAATTTCTGCTGATTCACATTATCATTTGGACTTATTCCTTCATGCATTTAACAAATGTTAATTGAGTGCCTCCTAGTACTGGGCACACGATGGTTTGGGGGAACACATTGGCATGCATCTCTATCTTGGCTTGCAAATTCCTGCCCATACCCTATCTTCTCTAGGCTCTGGGCATTAATGGTAGCTATCTTTTGTCTACTAGACCTGACCCCCACTCCAGTTCCAGCCCTTTCCTTCTTCTCAATTCTTTGCAAAAATTAGAGTCAGAATCCCTCTTTGTCAGTCCCTATCAATTGTGGTAATTTGACTGAGCTGAAGATAGCTAGTACTTTGAGTATCTAATGATCAACCTAGCCTGCAGCCCTGAGGATTGTATGGCCCTAGGATTGGTTTCAGACCCTTAGATCTAGAGGCAGAGGAGAAGTTTCTTGAACGAATCACTGTAGCATATAGTATGGTTTCTTAACCCTGGCTATTCAACATGTAGTTTATGGACCAGGATGGTCAGAATCACATGGGAGCTTGTTCAAAATATATAATCTTGGGCTCTCCTGCAGATCAGCTGAATCAAAATCTGCATTTTTAACAAGACAACCCGGTGATTCATGTACATATTAAAGTTTGAGAAGCACTGGAGCACTGGCATAAATTGTCAGATTTTGCAACATATTAGAATCATGTAGGGAGCTTTTAAAATTCTGATGCCCCTGCTGCGTCCTATGCCAAGTGAGTGAGAATATCTTGGGATGAGACCAGGCATGAGTATTTTTTTATTCTGGTAAAATATACATAACATAAAACTTCCATTTTGACCATTTATAAGTGTATAGTTCAGTGATATTAAATGCACTCACATTGTCGTGCAAACATCACCGCCATCCATCTCCAGAACTTTTCATCTTCCCGAACTGAAACTCCATAACCATGAAACACTAACTCCCCATTCCCCTGTCCCCCCAGCCCCTGGTAACCACCACTCTTCTTTCTGCCTCTATGAATTTGACTCTTCCAGGTACCTCGTATAAGTGGGATCATACAGTGTTTGTCCTTTTATGACTGGCTTATTTCACTTAGCATAATGTCTTCTAGGTTCATCCATGTTGTAGCATGTGTCAGAATTTCCTTCCTTTTTAAGGCATATCATATTCCATTGTATGTACATGCCACACTTTGGACATATGGATTGATGGACACTTGGGTTGCTTGTGGCCACTGTGAATAACGCAATTACGAACTTGGGTATACAGCTATCTGTTCCAGTCCCCTCTTTCAATTCTTTTGGGTATATACCCAGAAATGGAATTGCTGCATCACATGGTAATTGTTTTTTGGATTTTTTGAGGAACTGCTGCACAGCAGTTTTCCACAGCAGCTGCACCATTTTATAGTCCCATCAGCAACGCGTAAGGGTCCCAATTTCTCCACATCCTCACTAACAATAGTTATTTCCTGTTTTTTTGATTATAGCCATTCTAATGGGTGTGAAGTATTATCTCACTGTGGGTTTGATTTGCATTTCCCTAACGATTAGTGATGTTGAGCCTCTTTTCATATACTTATTGACCAATTGTATATCTTCTTTGGAGAAATGTTTATTCAAGTCCTTTACCCATTTTGAATTGGATTGTTGTTGTTTTTGAGTTGTAGGACTTCTTTATATATTCTGGATATTAATCCCTTATCAGATATATGATTTGCAAATATTTTCTCCCATTACATGGGTTGCCTTTTCACTCTATTGATAGTGTCCTGTGATCCCCAAAAGTTTTAAATTTTGATGCAGTCCATGTAATCTATTTTTTCTTCTGTCGCCTTTTCTTTTGGTGTCATATCCAAGAAATCATTTTCAGACAACGGTATTTTTTAAAGTTCCCCAAGTGATTCCAACGTACAGCTAAGGTCGAGCAATGTTTCTCAAATTTTAACGTGCATTCAGATCACCTGAAATCGTGTTAAAATGCACATTCTGATTTATTAGGTCTGGGCTAGGGCCCAAGATTCTGCATTTCTAACAAACTCCTCACTAATGCTGATGCTGTTGGTCTGGGGACCACTGAGTAGCCAGAGTGTAGAGGGGCATTTCAGTGATTTCCTTCATCTGAGCCCTGAGCTAGAGGGTGGATATTTACCAGGCCTTTTCCTAAGTTTCCCACCACAACTGTTTCCCAGCAGGCCCTCGGCTGACCCTCTAACTTTCAGCTGGTGCTGAGCAGCCCCGGGAGCCTTTGGCATGTCAGAAGAATGAAATATAAAGGAATTGTTCTCCCTGCTCTACTCTCAGCACACCCCCCTGGGGGAGGCCGTCCACTGGTCTGCTCATGCCTGGTGCATTCGGTTCCACACTAATGATGGCACGTTCCTGTCTGGCCTTGGCCCCTGCAAGGGAACTGCTACAGAGCTCTGCTGAATAGCTGTTTTGCTCAAAATATGTTTAATATGCTCAGAAAGGAAAACCACACAGGTTGGTCTGAAGTTGATAGAAGAAGCTGGGAAGAAAAACTGCCGAAGGTCTGCTTCTAAAAGGAATCCTTTAATTCATCATAGAATTTTAGAGCCGGAAAGGACCTTTAGAGATCTACTCCCAGACCCTCATTTTGGAGAATAAAGCTGGGACCCAGCAAGGCTGTGACTTGTTCAAGGTCACCAAGCAAAACAGAGGTCATCCCACAGGTGTATTATTTCTGTTTAATCTTGCTTTAGGTTACTTATCTGGAAATGGATAACACAGAGTAGCATTTCTTTCAGATGTCTCCTTTAATTAAAAGTTCTACTTTTCAAACAAAGGTAAAAATCAAGAGGCTGGATCACGGTTCTTGCCCCTCGTGGCCTTCGTTAGAAAATTTCTACCAGATGCTTCTATTACCCTAATAGGACCTGCCTCCCTGGTGGCAGTGACCCAAACTGCAAGTGTAGTAGTGCCTGGGAGGAACTTCATAGCTTCTAGAATGCATGCCCAATACCAGTTTTTCCTTCATGCCCATTGATTGCAAATGTCGTAAGCTGATCACAGTACTCTTTCAAGCCACTGCCAGTCAGTTTTTTCTGTCACGTTGAAACTCATTTGCCATCCCTACAACAGAATTCATACCTTGAAAAGTCCTGTGACCTTCAGATCACGCTACATTTCGGCACTGCTAACCTGGTTGTTAAATACTCTTTAGCTTCTCATTCCCCCACCCCACCCCAGCTGCTCATTAATCCAATTATGAGTTTCCTTTATCCAACCAAACTTCTTGCCAAGTTGCAGAACTCTCGGAGTGATGTGTTTGCCTTTAGTGATTAGACAGCCCAGTAGATGTTGCTGTAATTAGGACTGGCCTCATTCTGATAGTGCAACACCCAGCCTGTGCCCTCTAACACGCTACATAGTGCAACACCCAGCCTGTGCCCTCTAAACACGCTACATAGTGCAACACCCAGCCTGTGCCCTCTAACACGCTACATAGTGCAACACCCAGCCTGTGCCCTCTAACACGCTACATAGTGCAACACCCAGCCTGTGCCCTCTAACACGCTACATAGTGAAACACCCAGCATGTGCCCTCTAACACGCTACATAGTGCAACACCCAGCCTGTGCCCTCTAAACACGCTACATAGTGCAACACCCAGCCTGTGCCCTCTAACACGCTACATAGTGCAACACCCAGCCTGTGCCCTCTAACACACTACATAGTGCAACACCCAGCCTGTGCCCTCTAACACACTACATAGTGCAACACCCAGCCTGTGCCCTCTAACACGCTACATAGTGCAACACCCAGCCTGTGCCCTCTAAACACGCTACATAGTGCAACACCCAGCATGTGCCCTCTAAACACGCTACATAGTGCAACACCCAGCCTGTGCCCTCTAACACGCTACATAGTGCAACACCCAGCCTGTGCCCTCTAAACACGCTACATAGTGCAACACCCAGCCTGTGCCCTCTAACACGCTACATAGTGCAACACCTAGCCTGTGCCCTCTAACACGCTACATAGTGCAACACCCAGCATGTGCCCTCTAACACGCTACATAGTGCAACACCCAGCCTGTGCCCTCTAAACACGCTACATAGTGCAACACCCAGCCTGTGCCCTCTAACACGCTACATAGTGCAACACCCAGCATGTGCCCTCTAACACGCTACATAGTGCAACACCCAGCCTGTGCCCTCTAACACGCTACATAGTGCAACACCCAGCCTGTGCCCTCTAACACGCTACATAGTGCAACACCCAGCCTGTGCCCTCTAAACACGCTACATAGTACAACACCCAGCCTGTGCCCTCTAACACGCTACATAGTGCAACACCCAGCATGTGCCCTCTAACACGCTACATAGTGCAACACCCAGCATGTGCCCTCTAACACGCTACATAGTGCAACACCCAGCCTGTGCCCTCTAAACACGCTACATAGTGCAACACCCAGCCTGTGCCCTCTAACACGCTACATAGTGCAACACCCAGCCTGTGCCCTCTAACACGCTACATAGTGCAACACCCAGCCTGTGCCCTCTAACACGCTACATAGTGCAACACCCAGCCTGTGCCCTCTAACACGCTACATAGTGCAACACCCAGCCTGTGCCCTCTAACACGCTACATAGTGCAACACCCAGCCTGTGCCCTCTAACACGCTACATAGTGCAACACCCAGCCTGTGCCCTCTAACACGCTACATAGTGCAACACCCAGCCTGTGCCCTCTAACACGCTACATAGTGCAACACCCAGCCTGTGCCCTCTAACACGCTACATAGTGCAACACCCAGCCTGTGCCCTCTAACACGCTACATAGTGCAACACCCAGCCTGTGCCCTCTAACACGCTACATAGTGCAACACCCAGCATGTGACCTCTAACACGCTGCATAGTGCAACCCCCAGTTGTGCCCTCTAAACACGCTACATAGTGCAACACCCAGCATGTGCCCTCTAACACGCTACATAGTGCAACACCCAGCCTGTGCCCTCTAACACGCTACATAGTGCAACACCCAGCCTGTGCCCTCTAAACACGCTGCATAGTGCAACACCCAGCCTGTGCCCTCTAACACACTACATAGTGCAACACCCAGCCTGTGCCCTCTAACAGGCTACATAGTGCAACACCCAGCATGTGCCCTCTAACATGCTACATAGTGCAACACCCAGCCTGTGCCCTCTAACACGCTACATAGTGCAACACCCAGCCTGTGCCCTCTAACACACTGCATAGTGCAACACCCAGCCTGTGCCCTCTAACACGCTACATAGTGCAACACCCAGCCTGTGCCCTCTAACACACTGCATAGTGCAACACCCAGCCTGTGCCCTCTAAACACACTACATAGTGCAACACCCAGCCTGTGCCCTCTAACACGCTACATAGTGCAACACCCAGCCTGTGCCCTCTAACACGCTACATAGTGCAACACCCAGCATGTGACCTCTAACACGCTGCATAGTGCAACACCCAGCATGTGCCCTCTAACACGCTACATAGTGCAACACCCAGCCTGTGCCCTCTAACACGCTACATAGTGCAACACCCAGCCTGTGCCCTCTAACACGCTACATAGTGCAACACCCAGCCTGTGCCCTCTAACACGCTACATAGTGCAACACCCAGCCTGTGCCCTCTAACACGCTACATAGTGCAACACCCAGCCTGTGCCCTCTAACACGCTGCATAGTGCAACACCCAGCCTGTGCCCTCTAACACGCTACATAGTGCAACACCCAGCCTGTGCCCTCTAACACGCTACATAGTGCAACACCCAGCCTGTGCCCTCTAACACGCTACAAGAAATTTCTTCCCAGGAAGGCTCGCTGAGGTTAGTTTCTGCCCTGCAGTTAGAGCCCTGCCCCGTGTCTCTCTGCAGCCTCCCCAGCGAGGCATTAGGAAGGCTTCTGAATTATGTTTGGCTCCGTAGACAGTGCCTGAGCCCTTCATTGTGGTCTCTGGGTCCTGAACTGGAGCAAGCTCCTTTGCTGGCAGGATTGTCTGTCTCCATCTGGGGAGTCAGTCTTCAGGTCTTCTCTTCATTAAGACATCAGCTTCACTCAGCCTTGGCTCTTGGCTGCCAGCCACACTGACAAGCCAGCAGGAAAAGTTCCATCAGGAAGAGGTGTGCCGCCCTCTGTAGGCAGGAAGGCACCGCCTTGCCTGCGGGACTGCCTGTGCAGGCCTTGTGGGACTCGTCCCAGGGGAGCCTTTGGAACACTCTCAGAGTTCTGATTCTAAGCCTGCAGGCAGCAACTCGGGGTGGTGCCATCTGTAGCATTCTCAGTGTCTCCCTGGCTCACGTCAAGAAAGGATGGAGTTCTTCCACCTCCTTGGCCACTCTCATCTGTCTCCTGCGTGCCTGCCACCAGCTCTCGCAGCTCCAGGCTGTTTGGCAACACCCTGAGTTATGTTAGAGATATAATAATGAATTATACAATGGATTATACATAATTAATTTATAATAAAACACACAGTGATTTAATTTCTCCAAGTGAATGATGTGCCGCTCGCCAGATCCTGCTGGAATACATTCCATAACTGACTGCTTCCTGGTCTGGAGGTGACGGCCAGCTGCCCTAGGGAGGGACCTTGGCAGGGGAACCTTGCAAGTCACAGATTCCCTCCAGGCTGCCTCTGGGGTAGGTCCCACAGAAGGATAATCCTTTACTGCCTCTACTATTGTTCTAGACATGGACCCTCATGGGGCTGTCACCCACCCCTGGACTGTCTGAGATCTGTTGTTTTCTTCATTCTCCCAGCCTTTCTCCCAGAGGATGGGAGACGCCCATGTGTTTATACTCTACCATTTCTTCCTTCCCTCCCTCCCTCCCTCCCTCCCTTTCCTTCCTTCCTTCCTTCCCTCCTTCCTTCCTTCCTTCCTTCCCTCCTTCCTTCCTTCCTTCCTTCCCTCCTTCCTTCCTTCCTTCCTTCCTTCCTCCCTCCCTCCCTCCCTTTCCTTCCTTCCTTCCTTCCTCCCTCCCTCCCTTCCTTCCTTCCTTTCCTTCCTTCCTTCCTTCCTTCCCTCCTTCCTTCCTTCCTTCCCTCCTTCCTTCCTTCCTTCCTTCCTTCCTTCCTCCCTCCCTCCCTTTCCTTCCTTCCTTCCTTCCTTCCCTCCTTGCTTCCTTCCTTCCTCCCTCCCTCCCTCCCTTTCCTTCCTTCCTTCCTTCCTTCCTCCCTCCCTCCCTTCCTTCCTTCCTTTCCTTCCTTCCTTCCTTCCTTCCTGAATATGTACTGAGTGCCTCTTTTGTGCCAGACACTGTCCTTGGCTTTGAATGCATACATGAACAAAACAGAGAGCCTTGCCCTTGTGGAGCTTATGTTCTGGCTGAGGGAGACAGACACTAAATAACAAAACATGATGAATGAGGAAGTCATCCAGCATATTATAAAGTGATAGGTGCTGTAGAAAAAGAAAAGGCAGAGCCGGATAAGGGTGACCTGACATGATGGGGACAGGTTGCAGTTTTAAAGAGCATAGTCGGGACAGGTCTCGTGGAAAAGTGGCAGCCTAGGAGTTGCCAAGCCCTCCAGGAACAGGGAAGAAAGGTACTGCTGCACCTAACATTTGTAACTTTTGGTTTCAGATGTTCCAGATGTTTCTGTTCCTGCTGCTGCTGTGGTTTCCGCCCCTGACTGAGGGGTCCCTGCGCGCTGAACCCATGTTCACGGCAGTCACCAACTCAGTCCTGCCCCCTGACTATGACAGCAACCCCACCCAGCTCAACTATGGAGTGGCGGTGACTGATGTGGACCACGACGGGGACTTTGAGATTGTCGTGGCAGGGTAAGTACCTCCCGCCCTGGGTTTGACAGATACATTAGTCAGCTTTTGCTGTAATAGGGCCAGATAACAAATAGCTCCAAAAGCCCAGGGGCTTGCAACAACACACATTCTCATGCACTTGGGTCTTGGCCGGACTCAGCTGGGTTCTGGTAGGCTGTGTCCTTGCCTTTTTGCTGTAGCGGTGAGTTGGGATGGAGGGTAGATTGGAAGAAAAGTGCTTGATCCACAGGCTTTCCAGGGAGAAGATTTGAATGCCCTGCTTCAAGGCACTCTGTTCATATTTTGGCCTCCTTAGTTATGCAGGTGTTACTTCCTTACCAGTGAGACACTAGAATCTCTATATACGAGGGATTTAAGGGTGACAATTATGGTAGAAGGGGATGCTCAAAGCTGCGTTTGCACAGCATTTTACACAAGACTAAGAAAACATTAATTGCCTGTTTCAGAGAAGGGGGGAAGTTGGCGATGAAGAAGGATAGTTAAACTTCCTCTAAACCATGCCTTGGCGCCCCTGGTCCCTTCTCTCCTGAGACGCAACAGTGTGTATCAAGAAAAGATTTGGAGTCCAAGTAGCTTGAGTTCATGCCTTAGAGCTACAGCTTTCCAGTTGCATGACCTTGAGTCAGCCCCTTATGCACTGAGATTCAGATGTATCATCTTCAAAAATGGAGATAGCAAGATGCCCCCCTATTGTGAAGCTTCAGTCGCTGTTGCACGTGAGGGCATTGTAAAGTCTGCCGATCACCGTTGATAATCCTTGTTTATGGCACTAATATGTACCAGGCACTGTGCTAAGCCCTTCCACGCACTGTCTTATTTAATCCTCCTGACAGCACTGTGCAGTAAATATACAAGAAAAGGAAATTAGGATTCAGAGATGGTGAGTGACTTGCCCTCTATCAAGTAAATAGTAAGTGGATGAGTCAGGATTTGAACCCCACGGCTCCCTAACTATGGAGCTGCTAAACTACATTGTACAAAGTTTAGTTATCACTTCAAAAACCAGCCAATCAATAAATACACTACAGGGGCCTGTCAACCTCATTCTAGAAGGCTGGAGCTTTTATGGCAGCACTGAACAAAGTAAATGGAGGTAACATTACTTGTAGCAGTTGCATGTAACAGTAGAAACCACTGACTTTGGCACTGGAAAACCTGGTTTTAATTCTGTGTCATCCAATAGTTGTGAGCCTTGTGCAAGTTACTTAACTACACAGCCCCCACTTTCCTCATCTGTAAAATGGGCATGTTGAAATCTACCCCTGCCTACCATACAGGGCAGTGGTAAGGATTAGTGCTGATGATGTATAGAAAAGATACTTTGTAAGTGCATTTCTTCTTTCATTTATTCTTTTCTTGTAGACCATGAAGAGTAGAAGTTCCTAGATTCTAGATCTCATGGAAGTCTAGATTCGTGTGCTGACAAATAGAACTTTCTACGATGATGTAGAAGTTCTGTCTTGGTTCTGTCCAATATGGCGTCCACTAGCCACGTGTGGCTGTTGAGCACTTGAGATGTGGCTACCGTGACCAAGGAACTGAATTTTAATTTTATTTCATTTTAATATTATACAGCCACATTTAAATTAGACAGCACTGTTCTGGGACTTCGGAAGGAAAACTGAAGAGCAGAGTGTGATAGAAAAGGGGGAAATAGGAATGGTTGTAATGACCCTTATTGCCGGGGGTGACCTGTGCAGGGCCGGAGCCAAGCAGCTTGTCTGTGTTCAGTTCTGTGACTGTCCAGTCACTCTCTGAGTCCAAGAGAAGCCTTCCTGGCCAAATCCTGCTTCCCGGAGCCTGCGCCACTCTGCCAGGGTCTCTGGGTAAGGGGCGGTGATGCACTTCTGAGATGTTCTAGTTGGCCCTGCCTCCTACCAGATGACACCAGCCTCCCTCCGGTAGGCACTGGGAGCTGACAGGGGACAGAGAAGAGTGAGGCAACTTCCCTCCTTCCTATCTTTCCCTCCTCCTGGGCCCCCACAATGATGACCAGGTTCTCCTTTCATCTTGGACGATGGGTGGCAAGCTCAGATTTCCATCCCACCCATCCTTTGAGGGGCAGGGGATTGTTACTGCATCTCCTGAGCATCCAGCTTCTTGGTTTCCCAGTGCTGGGCGTTCATTTCACCTTCCTTTTCAGTGAAGCCTTTTTCTCTTTCTCTTCCAAGGAACTCAAGAAATTTGCTTTTGCGTCTTCTACGGCAGAGAAGCTAGACCATAATTCGTAGGCAGCTTAGAGTAGATGTCTAAACCTTGTCTGGCTTCCTGCTTCCTGTGGGGCCTGCAGCACTTTGGAGTTATCCTCTAGAAGCAAGAACCAGACCATCCTGGGTCTTTATTCTGAATCAGCCAGAGACCGGGGAAAGGCCCTCGTCTCTTCTCCCAGCGAAGGGCTGAGCCAGGCAGCCCCTGTCTGAGAAAACTTGGGCTGCCAGGTGTTCTTCTAAAAGATGACATTGCTCACCACCAGCAAAGAGGAAGATTTACATAGAGGACAGGATGGCGAAATTGGGCAGCCTCCCAGCTCCAGGTCAGGCCTCCTTTGTGGCTGTTATGGACGCATTGTGAATTCTCAGAGCATCAGAAAGACACGTTCTAATTTAAGTACCAAAATACATTCCAAAGGCAAATATAACTCTTTATTATCTTCAGCTTAGGATGATTTGTCACTGTCTTCTTCTTTGGGCTGGATAACCAGGGGCTGACTATACAGACATATTTAAATCAGGACCTTGGCAGGTCATTCGGTCCACCCCTTGCCTTCCAATGAGGTCACACCTATTGTTTTTGGAGGCTCCCTTTATTTAGAGCCTTCCAAGGGAATGTGTGCAATCTTTTCATAATCCAGCTCAGTTACTTATGTCAAGAATCTACGTGACTAATCTGAATCCCTCATATTCGAGCTTAGTAAGCCATTTCTTTTAACTTTTGTTTTGCTATTACCTTTGAAGATTTAAACCAAGTGGTCACTACCCTTTCAAATAATGACAGCTAGGATCACTGCCCTGCCTTTCATGCCCTGTGGACTCCTTGGCAACATGTCTGACTTTGACTTTCATTCAGTTTTATCCACCCTACACCCATATTTAACTCTGTTTGATGGTAGACTCTCTTTAGGAATCACACAGCAGGAATTGAAATTCTTAAAAATTGAATGTGAATGCCTTTACCTGGGGCACCTGCAGTCCAGCTCCTGACAGGCCCACCCTCTATTATCTTATAGACCTTTCCATTAGCTGGCACCTGAAGGCATTTGCGTTTCTGACCCCTGGGATATTGGGCAGCTCTTCAGTTTATAAAATGCCCGCACTTGAACTTGTCTTGGATTTGTTGACCTTGTAGTGTGTCTGACTCCAGCCCTGTTGCTTTCAGTATTTACTCTTTGAATAGATTTGTTTTGTTTTACCTTTTTGGTATCCTCCTTCTGGGTATTGATGGCATTGATTTTGAGCATGTTGTGGGTGAGTTTGTGTTGTTTCAGAGTCTTAAGTTAATTGTGATGGAAGGTGTGTGCACACTTCTGACTCTGGGAGGAGCAGAAAATGACCGCCCTTTGCTCCGCAGGGGTGGGGGAGGGAGAGGGCCGGCTCTGATCCTCTGACACAGCTGGGCGAGTGCCTCTGCATGTGGAGGGCTGATCTGTTAACCGGCAGGTGCATGATCGCGGATCTGGGTACAGTCTCCTGTTTGCGGGGTGAGGGGGAGGATTTGATCACCCCCAGGAGACGTCGGCGCAGGCACAGACCATTGAATATCTTTGAGACGGGTTCCCTGGGTAAATAAAAAGCCTGGTGGCTTCTCCTTTTCTCAGTGGCACTAAACACCCAATCTACAGTCTCACGCAGTCTGGAAAGGAATCCCTGTTGGTGTCAATCTTGCACAATTCCTTTAGAGGAGATTTTGTTTCCTGGGATATCCCCAGAGGTCTGAAATAACCCCTCTACCCTGTCAGTTTCCAAGAAGTTTTGCCCAAATGGAAAGATTGTAGTGGTTCTAAAGTTTAAATCATGATTTAGATCAGTTTTTCGACACAAGGAGCATTCACTTGATAAAACCTTAACGCATTCTTCACACTTGGAAGGGTTTCATTTAAAGGGATGCTACGTATTGTAAACCAGAGTTTCATTTTTTCTTAATTTTGCAACTCAGGGTTTCATTTTTTCTTAATTTTGCAACTATGTCAGAAAACTTTCTTAATTTACTAAAATTAATTGAATTATTTTAAAGGCAAACTGTATTCAGTTACCAGATTAATCATAATCATATAGGAGATATTTTTGCCATTATAAGTAATAAGAACAATGATGAAGAATGAGATATTTATCTATGATTAAACCAAAGCAGCATTTATGCATTTTATTACCAGCATATATAGATATATGCAGTATATATAGATGTATATAGTGTGTATAGATAGATATAGTAGATAGATGTAGTATCCATGTACAAATATTTAGGTGTATGTAGTAAATATAAATATATACAGTACATATACATACACACACATACTTTCAACAAAATAGGAAAAGTACTTTTGAACTTTCAGTCTTAGCTGTTTTGTAAAATATCAATATGACGTTCTAATAGATTTGATCCATCAGTTTTGACAACTTAAAAAGTTAGATTATTTCAGTTTCTCTTTTTTTACTTTAAAATACCTTTTACATTTTGATAACACAAATGTTTTATTGCAAAAAAATCCACACACGGGGCTTCCCTGGTGGCGCAGTGGTTGAGAGTCCGCCTGCCGATGCAGGGGACACGGGTTCGCGCCCCGGTCCGGGACGATCCCACATGCCGCGGAGCGGCTGGGCCCGTGAGCCATGGCCGCTGAGCCTGCGCGTCTGGAGCCTGTGCTCCGCAACGGGAGAGGCCACAACAGTGAGAGGCCCGCATACCGCAAAAAAAAAAAAACAAATCCACACAATATAGATGAAAGTAAAAATCCATCTTTACCAACTTCCCATCCCTACTCTAAGCTCATCCCAGTCCCCTTCCAGAATAACAATTGTTTCCAGTTTAGTGCTTATACTTCTGAAAATTTCTATGTTACATATATATTTTTTAAAAATATGTAATTTCAAGAGGAATCAAACTGATACACATTGTTCCAGAGCTTGCTTTTCTCAGTGTAACATATTCATTGTTCGAACACATGGATCTAACCTAATTTTTTTAAGTTACTTAGTGCGGATGTGCCACATTTGTTTTGCCACTCCTCAAGTGACATTTAAGCTGTCGCTAATCTGTGACCATTGCAGACAATGCATACTGCACATCCTTACACACATATGCAGATGTTTATCTGGGATGATACCAAGCAGTGGAAATGCTGGGAATGATATGTACATTTTATACCTTAATAGATATTGCCAATGTTACCAATCTCAATCTTTTTCTATGTATTCATAGCCTAGAAATAAAGAGTAATTTGGGGGATTATTGATATCAACAGCTATTCAAACACCTACTGTGTGTACTGCCACATAGGCTCCAGGGTCTGAACTTTATCAATTTAGATGTAATAAAGAAGTGGGGGGGGGGGGCGGTGTCCTATTCTACATCTGTAAAAGAAGCTGCTGCTGTTAAAAACTGAATTGAGGAACTTCAATACTCTGATTCAAACTGCTAAAAAGACTTCCTCTAAAGCTTCCTCTGCAAAAATATATTTCTTAAATGGGTCACCCTTAACCCTAAGATTCATTGTCCTCGGTATCATGGAAGAATGATTGCAGGGTGCCAGCTCTTCTGCTATGGTTAAGCATGGACTGCCCCTGATTTTTTTTTTTTTTTTTTTGCGGTACGTGGGCCTCTCACTGTTGTGGCCTCTCCCGTTGTGGAGCACAGGCTCCGGACCTGCAGGCTCAGTGGCCATGGCTCACGGGCCCAGCCGCTCCGCGGCATGTGGGATCGTCCCAGACCGGGGCACGAACCCATGTTCCCTGCATCGGCAGGCGGACTCTCAACCACTGTGCCACCAGGGAAGCCCCCTAGAGCTTCTTGAAGGGAATGCAGCTCTGCCAACACCTTGATTTCAGCACAGACCAACGTTGGACTTGTGACATACAGAAGTGTCAGATAATCCGTTTGTATTGTTTTATGCCACTAGGTTTGAGGTGATTTGTTACAGCAGCAATATGAAACTAATACATTAGGTAAAGGTCAGGTTCTTGGTGACATTTCTCAGAGAGGTGATGGCCATTACCTCCGAAGATTTTAATAGTATTATTTTACTAATTTCACAGCAATAAAAGAAATACACCACCCACAAACATTATTTAGAAGAATAAAAGAATATATTTAAAAGAAATACATCACCAACAGAAGTATTATTTTTATTCAGTGACATTCCCCTAAGAACAGGTTCGGTTTTGGAAAGAAGCCCTTAAATCACACTTCATTCCTAGGTGGCCATCCACATTAATTCACCCTGCAGCTCGCTGTGTGACACCTGGTACCATGGGTGGTTGGAGGTGGGGAGAGGGGTTCAGAACTTTTAAAGATCTCACTGTCCTTGCTGAGGCAAACACACTTGGTTGAGGTCATAAGTGACTTGTGCCCCCGGGGGAGATGCAAACATTCCGTGAGGTTAGAACAGGTGGAGAGCACTTCTGGATGAGAATCACAAAGGCCTTGGAGGGGCATTTGGGTGGTCACAAGAAGGATAGGTTAGGTCTATTTAACAAGGGGGCAAAGGCCTCTCCATGTTGAAGAGAACTTTAGGCTTATTTGGATTTTGTTGTTTGTTTGTTTTTAAATTAATTTTTTTTAAAGCATTTTAACAAAAGACTGATTTTCACAGAGTATTGAAGAGTATTTAAAAAAAGCTGCTCCAAAATAGTAATATAATTAAGACACTAAAATTGCCTTTGCTGAAAACGGCAAAGCTACTTTTAGTCTGAATTTTTCATCCATGCAGAAAGTAGATGTATGCCCTGTCTCCAGTCACTTTGCTTTAAACTCTCTTCTCCCATTTTTTTAAGCGGTGGGCTGGATGGAAGGTCTTCCTTGTCCACTGCGTCCCACACCAGGCTCCCCAGGGTTCAGGCCCACAGCAGGCAGGAGCCCAGAACAGCCCTCCACCCCACCCTCACAGGCCTCAGGCCTTCTTCCTCTCCCCCCTCCCTCCCCCTCCCCTTCCTTCTCCCAAGCTTACCTCACACTTCCCTCTGGAACAGGTGCCATTTCCACTCCTGGAATCACTTCTGCTGGGGGGGGGGGGGGTCAAATCTGACCCCTGCCTCCCTCTCTTGTGTTTTTCCTCATACACCCCTTCTCCCCAGTGCTACTGACCTGGTGAGTCACTTTCTTTCAAGAATGCTATGGTTTTGACTTAATTTTCCCTCTGAGGAATCAGTTACTTTTGAGGCGCAGGTATCTAAGAAAGCATTCAAGGATATGAAGAAGCTAAAAGCAAACATTTCCCACTTCAGATTTTTACATGCTCTCCCCTCATTTACCTTCACCTGTTTGCAGACTAAATTTGTGAAGGGGTGGAGGGCAGAAGCAATGTCTTGTATTTTACTTATATCATCTCACTTTAAACCATCACAGCAGTCCATATGATGTGTAGTATTTAATTGAGTCTAAGTCACACATTTTTTCACACTTTTTTATTGACGTATAGTTGATTTACAATGTTATATTAGTTTTGGGTGTACAACACAGTGATTTAAAATTTTTATAGATTATACTCCATTTATAGTTATTATATATTGGCTACATTTCCTGTGCTGTACAACATATCCTTGTAGCTTATTTTATATATAGTAGTTTGTACCTCTTAATCCCCTACCCCTAGTGATTTTAACATCTCTAAAATTGGGATGTGACCTACAATTGGCAGCTTGCATTTAATTGGCAGGGTTTTTTTCTCTAAAGATACATTAAAAAATGGTGTCTGATCCCTATGATATTTTAGATTTGATGAAAGCACTGTAGATAGGGTTATCCCTATTTTGCAGATGAGGAAATCAAGGCCCAGAGATCTGCTGAGAGTCATAGAGATGGTGAGAGGCGGAATTGTTATTCTATATGTGCCCATTAAATTAGGTTTGTTAATTGTGTTGTTCAAATCGTAATGGTAGTCCATTTCTTTCTGTGGTTCTGTGTTGTTGTGTGTATGTTGAGACTGCTTTATTAGATGCAATTTTAGAATTCTTTTTTTTAAATGGAGATATAATTGACAAATAACATTATATTAGTTTCAGGTATACAACATAATGATTTGCTATTTGTATATATTGCAGTGTCTTAAGAATTCTTATATTTTCCTGGTGAATGAAAGCCATTATCATTATGAAGTGACCCCAGCCATCGCTAATTATGCTTTTGGTCTGATGTTATTATAGCCACTCCATCTTTCCTTTTGTTAATATTTGACAGGAATATCTTTTTTCCATACTTTTGCTTTGAACTCTCCAAAGCCCCTATGTTTTATGTATGTTTCTTGTATGCAGCATAAGTGTGGCTTATGTTTTTTTCAACTGTTTAACCATGTCCATCCTGCTGTCCTGTTACTAATGAGGTTAGTCCATTCCATTTAATGGGAACATTGATATGTTTAAACTTGTTTCTATTATCTTATTTTTTTTAATTTCCAAGCTTTCAATGCTTCTTTTGTTTTTCTTTCTTGCTTTTTAAAAATTGATTGATTTAGGGGCTTCTCTTTTTTTTTTTTTTTTGGTTGTGAGGTAAAGATTCTTGTTTTTGAAATTTCATTTTTGCCTCTACTGATTTGAGATTTATACCCTCTACTTCTGTACCTTTAGTGGTTCCCTTTGAAATTTTATGGTACATTTTTAACCTAACAAACTCTAAAATTATCAACCCCTTTCTATAACAATACAGGGATTTTAGTACACTTTAACTCTGAACACCGTTTCCTGGTATACATATAGTACTTCAGTCTTGCCCTTTGCAAACCCTATAACTTATAATTATTGTTATTGTTTTTATCTAAAAGCAGTGTTTTTATTACTATCCATTTTTACCATCTTATTTGCTCATTTTTCTTCTTACATCTCAGAAAGGCCTTCCTATCATTTTTCTTCTTCCCAGCATACCTCTTTTAGCTGTTCTTACTGAATGCCAGTTGCTGGTAAAATCTCTCAGTTGTTGTTTAATCTAAAAATATATTTATTGTATCTCCATTCTTGAAAGATAATTCTTCTGCATTCAAAAATTTTAGGCTGACAGTTTTTATTCCTCTGTCACTTGTTGCTAAGATGCCAGTCATTAGTAATGTCATTCCTTTGTAGGTGGTCTGTGTCTTGCCTCTCTTTTTTGTCTTTTGGATTTTGCAGTTTCACTACTATATGTATTGGTATGGGTCTTTTTTTTAACCCAGCATGTGCTTCCTGAGTCTGAGGATTCATGTCTCTCATCAGCTCTTAATGGTTCTCAGCCATCATCATTTTAAAACTCTGTCCCTTCTCTCTACTCACTCCTTTTAGGTCTTCACTCAGACATGTCAAGTTTTCTCATGCTAGCCTCCAAATCTCTTAACCTTTTTCATTTTATTCATCTCCTGTCTCTCTGTGATGCTGCATTCTGGGTAACTTTCCGGGTATATCTTCCAGTTCACTAATTCTTCCTTCAGTTGCATCCAAACTGTTGAGTTTTAATTTCAAAAACTGTTTCTCATTTCTAGGAGTTTCATATCCTTTTGCAAATCTCCCCAGTCATTTCTGATAGTGTCTTGTTGCTTACTCATTTATTTCATTCCTTGTTCCGTTAAACATTTCTTACATAGATATATTCTGTATTTGACAGTTCTGATATCTACAGTCCTTGGGGGTTTAATGTGTTCTTAGCTTTCTGGTTTTTTCTTATGCTTATTTGGAGTGGCTTCCCTTCTTAGTATATTTGCTTGATCTTAAAATGTGGGAGATCTGTGGCCCTAAAATGGAAATGCTTTTTACCAGAGAGGATTTGTAGTTATCTCTGCTGAGGGCCTGGGGGTCCTACTAACCTGGGAACACTATAGGTCTCTCCAAGGGTTAATTTAGGATTTAATGTAGGATTCTAGGGTTCAGCATCTCCACCATGCTCCCAGTTCAACCTGTTTGTTTACCACTCATTGCTGCCAGATCTAGTTTCGGCTCACTTTTCTGTGGGATGGGGTAATTTGTGGAGATTTCCCTTAAGTTTGTACCCAGTAATATATTAAAGATATGTTTTATCTGGGACCTACTTGTTTTGTAGTGATAAGGTCCTTCAGCAATCTATCATATGGATGGAAACATAAGTCTGGGGTTGTCAGGAGGTTTAGGATCTCCAAAACTTATTTTTCTATTACCAAGAAGACTTGGGAGGGTATGTGAAGTTGAAAGAAGTAGTATTTAAGAGATTCTCTTCCTTATCTCTTCAGAGATGCTTTAATTTACTTTTTGCAAAATAGAAACACTTCTATAGCATGGGACACTTGGGTGTGAAATGGAGAAGTATAGGGATGTGTGTTTATGGGGAGAGAAGCTTGTGCAATAAGCCACATGCATGCAAGGAGCCAGGCCAGACCCTTGGACTGTGCCTCAATGGAGGAACATGGGAAAGTCAAGATTGAAGTCCGTTTCCAGTGTAGATGATACCATATAAGGTCACTGGTGTTTGGTTATGTCAACCAAGGAAATGTGTGACTGTGCACATCAAAAAGGACCCCTTCCCCCTCAGCAGCCATCTTTCCCTGTTGTTCATAGGATTACAGCCATATGAAGTCATGGGCAACTACCCAGTATCCTTTGACATGCCCTAGTGTTTTGGTCACCTTGTTTGCTGGCCACGAGTGGGCAGTGGTAGGATGAGAGGCTAGTGAGTCTACCTGGTTGGGAGCTACTCTGGACGGCAGCATTGCATTGGTGGAATCATCAGAATAGGGTAGCAGAATCTTCTCTTTGAACCTCCACGCTGTCTTCATTCCTTCTTTTGGGAAGAACATTCCTTCTCCTTTGGCAAACTGTTCTAATCACAGGATCCTTTGGGGCTGCCAAAGTATCCTTTTGGCCACTAGGGATTAGTCTGGGGTTCTCTGTGACCTAAGACTGTCCAATCAGCTTCTTGATCTGAGATTTTTCATCCTGAATCTAAGGAAAGCTCTACCTTTGCTCTTGGATCATGAGTTGTAAGACTGTATTACAGTACTACCGCAGACATGTCCCCATCCCCCATCCCGTGGAGGAGCCTGAGAGAACAAAGGTTACACCCAGAAAGGAGAAGAGAGAATTCTAGGGGCATCAAGGCCATGGTTCCTGTACCTTTGAGGTCCCTAAACCTATGGGTCTCCTGCACCTCTCCTTCAGTTCTGGGAGCACCTTGCATACCTTCAATAAATCCTCCTCTCCCCGTTGTTTTCTAGACCTAGTTTTCTCATCTAATGCCAAAACTAATGATATGTAAATTTGGACAAGGCAGCCCCTTTACATGCTAGAGCAAGCACCCTATCTGGTGCTGTGTTGCAGACGAGAGCATAACCGTCCTAGCCCCAAAGGAGATCCTGTGGCTACCTAGTCAGAGGAAAGATTCTTAAGGATATATAAGAGCGGTTGACGATCTGTGATTAGTGTTAACCTATGTTTCTGAAGGAGTTTTTGCTAGCTGGATCAGATTGAAAAGGAAACTCAAACCAAAGAAATACCATAATGGTATTCAATTAAACAGTAAACATTCTGTATATATACTTTGATCAAGAATTCTTCTTAAAATTTGCCCTCTCACTTTAGATTGCGGACTCCTAAAGGCAGGAACTTTCTCTTTTTCATCTGTGCACCTACAGTGCCTAGCACACAGAGTTCAATAAATGAATGAAGTGAGATAGGCAGGGGTCTCAAGGATGGACAGAGGGTCTTAGGTAAGGGGGTTAATGAAAATAATAAGCATTAGCTATACTCAGAAGCAATTGATCCAAGGACTTTAGTCTTGAGAGCAACCTCAGTCAAATCAATAAACAAATCCTACATATGCCTACCTGCCACGTGCATAGCTGTGTGCTCTGTGCTTTGGCAGATACAAGAACACAGACCCTTCCTTCAAGCCATCTTAGTCGTAATGGAGATAAGGCACATGTGGAAATAACAGGGCAGTGTGTCATGTGAGCTGTAGAGGAGAAACTCAGTCCACGTCCAGCACACTTATCAGGCTCGTCTCCCCAGGGAATATTTCAGTTTTCTAGTTTCTTAAAACACTGAATTTGATCTGAGTTTGCAGTCATAAGGCTTTTTCCCCGTCTGGAACCTCTCTATGATGTCACACGTTAGATCTTCTCTTATTACAGCCAAGGTCCCTGCGTTCATTTCCCTTTCATTAAACCACAATAATTGTTTGTTGACTGAGTAGTCCCAAGGAACTGACAACATTATTGAGCCTCCAGTCCTGGTTTTTCCCGGTTCCTGTCTAACACCTCCGAGAGGCAGCAAAATGCACCACTAGCTCCAAGTGCCAGCAGCCTTGTTTTGTTTCTTTGTGTTTTTCTTAACATAAACTTTTCCATCAGTCATCTGTTGTCCATATTCTCCCCTCCAAGCCAAAGCAAATTATGGAAGAAGAAGGAGGGAGAAGTAAGCTAGCCATTTCCCCCAATTCCCTCCAAATAAGATGGGCCATAATTCTAGTTCCTTTAGTATCTTTTGAAGTTGTTTCCCTATTCTGGGAAGCTGTGGATGCACCAGGCTATAGCCAAGGCTGCATTCCTCCAGCCCCCCATCACTCATTGTTCCATCTGGCTGGCCTGGGAAGGCCTTGGTTAAGCCATTTCAGCCCCTGATTCCTGGACAGCACCAGAGCCTTGGAACAGACCCAGAGGCTGAACGCCGTCCTTCCCCCACTGCATCCCCACCCACACACAAACCATTTTGCCTCCACAAATTAGGAAAACTTTGAAACATATGGCAAGTCTCATTATAAAAGTTTCCTTTCCATACAATTCATGAATGTCAAAAGGCAAGAGCTAGTGAAATAACATATCTCAAAGTATCTAAAATCCAAGTCAATCTTTGGAACATATCTAACATTTCATGGGGAAATAAATCTTTAATTTAAAACTAGGAATTAAAAAGAGGACAACTTCATTCTTGGTTCAAAAAGCTAGAGAGCTAAAGAAAATTTCAAGGGACACTGGTAACTTTATGATGACTTTCAGACAATAATACTTCCGAGGCTGTGGTGAAGACAAATGAGATAAGACATATGAAGTGCTTATAACAGCATCTGGCACATTCTAAATGCTCAATTTTTAGTGTGTTGAGGGTGATTATGTTTATTTAATGCCTAATATAACAGAACCAACCCTCATCTTAGAAACCTAAGTGTTTCTCTCTATCCCTTTTTCCATCAATGGAAAAAGATAGCACTGTGGAACATTTTCTGTTTTTAAATTAGAACTATATATCTTCTGTTGTTAATTTTTAACACAGTCATTTACACATTTTTATACTGTGCCGTCTGAAGACATGCTGTCCTAAAATAAGTTGTCTTGTATTTTACTTAGTTTCCTATAAATCAATGTCCCACCTAGAAAAAAGTTTGTTTACCCCTGTTATATGACTCAGCTTTTATTCATTCATTCTGTGATTTTTTTTTTTATTAAGTTGCCATGTGGCAGGCATCTTGCTGAGCCCTGGGGATTAGCAGTGAACTAGAGCAACTCCCGCCTTCACAAAGCTCAAAGAGAATCCATGTGCCTGATGAATTACAGAAATTTGTACTTTGGGAAAGAATTTCAACTTCCCTTAACCAAATCCTGTATCAGAATTCATAATTTGTAACCAGAGAGGCTTCTCGCGTCCACTGTCCATTTTTGCTAAAATATGCTAATAAGAAATAGAATGATAAAACAAATAGTGTTAGGAAAGAGAAGGCATGACTTGGGCAGTCCGTGAATTAATCAGCTCCTGAATAATCAAGAGGTGATATATAAAATGTAAGTATCATAGTTCATGCCTTCTTAAATAATTAAACCTATTAAAGAAGGGACCAAAAGACCACATTTCAGAAGAAATTAGTAGCCTGAAGGCAGAGGGTTAGCAAAAAGGAGCTCTATAGTAGCATGTATAAGTCTTTTCTATATTGTAATAAACCAAGCAGGTAGCAGTAAGAGGGATGGTTATATGGATTCTCCCATATATTTTAAAGTAGCGGGTGCCAACGTAGGGGTTGCAGAATAATCACAAGGCATCTGAGAATCTACCTGTGCGTGGGCATTTTATCAATAGACACTAAAGCACAGCGACTCTTATACAGAGATTTTTTTTAACATTAAAAAGGTATCTTCATACTTGAAAAGAGTTGAAAGCCATGGTCTTAAAATATGTGCTCATGTACTGTCAAAGGAATGGGGCTAAAAGGAGCCAGAGAAGGGTCACTGAAAGGAGAAGAAAGAGTGAAGACATCAGACAAGAGATGGAGAGAGGATGAGAGACTGGAGCAGTAGGAGGAGAAAAAGAAGCAAAAGAGGAAATGTGCACGAGATATGGAAGGGAAATATGGAGTCCTGCAAACCTGCATTAAAAGTCCAGCTCTTATGGGGTTTCCCTGGTGGCGCAGTGGTTGAGAGTCCGCCTGCCGATGCAGGGGACACGGGTTCGTGCCCCGGTCCGGGAGGATCCCACATGCCATGGAGCGGCTGGGCCCGTGAGCCATGGCCACTGAGCCTGCGCATCCAGAGCCTGTGCTCCGCAGCGGGAGAGGCCACAACAGTGAGAGGCCCGCGTACCGCCAAAAAAAAAAAAAAAATCTTGTGGTTGCCAAGGTCGGGGGAGAGGTGGGGGAGGGATGGAGTGGGAGCTTGGGGTTAGCAAATGCAAACTATTATATATAGAATGGATAAACAAGGTCCTACTGTAGAGCATAGGGAACTATATTCAATGTCCTGTGATAAACCATAATGGAAAAGAATGTTTTAAAAAAGAATGTGTATATATATATATATATATATATATATATATATATATATATATGTATAAGTGGATCGCTTTGCTGTACAGCAGAAATTAACACAACATCCAGCTCTTTCTCTTTCAAGCTGTGGGACCTTGGAAGAAGTTACCTAGCCTCTCAGAGATTTGGTTTCCTCATCTATAAAGTAGAGACAGGAATAACTGATAGCCTACTTCATAGCACTTGTGGTTACAGTTAAACAAAATAGTGGACACAAAATGCTTGGTCTTGTGTCTGACGCGTGGAAAGTACTCAAAGGTTAGCTACCACCACCACCAGCATCAGCATTTCTTACTGTCCCACATTTCATCTGTCCATGAGATCTTTCAGAGTCTTACCTGTCAGCAAACACCTGACTGTACCTTCTGGTCAATTTTTACCTTTAATGAACTGGATTAGTCAGAACTCTTTTGATTGCAATAAAAAGTAACCCTTGCTAACTTATCCTCCCCCTCACCAAAACAAAAGAGGATATAGTGGAGGCATATGGGGGTAACTCAAAGAAAATCTGACCAACTGAGCCTCAAGAAAGTGGGCACAGGGGAAGCGGGGGGACGTCAGGATTGACAGGAGCCAGAATCCAGAGATGGCTGGGATCACTCTCCCTGACTTTCTGACTCTCATTCCTGCCTCTGCCTCCTGGCCTGTCAGCCTGATTACTTCAGAGCACCTTTCTCCCTCAGTCTGGAACCAAAACAGCCAGCAGCTCCTGGCTATATGTCTTCCCAGCCTGGGCACCAGAGAAAAAGTTCCAATTACAAGAAAGGGGTTCTGAGTAGCCGTGTGCCCATCCCTGTGGCTCAGGGAAACTATCTGGTTAGGAAAGGGGAAAGGGTTGATCCTCCAAATATAAGGGGTTCTGTTCCCAGATCTAAGAGGGCAGAGTGCTGAGCAGGCAGACAACCGTGATACAGCCACTTACTGAGCAAACGTTCATTAAACACCCACTATGTGCCCACACCTGTATTCAACACTACAGACACAGAGGTGGCCAAGACATCCATGGCCCTGCTCTCATGGAGCTAACATGCTAATGGCAGAGATAACAAGAAACAGGAAATCTGAATTTCTGTAGAGAGAGAAGATGCACAAATGTGCACACACGCACACACGCACACACACGCCTCTTGGGAAAATCCCACACAGCCAAGTGCTGACACACCTTCATGATCACCCCCAGAGGCCTTGGGCACAGACCCATTCCCCTTTCCAGGCTGCCCTAGAATCCCTCAGTTAAACCATCCACATCAGCACCCATTTATCTTCCCTTCTAACCCTCAATTTTAGTCCTTTTGAAACCTATTGAGATCCAATGATGCAAAAAAGACACCAGCTAAATTTCCAAGAAAATTTGCATGTTCAGAATTATGAACTAAAGGTAGGGATGTCTGGAGAAATGTTCCACATGAACTCCAGTCAGGAAAAAAAACAAAAGAGAAGAGAATAAAATCGGTGTCTTCTCAGAGTGTGTCATCCGTGAGAACCATGGCTTAGGAAGGAATTAAGCAGGGCCTGTCACAGGGGGCCAAGGGGCTGCAGCATTCCAACCTCATTCTCACGCATGTTAGATGCATGTATTTTTATTGGATGCGTTGGATGTATATTCGTGTGGATGTGTTCCAAATATTTTTTTCTAATTTGAATATTTTTAAAATTATGTGAATGATTTTGGCAACCCTGTCTTAGCGTTCCTTCATTTTTAAAATATATTAAGAGTCTCAAAAACTGGAAATGACCCAGTCCTCTTAAATTTTGGGAGGGTCTGGTATTAGCGTTTAATGAGCACCTACTGTGTACCAAACTCTCTGCTTTGCCCCTCACATGCATTCTCATTTAAGGAGGTGCTATTGTTTCCTATTTGTAAAGGAGGAAAGTGAGACCCAGAGGGTCCTGCTAAAGGTCATGCAGTTGTTAAGGAGTGGAGCTGGGAGAAGACTGTGTCCCATTTGGCTCCAAGGCCCAGACTCTTGCCTTCCTGCCACAGGTTCCTGAGCTGGGAGGGTCTGGGAGGAAGTTGTTTTCACTTTGTAGCAAAATTAACTAAATAAGGATGATGTAATTTTTTCATAAAGCCAAAAATATTTCATCTAAAGGACTGATTTTTTTAATTCTAAGATCCTGTCCTTTCTGATTTTTCTGGTATTAAAACTATTTTTATGGTTATCACATCATAGATGGTAGTTGTTGTTTTTGTCATTGCCCTTAGCTGGCAAAATAAAACATTGGCAATCCCGTGTGAGTGCTGCAAAGTCTGTGTTCTGAAATTTTACTGTGCCATGATATCTCCAAGTGTGGAAAGGACTGCTCTATATAATGCTGGCATCTCAGAAAAGCAGAGCTGCCCTTCATTGAGGGCCTGCCACGTGCGGGCACCGGGCTGGGTAGTTTTCATCCATTGTCTCAGATCAAAACACTAAAGGGAGGCCTTGCCCTGGTTGTACAGATTAGGAAACTGAGGCTTAGAGAGGTGAGGGTCCTTGCCGAAGCTCTCGGGCTCCAGCCCCACACGTTCACTCTCCCAGGGAAGGATGCAGGCTGCTTGTCTCCCCGCCCGCTGTGTGTTTCGCCCCCAAGCAGCCCCCTCCCACTTCCAGGGAGACACTAGTGTTCCCGGCTGAGGTTACAGCCTCTTCTTCACTTCACACTGCCTCTCACAGAGCCCACCCCTTCCCGCACGCTGGCGCTTTGATAGGTTGCACAGCCTCCATAAACAGCATGTTAAGAGTGCTGAGGCCAGCTTTGGCGACCCTCTTCTGGTTCTCTGGTTGAAATAACTTCCTGGAGAAACTCAGCAGTGAGGTGGTGAGCTCGGGGTGTCTGTCGCTCGTCAGCCAGGGCCACTGAGGTCAAATGAGTTCCCCGGAGCCCTTGGCAGTTCGCAAGGAGGTCTCTTCTTGCAGTGCAGGCCAGGTCGGGGCGGTGGGGGGCAGCGGCTGCCCGGAGGGCCTCGGGCCCGCCTTGCACGTTCACAGTGGTCCGGGTGCGTGCACACAGCCTTCCCTCTGTGAGCAGGGTGTGGAGTGTGGTTTCCCCTGTGCAGGCTGGGGCTGGCAGTCTTGGGAGCAGGCACATGTGGTCTACACCGGGGGACCTCGGCATTTTGCAGCGGCAAATGCACCTTTGGGTTGGGTCTCGCTCGTGCCCCAGCTGATCCACAGTCCCAGCCTCAAGGTGTGGCCTCACGTGACTGCCAGCTGCGATGGTGGCAGCCATTCATGCAGACAGGAAGAGGGCCTGCTTTCTTCATTGGGAGAGGAGAAAACTGAGCTTGTTCCCTGGACTCTTGAGTCTCTGGGGGAAAGAGACAGGGTCTGGCTCTGCCTGGAGAG
Source organism: Phocoena phocoena (assembly GCF_963924675.1). Classification (NCBI taxonomy): domain Eukaryota; kingdom Metazoa; phylum Chordata; class Mammalia; order Artiodactyla; family Phocoenidae; genus Phocoena; species Phocoena phocoena. The sequence continues at coordinate 29,866,615 of NC_089234.1, forward strand.
GATGGACCAGACTGTAGACCTATGTATTTTTTAGGCGATAATAGATAAAGGGAAAAACTTCCATCAGCTTTTGGAACTGGAGATGGCCAACGGGGCCGATGTAATTTACAAAGTGAGAAATATGTTGACGACTAGAGCAGAGCTGAATATCACACATGACATTATGCAGGAGCAGTAATGATCATAGCAGGACTGAGCTGGGGTTCACGTTTGGGTGCTTAGTCTTTAGTCCCTCTTCCTAAAAACACCCTCCCTTCCTTCCTTGTGGGAAATTGCTTCTCCCCTTTTGAAGATTCTTCCGTCAGATGCCAGGGGTGGAGCCAAGAGGGGGGCACGAGCCCTAAGCACGTCTAATTGGATTCTCCCCGACACTGTCATTTTGCGGCAGAGAAATGTAAGGATGGAAGAAACATTTGGAATTTAGCCATGTTTGCTGTAGCATCTGAGCTGGGCTGTCAGAGGGTTCTGGCTCCTTCTGGAGCTGTCTGTCTGTCCTGAGCCTGGTCCTTCGGCCTTCCCTTTGAACCCACAAGCTCCCCAGTAGCCTGACAATCAGTTCCATTTCACAGAAGTTAGACAGAGTCAGTTTCTGTTATCTATAACCAAAGAGCCCCACCCAGCCTCCCCTGCCCAAACCAGTGCCATCCCCTTCTCGGTGGCCCACTGGAAGGTCATACACCTGGCTCAGCGGTGCGGCCCTTGCTCAGTCGGTGCTGGGCCTCCTCCTCTGAAATGGCTTTAGGGGGCTGTTTCCATGTCACACAAGAACAAGTGACCTTAAAACTATGCCTCAGTTTGGACCCCAAACAACATTACCAGCTCAATCGGCTGGTTATTCGCCAGACTTGGCTACAAATGCCAAAAAAGCCTTTTGACTGTTTCCAAAAATAAAATCCAGCCTCACAGGGTGAGGATCTGCCACTGGTGTGCTTATTCCAAATAACATGGCATCGATCTTGAAGACAATTCTCCAGGGAGTCCCCAAAGTATCTGGAACAATGGCAGCAGCCTTGGGATAAATAACTGGCATCTCTGGGTGACTGCTCAGCAGGGGGAGGGATACCAGTTTGGACGGATGTATTCCAATATATTTATTAAATAGCTCATCTCATTATCTCAAAGTCATACTCCATGGTGGAGACATGTTTCTAAGCCTAAAAATTAGACTCCGTTTTAAAAACCCTTTGGAAAATCCCCTACGTACAGCCTGAGAAAACTGCCCCACCCCCCCACCAAACCCACACTCCAGACCTGGCCAGGTAAGGATTTTCCCCTTCACACTGGAAGCAGTGGCTATAATCCGTTGTTCTTAAGCAGGATGTGTGTCCTCTGCTCAGGGATGGGCAGCAAACCTAAAAACAAGGGAATACATGACATCCATTAGCAGATCCTGCTTTTAGAGCCTCTTATGTAGGCATCATGCTTCCTTGTTTTTTACGTTTCTCTTAGATTGGGAAAAGTCTTGCCCTTAAGTCTCCCCAAATAAGAATGTGAGTGTGAGTGTGTGTGTGTGTGTGTGTGTGTGTATGTGTTGTGTGTACATATGTTTAGATGACACTGTGGGCACCAAATCCAAACAGTAGAGTGGACAGAACACACCCTCCCCACCCTCCCCCCCATCTTGATGTGATCGCCTGGCTGTGTACACATCCAGTCAAACAAGAAGAACAATAAATCTGCCCTCATCCACTCCCTTGTCATTGCCAGGCTCAGGGTCCTGGACCACCCTGACAACTGAAGAATCCCACTTTCAGGCAGCAGGCAAGAGAAATGTGGTCATTCTTGATATTTCTTTTGATAGGGAAAGAAAAAGAAAGGAAGAGTGAAGCTTCAGAATTGACTTCTGTCTTCTGGTGTCTTACAATTTCCATCTCTTTGTGATCAAAAGATCACAGCCCAACAAGGGGAGGGAAAGAAGGATCTCTACTTTTGGCAGGCTCCAAGACAGTCTTGGATTCTTTATTTGTTCGTAACTCATTTCTGTCAAACATTCTTTTTCTATCTCTTGTCATAAAAAGTTGAAATGCTAGTTTCTCAGTGGATGTCTTGTCTTTAACTATCTGTCTGACCTTGGACAAATTCTTTAACCTCTCCGAACCTGTTTTCTTGAGTGTTAGCACAGCATCTGACACGACACAGATGCTCAGTAAGTATGTGTGAGTGAATGAGATGATTTCTCAGGTCCTTTCAGCTGTAATGCCCTGTGGCTTTCCTGGTAATTGAAGGGAATATAACAGTGGGTTCCCTCCCTGTGGTGGACATCTCTGTTGCCCCTGGGCCTGTTTCATATTCACTTGGGGGCATTTATTCTCAAAAGCATGGTTATGCCATCCTCCTCGGCATGTTCAGTACCACGCTAGGCATATAAGGTTCATCCTGGGAGTCTAGAATTCAGGGTCCACATGGTTTACCCAGAATTGACATTGACCGCCATTGCTCAATGCACCTGACTTTTGCTTGTCAAAAGTTGTTTGCTCATTTACTCTGTGTTTTTTAAAAACTTTTTGTAGACAAGACCTCCCCTGTTTCCTTCAACTTTTATTAGTTGTTTATGTCATGTCACCCGTAACAGATAGGCGAGACCATAAACTTCGTTCAAATGTTGAGTCACTCTTTGCATTCCTATTTCTCAGTTGACTAATTCCTGGATTTGCACAGTTGAGGCGCTTCTGGGGTTAATATTGCTCTTTTGTGAAGTTGACTTACAAAGTGTGTCCCCTAGAGGCTCGCTCCTAATCTGAATTGTCAACTGGGGACCCGCCAGAGATTGATGACGGGGGATTATGATTGTCTACGTGTTGCGCTCTCATCCAGTTTTCTGATGTGTTTTGGTAACGATGTTGACAGTTGTGTGAAGATCTGTTAACTGAAATTAAAGCAGCAGCAGCAGCGTTTTTGAGCTTGATGGTTAGATTTGATTAGATCAGAGTGGGTTTTACTTCTCCCTCAGAGTCAGCAGAGATTTACTGTCCACCGACTGATTTAACTCTGTGATGGAAGATGGTTAGTGACATAACTTACCATCAGAAAAAGAAGTGTCAAGGAGCATTGAAATGAACACCTAACCTTGTTTGAATTCTGTGATGACCTTGAAGGGGCTGGAAATGTACACATTATCAAAGATTTCTACCCGTAGAGCATCATAGAGAAAATAAATGTTGACACGTTTTGGTGGACATTTGTATTGATGAGCATCTTCAAACAGTAGCTATCATTTGAGTGAGTCAGAGGCTTTCATGAAATCAGATATGGTAAAAAAAAAAAAAAAAGAATAGGATTATGGTTTCTGGATTTTTCTTGCCACTGGCGAGAAGTGAAAGTAACCATTTATGAGTCCGAGTCTATATGACTTAAAGCCACAGTGAGATGCTAGGAGAAAGCTCACGAGCCATCAAATGCAGGAATTTCCTATAAGGTAATGTGTGAAATTTCACTCTGTATACGAATTCTTAAAATAATCATAACCAATAATTTACAAAAGAAGAGATGCAAATGGATAATAGACAGGAAAATAATATACAACTTCACTAAGAGTTTTCAAGATGCAGTGTAAAATCCGACAATAGTTTTCAGTAACAAAACTGGCAGAAACACAGACAGATTATACTACTCTGTGTTGGCAAAGATGCAGCGAGGTGGGTATTTTCATGAACTACTGGTAGGAGCTCAAAAATCTGGAAAGAAATGTGTCGAAAGATACTAAGAGTCTTAAAAATATACAGACCCATTGACTGTAATTCTGCCTCTATAACTCTGTCCTAGGGAAATGATCAGAAATATACGGTCAAAAATTTACGTGCAAAGCTATTTATTGCACCGTTTTTATAACAGCAAAAAACAGAAGCAACTTTATTATCCATTAGTAACAAAATGGTTAAGTAAATTATGGAACACCAACATGGTGAAATTTTATGCGATCATCAAAAATTCTCTTCAAAGAATATTTAAAGGCGTGAGGGAAATATTCATGATGTCGTAACTAAGGGAAAGAAGCAGAATGTAAAACTTGAAACGGTACGGTCCTCACCTTGTAAAACATTTAAATATGCACAGAAAAAGACTAGAAGGAAATACACAATTATATTAAAAGTTATTCTAGGTGGCTGATTTAAAGGTGATTTAAGTTTCCTTCTTTATGACTTTATGTATTTTTCCAATTTTTGAAAAATCAGCACGAAGTATTTTTTTATAATCAGGAAAAACTTTTAATGATCATAATCACAGCATCCATAGGGTCACCCAAGAATTTTTTTTCAGCATTTCAGATCCTCAGGACAAGAACAGGGAGAGCAATTACGTGTTTCTCTTCACTAATTTGGAAAGTTTTAGCAGAAATTCCTTGGGCTCCAGATGCCTTGTTTTTTCAGCCACTTGACGATTTTCTGCACCTTGTCAAGAATCAGAGGGATTCTGCAGATTCTTTTGTCTGATATCGCAGGATAGAGCTAAAAACGTGTTCCTCAATAATTGTCTTAACCGGTAAAGCCTCTGAAATGCTCTTTCCAGAGCTCAGAGACAGCTTCATTCTTATTTAACAACTCTCCATCCAGGAATAACAAGAGGGCTGGGGGCTACTCTATGTTTGTGTGTGTGTGTGTGTGTGTGTGCGCGTGTGTGTGTCTGTGGCACTTAAATCTACACATGTTATAAAATGTTGGAGGAATGCTAGATGGTTTCATGGGGTCATTTTTCCATCTCTTGTTTGTGCCAAATTTCTTTGAGCGTCTGCCCTGTTTTATAGATGCCTGTTTCTCTCCCTCTGAGTGGGCGTCAGTACCTGGAAATTAAAAGCCTCTACCTCCCAGCCATGGTTTGAGGAGGTTGGACTACATGATCTAAGGTGTGGTTTAAAGTCGGTCACTCCCTCTATCCCCTCACTTTTCTTTTCTTTTTTATTTTATTTTTTTTGCCTCACCGCACGTCATGTGGGCCCTAAGTTCCCTGGCCAGGGATCGAACGCACGCCCCCTACATTGGAAGGGCAAAGTCTTAACCACTGGACTGCCAGGGAAGTCCCCCCTCACTTTTCTTAAGAACCCAATTGTGATGTTTTGTGGGAGTGACTCCCAGGACTTCCACAGACACTACTGATGGTGGATTAAAACCCACCCTTCAGTTGACAAGAATGGAACTCTTGGAGTGTAGAATATAGTATTGGCAGTTCAAGAGGCTTAGAAGCAGATGACAGACATGGTCTCTGATTCAAAGGGGAGGCAGGACCCAAACATTTTCCCATAACTTAAATGGATTGCATTGAAATGAAGTGCATTGCTAGATACAGCTTCCCAAAACCCACCTTATTGGGGGAGGGAGAACAAGTCACATTCATTGAGCACCTACTGTGTGCCTGGCGTTGTGCAGACACTTTACATGAATCTTCTCATGTACTCCTCAGCAGTCCTCTACGATATACTATTATCCCCACCCCAGCCCCATTTTAAAGATGAGGAAACAACAGAGGTTTAAGAAACTTTCCTGAGGTTGATTTAAGTTGCAAAGCTAGAATTCAGCCCCAGAGCTCACACAGGCCATGTGACCAGTGTGTCCCAAGCTTGCTCAGAAGAATCACCCAGAGTGTCTGTTAAAGAGACAGCTTCCAGGCCCTTGGAGCCTCTCTGACAGGGTGGTCTAGAGAGGGACCCAGGAAGTGGTAGTTTTAACAAGTTCCCCTGGTGATTCTTACCATCAGGAAGGCTTGGGAGAACCCACGTTGACAATACTGTGATGCTTTTCAGTCCTGGCTGCGAGTTAGAATCATCCGGGGAGCCTTTTTTAAAAATCTTGGTGCCCGGCTCCACTCCAAGACATTTTGATTTAATCGGACTCGGGTGGGACCCAGGCATCAATATCTTAAAGCACTCCAGGTGATTCTCAAGTGCAGTCAGGGCTGAGAACCACGGCTCTGCTGTCTCAGCTGATTAAAATGAAATCAGCCTGACTCACTCTAGAAAAACACTGGTAAAAGAAGAATTGCTCAGTGCCGACCGACTGTCTCTCACTTCCAGCCCCGCAAGCAGAGGCAGTCACGTAAAGGCTGAAGGAAGAAAAGCAAAATACCCAGCAGGGTGTGACATCGCTCCCTTTTGTCCATTTGCTCCCCAGCTCCTGATTGAACACCAAGGTCTGAAACCCTGGAGGTACTTCATAGGCCAGAGCTTGGACGAAGAGGGGGATCCTCTTGCTCTTTTACTGCAGTGGTCCTCAAACTTCGGCAGGCATCAGAATCACAGGTGGCAGGGAACTTGTTAAAACAGGTGGCAGGACCCTGGGTCCCTAGTTTCTGAGGCGGTTGGTTGGAGGTGGGGCTGACGCGGTCGGGAGACCACCCTTTTCGGACCACTGCTCTAGCACCTTGGCTGTCACTGAACTCACGTGCCACATTAGCGCAAGGGTGGCCCAGCCCCGTTTCCTGGCCAGTGAAAAACGGTGCTTTGGAGGGAGAATTTCTCTGAGGGAGCCTTCAGTTGGGTCTTAGACCCTTTGACCATGACTTTTGCAGGAATCACCACTGAGGCATCTAAACAGATAAGTCAAGGACCAGTCCCATTCCCTCCGCACCCCACCCCTGCCCTCAGTCACAGGTTATCGCACACATACCTCCAGACACAAACGTTCATTCATCAGACCATTCAACAAAATGTATGCAATGCCTCCTGAATGCCAGGCAGTGTTCTAAGAGCTGGAAAAAAGGTAGACTAGTCAGACCAGAGTCTTACCTTCATGGAGCTCTCGTAGGGAACCAGCAAACATATCAAAAACAAAAAAAACCCAAGATAATTTCAGCAAGTGGCAAGTGATAGGAAGCAAGCAAATCCAAAGGGAGGACGTTTGAGCTGAGCCTTGAGTGACAAGAAGAGCTAGTCTTTCAAGGACCTGATTGAAGGGTCCCTCTATCAAGAATATCACAACTGGCTTCTTAAGAATAATGAGGGCACAGAGGAAGCCACCACCTCCAAGGGTCACAGGCAGAGGGAACAGCTTGTGCAAAACTTCCTGAGGCGGGGGGGGGCGTTGGTGCAGGTGAGGAACAGAAAGCAAGAAAGCAAGCCAAGGTTGACAGGTGAGCACCTGCCACTGGAGTTTCCTAGCACTGTAAGGTTCTTCACATGCATTCTTATGGGAGCCTCATAACAGCCCTGTGATGTAAGAGGAAAGAGAGTATATGGCCCCAATTTTTTGTATGAAAACACTGGAGGGAGGTAAAGGGTCTCTCCCAGGGTGACAAGGTAATAAGAAATGGAGCTGAAGGCAGAGCTTCTCAACTTTCATGGGCACACAGGTCACTGGGGACCTTGTTAAACTGCAGGTTCTCACTCGGTAGGTCTGGGGTGGGGCCTGAGATTCTGCATTTCGGACAAGTCCCCAGGTGATGTCAGCCTGACGTCATTATTTCGTATTTTGGCTCTTGGATCAGGCAGGCCACGTCCTTGGAATTGACCTCCTCCCGACCTAGCCAGGGGTCCGGTATCAGATGTTGCAGTCCCTCCAGACACTGACGTTACACCCAGGAAGAGGCCTTGGGGCCCACTCCGCCCCCTCGGAGGCACCAAAAAGGCCGGCAGAGTTCGGCTGGTGTGAAATCCTTCCCTTGTCTGAGGCGCAGCCTCTGGGTCAGGCGGTCCATGTTGATCAGTGTATTGGCTCCCTGCCACTCTGATTTACACTCGTGAAGTGCTCGTCAATTCCTATAGGCAACCTCTTGACTTATTTTAGGTTTTCAGTTTTGATAGCAAAAACCAACTCTACAAAGCCAACATTTCTCTTCTCGGTTATGTTTCCAAGGATGGCATAGCTGTCTTCTAGCTCTCTGGTTGCCTTGCTAACCAGGTCTTGCTTCTCTTGGAGCCTCAGAGCTGGTGTCCATCCCCAAGCCTCTCCAGTCTCAAATTTGGATTGGGACCCTGGAGAGATGCCATTAAGGCTACCCCAGGAAAAAAACGAGCATAGACTGTAAATAGCTGGCTTTCCTTTTCACAGCAGGAACGTCATTGCAGCAGCCAGTGTTACAGAGAGGGAAAAAACTGACAAGACGTGATCTGGGGGACCTTTCACAGCACCCTGCTCCCAGAAACCGCGGAGGTGAAATTATAGCTCCCGAGCCTTGCTCCCATCTCGCTCATGTGCCAGACAGTGTTCCCGGAACTCTGCTTTCCTCCCTGACCATAGTATTCCAGACATCACAGTTCACTTGGCAGCTTGCCAAAGGACTCCTAGAACCTGCCACAAAAGATGCCCGTGTGGAAGCCCCTTTATCCATTACCTGGGCCTGCCTAGCTGTCAGAGGCCCACCTGGCCCAGCTGTTCAGAACTTACCCGTAGATTCTAGGCAAACCCAATACTAATTTGTCAGTAAACTGCCCAGGAATACCAACTGCATAGAAATGCTTGGCAAGGACTCCCACCTTGATGTGACATCCTGAAGGTCCAGCAAAGGTTCTCGACCTGCTGAGGGAATTATCTACTTCTCACCTTTCACCCAAATGATCCATAGACCTAAATTAGCAAAAATGACTGAGCTGACCTGTATTTGTCTACATTTTATTCAATTCAACAAATGCTTCTCGAGCTGTGTGAAGGAACCTTCACTGACTCAACCTTCACTTGAGAGGTGACTCTCAAGCCACCTTCAATGACTTGAGAAGGAACAAAGATGTAAAAGGTGCAGTCTTTATTGTCAAGAAGATTGTAATCTGTTAGCGTTGGGCCCGTGGATACATCCACAAATATCTGGCACGCAAAATAGGATGTGACAAATCTGGGTTTCAAGGCAGGAACAGAGTGTGACTGGGAGCTGGTAGGAGAGGGATTAATTCTAACTGGGGAAGTCTGTAAAGATGTCGTGGAAAGGGTGGCAATGGATCTGGTTTGCCCGTGGGATAGATAGAATTTCAACCCAGGGATGAGCATTTTTAGTGAAACGAACAATATTTACCGTGTATTAAGCTCTTACCATGTACCAGATGCTGTTCGAAGTGCTTTACATTTTAGCTCATTTGATCATCTCATTAACCCTGTGAGGTGGGTGCCTATATTATCATCCCCATATTACAGGTGAGACAGGTGACGCCCAGCCAGGTCAGGTAACTTCCCGGGCTAACTACTGGTCAAGGGGAACTGGGATTTGAACGCAGGCAGGCTGGAGCCAGTGGCTAAGCTGGTAACTCTGAAACTCTATCGCCTCCACGTACAAGACATTTGGTTTCCTTTTTTATTACTTTCATTTAAAAAAAACACTAATCAACTCTGTTGAGCTTTGTTAGAAGCAAAGTAAGCACTGAGGACCTACTGAAGATGTTTGTTTACTCCTTCACTGCGGGCTTTTGAGCTTCCTAATCAGCGAGGCCCCTGAGGACAGCGGGCTGCTGCAGCCTGCCTTTCTGAGCTCTAGAAAGCCAAGAATGCGCTCTCCAGGCTGGCCGATCCCCTACCCTGGAGACCCTTTCCAGTCCTCAGAGGCCGGCTCAGCCCGTCTCATGTCCACCGGGGCTTTGAGCTCAGTGTACATGGTCCCTTTAGGGTACTAAGATGTAAGATGTGGTTGGGGGATAAGGAGAACACCCCGAGGCAGGAGAAGATTCCTCTGCCTTCCATGGCTTCATGGCTTGGGGCTGTTCATGGCCCCCAAGAGACAGCAGCTGGTTCCTCACTGGACAAGCCCAGGAGCAAGCTCTGGCAGGGCCTCTGCCCGCGAGCTGAGGGCTCAGAAATCCCCCCCAGCCCTGCCCCCAGTGGAGGGCTGTACCAGCCTGGAGGAAGGGGCACCTTTCTGCCATCCAAGCAAAGGGTCCATTAGCACTGTGCGAAGATGCGGCTGACAGGTTGAACAGAATGATGCCACCTGACAACAACGCAGTGTCCTTAAGAAGGCTCCGTCTTGACCTGGGCCAAAGTACTGACAGGGTTAATCCTCTTTCTCCTCTTTGATGCCAAGTGATGCTGAATCTTTCAGCTACTTCTCCTCTGAAGAAAAGGAAGAAAAGAGAGGTTGGCAAGCCCCCCACCCGCATCCCTCCATCCTGCCCCCTCCCCCAGCAAAGCCCACATCTCCGTACTCAGGAGCTGGGAGGTCTGAAGTCTTCTGAACCTTCCAGCCAGGAGGGAGGTCAGGGACAGGAGCTGCCTGCCTCTCACACCCCACAGTCTCTGAGAGGAGAGTGAGAGCCAGCCACATCAGCGAGCCAGGCCCCAGGTCCCTCTCCGCCCTGGGATTGGTCTGGTAGCATTTTGTGTTAAAAGCCGACATATAAATTTGTAGACGTTCCTTGTGAGCAGATTGGATTCCTTCATAGGGCTCTTAAGTGCTGCCATTTAGCCAGATTTAAAGGAGGCTCAGGCCACCGCCACTCCCCACCGCCACCCCTCCCTGCGCTGACCCCTCCAGAGTCACCCAGGAATCGATTCCAGGCCAGTCCCACCGGAGACAGCCAGGGGCTTGTGCACACTCCAGCCCATCTCGGCGCTGCCCGTGCATCCTCTTGGCTTTCCTCCCTGCCGCTCTCAGCTCTCCCTCCGTCCTCTCCCCAGCGTCCCGCTCCCTTTCCCTGAACCGCTCCCTCCTTCCCGCCTTCCCCTCTTTCCTCCAGTCTCTCCCTCCTCCTGTCTGCGCTGCCTGCCGTGGCAGCTGCTTCCAGTGCAGTGAGATGCACCAATTCATTCAGCCTCACAGACTCTTTAAGGTCGTTACTAAATATATCAAGCAGAAGAAAAGGGTCTTTTTTTCCTATCTCTGAGCAGGGAGAATAAATGCTGGCCTTAGGATCCAAGCTGGTCCTCCCTGATCCTGAACGGCAGGTAGTCCAGAGCCAGCCTGGTTACCGGAGTTCACCCCTCCCAGGCACAAGCAGGGGGGTGACCCCAAGAGGAGGGGCAGAGGTGAAGTGGGGTGGGGTGCAGGGGATGCCAGGGAGACACCCGGCATTAGGGATGCAATCCATTTTATATCTTCAAGAGTTAAACAGCCCTGGAGACAGTTTCCACCAAAGCTATTTCTCCCCATCTAGATTAATTTTTTTTCCTTTATTTTTAAGGCAGTTGTGCAGTGTTGAAGGAGGCTGACTTGCCAGTCCTGGAGAAAGTTTTCTATTTGAATGCCCTAAGCAATGTTGTCTGATATTTTTCTAAGTTGGAAGCTGATGACCTTGCTGCTTGAGCAGTAACGGGTGGGTGAAGCGCCAGACTTCAGTGTTATGATTAGATGAAATGTACAACAAAGTTAGCCTGCATGTTACAGCCAGGGTGAATGCCTGGCCGCCTCCCTCGTCTGGGGTCATGGCTTCATGGCAGCTCCTCACTCTATCCAGTCCTCCTCCCTACTACACACAGACACAAGGCCTTCCTGGGAGTCTCTGAGACTCCATCCCCTCCTCCTCGTGTGTGTGGGCAGAGCAGGCTGAGCTGTGAGTTCAGAGAAACGCCTCTTCCCCATGCAAAAATATCTCCCGCACACAGCACGCAGCACCCATCGTTCAGAAGTTCTTGGAGGGGAGATAAAAATATAAGTGATATTTTATCTTCAAATCAAAAGTAGATAAGGTCAGTGGAGAACGTGTAGGGCAATCATTTGTAACCTTTTGTTCTTTTATGAGACAAAGAATGCTGTGGCTGTGTCCCCAGGTGAGGTATGCATGCTGTCACAATCACAGAATTCTGCATACCCTTGTTGACAATGCATGAACCTCTGGGCCTGTCCTTAGACTTGCTGAACCTCCAAGTAGGAGCCATGGGGTCCAGGGAAGGGAGGCTGGGGACACAGGCATTTCAGTGACCGTCCAAAAAGAAGGTGCAGTGACAATGGTCAGGGAAGAGAAGTTCAGTGCAGGAGATGTCACTGACGCCCCAGGCTGTAATGGGTTCAGGCTGGAGGAAGTGGTGCCCACGAAGTGTCTCAGGGAGCTCGGAGAACAGGACTGAGATGTTTTCATTCGAATTAGAACTCGGCAGGTTGTTGTTGGTTACCTGGGAGAAGAGTTCCAGTGGGAAAAGGGGAAGGAGTCAGATTTTCCAGGTGTGGCCCAGGGGCAGGATGGGGGGATGGTTAGTGTAGACTCCGTCCTCAAAATCTTGGACCAGAGCAGGGAGAGGCAGCAAGTGCTTGGGAAACGCAGAAGAGGGAGCTGTTTTTTTCTGGGTGGGGAGTCAACAGGAGGACTTCAGAGGACAGGAGTTTTGAGATGGATCATTGAAAAATAAGTAGGAATTCACCAGGCAGAAGAGGGAGGCCACGGAGGGCATTTCAGGCGGGGAGAAGAGCATTTTCATGGAGACGGAGGCATGAAAGACCACACGCTGTATTTGGAGATCCAGGAATAATGTGTTGGCGCTTGGAGTCTGTGAGGAGAAGAGTGGGAGGGAGGTGTCACTGAAAGGCAGGCAGAAGCCAGAGGGCACAGGGGCTGAGGAGTTTGTGCTTCATCCTGTCAGGCAACGAGCAGTCGTGGAAGAGAGATTTTTAAACATACTTTTTTTTTTCCCCCTTCTGATTCTAAAAGCCATACAAGCTCATTATAAAATTTCTTTAAAATGTGGAAAAATTATAAAGAAACATACACATAATTACTGTTAACATTTTGGCATATTACTTTTAGTCTTCTTCTCGTACACTGTGTTTCATTTAATCTAAGACACCATCACTGGGGAGCACATCATTACTTTATGTGAAGTTACACTTACACAATGCTTCTTTTCAGAGAGAGAGGCACCCCTTTTCAGATGGGTTAAAACGTTGGGGGTGGGGGTTGGAGATCTGTGCCTTGGAATCGATGAAATAAGGCGCTTTTTTTTTTTCAAACTTAAGTTCTTCTTGTGTTTCAAATTTGGCATCCTGCTTCTTGACTCAGAATTATAGCACAAGAATTCTTTCAGGTTATAAAAGTATTTGTAAAAATGATTTTTAACAACTGTGTAATATTCCATGGCATGGATATTCCACAATTTATACAACTGTCTTCCTATCAATAGGTATTATGTTGATTTCTACTACTGTACATAGTTTTTTTATTTTGTTTTCTGTTTTTAATATTTTTCTCAGGGACTTCCCTGGAGGTCCAGTGGTTAAGACTCCGTGCTCCCAATGCAAGGGGCGCAGGTTCAATCCCTGGTTGGGGAACTAAGATCCCATATGCCATGCAGTGCAGCCAAAAAATATATTTTTTTTCTCAAAGATAAATGTATACACCACAAGCTAAACATTGATATTGTATAATAAGACTTATCTTTGACAAACATATGTTACACTTTCTATCTCTCCAAGGGATATAAATAAACTGTTAGTGAACTTAGCTGCAGCTCTCTGTTCAGTCCCTTTTTTCTAATTCAGTAATTAGAAAACTTCAGTAGCTTTTGTTTCCTAACTGTGGTAAAATGCACATAACATAAAGCTTACCATCTTAATCATTTTTAAGTGTACCGTTCATTGACATTAGGACATTCACACTGTTGTACTACTGTCACCCCCAACCAACCACAGAACTTTTTTCATCTTGTCAAACTAAAACTCTGGACCTATTAGACAATAACTCCTCACTCCCCTCCCCCCACCTCCTAGAAAGCACCATTCCACTTTCTGTGTTTTTGAATTTGACTGCTCCGGGTACTTCATATAAGGGGAATCATGCAATATTTGTCCTTTTATGACTGGCTTATTTCACTCAGCTTAATGTCTTCAAGGTTCATCCTGTTGTAGCATGTGTCAGAATCTCCTTCCTTTTTAAGACAGAATAATATTCCTTAAAATACACCTTTTTAAGGTGTGTGTCTGTACCACACTTTGTTTATCCATTCATCCATCTGTGTGCATAAGCGTGTATCTGAATTTTGGACTCTCTCTCTAGAATAGATTCTTAGTCATCGATCAAGAGATATTAAAAAAATTTTTTAACTCTTGACATGTATACAAAATTGCTTTCCAAAAACTTTATACAAATCTGTACTCTATCAGTGTATAAGTATGCACGTCAGGACTTCCCCTGGTGGTCCAGTGGTTAAGAATCCGCCTGCCAATGCAAGGGACATGGGTTCGATCCCTGGTCCGGGAAATCCCCACATGCCGCGGGGCAACTAAGCCCGTGTGCCAGAACTACTGAGCCCACACTCTGGAGCCCACGTGCTGCAACTACTGAAGCCCGCACGCCCAGAGCCCGTGCTCTGCAACAAGAGAAGTTACTGCAATGAGAAGACCAAGCACTGCAACGAAGAGTAGCCCCTGCTCGCCACAACTAGAGAAAGCCTGCTCGCAGGAGCGAAGACCCAGTGCAGCCAAAAAAAAAAAAAAAAAAAAAGTATGCATGTCAGCATTAGATATTATTTTTTGGTTTTTTTTTATTACTTTGATACTAGAAAAATAACGTCATCTTTTTAACATGCATTTCTTTGAGCATTCTTAATGAAGGTGAACTTTTTCTTTTATCTTCATTAGCTGGATGTATTCCTTCTTTGTAAATTATTTTTGTGTCCTCTAATCATTTTTCTATTAAAGATGTAGTGTTTTACTTATTACTTTATATGTGCTGCCTACAGATTAACGATTCCTTCAAACAGTCACCAGTGTTCTCAGAGCCCCTCCCATCTGTGTCAGGCGCTGTCTAGGCATTGGAGATACTGCTGTGATCCATCAGACAAAATCCCTACCCTCATGGAATTTACGTCCTAGTGAGGGAGACATTAAACAAGATAATAAGCACACCATGTAATATGTTAGATGGTGTAAGTGCTAAGGAGAAAGGATCAGTTGGGAAAGAGAGGTAAAGTGTTGGGGCTGGGTGTCAGGGGAGCCTCATGGAGTCTGAGACCAGCCCTGTGGGAGGTAAGGGAGGGAGCCCCACGGTCATCAGTCAAAGGGTCCAGCCCATGCAAAGGCCCTGAGGCAGGAACACTGGTGCCGTGAAGGTAGGAAGGGGAGGGCGGTGAGAAATCACGTCTGGGTGTGGCCAGAGCAGCAGACCATGTCAGTCCTGAGGGCTGCTTGCTCAGCCTTTAGCTTCTTCCTCTGAGTGAGGAGGCCATTGGGAGATGGATTTTGAGCAGAGGGGTGATGTGCTGTGAATTCCACTTTAAAGGATAGCTCTATTTCCACACTGAGAATAGACTGAAGGAAGGAAAGGAGGGAAGCCGAGACAAGTGTTGGGGAGATCTTAGAGCAATTCAGCTGAAAGGTAGTGGGGCTTAGACCAGAGGTCAGCAGAAGTGTGAGAAATCAACCAGACACTGGTTATATTTAAGGCGGAGGCAACAGGATTTGCTAATGAATTGGGTGTAGGGAGTGAGAGGAGTCACATAAGACTTGGAGCTGTGAGCCCGAGCACGTGGAAATCAGCAGTTGAGAAAGGAAAGAGAGCAGGAGTGGCTCTAGGGGGCCGATGAGGAGCTCCGTTTTTGACAAGTTACATTTGAAACGTCTATTAAACATTCAAGAGCAATGTGGAGTAGGCAGCCGGATATATGAGTCTGGAGTTCAGGGAAGAGGTCCAGGGTGGAGATACAAATTTGGAAGTTGTCAGCATGTAGACGGTATTTAAAGCCCTGATACTGTATGAGGTCACCAAGGAGGAGGAAGTGGATGGGAGAGAGGGAGAAGCCCCAGAGCTGAGGCTGCTGCCTCCAACATTAGGAGAGATTTGCACCCTGCAGCATGGTGTTGGCACCCTGGGGGTTAGCAGGCTGGGAGCGGGGAGGGGTGGGGGCAAAGACGTGATCGGATCTGTGTTTCAGATCAGTGGCTCTGCGGGGTCACCCGTGGTTTATCCCATCTCCCCTGAGCATGGAGGGAATATGAGAGCTTCCCATTAGAGGTCCCCAGCAGGCAATGGTGAATGTCTCAGATTTCCATTTACTTTTGACCAAAGATCAGCTAACTCTTTAATCTCGAGAGCCGTCATCAACAGGGCGAAGCACACTGGCAGCCCTTCGATATTGACATGGGGAAATGCAGGCTTTGGAGAAAGGAAGGAGGAGAAAGTGAGGAAGAGCAAGGGGTCCAAAGGGAGGCTTAGGGCTTAGGGCAGCACTGTCTTCCCACCCACTCCTTTTTTAAAGCAGTGATTCTTAAGGGGCTGGGGAAAGGGAGGAGCATCAAAACACCTACGGAGCTTTATCAGCCTACTTTTTCCTGGCCCCCATACTCCTGACCCCAGGAGATTCTAGAACCCTTCCCTGCCCCAACATGAACCTCTCCCCATCCCCGATAGAGAGCCCTCACTTTCAAGGGCAAATATACTCTCAGATTGTAGCTGGGATGGAATAGCTTGGCCAAAAGGATGCCTTGCAGATTCATGAGTCTCTCCTATTTGGCTCAGGAACATGTCAGTGTTAAGAAGCATGACTATATCATTTGTCACTCAAACCAGGGCACTTTTGACATAATACCCAAATACCTAATAATTTCCCAGAACAAGAAACAAACTGGGATTGTCCTGGGGTTAAGACCACCAGCGTAGCTCCAAATGTGCTTGAGAAATTCCAGTATCAGTATCACCTAAAAGAGATTACTTTAAAGATAAATCTCTGAGGGCTTCCCTGGTGGCGCAGTGGTTGAGAGTCCGCCTGCCGATGCAGGGGACACGGGTTCATGCCCTGATCCGGGAAGATCCCACATGCCGCGGAGCGGCTGGTCCCGTGAGCCACGGCCACTGAGCCTGCGCATCCGGAGCCTGTGCTCCGCAATGGGAGAGGCCGCAACAGTGAGAGGCCCGCGTACCGCAAAAAAATAAAAATAAAAAATAAGACAAATCTCTGAGCCCATCTCCGGATGTACTGGCTCAAAGTATTTGGGGATGGGACTCACCCTTGGGGGAGGAAGTCTCTCTTTATCCCTTCATCTCTCTTTTCTTTCCTCCGGAGGTGTTTTACAGTCTTTTTGGACAGGACTTTAGCAAGAAGGAAGAACTGCTGGTTGAGGAGGGCTCCTTTTTCCTGCAGTGGGTTGCCGTTCTGTTTCTAACTCATCCTAAAACTGTGGTAGCATCGCCTTCCTGAGAAACGCAGCCCTCACCATGTGCTCAGGACGGTCAATTCCTTGCCTCCTTCTCTTGGACACTGTGCTGCTACATTTTCCCTGACTAGACCTTGGGCTGTGATGGTAAGACAAAGAATTATCCCTCTGACTATGCGCACTCAGGACTCTTAAAAGGACAGCAGGATTAACTCCTTAGATGTCAATCCCCTGGCATGTGTCCTGCCCACAAGCCAGCCACTCCCCTTTCATAACCCATTCTGACTCTGTCATCTGTGAATTTAAAACCTTTTGAGTTTCATTTATATTTTAAGCTTGTTTTCTTTTCTTTGGATTACAAATGCCATAAATTTTCTACCTGTTGAATAGCGCTTCCTTTATTTGTCCTAGATATCAGCTCTTTCTCCTTGTCCAGCTCTTAGACTCCTGTAAGGTAGAAGACGATGAATCCTTTTTTTTTTTTTTTTAATGAAGCACTAATAGCTACTTTTTAAAAAAATATTTATTTATTTGGTTGTGCCCAATCTCAGTTGCTGCAGGCGGGCTTCTTAGTTGCGGCATGTGGACTCTTAGTTGCGGCATGCATGTGGGATATAGTTCCCTGACCAGGGATCAGACCTGGGCCCCCTGCATTGGGAGCGCGGAGTCTTAACCACTATGCCACCAGGGAAGTCCCAAAAGGCGATGAATCTTTAGGGGAAGCCATATAGACCCTTTTCTTATATGGCACAACTATTTCAACAATCACAGGGCTGGGAGGGATCTTGAACATGGGCAAGTTGAACTAACTTTTCCAATTACACCCGCCAGATCTCCCCCTTCCTTGTAGTTGCCCCGTCTGCTGGAGTATACTCAGTGACAGAGCACTCGCTACTTCCATAAGCACCAGCTCCAACTTTGCAGAATGTCTTTTTAATGGTGTCCCCACCAGCTTCATTGAGATATAATTGACATACAGCATTGTATAATTTTTGTATACAGCTAGATGATGTGATACACACATATATATTGAAATGATTACCACAATAGGGTTAGTTAACACAGCCATCACCTCACAAAATGTTTTTTGTTGTTGCTGCTTAAAAATCAGCCTCCCCTAAGATAGAATGATTCATGTGGCAATGGATTAGAGTTGGAGACATCATTGTGACCTCATGTCTAGCTTAATATAGATACAGACGGTTACATATAAAAATATTTATAGATACGTATATATACATGGGTTAGTATACTTCCTTGCTGTGTCATCTGAGGGCCTAGAAGCAGTGGACAATTCAGTAGCAATGAGCACACCGAGTCCCTATATCTTTGTTTCTAAAAACATTCTTCAATAAAAGGAACCAGGGCTTCCTGGAGAAATGGCTGATTCTAGGACTAGGGCAGGAAATATACAAGACGAACCTGGAGCATCTGGTAGTGCTAGAATGTAAGGACGTGATCAAAAATCCACAATGATGGGTATGTTAAATAGGCCAGGAGCCAATGGGAAGAGCTCCCAGTGGCCAAAGCTGGAGCAGTTTGAACAACAACAGAAAGAAGTATTGAATTATAACCCAAAGTATAAAACAAATAAATGAGCAAATATATAAGTGAGGGAGAATAGACGAATCTCCCATGTAGAAGAATTCCAAATAACTTATATAGATACTCCATCCTCAAGGAGGTGAAGCATAGCTCCCTACTCCTTAAGTGTGGGACCTCCCTCCAAAGGGTGCAGTATGTCAAGGAAGGGGAAGACTAACTCTGTAGCGGGCAAATCTGACAAACACTCCCGCAGCCAGGTGATCAAGGTCAACATCAATAGGAATAAGTCCTGTTGATAGTATGTACCCTTGATATGAGGTGATGAAAATGGGTCTTTACCTCTGTGGTTTTTCTTCCCAAAACCCATAACCCGGGTCTAACCATGAGAAAAACATCAGGAAAATCCCAACTAAGTGACATTCAACAAAATACCTGATCAGTACCCCTGAAACTGTCCAGGCCATCAAAACTAAGGAAAGTGAAAAGGTGTCACAGCCAAGAAGAGCCTAAGGAGACATGACAACTAAATGTAATGTGGTGTCGTGGATGGGATCTGGGATAGAAAAGGGACCTTAAGTCAAAACTAAGGAAATCCGAAGAAAGTATGGACTTTAGTTGATGACTCGAGACAAATGTAACGTGCTAATGTAGGATGTTAATGATAGAAGAAATTGAGTATGGGATATACGGGAACTCTGTGCTATATATGCTGTTTCTCTGTAAATCTAAAACTATCCCAAACTTAAACGTTTCTTTTTTAGAAAGTCAGCCTTTCCTGCCTACCACTCACCTTGGCTCTGTCCTTGGCCTGAGTCCACTCTCCAGCACAGCCATCAGACCCACCTCTCCCCCTTCTCATCTCCAAGTCAGTTATCTCCATCTCCTTTATCAGATCCTCTGAGTCCTGGTTTCAGTTTCTCTCACTGACCAGATCACCATTCTCCAGGCAGCTCAGTTTGACAACTGCCCCCCAAGTTCATTGACTTGCCCAGAACTGAACACAGCACTCTGAGTGTGGCTGCTCAGCCCAGGGAAGAGCAGGGCTCTGTCACCTCCTTCAGTTGGTACACTATATCTCTATTAGTATAAGCCACAGTGACTTCAATGACTTGTACTTTGGGGGGCTGCCACCTCATATTAATATCTCAACTCAACACCCCATTTTTTTCAAACAGACTCACTACAATCAACATAAGGAATAACTCTCTGCAAAGTTGAAGCTTACCCAAAAAATGAGGAATTGCCTCTGGAGGTAGTGAGTGTTCCGTCAATGGGAGTATTCAAGTACACTTGGCAATACAAAGAAAGGGGAGATTTGGCAGTTGGAACTGAAGAAGGAAGTTCAATCCAATAACATTTAAAATCCCCTGGACAAGTTACCTAACTGCTCCTGCCTCACTTTCCTCATCTTTAAAACAAGAATAACAATAGAACCTACCTTGCATGGTGTTGAGGATTAACTACATTAATATGTATAAAGACACTTAGAACAGTTTTTAGCACACAGTACTCTATAAGCATTTGCTATTATTTTAAGTTACTATTTAATATTTGTTTCAAAGATGGAGATGGTCCAAGTATAAGACCTGCCAGCAGCCCCTATAAATCACTCCTGACCCAGGTCCCTTTTGGATCCTGGCTCCCTCCCAGCTTTATGTCATTTGCCCATTTGATCAGGAGGCCCATCAGTGTCCCGTTCCGGTTCATCTGTGTGCATGTTGAATGGAATGGGGGATGGAGGGAAGAGCCCAGTGGTAAGTGTGATGGGGTGATAAGGCTGGGTCTCCCACCAGCTGGGCTGGGGTGACGCTGGGAAAACGAAATACCCTTCATCTCTCGGCACCAGATTGGTCTCCGCACAAATTATGACAAGCGCCTTACACATGCTAATGACCAGCTTCCTTTGGTTTTAAAGACCAGTCATTTCAGGAACATCAGGGTAAATAAATGATGGGCTCAGTAGCTACTGAGAAAGAAATTAGAGGTGCTGGCATCTGAACTTAATTAGACTCCTGTGCTCTTTATAAGACCTGATAAGGTCAGGCAAATACATTCAGCATTAATAACATTATCAGCACCGTGTGATTGCCAAGCCTTGCCAGAGTCAATGTGTCAAGTTTTTGTGACTTGAAACATGTGGCTTCTATTCACACTCGGGCTTGTTTCTTATGTGCCAGCAGCTGGTGCCACATCTGGAAAGCCTGTCTCTGCTGAGACTTCTTTTCTCCTATGAGTGTTTTATGGGACACCCCACCCCAATCCTTTTAAGAGAAAAGAGCTCATTCGTTCATTCTCTGACGGCCTGTCAAGGGTCAAGAGGCAGCCCTGTGCATTTGCTGCAGGGGGACCCAAGTGGACAAGATGAGCTCATGGTCCAGGGCAGTGAGCCTTGAACATCAATGAGCAGAATAACTCTGGGGGAGGGGGTGCTTAGGAAAGAGGCATCTCCAGACCCTACTCCAAGCCCACTGGGTTAGAATTGCAGGGCGGGGAGGGGGCGGGGTCATGGCCTGGGGCTCTGCATTTCTCACATGCTCCCCAGCTGACTCTGATGACCACACTTTAGGAAATACTCATCGAAGGGTTGTCAGTCGCCCATAAGCCACCCACCATAATGCCTCGGATCATCGGTGTCATTAGCAAGCATTTCATTCTGTCTTGAAACAGGATCAAGTGAGACTTCACAGAGGCTTACAGCACAAGCTGAAGCCTGAGAGCTCACGTAGGTGGAAAGATAGTAAAATGGTCACTGAGATCTGATTTTGAACGGAAATACGGTTAAGGCATGAGCCCTGGAGACAGACAAACTGGAATGAACTCCAGCTCATCACCTGGTGTCTGTATGTTCTTAGGCAAGTTATATCAGCTCTCTGAGCCTCAATTTCTTCATCCATAAAGGGCACCTACCTGCCTCTAGACAGGTTTAAAAAGGGAATAAAGAATAAATACCATAGTGCAGGGTATTTACCAAGTTGTCAGTAGATTGCTCCACAAGTGATAGCTACTAATAAAAATAGTACTAACAAGAAGTAACAGTCAAATACGAGTCTACCTTACTGAGGGGTTTCTAGGTTATCTTGTACAGGCCATGAGTTGCCATCAAGGTTTTAAAAGCAGAGTTTGTATTTCATTTAGTCAGCCAATAAAGATTTATTGTGCACCTACTATGTGCCAGGCTGCAACGAGCACCGGAGCTGATTAGTCTGTGTTTAAGAAGACGGCTCTGGTGGCCGGATTGAGGGATGGATTGGAAGCAAGAGATCATTACAGACCGTTGCGACGGTCCAGGCCAGTGGTCCTCAAACTTGAATGGGCATCAGAATCACCTGGAGGCCTACTTAAAAACACATTTTTCTGGGTTTCATCCTCAGAGTTTCTGATGTGAGGAGTCTGGGTTTGGGGTCTGAGAAATTTGCATTTTTAACTAGCTCCAGGGATGCTGATACTGCTGGTCAAGAGACCACTCTTTGAGAACCGCTGGTCCAGGCAAAAGAGGAGAACGTGAAAACATAAAGAAGATGTAGGCACTAACTAGGGATGGTGCGGAGCTGGTTCTAAAACGGACAGGAAATGGTGATGACATGGCCCCAGGGACACTGTGGCTGGGCAGCCTCTGCGTCCGGCTTCCAGGTTTGCTTGTCCTTGGATTTTCTGTGCACCTTGGGGTCCTGCCAGCCCACCAGCTTCAGGGGTAAGGAGGAGGTGCTGGCCATTGTGGGCTGGCCGTACCTTTGGAATCTTTAGTCCTGTTGTCCCAGCAGGGTTTCCCAGTGTGGTCTCTCTATCTCTGTGTATGTTCAGAGGAGAGCCTTTTTTTTTTTTTTTTTAATGTCTTTCTATTCCTCCCGGATGTTGATGCCGCCAAGATGCGCGGGTACCGTTCCGCAAGAGTGCCCGAGGTGTGTATTGAATTTCGGTCCTGGATCATTTAATGCGTGGCGACAGAGAGAGCAGCTGTTGTTGGGATTCATGTGGAATTCTCCACCTTTTCTATTTTCTGTACGGAAAGACCGCAGAGGCTTGCTCAGCAGCCGGCCCCGAGTTCCCTTCCTGTTAGATCCTCATGGCACCAGGAACCCCTGGTCCCCACGGCATTGCCAAAGCTCCTGTGAAAGCCAGTGGAAAATTGGAACATTTGTGCAGGTCTTCAGAACATCCGTTTCATTTAAAGCTCTCCGCAACTGGAGCCGTTACTGAATCAAACAGCGAAACAAACATCAATAGCCTAATAATATTATGTTCTGAAATGTGTTCTTTAATAATGACTGTGAAGCTCTTTGAGGCTGGAATGAGTCTGTGTGTGCACTAAACGGTGATCTGCATTAATTCCTTTCCAGCTGCTAGTTTTGAAAAATGGTTCTGAGTATTTCTTACTGATGCAGGGTGTCGTGTTTTCTGTGGATCAGAAAACTTCTCCTGGGTCGCTGGCTGTGGCCTCCCCCTCCTGGTCTTGTTTGGGAAGGCTGCTTCGGATCCTCTCAGCCTCTCCTTTCTTTTACCTAGAGTGTTGCCCAAGAAACTGGCCAGGGAGACCCAGCCCTGTGACCTGAGACCCAGTTACAGACGGGCACCGAGTGAAGGGCACAGCCACAGGTATGGAGGCTGCACGCCCAAGAATAGGGATCTGTTTGGTTCCTGAGCACAGTGAGGTTCCAGGGCTTTCTGAAGAGAGTTAAAGACACGGAAACTGTCTTCTGGGATCTTGTGTTCTAAAACAGACACCACCAAAAAGGGTAGACACCAGCAGTAAGTCCATATGGAAATTAACCAGTTACCATTCAAATTAGATGCAAGCCTGGGGTAGGTGCTTATTGTAGACAAAGGCATGAGATCAATGCCTGTGAGCATTGGGGTGTTTATGTTTAAGTGGAGTCAGAATTCTCTTCCTTAGCTACCACCACCCTAAGGGGAGGAAGAACGAGAAGAGAGTGTATATTGGCTTTTGGTTTAGGATTGGGAGGCCTTAGAGAAGTTAATAATTTCCCCAAGATCCTACATCGACTTGGTCTACTCCATGAACACATTCCCCCCCTCTCCTTTCCCTCTGACCCAAGATCCAGACTGATATGTTTTCTAATATCATTGAAATTATTTTCATTGGTTTTAGAAAATAATTATATTGAAGAATTTAAAACATATACAAAAGTAGACAGAGTAGTATAATGAATCCCCTGTAATTGGGGTGGGTGTTTTCCCAATCATTGATGTCCTGGAGTGAAGTATGGGTATCTCTTGTTTGCAGTAACAAAAGATGAGAAAAAGGACAGGTTGTTGGAGTAGGTAGGGGGTGGGGTGGAATACAGTGTTACAAGTGATAGAAAGCAGAATTTACCACTTCTGTTGACTTCCATTCCCTGAGGGGTCTTCAAACTTGGACTGGTAGAACCAATAATCTACTAAGGGAATACAGCCTAGGCAGGTGAGGTGCACAACTGAAATTAAATCACAAGACAAGTCACGTCCCAGGGACTGGGAACCGGCAGCTGTGCTCTTAAGGATACATGGTGATGCTGGAAGAATGGCGCAATTGGAGAAGAGAAGAGGCAAATTGTTTCAAACGGGGAAAAAAGAGTGCCTGTCAACTAACCAACAGTAAGTTGGAACAAATAGCTTATATACTTTTAGGACACCGTGTGATCACCAGGACCTAGCACTGGCTACCTACGAATAATCCATACACAACTAACCTTGCTTCCTCGCAAGGAGGCATTTGGCTGGTGGATTGGCAGGATGCTATCTATGGACACAGCTTAGTTTCATTTTAGGGAATCAGTTAACGGTCTCCCCACGTGTTACTGTGACTAATATGTTGACCCGTGAGTCAGATGATCATCCTCTTAGCAGAATCACGGTCCTGAAAGTTGATGTCGAAAGGGAGGCTTTAGGTAGACTGCCTGGGGCTCTGTCCCGGTTCCTGCCTTGATGAACCTCTTTCGTATCAATGACTCAGCTGAAGAAATGGAAATCGTACTAATCAGAACTGTAAATGGCAACTAAGCCCAGAGATGAAAGAATTATGATTCGCCATTTGAAGAGGAAAAGGTTTATTATGCAAGCAGTTACTTTATCTTAGAAACACACTTGCACGTATAGATGTGTGTGTGTGTGTGCGCGCTTGTGTGCACAAGTGTTTTTCATTTTCCACGTGGGTACCTGGTTTGACTTGGAGGACACTAGTGATGGTATGATGAGCTCTCCTTCCCGTAGAGAAAGGTAGAAAAAACATGACACTGCTGGTAATGATAGCTGCAATGTATGGAACGTCCACTATGTGCCAAACGACAAAGCAGGCTGTGCAGAAAAGAGTTAACATAGTGGGCCTAAGCCTGTTATCCTTAGAAAACCCCATTTGCAAGGTTGGCCTTTGGCTGGCATATGGGAACTTGGACCTGGGGAGAGTTACCACTACCCCCAGGAATTACCACGCCTAGACTGTGGTTTATGCCGAATACCTGCTTTCCTTCTGGGAGTATGGATTTTTGGTATGTCTGAGCAAAGGGTGCCTATTTGAACAGCTCTCAGTACAAACCCTGGGTGCTGAGTCTCTAAGGAGCTTCCCTAGCAGACAACACTTCACACGGGTTGTCACAACCTGTTGCTGGGGACATTAAGCACATTCTGTGTGAATCTACTGGGAGGGGACTCTTGGAAGCTTGTTCTTCCAGACTTCACCCGTGTATCTTTTCCCTCTGCTTGTTTTGCTTTTTACCCCTTCTCTCTAATAAATTGTAGCCATGAATACTATATGCTGAGTTCTGAGATCCTCCTGCAGAATGATTGAACGTGGGGTAGACTTGGGGAACCCTGATCCACAGGCTTGATTCTCATTACATCATAGAATTTTTATAGCAGTTCTATATTTATAGCTGGTAACTCACAGATCCAGAGCTTGAACCAGGTCTAACTCCAAAGATTCGCTTGTCTTTGGAATCACAGAGTAGCGTGATGCCCTTTTACACTCCCTCGGACACAGGCCCTGAGACTTTCACGGAGAGTCCTGCTGTCCCTGGATTTCCAGACAGTCTCCCAGGCTCATCTCAGTGTCTTCTGGGGGTGAGAATGAATCACTGAACAGCTCACCTTGAAGCAACAGGGGTGAGGGGTGATTCCTACTTTTTCAGGCCCGTGGCATTATTCCTGTTAGTTTCATCCCTGTGGACTCTCTCCACGCCTCTTTCTTGTTATCTGCCCCAGGAAGACCAGTTGATTGTATTTTCTGGTGAAGAAGGTGTCGGTGTGAGAGTGACCAAGGGTTAGGGGCTGACGTTGGCTGCAGCCTCACCCCACCACATGGCCACGAGCCTGTCATCCCTCCCTGTTCCTATCAGATAAGAAAAGGGACATGCTCCGAACCCACAGAATGTACAACCAAGACATAAACTTTGGGTGACAGCGATGTGTCAGTGTGGGTTCCTTGCTTGTAACAAATGCGCCACCACAGTGAGGGATGTTGATTGTGGAGGAGGTTGTATGTGTGTGGGATCGGGGGCACATGGGAACTCTCTATGCCTTCCGCTCAGTTTTGCTGTGAGTCTACAACTGCTCTAAAAAATAAAGTTTATTCATTAAAAAAAAAACAAAAAAGGACATGCTCTAGCTCTCCAAGTGTGGTTTGGGGTATGGATTAGGGCAGCAAGAGATCACCACTTTCTTAAGAGGGTAAGTAATTTCTAACGTCCCCTGCTACTATCTTTATTAAATGCACTGAAATGTCTTTGAAAGAGAAGAAATTATCCCTTTTCTTTTGCCAACTGGGATATGATATGTCCGTCCTTTCCTCCAGCCTGAGAAGGCATGGAATGCCCAGTTCTCTGACTTTAAACTGCATCCTTCACCTAAGGTGCCCTGGGCTGAGAGAGCCAGAGGTTTAGCGTGGAATTACCTTTTGCATGAGTATTCTGTTTCCAGTGGCCCCCACCCCTTGTCTGCTGTGGCTGCAACAGGACCCTCTCAGGAGTTAGAGGAGGCAAAGAAGGAAGGGACTTCCCGCATGCAGCCCTGGAGGTGGTACAGGGATGGGAAGGAGGAGGGCTCATAGGACCTGCCCCAGTTCACCCAAATTCAAACCCACTTCTGCTGCTTGGCACGGGCAGTGATGAGAGGTTATAGTACCTGTGAACAAATGTCATTGCCACTTCTGGTTTCTAAGCCCCTCCCCCATCCTCCCCATCACCCCACTAATGTGTCTTTAACTCTTCACACACGGTAAACCCAACTGTTCAAGCGTGTGAACAGTTCATCGCACTCTAATGCAATAGTACAACCAATGCAGGGAGACAGCCCCACTGCTTCAAAAA
Organism: Phocoena phocoena; assembly: GCF_963924675.1. Classification (NCBI taxonomy): domain Eukaryota; kingdom Metazoa; phylum Chordata; class Mammalia; order Artiodactyla; family Phocoenidae; genus Phocoena; species Phocoena phocoena. The sequence goes on from NC_089234.1 coordinate 29,893,380, forward strand.
GGTACCACCTTCTGAGTGCAGGGGACCAGCCAGCTGAAAGGCAAGCAGAAGGCTATGTAAGAACGTGAGCTCTAGGATCCCACAGGCCTGGGTTTGAATCGGCTTCTGCCACTTTCCAGCTGTGCAATTTCGGGCAAGTTGTTTAACCTTGCTGAGCCTTAGTTCCCTCATCCGTAAAATAGGGGTAATAATAGCTCCTACCTTACAGGGTTGTTGTGAGGATTAAATGAGATCATTTGGCAAAAGTGCACATTACTGACTGTAAGCATTCCATGAGTATCTGCGGCTGCTTCTGCTGTTGACTGACGTTGCTGATGCTGTTAGGAGCGAGCCCGCCTTCCCAGGGCCCAGGGAAAACATACTCTTTTGGTCATCACTCACTCCCTCTCTCCCTACCCCTCAATTCTGTTACCTCTCGCCGCGTTTTAAAAAAATCTACCATTGGCCCCTGTAGAGAGCCCACCAATGCCAGACACACCCTTGCCCCCACGTCTTTTTGGAGCATTTCCTACTCCGCCCCAGAGCCGTGCCTCTTCTCTCTCTTTTTTTTTTTTGCGGTACGCAGGCCTCTCACTGTTGTGGCCTCTACCGCCGCGGAGCACAGGCTCCGGACGCGCGGGCTCAGTGGCTCACGGGCCCAGCCGCTCCGCGGCATGTGGGATCTTCCCGGACCGGGGCACGAACCCGTGTCCCCTGCATCAGCAGGCGGACTCTCAATCACTGCGCCACCAAGGAAGCCCCGCCTCTTCTCGTAAAATGAGTGTTCTGCTTCTCACAGTGCACTTTCCAGAAAGTTCTCCCTGCCCTGTCACCTCCATCTGGGGGCATGTCTGTCACCCTGACACACCACTGTGCCTTAAGAGGAACAGTCAAGATCTGTGTTAGTGCTCATTCCTTTTGTGAACCAATAGCTGTAGATTTCTGTGATTTAAAGGAAAATCTGACCCAAAGCAAAGTTTTTCTTAGTTTGAGTTTTGTTGATGGAGGCAGTGGTTTTTTTTTTTTGTTTTGCTTAACTACCGCTATTACTGAATATAACATTTAATGATTAGGGGAAGATTCTGTCCAAAATGAAGATGTAAAAGAACAGGCAGTGTGAATCCTTTCTCTAGAGTGCTGGTCCTAGAGGGCGGTCACGGGCGGGATTGAGAGCACAGCCTCCAGAGGCTCATGCAGACCAAGTCCGCACCGGGCACCACCACTTCACAACTAAATGACCTTTGGGGAGTCACATGACCTCCTTGTCCTCATCTGTAAAAAGGGATAATCGGTTCGCTGGGAGGGAACATGAGAACGTTCAGATAACGTCCTTAGCCCAGTGCCTGGCGGGCTGTAAGCAGTCAATAAATGCTAAGTTCTCATTATAACACTTTCTAAAATTCCATCGGAACCTGTGCTTAAAGCAGCTGTTTGGGGGACTTCCCTGATGGTGCAGTGGTTAAGAATCCGCCTGCCAATGCAGGGGACACGGGCCCTGGTCCGGGAAGATCCCACATGCCACGGAGCAACTAAGCCCGTGCGCCACAACTACTGAGCCTGTGCTCTAGAGCCCGTGAGCCACAACTGCTGAAGCCCACGTGCCTAGAGCCCGTGCTCCACAACAAGAGAAGCCACCGCAATGAGAAGCCTGCGCACCGCAACGAGGAGCAGCCCTGGCTCGCTGCAACTAGAGAAAGCCTGCGCACAGCAACGAAGACCCAACACAGCCAAAAATAAATTAATTTTTTTTTAAAAAGCAGCTGTTTTGGAATATATTGAAGAGGTTGGTGTCATCCTGCTTCCTGAAACTCACGTGTCTCGTTCAAATGGAAGCAAATGTAATTGTAAGCCCTTAGCAGAGTCAGGTAAGCTTCCCTTTGCCACTTATATCACACCTTACAAGGGGTTGTACTTGGTCATTGAGGCAGCAGCGGCTTACTACAAGGTCACCTAGAACCCCACAGATATCGGCAAATAAACTTTCGTGATTACCAAAGATGTCAAAAAAAGTCCCACCCCTCCCTCCGGGGCCCAGCTTTTGCAAGTTTCATCATTAGAGCCTCTTCAGGGACTCCTGTCTGAGGCAATGGCTGCACCTTGAATTCACCACGACTGGAACTCAGACCCTTTAGACATAAGTATGGATGACAGCTCCTAATACGTGAGCCAGGAAGAGTGACATCGCATGTCATTGTCCTGGGCTGACACCACCCCTCTCCTCTAGAAGCTCTAGTGAGGGGAAACCCACCTATTCTGGAGAAACATTTTCACTTTCAAGAGGTCCCAGATTGAATATCAAGGGAACTGATCAGTAGAGAAATGCACAAGCCAATGAAGATAACAGTGAAGATAATAGCTCTTCTTTCTTGAGCATTTTTAAGCATTATAGGTGCGCTATGAGCTTGCTCTCACGCCAGCTCTTTGAGGTAGACAGCGTTACTGTTTCCTCTGCACAGATGAGAAACATCATGTTCAGAGATGTTAGGTAACTTGCCCAAAGACACAGAACCCAGGTGTGTCTGCCTCCAAAGGTGGGGCTCCTCAACCTGGGCCGATGCCCAAACAGTGCCAGGCAGTGAACTGCAGAGCTGTGGCTTGCAAACTTTATTTTCTCAGCCTAACCCTTTGGAGCAAAGAGAAATCTTCTGCAGTCTCCGAACGTCTAAATCAGACCAAAGTGCGGCTGCTGTGGTGGAAGAGGGTTCGGGACCCAGAGCCCTTCTCATCATCCTCTCTTCTTTTCCCCCGGATCCTTGAGGACCTTCAGGTCCCACAGGACACAAACCAAAAGGCTCTGGTGAAGCTGAAGGAGTGTGGGCTTCAGAGCTTCTTGTTCTTCTCTGCGTTGGAGAATACAAGTATTGACCTTCCAGAGCTGTGGGGAAGAGTCTGTGGCTAGTGCGTATGAAGCATCTAGTAGGCCCCCGCCCTCCGGCTACTATTAGTATTATCCTAACTGGTACGTCTTATGGGAAAATAAGAGTTAATTCAGAGGGGACTGTAGTGGGTTGATTGGTGAGCCCCCAAAAATGCACCCATGGCCTAATGCCTGGGTCTTGTGAACATTACCTTATATGGGAAAATATGGGATTAAGTTAAAGATTTTGAGAAGAGCGTGTCCTGGACCATCCAGGTGGGCCCTAAATGCAATCACACGTCTCCTTAAAAGAAAGAGGCACAGGTGGGGCTTAAAAGAGGAGGCGGTAATGTGACCACTGAGGCAGCAGTTAGAGGGAGGCGGCCCGAAGCCAAGCAATACCTACTGCTGCAAGAAGCTGTAAGAGGCAAGGAAGAGATTCTCTCCTGGAACTTGAAGAGATGCAGTCCTGCCCATACCTTGATTTGGGGTACCTGGACTCCAGAACTGTGAGACAATCCATTTCTGTTTTAAGCCACCCAGGCTGTGGTAACGTTTGTTACAGCAGCCATAGGAAACTAATACAGGGGCTCATTGCCCCCGCTCGGCCCCAGCGCACACTCCATACACGGGGATTGTCTCACACAGGCAGGCGCGGAGGGCACGTGCTGGAATCCTTGGAATAAGACGTCAAAGGCGCACACGCACCTCACTCCTGGACGTGGGCAAGCAGGCGGGAGTCCTCTCATCTCCAGCAAGACCTTTCCAAGGGTGGAGTCTCCTGGTCACTGTACATTCCTGCTCAGATATCCACTCTCCCCCTGTACCTCATCCCCGACAATCACAACATTCGGTCGGGTATTCGTAATGCCCAGATTGTCATTTCTGACAACACGTCTGCGTCTCTCTGTTGAGGCCAGTGACCGTGCGGACGGGAGCCTTATTTGTGCTGCCACCCTTGAGCTTCCTCACTGTCCACATCCGGGCCCGGAGGGGGCTCTCAAGACGAGCAGTCATGCCTCCTCGATGCAGCTCTCACTACAGCACCTCTGCCCTCATTTCACTCGACTGTCAGTCTTGAGCATTGCATGTGGAGCTGAGCCAGGTCAGGTCTGTGCTGCTGTGCGGGGCTTGTGCGGTCTGGGGTCCGGCCGGGTCGTGCCGTGTTCCTCAGCTGCAGAGACATTCTTCCCCTGGTGGTTCCTCGGCAGCCAGGCCGTGGAGACTTCTCCGTGAGAACCATCTGGCACTGATTTTTCACCTCCACCTTTGAGAATTCACCAGAGCCACAAAGGAAAGAAGCAGTAACTCTTCTTTGGCCACCACACCTGCTGAGGGACTATATCACATGCTAGTTCTGCACTCACTGGTATAATTTGGAGAGAGCTTAGCCGAAAGGAATCCCTGGTCTAGTCAAAATAATATGTTAGTTCATGAATAGAAGAAAAATAAGGCCTTATGGTGGGGTAAAAAGAAACTAGAATTTGGAATCAAAGGAAGCAAATTCAAGACCCAGCCCTGACACTTTCCAGCGGTGTGATGGGCACATGACTAACCCCTGACCTTAGTTTTGCATTTAAAGGGGAGAGGGGATAAATAATAACCCCCATGGGATCGCTGAGAGGATTAAGCCATATGTGTAGGTAAACCAGAAAGCACTAGGCAGCCGCGTACGCATCCCACGAGACCATGAGGTTCTGTGTTTTGAGTCCTGGGATCTGGGCCAGGTTAGCCCAAGCCAGGTACTGTTCCACTAAAGGACTGCCGTTGAGGGCCAGGCTCCTTGCCATTTATTGAAGCTCTGAGTCAAGAGAGATCCCCAGCCAGGCTCCCATCACACGTTGCCCCATCTCCACTTGTACATTGAATTTCAAAAGATGCTGGCTGGTTTTCTCTTATCTCTAAAACAGAGTGTTATGGTCGTGTCTCTTTCTTTCTGAAGGAACCAAATGCAGACATCAAAAGGAGAAGAAGAAAGCTCACGCCATCCCCAAGGGCTGAGTGCTGGCAGGTTCCTAGGCTTGATCTGACCCTTTCCTGACCTGTGTGTGGGGAACAATGTGGGCAGAGCTGCTGAGGTCTGCACCCTGCTGGTCCTGGGAAGGGGTGGTGGGCATGAGGGGGAGAGGGGGGGCGTTTATAGGAAAAGGCTAATGAAATGAATCACCAGTTTCCTATCTGCTCTGAGTGGGACGCTCAAGTAGCTGAGCCCTGGGCTGGGCTCTGCTTGGTAGCTCAAAAGAATGAATGGTCCCTTGGAGTGGGAGTCGACTCAGTTCCAGCAGAAGAGCTAGGAAGGGTGACGACAACCTGTCTGTCGTTCTTCACCCTCAGGGAGGATGTACATCCACCAGTGTGGTTGGGAGACTCAAATGGATTGTGAATTAGTCAATAATATAAATGCTTCTAGGTATTCACACCATAGCTTGTTCTCTGCCTGTTCACCTGGAGCAATGTTGTTATAAACCCCTGGATGGCAGCGATCACGTCCATCCGGATCCTTTCGTACTAGACTCACAACACCGCGTGTCAACTGGTCCTTCCTGGATCTTGAGGAGATTGAAAGGACTAGGGCTGGGTCTCACAGTTTGGTGAACATAAAAACTACCCAGGAGTTTGTTTGAAATGCTGATCCCTGGGCTCAGGAATTTGCATTTTTAACAAGTTCACCAGGTATCTCCGAGGTAAATGGTCTACAGGCTACTCTCTGAGAAATACTGATCCAGACTCACCCTTCTCAGGCTTTAATGTTCACGTGAATCACTGTGGCATCTTATAAAAATGCAGATTCTGACGCAGAGATCTGAGGCCTAAGCTTTTGCGTTTTTAACACGCTCCCAAACGTTGCTGGTGCCATCCAACCCCACCCCCACTTAGAGTAGCAAGGGTCTCTCTACCTGCTGGTCCTCTGCAATCCCGAGATACCAGTTCCTGCAAGGTCTTTAATCTAGATGGACGGTTCAAACGTAAAATGTCTGCGTTACCTAAGACCTTAGATTATAGTCATGTACCTTTCATTTGTAATTAAAATAACTGTTTATCTTGAGTTGCCAGTCAGGTAGGTGATTTCTATACTACAAGCACTTTAAAGAATAAATATCTGGGTACATTGGATACTTTCTCACTAATACTTAACACACAGCATTTTCTGTCCCTAGAGCTTTAATGCACACTCTCTCCAACAGCCAGATTCTGATTAGCGTTAATGCATGGCTAGGGGAATTCAAGCCGTCGTGGCAACAAAGACCCCTCTGAATGAACGCCTTTCATAATTGACAGCTTTATATGTTTTTAAAGCGAGAGTCTCTTCTAGGACTATTTCCTCCAAATCAGAATGAAGAGTTTAATTCATCAGTTAACACTCCATAGCAACTGGAAGGCTTTTGCTGCTTCCTCCAACCATTATTTCTCAAGACACAGCCAGGCATGCCTCCATTAGCTGCAGCATGAGGGAAAACTGGAAGGAACTTGATTTTACCGCAGGGAGGGGACAGCCAGGTGCGTAGGGAATGGAGGCCAGCAAGCAGGACGACACCATCCGCAGGGTCCGGAGAGAGCAAGCGGAGATCCCAGCAGGCAAAGTGGGGACAACGTGTGTGGCCCCTGTACCCTGTGGGGCATGGGTGCAGGGCTCCAGCGGTGACTTGTATTAGCAATTCCAAGCAGACAGTTGTCACGGGGGAAGCTCGTCATCACGAAAAGGGCCTGCACCCGGCTAGAGTCTGGACCAGGACTCTGGGCGGACAGAGCCCTGGGCTGGAAGGACAGGCCTTTTCTAAGTTGAAGCTGGCCGTCTCCATCCGCCCATGAGCTGTGAGCCACAGGAGCCCCCTGGTCCTTGTCTTCACATGACAGCCCTGCCTTTCACCAGCCAAGACCTGTCTGTCCTCTGCCTTCACCAGGGCCGTACATTTGTGAGCGTGTGTGTGCGTGTTTGTGCATGTGTGTGTATGCGTACATGCAAAACCTGCAGCTGTGTCATAGTTTACACATTTTCTTTCATCTGACCTTGAGGTAGAGCAAATATTATTAGCCCCACTTTATAGATGAGGAAACTGAATCCTCGGGAATGTATGTACGCAGGTTCCTTTATCAAACACTGTGATGGAGACTAGAAGTATAAAATACAGTCTAGAACTCCTTGGAGCTCACAGTCTTCTATGCTCAAAGCTACAGAGGTAATAATCATAATAATTCATTCTTTCAAAAATATTTATCGAGTTCCCATTATGTGTCAGGCACTAAGTGTAGATGGGAGAAGACAGACATTTGCTCCACACTCAGCACTGTGTTGACTGCTTTACAGGCTTTATCTTCATCCTTGGCACAACCCATGGCAGAGGAGCTGGTATCAGGAAGCTGAGGCCTGGACCAGCTGGATGACTGGTTCAAGGATGCCCACACAGCTGGAGAGTTGCAAGCAGGGACGTGCCGTCGGGCAGTCTGGCTTGTGGTCCAAGCTTCTCACTACGGAGCTATACTGCCTCTCAGCCTTTCTGTTCTAACTTCAGGTCCAGTGTGCTTTCTGCTGTCCCGTGTTGCCCACACAGAAGCCACCTCACTCCCAAGAGAAGATGCTCCCACTGCCTTTTCCCAGCCATTCCAAAGGGCTGGAGGCAGGCAGTCCCCATTCCGGATTCAAAACTCCAAATGCCTGCCCTCACCTGCCCCCACCCTGAGCCAGCCCAACCTGTACTCCACCTCTGCCTGTGCCTCTCCCCAGGCCAGCTCCTGGCACCCTGTCCCAGCCTCCCTGCTGTGATTGCTCCACTGCTGAGATGCTGCTCTCGTGAGCATTGGTCCTAGTCAAAGGCTGTCAGCCGTAGGCTCCAGCTCCTGGCTCTCAGGATGGACATGTGACCAAAACTGGGCTAATCAGGGCCCTTTCCTGGGGTTTTTCACATCGGAACTGAGGAAAGCAAGCCTCTCCACTCCGTGCTGAGGCTGAGGTGTGAGGCTGAGAGTGTACACAGGGTGGTGTGAGACGATGAGGCCAACAGAGAAGAGGAGAGAAGCCAGGGGAGAGGAAGTCCTGACGACCTCCTGGTCAGAACCCTGGCTCCAGGCACCCCAAGGCCTCTCTGTTCCCTTGCTCTTCTGGCAGGTTGGACACCTGAACCAGTACTTTCTTCAATTAGTTTCAGGTGGAGTGTTTGCCACTTGCAACCAAAGAGTCCTGATTAACCCAGCCTCCATCTGTCACCTGAATCCCTCCTTTGATAGTTTATGCAATTCCTGCCTCCCTGTCTTCCTCTTTTCTTGAGATAAACATGCCTTGAGGGATGGAGTCATGGTCTTCGCCATCATCATCAACCATCAACATGAACACCATGACTGAGGACCCTTCTTTTCCTGGCATCGTCCTAGGTATGGAGGGGCTAGAGCTGCAAACACTAGTCTCTGCCTTCTGGTTGCCTCCATGTTCATCAAAATATAAGAAATTCCAAGAGCACAGAGCACGTGCTGAGCACAGATCTTTTTTAGAACAGGGCATAAATCAATCAGTCTGCGTGGAATTTTCACAGAACAGAGACACTCATCACTGCAGATCATTCTGACCTTTCGGTGCCAAACATCCCTCTCTTGAAAAACCATCCATCCCTTAGGACAAAAGGTTTTTATCCTTCGTCTTAAAGTTACCTTCTTATTCTTTGCACTGCATTTGTGGGGCCTTTTCCACCCTGGTTAGCTCCTAGTTCAGGATCAAATGTTTTTGTTTGTTTGTTTGTTTTCCGGGATGCCCTTTCCAGACTTATCCAATTCACTCCCCTGTAAAATCCCCAGCCCCAGGTTTCTCATCATGGCTAGAAACCTCCCATTAACAGTCTCCTTTCCTTTAAACTAACGCCTGGCCTCTGGATATGTCCCCTTCTAGGATACAATCTGTGAGTCTCCTGTTGGAATGCCTTCCCATATGTTTTCTTGTCCTATTTAACTTCAATGGCTTTCAAAGAATTAAATGCGTAAAAAGGAAAAAAGAGCATTACACACAGCTCCAAAGAAATGATCCATGTTCAAGGTTATGCTTTCAAAATGGGAAACAGATGTGGCTAGAAAGGAAAGAAGAATTCAAAGGAGGAGTAGAAAAATAGGGGTTTCTGGAATCCTTGTATTTCTCATTACCCTTCCACCCTTATGCTCTGCACAGACCCTCAAGATATTCTGAGATCCATGTGTCAACCCAACAGATCCAGGCCTCCTTTGTGTAGACCTACCTACTGTGAATCAAAAGGCTATCTTAGGGCTTCCCTGGTGGCGCAGTGGTTGAGAGTCCGCCTGCCGATGCAGGGGACGCGGGTTCGTGCCCCAGTCCGGGAAGATCCCACATGCCGCGGAGTGGCTGGACCCGTGAGCCATGGCCGCTGAGCCTGTGCGTCCGGAGCCTGTGCTCCGCGGCGGGAGAGGCCACAACAGTGAGAGGCCTGCGTACCGCGCAAAAAAAAAAAAAAAAAAAAAGGCTATCTTAGAGAATTCTACTGATTACTGAGTAATGTTTTTTCCTATTTTCCAGAGATAAATTCTTCTTCCCCTTAGGTCTGAAATGATAGGTCATCGTTGTCTACTTTCTTGTCCAAAAATGTAGCTAGTTAAAAACAAGTTATCCTTTCTCACAGTTCTGTGAGTCAGGAATTTGGGCAGCGTCCTCTGGCAGGGGTGGAGGGGTGCTCTGCTCCATGTGACATCAGCTGGTGTCACTCACTCAGCTGTACTCTGTCGTCAGCTTGGCTGGGCTGGAAGGCCCACGAAGTCTTTGCTCATTGATCTGATGCCTCGGTGCTCTTCCACATGGCCTCTCGCTGGGGCTAGATTGGGCTTCCTCAGAGCATGGTGGTCTCAAGGTGGCCGAACTTCTTACATGGTGACTGGCTTCCCCCAGAGACAATGTGGGAGCTGGTAGGCCTCTTTAAGGCTAGGCCCAGGACCGGCCCACGTTCTGCCAACCGAGGCAAGTCACAAAGCCAGCCCTGAGTCAAGGGAGGCAAAATGGATTCCACCTCTTCCTGGGTGGAGTAACACGTCCATACAAAGAGGAAAGAAAGGGATGGCAGCCATCTCTGGGTATCGGCCACCGTATCCCTATAGCCACTTCGCTCAGAGAGCACGTGCTCGTCTCTTAACCTTAGATAAACCCCATGTATAGAGCACTGTTTTCATCTTACTTAACTCTTCTCAGTCTCTTTTTTTCCCTGCAGATTAGTTTACCTCACAATCTCTATTCTAAGACCTAACACCTTTCTTCCATTCAACTTATACTCTCTAGATACTTGTTTCAGAAAACTGTGTGTTCCCAAGTACTGAGCTCAAATTACTTTTTACTAAAGCTTATTTTAATTTTGTGCTCTGTTATGATAACGATGACTTAGAACCTGTAATATACCCATAATATAAGGCTGACAAGCCTTTAAAATCGTTTTCTATGAAGAACCAAATGGTAAATATTCTCAGCTTTTGGGCCATACAGTCTGTGTTGCAATTACTTAGCTCTGTTGTACAGGAAAAACAGCCACAGAAAACATGTAAATGAATGAGCAGGTCTGTGTTCCAATAAAACTTTATTTACAAATATAAGCAGCAGGCCAGACTTGGCCCCAAGATCTTGATTTTGCTGATCCCTGCTTTAGACTAAGGGATCAGTTTGTCTTTCAATATATATTTTGTCTAATGATTAGCTGTTTGACTTTCAGAAAGTCACTCTTCTCTGAAATTCACTTCTTCATCTATAAAATAAGGGTATTGAAATAACCGAGAATAAAATAGCCCCTTACGCCTGTAGTCCTGAAACTGCCACACATCTTTAAAAACCTTTGAAGGAAATGCCCAGAAAGGCCATAAGATGAGTTGTTTCTCTATGATAATATCTCAGAGCTCTGTTGATATTTCCACGACTTTGTATCTTTCCAGGGATCTCTCTATTTTTCTCTCTGGGTCTGTGTATCCTCCCTTCTGTGTGTCCCAGTGTCTTTACAGGCCAATCTCTTTATCTGTGTTTACAGTGTTTTTCTCTCTATGCTCAGGGCTTCATTGCCCCTCAGTTTCCATTTTTCTGTATTCTTGTGTGTCTCTCTCTTGCATTCGGATTTATACGTGCATCTGTCTCGTCTCCCTGCATCTCTCCCCTGATTATAATGTTGAATAGCTATATATTTTTCATTATTTTCCTTTTTAATGAAAAAAGTTCCCTATTCTTAGTTTTCAAAGTAGTATATTTTTCAAATTTCAGAAAAGTTTCTATTTATGTACAGTGAGATATCATGTATAAACTACACAGTAGCACAGAATCTAATATATAGTAGGTACCCAATAATCATTACATCCCTTCATCTGGCTTCCCCTTTATGTAACTGCCTAAATGATTTTTTTTCATGTAGGTCAACAATTCTCAACAGAGAGAAAGGTTGGTCCTCTGTGTTTATCTATAATACCTTGTTACTCTCTCTCACCCTTACTCAGGACACCAGCTCCTGGCCTCCTCCTGGTGTCATTACCATGTTTGTACATAACTTGGGGACTAATGTAAGCAGAGGATCAAAGACCAAGCAAGAGACTGGTGGCTCAGTTGACTTTGCTCGGCCACCCAGTGATGATCTGGTACCTCCCAGAGGCTCCTTCTATTTCGTTCGCTCTACAAGTATTTATTGAGTGCTTGTTACACCCTAGGTGATGGGGAGACAGAAGTGAACACAGCAGACACAGTCCCTGCCCTCCTGAAGCTTATAGTTTCCTGGGAGAAATGGGCAATACATAGGTAACCAAACCAGAGTAGGACAGAGGATGCCGTGACTGGAATACGGAGGAGGAGAAGGTCTCTCCGAGATGCCTTTCAAGGTGAGACCTAAAGGATGAGATGAAGCCGGCCCAGGAGAGAGGTGGAGGGAGGATGCTCTGGTCAGAGGGCTGGGACCTGCCTGCTGGACCTTTAGGAGCTGAAAGGGAGGTGGTGTGGCGTTACGTGGTCAGCAAGGCAGGCAGCAAACCAAATATGCTCCCAGGCCAGGCGTGATAAAAGGTCTGGGTTTCATTCCAACATAATGGGAAACCACCACAGGGTTTTAGGCAGGAGAATGGCTGATCTGATTTATGTGTTAAAAAGATGACTCTGGCTATGGTGTGGGGGATTTCAACTGGTGGGGGAAGTGGGGAAGCAGAGAAAGGAGGCTCTCCAGAGATGGTGGCAGTGGAGGGGGAAAGAAGAAAAAGGATTTGAAATATTTTAAGAGGTAGAAATGATGGGATTGACTGATGAATTAGATGTGAAGTCAAGGAAGTGGGAGAACCAAGGCTGACACCAGCTTTCTGGCTTTGGTATTTGGATGCCCATTGCAGGGAGGAGCGATCAATAGTTCCATTTTGGTCACATTCCATCGGAGATGACTGTGGCGCATGCAGGGGGAGATGGCAGGTAGGCAGTCGGATTTATGAGTCTGAGGTTGGACTGGGGATTTGGGTTGGAGGTATAAATTTGGGAGCTGTCAGTCATGGGGTTGGATATTATCCCCTAGTGAAAGGGGATGGAGAGAGGAGAAGGGGCTCCTGGACCAGGCTTGGGGATTCCAACATTAAGAGGCAGAGAGAGGAGGAAGTGCCTACAAAGAGGAAAAGGAGGGGGAACCAGAGAGAAAGAAGGAAAACCAGAGGAGGATGGCATCCTCAGAGCCAAGAGAGCAGAGTGTTATAAGAGGCAAGTGGCCGAGAGCCCAGGCCACTGTGCCAGATACAGCTGAGGGTCCCCAGGAGATGGGACAGAAAGGGCATCCCTATTTGTGGCCTCATGAAAGCCACCAATGGCCATAACAAGGGCAGCTTTGCTGGAGTTGGGGGTGGAATGTGGATAGCGGGTGGGGTAAATTGTCGGTAAGAAAATGGAGAGCACTTGTGAAGACATCTCTTTGAGTTTAGTGACAAAGGGGAATGAAGAAATATTCCAGCAGAAGATGAGAGGTCACAGGTGGGATGTTTGGGGATGAGAAATGTTAGTGTGTGTTTGGAAACTCGAAGTGATTACTATAGAGAGTGAGAGATTGTTCCTCGGCTTTTTTTTTAAGTAATGATGAGAACTTATAATTGTGTGCCTCTTCACAGTGTACCAAGTGTTATCATAACACACACCATCTCTTATCCTCGCAGAGTTATAGTTGAGGAAGCTGAAGCTTAGAGGAATTGAGTGACAGGCTCAAGGTCAGAGCCAGGAAGTGGCAGGCCCAGGACCCCACGCCCTGGCTGATCTTCTTGGCCTGACCCCAAGGCCCCCTCCCTGTCGACAGTGGACCAGCGTGAAAACTGGGCAGCACTCACACGAGGATGGGTTGTGCCCCGCTGGTGTCTCGCAAGCAGATTTTTAAATTTCCACTGAGCCAATCACTTGTGCCTGCTGGCCCAGTCTTTGATATTATGAAGTCGCAGCTGCTTTTCAAGAACACAGGACCCTGTCCCACTTCCTAAGCCTGTTTTGTTTTGTTTTGTTTTGTTTTTGCAGTACACGGGCCTCTCACTGTTGTGGCCTCTCCCGTGGCGGAGCACAGGCTCCGGACGCGCAGGCTCAGCGGCCATGGCTCACGGGCCCAGCCGCTCCGCGGCGCGTGGGATCCTCCCGTACCGGGGCACGAACCCACGTCCCCTGCATCGGCAGGCAGACTCTCAACCACTGCGCCACCAGGGAAGCCCCCTAAGCCTGTTTAATTGAGCTTCAAAGCCTCCTGAATTTCTAGAAGTGCCCAACAATCTCGGGCGGTGTCAGAGAGAGGAAACATGAAATCCCACGTCCCTCACATCCATCTCCCCCGAGTGGTGGGAACTGCAACCCCAGAAGGACCGTGGTGGGACTGTGGCTAACCTCTGGACATCAGTCTCCACGTCTGTAAAATCCTAGGGTTGTCATGAGGCTGAAATGAAGTAGTGGGTGTAAAGTACTTAGAAGGGTGCTTGGCACGTGGCGGCCGCTCTGTGAACGCCACCCATGACCGTTTCCTTTATTTCTCACTCACTTTTATGACAGACACTTGCTGGGCATCTTCTCTCTGCCAACTACGGCTCTAGGCACAGCAAACACAGAGATGTATCCACATGCTTCCTCGGCTCAAGAAGCATATGTTTTAATGAGGGGAAGTGATGTTGGAACACAAACAACTCTGCCTCGTGGTAATAAGCAAGGTGCAAAACGCTGTGGGTGTCCAGGGAAGAGAAGATCACATGTAGCCCAGGCAGCTGGGGCAGGCTTCGTGTGAGGAGTGTAGGACAGGATGGTATGGAACCAACTGGAGCGTCAGCCCCATGCAGAAGAGGGGGAGGGGATAAGGCTGGCTGTCCTGGGGGGAGATTGTGAGAGGCTTGGATATCAGCGCAGCAGACCCAGCCGAAGGCAGCCTGGGTGGGGGGAAGGGGTGGCAACTCCGTGCCCCACCTCCCAGCCTTGCACCCCGTGTTGCTGGGACCCCCTACCTAGGAGCCCTTGGTCTGGCTTTGTGTCTGTAGTCCCTGGGGGGGGGGGGGGCGGGTGGTGGGACACGAGGGGACAGTGTCAGGATTCATCCCAGGCTGCCACGTAGGCTTGGGAGGACTCTGCAGCACGTGCTCATCCTGTAACAGATGGAAGATTTGAGCCGGCCTAGTACCCCTACCCCTCTACACCTTAGGGAGTACCCTGGAACTAGCACCCCCAAGTCCTTCAAACAAGAGATGGTCCAGGGCCATCCAATCCCCCAAGGCCACCACCATGGGAGCAGGGACCTTGTGTGCACGCCCATCACCCCCCATTCAGGGTGAAAGGACTGGCCTCCAATAGGTGCAGAGGCCGTGGCCTCTCCCCCCACTGGGGCTGGTAAAGACATTCTCCTTGGGGGAGGCCCAAGGGACAGGGGGTGCGAGGAGGGTTGTCAGTGCTGGACTTCATGTGGAGGCTCCTCAGCCATAGCCTGGAGGGGGGCCACACCCGCTCTATGCATCTCCTGAGGTGGGTTAGACTCAAGGCACCATTATTTCAAGAGCATTAGACTAAGAAGTGCTCTCACACGGCTTCTAGTCCAGTGCCTTTCAAACACTGGCTCTGGAATCCCTCGTTTAAACAACATTTTATGGAATGTGATGCATAAAATAAAATGCATCAACATAGAAATGCTCTGGATAAAACTGAGAGGAGAGGGCCCAGAAGCCCGTCCCCAAGACCGCATTTGTCCACACATTTTGTGACCCTATGATTTAGTCCAACTCTCGTTTTGCAGAAGAGAAACTCAGAACCTAGATTGGGGAACTGACCAGCCTAAGGTCACAAAACTAACCTCTGGAAGAGTCAAGACCTGCAGAGAAGCAAATGAAATCAAGGCTGAGAAAGTGTTTTATAAACTGTAAAGTGCGATAGAAATGTAGGGTTATTATCTCCACTTCACGTGAAGTTCTTGGGCATTTCCCATGTCGCTGCTTTGGGAGAGGCCACCAGAAAAAAAAAAAAATGCAGAGGACAAAGAGTGTTGGCATCATAGGCAGTGTGGAAAGAGCACAGGGTTGGACCTGAAGACAGTTAGAAGCCTAGTGAGGCCATGTACGAGCTGTGTAACCTCACTTTGCCTCTCTGACCCTCTGTTTCCTTTTCTAGAAAAATGCCTTCTCTACCTTCTTTCTGGGATTACTAGGGCTCAGGTGAGGCAATGCATGGGAAAGTGCTTTAGCAAGGCCTAGCGCCACAGAACTGTACTGTCTTGTGAGGAGCAGTAATGGTAGTAAACAGAAGACCTGGAGGCTTTGAGGCTTAGTATTTAGCACCCACAAGGCACTTCCTGTCCCTGGGGGCTGGAGCCAGCTGCTGACGGTGCTGGAACCCAAGTGTTCCATCTCTGCTGCCTAGACACGTCCCATAGGTCATGCCGCGCCCTCGATGCACAGCCCTCAGACACTCTTTGTCAAGGTGTCTGAGGCGCAACCTCCCATTACCGAGTGCTGACTCAGCCCCCAGTAAGCTCCGTCTCCCCTTTCGCACACTGTGGCTGCCAGAAGCCGCGTGGCCAGTCACTCAGCATCCCCCAGACTTCACTGGCTCTGCATCTTGGTGACAAAGGGCTAAATTGGTTCTGTTTCAGGAAAGCAAGAAGTGATTTCTCTCAAAGACCTTGGAGAGTTCTTTCCTCCCTCCCCACAGTGTTTTCGGCTGGGGACCGTCCAGAGGCTGGCAGCTGAACTTCACTCGGGGTGTACACGCTCAGGTTCAAACAATGGCAGTAGCCCGGGGACTAATGGATGGGGGGTGGCCAGGTTCCTTTGGAGAGCCTGACAGGTGTTCCAGGAGGAGGGAGGAGTCCAGACATTCCTGGCCGTGCTGCCTGGGGTGACCTTGGACACACCACTTTCTCCACATGGAAAGGCAATGGGAAGAAATCGACCACGGGACACCTAAGCCCTTATGACTCAGACATGGGCTCTGAGGATCCACTCATTCAATCAGTCAGCAAGCATTTACTGAGCACCTATTGTGTTCCAGGCATTGTGCTAGGTCCCGGGGGACAAAACAGACAAAAAGTTCTGCCCTTGTGGAGCTGACATTCTAGCAGGACCAGACAGAGAAGGAAGAGCTAAATAGGAAGCTAGAGACCTGTCAACCGGTGGTAAAAAGCCGTGGGAAAGAGAGCAGGGGTGAGGGGCAAGGGCACGGGGTGACGGTGGTTGCAGGTTTCAGGAATGTGGGCAGGAAGGCCTCTCAGAGAAGGGAAGATTGCGTGAGGGCCTGAAGGACGTGAAGGAGGGAGACAGCCATGTGGGTACCTGGAGGAAAAGTATCCTGGGCAGAGGGAACAGCAAGTGCGAATCCCTGAGGCGAGAGCAAGCATCAGGGAGGTCGCGTGGTTGCACGAGAGTCAGACGAGAGAGAGATGAGGACTGAGGAGCTCTGTAATCTTTTCCTTCCAGTGTCTCGGACAAAGCGATCCAGCAGGTCCACCTGATGACTTTAGATGCATTTGTAATCTCCTGTCTGGGATGCCAGTTTCATCCTACTGTTTAAAGGCTGGGACTTTCTGTCGAGAGAGAGTCATTCCAGACCTCAATGACAAAGCCTTCTGTGCTTCCAGAATTCACTCCAGGTCCCTTGGGTTAGCAGAGAGGGCCTGGGTTTGAGTTCCAGCACCTGACGCTTACTAGCTGCGTTACCTTGAGAAGGGCACTCAACCTCTCTGAGCCTCACTTTCCCTGATGAAGTTCATCAGTTGCCTCACCTGCGAAATGGGTTAATAATGCAGACTCCCATGCCTACCTCACTTGATTGTTGTTAAATTTAAATTAGTGAGATCATAAATATGAAAGTGCCTTTTACATTGAAATGAGCAAGATAAATGTCAGGGAGTTTATTTCAGCAAAGCCTATGGTAAGGGGCTTATCACTGACTGCCCACTCCCCTCCACCACCCTGCTCCTTGTTTGCATCCCACGTGGGACCTGCTGACTCTCACTTTGCTTCGGTCCACATCTGATTCAGGGACACTCGTCAAATACCCGGGGACCCCAAGGCAAGGCTGCCAAGGGTTCCCCAGGAATACAGCAGTTCCCCAGGAACGTTCCGGGGCTGATTTGTCCCCACATAGACCTGTCCGGGAAGACTCTGAGCCCACTGCTCTGGTCGGATAGAGCCAGGTGGGCCCAGCTGCTCCCCCCAACGTCCCCTCCCCCTTCCTCCTCCAGGTACAATGGCCCCAACCTGGTTCTGAAGTACGACCGGGCCCAGAAGCGGCTGGTGAACATTGCGGTGGACGAGCGCAGCTCCCCCTACTACGCGCTGCGGGACCGGCAGGGCAACGCCATCGGGGTCACAGCCTGCGACATCGACGGGGATGGCCGTGAGGAGATCTACTTCCTCAACACCAATAATGCCTTCTCCGGTAAGGGCGGGGGGCCTTGGGCCTCCCCTGGCCCCCACCTTCTTCCTCCCGGCACTAGGTTACTGTCACCGGCTTCCCCAGGACCTCACTCCATCCCAACAGAGACAGCCCCAGGAGGCTCCGTTCTTCTCTTACGCATGAGGCTGTTTCTCACCTCCCAGCCCCTGGAGAGGGAGACCTTGAGCAGAAGACCCGTCCCCTCCCTCGGACTTTACGTCCTCCCACCTCCCAGTCCGAGCGGCAGCCCGGTCCTCCTAACTGACCCCTCCTCCCTTCTCCCCGACTCTTGGTGGCTCAACCACTCAGCACTTGTCACTCCCATAGCTCGCAGACGACTCCCCGGCATAGCCCTCCGTGCTGCGTCTAGGGAACTTTCTAAAATGCTTTGAAATCCTTCAAAGGCCCCCATAGCTTTCAGCTGAGCTCATTTTTCACCCCACATTCCTGCAGAGCACCTACAGCACGCCAGACCAGAGGCGGTAGGTGCTGGGGATACAACTTGGTGGAAGACAGATCTGGGGCCTGTCCTAGCCCAGAGTGCCATCCCAGTCACTTCGGCTCTTGTGTAAATGCGGATCCTGACTCAGCAGGCCTGGCTAGGCCCTGAAACCCTGCATTGCTAACACGCTCTCAGGCTATGATGCTGCTGCTTGTCTAGGGACCACACTTTGAGTAGTGAGGTCCTACACACCAAGGAATGGCTGAGAGAAACTGATGCCCAGAAGGCTATATAGTAGCAAGAGTAGTGATAACAACTAATACTTAAGTAGCACCTACTATGTGCTGGGCCAGGATCTAAGCACTTTGTATTCATCATCTCATTTAAGTCTCACAATAGCTCAGTTAGGTGGGTACTGGTGTGGCCCACTTTATAGTTGAGGAAACTGAGTCACAGTGAGGTCATATGACTTGCCCAAGGCCACACAACTTGTAAGTCCCAGGATTCAAACCCAAGTGTTTGACTCCAGATCCATCCTTTTAATCAACACACTCTGTGGCCTTACTCAATCCGATGCCCTCGGGGCCTAGTGGAGAGCCAGGCTCATGGTTGGTGTTCAGTGTTTCATGAGTTGGGGGACTGTGTTCTTGGGGCTGCAGGTGGAAGTCTGCTCCCTTGGGGCCATAACATCTGCAGGGAAGTCCCAGGCCATGGCTTCCTCCTGAAGGGTGCAGGGCCCAGTGCCCCTTTGGGGCCAGGTTGGACATGCACTGCACTCTTCCAGATGGCAGCAGCCTCTCGGGTTGGTCTGAACAACACCCTGTGGTTCAGACCTGTGAATTCACCATTCAGGACCCTCCCAACCTCCTGGAGGCAGGTGATCGCCTGGCTATGGGGACCACCTTCCCTGCTCCCATAGGCGTACACAGACACACACACACACACACACACACACACACACACACACACACTGGCTTTACCCTGGGCCCGTAATGCTGCCCCTGCTGGTTGCTGAGCCCCAAGTGGTGTTTTATGGGTTTTCATCTCATCTTGCCACCAAGTGAGGCCTGAGAGATGGTAATTATCCCTACACAAATATCAGGACATGATTACCCAGCTGGATTTACTGCCCTCTCTCCAGCCAAGCCAAGATTGGATTAGGACACAATTAATTGATGGGCTGATCAACCTTTAATGTGGGGCAAGGTCAGGAGGGGAACAGCAGCAAGGGACGGCTGTGGAAGGAGTGAGTGCCCAGGAAGATGCTGGAGGGACGCAGAAATGGGGAGAACTGTGGAAGGAGGTGTTTAACGTGGGCTCCGTGGGCACCATGCCAGAGGAAGGGGACAGACTCTTCTACTCACTGAACACGGAGCGCTGGGGCTAGGATCCGACCGTCAGGTGCCTCGAAGCAGCAGCCCTCCCACGCTCTTAGAGCGTTTCATCGTGAATCCTCGAGCAGCGGTGCTTAGCTCAGGCTGCACGCTAGGATCTCCTGAGGAGCTTTAACGCGCCCAGTTCCCAAGGAGCATCCCAGTCCAGTCCAATCTGGACCTCTGAGGGTGGGACCCAGTTATCAGATTGGAACGCTTTCCAGGTGATTCCCTCGTGCAGTCGAGGTTGACAGCGATACCCCAGAGTCATGTTGGTTCCGTGCTCAGCCTCACCGTCACCCCATTTACTCACTGATGTATTCACTCATTGAGTAAGTATCTACTGAACACCCACCGTATGCCAGGCACTATTCTAGGCACTGATGATGCCCCAGTGAATGTAACAGACAAAACGCCTGCCCTGTCTCTCCAGTGCAGTCTTATATTTCTCTAGGAATCTGACTCCACTCTCCTAGCCACTAAGTTCCTCAAGGGCAAAGTCCATGTATTGGTTATTTTGTGCCTCCCTCTGGCCCAGCCAGAACTTGAACATCCTAAGAATACAATTAAAACTTGATAAATAAGTCCAGGAAGAACAGACAAGGCACAGGCATTTGGCCTGAGAGAAGGTTTAACAACAGAGGGAAGACAAGAAGAGGCAGGCAAATGGAGCCCCCAGGAAGGTTCCTCTGGGAGAGGCTGGAGCTCAGCCCCCAGAGCTGGGGTAAGGGTGACACTGCCCCCCGGCCTCAGCCCCAGGCGTGCACCTCCCAGTGACCGTCTGTGGGTTTGAGTTAATTTTTCAGTTGAGTGATTCGATTGATTCATCGACAGAGGGTGGGGTGTGGAGCCATTTGTGTCAGGTCAGCACTTCCCTGGGTCCAGCTGGCATGACGCTCAGCCATTGCCACCCTGCCCACAATGAGGAACTGGCAATCCTCTCCAGGAGCCCCAGCCAGCCCACACCTGCCCGTGGCTTATGACTGGGGGCTCCTTTGGCCTGTGCCCAAGCATTGGAGAGACCTCTGGAAGGACGGACCCACCCTGTCCCTCAGCCAGCTTTTAGGATGTCAGCACTGGGGTCCTGCATCCTGGCAGTGTCCCGTGGGAGTCAGTCTGTACAAACCTGGGACGTGCCCCTCACATACTGGGTGACCTTGGGCAAGATGCTTGACCTCTCTCGGTCTCAACCCCTTCACCTGTAGTACAGGAAAATCATATCAACTGCATAAGTTCAACTCCCTCCAGTAGCCCCACAGACTGTATCCAAAGTCTTTACCGTCACCCGCCACACCCTTCCAGCTGTGAGCCAATCGCCCTTCTGGCTCCGTTTCCTCCACTCTTCCTCTTGCTCGCCGCTTTCCTACCCGAGGCCTTTGTACTTGCTGTTCCCTCCGCCTAAAATGCTTTTCCCACCGTTGTTCTCAAGGCTCACTCCTTCCCTTCATTCAGGCCCTTTCTCAGATGAGGTCTTCCCTGAAAGCCTTAAGACTGTACCCTATCACTCCCTATGCCCTTAACTTGCTTTATTTCTCTTCAGAGCACTTACTGCTGTCTGAAAATATGTTATATATTTCTTTGTTGTTCATCTCTTCTACTCTTCTGCTAAACACCATGGGGACAGAAACTTTGTCTTGTTTTCTGTTGTATCTCTAGGACCAATGAAATACTTATGTCACTTAGTAAACATTTTTTTTAATTTTTATTTATTTATTTATTTTGGCTGTGTTGGGTCTTCGTTGCTGCGCGCGGGCTTTCTCTAGTTGCAGCGAGCGGAGGCTTCGTTGCGGTGCACGGGCTTCTCGTTGCGGTGGCTTCTCTTATTGCGGAGCATAGGCTCTAGGCGCGCGGACTTCAGTAGTTGTGGCACACGGGCTCAGTAGTTGTGGCTCGCGGGCTCAGTAGTTGTGGCTCACAGGCTTAGTTGCTACGCGACATGTGGGATCTTCCCCGACCAGGGCTCGAACCCGTGTCCCCTGCATTGGCAGGCGGAGTCTTAACCACTGCACCACCAGGGAAGCCCATAAATATTTAATATATATATTTGAATGAACAGCTGAGATAATGAATGAAAAGTACTTATTATGGTGTCTAGGACCTAATCCATGCTCTCTAAGCAACGGCTGTCATAATTCTGTGGCTTGAAGAAAGGCAGAGACTTTAGAAATGTCCTGGATGGAGGGGCCACAGGCCTCCCTCCTGGCCGCTTGAAGAGAGAGACTCTTGGAGCAGAAAGAGAAGAGGACCATCATGTAAATAAGACACCACACAGATGAGGGTATCAGGTAGGCACAGCTCAAGGGTTAAGAACTGGAAAGTAGTAAGAGGGAGGGAACAGAGGAAGACTGACCACAGTCCCAAGAGGCCTGGGCCAGGAAAGCAGCGTACAGCTTAACTGACCTGGAAGAGTGCTAGCCAGTGTGTTTCAGGCAACACTACTCTGTAAAAGACCAGGTAGGAGTGTGTGCAGGACAAAGGCGGACGAGAGGCCCACTCCAACACCCGCTCCACATCCAGGAACCCAGGACCTCCTACAGCTCCTGCCCAGAGCCCATCCCTCAGAGTTCCTGTGCCGGCTACTCCAGCTGCTGCTCGGCTTGGCCCTGAGCTCTCCTGCCCGCGTGACCTGGCCTGGGGTAGCAGGAGTGTGGTGCTGAATGGGTCACTGTGGGCTGTGAGCCCCACACCCTACCTTATTTATTAACTCATTCAGTTCAGCAGAATGGTCACTGACCCTCCGCCATCTTCAATCTACATATACCCCCCTCCCTTTCTACACAGATAGTAGCACGCTCTGTTCACAGTGCTGCCCCTTGCTTTTTTATTTGACAATCAGCTTTGGACGGTATTTCACAGCAGCACACAGAGAGCGTTCTCATTCTTTTTCATGGCTGTATAGTACTCCGCTGTACAGACTTGCCATTTACTGGATTGGCCCTCTGTTGACGAATAGTTAGATTGCTTGCAAACGGTGCCACCGAATGAATAAGCTTGTACAACACGCCATCCTCCACAATTCCAGGTGTATCTGTAAGGTAAGTTCATAGAAATGGAATTGCTGCATCAAAGGAATATACAGGGGTAGTTTCGATAGGCATGGCATGTCCTTCAAAGGGACAGTCCTAATTACACCCCTATCAGCCCTGATACCAGTGAGCCTTTCCCACCCCAATAGTCTCACCAATACATGTCATCATTGTTTAAAATATTTGCTAATCTGATAGGAAAAAAATGGGGATCTAAGTGTAGTTTTAATTTTTCTTAAAATGAGCGAGGCTGAACATAATTTTTTATATTTGAGTCTCTTTCTTCTATTGATTATCAGCCTCCTTCGTACTGATTTGTAACACCTCTTTATAAATTAGGGAAACCAGCCCTCTGTCTGTCATATAAGTTGCATGTAGTTTCCTCTTGTTTGTCATTTTTCTTTTGTCTTTGCTCATGGTGGGTTTTGCAGGGCAGAACATTTTTCCTTTTATGAACTTGGATTTATGACTCTTTTCTCGGATGGCTCCATATCATACTTAGGCCTTCAGCAGGGCTTTGGTAACCTCTCAGAGAGGAGGCTTCAGTCACTGCGCCAGAGAGAAGAACGGAAATCGGGGGCGCCTTGCACTTCCAGGCTGTTCTGCCCCCCACAGCAAATGAGTCTGCCTTGAGAGGGCACCCACTGTCCACAGCTCTTCACTCAGGCCCAGTCCTGCTGCACCCAGATGCTCTACACCTCGCTTCTCAAAGCAGCTTTTGCAGCCCAGCACTGGCAACAGCTGGAAGCTCATAAATTTGCAGAATCTCAGGCCCCACCCCAGACTGACTAGACCAGAATCTGCATTTTACCAGGATGGCCAGGACTTCCTGTGCCTGGTAAAGCCTGACATACACTAACCCTGAGGCTCCACCCTCTTTTCCTAGGATCCTCTAAGCCCTAAAATGGATCCTAGGGTCTCCTGATCTCCAGCCATGTTTCCCTTGGACACAAGGCCCAGATTTTCGGCTCCCCCAGCACGATCCCATTTGGGGAGATGAGCACATGAACTGCTCAGGCTCCCCGCCCCCATCCCCACTGTGCCCCATTCCCACGTGGCCCCAGAAGAAGCAAGGATGGGATGAGGCTGTCAAAGCAGCATCATAAAGAGCGTGGAGCCCTGAAATCCATTTCCTCGGTCCTAACAAAAAATGCGGTTCCTCAGGAGCCAGGACTGCCCTCCACCAGCCCCCGCCCGGCGATTTGTTTACTTATTTTTAGTGTCTGCTGTGTAGCAAAGTGAATCAGTTATACATATACATTTATCCCCTTTTTTTTAGACTGCCTTCCCATTTAGGTCACCACAGAGCATTGAGTAGAGTTCCCTCTGCTATATAGTGTGTTCTCATTAGTTATCTATTTTATATATAGTAGTGTATATATGTCAATCCCAATCTCCCAATTCATCCCACACACCCCCTTCCCCCTTTGGTAACCATAAGTTTGTTTTCTACATCTGTGTCTCTATTTCTGCTTTGCAAATAAGTTCATCTGTGCCATTTTTCCAGATTCCACATATAAGCGATATTATATGATATTTGTCTCTTTCTGACTTACTTCACTCTGTATGACAATCTCTAGGTCCATCCATGTCTCTGCAAATGGCATTATTTCATTCCTTTTTATGGCTGGGTAATATTCCATTGTGTATATGTACTACATCTTCTTTATCCATTCCTCTGTCTATGGACATTTAGGTTGCTTCCACGTCCTGGCTTTTGTAAATAGAGCTGCAGTGAACAGAGTGCATGCATCCTTTCGAATTATGGTTTTGTCTGGATATATGCCCAGGGGTGGGATTGCTAGGTCATATGGTAGCTCTATTTTTAGTTTTTTAAGGAATCTCCATACTGTTCTCCATAATCTGCCCAGCTCTTTAATATGTGGTGGGGGGCTTTGCAGTCAGACCCTAGTTTGAGGCTCGGCATTGCCACTTAACAACAGCTGTGCGTTAGGTAAACGGTTTAATCCTCTGAGCCCGATTTCTGTCTGTAAAACAAAGAATCTATCTTCCTGATGCGACTATGGAGAGGACCAACTGAGCTAATGTGGGCGATGCACTCGGCAGAGGTTCATCGGATTTCTCTCTTCTCCCTGGGAGGGAAGAAGAAAGAGTGAGAAGGAAGAAAGACTGGTCTTTCCCTTCCGCCCCAGCTCCAGCCTCACTGCTCTGCAACCTGCCATCCCTCATGGCCAGCGAGCCCTTGGGCATGCCTTCTCGGCCACCTTATGATCCCCTCAAAGGCCAAGCTCCTGCTTCCACCCTTGGCTGGCCCGATGTCCCTGCTTCCATCACTAACCCCGCACTGTGGACTGGCTCTGATCCGCCACACCGAGCCACACTCTCCCGCCCCTCGTTCTCCAGCCTCCTGCACCCAGAGCTTCTTCCCCACCTTCCCGGTAGCGTCACCCGGGATCGCGCCTGAGCTACTCCAGAAGCGGCCTCCCCACTTCATTTTCCCCACTGTTAGCCCACACCTCACTCCACTGCCAGGTGAATCTTCCAGAAACACCGTCTTCCCCAGATCAGAAACCACCCATGGCCCCTTCACCCTCAGTGCTGGATTAGTGGCTATCTCCTGGCCTGCCGTGATGTCCTCCTGCACCTGCACAAACCCTCCCCTCTAGGCAAACTCAGCGTCCCCTCTGTGCCTTTGCCGATGCTTCCCCGCCTGGCCTTAGCACCGCCCCTCCTCTCTGCCTAACGGGCAGTGGAGTGAGTGCTCAGAAGCACAGGCTTTGGAGTCAGAAAGACCTGGGTTTGACTCTGTCTCCACCACCCACTGGCTCTTGGGCAACTGACTTAACCTCTCTGCCCCTCAATTTCTCCATCTGTAAAATGGGGCTACACCACCTTTCAAGGTGCCTGAGGGGTTTAGGCAAGATGATGATTGTAAAAAAACAAGAAGAAGTGCTTCATGCAGAGCCTGGTTATACTAAGTGCTCTGCACGCTGGAGCCGTGCTATTGTTACTCTGATGCTTTGGTTCAGGTGCCTCCTCTGTCATGAAGCCCTCCCTGATCACTGTGGCCTGATTTCACAGCATCTCCGTGATGTACTGTCCTGTTGTCTCTGCGGGGCTCTGCTAGTTGGGGGATCATAGGCAAGTCCCCTTGCCTCTTGTGCCTCAGGTCCTTCATCTGTAAATTGGTCCTGAAAATAGTACCTACCTTGTGGGCTTGTGGCGAGGGTTAGTGAGTGAATGTATGTGAAGCGCCTGGCACATAGAAAGCTCTGTAGGAATGTTAAGTAGTATTAGTTTTACCGCAGTCCCATGGCATCTCCTCTGCCTATCCCTCCTGTCATCAAATGAACTGTTAGTGCCCTGAGTGAGGGACTGAGACTCCTACTTCCATGAGGCCTCCCCCAGCACCCAGCAGGGAGTGGTGGGCCCTCGGGCCTCCTCCGCTTGGCCTTCTCAACTGGCCATCTGGCAACAACTGCTGGTTCCACTGAGCTCTGAGACCTTCAATGCTCCCTCAATGCCAACATGCCAAAGTCTGGGTGGGAATGGAAGTCCTCAGATGTGCCTCTCAGAGGGGCCATGACCTCCAGAGCCCCCTACCCTGCCCTTCAATGCCCTGTTTCTCCCAGGCCTCCGGTCTGTAGGAGTCACCCCCAGGGACTCGGGAGAGCCCCTCTCTCCTACAACTAACAGCCTCTCTTCTTCCCGAGCTGCTGCCCCCGACTCAGTGAGGGGCCCCAGGGCAGAGTGCAGTTACAAGGAGCCAGAAGGTGGGATTACACGCTGACATGGGCCAGGGGCCAGTGCTGGGTGTTTATTGCCAGTGCCATCGACCCACACAGCTCACTGTTTATCTGTCTTCCTGACACACCTAATTACCCAGGTTGCAGCTGCCAGAGCGTTTGCTCTTCCTAAATCACAGGCTCCCATCCCTCCTGTTGCCCAGGCCTCCAGGCCTCTGCCGGCAGAAGGGCTGCCATTGATTTTGCCGTTCCCGTTTATGATCTACAAGGCTGTGCATCACTGTTGCACATTCTACCTTAGTTTATTCTTCTGGGCGTCCCTGGTCAGCTCAGAAGTCAGGAGGCTGGAAGGGGGGAAGAGGCTAACAGTACGTGGCGCCCTAACCCCTCTGGCCACAAAGCCCAGAACGTGTCCCGAAGTCAACACCGCCGCACAGCAGTTTGCTAAGAACAAGGCTAGTTCTGCCAGATGCTGACAGGTGAGCTGCAAAAAGGGGTTCCATGGCCGAGTATGTTTGGGAAAGGCTGGCTTAAGTCAAATTAAGCCCGTGATTTATTGCAGGACTTTTCAAAGTTTCGATAGACTGATGTCCACTGAGAATCTCCAAGGGTGGATGGAAGGTGTAGTCTTTCCTGAACACAGACGATCACGAAATCTTTTCTCCAGGCAGCTGGCAGAGACCAGGGTTCCACAAAGCACACTTTAGGAAATGTTGGGAAATGTGAGCAGGGGGAATTGGGGGTGATGAGGCAAGAGAGGGGGATAGAGTCACCCTGGGCTCGTTTTTTCCTCTTGTCTAGCTGAGGCAGGAACTCGGCGGCTTGAGAAATTTCTCCCGCCGAATGCAGAGGTGCCCATCAGAGCTCTGCAGAGCCCCAGCTGCCGGCAGCTGCTTTCTCACCTAGGCTGAGCTTTGGTAGAGTTTAACCTCGGGATTTCAGGTGGGACTAGACGAGCTGGAGGTACAGTCTAAAAAGGCCCTGGTTTGACAGAGAAGGGCAAGGGTCGCTCGCTGTTGTGAAAGCTGGGCACCCGGAAGCCTGCAGTGCCGTCCTTGGAGGCCCCCAGGCATCAGAAGGCGATGACAAGGCTGCCACTGCCTCGGGAACAGCCATGAGGATGGCAGTCTCAGTCCACAGTCCCTTTTCCGCAGTCCTGAAATCCAGAACGCTCTGAAAGCCTCAAGTGCTTTTTTTAAGTTCGTGGGAAAGTGAATTGATAGCAAAACCTGCCCTGAGCTGACGTGAGCTATTTATGGGCTATATTTATCCCACCTGGTGTGACTATTCGTATATTTCATTGCAGAAATATTAATGTGTTTAATTACATGGTGCTGCCCCGGTCCCTGATGGGGGTGTTATGTAATAAACGGTGTATGCACTGTGTTACCTTTCTGACACGTGAAAGGAAAAAAAAATCTCAATCTGTAGACACATCTGGTCCCCGGGGATTGCGACAAGGGCCCAGGAGCCCGGGGTGGCGCAGAGCGGCCAAAGGACAGTCCCCGCGTGCCGACCCGGGGCCCCAGAGTTTTCCCCTGCGGTTCCCACAGCGATGCTGGGAGGGAGGAGGCACAGCCGTTACCCCCAGCTCTCAGATGAGGAAACCGAGGCTGCAGAGAGGATAAGGAACCGGCCAAAGCCCCGAGCAAACAGGAGTCAGAGCTGGACACAGGCTCAGGCCCTCTTGAGTCGGCACCTGCGCTTCTGTCCAGATCAGCCTCCTCGGTGGCCCCCGTGGGCCGCCCTCCCAAGCCAAGCAGCTCTGTGCAGACCCCGGCTGCGGCTCCTCAGCCCAAGCCCCACCCCATAGACGCCGGCAGGACCCCTGGATCTGCCTTCCGCTCTGCTGGGAAAGGGCCTTCCCCTCCTCCTCTGCGCCACTGGGAGGGTCAGGCCGAGTGGCACAGCTCTGCCTCCGTGCCAGCTCCCTGGAGTCTGGCGAGCGTCCCGAAGGCCAGCTCCAGGCCCCACAGACGATGCGCCAGCCCCTGTGGGTCCCCGGGGTCTTAGGAGGTGCCTGTGTGAGGCCACTCAGCGAGCACACCCTTTGTCCTCTCCCAGGTAGAGCCACCTGAGGAGCCTCCTGTGCACAGCCCTCACCCACACACACTCACACTCATCCACTCACTCTCACACTCATTCTTACACTCGATCTCACACTTACACTCATTTTTACTCACATTCTCCCTCTCACCCACCCACTCACTCCTGTGCATTCCTACACACTGACTTTCGCACACTTATCCTCACACTCACTCTTACACTCACTCTCCCCACACTCACCCTCACCGCACCCCAGCAGTGCAGAGCTGAGGTCCCGGAAGCACCTCAGAGGGTCCCCCTGTCTATGAACGGGAATAATCGACCTCCAGCCCCTTTGGGGGATGGGCGGCGCCGTGCTAAATCTTTCAGGTGCGTCATCTCATTTACCCCTTGAATTAAGCTGGAATGCAGTTGTTATTGTCGTCCCCATTTCCAGATAAGGACGCTGAGGCTCAGACTTGCCCAGAGTCAACAACTAGAGCCTAGAAGTAGAATCTCGGTAGAACCGAGCCTGAGACTCAGTCCCGTTTACTCTAAACCCCGAGTTCCTGACCACCGCGTCACCTGCTCCCCTCAGGCTGCGCCCATGGCCTCTCCACAAACCCTCACCCCATCGGAGTGCCGACCCCACTGCCGTCCAGTTTTCCTGGAGTGTTGGTGACACACCTGTCAGAGCTCAACTTCCAGCCTCTTCCTCGATTTGGACTTAGAGACCCACCCGACAGCCCGGACCATTTCTTCTGAGACCCAGATCAGGTCCCGTGGTTCAGCAGAGAACGTAGGCGGCAGCTCCTGGAGAGAGAGACGTCCTTGGTTGAGTTTGGGCGTGAAATACTGGCAATCCCAGGCTTGTGCTCGCGGTGCGGCAAGAGCGCAGTGCAGACCGCGAGATCCCGGGTCAGCTCCAGGCCCCAAGACCCCGTGTTGAGGGTCAGCTCAGCACCCAGGAGTGGGCACACGGCCTCCCAAGTTCCTGAGGGCTGGGCCGGCCATTTTCATAAGCCTCAGAGTCTCTTCTCTCAACTGAGAATCCCTCCGTGTCCCCAGGAGAGGGGTCGCAGCTGCCTAAGCGCTCACCGTGCCGCAGGCGACCCGTTCACCTGTGGCCCCAACCCCTGCGGTAGGTGCCACACCGGCCACCAGCCCTCCCTTCCCTCCTCTCTCCAGGGGTGGCCACGTACACGGACAAGTTGTTCAAGTTCCGCAATAACCGCTGGGAAGACATCCTGAGTGACGAGGTCAACGTGGCCCGCGGCGTGGCCAGCCTCTTTGCCGGGCGCTCTGTGGCCTGCGTGGACAGGAGGGTGAGTCCAGGGGTACATGGGGGCCTGGGGAGAAGGGGGGCACACAGCGATGTGTCGGCCAGGAGGGGAGCCCCAGGCAGACGTCCCCGGACAGAGCATGGCTCCCGAGGGCAGAGCCCAAGACCGCTCCCACAGGGCCTTGCACATAGTAGGTGCTACATACTTTCACACCCTTTCTCCGTCTGAGGCCTTTCCAGCAACCAGGGGCTGTCATCATTGTGTCCACTGGACAGAGGAGGGCACTGAGCCCCAGCTTGGACCAGGGACCTGTCTGAGGACCCAAAACAGATTGGTGGTGTGGCTCAGACATGAATCAGAATCTCCCAGCTCTGAACCTTGTGTTCATTCATTCATTCATTCAACTCTTATTTATGAAGTGCCTACTATGTGCCAGGCATTGCACCATCAGGCCTCCTCCCCCATAAGTATTTATGGAACAAATGAAGGCACAAGCAAAGTGGCTCGTGGGTGGGTGAGTGGAGGGTTGCCTGAATTACAAGTACTTTAGTTAACCCACAGCTCCATCAATCCTTTCCCGCCCGGCTAGTCCACCCGGCACACAGGTGCTCAACTCGGAGTGCGGGGGAGAAAGGCCAAGTGGCGAGGGCAGGAGCAGCTGCAGCCATCTGCCCTGTGGGGCGCCCACCCCCCACCCCCGGGCGTGCGTCCCGGCCAACCCAGCCAGAGCCAGAGCGTGGAGTGGAGGTGATTTATCCCTCCTGTCACCTGCTTCCCTGCCGCCCCCTCCCTGGCTTTACGAAACAGTCCTCACTAAATCAGGGACCCAGCTGCTGCCCAGCTTCCATGGGAGCATCTCTGGCCCCCATTCTGGGGACAGGCACAAGGGGGCCAGCTCATTTCGGGACAGAGATGGGGACTGATATGGCACCGAGGGGACTGGGCATTCAGCGTGATCTTCACAGCTGGGGCCTCGAGGCCTTGGGAGAAGGCAGGTGCCAGATATAAATACTTATTTCTTATCAAGTTGGTGCCGGGAAGAGCACCAGGCCGGGCTGTGAAGCCACACTTGGCCCTGACCTGACCCGCCTGGTGGGAGGAAACCGGGAGGCGGCTCAGCGAGCGGCCCCGGGGACTGGGGGTTCTGGGGGGCGCCAGGCCTGGCCGTGCTGCTGCCAGGCCTCTTCCCGTGTCTCCTCCTGGCTTCCTGTCTCACCCCTTCAGGACCAGGGCTGCCACACTCAGCTAAGGCAGGAATCTTCTCAGCACTGGTGGGAGGGCCTGAAGGTTAATCACAAAGAGACTCGCTCTGTCCTAACAAGGTCATCTGAACACCAGCGCGCTTAACCACAGGAGGGAGGCGCCATGTGAAGTGCAAAAAGAGAAAGGAAAAAAGAGGCACTTCGGCACGAAGCACAGGAGGCGGGCACCTGTGGCTCGCTCACTCCCTACTCAGGCCCAGCCTCAGGGAACTAGAAAACGCCCACACGGCTGGTCTGCCGCCAGGAGAGGGGCTACTTTCTGCATCCAGCCACCACCTTGGCCACCCCTGAGGCCTGAGAACTGTGGAGAGGTCAATGCCAGTGTGGAAGTTGAGAGACGGGGATGCAGTGTGGCATGGGAAAATACAAGAGCAATCATAACGTTAAGAAGATAATATTAACATAACAAAAACAATAATAATATTATAATAGCTAACGCTTGTTAAACTGGCCACGTGCCAAGCTCTGTGCTAAGTGGTTTCCACGTACCATCTCATTGAATCCTCAGGGCAAGCCTATGAGGTACGTGTTATCATTATCCCCATTTTACAGGTGGGGAAACTAAGGCTTCTAGCAGTAAGCTACTTGACCTTGGTCACAACAGTATGCGGCAGGCAAAGGCAGGAATTGAGCCCTGCCTGGCTGAAAATAATCAGATGCCTTTCACCTCCCTGCCGCCCTGCCTCCGTATCAGATACACATTTCTAACCCCAGGTTCTATTACAACCTTTGACCTACTCCTTCCTCAGCCCCACAACCCCTACCCCCCTGTTAGCATACCTGCTTCAGACTAGCATCAGCAGCATTGTTAGAAATGCGAATTCTCAGGTCCTACCCCACTCCGCCCTCCAGACCTACCAATCAGAGCCCCTGGGGGTGGGACCCCGCAGCCTTGGTTTCAACTGGGCCCAAAGGTGACTCTGAATTATGCTAGAGCTTGACAGCATCGCACCAGGTAATAGCCTCAACCCCTACGGTGTGCCGTTCTCTCCCGCTCCCCTCGCAGCCCTCATCCGTTCTCTGTCCCAAACCTGGAACACCTCTGCCCTTCATCTTCAGGTGCCTCATCACTCATCCACCTTTCTGGATCCAGCTCAAAGCCGATCTCTTACAAGAAGCGTTCCCTGATCGATAATGATTATGCCTCATGTTTATATAGCATTTTTATCTTTTCAAAGACCTTTCACATGCGTTGTCTCATTTCATCTTCTCAAGCAGCCCTGCCAGGAAGCAGGGGGGTTATGATTCCCACTTAACACGTGAGGAGATACAGCCAAAGTGGGTGAGGGACCTGCCCAAGGGCACAGAGCCAGTTAGAGGCAGAGCTGTGACTAGGATCCAGACTGACAGCCCCAGACCAGTGGTTCTCAAAGTGTGGTTCCTGAAACAGCAGCACCAGCTTCACCTGGGAACTTGTTAGAAATGCAGATTCTTGGGGCTTCCTGAATCAGAAACTCTGGGGATAGGACCCAGCATCCACGTTTTCATAAGCCCCCCAGGTGATTCTGAGGTTGGCTACAGGGTGAGACCCACTGCCCTTGACCCAAAGCTGCAGAAACACCTTCCTTCCCCTGGAACTAGCTCCCCCTCCCAGAATTACTGTGGTCAAGTTCACATGTGAATTTCTTCAGTCTTCTATAACTGTAACACATCTATGTTTTTCTGTCAACCCAATACACTGAAGTAAGGAACTAGGTATAAATGAATTTTATAAATATCCTAATTTCTAGCAGAGTGCATTTCAGTTCATCTGGGCTTAATTGCCCATTTGTCGATGAGATTGCTAACAGCTGGTAGGGTCAGGAAGCGTCACAGTGGTGGTGCACTTTCCCCTTTGGCCCCATTCATTCTCTCTTCATCCAGCCATTCCACACACATATACCAAGCTCCTGTGATGGGCAAGAACCTTTCAAAGTTCTCCCCTAATCACAAAACCATGTTGTAACGCAGTGCAACTCAAAGTTCATTTTTGTGTAGGGATCACTGGGGATCTTGTGGCAATGCAGGTTCTGATTCAGCAGGTCTGGGCTGGGGCCTGAGAGTCTGTATTTCTAACACGCTCCCAGGTGACACGGATGCTGCTGGTCCAGGGACCACTTTGAGTAATAAGACTTGTAAAGCATCGATTCCCAGGTAGCAGGCTAGAGACTCAGGGAACCAAAAATGAAGGGGCCGAGAAGTCTTTACAGAACAGGTTGGCCACCTTCTCCAGCGTCCTCCCCCGACAGGCCCCCCGCCCTTGCTTTGTACATTCTGACAGCACTGAACGAACTGTTTGTGGCTTCCCGACATTCATCGCTCTCTGTCTCATCTCTGCCTGGAAGGTTCTTTCCCCTTCACTTCACCCAGCCAAGACTTCTCTTAGAAAGCCTTTCCTGAACTCCCCATGGCTAGGTGCCCTTCCTCTGGGTTAAGAGCCCCTCTTCTGTGCACCCAGGAAACCCTGTACACACTCAATCAGACATATAATTGTTGATGCATCTGCTTCCGCCAGGAGACCCTGAACTCCTTCCTTGGCTTCACCCACCTGTTAGACCCAAGTGGCTCCTAATCAGTTTCCCCAAAGAAAATGGTCCCAAAGAAGGGATAAAGTGACCAGTTAGGTGAGAGGGGCTCTCATGGGACCATTGGACGGGAAATAGAAGAAAGCAAAGAGGGCTGAAAAGAGGTGGTGACAGAGCACACTTTGCTCTCTTAAATTCAGCTGTTTTTCCTGGGTTGTTTTGTGTTTATAGCTTCTTTCGTTGTTTTTTTTTATTTTTTATTTAAGTAGAGTCGGTTTACAATGTCGTGCTAGTTTCAGGTGTACAGCAAAGTGATTCCATTATACATACATATATATCTATGTTTTTTAGATTCTTTTCTCTTATAGGTTATTACAAAATACTGAGTATAGTTCCCTGTGCTATACAGCAGGTCCTTGTCAGCTTCCTTTAAACTAGACTATAAGCAACCTAAGGACAAAGACATGGTCTTAAGTACATTTATACCCCAGCACCTTGCACATCATTAGAGCTCAAGAAATATGTACTGTCTGATTAATTGGAGGGAAATGCTGCAAGGGATAAGAGGAAAGCTAGAAAACGGGTTGAGAAATTGTGTGGATCTCTTGGGGGAAAGAAGGTATCCATTGAAGAAATAACACCATTATAATAACAGGCAGGAAAGAATCTTCATCAGCTGTGTCTTGGACTAGAGAAGAGAATGCCTACAGCAAGGAGGAGCTGGTGCCCAGGGCTTCTCCTGGATGCAAAGGGGAAAATATACATCCATATTTGAGACAATGTTATAAAGGCAGGAGCAATATACTATTTCTTTCTGGTAACGTGGGAAAAACAAGGGGGTGGAAGTGGGAAGGAGGAGCCTGGCATAGCTGAGCCTATCGAGCTACCCAAGTGGAGGAGTGAAGAAGTACAGGGTGGAGGTGGGGCAGGGAGATGGCTCACGAATTTGCTTGTCATCTTGGCTGGAGCGAGCTAGAATGGGAGAGCGAGACTGAGAATAATGGGAATTGGTAGATCAATCAATCAGCAAATATTTATTGAGCAGCTACCCCGGCTGGCAGCTGGAGAGAGCTCAGCTGGAGGAGAAGGCACATTAGAAAACTGTCTATAAAAAGGTGGTTGTGGAGGAGAGGGAGGGATGTTCTTCTGGAACAGGATGGAAGGAAAAGCGGGGCCGCTTTGCTGTAGGACTCTGGGGGTGTCGTGCGCTTCGTAGCCTCTATGAAAAGCACCTCTGGAGTTGTGTCGTGCAAGGTCACGCACGCCAGACCCCGGGAGCAGAGGCCGAACCTGTGAAAGAGCTATGGTCCTGCGAGAGGAGCGGGGGAGCTGCTCTCTGGGCCCCCCGCCCCCCCCTCAACCCCGCACCGTGGTCCTGCTCAACTACCCTCCGTCCCTTCCTCCTCAGGGCTCCGGACGCTACTCCATCTACATCGCCAATTACGCCTACGGTAATGTGGGCCCTGACGCCCTCATTGAGATGGATCCAGAGGCCAGTGACCTCTCCCGGGGCATTCTGGCGCTCAGAGACGTCGCTGCTGAGGCTGGGGTCAGCAAATACACAGGTAGGCGGAGTGACATGGGGAGGTTGTGAGCTGGAGGGGCTGGGGGCTGGAACCCTGCAAGGCTGAGTCTAATACATCAGAGACCACCGGAGAGGGTGGGTTTGTGTCTCTGGGGAGGGAGGATGAAGGCTTTATTCCATACCACCACCCATAGATGGCTTCTTCCCACGCGACCTCTCCAGATGATGAGACATCTGGCAGGGGTGGGCTTTTGGGGGGGGCCCAGTGGGTGACGTCAGACAGCCAAGAACGTCACCACATCATCCTCTCCTTGGACCCTCTTGCCCCATTCCCTGCTGTAACCCAAATGACGGGTGAACAGGTTCTGTAGGAGAAAACCGACAAATCACAGAGGCCAAGATTTAAAGCATTCTCTATTGCCAAACAGCAGATGAAATTATTTACCTACACATAAGCGGCCAGGAATTGAGTGCTAAATCCCTAACCTTCAGCTGGATCCTGTCTCAGATAACTGAGCTCAAAGAATTGTGTTCTTGTTCCAAAACCTCTCCAGCACTTTCTTTGAAGTCACGCTCCCCGCACATCTTTCTGGATGGGGGACCTATTGTCAGAGTCTCTGACAGGGAGATTGTTCTAGGGAAGGCTGTTTTTCTAATTCCAGCACGGCTGCTGACTAAACTCTGATAATCTGCCAATAGACTGCTGATGGCAGAGCAATCCAGTTCCTGTTTGGGGTGCCAAAAATCAGGAAGCCAGAGGTGTACACAGCTTCTCACGTGAACTCTGGCCTCGCTCACACCCAACCTGCACTCTGGGTGTAGAAATTCCCTCAGTGGTTGACCTTCCCGATAGATCCATCCCAATTTGCACTGCAGAATTCCAAGTGGCAGCTGGCCTGGATCCAAATTTGGGGGCTGGAAGGATCCGTGAAGGGTCATTTGGGCCATTCCCCCTGCCTCCAGACACCTGGGTGGTGGCAGCATCTCAAAGTCCTGCCCAGAAAGGGTTGTCACAGCCGCTCCCGAGTTTACCATGCCTTTCTCCAGCCAGCTCTCCACCTCAGTGAGAGGGAAAGATTGATGTTGACTGACAAAGTTTGTGGGAACAAACGGCTAGACAATAAAACAGTTTGCACAGCTCAGCTCCATCAGAATGCGCGAGAGCTCTGCCTGGGAACATG
This sequence comes from Phocoena phocoena, assembly GCF_963924675.1. NCBI lineage: Eukaryota > Metazoa > Chordata > Mammalia > Artiodactyla > Phocoenidae > Phocoena > Phocoena phocoena. The sequence goes on from NC_089234.1 coordinate 29,929,395, forward strand.
CAGCAGAGAGGCTGAATGTCAGTAATCAACCGTGTTTTCCTGGGAAAAGGAGTAAACATGCAGGAGCCTCAGCCTCGACTTGTGCAGACAATTTTTCGGAACAGTTCTCAGTTCATGCACTGGGCTGGTTTGGCAATTAAGTGCCTTGATCTGCAGGAGAAGGAGGGTAGACTGGGGAGATGAAGCACTTGAAAATGATGAGCCGGAAGGGAGGCAAGGTCTGGGAGCGAGGGTTATACACAGAATCAAAGAATTCAGAAGGCTGGGTGTGAGCATATAGGGGACACTGTTCACGCTGGTGGGGCTGGCAGAGGGCTGGCAGGAACCAGGGACGGGGAAGGAGGGGACCAAGAGGAGAGCGCTGAGGAGCACAGGGTGGGGATAGGGGTACCGGCCAACTGTGCCAGGCTGTGCTGGAAGGACGGGGCAGCTCAAGGAAGGGACAGCAGCTTCCGTGGAGCATGCAGGCAGGCCAGGGCAGCTGGCATGCCCAGAGGACATGTTAGAGCAGCTCTGCAGACTTCCAAAAGCCATTTGGCTGACAAGAACCTATTTGGCCCACCAAGTTACTATTCTGTCTGCCCGCCTTCCCAGCCCACCCTTTCCCTGCCCTCCAAGCCCCACAACGCTACTGTGCAGCCCCCGTCGTCACTCTGTTCACAACACATGGACATCTGGCTGGAAAACGAGCCCAGAGCAACCTCCTGAGCCCCAGGAACGGACCCCAATGTAAGGGCCTGATTGCCGAGGCTCTGCCACGTGGCCAGTGCTCAGCTCCAGGCTGGTGCCCCGGGGCCTGGGGAGTGGGGAGAGACTCAGGCAGTGAGGGAAGCAAGCCATGGCCAGATGTGCAGTCAGGTCCCCGGAGCCAAGGCACACAACACCCATCTGCCAGACAGACCCTGGAGAACCTCCTGTTTGCAAAAGAACAAATCCAGGTCCACAGAGGAGAAGAGACTTGCCCAAGGTCACACAGGAGGTTTGCAGAGAAACTAGCACTTAGAGCCCCGGCCCCTGATGCCTAAGCTGCCACAACCAGCTGACCTTTCTGATGACCTCCAGCTTGAGAATCCTGCTCCAGCCTGCAAGACAGAAGGGGTTGGTGAAAGAGGAAGGGGCCCGACCGCTGAAAACTCAGCCCCCGGGACTGGCCCTCTGGACTTTAATTGCGGCTCCCGGTTTTTTGTTGTTTTTGTTTTTTTGTCTGAAACAGCTGCCTGGCCTGGGCTGCTCAGGGTAGCAGTGGGTTGGCCAGGGCATACCGGTTTGCAGGCCGGGCAATGGCGAAGCCCGCACCGGGCTGTCCGGCTCCGCGGGAGGAGGAGGGGAGGCATGTCGTCCGGACTCGGGATTCTGCCTGCGGCCGCCGCTCTACTGGGTCTACAGTGCCATCTAGCGGCCAGCGCGCCCGCTCTCGGGGGACTCGAGGGCCCCTGGAGGGCGGTGCAGCCAGAGCTGCTGGTGCAGAGTTGAGCAGAGGGAAGGCCACTCCCCCATGGTTCCTGGTTCTCCAAGACCCCCGCTGCCTGCAGCCTCTTGGAGCCTGAACTGCCCTGCATGGGAATCCTGAGAACTAGTTCTCCCCATGAGAGAGCCAGGCAGGAACTCAAGGTGGGGGAAGGTGGGGACCAAAAAGTTTGCACTGCCTCTCTGGCCCCGAATGATCTCAGGAACGTCCCATAGCCTCTCTGAGGACCTTGAACTAGCCGTGGAGCAGAGCTGCTAAGTGGACAGGATCTGGAGCCAGAGTACTGGGTGCCGATCCTGCCTCCACCATGTCCTCCTTCCCAGGCAGCAGTGGGCAACTTATTAGCCTCTCTGGGCATCAGTTTTCTCACCTGAAAAATGGGGGGTATTAAAGGAGATAAACATAGAGCATGCCTGGCACAGGGCCTAGCACACAGGCAGTACCAACCGAGTGTAGCAGACATCAACACCCTCCTCTGAGGTTCTGAAGGAAGGATGCCAGGACCCTCTGCTGGGCATCTCCTGGGTGTAGGGAGCCCAGGGGAAAGCACAAAGCAAGCAGGGCTAACCCCTGCCCTGGAGGTATTCTGCATGTGTCTCCTGGCATGTCCTCCAGTCCTGGGCACAGGCGTGGGCATCTTCAGCCCTGTTCCCACTGGAATCCATCTCTCTTCCCTTCCTTACTCTGGACCCTGTCTCGCCCTGGCCTCTACTCCCTCCCCAGGAGCTCTGCAATTTGGCCTCACCCTTTTAGGGAGCATCTGTCCAGGCTGCAAGGTGGTGATTAAAGAAGACTTAGAAGAAATTTGGAAAGAAAATGAAGGTGGATTTATGATATTGGGTGGGGAGTTTTGCTGTTGGCTGGGAGCAGCGTAGAACAAAACAGAGGGCAGATCTGATTTACAGGAAGTAAATGGAGGAGACAGAGATGCCTACAGCCCAGCTGAGGCCTTCTGGAGGACCCCTACCAGCCGCTCCAGAGAGGTGACCCGGGGCGGCAGAGTGGGGGCCTCAGAGTCTCCCGGGTTCCCAGGCAGTGCTGGCCTTTCAGTGGGCGTGCAGCCAGACCTGTCAGCTGGGGACAGGCAGGGCTAGAGTGACAGGCTCCTCAGCCAGGGCCCGGGACCCCCAGGGAGTACAGCCACAGGCCCGCCAAAGCCCCAGGAAACACGGAGTGTCAGAAGCATAAGATGATTGACAGGAAGGGACATCATTTTTTATTCAAAGCAAACACAGAAGTTATAGAATACAAATGCAATCTTGGTACATATTTTCTTCAGCTAAAACAAGAGGCTTTTTTTTTTTTAATGTCAAGCCTATGGCTGGCCATTCTGGGCCTTACCAGGAGTACAGATTCCTCTTCTGCTGAGAGGGAACTTGAGTAGAAATGTTTGAGAGCATGCTGTGGGGACAGAGTGGCTCTGGGGTCACTCAGACATGGGTTTCAACTGTGATCCATTGCCTGCTGGCTGCAGTTATGCCTCCCTGAGCCTCGGTTTCCTCACCTAGAAAATGATGAGGTGAGGTGAATCGTGCATGATACCTAGTACACAGGACTGAACTGGAGCTATTCCTGCCCCTCCTTTTCCTGCCCTCCCTCGTGAAACAGCTACTTCCAGCCCCCTCCCTGCCTCGGGGGGTGGGCATACAGAGAGGAACGACTTCCCTCCTGTACCCACCAGGTGCCCAAGGTTTGAAAATTCCCACCAGTGGACAAATGATGGAGCCTGTCCTCCTGCCACCCCATCTCCCTCAATGTCCTGCAGGGACAGACCAGAGGGATTAGGGATGAGTGGGAATGTCCTTGTCTAATACCCTCCACATCAGTACACTCGGAACCCTGCCCAGCATCTGGACCACTCTCAGAGGACCCCGGGGGTAGCAACACCAGCCCTAACACAGTATGATTCTGTGTTAGAATTTCAGGAAGTTTAGGCTGTTATCATCCTGCCCTTCTCACACCTCCTTCTCCAACACACACACACACACACACACACACACACACACACACACACTGTCCATTCCTCCACCCCTGCATGTTCCAGTGCTTTGCTATTCTTTTACAATATCTTGGATGTTCTCGGCAACCTGCAGGCCTTAGCATCCACTAGAATCATTAATCAGCAGAATAGTCCCACAGGTCCAGGTTCCTTGTCTGACAGCCTCGCCGCGGATCCCCCATGGTGCAGACTGTAGAGGGGCCCAGGAGGATGCACTGAAAAGTAGAGCTGGAAGGAGCCTTGCAGACCTTCTCATTCCCGCCTCCACTTCACGGAGGGAGACCAAGGCCTGGAGGGCACACTTCCCAAGTTCCTGCCTCCAGAGAAGGTGCAGAGGCCGGGCAGCCCCTGGAGGCTTTTCCTTAGCACCGCGGATCCCCTGCCTTTTCATCCCGGGCCCTCTGCTGTACAGTTGCCGCAGCATGGAAGCGCCCCGCTCCCTGCAGCCTCTCTTTCCCTTCCCCACCTCCAAGCCCGAGGGCTGCCCTGATGCAGTCTAAGAGAGGGATTGGCTGCACCCAGATTGGACTTGGGTCTACATCTCCCAAGTGTAGGGGTGCAGTTCTTAAGGGTAAGCGGGGCTGCCCCGTGGGCTCAGGCCCACTGAGCGGATCAGAGGGGGTGTCAGAATGTGGCAGGAGGAAGAGGGGGCCGTAGGGAAGCATTTTCCCTTGTCACAACCTCTTCCACCCCGCCTGGTGGACAGAGTGAGAAGCCTTCAGGAAGGGATGGGCAGGGAGCAGCATTCACACCCAACAGCAGAACAAGGAGGCCTTTGAAGCTTGAAAGTGCTGGAAAAATAAAGGGACATTATTCACCCAGCAGGTGGGAAATAGTCCCACTAATGACTCTGTGGCACCTGATGTTTTCCAAGGTACCTTCCAAAAACCAGCTCACTTAATATTTATGACAACCTGGGAAGGGGCTATTATTATTATCAGTCTCGCGTTATAGGTGAGAAACCAGATGGCCGGAAAGGTTCAGTGACATGCCCAAGGTCACACAGCTCGAATTTCCTGATCCCCAGTCTTTCCTACCAACCGGTGTGCCTCTCCAGCCCCAACTGGGGAACTGCTTGCCCCCAAGAGGATGTTCTTGCCTCAAGTATAAAAGAATTAATTGATGTAAAGTGGAGTTCAACTCCCTATTTGGGACATCATCTTCCAGGGCTAAATAAAGATGTTCCTAACTGCCCCGGCAGCCCCATAAGGTGTGTGCTAAACCTTAGGAGGCCAGGAGACAGGGTGGATGTAACAGAGAAGACAGGGAGACTTAGGGGGAAGAGCTAGGGGAGGAGGGGAAGGTCCAGGTAGAAGATACTTGCGGAATGAGGGGCCTCTGTCATTGACCGGGCAGGGAGTGGGAGAGTCAGGCTACCCTTAAGATGGATGGATTTTATTAGTTTGAAGAGAGCTAACATGATGGACCTGGAAGTAGAGTTTCCCCTGCGGCCTCAGCGAGGGGTGCAGGCACCTGGCTGTCCCTGCCTCAGACCCCCATTTGGCTCTCCATCCTGACAGGCTGCTGGGGCTCGTGCCCAAGAGGCCGGCTCCCCGGCTGCCGACTCACCTGCTCCCCAACTGTGCAGAAAACTTGCCAAGAAAGAGGTGTGGGTGACATCTCTGTTATGGTCCAGTTGCCATGGCGATAAATTGTCACTAATTAGTAGTGTGGTTACCATGGCAATTTTCTAGTAATTACAGGTTACAAATGGTGCAAGGCTTCAACCCAAGCCAATTAGTTAATTAGAAAGATTTAGAAATTTGTCCAAGAGGGAAATAACCTGCCTTGTAGAAAATGAAGGGAATGTGTCACAGCTTGGGAGCCGGAGGCAGAGAGGAAATTGGAGGATGCTGGAGCGGTGGAAGAAGGATGGAGTTGCATGGCAGCAAGTCCCGGAGCCCCACCTGGAATTGCTGGGGACCCAGACAAGACCGAGGGTTTCTCACCAAAGCCTGATCCTGGGCTGGAGTTTGGCAGAACCAGGGCAGGGACAGCTGCCAGCAGCCACTCAGCAGCACTCTTTGAATGGGCAGAAGAGGTGCCCAGGTTGTAGCCCAGCACCCTCCCTGCTGGCTTAGGAAAAGAAAGGCGTCTGAAAGCCTCCCAGCCTGCCCCACGCCTGGGCTCTCCTAATGAAGGCTCTCCCGGCAGTATTGTGGATTCAGTGGCTCCATTTTCACAAGGCTTGAGCTCTCCTTGAGAGCTAATTAGACTACCTGGGAGAAATCCGGGGGCACAGGGCCCAGGATGTGTTAACGAGGAGCCCCACCAGGAGAACAATGCCTGCGGCGATGCCATTTGCCCCACTCTGGCCCCAAAGCCGGCCCCTGGTGGGCAAGCTCCACCTGCACAGGTGAGAAAGGCCCCATGATTTCCTCCAGGGACAAATCTCAGAGGATGGGAGGAGCCTGGGGACCAAAAGAACCTCCATCCCAAACTAGCACAGTGGAAACCTCTGCCCTGTCCAGAAGCGGGCTGGTGAGGGCACCTGGCTTAGCATCACTCAGGTCTGCCTGAGTGCTCATTAACTTTTTAAAAAAAAATCACATTCTGGTGCTCTAATAACTGCTCTCGTTGTACTGAACAGCCCTTCAGAGCAGCACTTTCCAAACTTTACTGCGCACATAAACCCCCCAGGGGTCCTGTTTGGGTGGGTGGGGACCTGAGATTCTGCATTTCTAACAAGCGCACAGATGATACACCTTAGTAGCAAGGTTGTAGGAGTCACAAAGACCTTTACCATCATTTGATCCTCTTATTTTTCTCACCTCATTTGATCCTCTCAAAAACCCTGAAATAGGAAAGGCAGGTCACAGTATCTGCATTTTTCAGATGAGAAAAACCGAGGCTAAACGGGTAACGTAAATTGCCCAAGATCACGCAACTTGTAAAAAAGCCAAGGTGGGACGAGAATGCATGTCCTGCTTCTGGTCAGGCTGTTTTCTGCACCATACCTGGGGTAGGAGTGAGGCTGAGGGGAGGCTTTCAGGGCTCTATTTGAAACTCACTGGTTGGGGGTGGTTTGTTCAAGACACCTTAAGATTAGACTTGCTGACATGTCCACATTGATCTTGGGCATTTCAAACCCTAACGTAGAGCTGGCTTGCTTGCTTTCTTTCTTAAAAAAAATATACACCTTATTGGATTTTTTTCCTTTCAAACTACAGAAGCACTTCTTGTTACAATAAGCCAAACGATACAGACGTTCCCAAAAAAGGCCAACATACTGTCTCTCCTTCCCTCCCTAAATCCTACCCCATCAGGGCAGCCAATGCGAACAGCTCGGAGTGTGGCCTTCCCCACTCTTCCCCACTCTTCCCCAAACTCAAAAACAAGTTTGCACAAACACGTATATTCAGAAGTATCATTTGTTTTCCTTTTTCTGAAAAATAAAAATAAGATCACACAATACCATTACCTGGGGAATTGCTTTTTCATTTAACAATATGTCATGGGCGTTCCTCCAAGTCAATACATGTGGATCTACACAGTCTCTTTAGTAGCTGCAGAACAGCCCGTCATGTGGATGCACCATAATCCATTCTGCATCACTGTTGATGGACAGGCAGGTGCTCGCATTTGTTTCCTACATCAAGCAAAACAAAGTAAGCATCCCTGTACCTGTGGCTGGAACCTGTTTCTATACGTCCTTAGAACAGGAACACACCCAGTATCTTGACCAGCATATTTGTGATCAGGGTAAGGCTGGGGGCTGTCAGGGAATCCGTGACTTGATCAAAATGTTGCAGGTAGAGATGGGTTTAGGATTAGTGCAATTCAGCTACCAAAGGGAAGAGAAGGCTCTGTGTGGTGGCCCCTGTGTCCCTCAGCTCATGGAATCGTTCCTTCGGCACAAAGTAACCCCATCTTGCTCCTCACTGGCCTCATCATCAGTGCAGTCACCCTCCACGTTGGTTTATGGAACCGTGAGCCCAGATCTGGGCTCCAGGAAGCATCTGGAATGTCAGAATCCGCCCCTCCCCACCCCCCACCCCTGCCTCTTCCGGGGCATCACCATAGCAGCGCATCACGGGCCTCCGAGGCTGCCCCCATCCTCCACGCGGGCCTGGGGCTTTGCTTCTGCCGCTCGGTGAGAGTCGCTGTGCTCTCCCAGGCGGCCGGGGCGTAAGCGTGGGCCCCATCCTCAGCAGCAGTGCCTCAGATATCTTCTGCGACAACGAGAACGGGCCCAACTTCCTCTTCCACAACCGGGGGGACGGCACTTTCGTGGATGCTGCGGCCACTGCTGGTGAGTAAAACAGCCTCTGTCCTGTGACCCCCACCACCCTACAGGGGACTCTGGTCTGCCCTGCTCCCTCCAGGTCCCACAGGCCCCAGGGAGAGCGGGACAAGTCGTTGTCTGCACCGCACAGGGAAATGTTGCTTGTCACCTTTAATTCCACATCCCTGTGGTTCAGGACGCAGGGGATGTTTGTGGCCGGGGAGACAGCGTCTGGAACGCCTGACTGTTATCCATTCTCCAGCGACTGGGATTGGCCCGTGTCCCTCTGAGTCCTGCCTGTGTCTCTCAGCACTGGTTTCCACCCTAAGCTGCCTCTCTCCATTTCTTCTCCCCGCATCCATCTTAAACATGCAACTCAATCCAATAGCCATTTATTGAACCCGTGCTAAGTGCCAGGCTGGTGCTCAGAGCTGGGGACGCTGACCTGAATAAGGCTAAGATCACCCTACCCCACTCCCCCCACCCGCCCATACAAGGCACTGACATTTTAGAGGAGGAAACAGACAAATGAACGAATAGCTATAATATGAAGCAGGATAAAATCTACACAAAAATAGTACTCCAGGCTCCCAGCTCTGCTCCCCTTCCTCCCTTTGTGTTCATCCATCATCTGCCTCAGGACCTTTGCACCTGCCAATCCTCTCCGCCTGAAGTACCCTCTCCCCCTTCTCTATCTGCAAAACTTCTATTTATCCTTCAACACTCAGTTTAGGTGTTATCTGTGAAGCCTTTCCTGCCTCTTTCTGTGCCGCCTGGCAGAGATTGGCACTGCCTCCTCTGTATTCCCACTGCCTTTGCGTGTGCTACTCACTCAGGCTCCTACATCGCTATAATAATCTGTCTGTGTCTGCAAAGACTGGGACACATAATAAAAGTATGTGGATGTAATCAGCCTGCCCTTCAACCACTTCTCCCCACCCACTTCCTCCCCACCTTGCCAAGGAATGGGAGGTTTGATTTCTCCTTCTTGGTGGCGTAGGGACGAGCTCCGGCCTCCGGAAGAAGAGGTGAGCGGGGATGTAGACACATAGATCCAAGGTCCCACAAGCGCCAGCTGGTGCTGACAGCTAGCATCCAGCTCCTGAGCGGGTACTCATCCATTCTCTGTGACTTACAAGTACCTGCCCTTCCAGCACTCTGCACTCTGCCCGGGACTTCCCATTTTGAACACCCCACAAATGCACCCTTGCAGCCAGTCAGCTCCCCGGGCAAAGCTAAAGATGGAGGCAGCTCCCCCGTCCTCCCATGCAGCTCACCTGTTAAACGCTCCAGCAGCAAATTTTCTCATTGCTGAAAAATCGTAAAATGAAGAGGAGGTGGTGGTGGAGAAAACCTAGAGGATTTGATAAGGTGTTAAAGAGACGGAAGCAGAGGGGAGCGAGCAAGTTGGAGTAGGAGAAGGTATCAGGCGGGAGGAGAGAGGAAAGGTGCTATGCCCGTAATTGAAAGTCAGAGTGATCGCAGGGGTTTAACAAGACATGTCAAGAGGGCATTCATCACCCAAACAGATGCTGCTGTGAAGTGCAGCCTCGCACCGATTATTCTCGTGAAAGGAAACCAGCTCCTTGTCAAGGTGCCTCATAGATAGGAGAGAAATGGGCCAACACAGAAGGCCACCGACATTCGGGCTGGGGAGTTTTGCAGAGAATTAATGGGGTATTTCATCCTAGAGGTTGGAGGCTGCCCCCACGCCTTTGCAAACCCTCTTTCTCCAGCCTGGGTCTCCCTGCCTCTTCTCCCCCACCCCCACCCATCCTCGCCTCCCCCAAGGGGATGCCCAGCCCCCAAGGTTCTCGGGGGGCCCCACCTTGCTTTCTGCTGGCCCCTATCCTCAGGATCTCCGTATCTGCAGCTGGCAAGAGCTCGCTGTGTCCTGTGTCTGTGATCCCCGTCCCCCATCATATTGTCCTATCACCTGCCATCTCTGAGGGCCTGATGACCAACGGCAGTTTGTCCTCCAGAAGACTCAGCATGGGTATTTAGAGCCGGCCTCCACTGCCTGTCAGCTCTGCACTCGACCTGAAGGATCATGTCTGCCTTGGGCAACCAGGAGGTCAGGCCATCCCTCTGGGCAAAGCCACCCTCCATCCTCCCCCAGGATCAGCTCAGTCCCACTGACCACTGGTAGATGCAGGGACAGCACAAACAGGTGACACTGGAGCCACAAGCTTTCTTCCCAGATCTCACAAGGCACACTGTGCGTTCCTGTCATGGTGCTGTATTTTCTCTGCTGTCACCGAAGTCCCTCGTCGCCTTCTGTCAAATTATTTATGTCTCTTCATTCATTCAGCAAGTATTTACAGAAAAATACCCGGTCACCACAAGCACTGAGATAGACTCTGTGGGGACACAGGGGAACAAGAAGACAGACCCTCGCCTCATGGAGTGTAAGGTCTAGTAGGAAAACTGGACCCCACAAAGGAACATAACTGCACGTGTGATCAGCTCAATGGAGGAGAATGGGAGGCTGTCAGGATGAATAGCAGCGTGGGTAGGAGGGGCTTATTTTCATGGGAGTGGTCAGGGAAGGCTTCCTTGAGGAGGTGACATTACAGCTGGGAGCAGAAGAAAAACAAGGAACCACATAACCAAGAGCCTTGGCAAGAGTGTTCCAGAAGGAGAGACCAGCTTGAGCAAAAGCCCAGAAGCTGGAAAGAGCTTGGGTCATTTGAGAAATGAAAGGAACCCCGGGTGGCCGGTGCATATGCAGAAGGGGGAAGAGTGGTACCAGTTAAAGACCAGATAAGGTAGGCAGGGGCCTTGTGCTCCCCGGGCAGGAATTTGAGTACCCAAGAGTACTGGGGAAGCACTGAAATTTGAGCAAAAGAGTGATGATCAACTTAATGTATCCCAGTGTCAGCGGTGGCTGGGGAGGGCTTTAGTCCTCCAGAATCTCCACAAGTCTCCTTCCCCCAGCCCATGCTGCCCCAAAAACGAGTAAAAATAGTACTTTCTGGGCAAGTGCAGCTTGAAGGCAAGTCTCTGGTTCTCTCTGCAACCAGGTGGCTGCCCACCTTCTGCCCCTGTGGAGAGATCGGGACAGGATGAGGCTTACCCTCCCTTGCTGCTCTTCACGGGGCCCTGGCAAGGTGAGTGTTTGTGGAGCCTGCAGGGGGCGCTGCCCTGAGGGCGCCTGCCTTTCCTCCCCAGGTGTGGATGACCCCCACCAGCACGGGCGAGGTGTCGCCCTGGCCGACTTCAACCGTGATGGCAAAGTGGACATCGTCTATGGCAACTGGAATGGCCCCCACCGCCTCTATCTGCAGATGAGCGCCCGTGGGAAGGTGCACTTTCGGGTAAGAAGGAGCCTCTGCCTCGCTCCCCTGCTTTGTCATCTTGGGGTTGCAGCCCCGCCTGTGCCTCCCACCAGGCTGAGTAGGGGGTTGTGGCTCTGCAGAGCCTGGGGGCGGGATGGCCACAAGGAAGGTAACATCTGGGGGACGATGGGCTCCTGCCTGGGCTGCTGTGATGTCTGTAGTGCCCAGCGCACGGTCATTGGCAGAGGAGAGAGAGCAGCCTCGCGAGGTGCGCGGCGGCAGGGCAAAGGCCCAGTGAGGTGGGCTTCACTCTCTGGATCGGGAGCATTTTTCCCATAGCCTGGGCCTGAGCTTTTCAAATTGAGGCTCAGGCCAAGGGCACAGCGGGGCTGGCGGGACAGGGGAGGTTGAGGCCACAGAGCTCCCAACAGTTGCCCCTTCTGGACAAATGGCAGGTGGGGGGGCAAGGTAACCTTGAACCCCTCTCTGTGCCCCCTCCCTGAGCTATCGACAGTCAGTGACACCAAGAATTCTTCAGAAAGACTGTTTGGTGACAGTAAGGGATGTACCGCCAGCCTGGTGAGCTTGAGTCTGGGCCTTTCTCAGGAGGGTGATGGAGAGCATGGGGTGGTGGGAGTCAGGATGCTTCTGGAGGTACCTGGTCTTGCCAGAAGCCCCCGAGGAAGCAAGAAAGTGGCGGCATTTGCCAGAAGCTTGATGGTCCCAGGGGAGCCACCAGGGCCCTTATGTCTGGGGCACTGCCACAGGCCCCTCCCCTGTAGGCAGCCACCTTGGGGTGCTCAGGGCCAGCCACTCATTCCCTGCAGAGGCTTGAGACCCAGGCTCTCTGGGTGAAAAAGAGGTACGTCCTGACCACAGAGCAGCTGCTCCTGGGATCCTGGATGATTTCCATCTTTATTCAGCTTTTTCTTCTAACCCAGGTTCTCGACCAGGGGTGATTTTGTCCCTACCCCAGGACATTTGACAGTATCTGGGGACATTCTTGGTTGTCACAAATGGGGTAGAAGGTGCTACTGGCATCTAGCGTGCAGAGGACAGACGTGCTGCTAAAGGTCCTACAATGCACCGGCTGGAATAATCCAGCCCCAAATGTCAACTAACTCTTCTGATGGCCCAGCCCCAGAGCGCACAGCAGCAATAATGAGAATAATAATGGAGACCCCATTTATCAAGTGCCTTCTGTGTGCCAGGAACTGTGCCAAGCATCTTACATACATTATCTTGGAAGCCCAGGCATCCAGTGGGGCAACCCCAAGGGGCCTATGTAGGTTTCCGTTAGAATAATAACAACTTCGAGATCCTGAAGTCTCTTTGTTACCAGCTCTCAAGGCCCTCTTCAGCCCACCCTGGACAGCGGGCCAGGCTCCCAATCAGCTTCATCACTGCGTTGTTGGGGACAGCCTATTCCCCTGGGCAACCCAGAGTGGGCAGCTCATTCCTGTGGCCAGGGGAGAGGGCCTGAAGTAGGAGGCCCAGGGGCAGGGCCAGGGCAGAGGACCACTCCCAGAAACCCCAACTGTGCCCTTCCCAGTTCTCCCCACGTGGACCCTGGGACTTAGACAGGCTCCTGCGTCTTTAAGGGACAAACCCACCCGGAATGGATACTCTGCTGAGAAAGAAAAGGTCGCCCTCCACAGCTCTTCTATTTCAAAGGCAAGTTCCATAGGTGGGACACTTTGCCGGGTCCACCGAGGCCCTCTCAGCACTTTGAAGTCCCTGCTGGGCTGTCCTGGGTCTGGGGTCTCCTCGTGAGCCCTGCGCAGAGGTATCTGATACTGCAACCCCCCAAGGCAAATATCTCAAAAAAAAAAAAATCAAAAGACTCCCAAGAGACAAAGTAAGGTAATAAAGGCAGGAAAAACACAGCTAAAGGCCGCCTCTGCCACCTTTCATGAGGCTGATATGGGCAGGGCCAGGACAGACTGCCAGGGATCACCTGGTGCCCACCCTGTGCCAAGCGCTTTACATGCGGTGCTCACAACCTGGACAGCTATTACTCAGCCCCGTGTTACCAATGAGGAAGGCAAGATCGGAGCGGTTAAGTAACCTGCCTGAGGCCACACAGCTAGTCTGCAGAGAAGCCTGGATTTAAATGCACAGCACTGCCCAGTGCCCTCCCAGCCTCCGCCTCTCACTGCGGAGGACGAAGGGCACGTACTAGGAAGGGCATAACGTCTGGAATCAGAGCCCTGGTGACGGCCCCCACTCATTAGCTATGACAGTGGGCAATTCCCCTTCCTCTCCAGGACTCAGTTACCTCACCTGTAAAATGGGAGTGCTCACATCAGCCCTGCCTCGAGTGACTGATGGGAGGGCCCCATGTGGTCCGGACCAGGGAACAGCAAGGTGCTTCACCAGTGTGAATTAGGACTGTTCCTCTCACCTCCTTGTTCTCCTACAAGCAGCCTGAAGTTTATGTGATCCTAAACACAGCATACCTAGGGCCCTTACAGGGAAGGTGATAGAGGACATGCTAGGTCGGGCTTTTATCTTTGCGCGCACGCGCACACACGGGGGTGGGGAGAGTTGGCCTCTAGGCCACCCCCATTGCCCCACGCATCTGTCCGCTGACCTGCAGCCCTCTCTCCTCCCAGGACATCGCCTCACCCAAGTTCTCCATGCCCTCGCCTGTCCGCACAGTCATCGCTGCCGACTTTGACAACGACCAGGAGCTGGAGATCTTCTTCAACAACTTTGCCCACCGCAGCTCCTCAGCCAACCGCCTCTTCCGGTAGATGCTTCAGCCTGGCTCGTGGCTACTCAGCCTTCGTGGGTGGGGGTCAGGGAGGAAGGCTTAGGACTCAAAAGAGGAGCTCCAAGGGGAGGAAGGAGGAAGGTCCCCTGATGAAGGAGCATTAGAAGCTGGAAGGACAGGGATTGAGCAAGAGGCTGAGAGAATGGGGGGTGGAAAGGTGAGGCGGGGAATCCTGGGCCTCCTGCTGTTGCGGAGGAAGTGGTCAGGGGGACGTGCACAAAGTGTGCCTAGAAGCCAGGCTCCACTCTACCACCCAAAGGGGTTCCAGAGCCAAATCTGTTTGGGTGCATCTGGATGAAGCAAAGACAGGCAGGTGTATTGACTACAGGACTTCTCAGAGCCTTTAGCATGACCATGAGTATTTTTACTTTCCAAGAGGTGAATGGAGTATTCCAAATATATTTCAGTACAAGATACTTCTTTCAGAGATTTTTCTCCTGGGGTTGGTGCTCTGCTAAACATCCTTTGGGAAATGCTGAATGAGACAATTAATGGTAGATGAGGGAATGGTAGACAAGAATGGAGGCAACTGAGCACTGCATGCAGGGAGGAAAGGTTCGATTTTTCTCTAATTGGGGTCCAGAGACCACTGGCGTCAGAACCACCCAGAGTGTTTATTTAAAGTACAGAATCCCTGGGCCCGCCCTGGATCTCCTGAATCAGAATCTCAGGGGCTGAGGCCCAGGAATCTGTCTTTTTAACACGTGCACTAGGCATCAGGTGATTCTTATCACACCAACGTTTGAGAACTGCTGTTGGGGAACAAACCTCAGGACACATGCGGCCCTGGTTCCTGGCCTAAAACATGCTAATGGGCCTCAGCACCAGGGGGCAAGAGGAGGGTGGGCCAGGGACCTTGGATGCAGGAAATGGGCCAGATCACCTGCTCAGTTCCCGAAGGCCCCCATCCCCTCCCCCAGAAGGGCCCTCAACTATTAATAAAAGGCGAGAGCCGTGACTAAGCGTGTTTTAAAATATAATTATTAACAAAGCATCAATCCCGACCAGCTGTAATCACCCCCTGAAGGCACCAGATTTGCTAATTAGGTGCCTTGCAAAAAGCTTTTTCACAACTTCCAGATTAATTGCGGAAGATCCATTGCTCCTTAACAGAGACACTGCTTTCCTTCTCTGGCTGATAAAGTGTCACTCGCCAGGGCCCGGAGCACCAAGGCGTCTCTGTGGCCCGAGCACCCAGGCACTTCCTCTGCCTGTCTGGCCTCTGTCAAACCTCCCAGCTTCCCTCCCGCCACCCCAAGGGCAGGCTGGCCCCGGGCTGTCTGCGGACAGGGTCACCACATGGTCACCCTATGGGTTAGTGTGTTTGTTTCCGCACAGCTCAGTGGAAGCCACTTCCCAGTTCCGTGGCTGTGCCCCGAGTCCCTGTGGCAGATGCTGGGTCTGGAGCTCGCAGCAGAGACTGGGGCCACCACTCAGCTGGCAACTCTAGAAGTTGAGCCCCTACGTGCCCCATACCAAGTGGGCTTGTCACGTGTCACCGAAGGAAACATGGTGGGCTCCTTGTAGGAGTCACCAGGGATGCAAAGCCTCGGTGTGTGTGAGTCTGCCGGCCCTTCAGTGATGCCCGGGAAACCAGGGAACTCATCACCCACTCCAGGTGCTTAAGAAGAGTGCAGAGGCCCTGTTAACAATGGCGGGATGACAGGCGTGAGTAGGGACTGTCCCAGGCCAGGCAGGATGCGTGTTGATCTGGTCCCATGGCTCCACCCTGCGCACTCCCTCTTCTCTAGCTGCCGCCCTGTGTCCAGTCCTGCAGAGCAAGCTGTTGAAAATGCGAATCTGACCACACCCCTCTTCCACTTAAACCCCTTAGAAGCTCCCCACTACCTTCTCTTTGATACATCCCACAGGCTGGCTTTGTCCCCAGCCTTGTCACTCTCCACTCCCCAGTTTACACCTAAGCACCAGACACCTCAGGTCCACCAGGCCTGGACCCGTCAGGCTGCCCACACCATCTGCCTCTCTCTCGCTTCCGAGTGACACAGACTCACTCATCATTCTGGTTTCAGCTTTGTTGACCCTTCCTCCGAGAAGCCTGCCCTGGTTGCCCAAATCTGGGTGAGTTTGCCCAGCTCTGCCCTGGAACTTCTGGGCTTTAGCCTTAGAAACCCCTAACTCCATTGTCACCTGAACCCAGGGATGGCTCTGCCCAGCTGTGACAGAGGTTGCAGGACACGAATGGTTGAAGGGACTGTGGATGCTAGCAGGCTGAGGCAGACACACACCTCCGGCAGGTGTGCACACACACAAAAGCACTGCCGGGCATGCTGCTCACTGCCCAGACTGCACACGCGGATGTGCTCATCACAGACGCCCCGTGCGGACAGAGGACACCTCCCAGGACATGTGCTCAACCCTGCAGACACCTTGCAGTTCTGCCAGCACCCTCTGCCATCCAGCCACCAGAAGCTCCAGCTCAGGGGACCCTGGCTCCCTCCTGAAAGAAAGCATTGGCCACAGCACAGCCCTCTGGTGACTGTGATTTAAGTGACAGCCCCACCTGCAACATAAGGGGAGAGCGATACAGATCCTTCCTGGTCCTTTCTCCCCACCCCAGCCCCAAGATTGCTCCACACAGCCAGGACAGAGCGCCCAACGCTGCGAGAATCTACCCAGTGAGAAAAATTAGAGAGGAAAGCTCAAAGCCATCATCAGCGTTCAGCTCAATGTGCAGAAAGAACAGGACTTTCACAGTGGACTTTTCTACAGCAAATATTATCATGATTCAGAGTTCAAAACAGACAAAACCCTAGCAACCCAAAGGGACCCTTTCTTCCCTTTTGTCTCTGGATTCCTCCACGCACCCCACGGACATGTCTGGAGCTTCCTGAGAGCCAGGCACTGTGTTAGATGCTGCGGGAGATGCAAAGAAGAGTAATAATACATGGTCCCAGGCTGCAAAGAGTTCACAGTCTAACTGAGGAGATAAGATGCATTCATATAGAGCTTCAACACAAGGCAGAAAGCAATAAAGGCCAGGAAAGTGACAGAGGCAGAGCAGGAAGGCATTGCTTCTAGTAGGACGATCAGGGAGGGCTTAGAGGAGGTGGCACCGGAGTAGGGGTGGAACCCTGCGTAGCATTCAGAACTCAGAAACCCAGGACCGCTAGAAGGAAAGTGAAGGTCAGTTGAAGGTAGTTGCATCCCTGCCCCTTCTCCATCCATCAGCTGCCCTTCCCCAGGCTGTCTATAATTCATCCATTAGAGAAGGAAAAATCAATATTTACCAACGTGAATTAAAACCCAAGAAAGGCGCAGGCAGGGTCTGTGAGCAGAGTGGCTCTGTCGGCATGCAGGAGGCAGCCCACGTGCAGCAGCGTCTCAGGGTGCTCAGGGGCTGGAGAATGGGGCTCGTGGGCCTCGAGGTCCAGGGAGCCCACTGGGGCTTTGCCAGCACAGTGTCGTCCATGAACAGCCTGTCTCCTGTCCCGCAGCATCATCCACAGGGAACACGGCGACCCCCTCATCGAGGAGCTCAATCCTGGCGACGCCTTGGAGCCCGAGGGCCGGGGCACAGGTGAGGGCCCCCGAGGGCTCTAGCCTGCTCTCCCCTGTCTCAGTGCTGCCCTTCGCCTGGGGGGAGGGCGGGAGGGGTGGTGCAGCCAGTCCCACAGCAGGGCTCATCCTATCCCTGCCACTCTGAGGGCTGAGATCCTGGGGCAGGGGTGAGAGTCGGGGAGGAGGCCCTGGGAGTGTCAGGTGGGAAGCAGAGGAGGGGACGGTCCGTTCTCCCAGTCCCAGGGCCGCGGGGTCAGAGGCGTGGGATTCCACGGGCAGTAGCATCTCTGGCAATGCTCTGCCAGGAGGAGAGGCAAAGGTGAGGCTGGGCGTCCTGTCGTCTCACCCCTCCTGGCACTCAGCCTGGTGTCAGCGAGCGAGCACTGGATCAGGAGTCCCAAGACTCGGCCCTGCCATTGCCTCACCTGTGGCCTTGGAAAAGGCGCTTCATCTTCTGGATCTTGTTCGCCACACCCATAAGATGGGGATAATTGCATCCGCCCTCCTCACGTCTCTGGGTTGTAGTGAGGACCAAAATGAGACCAGGTATACGCAAACCCCCGACAGACTGGCAAAAGCAGTGCAAATATAAAGGGCGTGTATAAAAGACCAGAAAGCAGCCCTCATAGTCTGAATTATTTGCACCCATGCTTTCCTTCAAAAGTCCAGGGGGAGGAAATGGACCCCCTCTTCCATGAATGAGTGGCCACCAGAAAGGAGAGGAGCTTCAAGCTCCAGTCTTCAATGCCCAGGGCTGTGCTCTTTCCTCCCACACTCAGGGCGTGGACCTGGCCCTGGTCAGGAGCCCCCCTCCCCTGTGGGTCTCCTGGCCGACAGAGTGAAATCTGTGCTGTTGCAGGCGGTGTAGTGACAGACTTCGATGGAGACGGGATGCTGGACCTCATCTTGTCCCACGGAGAGTCCATGGCTCAGCCGCTGTCCGTCTTCCGGGGGAATCAGGTGTGCCTGGACCTGGGGACCCACAGAGCCCAGCCCAACGTGCTGAGCCTGGGCTGGATGAGGGCCAAGGAGCCCGGGACGCTTGCTTGACCAGAGTGGCAGGAAATGGACACCCGGGCCCTGGAGAAAGCAAATTCCCAGCAGCACAGTGAACCCCAAGAACAGCTGCCTCCCAGAAGCCCTTTGCCCCTCAGCCTTCTGCTGGCACTCCTCCAAACACTGTTTTCCCCGAGTCTATTGGCTTTCCCTCCTCTCTTCCAGGGCTGCTCTTTGCAAACTTCAGCCAGTCTGTCTCCCTGCCCGGCTCCCTCCTCCTCTCTTTCCTCTGCCCCTTTTCTTGTCCCCTTCTTTCTCCTTCTGTCCCTCTCTTACCCTCCCTCCCTGTTCCTTCTGCCCAGCCCGCTGATGCCCGGGCCTACCTTCCTCCCTCCCTGCAGGGCTTCAGCAACAGCTGGCTGCGGGTGGTGCCACGAACCCAGTTTGGGGCCTTCGCCAGGGGCGCTAAGGTTGTGCTCTACACCAAGAAGAGTGGGGCCCACCTGAGGATCATCGATGGGGGCTCAGGCTACCTGTGCGAGATGGAGCCCGTGGCACACTTTGGCTTGGGTGAGTCAGAGCTCGGGGCGGGGGGCGGTGGTGGGAGTGCGCAAGTGAGCTATTGGCAGGGCAGTGGGTGCTGAAACTGCATCCCGAATCCCGGCGAGATGCAGGGCTCACAGCCTGAGCATCTTCTAGATACCACGTTACTGTGACACCAGCTACTGGAGGCAACCCTGCTTTGAAGTGAACCTGAGCTCAGGAGGGAGGTTTTCATGCCCCACTCCTTGCTGGGGTCCATCCTGGTGCCTCTGTCGAATTAGTTCACCTTGGGGTCAGAGTATTTAATCCTCCATTTGTCTGAGGCCATGGCCTTGTCCTTCAAACAATGGCCTGCAGCAAACCTACCCAAACCAGCTGCTTCCCTGGCCGCGTGGGTGTCGGTTCAGTGATTAAAATGTCTCACCAAACCCCTGACGCCTTCTCTTGGCTAGAAGGCTTGGGGAAAGCATGCATGATCAGTGGGAGTGATGTCACCCCCGAGAGGGTGAAAATTGGTTCTTGGCTGGGGGTGGTATTAAAAAAAATGCTAGTCTTTTATGTGTGTGTGTGTGTGTGTATACACACGTAAAAGACTAGCATTTGATATATATATACACACATACGTATGTATATATATCTATATGCACATATATATGTATGTATGTTACATATATGTGCGTGCATACATATATATAACATAACCAGATATACAGTATACCTGTGGTGTTAATAAAATATCGCTATACACCTATTAGAACAGCTAAAGTAAAAAAGAGTGACGAAACCAAGTGCTGGCAAGGACGTGGAAAAGCCGGGTCTCTCGTTCGTTCCTGGAACAGCTGCTCCAGAAGGTGGTTTGGCAGTTCCTTTTAAGACAAAAACTAAACTACACAACCGTTATAGGGCCCAGCAATCACACTCCTGGGCATTTATCCCAGATGAATGGAAACTCATGTCCACACAAAAAGCTACACGTGATTGTTCATAGTAGCGTTATCTGTAACGGCCCAAACTGGAAACGACCCTGATGTCCTTCAGTAGGTTAACGGTTCAACAAGCTGTGGTCCAGCCACACCATGGAATATTACTCAGCAATCAAAAGGAATAAACTGTCGATACACACAGCAACTTGGATGGCTCTCATGGGCATTATGATGAGTGAAAAAAAAGAGGCCAACCTCAGAAAGGTACATGCTGTTGATTCCATTTATATAATATTCTCAAAATGACAAAAGTATAGAGATGGAAAGTAGATCAGTAGTTGCTGGGGGCTAGAAATGGTGAAAAGGAGAGGGGTGGGTGCGACTTTAAAGGGATAGCCCCAAGGAGGTCTTTGTGGTGACGGAGCAGTTCTGTGTTTTGATTGTGGTGGCAGTTGCACGAATCTACAGGTGCTCTGCATAAGATACCTTATTCCATTCTCACCACAACAAGATGAATTAAGAACCATAACCCCCATTTTACAGGTCAGGAAACTGAGGCTGAGGTTAAGTAACCTGCTCTAAATCACACCTCCAGAAAGTAGGGAGATCTGGATTTGGACCCCACCTCCTTGGACGCCACAGTCTGAGGTCTTAACCACTGTGACTTGACTGCCAGACCTCCCATAGCTGCTCTGTGCACAGCCAGCCAATGTCCTTCTGCTGTGCCCCTTTCTTACTGGACATCCATGACCCCTCAGTTACTAGATGACCCAAGTGAGGCCATCCACGCCAAGGTGACTGCCATGGTCTCATAGGTAGGATGTTTGTCCAGTTATCTGGCTTGGATATCAACCCACACCCCACTGTACAGATAAGGAAATTGAGGCTCACAAAGAAAGTCAATGGTGAGGCCAGGACTGGGGCTGGTTTCTCCTTCCACACATCCCATGAGCTGCCTCTGCTATTTTGAGACGTGTATTATAGGTCTTATTGGGTCTCTTCTCTGGCCAGTATCTGTCCCCGCCAAGAGAACAGATCTGCTTCTTCAGCTGGGCAGCCTCAGCTGGGTCATCTGGTGGGATCACAGGGGCCCAAGAGCCTCCGTGCCTCTTCACAACAGTCTGCCTCCCCTGCTTAGGGATACGGATCCTGCTCCCGCTTGGGAGTCCCTGACTGCCCTGACTGCCAATCCTTGCTGTTTTGCAAGGCTGTGGGATTTGTTCTGGGTCTGAGCTCTGGTTCAAACTGCCCCACGGGTCCCATGCAGCCTCCCCTGTTGCCGGATCCACTCCCAGAGAGGCGCAGAAGGAAGGCTGCTCTTGGAGACCGGCCCCAGTGGGTCAGCCTTGGGCCTGACAGTGAGATTCCCTGAGGCCACTCAGCAGGCAGCAGGGCCAGCAGCCAGGGACACAGCGAGGGGCAGGTGGCTCCATCCCTGCAGCTCCAAGGCCCCCACGTCCGGAAGGAACTTCATGGATCTAGCACAGCACAGGCCTTCCTGATTGATGGAGGGCCAGCAGTGGGGCAGGAAGAGAGGGAGCTGATGGGAAGGCCGGATGGAAGGAAGGATTGAGGAAAGAGAGAGAACAGCAGGGAGACAGACAGAGACGGGGAGCAGGGGAGACCAAGAGACGCAGAGAGACACGGCAAAGAGACAGATGAAACAAAGAAATGCTCCCTGCCCTCCAGGCTCACGGTTGTGAAAGAGGCAGAGGGACACAGGAGCTCTCGTTGCAAGCAGATTTGGATGCCCCGTCATACTGACCCAGTGGCTGTGAGGACAGAGATGGGAGAAATTCTCTCTGCTCTGGGCAGTTTTCCCAAGGAAGTGGGCCTTGAACTAGGTCTAGAAGGATGGTGGGAATTTGGAAGGTGTGGATGGGAGCTGAGGAGAGCATCCAGGGGCTGGGCTGGTTTGAAAAAAGGCCAGAGGTGGGAGTGTTCACTGTGTCCACAGAGTAGGAAAGGTCTGGTAGGAGCGGAGTCTGGAAAGGGAGGTCAGGGCCAAACTGTCAGGAGCATGCAGAGCCAGGTGGAGAGGGCGGGCGAAACAGAGGGAGCTGCGGAGCCAGGAAAGCCAAAGCCAGGCTTTGCTGTGGGAGGGCAGGGCCGCGAAGGAGCCCAGGAGCCGCTCGCAGGGCGTAGTTATCTATAAATGTGCTCCTGTGTATTTTGCATGTAATAAAGTCAAATTAGAAGGCTTTAATTTTTTTCTGACTGCAGGAATAATGCATATCGGTTATAGGAAAATTAGAAAATATAACA
The DNA here is from genome assembly GCF_963924675.1 of Phocoena phocoena. Lineage (NCBI taxonomy): Eukaryota > Metazoa > Chordata > Mammalia > Artiodactyla > Phocoenidae > Phocoena > Phocoena phocoena. Next base: position 29,951,387 of record NC_089234.1, read on the forward strand.
TCATTAAAAACGGAAAGTAAAAATAACCCATAATCTCGCCACTGTGTTTGGAATATTAAGCAAAAAAGGAAACATTCCCTCTTCACCCTCCGCCAGTGTCATTTGATTCATTTAGTCTCTACTCACTTACTGAGCACCTACTCTGTGCCAAAAACTAACTAGACGAAGAGCCTTACCATGGCTAACCCTACATTCTAGTGGAAGGAGGAGTAGCATATGACACCTAATAAACGTAACAACTAGGTAAATATATAAAACGTTAGATGTTAAGTGCTATGAAGAAAGAAAATGCAGAACAGGGTGAGGGGATTAGGAATGCAGAGGGGAAGGGGCAGGGAGCAGATTCAAATATAGGGTTCCAGGGTGGCCTTTTCCCAGTTCCACACTTTTGATATGATTTTATTGCATGCAAAATACACAGGAGCACATTTATAGATAAACGTGCCTTGGAATCTTTTTTAACAGAAATTATTATACTCTCCCTATTATTCCCAGACTTGCTTTTTTGCCTCTCTCTCTTAACTGTGTATCCTGGACGTCACCCCAAGTCCGTGCGTATCTCCTTGGTTTTCCTTCAGCGCTGCACGGCATTTTCTTGTGTGGCCACGTTCACAATTTGTTTAGCAAGTCCCCTACTGATGGACAGTTTGCTGGTTTCCAATCCTGAACAGTTTGTTTTGTGGTATTTGGGCTGAGAAGGGGCAGGTCCAGAACCGGAATGCAGAAAGGGCTGCCTTGACGTCTGCATGACTAAGAAGGAGATGCGGGCCTGAGGCTGTGAGGGAAGGGCCGAGGGCTGCGGGAAGCCCCCCCTTCCAGCACCCGTGACCCCCGTGCTCACCCCCTCTGACCCTGCTCCTTCCTCCCTCCAAAACCACCCCCTGCCTCCTGACTTGGCAGCAAGGTGCGGTGAGCGGCTTGTCCGTGGACTTGTGTGTGGGTGCACACGTATGCCTCTCAGCAGCCGCCTCCTGGGCCCTTCTCTTCCCCACGTGCCTGGCCAGCTCATCTCTCGGTGGCTGGAGAAGGAACGCCTCCCAGCTCTGCAGGCCTTTGCTTGGTCAGCACTGAACTGTGGTTAGAGGACTCAGCTTCTCAGACCCTCACTGTGCACCCCGAGGATCCAGACTGCATCGCATCACACAATGAAAACTCGGGGACCTTGCTGTGTTGCATTCTTCCGGGGGGTTTCCAGCAGGCCCACTCCATTGTGCAGAGGGCTCTCAGCTTCATCCCATAGAACCATTCCACGCGCCCCCGCTCGGGGGAGCCCCTGGCCTCGTTCGCTGCGCCCTCCACCCTGCCCTGGTCTCCCCCTGCTCCCCACGGTGCAGATGGCCCGCCAGGCTCATAAATCAGCGTTTCTGCTCACAGCCCTTGTTGAGTGCCCCACTGGACCCCGGTTGCTCTGAACCGACATCCCAGCCCTGCACACCCACCGCCTGTATCCCACACCCAGGCTCACTGGCTCCGAGCGAGCACAGAGCTGAGGCAGCTCTACCAAACCCAGTAAGTGAAAACAAGCGCCAGTAATCTCCTTGCCCCACCAGCCCCCCGTCGGGGGCTCACCCCCTAAGCCAGCCCACCCCAGGCTTTGATGGCACCCCCAGCCCCTGCACATACACCCCTCCTTCCTTTCAGCTGATGGTTTGCAAGTGACTCAGAGCTGCCTCCAAGCCGGTTGGTGCTCATTTAAGGAAGGAAAATTCAGTGGCCCACACAAAAATCGCTTTATTAAAGTGCAAAAATCTTCCCCCAGCTGTATTCCCACCATCTGTTTTGCTTGTAAGGCTTCTGAAAAGCGCGATTCTCTGTGCCTCCTTGGCCTTTGTCCTTTAAAAGCTGCCAGAGGCGACTCCCTGCTGCTCTTAATGGGCCCTCCTCTGCTCACCAGCTCCCTGACACACTGGCCCTGCAGTCTGGCCAGCTTAAAGGCCCCCTTGCCTGTGCAGCTGCGTGAAGACTTGAGATTTCTGGGGCAGCGGGAACAGCGGAACCTGGGGGCAGGAGCCTGGGTTTCAGTCCTAGCTCAGACACCTGCAGGTCACTGCATCTTGCCAAGCCTCAGTGTCTACATCCGGGAAGTGGGGATAAACGCTCCCTCTCGGAGTAATTGGGAGGATTCAAGCCAGCCACACCTGTGAGAGCTCCAAAGTCCCTCCCCACATCACCCCCCCCACCACCGTCTCCTCTCCCACCCACCCCACCTAACACACATGCTCACACCCTGCTTCTTCCACTTTGAGCTTCTCCCTGATCTTCAACACACATGCCCTTTTCATACCTCTATACCTTTGCCAGTGCTGTGCCCTCTGCCTGGAATGCCCCTTCCTTCCCTTCTCTGCCTCACAAGCTCTTGTTCCTCCTGAATCCTCCAACGAAATGACTTTTAACACCCACCTCTCTCACCAAGTGGTACCAATACTATGGGTGCACTTTCCCAGTTTCTTATAACATAATCACTGTGTTCATTGCCCTCATGGGGCTCGGCTCCTCCAGGATGGGGCCTGGGTCTGTGTCCTTCCTGCTAAATCCCAGATCCCTGCGTGATGCTTGGCCCATGGTGGGCTGGTCATTGGGGTGGGGTGGGCAGTAGAACAAGGGTTTAGCAGGTACGGGCTTTGGGATCAGATACTCCCTCTCTGGGTAACTGTGAGCAATTCCCTTCTCCTCTCCAAGTTTCATCCCCCTTGACTCTAAAATAGAAATGATAAAACTAGTACCTTGTCATGGGACTGCCGTGAGGATCCAGTGCCCTAACACTGAGAATCACCTGGTACAGTTTGGGGTGCATACTCTCTAGCAGTATTGCCAACAAGCAAAAGCCCTTTGGGAACTGCAGGGCGTGCCCCCATGTCTAAGAGATGATGAGGACGGGGTTGCTGAGGGTCCAAATTGGCCGGGGCAGGGCTGACATCCAAGCAAGAGCTGTCCTTCCTGGATGGGGTAGAGGTCCCTTCTCACAGATGAGGAAACCGAGGACCCAAGTCGGCAAAGTAATCAGTGACAAAGGAGGGAGTCCTACTGAGATGTGCTCTCCCCGCGGCTGACTTATCTCCTAGTCCTGCCCCTCCCTGGGTCTGGAGGAAGGGAGGAAGCAAGATTCAGAGGCAGGATGTAAATTCGTGATTGCCTATGAATATTCGGCACCTCTTTTGAGTTATTTGTGGCACTTCTGTCAGGCTGGAAAATGTATTCATGTAGCTGTTCTGTTGGCTTAGGTGAGAAACATTTGCTCTTCTTTGTCTCCTTTTTTTTTTAGTAGAAAAGTGTTTATTTATTTATTTTTTGCGGTACACGGGCCTCTCACTGTTGTGGCCTCTCCCGTTGCGGAGCAGACGCACAGGCTCAGTGGCCATGGCTCACGGGCCCAGCCACTCCAGGGCATGTGGGATCTTCCCGGACCGGGACATGAACCCGTGTCCCCTGCATCGGCAGGCGGACTCTCAACCACTGCGCCACCAGGGAAGCCCAAGTGTTTACTTTTTACATCTGCCATTTAATTTGGGTGCTGAACACCCTAAAAATGCCACGTCTCTTGAACCTCAAGAGACTGCTTCAAAACAGTAAAAGAGGGGCTTCCCTGGTGGCGCAGTGGTTGGGAGTCCACCTGCTGATACAGGGGACACAGGTTCGTGCCCCGGTCCAGGAAGATCCCACATGCTGCAGAGCGGCTGGGCCCATGAGCCATGGCCACTAAGCCTGCGCATCCGGAGCCTGTGCTCCGCAACGGGAGAGGCCACAATAGTGAGAGGCCCATGTACCGCAAAAAAAAAAAAACAGTAGAAGAGGGGGCAGTTGATACCTCCCCAATCCTATTTTCACCCCCTTCCCCCAAAATGAATTATTGTGGAAGGAGGGAGCGGGGCAGTAGGAGTTTATGAGAAATGTTTTCTGGCTTAATAAAGCCAACCCCAGAACCAGCAAGACCAGGCCTGGAAGGGGAGAGTCTCCGCAGGAAGAGAAGCTGCACCGCGTCTTCAGGTCTCTGCACTGTGTGCGAGTCTCTGCTCCAGTGGCCTCTCTCTGGTGCTGCTGCCCCATCGCGGGCACAGGGGCAGGGGCTACTCACCTTTGACACTTCCGGACGGTAGCAGCTGGTCCCTGCCCTCGATAATTCACGGCAGCCCGAGAATGGAACGCTACAAAGAGACTTCTCTGGAGGTCTTGGGTTGGAGGCAGTAAAAGAGAACCAAACACAGGGAGGCTCAGGAAGTGGATGATGTGGCTGTCAAGGTGCACTTTCTTCTGGAAGCCCCGGACTGACGCACCGGGACTTGGGGAGAAAGATGCAGCTGAGTCCTTCCACGCCGTCCTGTCTTAGCTCCCACCCCAGAGCAGACCTCTGCACAGAGGCGTCTGTACATAGATTCCCCACAAAGTCTAGACGTAGCTTCAACCCTTTTCTAAAATATGGGAGCCCCTTTCATACGTGAAAATGTTTCACAGACCACCCTCGACCCCCATAGCAGCGATCATTGTAAAATCCACTGGTTGACAGCAGTGACCAAAAGCTGCTATAAATTTGACAGCACTCTTCAGTTTCACTTGTTTTCTAACAGTGTCTGTATGCATTAAGGGGAAAGTAGCACACACATGTGGGTGACATCATTTTTTCAGCCTACGAATGATGCTTGGGGGAGTGTATGGATTGGTGGACCCCCGAGCACCAAGCCCACGTCTGGTCAGCCCTGGTAGGTGACTACCGACGAGGGGGCTGCAGCCTCCCTCCTACATGTGCAGAGCACGGCCCTCTTCCCCAGGTGACTGATTGGAGAAAGGCCCCTCCCAGCAGGTGAGGCCCACCCCCCACTCCTCTCCACCCCAGTCCATCACCATTAGCCTGACCTTGCCTTGGTGACGGGCCTGTTGCCTTAAGCAGGGAGCTGGGGCCGGCTTTGACAATGCCTAAACACCTGACAAATCTTTCCAACCTGCTTCCTGCCAGTGATGTAACACGTCGCTTTAAGGATGTGTGCAGATGGATTCACCATGAATGTTCTCTGAGCTCCACCACCGTTCGTTTTTGTAAACAGCTCAGCTTTGTAGGACGGTCTTTCTCGGCCTTTTGGTTCTTTGTCACCTCAGCTTTTATTTAGAGCTCGGCTCAAATGCTTTCTCCCCAAGAGCCTATCCCTCACCACCCTGACTAGAAAAGCCCCCAGCCTACTCTTACTTCCTTTTTATCCCATCACCCTATTTTTGTTTTCCTCACAGAGCTTGTCAATATCCGGCATTATTTGTTCATCTGTGTGCCTGTCTATCCCGACTAGAGTGGAAGCTCCCTAAAAGGAGGGTTATTCCCAGTGACGGCCCCTAGCAGACTATAAACATCCAATATAAATACAAATACGAATAAATGCGACACGCCTGAGATTACACAGCAAGTCAAATGTAAAGCTGAGATTTGTCCCCAGGTCTCCCAGATGCCCACCCCCCCACCATGTCCTTCCCAGCATGCTCGGTAAGTGGTACAGCCAAGATCTGAACCCAGGACTCCAAAGTCAACATGTTTACCACCAGGCTTTACTCTCTTCTCTCCAAAATCAACTAGAATATAAGTTCTAGAAATGTGCTGTCCAATATGGTAGCCACTAGCCATGTGTGGCCATTTCAAGTCAGTCAGTTAAAATTAAATTGAATTTAAAATTCAGTTCCTTATCACGCCACTTCAAGTGCTTCGCAGCCATGGCTAGCAGCTACCGTAGCTGACAGAGCAGATAGAGGACATCGCCATCACTGCTGAAGTTGTCCTGGACAGCATTGTTCTAAAAGAGCAGGACCTCATCTGCCTTGTTCACTATTTCCCCAGCACTTAGAACAGTGTTCAATTCATATTTTTTATTAGGTGAGTGAATAAATGAATGATGATACTTTTGTGGAGAATCCCTCCCCGCCCCCTGCTCTGCAGCTGATCCTTTCATCCCATAGGGAAGGATGAGGCCAGCAGCGTGGAGGTGACATGGCCCGATGGCAAGATGGCCAGCCGGAATGTGGCCAGCACGGAGATGAACTCAGTGCTGGAGATTCCCTACCCGCGGGATGAGGACAGACTTCGGGACCAGGCCCCCCTGGAGGTGAGCAAAGGCATCTGGGCCTCAGAGCCAGAAAAGCAAGCCCCACCCATGGGCTGAAGCTGGATTCCCAGGAATCTGCAGACTTTGTTTCTAGAATGATGGAAATCATCTTAGCAAAGGGCAGGCTTCATAGTGACCCCTCCATGCGTAGTTTGCACACCAGTGTCACACCCACATCTCTTCTGCTCCTCGCAGAAATCCTGGCGTATTGGAAGGGCAAGCATTTTTCACCCATTTTATAGAGAAGGAAAACCAAGACCAAGAAAGAGAACCCACCAAAACCGCACAGCCATTTGTGAGCAGAGTTAAGAGTTGGCCCCAGGTCTCCTGCTTCACTTCTGGTTCTTTCCAAAGCTTCTGACAAAGCTGTTGCTTCTGAGGGTGGGGCAGAGCCTCTGGGGGCTCCTCAGGGAAGAGCTCTGGACCACTCTCTGGAGAGGATCACGCCATTGTAGATAACAGGGGCCCACTTAAACTCACACAGAAGAGGGGGCTTACAGGAAGGGTTCTAGAGGAGCTCACAAAATGCAAGGGATGCTCAGGGTGAGAGCCATGGCAGCTCAGTGGCCCCAGGAGCTCAAAGACCTTTGCCATTAGTGCACTGGCTCTGGGGGGAGAATTATCCTTCCCCAGGAAGCCGCACCAGCACCCCATCATTTGTCTTTTCCAACAGTCAACATTTCTGTCTTGTGTAAAGTATTCTGTTTCGAGTCCCCAGCCACCCCACCTCCAGCCACCAGCCTGCTGTCTCTGAGACCTCCACATAGACACAGCAAAGCCTCCACAGCCCGGCGTGACCAGGCGCCAAAATCTGTCTCAGCCTCACTTAGTTCAGCTTTTAGCCGCGAAGCCTTTGAGTCCCTCCTCCTGCTGGGATGTCTACCTCTTGTCCAGCCAGCCCTACCCAGAGGTGGGGGACAGCCTGGCTTGCAGGCACCCACCCCTTGTGAGTGGGCAAGGTTCTCAGAGAAGGCAGTGCGGGGAGTGAGCAGACACCTCTAAAAGCTTCTCCACCCCTCTCTACACTTTGCCTTCCTGAGACCCAGCCTGTCTCAGGGTGATGCCACAGGAGGCACAGACTCTGTTAGGTGTCCCGGCGCAGGCGTGTGGACCCCATGCAAGGGGAGTGAGCAGGAGTTTGCACGGGTCTGTTCGTGGCCTCCCCGCCCAGTCTCCTATTCTCAGTGCAAGGGAAGGGGCCTGGCAGGAAGGGGATCTCCCAGGCGCAGAGCTAAGAGCAGCCCTCATGGTGGGGTCAGGGTGACAGCTGCTCTGCGGCTGTAACTAGGAGGGGACCTGAGATGGGATCTTCTCAACTCACTCGTGTCTCTGCTTCTGCCTACCTTGCAGTGCGGCCAAGGATTCTCCCAGCAGGAAAATGGCCATTGCATGGGTGAGTTGCCTGCCGGTACCAGGGGACAAGGCAGAGGCCAGACTCTCACTGGGGAATGTCAGCCTGGGCCCTGGCAAGGCTCAGGTTGCAGACAAGGGGCGGAAGGGTGAGGAGGCGAATGTGTTGTTTGTCCCTGAGGCTTCAGATGCCAAGACAACCGCCAGGTGACTCGGCAAGGTGGGAGCGGTGGTAGTGACCAGCAGGCTGAATCACTGCAGCTCTGGGAATTGGCAGTGCTTCCCTGCCATGCATACAGAGAGCATGAGCGGGGGACAGACGCACAGCCATCCGGACAGAGCTCACAGGGAGGCCTGGCTCCCAGGGGGCCGTGGGGGCTAGGGCGGGCGTGCGTCCCCCCTCCAGCAGAACAGCAAGCAAGGGGGCCGGTGAGCAAGGGTGGGCATGGCTGGGGGGCACTGGAGCAAACCAGAATGCAGCATGTGCTCACAGTACAGAAGGGAAATTACAGCCTTGTGCAGTGCTGGCGGGCACGTAACTACAGCATGGCCAGGCTCCGTGAGGCAGCTCTGTGAGGGTCCAGGGACCTTCTAAAAGTCCCCCGAGGGTCTGGAACGGGCAAGGGGCAGCCTAGAGGCTCAGCACCCAGAAGGTCTTCAACCCAATGTCTTCCATCCCAGGGACCAGCAACGAGGGGTCAGGCCAAGGATTCCACCTGCCCTTTAGATGCCCAGGCAGCTTTCTTCCCAAGTCCCCTCTGCAGATACTCATCAGCCCCAGGTGAATGCGTTTGCTACTGAGATGCAAGAGTAAACAAAAGGACGCAGTCCCTGCCCTCTTGGAGCTTAGAGCCAGTGGGAGGGGCACACAAGTAAACAGCGATGACCACACAGCCTGAGCGGGGCTGGGGTGGGGGGAGGGGAGGGGACTGTGGGAGCACAAAGGTGGGATCTTAAACCAGTCTAGGGAGGGTCCAAGAAGGTGTCCCAGAGAAAGTAAGGTGTGAGTTGAGACCTGAAGGGTGATGAGGGGTTCGCCCAGCAGAGGGGAGAAAGTGTTCCAGTGGAGGGCGCTGCATGGGCAAAGGACCACAAGTGAGAAGTGGAGGAGGATGGCTCGAAGGGGGGCTTGAGGAGGAAATTAGTCCCCTCTGCTCTTCATGTCCCCACAGACAGTGCATGTACACAGAAATTCCAGCTCCTTCCCCATGTGCTGGGCAGACCCCATGACACCCCCAGTGCAGCCGCCGCTTCCTTTCACCATCCAGCAGACATCTGTGTGCGTACTACATAGCACCCCGCTCGGGGAGCTGGGGGTGCAGGCCAAGCACCTGCCCTGGAGGGGCGTCCGCTCTAGTCTGGGAGACAGGCCACAAACATGTTACCTGAACACCGGAAGAGATGAGTTAAGAAACCTTCAAGCAAGGTGCTCTCTGAAGACTCTTCTAGATGGCGTGGACAGGGAGAGGACCTTTGAGCTGAGACCTGAAGGATGAGAAGGGTCCAGGCACAGAAAGACTGGAGGGAGGAGCTTTCCTGGCAGAGGGAAAGGTGGGAGCAAAGACCAGGATACAGGTAAAAGGCTTGGCGTGTCAAAGGGACAGGAAGAAGGCCAGTGTGCCAGGAGAGGATGGACGAGCCAAATGCCAAGTTAAGGAGGCTCTTGAGGCCCTAGAAAGGTGTCTGGACTTTGCTCTCAGGGCCCTTTGCAGTTAAGCAGGAGAGTATAGGCCAAACCAGCAGACATGGGGCACATAATCAACTGAGCAAGGAACCGTCTGGGAGCCATCTTTGTTAAGGGCAACATAAGCCGCTCATGACACTGGAGGATACAGAAAAGACAGGACTCTCTTGATTCTTCCGAAGGAGTGAGGGAGGCTGGATGGGGTAAAAAGCATGTGGTTCACATTTTCAAATGATCACCTGGTTGCTGAATTGCAGATAGAATTGGAGGGAGGGAGGAAGCCAAGAGGCCGGGAGGGAGGCAGCTGCAGAAATCCAGGCAAGAGCTGCTGGTGGTTGGGGACAGGCTGGTGGCAGAGGAGTGAGAAGGAGGTGGCCAAATGGGAGAGGTGCTGTGGGGGCAGAACTGACAGGATCTGTTGTTAAATCGCCGGCAGAGGTCAGGCAACCAGAGGAATCGGGGATCACGCTGATGTCTGCTTGAGCAGCCAAGTGACTGACAGTGGCGTTGATTGAGTTGGGGAAGATGGGAACGGGGGCAGAAGACGCTTGAGGGCCAGGGGGGATCTAGAGTTCCATTTGGACCCAGTAAGTTTGAGATGCATGGTAGACAGATTTACAAGTCTGGAGCCCCAGGGAGAGGTCGTGGCTGGAGCTGGAAGTTCTGGAATCATCCATATATGAAGGGACCACCTAGAGAAAGTGTGGTAGATAGAAGAGAAGACCCCGGACCAAGCCTGAATGCCCCCCACGTGTAGAGGTAAGTACAGGAGGAGCCAGCCTAGGGGACTGAAGCGAGGAACTTGAGGCCCAGAGAGAAGAAAGGACATGCCCAAGGTCACGGTGGGGGAGGGGTGGGTAGCAGAGCCTGAGCAAGGATCCACTGCCCACAGCCCCCAGTGAGTGGCTCCCCTTGCCTTTCAGACACCAACGAATGCATCCAGTTCCCATTCGTGTGCCCTCGAGACAAGCCCGTGTGTGTTAACACGTACGGAAGCTACAGGTGCCGGACCAACAAGAGATGCAGTCGGGGCTACGAGCCCAACGAGGACGGCACAGCCTGTGTGGGTGAGTGGAGCCCCTGCCATAGTCCAGTAGCAAAGGGAACTTGCCTTCCACTGGGGAGCTCTGGGAGGCCCCAGATCCAGGTCCCCAGCCCCTGCCTTCCCCTGGCTGGAGGGAGTCTCCCTAGACCCTCGTGGGGTCTCCAAGGAAGACCATAACAGAGGCTTGGAGAAGCCCTACCACTACTGCCATCATCTGAAGGGCCCCTGGGGCGCTGTGTCCTGGCCAGAGGCTATTGCTCTTCTTGTTTCTCCCCTTCTCACATTTCCTAAAACTAATGCTCCTACCTTAAGCTCAGCCCACCTTTTCCTACCTGGGATATAGACTAACCCCTACTACTCACCTTTGTCTGAATTTCTGAACTGCTGTTTGTCTTCTTCCTCCCAAACGCTTCCCCGCACCCACACCCCACCCCCACCCCCTTTCTCCTTTTCCCATTTTCTATCTCTCTGCCCCATGCTTTTTGCAGCTCAAGTGGCCTTTTTAGGTGGGTATCCTTCTGCCGCCTTTAGAATCTCTGAGCCTCTCTCTCGGGCCTCATCTCTTTCTCTAGGCCTTGGACTTTGCCTTCAGTTATATGCACTTTAAATTCCATCAATAAAGGAAAAAACAAAAACAAAACTAACAACCTTTGTGGTAAACTAAATCTCTCCCACTGCCTGTCTCTCTCTCCATGCCCAGTAGATTCCGCTGCGTGCTCCCTCTGAATGGACCGCGGGGGTGGCCATCTGTGAAAAGGGAAGTTTGGGAGATATTTGTGTCACCTTAGTTGTTTGTGAAGCTTTCTTTGCATGCTTTCTGAGAACATGTTTTTTACCCCATCCAGCCTCCCTCACTCCTTCAGAAGAATCAAGATAGTCCTGTCTTTTCTGTATCCTCCAGTGTCATGAGCGGCTTATTTTGCCCTTAACAAAGATGGCTCCCAGACGGTTCCTTGCTCAGTTGATTATGTGCCGCATGTCTGCTGGTTTGGCCTATGCTGCTTCTGCTCTGTGGGCCCTGACTGCCCGTGGTAGAGAAAGCCATATTGGGGTTGGTGGTCATAATGGGAGAGGGAAAGGGTGGCCCTTTGGGACTCTTGATAAAAATGTTAAAATTTGAACTTGCGAAGTCTTCCAGCCTCTTTCTGGAGAAATCATGCCAATAAAGTCTCTGCTGGGTGTTAGTGTCTAGCTAGTGAAAAAAAAAATGTGTCTGAGGCAAGTAGAGCTGGTTGGAATGCTGAATTAGCAGCAGCCCTTCCATCACATGGCCCTTGGAAAGCAACTCATGAGATAGAGAGAGCGTCTGCCCCAGGCATAAGCAGTGGTTGGGTTTGTGCATCAGTGTTCACGTGTCAGGGACTGGGGTTTGGACCAGGTAAGGGATGTGGGATGAGCAAGGGACAGACATGGAGTGCTCTGAAGAAGTCACTTCTCCACTCTGGGCCTCAGTTTCCCTCATCTAAATGACAAGAGAGTTGAGCCTAAGGGCCCTTTCCTTTCTAAGACCCCCTTAATATGTGGCTGGACATAGGCGTGGCTAGTGTCAGGTTACCCTGCTTTCTAGAAAGAACCTTGCAATTTGGTCTCCCCTGAAATATTCTTGGAAACGTGGAAGCTCCTGGAAGCTTCACCTGTGGGAATGATGTAACACCTTAGAATACTTTCATGACAAGCTTCAGTAGTGAAGGTGTGTTATAAATCACAGATCTACTCTTTATGGGGAGAAAAGGCACCCCAAGATATAATAAAATCACACTTAAGAATGCACCAAGCCTTTAAAAAATATATTTAACAAAAAAACTACCGTTTTCTGATATAATAATAATATGCCCATAAATCACAAACTATTAATTCCTCATAGCTAGTGCTGTTTTTACACTCGGAATAGGAGCTTAAATGAAAAGTTTTAAAATAACAACAGCTACAGTTTCACAGAAAACTTTTCTTTTTTCCACTTAAAAATCGCTCCACTTCTGGGAAGCCCACTCCTGTGTGTTGACATGGAATTAAAGATCTGAAAGGGCCCCAGAGATGAGGCTCCAGAGAGATGAAGTGATCTGCCCAAGGTCACGAGCCAGCTGGTCCCCGAGCCGAAGCTGGAGCCCTCTGCCACCACCGCATCTTGTCAGGGGGGTAACAGACAGCGCTGTCCCCATTCACACTATTCCCTCGTCATTCTGGAAGATGCTGCCTTTTTAGAAAAGAACAAGTGGATCTAAGATAGTGAGATAAGTAAAACCCAAAGCCCACAGAGGTGGTGGTTCCAAATGCAATGGCAAATAACAAGATAACAGTGTCCACTGATTGCTGCACACACAACACGAGAATTAAGGGCTAAGACAGCTAGTGTGACAGCCTGACAAGGACATCAGGAGATCCGAGGTGACAGCAAACTTCAGAAGATGCCTTATAAGCAATAACCGTGAATTCCTGCACACTGAGTTTCTTATAACTGGGTATATTTGTGTGGTTTTACCCTTCTTGGTGGGTGGGGCCAGATGAGTTAAAAGAGGAGTTCAGAATCCCTCCAGCTGCTAAGAGCACAACTGCAGTATCCTGACTCCAGGGTAAGAAGGCTTTCCGTTAGATTCATTCTTTCATTCATTCAGTCTTTCAACAAATATTGGTTGAGCACCTATTATGTGCCAGGTACTGAGCTAGGCTCTGGGCATGCAATGGTAAGTGAAGGTGACATGGTTGCTGTCCCCATATTGCCGTCCTCCAGCCAGATGGAAGAGCCCAGGGCACGGGATGGGAATGGGACTCAGAGAGGCTTTCTAAAAAGTCGAGCTAAATTCTTGGATTGCTGTACCAGAAAGCTAGCTCTCTGCATTCGTTCATATATTTATTCAACAAGCATTTATTGAGAACCGCCCTCCCGTGTGACAAGCACTGGGTCCCTCCCATGAGGACTGTGACAATGAGGGCGTCAAGTTCCCTGACCCAAAGATGCTTGTGTTGGAAGAAATACGAGGCTGAAGATACAGAGGACAGGCAGGTACTGAACCAACTCAGCATCACCTGCCCCCAAATAACAGACCTCCCCAGTGGGCCAGGAGCCCAGGCTTTCCAAGCCCAATGCCTCAGTCCAGTGTGTTTACTGGTCTGTGCTGAACCAGCCACGGATGGGTGGGCACAGAGCCGCACCCAAGCTAGCCAGGCTCAACGTCACTTTTTCTTCTAATTTGTCTTGCCCCGAGGCCCCTGGGCGCCCAAAGCCTTGCCTTTCCCTTCTGAGCACAGACAATTCAGTCTTTTCTTTGTCTGCTAGCCCCACTCAGGCTCCTGAAATCTTTGTTGGCTTCTGCTGGACCTGAGTTTGTAACAGAAATAGCAAATGCCTTCAGGGGCTGACAAGTAATAGAATGGGCTAGAAGGGATTATGCAAATGGAGAGCTGGAGCCGCTGAAGGGGGAGCCTTTACTCCAGCAGAGCAGAAAGATGGGCCACCATGGCCAGAACTTCCCATTTTTCAAGAAAAGCCACGTAATAATAATACCATTTTTACTCTGCCCAAGAATGCTCCTCTTCCCAGGAATGTACCCCTTAAAATGACGATAATAGCTTCCATTCAGTGAGCTCAGCATGTCTGGGTCAGCTCTAAACTAGATAGGAATCAACTTGTTGAATCCTCACAACAATCCCCGGAGGAAAGTGCTGTAATCATCCCAGTTTTACCGAGACGCATGCTGCTGGAAGGGGACGGAGGAAGGACTCTGTCAGGGCAGTCTGTCCCCAGCCTGTGCTCTCCCTTCTCCATTCGGGCTGGCTGGCTGGTTACACAAAAGCACCGTCTCTCACGCTGCCCAGGGTCAAGGGGTGGGTTGGGTAGAAGAAATGGGGTCCCTGGAGGCCCAGGATCTGAGACAGTCTCCCCACAGTGACATTCAAGCTGCGAGAAGAAATGGCAGTACAGAATTGAGAATCACCCACGTGACCTCTTCAGGCGTCTACTCAGCTGCCAGCCCTGTTCTGGGGAGGTGCCATTCTGAGGGCCAGGAGTTTGATTTTGTGTCACTCTGGCTGCTATGGCCCCCTCCCAGGGTCTGGGCATCGCACCCTGACCGGCGCCTGCCACTGGACTGCAGCTCAAGCAGGGGTTCCGCTCCCGCCTCTGAACAGGACCCTTGGTCATCATTCCACAGTCACATGGAGACAGGAGGACGAACGCTTCTTTTTCTCAGGGAGCCAGCTGGGTTTTTCCAGCAGATTCCAGAATGATACCCCTCGTCAGACTCTCAGCCCAGGAGGCAAGCCTAGTCCCTCCCCTTCTCTCCCTCCCCGGGGTCAGCCATCATCTCTCTCCTCTGGTGTGGACCAGACCCCAGCCACATCCTGTCAGGGGCTGATGTTGCATCTCCTTAACAACAGGCACATCCTAGGAGGAGGAGGAAGGAGGGCGAGAGAACACAGGCTGGTTAACTCCACAGATAATGCCAACCCTCTCCTTCAGCGCTTGTTGTCTGAAGTGGCCGAAGGGTAGGCCATCAGAGAACAGTGAGAAGCAAGAAGAAAAAACCCTCCTGGGGGAAGGGAGCTAACATTTACAGAATGCCTGCCGTGTGCCAAAACCGTACATCTCCATTAATCCCCAAACCCATCCTATGGGATAAATGCTATTATTCTACTTTATGACCAGAGAAACTGAGGCTTAGAAACAATAAGTTACCCAAGGTCACACGGCTAGTTAAGTAACTGACACCTGGGCAGATTACTTAACCAGGTATCACTCGGCATACGCTGGACACCAACTATGTGCCAGGCATGGTTCTAGTGGCTTGGAATGTACATCTGTGAACATCACCGGCAAAGATTCCTGAAAGCCCTGGTGACATACGGCAGGCATTAAACAACATAATAAGTAAAGTATATAGTATGTTACAAGTTAGGTGGGAAGGAGGAAGCAGCCTTAAGGCAAATCAGGAGCGCTGAGATAGGCAGAATGCCATCCTAAATAGGGTGGCTCAGGGTAGGCCTTGCTGAGAAAGAGGTATTTGAGGTAGGTGAGCTGTTTTGAGCCTCAGTTTTCTTATCTGTAAAATGGGGATAATACCTACCACATAAAGTTTTTACATTAAACAAGATGATATAAAATACTTGACATAGGGCCGGCCTGGCACCTAGTAAGCCCTCAATAAATCAGAAATGTTATCAATATTACTAAGTAGCAAAGTTCAGGATGGAGCCTAGATCTATTCAGTACCAAATCTCATGTGGCTCCCAGCACAGCCTGCCATGGCCCAGGTCAGCGGGGGCCCGCAGTGTGGGAGGTTTGGAGGACGTTGGCCGCCCACAGGGAGCTGAAGCAATCTCGGGACCGAAAATGGCCATGAGGGAGCAGACCAAACCTTCCCGGGGCCTGGGCTGTGCTGAAGCGTTCAACTTCGTTCTCACACGGTGCCATTTCCCAAGAAAATACTCATAAAACGCGGTAAACCCAGCAGGGAGGGCATGGCACTGACTGAGCTACACGGAGCCGGAGTCACCAGGAGCTAGTGAACCGGCCCAGGGATTCGACCCCGACCAGCACAGAATCCCAGATCATTAAACACAGAGGCACCTGAGACGTCATCTAGTTCTGCGCCATCCTTCTCAGATGTAGAAACGGAGGCCCAGAAATGAGCAGCGACTTTCCTGAGGGCCACAGCCTAATTGGGAATCTGACTCCTGCCTGGGACTCCTTGCCTCACTCTGCCTCCTTCTCCAGAAAACTCAAAGTATTTCAGAAGCACAGCTGCATCAAGCATTTTAGAAATATGAGGGCCGGTGCTTGTCCTTTCTATCCTGCTGACACAGAATCAAAGTCAGGGGAAGTGCCCACCAAGTGAATCCAGGCACCGTGCTTGGACCGTGGAACACAGCCAGGACGAGAGAGCCAGGGGGAGGTACCAGGTGCCGAGAGGGTCCCGATCAGCTGAGAGAGGGGAGGCTGCAGACGGGGTCAGGAGCACAGGGGATGAGGCTGGGGACAGAAGGAGAATCTGTGTCACCCCTTCCCAGGAAGTCCTGCCCGGAATCTCATGACCTCAGCATGCCTGCCCACCTGCCTTCCAGAAGGGGCCCAGAATAATTCCCGTAAAGGTAACTCATTGTCCTTCTTCAAGGCCAGACCCAGAGAAGTCACGAAGGATTTATCCCCCAGAATCATTTAACACCCCCTGCAAAAAGATCTAAGGGCTGACTCTCCTCGCCCAGCCCAGCCCTGCGTGTGGAGCTCCGGGGGAGGGACAAAAGCACAGTCACGTTCCCAGACTGCTGGTGGGGACAAGCAGAGGGACACGCTTAGGCCGAAGGGAGGAAAGCAAATCCCACATATACCTTCTCTGCACTTTCCAGTCCCCAAGCTCAAGATGTATAGGCCTTGAAGGCAGACACAGAGAGGACAGAGGGAGAAGGAAGCCGGGAGCTCGCAAAGCTTCACCCAGGGCAGAAGGTGTCTCGTGTGTCAAAGACCACATTCTTTCTTACAGAGCTGATCCCCAAACCCTGCAGCCCTCCCTCCCTCCTTCTTTCCTTCCATCTCTCCTTAAAATTCTCTCTTCACCCTGAGACTATGGGATCAGATGGACTCAGGCTTGAATCCCAGGCACCCCACCAACGCACTCCGCAGTGGCCTTAAACAAGCGGCTTCACCTCTCCGAGACTCGTTTCTTCATCCACTGCAAATGGAGGCATAACCTCATAGAGCTTTTGTGAGGCTTCATCGAGATAGAGCGTATAAGGTGCTCAGTACACTGCCCAGATCGTTAAAATGCAGATATTATTATGAAATCTGTTCCAGGCCCTTTAACCTCCTGCTTTCGCTTCTAGCAGTGCCTGATTTTACAACAATCCATAAGTCATTAACTGGGGCGATGTTAGACCTATAAGAATCTTTCCCAACGAGACACAGCCATCACTCACAGTTATAAATGTGGAGTTCATTTGGGGACCGGCCTACACAGCATCTTCCCTTTGAAGAGCTCCAGTCCTGTATTTAGACCTGCACTGGGGAGCACAGGGCCAACCAGTATCCCTCCATTCACCTGCTTCTCCACGGTCTGCGAACATCCGTCTCAAGCCAGGCAGCCCTCTCCCTCACCTCTGATCCATCAGTCATCTCCCTATACACATCTTCTCTGTATCCATCCACTTATCCGTCCGTCCATCCACCTATCCATCCACCCATGGTACTTCACCCTCTAGGACCCCAGGGCCAGACTTTCTGGGCCAAGCACTCAGCCCCACAAGGATTTACCACCTCAAAGTAATGGTGCCCAGGCAGGGGCTGAGTAGGGTCAGGATGTACACTTCCTCCCCTTCCCTCCCCTCCCAGGTGGAGATCATGAGCAGGGCCACAAGATCACGGCCGGGGCAACATTATCAAAGCTGCCTAGTGCAGGGGATGGCCTGGGGTCACCATTTAATTCAGTTACTCGGTGACCACTTACCTGTCTGTGTCTGCGTCTGCCTAAGCTGCTTCTCAGTGGCACGTTGCCCCAGGGGCCTGAGGACCTCATGTCTGTATGTTCTTGTCTCTTCCTGCCAGCCTGTGATGGGCTGCACTTCTCGTTCACCTGCCAAGGGTGAGGCACTGCACCAGGCACTTGGGGTGGGGGAGGGAGGTGGTAGAAATAAGTAAGACAAGATCCCCGCCGCCCCCCGCCAAGAGTTCAAGGGGAACTGGGACAGGAGGAAGGCCATCCCCACCACAAGGCCTTGTAAGCGGTGTATAACATTTCCCCTTCCAGGGCCTTGCTCAGCACAGCTCTCAGGTGGTAGCTGGTCCGCAATCACTTTTCCATTACAGAAATCGATAACTTGAATTACTCCAAAATAACCAGCCCCTTCGTGCCCCTGCAAATCTAATTTTTCTGTGTCTGCATTTGCCCACATGCTTCTCTCTGAGCCTGAAATCTGTCTTCATGAGTCAATCCAGGCAGAACGGAACCTTTTGTCTAACTGTGACACACAGGAACAGAATAAGAGATGGATTTGGGATCGGAGACTTAGGTTCAAGCTTTCGCTCCGACACTAACTAGCTGTGGGCGCTCGTGAAGCCACTTAACCGTCTAATTTCCTCATCTATAAAGTGAGAATTCAAATATAACCACCCACAAGAGCGTTAAAGAGCAAAATGGGATAATACTGTACAGGAGCTCCTCGCATATATTAGGGGATCAGTGAACCCTTGGATTTTGCTTGTTCTATGCAAGAATCTGGAGCCTGGCTATAAATCTACATCGTGAGGCCACAGTATAATGAGATCCTAGTGTAACTCCAGCAATAACAATACCTTACATTGGAGAAACAGATTATCATTTACAAAGATGCCTTCTCACAACGCTCCCATTCTGCAAATGACAAGCTAGACTCAGTGTGGTTAAGCGGTTGACCAGGGGTCTGCGGACCGGTGCAGCTTTCTGACCCCCTCCATACCCTTCCACCTCCTCCATCATCCCTGTCAAAACCACGAGTCCCTGTGCAGCTCTGGGACGCGAAGTTCTGCGGTCCAGCAGATGCTGAAGTGACAGGCCCTTTAAATAGCCTCTTAGAGGAAGAACTGTGCGTACAGCACAATCTGCTCTCAGTGCCGCCGGGAGAATAAATCCTCCCAAAGTCGCCTGAGCAGGGTTCTGTGGAAACCTCGGAAGGCTGGACTTTGAAAGGAGGGAAAGAACACCTATTTCATGCCAGGCACATTCGTGGCCAGCTTCTCACCGGCTCCTCAAAACCAGTTGTTCTTAACCTTTTGGGGGGGTCACATACCCCTTTGAGAATCTGCTGAAAGCTGTGGATTCTCTTCCCCAGTTGAAGGTACATCGTTCTGCATACAAGGGCAAGGGGTCAAGATTAAGAGCTCCTGGCATAAACCTGGGCTGTTCTAAGATTTCCTTAGGTACCAGGGACCTTCTTTTTTAAGTGCCCCACCCCTCATCATATCAAACATTTCCATACACATCCACAACTCGCACTAAATCACACACACACACACACACACACACACACACACACACACCTCGAGTTAAATTGCAGTTGACTGTTTGACAATGTTACATTTTGTAGATATGTAATAAAACATTAATTTCAGTTTTGTGCTTTTCCTATTTTGAAGCCAATGAACTTTCTTGGTAAATTTCATTGAAATGTATCATACTTGTAGAAAATATGCAAATCTTAAGTGTACAGCTCCATGAATGCTCTGAACGTGAGCACACCTATGTAACTGCTGGAGAAACAGCTCATCAGGAGTCCCCAGAAGCCCCCAGGCCCCCTTCCACTCGCTGCCCCCCACCCCAGGGCAGCCGCTATCCTGACTGCTAACACCATAGATTAGTTTTGCCTGTATTAGAACGTGTTATACGTGCAATCATAGAGTTCATACTCATTTTGTGTCTGGCTGAATTCATGGAACCGATCGACTTTTCCATTCAGGTCTCAGATATCTTCAGAGGCCTGTGAAAAGCTCATAGGCTCTAGGTACCGTCGAAACCAGGGGTTCTCAACCTTGCCTTCGCTCTAGAATCTCTAGGGGAAATTTTAAAACTCCTGATGCCCAGGCTGCACCCCAGAACAATGAAATCAGAATCCCTGGGGACAGGACCAGGCATCAGTGGTTTTTCTTGCTCCCCAGGTAACTTTGATTACGACCAAGGATGAGAAGCACTTGTCTAGGCAATTCTGTAAAGTACTAGTATCCCAATTTTACAGCTGGGGAAACTAAAGCTCCAGGTCTTTCCACCATATGCAACTGTCATGAAGCCGGAGCTCCAATTTAGGTCTGACTTGGGGCGCTCTTTGCATTGCCTTCACCCATGGTAAAGCCAAAACCAGGTGTGGGTGCCTCCTGCCAGACACCTCGTCACTGTAAGTCCTTCCAGAGCTATGGAGAAGGGAGGTCATGTTTCCCAGGCTGCAAGACCCCCAGGAGAAAGGCAGCACCCCGGTGGCTGGCCATAGGGAGAAAGAGTCACCACAGACTGGACTCCATCTTTGCCCCACGCCACTCTGGAAGTCCCAGAAAAGTCCTTGCAGGTGGGAGCAGCTGCTTGTTTGGGGGTCGCGGAGAAGTTTCCCAGCCGCTGAGATGCTCTGGCCCGATCTGCTTTGATTTGGGGGTGCAGTGCAAGATGCCACCACTCGGTGGCACCATGAGCTTCTGTAAACCCTTTGGTTTTCACACACACCCCTGCCTTTGGCCAAAGGAAGCCAGAAAGCGGAGTCAGGGGACAGTGATGGTGGAGCAGCAGCCCAGAGCTGCCTGAGGGTTCCTCTGCTCCTGGGGCCTGATGGGGCCTGTCTCTGGCTGGCAAGGAGGTTGCTGGGATATGGCTGCCACTTCCCCCATAGCTGAGCCAGCAGAGGAAAGCCAGGCAGAGAAGCCACGCCTCAGCCGGCTTCTCCCCTCACTGCCTTTCACCAAGCTGCCCCTGTGGGCCCCGCACGCCCATGAGGAGCCCAACCACCCACACTCCCGTGATGCCCTGGGCTTGAAGGTACCAGACCTCCCTTGGAGCCGAGGCACACCTCCAAGTCCTTCCGTGGGTTATCTGCCAAATCCTCACCCTAGGATGGCTGAGAGGGTCTCTGAAGCTGGTATAGTCTTCCCCACAGCTTGGAGTCAGACTGTCTGGATTCAAAGCCAAGCTCTGCCACTTTCTAGTTGTATAGTTTTGGGCAAGTTACTTAACTTCTGTGAGCCTCAGTCTTTTCATCTGTAAAGTGGGAATAATAGTCCACACCACAGAGGGTCGTTGTGAGGATTGAATGATGAATTATGTAGAGTCTTAGCCTAGTGCCTGGCACATAGTCAGTGCTAAATAAATGTTAGCTACTATTGTTTGTTTATTATTACTACTAATAATAATGTTGCAAACAGGACAGACAAAATGAACCTACCTGCATGTTAAAGAACAGCCTCCATTGTGACAACCCACCCACACCCCAGATTTCAGCAGAGTCAGCAAGTCCAGCTGCCCCTTAGAAGCAGAAAGTACAAACAGGGAAGAAACGCAGGGTCCTGTTCAGAGAGGGGCCACCCCCCAGACCCCCACCCAGAGGTGGAGCCATTGTTCCCATGGTCTGGTAGGATCCTCTCTTGTCCCACAGACCTGAGTGTGTTACCCCGGCCATCCTACAGCCTCGGGCAACCTCCATTAGGGTGTCATCCCCAAAGTGTCAGAGTGAGCACTGGGTCAGGAGACAACCTTGGTTCTAAACCTGGCACTATCATCAACCAGCTGTGTGACCTAGGTCAAGTAACTCAACCTCTCTGGGCCTCCATTCTGCCTCACTTAGATGATCTTTAAATGTCCTCCCACATCTGTGCCACATGGTTTTAGCAAAGTATCTGGCACACAGTAGGTGCTCATTAAATGTTATTTATTTTTATAAAAGCCAAGACACAGGGCTTCCCTGGTGGCGCAGTGGTTGAGAGTCCGCCTGCCGATGCAGGGACACAGGTTCGTGCCCCGGTCCGGGAGGATCCCACGTGCCGCGGAGAGGCTGGGCCCGTGAGCCGTGGCCGCTGAGCCTGCACGTCCGGAGCCTGGGCTAAGACACAACTCTACTAGGTTCCAACACCCACATACTTTTCTTTAGAACCGAGTGACCTGTGTGATCCAACCCCGAACAGATATGAGCTCAAGAAATGGGTATTTATCTAATTAATCCATGACTTGATTTTTTTTTTTTTTGGCGGTACACGGGCCTCTCACCATCGTGGCCTCTCCCATTGCGGAGCACAGGCTCCGGACGCGCAGGCTCAGCGGCCATGGTTCACGGGCCCAGCCGCTCCGCGGCATGTGGGATCCTCCCTGACCAGGGCACGAACCCGTGTCCCCTGCATGGGCAGGCGGACTCTCAACCACTGCACCACCAGGGAAGCCCCGTGACTTGATTTTGACCTGGCTTTCAGTCTAACCTGTTCCCCCCACGTAAGGATCCCAGGGCCTCATAAAGCCTCCAGATTAGGGATGCAGAGTGTCTGCCTCCCACTAGACTGCAAGCTCCAAGAAGACAGGGACCGTCCTGCCCGTGTCAGGGCACCGCCTCTTCAGGAGCACACTCAGCCCTGCCTCCTCGCCATGGTCCTGGGGCACAGATCTGGCCTCCCACCACCGTGGGGGAGAGAAGCAGCACAGAGCCTCAAGCTAGGCAAGGCCTTTTATTGGAAAAAGAAATAATAAAGCAAAAGGCCACCACATCGCCTACGCCCAGCCCTCCCACAGGAGACGCACAGGTCAGCCCCAGCCATACGGTGGGCCAGGGTGGGTATAGGGGTAGGGGCTGTGCTGGAGCCCAGTGGGCTGCAAGCTCACCCGGGGCATCCTTGGACCGGCACCCACTTAGGTTCAGGGGCTGGGCTGCCCTCTCCAGCTCTCTGGAACTTTCCTACACGCTGCTCCTGCATCCAAAAGAAAACCAGACCCCTCTTTAGTTCCAGAGAGCTACCTGGCTAGCTGGTCTTTCATATCCACTCTAGCACCTCCTGCCAGCTGAGGCAGGCAGTCTCCTTCTGTCCATCTTCAGGCACCAGGATGGGGCTGCTGGGTGTCGGCAGCCAGGGCCTCATTGGCTGGACACCCCTCTTTCCTTTCAAGAAAGGAATTTGCCTTTTCCCCTGCGGGTTAGCAGCTCCTTTGACCTTCCAAAGAAGCCTCACTTACACAGCCTTAGGGAGCCCCAGAGCCTGGGCGGGCTGAATATGCAGTGTCCATGGCCCCGTTGCCTTGTCATGAGGGACTGAGAGGGGGGCACGGAAGGCCCTGGAAGGTTGGCTCTGTTCTTCTAGAACCCCAACTTCTTTTTTGTCAGAATGTACACAGTACAGTCAGAAGGTGGGGAGAACCTTGCAGGTAGGGGAGAGGCCAGGAAGAAGAGCCACCTGGCAGCCCAGGCAAGGGGCAAGGGACATTAGGACATTTATTTACAGGGGGACAGGCTGGACCCACACAGAGAAGCAGCCAGACCGTGGTGCACGAAGATAAGACAGGATGCAGAGGGGGTCATTGGCCCAGCAGCCAAGGGGAACGTACAAGTGCACTCACATACATGCACACACGCATGTGTACACACACTCACACAAGTGCACTCACCATGCACTCATGCACACACCTGCCCTCACACACAGTGCACACAGGTGCATCATGCATAGTGCACTCACATATGTGCACTTACACATGTGCCTGCGTGCACACACACTCATTCTCACACACGTGCAGGTTCTAATCTCAGGAAGTTGGCTCCAGTTCTGGCGGTTAAACCCCCCAAGGCTACATCTCTCCATGAGGCATTTCTCTAGACCCCCATATAACCTCCCAGAGCCCCAGGCCATGTGCCCCACCACCTGCACCTGGTGGCCTGCGAAGTCGCAGGACTTGGACGCTTCTTGGCAAGGCTAAGATGACCTCCAGGCTCTGGGTGGAGGACAGGGACACCATGAGTCTAGAAGAGGTCAGGAGGGGGCTGAAGAGCTCCCCACTGCAGCGCCCATAGGCTGACCACTCCTGTCTCCCCAGACCTTGAATTCGGTGGAGGCAGGGTCACAGACAGGCAGAGGCCCCGTGGTGGCATCAGAAAGAGCGGACACTGGGAGACGGCCGTGGGGAGCAGGGCCCTGATGGAGGGAGTCCTGGTGGATGCGGGATTTGGGGTGAGGAATCGTGCAGGATGGGAATTCTCTACGCGACAGACCTGGATCCTCTTCTGGGGTGTTGGGAGGGGAGCTGCAGAAGAGAGGGGCTGTCCAAATTGTGTTGTCCTCACCCCAGCCTCCCCCTGGAAAACCTGCCTCTGTGTGACCCAGACCAGCCCCGTAGGGTAAGAGCCAGGTCAGGAAGTGGACCGTCCTGCCAGGGGGCGAGGGGCAGGGGGCGCCGTTGATGGCCCGCAGGCAACACTGGGCGGGTCACCCTCCCTCCTGCCCTGGGCAGCAGGGTGGGCCCAGAGAACGACTCAGAAGCGGGTGCTCTGGTAGCGTAGCCGCCGCAGGTCTGCAGGGCCCTCAGTCCAGTCGTACACCTCCCTGCAGGGACTCTCGGCCAGTCACCGGCCACCCGCCCCGCCGCTGCTGCTGCCGCTGCCACTGCTACTGCCACTGCTGGAGCTGCCACTGCTGCACCGGTCCTCGTAGATGGAGATCTCGATCTGGGGCGGCGTTAAGGAGGGATGCAAGCGGACAGGAACTGGCTGATAGAGGCCAGCAGGGAAGCGGGAGGCAGAGCTGGTGCTGGTTCCCAGACAGGAAGGACTCAGAGGCCCGGGGAGCCAGACCCGAGCCCCTCCTCGCACCTGCGCTCACTCAGCTCAGATGCTCCTGCCCACAGCCAAGACCAGGAGCTTGCATTCTAGTGCGTCTAATCGCCGTGTCCCAGGCTGGGGATGTGCCCAAGAGGGGGTGGTACTGCACAGGAAGTGTGAGGACTTGGGTGTCCTGAGTTCAGATCTCAGCTCACCCATCTCATCTGTAAAATGGGGATAATAATAGAATCTTGGGGTTACTGCAAGGATTAAATGAAATAAAACATGTAATGCACAATGCCTGGCACATAGTAAAGTCGCAAAGACGAGAAGAGGCTGTCCCTGGGCTTTGTAAGCATGAGATTCTGGGATTTGCATTTTCTTTACTCTTTTCCTGTCAGTTTTCCAGTAAAAGTTATTTTTAAACAATTCTACCCTCTGCTGCTGACTGGGGGGCAGGATGTATGTACACCTTGACCAGGTGGAGTGAGCAGACCTATAACCCTCTGGAACGCCAGCCTCCCACCGAGACCTCACTTTTCTCATCTGTGAAAGGGCAACAACAGGACCTGCTCATTGAACGGGCTTCAATGAGGGTTACATGCGAGAGCATTGACGAGTGGGCCTGAGCTCAGATCCTGGCTCTGGTGGCCACCAGCTGGGCGGCCCTGAGCCAGGGTCAGCTACAAAGGCAATAAGAAGAGTTAGCCACTTTATAGGGGTCTTATGAGAAGTACATGGACTCATATTTTCACAGCACTTACTATGATATCTGGCATATATTAAGCACTGATTAAATGCAGCTCAATAAAAGCGAAGCCTAAAATGCATAAACAGCACTAACTTGGGGTGGAGGCAGGGGCCAATGACCAGGGGTGTGGGGAACCCTGGGAACTCCCTGAACAGAGGCCCCGAAGGTGGTCCCATCTCCCAGCAGCCTCACCAGGGGCCCACTGGCCGGCAGCTCTGTGCCCTCGCACGGAACAGCCGGAAAGGATACAACCCTCATCCCACGCTCCACGGGGTCTGTGAGCAGGAGACCTCGGGGGGCAAAGACCTTCTCGTTTTGCTCCTGGATGTATCGGGAGATCTTCTTGAGGACCTGCAAGGACAGGGACCGGTTGAGGATGAGGGTGGAGCACAGGAGCCCTGGGGGAAGGGATGCGGGGCTGTGGGGGAAGGAACCACCTTCTCATAGTGGGTCTCCATGCAGAGGAAGATGAAGTAGGCCGTGGCACAGGCCAGGCAGCCCTCGAGGTAAGAGCTGCCCCCAATCTTCTCCGCCTCTGCGTAGAAGCTGTTGAGGGTCTTCACAGTCTCCTCAAAGAGCTGCCGCTCGATCTGGAGGGAGAGAGGGACAGGGAGCCAGGCCCAGGTCAGCCTCCCTGGAGGTGGCAGTGGTGGGCCCGCACCAGCGTTGGGGTTGGCGGCACACAGGGAAGACCGGCGAGGCTGCAGGAGCACATGGAGCGCCACACAGGGAGTCAGGAGACCTGGGGTCCAGTCCAGACTTGGCCATCAGCTAGCTGTGTGACCTTGGACTGATGACTTAACCACTCTCACCTCAGTTTCCACATCTGTAAAATGGGAGTAAGAATGACTACTTGACCTCCCTTGGAAACAGAAAATTCCCATGAAATCCAAGATGTGAACATTTTCTGCAGTGGATCAGGCAGGAATTCCAGTGACTTTGCCACACACACACACACACACACACACACACACACACACACACACCATTGTGGTGGCTGTGAGAGGGCTCAGGACCTGATTAGTAGGGGCTCTCCACATTTGGAGAACATGAGACTGATTGGGTAAGACCTCAGGAGTGTCTTTCCAGGAGGAGGCACTTCCTCCCAGTTAAGAGGTCACCCAGGGGACTTCCCTCTTGGCGCAGTGGTTGAGAATCCGCCTGCCAATGCAGGGGACACGGGTTCGAGCCCCGGTCCGGGAAGATCCCACATGCCACAGAGCAACTGAGCCCATGCGCCACAACTACTGAGCCTGCGCTCTAGAACCCGCGAGCCACAACTACTGGGCCCACGTGCCAGAACTACTGAAGCCCTCGCGCCTAGAGCCCGTGCTCCGCAACAAGAGAAGCCACCGCAACGAGAAGACCGGGCACCACAACGAAGAGTAGCCCCCGCTCGCTGCAACTAGAGAAAGCCCACACGCATCAACAAAGACCCAACGCAGCCAAAAATTAATTACTTAAAAAAGAAAACAGGTCACCCAGAACAGGACAGCCCCATGCATCTGGACAACTGAGAAGCTATCCTGCCTGCATCCAAAACCATAATAGCTAATATTCACTAGGCACGCTCTCTGTGCCGGGCACTTTTTATGTATTCTTTCATTTAACCCTCATAACAGTCCTATCAGAGAAGTACGACTCCCACCCCCGTTTTACAGGGGAAGCCTGATGGAAGCTCTGCTCTGTGGTCCAGACCACCATCATCTCTGACCTCTTTAAGTGGTCTCCCTGCCCCCAGCCCTGTCAAGGGAGACTGTTAAAGTCAGATCATGTCATAACTCTGATCAAGAGCTTCCCAAGTCTCCCCATCTCTCTCCAAGTAAAATGCAAGGAGTCCTTACATGCCTGTGAGGCCCTCCAGGGCCCGGCCCTGCAACTCCTCTGATCCCATCTCTTGTTCTCTTGACTCCAGCCACACCGACTGCCCACTGCTTCCTGAAAATGCCACAGGTCCTTTGGGCCTGTGTCCTCAGCTGCAGTACTTTTCCCCAGACACCCCCTGCCCTGGCTCTTCCCTTACTTCCGCTTAGGTCTCGCCTTATCTGACAGCACCCCGCGTCCTCTGCCCAGCTCCCCATTTGTACTTGACCTCCTCTCTTATATTTCCAGTATTTGCTACCACCTACATATTTTCTTGTTGCTTTTTAAATTTTTTTGTATCCTCTAATAGAAAATAAGGTCCATGTGTTCACTCCTACATCTCCAGTGCCCAATACATTGCAGGCGCCTAATAAATACTTGCTGAAAGCTGCATGAACTTGGCCAAGTTTACACAGCTCTGACCCGAGTCTGTGCCCTTCACCATGCAGCCCTCCACTGGAGCCTGGAGTGGAAGGTCATGCTCCAAACTCAGTAGGTATCAGAGTGTCTCTCATCCCATTTTTTACATTCTTTAAGCACCCCCCTCCCCCTCTCACCCCTACAGGACCAGAACTGCCCATCACATAAAATTAGGGACCTCCCATTCCTGTCTAGAACAAAAGCTCTCCCCCCAAATAGTCAGAAGCTTTGGGGTTCCCAGCCACTACTTCTATAAAGATCTGGAGTGAACATATAGAGATAATTATGTCCATCCTGTCTGGGACCCAAGCCCTGCTGCTGTATCTCAGGGATCACCCCCGCGCCAAAGGACAGGCATGCTAAGATGAGGAGATCTACATGGCTCCCCAAAAGCTGTTTAGGGGTCAGATCAGCAAAGGCCACCCCTGCCCCACCCTCCCAAACTCATTCAAATCTGCCTGGGCTGCTGAATGAAAGGTCATGGTCCTTCTTCTGCCCTCCCCCAACCCCAGGCCAGTTCTAAGGGGGTCTGGGGTGAGGGCTACATACACCCAGGACCAGGAGCAAAACTCAGCAGAAGAAGCTGATGCCTTGCAAGGGGCCAGTGGTCCATGAAACAACCAAGTAGCTGAGTTGGAGCGGGAGGCTGTGGGCAGAGCCCTCGGTTGACGGCCTCTGATGCCACCGGCAGACCCTGTGATGGAGCATCAGGCTCTCGCCTCCGTCCGAGGTGGGGAGAAGGAAGGAAAAGCACCCTCCAGCCCTTCCTCCAGGGCTCTAAGCTCTCCCTGCGAAGACTCTGATCACCCAGGCACCCAGTTTTATCTATATCTGTACCCACCAAGGAAACAGGAGTCCTGTGAAAAAGCAGAGAGTCGGACACCAAGGCCCTTTCGGCCCTCAGTCAGTTTGGCACGTCACTTCCTCTTCCTGGCCCTGAGTTTCCTCTCTTAAATGAGAGGATGAACTAACGCAATGCTTCCCAAACATTTATGCACATATGAATAACTTCAGGATCTGGTTAAAATGCAAATTCTGAGTCAGTAGATCCAGGGTGGAGCCTGAGATTCTGTGTTTCCAGGGGACGTTGACGTTGCCTGTTTTGGTTCAAGGGCTTAGTTGTTCTCAGTTGTGGTACACACTAAAATCACCTGAGCAGCTTTTGAAACATAGGCATACTCAGGTCTCACCTCCAGGAGATTCTGATTCAAATGGTCTGAGAAGCGAGAGGGTGGTCCCAAGCAGCAAAGACTACCACTGTCCTATTCTACCCAAGCTGACGCCCTGCAA
The DNA here is from genome assembly GCF_963924675.1 of Phocoena phocoena. Taxonomy (NCBI): domain Eukaryota; kingdom Metazoa; phylum Chordata; class Mammalia; order Artiodactyla; family Phocoenidae; genus Phocoena; species Phocoena phocoena. Next base: position 29,980,090 of record NC_089234.1, read on the forward strand.
GGTTTCCTCAAAAGCTCCCAGGTGATTCTAACGGGCAGCCCAGCATGAGGATCATTGTACCAGGAGACCAGAGATTCTCAAAGTGGGATCTGTGAACCACCCAGTTCCACATCACCTGGGGATTCCTCATTAAAAATTAAGATCCTCTGCCCCGGACGCACAGTGGAACCACCCAGGGAAATTTAAAGCAATGCTGATGCCTGGGCCCCAGTCCCAGACACTCTGGTTTAATTGATCTTGGGTGTGGGCTGGGCATTGGGATTTTTTTAAGCTCCCCAGGAAATTCTAATGTGCAGCTGGGGTTGAGAAGTGTTTCTAAAAAGAGATTCCTGAACCCAGTCCTGCAACTGAGTCAGCATCTCTGATGACACCTAGTATCATCCAATAAGCAAATTCCAGTAAGACCCAGGAATTTGCATTTGTTTGACAAGCTCTCTAGGTGATTCTCTGAAATTTGAGAGCCACTGAACTAGAAAATCTCTGAGGTGTTTCAGCTCTAACTTCCTAGAAGGTGACAGCAAGACAGTGTTAAGGACATTATTTAGTTCTTCCACCTGAAGCGGCTGAGCAAGTTGTTTCCTATACTATTTTTTTCTCGGAAAAATATACGTATTCTAATAAGCCCCTCAGTTCCATCATAGTCTATGATCCAACTTTAGGAAAAGACATCCTTACCCGGCTGTCCAGCTCTGGGGGGAATTTGGTCTGGAACTGACAGATGGTCCCATCGCTGTAGTCTCTCTGGATAAAGACCTTGGTGGCCAGCGAGGCACTTCGCCGGAGCTCCTGCAGATTGTGGACCTGGGGAGACGTTCAGGAGACACGCACTCAAGGTGATCATCCTTCTACGTTTGTCCAAGACTGAAGGGTTTATTGGCGTGTGGGCTTTTCATTGCTAAAGTCAGGAAAGTTCCCAGCAAACCAGGACAACTTGTCCACCCCACAAATGTTCAAGGAAGGTTGCGGGAAGCAGGCTTGTTGAGTTTACTCCAGAAGATGCCTCTAGCTATCCCAGAAAGATCTAGAAAAATCCTAAAGCAGAGCCAAAGCTGAGCCAAAGTGAGAGTTTCTGGAACCACCAACAGAGCCAGGAACAAATTTTAACGAGAGGAAAACACTTCCTGGTGGCTAGCCCAGATCCTCTCTCTCTTTCTCTCTCTCTCTCTCTCTCTCTCTCTCTCTCTCTCTCGCTCGCTCTCTCTCTCTCGCTCTCTCTCTCTCACACACACACACACACACACACACACACACACACACACACACACACATGCATGGTGGGGTCTTTCACTCTTTCATTCATTCAGCAAGTATCAAATGTTCACAGCTTGTCAGGCTATGGCTTGGGGACCCCAGCACTGGACAAGACTGATGCCTCGGACCCATCCCACCTAGTAGAGCTGACAGGGTTGCTTGTGGGGCAGAGGAAGATGCGATGCACCCATGAACTCAGAGGGAGACGGGTTCAGGCCAGGTTATGGCTTAAGTCAGAGACACCACAGATTGTTTCCACGTCCAGCACATCTCATCACAGGAAAGAAGGGGCCCATAGACATCCAAATTTCCCAGAGAAAATTGTGGATAAAGTGGGCTGAGGCCAGAAAATGAAGAAATCTCCTGCCCTTGTAGGAAGGAGTGGGGTGACTTCTGTTCCTTGTCCACACCTGCAAACTTGACATTGACACAGACTCTAGCATTTCAGAGAAGTGGGCTCAATTCCACGGAAGAACTGGGCCTCTTTCTTCCACTTCCAGCCTCCATCACCCACATTTGAGACAAGCTTCCCACTGGGTGAAATATTCCAGACATTGGAACCACGTGGAGCCCAAGCCCCAAAGGCAGAGTGAACACAGCCAGTTCATCCTGTGTAATTAAGGTGAATCCATTCAGTCACTCAGCTTTCATTTATTGAGTCCCTACTATTGCCAGGCTCTGGGGATGCTGAGCAAAAGACAGTCTGTGAGCTCCAGGGAGGAAGACAAGTAAATATACAATGAATCAGACTGATAAATGCTGCGGAGAAGTAGCATCTCCCCCAGAAACGCTTACTCAGAAAAGGCTCCCTGAAGTCTGTGTGGAGTCATAAAGGAGCTACCAGCGGTGGCGGGGGGGGGGGGGGGGGGGGGTGGTGAGGGAGGGAAGAAAAGGCAACCCAGAGGGAGGAGCTTGTGCAAAGTTAACGGAGACAGCAGAGAACAAGGTCTACTCCAATGACTGGAGGCAGATTTCAGCAAGACTGAGGTTGGTTTGCAGAGCAGATAAGAGCAGTAGACGATGAGAGTGTAGAGAAGGCAAGGGTTAGATCACAAAGAGCTTGACAAGTTCCTACTGGAGCGGAGGGTTTAAGATGGAAGATACTTAAATTGCTTAAGAGCTGGGGGAAGAATAAGTAAAGAGAGAAAGGTTTTCAGTGTGGTAGTAGGATCAGATGACAGGTAGATCAAGGTCCTGGGATGGTGCTAACAAGACTTTCTTAAATCCCAGTGAATTTTGCTCTATGTAAGAGTGTGATCCTATATTGTAATTGGATGAAATACTGGATAAGGGCTCCTATAGTCCTTGATTCCCCCAATCAAGGTTTTAATTGAAGGAGTCCCCTTGACATTTAGTAGGATCCTATGATAGCTTTGAAAAATAAAAAATGCTTTGGTAATATAAAAATGTTATTCATCAGTGTGTCTGCTCTGTCTGGTTAAGGTTTCATACAGTTGTATTTTCAAAGGAAAAGGAAGGGGCTGTGACCTTCCTCCGACCTTCTAAACCAACCTACATGAGCCTGTCAATCTTGAGGATGGACTGCCCTAGCCCCAGAAGGATCATTCTGGTAGCTTCGTGAGTGGTGCATGGGAAGTGGGCATGACTGGGGTAGGGAGCCAGGTGGAGGGATGACTATCTTTGTAGTAGTCCAGGGGAACATTAAAGTGGGTCTAACTTAAGAAAAATAATGGTGAGAATGGAAAGAAAAGGAAAGAACAGTGCTTCAGCCATTCTGAAATGGGCTCAGCTTCTTCCCCTCCAATATCCTCCTTTGTCTGTGACTGATGCACACATACTGTGTGCTACCATGAAGGTATACGTCTCTAGTGACTGCCTAGCTGTTGACTACAGCCACTTCTTCCTCTTGGTCACACAGCTAGATTAATTCCCAGCCTCCCTTTCAATTAGGTGTGGCCATATGACTGAACGGAATGCAAATGGAAGTGATGAATGTCACGTATAGGCTTGGCTCATAAAGACCACCACTCCTCTGTGATTTTTCTCCCCTCCCACAGAAACCAAGAGAGCCATGTGTTGAAGACAGTGGAACCACAAGCTGAAGAGAGCCTGGGTCCCTGGATCACTGCCTAGAGGAGAGCCACCTACTGATAAGGAACGCCGGGCTGGGACTTTACTGAGCAGGAAATAAACCTCTATTTTATTACACCATTAAGATTTTAGGGGGCTACCTTACAGAGTACAGTCCCATTTCCTTTTGGCTTTTATCAATGTGTTCTCAAGTAGCCAGAGTGGGAGGGGTCAACATGCTTTCCAAACCCAACAATATCCTGAGCCTTAGAACACTGTCCTGGCTCTAGATGACTAGGGATCTTCTTCCCTCCCTGGAGAGTGTCTGTGGGGTCTCGAGGAGGTGCTAGAGGATGGTATCAGACACATTTTGTATACCAGAGCCCTAGTTTCCCAGATCTACTTAGAGCACACAGACTCTAAGACTCTAACGCATCTGTAGTTAGTAGGATCTAAGGCAAGGCAGGGTCTCCTGCCTCTTACTTCTCACCTTCCTCAACCCTCCCCTCTCTCCCATCACCATCCGCCAGCTGCTGGCAGCTGAGTCAGGACAGGACCAAGAGGCCCTGCATGAGGAAGAAAGAGAAAATCAGTGGTGAGATCTGCTGACACCAATTTTTGAACTGCATGGCAGGGAAAAGGAGGCTGCCAGGAGAGTGGGCATCCCAGGTCTCACATTTAGGGTCTGTACACTTGACAGAGTCAACTTGGCAGAGGCGGGAAGCAGCGAGCACTGGAGGGCAGATGAGCACCCCCAGGCAGGTCGCACCAAGACAAACAGGAGGCCCCATCTGGCCCACATCTCCATGCTCGTTAAAAACCAACGAATTCCAGAGGACGTTTTTGAGACTCAACTCAAGAATCAGAAGGTTCCGCTGATGAGCCGACACCATCCTCCCTGGCTGGGGAGTGAGGATCCTGAGTCACAGGCAGCCGAGCCGGGCTCAGGATGGAAACCCAGGCGCAGGGCCTCCTCCTCAGGCTGCACCAGAGCCCCAGCCCAGCGCATTGTCAGCTGCTTGTTAATTTCATGCCTCAGAGATCAAACCTCCAATGCCTTTCTTGGCTAACGCTACTTGGGTGCATTTAAAAATCTCTGAGGGGCCAAACTCCACCACTTGGACAAGCCCCTCCCAGCCAAGCATTTCCCAGTTGTCCTTGGCCATCTGGACTGGTTTCCAGGGCAGACCCTGCTCCCATGACACACATTCGCAGAGGTTTGTCACACAGGAAATGGGCTCATTATAGTTTTCCAAATGAGGTCAGTGTATGGCTCAGGAGGCTTCATCCCTCCTCTGAGGTCCTCACACACACCCCTCCCCTAATGCTAACTCCTAAACAGAAATTAAGGAGTAGAAAATATCCAGTTTCCATGCCTTCCATCCAGGGATATCCAATCTTTCTCAATTCTCTCCCTCTGTCTCTTCTTCCCTCCCTCTCTCCCCTCTCCTCCTCTCAAAACACTTTCTGCTGGAGCTGAGGACCTCCCATTCAAAATCCTAAGAGAATGGCCACAGGAGCTTGGCATGAGGTTTTCCTTCTCCCAACAGGTTTTTCCTGGTAATCTTAACACAGTCCTAACAGTAAAAACAGCTTGGGGAAAATGACTCGCTCTGCAGCCCAGATAACGTGAACGTCCTGTGCCTTGGCAGAGCTAAGGCTTCCTCCCTCTGTGCTGCCATCAGAGTCCACCCAAGGCCAAATTGGGAAATGGGCAATATTTGTCCTCAGCCCCTCAACCCTGTGGGCACTCCTCCATCCCTCTGCCCTCAAGCTGAACCAGCCAGGCCAGTCAGGGTAGCTGCATCCCCATACTCCAGCCCTTCCAGAACTCCTTTGCATCCTTCCCCCATCAAAGTCTTATATCAGGACTCCTAGTCCTCTACTCTCTACTGGGCAACACAGTTGGCTAATTGGATACACCTGGATGCAGCAAACAAAGCACTGGCCAGGGAGGCAGAAGACTCAAGTTCTAGTCCTGGCCCTGTCACTTTTTAGCCATATTTTCTTGGATAAGTCTCAGCACTCCGGTTGCATCATCTGTAAAATGGGATAATGATGCCTTCCTTGGCTCCTTCGCAGGGATTAGGCAAGCTTCTGAGCCTCGGTTGTCTCATCTGTTAATTGGGGATAATGACACTATCCTCGCCTACTTCACAGGGTTGCTCTAAGGCTCAAAGGAGATCACTCATGTGATAGTGCTTTGTATACAGGAAAATGCTATATTCACAGAACATTATGAGCAGAGCTAACAGCAGGCTAACAGCAGCCTCCCGGAAACACTGCCTCGACCTAGAGATGTAAGCCTGCTGGTTAGAATCTGTGAACCCTAGCAGACCTGAGAGGGAGATTTGCCGGGACAAATGGGCCTCATCACAGATGTGGCCACCTTTCCTGCCCACACTGCTGGCCCAACTGTCCCCACGTGGCTGAAGTCTCCCCTTCCTGTCCAACACCAGCAGCCTCTCCGCTGCAGTCTGCCAGCCCTGTCTGGAACATGACCAGCTCCTTGGCCATTTCTCCTTTGTTCTTCCTCCTCTTCTCAGTATCTCTGGCACTTTCTGAGCACTCTGCCTTCCTCCACCCTAGAAACCAAGCTCCATGGGTCTGCACAGGGCTTGTCCCCTCACAGGGTCCTGAGGGACGAGCTCTCCTAGCTAACCCTGTGCCTTGTCAGAAAGCCGAGTGATGCCAAGCAACTGCACCTCGTTCTGGGGTGGCGACGACAGCAGAATAACAACAGTAACACTTGGTACTGATGTCACGCTGCTCCGCACGATGCCCAGAGGCACTGCACAGGATCATTCAAAAGCCTTTGCTGTCCCCCTGGCTTGTGTTCCAGCTGGGTTGGCAATGGGGAGACACCACCAAAAAAGTCAACATTAGAACTGGGGAAATCTGGTGTCCTGGGTTCCACTCCAAAATTCAAAGAAGAAACTTTCAGCTCTGCTGCTGACACGCTGTGTGAGTGTTAAATAGGTCCTCCCCTTCATGTATTAGCTTTACCACTTATGAAGTGGGAATATTAAGAGCTCCATTTCCCTTGTGAAATGAGGGGGTAGAGGAGGTAATTCCTGATCTCTTAAGCAATGCACATAGATCCTGCCCTCAGTCAATAGGTCCCTGGTTCAACTTTCGAGTCCCTTGAAGGTGACACAGGTATAGGCACACCCTGAAGAAGGCAGCTCCTCCCATCAGACACAAGGGAAATGCAGTCTTCTGGTACAGGAAACTCAAAAGGGGTGAAGAAGCAAGAAAGGGTAATATGCAAAATTGAACTGGTGCAGGCAGCTCACTAAAACCAACCATTTGGGGTTTTGACCTGAGGATTCTTTGTCCCCTCCTGTCCCCCTGCCGCCGGGGAGGAAATGCAGATGTGAAGGCAGGTCTGTCATCTCTTAGCCAGGCTTTTGGGCTCAGAAGCTGGATGGCTGCACCACGTAGCAACAGCAGCCAGCCGCCTTCTCTCCCCTAAAACTGGTTCAGGCTCGTCTCCAAGCCTCTAGGGAAGTGGTTTCAGGACTTTCAGTCCATGGGAAGGGGAAACCCCAGCTGAGGTCCCGGGAGCAACCCTGGCACTAGTGCCAACAAGTGGTGCGGACAGCTTCGGGACTCCGATGGGGAAGATTGACACGCCAGGGGTGAAATGAGCTCCAGTGAGGAGCCCCTCTCTTCCCCCCGGCCACTTCGCCCCTCCCCCACGCCTTCCCTGCGGACCCGATCCGGGAAACCACCCCATCCCATCCTACCCCACCCTCCGTCTTCCTTCCCCGCCCCTAGCTGGGATCTCTTCCCACAGCAGCCGGGCACTGCCTGCGGGCCGGTGCTCGCTCCCTACCTCAGTGGCCATGTTCCGGGGGCGCTGACAGCTCCGAACAGCTGCGGGGCCCGTCGAGGGGGGTTGTCCGCCGTGCTGACTCCGGGAGCAGGTGGGCTGGCGGCAAAGAGATGGGGCCCGGGGCGCTGTCCACGGTGCTGATGCGGACGCCGCAGACCCGTGCGCCCGTGGGCTGCTGGGCGGGCGGGCGCCTAGGTCCTGGAGACGGTCACTGTGCTCTCCGCGGTGCTGATAAGGGCGCCGTGCCGGAGAGGCGAAGCCTCAGCCGAGGCTCTTCCGGGCCCGATCGCTGGTTGCCGCTGCTCCTGCAGGCAGCGTCCCGGTTTATCTTTAACAGGGGCGGCGGGCGTGGGGGCGGCGGGGGGTGGGGGGTGGCGGGGAGGAGGGGCCAGGCGCCTCGGCAGATCGGGTGGGAGAAGCGGCGGCCCCGGACTCCGGCGCCCGCCCGCCGGAGAGGAGCCCCGCCCGCAGCCAGAAGCTCCGCTCCTGCCCGGCCCGGAGGCCCCGCCTCTCCTGCCTGCGCCTCCCCCTAGTAAGAGAGCCAGGACCTCGGCGCTCGCTACCGAGGCCTCCAGGGACTTGCAGACTCGGAGGAGAGAGAGGCAGGACCGTTCTGGGGCAAGACACTCTAGCCTGCCATGGCTGAGGGTCCTCGACTCGTTCGCAGGCCCCCAGGTGCGGGCTCTTTACCTTTCCAACGCCCTTCTTCCCAACCCCTCCCCCATCGTGGCCCAGGCTGCCTCGTCTGCGTTTTTTTCCTCTTCTTTCTCTTCTGTTTCTTTGTGGCCCCCTCTCGAGGCTTGCATGGACGCTCCCTCCTCTCCCCTCTCTCCTTTTCACTGCCTTGAACCCTATTAGCTAGAGGAGGCTGCTGCAGACCGCAGAGAATCATCTCCTTTCTTTAAATATGTACCCTTGTTTCATCCCCAGAGATACCCTGGGGTCCCTTCTTTCAGGGAGCTCCAGAACTGAAGCCAGCCTCTCCTTGCTGCTTTTCCTGGCCCTGCCCCCAACCCTTACTCTTCCCTCTCTCCTCTGAAATCCCAGAGTTGACATACACACCACCATCACCAATTAAAAACCACAAGCAGATGGTGTCAAATGGGGATGCCCACTCTCTAAGGATGGCAGGTCTGGCTCTGGTGCCTCTTTCACATTTTCGACATCACACCTTTCTACCAGATGACCTGTCTGTATGCTTAATAAACAAAAAGGAAATACCAACACAGGTGCCCTTTCACACACCCGTACACCCCTTGGTCTCTGAGGGGAAGATGGGTATGTTCCTCTGCAGCTCACAGCTGCCTAAGGGTCAACAGCGGCAACCCACACACAGGGAGCCATGGGCAGCCAGCAGACCTGGGTCCTGCCTCAGGCAGCGTGACCTTAGGTAAATACTTCACACCTGACCTTCTTTCTGTAAAATGAGTGTTGGACTTCACTAGACTATTTCTAGGGTTCTTTCTTTTCCTCGACCTTTTATTGTGAAAATTTCAAACATACAGAAACATTGAAAGAATAGTACAATAAACCATACTATCCACCTAGCTTCAACAGTTGTTAACATTTTGTCACATTTGCTTGATAGATAGATACAGAAACATAGAGATATATTTGGCTAGATTATTAGAAAGTAAGTGACAGACATTGTGAGGGTTTATTCTTAAATACTTCACCACGTATCTCCTAAGAATAAGGGCATTCTTCTACCTAATCACAATACTATTATCACATTTTTTTCATTATTGCAAACACAAGATTTACTGGAAATTATCAGTGTTACCGAAGATAGCCACAGAGATGATACTCATACTAGCCACAGCATGTTGAAAGACTTTTCTTTAGTGTTGCACATCTTCTCATATGTATGGTCCACAGAAGCAGAAAAGTCCATATTTTATCTATAAACCTATAGATATGTATTTTCAAATTTTATCTATAGCTTTAAAAGGAGAGAAGTTTCTATTTTGATGCCACCATTTTGTTTCACATGATCAAAACTGTTGACAGGAAAGCTCCCACTCTCATGCTTAATATCCTGGTCCTGGCTTACCTACAGTCTTCCAAGTTTTCTCACTCAGAGACATCAACTTGCTGGCCTTATGGAAATATTGTTTTCCAGCACAAAATACAGCCACCCTGGTCTCTGATAGGCTTGATATGCTCATTATTTCTCCAACCTGCTCTTGGGGGAATCTCCACAGAGCTGGCTTTTATAAGATTCTTCAGATTTCTTATAAGCAGTATTTACATTCATGTATAGTGGTATTCCTCAGGTTTTCCTTCCACGTGACTTTTGCTCAATGCTCTTCATTTTCTTGCTATAGATATATTTGGTCATACCAGATTTTTCACAGCTTCCCTTAAGTGTCTTTTTCACTATCGTCATCATTGGGCTACCAAATCCAGCATTCACTTTGCAACCTTCAAATATTTTTCCTCAGGGTGGAAATTTCTCATGCTTGATCACAACCCAAAGATAGTTTGGTCCATCTTTTAGGGTTTCATAGCCAGAGCTACACACAATGCAGAGTAGAGAGCCAGGAATGTATGTTCCCTTTTCCTCCAAGCCAATGACCCACATACATCTTAGCAAAACCTATTATCACACTTTTAAAGATTCCATATCATCTGATATTCTAGGATAGCTTATTGCCCTTAAAACACATTAATAGCAATGACCCCTCAGAACTTCCCCCAGAACATCTCATTTTTAATAGCTAACATTTATTGAGCACCTGTGTGCCAGACCATATCCTACATGCTCTACATGTATTATCTTATATAAGACTCACAATTACTCTTTGAACTAAAGGCTATTATTATCCTTTTATTATTCCCACTTTACCAATGAGGAAACTGAGTGAGTTAACTAAGGTCGTGCGGCCTGTGAGGAACAGAGGCAGGACTCAGGCACCGGCAGTCAAGCTCCAGAGCGTGTGTGGTTCATCCTCCCAGCTGAACCGCCTCCCTCCAGCACACTGTAGACTATAAATTGGCAGAATAGACCCACATCTCCAGCTGCCCATTTCACAGATAAACACACTGAGTCCCCAAGGATAATGACATGCCAAAGAAGTTAAAGGCAGATTTTCTTTTCACCTTATAGTTCGGCAAATGATTTGGCACCAAGGAGCAACCTGAAAATATCTGTGGATCCCATGGTGGTCTCTGGTAATAAATAAATGCACATCTGATGATCTCCATGTACACCGCTCCCAGTTCCTCACACGTGGTTTTGATCATATTAATTAGACAACCATCTGGAAACCACTCTTCACTTGAAGCCAAGACATCTGGATGAGTGCATTCAACCAATCCGTTCATTCTATGTATATTTGTTAAACACCTACTATGTATCAGGCACTTTTCTAGGAGCTTGGGATACAGCAACGACTAAATGCACAAAGACTTTGTTCTTATTGAACGTATATTAGTGGGGTAATAATCAATAACGGATTAGCAAATAGTATAAAATATGTCAAGTTGTAATCATCACTAAGAAGTAAAGTAAAGCGTGGTAATGAGAGAGAGAGACGGGGGGAGGGGGTATTTCAGAAAAAAATAGTCAGGGCAAGTTTTTTTGTTAAGGTGAAATTTGGGCAGAGGCCTGAAGGAAGTGGGAGAATTTAACATGCAGGTATCTGAGGGAAGAGTGACGAAGCTTAGAGGACAGACTACAAGGGCTCCGAGAAAGGAGCGGGCTTGGCGTGTTCAAAGAATAGCAGGGAGACCAGTTTAGCTAGACTGGAGTGGGCCAGGGGAAGAGAGATGGGAGCTGAAATCAGAAAGGTAGCAGGAGCCAGGTTTTATATGACGTGTAGGCCCTCATAAGGCTTTTGGATTCCACTAAGAAAGTGAGATGGCAAGCCTTACAAGATTTAGAGTAGAAGCGTGGTATTATCTAATTGCAGTTTTTAGAAGATTACTCTGGATGCGAGGGTTGGCAGGGGGGCAAGGATAGAAGCAGTGAAGCCAGTTAGGAGGCTGTTAGAGTTGTCCAGGCAAGATACGGTGGTGGCTTAGATTAGGGTAGGAGCAGTGGGGTGAGAAGTGGCCAGACTCTAGATACAACTTGGAGGTAACGCTGAAAGGACCTGTAGATAGATTGAGGTTGCAGCATGAAAGAGAGTTAAAGATGATTCCGAGTTTTGAAGTCTCAGCCACTGGAAGAAAGGAGTTGCTATTTACTGAGGGAGGAAGACTAAGGGCTGAGTAGGAATGGGGAATACAGAGTTTGCATGTGCTTAGCTGATTTAAGTTGGAAGTTTGATATGCACGTTATACACCTTAGTAGAGTAGGAAGTTGGGGTTCAGGGGAGAGGTAGAGGGCTGGAAATATAACTTCAGGAGTCATCAGTATGTGAATGGTATTTAAAACCATGGGTCTAGATGAAATTATCTAAGAAGTGACTATAGCTAGAAAAAAATGTTTAAGAACTGATCCTGATGTAAATTGATACAGCCACTATGGAGAACAGTATGGAAGTTCCTTAAAAAACTAAAAATAGTGTTACCATATGACCCAGCAATCCCACTACTGGGCATATATATATACCCTGAGAAAACCATAATTCAAAAAGAGACATGTACCACAATGTTCATTGCAGCTCTATTTACAATAGCCGGGACATGGAAGCAACTTAAATGTCCATCAACAGATGAATGGATAAAGAAGATGTGGCACATATATACAATGCAATATTACTCAGCCATAAAAAGGAACGAAACTGAGTTATTTGTAATGAGGTGGATGGACCTAGAGTCTGTCATACAGAGTGAAGTAAGTCAGAAAGAGAAAAACAAATACTGTATGCTAACGCATATATATGGAATCTTAAAAAAAAATGGTTCTCATGAACTAGGGGCAGGACAGGAATAAAGATGCAGACGTAGAGAATGGACCTGAGGACACGGAGAGGGGGAAGGGTAAGCTGGGACGAAGTGAGAGAGTAGCATTGACATATATACACTAACAAATGTAAAATAAATAGCTAGTGGGAAGCAGCTGCATAGCACAGGGAGATCAGCTCAGTGCTTTGTGACCACCTAGAGGGACATGTCCCTCTAGGGACAAATTTTTAGAAAGGTATAACCTTCCAAGAATGAACCAGGAAGAAACAGAAAATATGAACAGACCAATCACAAGTAATGAAATTAAAACTGTGATTAAAAATCTTCCAACAAACAAAAGCCCAGGACCAGATGGCTTCACAGGTGAATTCTATCAAACATTTAGAGAAGAGCTAACCCCCATCCTTCTCAAACTCTTCCAAAAATTGCAGAGGAAGGAACACTCTCAAACTCATTCTATGAGGCCACCATCACCCTGACACCAAAACCAGACAAAGATACTACACAAAAAGAAAATTACAGACCAATATCACTGATGAATATAGATGCAAAACACCTCCACAAAATACTAGCAAACAGAATCCAACAACACATTAAAAGGATCAAACACCATGATCAAGTAGGATTTATCCCAGGGATGCAAGGATTCTTCAATATACATAAATCAATCAATGTGATAAACCATATTAACAAACTGAAGAATAAAAACCATATGATCATGTCAACAGATGCAGAAAAAGCTTTTGACAAAATTCAACACCCATTTACGATAAAAAAAACTCTCCAGAAAATGGGCATAGAGGGAACCTACCTCAACATAATAAAGGCCATATACGACAAACCCACAGCAAACATCATTCTCAATGGTGAAAAACTGAAAGCATTTCCTCTAAGATCAGGAACAAGACAAGGATGTCCACTCTCACCACTATTATTCAACATAGTTTTGGAAGTCCAAGCCACGGCAATCAGAGAAGAAAAAGAAAGAAAAGGAATACAAATTGGAAAAGAAGAAGTAAAACTGTCACTGTTTGCAGATGACATGATACTATACATAGAGAATTCTAAAGATGCCACCAGAAAACTACTAGAGCTAATTAATGAATTTGGTAAAGTTGCAGGATACAAAATTAATGCACAGAAATCTCTTGCATTCTTATACACTAATGATGAAAAGTCTGAAAGAGGAATTAAGGAAACATCCCCATTTACCATTGCAACAAAAAGAATAAAATACCTAGGAATAAACCTACCTAAGGAGGTAAAAGACCTGTACTCAGAAAACTATAAGACACTGATGAAAGAATTAAAGATGATACCAACAGATGGAGAGATATACCATGTTCTTGGATTGGAAGAATCAATATTGTGAAATGACTATACTACAAAAAGCAATCTACAGATTCAATGCTATCCCTATCAAATTACCAATGGCATTTTTTACAGAACTGGAACAAAAAATCTTAAAATTTATATGGAGACACAAAAGACCCTGAATAGCCAAAGCAGTCGTGAGGGGAAAAACAGAGCTGGAGGAATCAGACTCCCTGTCTTCAGACCATACTACAAAGCTACAGTAATCGAGACAATATGGTACTGGCACAAAAACAGAAACACAGATCAATGGAACAAGATAGAAAGCCCAGAGACAAACCCACGCACCTATGGTCAACTAATCTATGACAAAGGAGGCAAGGATATACAATGGAGAAAAGAGAGTCTCTTCAATAAGTGGTGCTGGGAAAACTGGACAGCTACATGTAAAAGAATGAAATTAGAACACTCCCTCACACCATACACAAAAATAAACTCAAAATGGATTAAAGACCTAAATGTAAGACCGGACACTATAAAATCTTAAAGGAAAACATAGGAAGAACACTCTTTGACATAAATCACAGCAAGATCTTTTTTGATCCACCTCCTAGAGTAATGCAAATAAAAACAAAATTAAACAAATGGGACCTACTGAAACTTAAAAGCTTTTGCACAGCAAAGGAGACTACAAACAAGACGAAAAGACAACCCTCAGAATGGGAGAAAATATTTACAAACGAAATAACGGGCAAAGGATTAATCTCCAAAATATATAAACAGCTCATGCAGCTCAATATTAAAAAAATAAACAACCCAATCCAAAAGTGGGCAGAAGACCTAAATAGACATTTCTCCAAAGGAGACATAAAGACTGCCAACAAACACATGAAAGAATGCTCAACATCACTAATTATTAGAGAAGTGCAAATCAAAACTACAATGAGGTATCACCTCACACCAGTTAGAATGGGCATCATCAGAAAATCTACAAACAACAAATGCTGGAGAGCGTGTGGAGGAAAGGGAACCCTCTTGCTCTGTTGGTGGGAATGTAAATTGATACAGCCACTATGGAGAACAGTATGGAGGTTCCTTAAAAAACTAAAAATTGAATTACCATATGACCCAGCAATCCCACTACTGGACATATACCCTGAGAAAACCATAATTCAAGAAGACACATGCACCCCAAAGTTCATTGCAGCACTATTTATAATAGCCAGGTCATGGAAGCAGCCTAAATGCTCATCGACAGACAAATGGATAAATAAGATGTGGTACATATATACAATGGAATATTACTCAGCCATAGAAAGGAATGAAATTGGGTCATTTGTAGAGATGTGGATGCATCTAGAGACTGTCATACAGAGTGAAGTAAGTCAGAAAGAGAAAAACAAATATTGTATATTAATGCATATATGTGGAAACTAGAAAAATGGTACAGATGGACCAGTTTGCAGGGCAGAAATAGAGACACTGATGTAGAGAACAAACATATGGACACCAAGGGGGGAAAGTGGTGGCGGTGGTGGTGGTGTGATGAATTGGGAGATTGGGATTGACATGTATACACTAATATGTATAAAATAGATAACTAATAAGAACCTGCTGTATAGCACAGGGAACTCCACTGTACAGTGGAAACTAACACAACATTGTAAAGCAACTCTACCCCAATTTAAAAATATATATATCTACAGTGTCGTTCCATGTATATAAAGTTCCAAAACATGCAAAAACTAAAACAACATTACTTAGGTCTATAAACATAAGCAGCAAACCATTAAGAAAAGAAAAAAAAAAGATATACACAAAATTCCAGAAGGTGGTTTAGCTCCAGGGCAGGGAAGGGAGACTGCATATGGGAAGGCAGCGTTCTTATCCTTAAATTGAGGGGTGAGTACACAGGTGTTCGCTGTACTCTTATTCTTTATACTTTACACATATTCCAGAAATATTCTTGTTGTGCCTGCTGACTAATTAATTAAAACAATTTAAAGATCGGAAAGAACAGAGAATCAAGGGGAGATGAAGGGATGTGAGCCAGCCCACAATGAGGGCAGAAGCCCCTCCCCTCCCATCAGCATTTAGAACATGCAGAGCTCAGACAAGTGGGCTTGTTAAGGCTGAAGTCTGATCAGTTCTGTCTGAGTGTCTGCTGGAATGGGGAGAGTCCCACAGTTGAGAGGAGAAGGGATTGAGGACAGAGGTAGGATGGGAAAAGAGCCAAGGGGTTGAGATGTTTTTCCTTGAGGAACTAGGGGTGAAAATAAGAATAAGAATTGCTCCCCATATGGAGAACCAGTGCCAGTACCAGGCACTGCTGTTTTCCATGGATTTCATCAAAGCCTCCTAGAAGTTTGTACAGGGAGAGTTACTAGTTCCATCCCACCAAAGAGAAGGCATAGGCTTAACTACGTTAAGCTACATGCTCAGGTCACACAGTGAGTCCGTGGGAAAGGCAGGTACTTGCAATAATGCGTAAAGCCCTCCAGGTCTCGGTTGCCTCACCCCTCCAACCTCAGCTCATGCCACGCTGGCCATCCATCCATCTCTCCCCTTCGCTGGGTCTTTCCTGCGTGGAACTTTGCACATCCTGTCCTTTCTTCCAGAAACCCACCTTCCCACATCTTTCCTTTGCAGGGTCCTTCCCACCTTCAGGTCTCAGCTTCAGTGCTCCCGCTCAGAGGCCCTCCTGGACCATCCACTCCAGGTGGCCCCTCTTACTCTCCTTCCCTGGACTCTGCACTTGGCCTCCTTGCACTTCACCTGTTCACATCTATCTGTCGCTTTGCTTATTTATTGTCACTCCAATGCACTAGAACATAAGCTTCTTGAGGGTAGGGATGACGTGCCTCTTGTTTACCATAGTATCCCCAGTGCCTAGCCCTAGGCCTGGCATGTAGCAGGTGCTTAATAAATGTCTGATGAATGACTAAAAAGCTGGACCAGGGTGGTGAGAGGAGGCTGAGAGAGGAGACATGGAGACGGACTCAAACCTATGTCCCTGCTCAGAGAGGGCTCCATCCATCCTCTGTGCCCAGGAGGGCATTTGGGAAGCCCCCTCTGCCTTCAGACTGGTATCTGGGCAGCCCTGGGTGTCCAGGAAGGGAGGAGGGAAGACCTTCCAGATGGTCCTGTTACTGGCAGCCTGGGTCCAACTCTTGCCCAGTGGGGACGCCCCTGCCTCTGTCTGTTTCTAATGAGATCTTTCCCGATTGTGGAATTAGGTTCTTGGCATTGGGTTCTTGGCATCCACTGTTCCAGAAAGATACTCTGAAACTGGAGGATATTCAGAGATGAAATATCTGAAACAATGCAGGAACAGGGGAAATGGATTAATTATAACAGATGAAAAGACCCACATTCTGGACTTTGCCAAGCTAAGTGGAATAGGTTCATTACATGCAAGACCTTAAGGGGGTGAAGGCCTACAAGGGAGGCACTGCCGGTGACATGAGAGAGTGTGATTATGTGAAACGGAATCAAAGGAATCCCTGGGGATTTTAGGCTCAGTGGCAGGAACCCCTTCCTCCCAGTGAAAGCTCTGCAGTTGGCAGCATTTTTCTAATGAAAGGAGTGGGGTGCCACCCTAACAGCATAAGCCCATCTTAAGCCAAGCCCAGGAGCCTCTACAAGCATGATGGCCTCATTATAGAAGGCTGGGGTCAGGTGTTAGAGGGGAAGAGGCCATCTGATGGCAGTGTGGAGTGATGGCTGCTTGCACAGGCTCTGTGGTCAGAGACTAGATTCCAGTCCCAGTGTCCTGGCTGGTGGAAAGAGCACTGGATGAGGAGTCAGGAAGCCCAGCTTTGAGTCCCAGCTCAGTGTCCTCCAGCTGTGTGACATTTGACAGCTCACAGTCCTTCTAGGGACCTCGGGCTCTTCGTCATTTAAAAAAGGAGGGAGGGCCTCATGACCCTAAGGGCTCTCCTAGGCCTGACACCTGAGATATGTAAATTCTCCTGTCTTACAGCTACTCATATATGTCTAGATTTCTCTCCCTCATCAGAGTCATTTTACACACAAAGCCAAGGGAAATTGGAATCTGGAAGAGGTTTCTGTGAAACTGAAGTCACTGTCAGAAGAATACCCCCAACACAATGAGCAGGGATTCCCTCGGGGGTACCTCATCAGGGGCCCTGTGGTCGGGCAGAAAGAGAAAGCTGGAAGGACCAGGGGAGGTGGCCCCCTCTGGCCCTGTGACCCCAGTTCTGCACTGAGATCCACAGCCAGACAGAAGCCTGGCCCAGTGGAGTGACCAAGTGACCATGGTACCTTCCTCCCAGGCTTGGACTCAGCCCAGTAATATAGAAGGAGTGGGGATGCACAAAGGGCAGGAGGTTTTGCAAACTCCTCAGAATGGGGTTCCAGCTGGATGTGAGGACTGCAGCTGGAGCCCTGCTCCCAGGATCTAAATCAGGCCATGCAGGCTCCTGGGCTCCCAGGCACTGGGCTGCTTGCGGAACCAGGGAAATTCCTCTGAAATGAGCCATCCACCCGCCCCCATGCTCACTGAGTTTCCTGGAAGAGAGGAAGCCCCAGAGCAAATGGAGGGGGCTGTGTTTTGAAATAAGTGGGGAAGCCTGCAGAGAGGGATGAGGCTGTCAGCTAGAAGCCTACAGCTTCTGGGCTCCTGCTGAAGAGACAGAAAGGACGGGAGGAAATGTCTTTCCAAAGAAGCAAGGCAAGCTCGGAGGCCCCAGTCATGGGCTGGCCATACCCAGCAGGGGAAGGTTACCCCAACCCACCCTCCATGCTCCAGAGATGATAATATAAAAATGACATGTATTAACGGGCACCAGTTGTGAGCTAGATGCTGGGATACCGCAGGGCACAAAACAGACAAAAAGCCCTGCCCTCATGAGGCGTATATTCTAATGGGTGACAAACAATAAACAATAAAAATACATAGTATGTTAGAAGGTGATAAATACAGAGAAGGGATATAAAGGAGGGAAGGGAGATGAGGAGTGCTGGCGTGGGTGAGGGGAGACAGACAGTCTGTGACTTCAGACAGCTTAGCCAAAGACCTCACTGAGGAGGTGACACTTGAGTAAAGACATAAAGGAGGCTAGGGAGTGAGCCCTGTGGAAACCTGAGGAGAAGCATTCCAGTAAAAAGAAGCAGCAAGTGCAAAGGCCCTGGGGCAGGAGTAACTTGATACATTCAAGGCATAGCAAAGAGGCCAGTTTGGCTCAAGCAGAGTGACGGACATGTGTGGAGACAGGTTAGGGGAAGGTCAGGTCATATAGGGGCTGGAAGACTAGTACAAGGGCTGTGGCTTTGGGGGAGTCCCTGAGTCTTGTGAGTAGAGGAGGGACATGATCTGCCAAGTTTTAACAGCATTACTCTTGCTGCTGTGTTAAGAATAGACCAAAGGCGAACTAGGAAGCCCAGTTATTATTATTACCATCATCGTCATCAACAACAACCACCACAAGAGTAACACCAGTTACTGAACCTGTGTCAGGCCCAGTACCACCCATTTTATTTTCATTATCTAGTTAAAATCTCACAACAACCCTGTACCAAGAGAAGGCCTTAATTTTCCCATTTTACATCTGAGGAGACAGGCTCAGCCAAAGTCAGAAAGTCACACAGACACATGCCCTCCCCAGTCTGGCCCCGCTCACCTGTCCAGCCCTGTCTCTCAAAGCCCCACTTCTTACCTACCCCCGTCTCCAGCCCCATAGAGCTGCTCCCAGTTTCCCCAACTCCACACACCCTTCCAGGCCTCTGAGCCTCTTGCCTGTGCTCTTCCAGCTGCCTGGAACTCTCTCTCTTTTTTTTTTATAAATGTATTTATTTTTGGCTGCGTTGGGTCTTCGTTGCTGAGCACAGGCTTTCTCTAGTTGCGGCGAGCAGGGGCTATTCTTTGTTGTGGTGCGCGGGCTTCTCTTGCTGCAGAGCATGGGCTCTAGGAGCATGGGCTTCAGTAGTTGTGGCATGCGGGCTCAGTAGTTGTGGCTCTCAGGCTCTAGAGTGCAGGCTCAGTAGTTGTGGCGCACAGGCTTAGTTGCTCCACAGCATGTATATGGGATCTTCCCGGACCAGGGCTCGAACCCATATCCCCTGCATTGGCAGGCAGATTCTTAACCACTGCGCCACCAGAACTCTCTTTTCCCACTCCTAACAGCCATGCAAATTCCACATCATGCTCTGAGAGACAGCTGCAGCCCCACCTCCCTGATTGCCTCCAGCACAGAGGTCATGCCCTCCTCCCCAGAAATACCAGGTGTTGCAAAAATCCTGCAGCTGGCCTCCCAGGCACCGTGTGAGCTCAAGGCCAGGGACCAGCGTGCCTTCGCCTCCATTTCCCCAGCAATCAGTCCTGCAACGAAGCAGACCTCAGTTTCAAAACCTGCAGACATTGTATTGGGTTATCCTAGGATATTTCGAATTTATCTAGGGAAGTTTTATTCTAAATCACATTTCCTTCATGCATGTTAACTTACATGCTCGTACCCTGACCTTGGGTAGATACTGGCAGAATCTTGGGCTGATGGGTGCATCACGCTTTAGGAGAATGACGCTCCCTCAGAAGAGGAGGCGCACGATGTGTGCTTTAGAATCAGCGGGACCCGAGTTCAAATCCTTCTCTGCCTCTCACCAGCTGTGTATCCGTGAGCACATCATTTAATCTGGGCCTTGCTATCGTCATCTGCAAACTGTGGCAAAGAGTATCTTCTTGTATGGGTTGTGTGAGAGCTGGAAACAGCGCAATGCAATGCCTGGCCCTAGGCGTGCCCTCTGGAGATGAATGAATGCCTCCTTGCCACCCCATCCCTAATCCAGGTCTGTCTTCAGAAGCGTCCTGCACATTAATACTTGGCCACTGTGCTCTTGGGAGGCCTCATACTCTTTGGGACTTTCACAGTAATTAACTGGGAATCCCTCTTCTGGACGTAGGTCGAGCTCTGAGGTGCAGCCTATGGCTTCCCCAGCCCTGGTCCCTCATCTCAGAGCCCCTACCAGGCATGGCCCCCAAGTCTGTCCCCACTGCCTGAGCACACCTACATATTCACCCCTTCCCTCCCCACCAACTGTCCTGACTCTTCCTGCAAGGCCTTCCTGCCTGATCGGCTGAGCCAGTCACACTTCCAGCAGACCCTGGGAAATTAAAAAGCGGGGGCAGGAATCCGTTGGGAAGTAAGAAGGAGGAGAGACTCCACAGCAACAAAACAGGTCAGAACAACGTTTGATGCCAGAAACTAGACAAATACCCAGCTCCTGGTCTTTTGAGGTATTACAACACATCAGATCAGGGAGGACTTGAAGGTCCACCCCCCTCACTTTACAAATGAGCGACCCAGAGAGGATAAGGGACAAGCTCAAAGTCACACAGCAAGTGACGGGGTGTAAGGAGTCTGATCAGGGCTGTGGACTTGCCTGTAGCCACGTTCTTCCTAATGCACCAGGCTCCCCCTTGTCAGGGGCTGGGTTTGCACTGGACTAGCCTAGCTGACAGAGCAAAGCGTCTTGTTGAAGGCCCTCTGTTCTGTTTCCCTCAATAGATCCCAAAACCTTTTTGGCACTTTAATCCCCAAAAGCATGATGCCTGACATTTGTTTCTTCAATGGCCTCCAAGGGGGCCGAGTCCATCGATTAAGACCACATTCACTGTCTCCTGAGGTTGCTGCTTGACCTTCCTCTACTGTCACTGTGTCAGTAGTTGCAAAGTGCTCAAAACCTACACGGCACGATACATTTAGGGTAAGGGGGCTGGGATATATTTAGCCCCAACCTGCTGAGGTCAGCACCATAGCATCACAGAACTGTAGGGCCCACATGGGGACGACAGAGCTCAGAGACTCCTAGCCGCCACCCCTGGGAGTCCCACTCAGTAGGGGTGACGGTGGGAGGGGGGACGGGGGATCTGTATTATTAACAAACTCCTTCAGGGATCCAGATTCCCTGCCACACTGGGAACTACTGAACTACAGCCCTTCACTCCGTGGGGAATCCGTCCCTCCACACCCTTACATTAGAGCATTCATTCAGGGACAGGGAGCTCACTACCTCACAAGTTAGAAAGGTTCTTGCAGTAAGAGCACAGGATACGCCGAGCTGACATTAGCCTTCCAGGTCCTAGCTGGCCTTCTGTGGTGACACAAGTCAAATGTCTCTTCTCCCTCAGGGACAATAATCAGGCTCTATCTGAGCACACCCTTCAGACCCTGCTTCCCCCCAACCCAGGTGGCTGTCCTTGGGTTGAAGGCTCCCAGTGTCCACCTGCCCTGACTAGCGAGAGATTCTCCTTGTCCAGCACACGGGGCTCCAGGTGTGGGTCACTGCCCCTCCTCTTGCCCCCCAGTCCCCCTCACACTCATCTTGTGATGCACGAATGTCTAGCCACTCATCCACACCTACAATGTGCCAGACACAGAATCAAAAACGGAACTGCTGGACAGGACCTTAGCACTCACCTAGCTCAACCCTCTCATTTTACCAGACTCAGAGAGGGGGAGTGACCTGTCCTGGGTCACCCAGCGAGTTTAGCCCATACTGGCTCAATTTGTCCATCCAGAAATTCCCCAGTGCACCTCACAGAAGGCAGGGGTGCTAACCACATCATAGCTGAGCAGAAGACTCCTTGGGGCCTCAGAATCGCTGCAGGGCCGATCTCCAGACGTTGACAATCCCCTCCCCCAGCATCCTTGGCCCTGGCTCCCGACCAGAGTGGGGCTGCTCTACCCTGACATCTAGGAAGCCCTGGGGCCCTCAGTGCCTGCCACCTGCTCACAGAGCGTTGGGGGCACAGGGGCGGACAGCCCACATCCCTCCTCCCCACCAGGTTATTTATAAAGTGTTCTGGGATGAGTCAGGCACACAGCTGCCCAGCACCGGCAGAGACCGTTCCCTCAGAAATGCTATAAACGAACCTGGGCTCTGGAATCCCACGCCGACCCTTAATAGCGCCTCACAGGAACGTTGAGGCAGGAAGCTGGGACCAGCAGGGGTCTGTGGGGCTGTCGTGATGCCCCCATTAGTGGTCTGAGCCTCGAGCAGGAACGTGAGCCCTGGCAGGCTAGTCTTGTGGGAACAGATGGAGGAACCGCAGGCAGGGGAAGAAGGGCCTTGACCAGACACCCTCCCTGCACAGATCACATGCCCCTTTCCAGCCAGTGAGCCCCCCTGCACCTTCCCAAACCAGACTGACAGACAGACAAGCCCAAGAAGACTGCTCCCACCCCCGTGCCCCCCAGGCACTGGCTCTCCCACCTCCATTCCTGTGTGTAAGGCTCTCCACCTCCGCCAACAGACCAGCTATTTTTAACTCTGGAAAGGGAGCCGGAGCCTCCAACACCCTCCTTGCTTCCTGCTCCTGGCGGCACTCTAATTACTTCCTCAGCGGGGTGCTGCCTGCCATGGGCACCCTGGCCGGGGCACCATAAATAATTGCCCCTGCCTTACACCCAGCTCCCCACGAGGCCGACCCAGGTGCCCACGCAGGGAGCGTGACCAGCCAGGGCCTGACCCCCGAGCAGATGCACGTCCTTTTATGAGCCTGAGCTGAGGGCACAGGGGGTCTTTGGAACCCACCCTCTTCTCTGCAGCCTCAGCCACAGCCCTGGAGGGGCCACTTGTGTGTCTGGCACACTCCGAGCGAGTAGGGATGGCAACAGATGAATAAGCGCTGTCCACCCTCGAGGGAGGCAAACACTTAAACAACTTATTATGCAAGAGAGAGGAATGAAATAAGTGCTAAATTAAGATACAAGCTGTGCCCAGGGCCTTCAGGCCCTCAATCCTTCTTCCCTACTTTATTTTTCTATTATAAAGCAATTCACATTCCTTTTTTAAAAAAAAAAAAAATTGTCAATGCAGATAACAAAAGGAAATTTATAATACATTCATTATCCTGCCACCCAAGGACACAGCCTTGTGCACACCTGAGGGCCAGACTTTTTTTAAACAGGGCAAGGTCAGACCTCAGATCTGAGGGTCCCAGGGACCCTCAGCCTGGCTCCAAGACAGTCACTGGAACAATCAAAATTTACAAGAAATGAACAGAAAGATTTCAAAGCAAGATAATACAGAGAGTAGTACATGTTTATGTAAAAAAGAAAATTCAAAAACTACATAAATGTCTTGAAAACTTTTGGAAGGATACAAACCAAAGGGTTAACACTGGTCAGCCACAGGGACAGGAGTAGGACAGGGGGTGGGGAACAGATTAAAAAACTTTTTTCTTCTAGAAATTTCTTTATTTGAATTGTTATAATAATCACATATTTTGATTAAAAATTTTTTTATAATTTTAACTCCTTGAAAACTTTTTAAAAATTGCTCAATAAATAATTTCCAAATGTTCTATAGTGTTGTATCATCTCTGCACTTAGAATAACATGATCTTAACACCAAAGGGAGGTACAACTGCTGTGGAAAACAGTCTGGCAGTTTCTCAAAAGTTAAACATAGAGTTTCCATGTGACCCAGCAACTCCACTCCTAGGCATGTGCTCAAAATAATTTAGAACAGGTATTCAAGCAGATATTCGTTCACGAATGTGCATAACAGTACAATCCCCAACAGCCAGAATGTGGAAACAACCCAAACGTCATTAACGGACAAACTGGCCTACCAGTACAATGGAATATTACTCAGCCATCAAAGGGATTAAGTACTGATTCACTCGACGACTTTATGTTGTAATGTTAAAACATTATGTTAAGTGAAAGGAGCCAGACATAAAAAGGTCACGTATTGTATGATTCTTTTTGTATGAGATAACTAGGACAGGCAAATCCACAGAGGGGGAGAGCAGATTTGTGGTTGCCAGGGGATGTGGAGAGGAAGGGGAAGGGAAGTGATAACTGAAGGTACAGGGGTGCTTCCAGGGTGATGAAAACGTTGTGAAACAGAAAAGTGGCGGCTGCAAACACTAAGCGCGCTAAGTGCCCTGAACCGTGTGCTTTGAATCGGTTCGTCGTGTTATGAATTTCTCCTCGATAAAAAAAAAAAAAAAAGACCGGCTTCCCTGGTGGCGCAGTGGCTGAGAGTACGCCTGCCGTTGCAGAGCACAGGCTCCGGACGCGCAGGCTCAGCAGCCATGGCTCACGGGCCCAGCCTTTCCGCGGCACGTGGGATCTTCCCGGACCGGAGCACGATCCCGTGTCCCCTGCATCGGCAGGCGGACTCTCAACCCCTGCGCCACCAGGGAAGCCCCTTACTTTTCTTTTTAACCAAGCATCTGCTGGGGTTACCAAAGCTTCTGGGGTCCGTGGAACTAAGACTCAGTCCGGGTCTGTCTCTCCTGCAGCTGAGGAAAGCCCCTTGTTACCATAGATTCCAGTAGCTACCGTAGATTCAGGTCTAAGAAGTGCTGGTCCAGGCACCTTTTTTAAAAAATATTTATTTATTTATTTATTTATTTATTTATTTATTTTTGGCTGCGTTGGGTCTTCATCGCTGAGCACGGGCTTTCTCTAGTTGCGGCGAGCGGGAGCCACTCTTCATAGCGGTGCGCGGGCTTCTCATTGCGGTGGCTTCTCTTGTTGCGGAGCACGGGCTCTAGGCATGCGGGGTCAGTAGTTGTGGCTCGCGGGCTCTAGAGCGCAGGCTCAGTAGTTGTGGCGCACGGGCTTAGTTGCTCCGCAGCATGTGAGATCTTCCCGGACCAGAGCTCGAACCTGTGTCCCCTGCATTGGCAGGTGGATTCTTAACCACTGCGCCACCAGGGAAGCCCTCCAGGCACCACTGCACTGATGTTTCTGGGCCCCAGCTACTCCTGCCTGCCCTGCACTGCCCACCTCGGAGCTGCTGTGTGGTATTTCCTTTTTTCCCTTGAGAACCAAATAGTTCCAACACAGCTGCTGGGCTCTATATAAGGATTCAGGTAGTCCAATTTCTAATAATTAAGGTCCAGTGACACCCGTATCATGTTTTACAGCGTACAAGGCATTTTCCCAGCTATTACCCCACTTGGTTCTTACCAAAATCCAATGAGGCAAGGATCACCGTTTCCTATATTATAGACGTAGATTAGGTATAGATATACAAATACAGATCACCCAGGTAATATTCTTTGCTCTGAAGTCTACTTTGTCTGATATTAACATAGCCATTCCAGCTTTCTTTTCACTAGTGTCAGCATGGTATATCTTTCCCCATCCTTTTCTATTGCACATATTTATGTCTTTATATTTAAAGTGTGTTTCTTGGAAACAATCAGCAAAGTGAAAATGCAACCCATGGAGAAAATATTTGTAAACCATATATCTGAATATCCAAAATATATGATAATCTCTACATTTAATGTGATTACGGATATGGTTAGGCTTGAGTCTCTCATCTTGCTTTGTTTTCTATTTTTTAGTCCCTTTTCCCACCTTCTTTTGGATTGGATATTTTTGATGATTCTGTTTTCTCTCCTTCACTAGCTGACTAACCCTAACCTTCTACTATCTGAGTGGTTGCCTTATCGTTTATAAGATACATCTTGACCTTATCACAGTCTAACTTCAAGTGATATCATACCACTGCACATGGCGTATAAGAAACTTACAACAGTATATTTCCATCTCTGCCCTCCTGGCCTCCTTCCCCTCCCCTGTGCCATGACATAGCAACTCTCACAAGGAAGTAAACAGAGAATCACTGAGCTCTCTGGGGTCACTGAACTTTGTGGCCTGATGTCGAGCGTCTTGAAAACCATTGTTTCATGTATTTGGTCTGTTTGCTTTTTTGTTTCAGGTGGAAGGGAAAATCCAATCCCTGTTACTCCATCTTAGATGGAAGCAAACTCCTCAGTATATCTATGAGGACACCAGGACTCAGGGCTAAGCCCCTTGCCCAAGGCGAGGTAGCCACTAAGTGGTCAGGTGGGACTCCAGCCAGATCTCTAGACACCAGGCCTGGTGTTCTCCTCCCTGCTTCATTGCTTCTGCAGGAACCACCCTGAGAAAGCAGAAAGAGTTTGCGGCAGAAGACAGCAGACTTTGCCACCACTGCAAAAAAGCTGCTCACAGCATTGTCATCAGCTTTAGAAGCCAGTGTGATGATTATTTTGCAGAAAGTTACCCATTAAATAGCAACTTTCAGCATCTTTCAAGCCTCACCTTAAATGCTCGCTCTGCATCTTCAGAAGCCTCTGTGGCACAGTTTTTGTGTGTTTACTGTCTGTCTGCCAAGGATGCTGGGAGAAGTTCCCCACAATATGATGTGTCTGATTGAGCTGTCTCCCCCACTACCCTTCCGTAAGTATTTTCTGGTTGAATCCAATAACCTAACTGGTAGAATTACAGCAACTCTGGTATGTGCCTGCGTGCATGTGTGAATCCATGCATGTGTGTGTGTGTGTGTGTGTGTGTGTGTGTGTGTGTGTGTGTGTGTGTATGTGTTGACTTTGAGGCAAGAAGCGGGGTGTTCCCTCTTTTTATCACACTACTTGACTTGCTTTAGGTCCAGGGACCTATTTAGCTTAAAGGTGAGGGACTGAGAGAGAAGAAACTTTCCTTAAAATCACTTGGGGCACCTAGCTTAGACAAGACTCTGCCCAGACTCTGATGGGAGAGAAGAAGCCAGAAGAGCCTTCACTCCTCCCCACCCTCTGTCCTGCGGCAGAGAGGAGCTGGGGGCTCAGTTCTTTGCCAAGCCTCCTCCCCATGCCCCCAGCCAACCCCAGAAATGCTTTGTTTAAGAAATGAGTCTGGGGGCTTCCCTGGTGGCACAGTGGTTGAGAGTCCGCCTGCCGATGCAGGGGACACAGGTTCGTGCCCTGGTCTGGGAAGATCCCACATGCTGCAGAGTGGCTGGGCCCGTGAGCCATGGCCGCTGATCCTGCGCGTCCAGAGCCTGTGCTCCGCAACGGGAGAGGCCACAGCAGTGAGAGGCCCGCGTATCGCAAAAAAAAAAAAAAAAAGAAATGAGTCTGAAAGCAGCAGCACGGACTTCCATTCCCACCGGCTACCTGTCACATATCCATTTCATTCGAGGCACTGCCATCCCACAGCGGTGGGACCCGGACGAGTGGTTAACATGGCCAAGACTTAGGTTCCTCACCTGTAAACTGAGCCTGAGAATATCCACCTCCCAGGGCTGGTTGTTAAATAAAAACACGATGTGGGCTTCCCTGGTGGCGCAGTGGTCGGGAGTCCGCCTGCCGATGCAGGGGACACGGGTTCGTGCCCCAGTCCGGGAAGATCCCACATGCCACGGAGCGGCTGGGCCCGTGAGCCTTGGCTGCTGAGGCTGCGCGTCCGGAGCCTGTGCTCCGCAACGGGAGAGGCCACAACAGTGAGAGGCCCGCGTACCGCAAAAAAAAAAAAAAAAAACACGATGTGTCTGGCACAGACTGGGAACTAGGCTTTCTTTCCACTCTCCTCATATCCCATCTGCTTTGTTCTAAGTGTTCTTGTACTACCCTTAGAAGTCTGTGTTGAGACTGGTGGTCTGTTGCTCACAATGAAAACCCATGAAAGGAAAACCAGTAAACAGCACCCACCCTGCACGGTCTAGATCAGAGGTTCTCACGCTTCAGTGCACACTAGAATCCCCTGGGGAGCTTTTAAAAACCCCAAGAGCAGGCTGCACCCCAAATCAATTAAATCAGAATCTCTGAGGATGGGGACCAGACATCAGGATGTTGTAAAGCTCGCAGGGGTTTCCAACATACAGCCAAGGTTGAGAATGCATGGTCTTGTCCGAGAGACAAGAATGTTCTCGATGTCCTGCTCTCCCATCCTTTGCCTGCGATCCGAGCAAACCTCAGGGGCTCCCTGAGGTGCAGTGACCAGAAGTGCAGGACAGGGACTAGGGGAAGGTGAGTGAGACAACATTTAAGGAGGCTCTCACTCTTAGGTCCCTGCAAGAGTGGGGTGACCACCTCTCGCATTTCGTCCCCTAGGCACCACACCCTTAGGGAGGCACCACCCTCCACTTGCAAGATCCAGAGAACGAGGCCTCCTTACTCACTTCCTGCAGCCTAGCCCCACCCTGGCCACCCCAGCCTACACCTCCCCACCCCCCAGTTGAAGGCTCCAAAGGAAAAGTAATCCAAGGGCCCCGTCCTGCCTCCCCAACTCAGGAAAGCGTATCTCTTTGAACAAATCGCCAAATCCCCCTCCTTCCCTGCCCAGGGCCATGGTTCCAGCCCCCTGGCCAGAGCCCAGCAACTGTCAGGCCACCTGGCCGAGAAGGTGAAGGGGAGACAAGGTGGCCCTTACCTGCCAGCCAGCCACTGTCCCTCTCCCTAGAGTAGGGCCCCTGCCCAGCTGACAGTTCAAAGATTCAGGGAAATGACGAGGCTTGGCAAAAGCAAGCATGACCTTTCTTCCAGGTGCAGGGGCAGGGGCAGGAAGGCTGGGGAAGATATTTCTCATGCCCTTAGCCTGGTGAGGGCCTCAGCTGTGCCGAGAAGGGGTAGAGTTGTTCAGACTAAAACTCCATCAGGTGGCTGGAAGGTGGAGTGGGGTCCCCAGCTGTGCCCTGGAAAACATGATTTGTCTGGTCCCACTGCCCTATAAGCCCCAGCCTCCTCTTCCTTTTGGTTCTCAAATTTGAGCGACCTCAACAATTACCTGGAAACTTCCCTCCAGCTTCTGCTGCAGTAGGTCCACGTTTTGAACCTGCACCCTTAGGTGATTCTGATCCAGGTGTCCAAACTTTAAGCACCACCTCCATGGGTCTTGGTGCCGTCAGCTCAGCATCTGATCTCCCACTCGTCTCCCTGCCCCCCAGCACACACTGTAAGTCCTCTCCCAGGAAAGGATCTGATGAAATCACTCACCCTGAGGAGTAGGATACAGAGAAGACTTGGAGGGGGACACGCGCTCCCAGGAGATCAAGACGCATTGCCCTCCTCTGTGAAGCCTGCACTAACTCCTCCTGTGGAAATTAGATGTCTACAGGAGCCAGGCAGGGAAGTGGTGAGAGAAGAGGACAAAAAGGCACAGTACCGTAGGGAGTGATGGGGCCTTCAGCACACTGGCGCGAGCATACCCATCTGGGAGGGCGCAGAGGGGAGCAGCCACTTCTCAGCCCACCAGCTGTAGGTATGCAAACCATGGTTGCCTGATCTTCTGATCTGTTGAAAGAAGCCAGAAATCAGATTTTTATGGACGGTTTTCCAATTTTTAAACTATGGGGGCCGAAGCAAGCACGTCTGAGGGTCAAATCTGGATGGAAGTGGGCCAGCCGTTTGCAGCCTGGTCTAGACAGTGAGCCCTTGGGTTGAGAGACCTTGTGTTCACCCCTGTGCCCTCGGTGCTAGCTCACTGCCCAGCATACCTAGGGGGTTCCCAGCAAATGCTGTTACA
Organism: Phocoena phocoena; assembly: GCF_963924675.1. Lineage (NCBI taxonomy): Eukaryota > Metazoa > Chordata > Mammalia > Artiodactyla > Phocoenidae > Phocoena > Phocoena phocoena. The sequence goes on from NC_089234.1 coordinate 30,009,646, forward strand.
GGAGCAAATAAGTGAAGGCAAGATGGGACAGGCAGGTCAAAAGGGACTTCCTGCCCCATCACACCTAAGGTCAGCCGTGCTGGCCAGCAGGGGTGGGGCCTGTCTGAGAGCCCCTTCCCGGCTCCCTGGCAGAGGAAGCCCGGGCTGATGTCTAACTCACTCACACCTGGTAATTCACTCACATCCAGCATCCCTGGATGTTCCGTGAGCATCCCCTGTGGTGCAGACCTCTCTTGGGTCTCCAGTTTTATCCACTCCCCCGCTAAAGCCCCCCAGCCTCCCATGCCTCCTGCAAGGACCTGGACCCAGCTTGTCTTCACTTCAGGCCACTCCTCAGAAATCTTTGCCCAGGGGGTCCATCCCCCAGCCCAGGCCCAGCTCCTCTGAGAGCAATGGCAAGAGCGGACAAAGCCTCACAGCTGCCCCTGGGAGAAGCAAGAGGGAGAAAAAGCCCAGCCTGCGGGTCCCTGGAAGTATCCACATGTCCTGGACACCCCCTGACAGGGGAGGCATGTCTGAGGGCTCTGCCCATCTCAGCAGATGAAATCAGAATGTCAGGAGTGACGTGCCAGAAGGGAGGAGCTCTGCCCATCAGGAAGAGGGGCTGACAGGCTGCTTAAAACTGATCAGAAAAAGGAAAATAGAAGAGAAGGTATTGCAAGAACTATGTGAGATACAGGGTATACGATGCCACTTCATAGGAAGTTCAAGAAGAGTTACTAAGTGATGTGAGGACAAGCTGCGTTGATGAAGCAGCAGGTGGGGAGTAAGGCAGGGTGGGGTACTGATGGCGAGGGGACAAGGAAGCCTTCTGAAGTGATGGAAATGTTCTGTATCTTGCTCTGGATGGTACTTACACACGTGTATACATACAGAAAAACACATAACCTACATAGTACGTTTAAAGATTTGTGGACTTTGGACTTCCCTGGTGGCGCAGTTAAGAATTAATGGTTAAGAATCCGCCTACCAATGCAGGGGACACGGGTTCGAGCCCTGGTCTGGGAAGATCCCACATGCCGCGAAGCAACTAAGCCCGTGCACCACAACTACTGAGCCTGAGCTCTAGAGCCCATGCGCTGCAACTACTGAAGCCTGCGCGCCTGGAGCCCGTGCTCCGCAACAAGAGATGCCACCGCAAAATGAAAAGCTTGTGCACCGCAACGAAGACCCAACACAGCTAAAAACATTTAAAAAATATATAGGGCTTCCCTGGTGGCGCAGTGGTTGAGAGTCAGCCTGCCCAAACAGGGGATGCGGGTTCGTGCCCCTGTCCAGGAGGATCCCACATGCCGCGGCGTGGGCCGTGGCCGCTGGGCCTGCGCGTCTGGAGTCTGTGCTCTGCGTTGGGAGAGGCCACAGCAGCTGGAGGCCCGCCTATGGCAAAAAAAAAATATATATATATATATATATATATATATTTATATATATATATGTATATATAAAGGTTTGTGGACTTTACTGCATAGAAATTTTACCTCAACAATAAAAGAAAAAAGCAATGGAATAAAAGAGGGGAAAAGCCTCTCACAGATACCCACAAATCAAGAAGCTGGAGACTGGCACCAGCTCTTTGGGACAAGCTTAAAAAGAGGCAAGAAGGCCAACGAGGTGTAAGAACCTTGCTCCCAAATGAGCCATGGAACTGATTTCTAACAAAGTTAGTCAGCCAGCAGGTGGCCAATTTCAAGTGCAAATACATAATTGAAAATGTGCTCATGGTGAAGGCAAGAAGTGACTACAGCTTTAGAGTACCACAGCCTTCTCCCTTTCAAGTCCTTTGGCTTCAGTTGTCCCAGTTCATCCTCACCACAACCCTGGGAGTGGCTGTTAGGTCTCAGACTTAGAGTGGAACAAACAGAGGCCCAGGGAAGTTCAAGGACTTGCCCAAGGTCACATTGGCCATGCCAAGACTCAAATCTTGGCAGGAGTTACCAGGTCTGTGCCCTTGCTTCTGCACACGCCCCTCCTAGACCATGCTGCATTTGAAAGCAACGCAGACGTATGGATTCTCTGTCTATAACAATAGCCAATTAGAGATAGTCATTGTACCCAAACTTAATTTGGGGAATAATTGTGTGAGAGAGCTAATTAATGATCAGTCTTTTCTTAAGAAAAATCTCTGTTCTCAAGAGTCAGCAGTCTTGAGACGTGTCGAGGTGAGAGCTATCTCTGTCTTGCTCAGGCCTGGCAAAGAGTGCAATTCTATGAGATTTGTTGAAAGAGGACATCTCTTCCCTTTGACAGATTTAATAACAAACCCCAATGGAGGTGTTCCATTCTTTCTCCTCAGACAGGCAGGGGGTGGACCAGACAGTTTGAGTCAGTAGGTTGATGGTGACACGGGAAATTAGAAAGACTGTGGAGGATACTGTTAGTGTTACTCTAAAGCCATCTGCCCCTTCTCCTCACCACAGACCCTGGTTTTGTTCTAGCCCCAGGAGATGAATCATGATTAGGCTAAAGCCAACACAGTAATTTCATTTGCTTTTCCTAGATTCTCACTTTCCCGGTTTCCTCTGTAGTCAGGATACCATTCTAGCCAATGAGACATAAAGACAAATCTGCTGAAAGGCTTCTTGCTTCCTGATTAAAGAGTTAGGAACTACCCCTTAATGGAAGAAATTACCCCTTCCTCCTCCTTCCTGCCAGGAATGTGCTTGTGTGAGGACATGATGGCTGGAGCTGTGGCAGCCATCTTGCCATCAAAAGGTAATAAGCTTAAGAAAAGCAAGCCCAGTGAATATGGCTGAACAGAGAGATCAATAGCGCCTGGTCCTTGCTGACATTTTTGAGCTGCTCATCAACTCTGGATCAGACTTCATTTTTTTTTAAGGTTTCAACATTTTATTCAAGTTTTATTTTAAGTGATGTTAATTACAGCATTTGAAGGGGAGGAACTAATTCCACACAAAATGGAAGACGCTAAAATGTACCCATTAAACTGCTAAAAAATAAACTGAGTGGCGAGAATACAAGAGAAGTTCAATTTAGATTCTGAGTGTTGTCACCATGTGATTACAGTCACAGAGACTCTTCCCAGCTTGTTACCTGGAGCTCTTAGAAGCTACTTCATACTCTGGTGCAAGGGCAAAATAAACACAACATGAGAAAAAACACAGTTAAGTCCTGAATTATTGGCTTCATCACATCCACCTTCTCCACCCCAAAATGGCACAGAAGAAACAGCTACCACTCCCTGCAGACTACTTTTGGTGTAAAAGAGGTGATGGATTGGGGTGGAAAAAGTCCCTGCCTAAAAAAGTCCCTTTCAGATGAGTTTGTATACACCATCCAACAGCCTCTCCTCAATCAGGATAGGAAACCAAGGTTCAATTCTCAGGAAGTCACAATTTCATTCATTTACTCAATACGAATTTACAAAGTGCCTGCAAATTATCAGCTTCCACTTGCAGCCGTTTCTAGGTAAAAAAGGAACCTGACATCTCTAGAGGGGCAGCAAGCTCCCCCTCAAGTCTACAGCTGAAAGGACGTTTTTTGAAATTGGGTTTCTTCTGTACCTCTGAAAAGGTAACACCCTAAAGCAGAATCACCTTTAACCTGGAAGTCTAACATGATATTTAGCGATACTTGCATCCCAGACATACAACATTAAAAGGTACACTAAATTCTGAAGGTAGCTATGCTGAAAAATAGTTTAAAATTAAACGATTGTACAGTATTCATTTATGCTTGAAACTCCAGTCCTAGACCAAGCTTGTGGCCACCAGCGTTGACATTCTTGCCATCCAGCAGAGCTGACAGTGTCAGTTTGATACCTGGCTTTAGGGTCTGAGTATATCCTAACCCTATGAGGCTGGAGTTGTTCACTTTAGCCAAGAAGCAGGCGTCAGGGTCGATCTGGTAATTGGCTGCTATTCTGAAGCGAGTGTTACTGTTTCCCGCTGTCCAGGCTAGATTAACAGCAGTCTCCAACTTCTTGTTCACCTTCTGATAAATGGAGCCACCAAACTCTGTCCCATCATTTATATTAGTGTGAAGCTGGAACTCATCGGTCTTGTAGCCAACTGCAAAATTGCTCTGAGTCACTCGAGACTTTGGGTCTCAAAATTCATCTGGTAGCCAGCCAGCCAGCCCTCATAACCCAGCACCAGAGCACCCCGGATGGAAGGGCCGGCAATGTTGAAATCCACATCACAGCCCAGGTTGATATGTTCCCGCTTGTACCCTGTCTTGATTTTAGCATTTTTTTCCCCCAGTGTTTGGAGAGAAGGATGAATTGAAGGTCAGCTTCAGGCCACGTGCAAGCTGATCTTCCACAGTAATCTCCGTGCCTAGTGTGTTGTCAGTGTTCCATCTCTCCGTAAACGTCAGACCATATTCGGTCCATCTGTACTTGGTTTCCAGACCATCCGTCACTCTGGTGGTCTCGGTGTCGGCTGAACCTGAGCTTGTAAATTCCAGTCCATTCTCAGATTTTGTTTTCAAATCAAGTGTTATTAAGCCAAACCCATAGCCCTTGGTGAAGACATCCCCGGCAGATTTGCCAAGATCAGCATACGTGAGAGGCACAACCATCTTCTGCACCCCTCTTTGCAGGTTGCACACCTTGGCAAACGCTGTTTTCTGTCCTAAGGGCTGGACATCTAGGAATCATGCTCCATGAGTTGTGAATCCTCCAGGAAGAAATCCAGACTTCATATTGAGATAATTCAGTGTCATAATGATTTAGCCACAGTCTGTTTAGGTCTTTTGTTACACGTAACCTATCTGACACAAAGGGCAGAAGCAGACAGACACCAGTTGCAGAATTCAAGTCACATGGATGAGACCTGATAAGAAGCAGGGGCAGGCCAGACAAGGACCTGGAAGGCAGCAAGAAGCAAAGCTCAATGGCATCACCAGGCCAAGGAACAATTTCTTGGCATTTCCTGGGCTACGTGGCCTACCATCAACAGAAGCCTGAACCTGCTACACCGGCCCATGGCTTTGATGGTACTCCAGGTGTCTCTCATTGGTGATTACCCAAAGCTAGTGCACAAAGAACTGTTGCCTTTCACAACCACAGAGTTACAGGGGTCTGGGGTTTTGACATATTGTAACCTTGGACAGAGGAAAGAAGCTGACCTTCTCTTTTTTTAATTCAGTTCAATATTAAAAAATAGCTAGACTCATTGCAACTGTGGTCCATGCATTAATTAATAGGGCAGCTATGGAAGCTCTTTGTATTCTTTCCTAATGGTTAGTTATTGTAAACTTTTTCTACTATAATGACCTGTTAAAGTCAGGAAGTAAGCTGCAAAATCCACATGAATTGAAGATCAGACATGAGGCTTCAGATACATTTCTCACTGTGGCGGACTCAAACAGTGTTCGCGCTCCTCTGTTGTCAGGGGTACTCTGGGGGAGAAGTTGGAGGCTCACAGCAACCTGTGAGCCAGTTCATCAGCAGGGAGGCTTTATCCTCAGGGCAGCCAACTGGGGCAGGTCAGAAGGGATACCTCCAGATCTGCAAGACAGGGACTTCCCTGGTGGTCCAGTGGGTAAGAGTCCGTGCTCCCGATGCAGGGGGCCCGGGTTCAGTCCCTGGTCAGGGAACTAGATCCCACATGCATGCCACAACCAAGAACTGGTACAGCCCAAATAAATTAATTAATTAAAATTAAATTAAGAAAAAAAACTGATAGATCTGCAAGACAAAGGAGTCCAAATTCATGGCCAGAAAAAAGCCACAGGCCTGGAGACCAATTCAGGATCTGTGTGAAGGGGGAAATCTGGGCTCAGGGGAAGAGCCGAGCCCTGAAATCCAGACCATGGAGAACAAAGGCATAGCACAAGCAAAAAGAAATAGAAGCATCCCTGAAGAAAGAGCTGCTTTGCCGGCAAGTTTCTTCTTCACGCCCACATGTGGCGGGGGAGCCCAGACCTGCAGAGGGAGGAAAGCGCTTTGGCTGGTTAAGAACTGGTGGCAGGAGTGTGGCTGCAACCAGGGTTCTGACAGTGACTCATGCCTCAGGAATAGTCATCACAATGGTTTTCACTTGGGGGCCTGCCCTGGGCCACACACAGTGCTAAGTGTCTTTTCAAATCCTCACAAAACCCCATGATTTAGGCCCTATTATCATCCCCACTTAAGAGCTGAGAAACTGAGGCCGAGAGAGGTAAAGTCACTCTTGGTCTCTAAAGTCTCCCTGCTGGTGAGCGGTAGAGGCAGGTTTCAAAGCCCAAGTTCGGACTCACCTCTGTAATCTCAAGTCTACCCACTCGCCACCTTCCCGCCTCCTTCTCCATGAGCTCTTCCCAAACCTGGCAGTTCCCACCAATCCTGTCCTTCTTTCCCACATTGCAGTGCCTGTAACAGCCTGCTTGGTGCTGAGTTACTTATTGCTGCCATACGGTGACCAAATGTTCCCTGAGTGTGCTCCCTGCCCTGTCCCCCCAGTAGCCCTGTAAGCTCTTTAGGGACCATAACAACTAGGAATGCTGCTAGCTGCAAGTAACAGAATGCCCAACTAAAGTAGCTCCCATAATAAGGTCACTTATTATCTCATACAAGAGTTAGCCTGGAGGCAAGCGTCTTCCAGATCATGTTAATTTAGTGGCTGGACAAAAACAGGGCTTTGGGTCAGCTTCCCTGGTATTCTCTTTTTTTTTTTTTTTTTTTTTAAGATTTATTTATTTATTTATTTTGTTTTTGGCTGTGTTGGGTCTTCATTGCTGTGCATGCGCTTTCTGTAGTTGCGAGCAGGGGCCGCTCTTCATTGCTGTGTGCAGGCTTCTCATTGTGGTGGCTTCTCTTGTTGCAGAGCGTGGGCTCTAGGTGTGCAGGCTTCAGTAGTTGTGGCACGTGGGCTCAGTAGTTGTGGCTCGCGGGCTCTAGAGTGCAGGCTCCGTAGTTGTGGCGCACGGGCTTAGTTGCTCCGCGGCATGTGGGATCTTCCCAGAACAGGGCTCGAACCTGTGTCCCCTGCATTGGCAGGCAGATTCTTAACCACTGTGCCACCAGGGAAGCCCCTCTCTTTTTTTTAGCTGCGTTGGGTCTTCACTGCTGTGTGCGGGCTTTCTCTAGTTGCGGCGAGTGAGGGCTACTCTTTGTTGCCGTGCACAGGCTTCTCATTGCGGTGGCTTGTCTTGTTGTGGAGCATGGGCTCTAGACGCGCAGGCTTCAGTAGTTGCAGCAGTCGGGCTCAGTAGTTGTGGCTCGCGGCTTAGTTGCTCCACAGCATGTGGGATCTTCCCGGACCAGGGATCGAACCCGTGTCCCCTGAATTGGCAGGCAGACTCTTAACCACTGCACCCCCAGGGAAGTCCCCCTGGTATTCTCTTGACTTTATCCACATGGTCATAAGAGGCCTGCAACAGTGACAAGCAGTCCATGCTCACACCATATCATCCAAAGACAGGAAGCGACCCTTGTGTCCCTTGTCTGGAGAGCCATTAAAATGTTCCCTGGTGCTCCCCTGTGATATTGTGATTTACAGCAAAAAATATATATTTGGTCTTCATCCCTGTTCCTGGCACAGAGCTCATTATACCCTCGGAATTTCCTAAGTGATAAGAGCCATAAGGTGAAAAGAGAATCTTTTGTTATTCATAACAAGGTCCTTTCAACCACACCTGAATTTATGTTAAAAAGGTGATTTTTGGAAAACCCCTAGATCAGCAACCACAGGATGGGGGCTGGTTGCCAAGGGGAAGCAATCATGTGATTAGAGATGTGGAACTTTCAGTCCCCGAACTCAGCCTCCTGGGAGGGGAGAGGAGCTGGGGATTGAGTTCAATCGCCAGTGGCTGATGGTTTAATCAATCACGTCTATGTGATGAGGCCTCCATTTAAAAATGTCCTAACTGAAGGGGCTCAGAGAACTTCTAGGTGGTGAACATGTAGAGGTGCTGGGAGGGTGGCACACCCAGAGGGCGTCCCTTCCCCGACACCTCGCCCTATGCTTCTCTTCCACCTGGCTGTTCTTGAGTTGTATCCTTTTATATTAAACTGGTGATCTCATAAGTAAACTTTTCCTGAGTTCTGTGAGCCATTCTAGGCAATTAATTGAACTCAAGGAGAGAGTCATGGGAACCTGCAACTTATAGAGAGTGAGTTAGAAGCACAGGTAACAACCTGGACTTGCAGTTGGTGTCCGAAGTTGGGGTTGGGAAGAGAGGGACACTCTCATGGGACTGAGCCCTTAACCTGTGGAATCTGACGTTAACTCCAGGTATATAGTATCAGAACTGAACTGCATTGGACAACACCCAGCTGGTGTCACAGAATTGCTTGGTGTAGGAAAAGCCCTCACATATTGGGTGACCAGAAGCATCAGAAGTGAAGTATTAAGAGCAGAGAGTTTCTCCCTTTACATCCCCCCACACACGCTTCTCCTGATGTCTCATTGGCCAGCATTGTATCCCACACCCAGACCTAAGACAACCGCTAGCAAGAAGACTGGAATGATCATGACTGCTTTAGACCTGGCCCTGAGTGCACCTGGGGGGCCCACACACACACCTTGACAGTGTCTGACATAACTGTGGTCTGGAGCTCTCCTCACTTTTAAAACCTCTCTGGGTGATGCTAACATTCTGTCAGGGGTAAGAATGGCTGGTTGGGGCTTATTAACATTTGGCCTTTGGGGCTGGGGAAGGGGTCATGAAGCACATGGCCGCCCAGTACCTGAACCAAATCTGAGTCAGGCTGCAAGGAAGGGGTTTGACTGTGAGTAAACAGCCGTAGGTCTGACACAGGGGCCTCTCCTTCTAGGCACGTGATAGGTGCTCAGTAAGCACTGGGTGTATTGAACAGTATCGGTCACTCCCAGAGATGGTTTGAAATACCCTCCTCCACCCAACAGTAGCAATTTCAGTTATCTTATAGTTATTTCAAGTTTGGAAATGTATTTCCTTTGACATAATATATATTTGTCCATAAATATATAGATGTATATAAAATATATATAATACATAATGTTGTATAACGTGTGAGCAGTGTCAAGCTCTAAGAATAATTTCAATAGTTATATTAACCAGCGTTTCTCTGGGCGGCTTCCTAAGTGCCCATCACCCACTGTGTTAAGCAGTGGATGTTCTGATACAGGCATGATGACTGTGGGAAGGCAGGCTTGGGCATAATGATGAAGAATGCAGGCTCTCGGGTCATAGCGCAGCTCCACCACTTGCTGCTGTGTGGTTTAGGCAGATCCCTCCATTTCCCCATCTGTAAAATGGGGATCATAATAGAGCTCTGGTTTTTGGTGTTCTAGTTGCCCTGGGGTTCAAATCCTAGTTCTGGCACAAACTAGTCATGTAACCTTAGGAAAGTTTCTTGGCCTCTTTGGGCCTATATTTCCTCACCTGTGAAATGGGGATAATAAAGGCAAACTTATCAGGATGTGGGGAAGAGAAAATGAGAATACAGAGAAAGTTCAGAGCACAGAGTCATCATTCAAGAGAGCACGCAGGAGAGCAGCGTGTCTAGAGATCACAATAAAGACTGGTCCAAGGGACTTCCCTGGTGGCGCAGTGGATAAGACTCTGCGCTCCCAATGCAGGGGGCCCAGGTTTGATCCCTGGTCAGGGAACTAGATCCCACATGCCGCAACTAAGAGTTGGAATGCCGCAACTAAGGAGCTGGCGAGCCGCAACTAAGGAGACCGCCTGCAGCAACTAAGACCCTACACAACCAAATAAATAAATAAATCAATAAGAAAGACTGGTCCAAAACACCAAGGATCTTGACATGACAGCAGCCTTCAGATGTCTGAAGAGAGGCATCTGGGAGAAGCATTCAGCTTGCTTGGTGTGATCCAGAGGGTGGAAATCCCAGAGAGGGAGATGCAGCTTTAAGGAAGAAAGATTCACCCTCTCCACCGGGAACAGCAGCCTCGAGGGTAGTAACTCAGGAGACCCGGCAGTACCAGGCAGAGGCCAGCTGAGCCAAGGTCCCACTGTCTCTGGGTGCTAAATGCATGAAATCCAATCAAGGAAACCTAGCCCCAGCTCCCCAAAGTGTTAAGGAGCATTTCTCTTACATGCATAAGAACAACTTGGGGGGGCATGTCCAAAAAGCTGACCGAGACCCCACCCTGGAGATTCCAGTTCAGTAGATCTGAGGAGATTCTGCATTCCAGCAGGGTGATGCAGGCTCCAAGGACCAAACTTGAGGACACCTGGCCCAAACTTCCACCTGCTGCTGTCTCAGAGCCCCAAGGTGGGGCTAAGCCCACAGTTAAAATCACTGTATCCAAAGGAGAACTTTATGCTGAGAAAGATAGGCACAGAGAACCTGGCGCCTTGACAGTACTCAGAGAGAAAACAAAACAGGTGCTAATGCATTCTGGTCCTAAATCAGGAGGTGTGGCACACAGGCGCCTAGGGAGGAGAGAAGTTATTCGACGTGATCGCTAGAAATGTCGGGGATAAGATAGCATATCAGGGTGCACTCCAAAAGGCACCCACCCAGCCAGCCCTTGGCTGGAGACTTGGGGGAGACCATGACCACGGAAGAGTGGAAGGGAAGAGTGGCAGGACCCAACTGTAGGGGGCGCCACTCATCTTGGAGTCCCTGTGAAAGGCTCCCCTAGAGTTGCTCGCTGCTGGGGACCCTGAAAATGAGGCTACAAATGCAGAGTCTACACCCTCTGGCACAGCACTCAAAGTCCCTCAGTAGCCCCAGCCTAGCCTACAGGTACCTTTTCCTCTGAGTGGCTCCTCCTGGAGCTGATTTATTTGCAAAAAACGGGGAATTCTGTTCCCCAGTTCTGTTCCACTGTGTGCTCCGGGGAATCCCACTCAGCATTCAAGACCCCAGCCAATATCTCTTCTCATGTGAAGCCTTTCCCAGCGACCTGGACACACAGGCACACAGCAATCTTTCCTCCCACCTCTGGGCCCCCCATCACCATGCTGCACTCTAGAGCAGAACTGAATACATGCCCATATAGCCTCATGAGGGCAGGGAGCTTTGTCTGTTTTGCTCACTGGTGTGTCCCCAGCGCCTAGGACAGTAGCCAGCATGTAAGAGATGCAGTGTAAACATTTGTTGAATGAATGAATGAACTTTGCAAGACAGAAGCTGCCAGCCACTTCCACCAAGTGAACCAGCGAATCGCCCCTGGACCAATATTCTCAGTGGAGGGCAGAGTCCCAGGAGACCCTCTTGCTTATGCAACGCTGAGGCAAGTAGACATTCATTGCCCAGAACTTCCCACAACCGGCCAAAGACCACTGCTCCCAATCTCCCTTGGTATGCAGAAGTGAGTACTGAGGAACAGGGGGCTAAATTTGCAAAGGGCCACAAAAGTCTCCGGCACAAGCCCTGCACCCCCAAAGAGGGATGCTGTGGGAAGCTCTCTGGTGAAGAGGTTTGATGTTGGCTGAGAGCAACTTGCTAGAAAACACACCACGGTCTCCAAAGGGTGGGGGCCTGTGCATGGCCTGCGTCTACTCCTAATGCTGGGCTCTGACGTCAAAAAAGGGGCACAGCTTGGGGCTGAAGCTGACTCCTTCTTAGGACCCAGCCCCTCGGGCACTGAGTGAACATGAACTGAAAGAATTAAAACTTCGGGAGCTCGAGAATGAGCAGCCCCAAACTCCCCGAGAGCCAGGCCACAGCATCCCTGAGCGATCAGGTGAGGAAGTGCAGGACCGTCCGGGACTGGGGCCAACAGTTAAAACCCTGAAAGCTGGGGCCCATGAGTGGACAGGTCACCCTCTCCAGACGGCTTCCCATGTAGCACTTCAAGGCTCGACCGAACGCATTGGACTGAGTAAGCGCCATGGAATCTTGGATATTTTAGGAGGCCTCACTAGGGACACACCAGCAAATGGATTTTTTTCCATGATTAATTGGAAAAATAAGAGCCGTGATTGCATTTTGGAAAGCTGGTAATTTAGCACCCATTCAAACCATTGTTTTAAATTATTTACGTACACAACACGTATTTGGTGAAGATGAGGAGAAACTGATTCTCTCTTATAAAACTTGAATATCTTTCTTTAGGTTCAAAACAATGGATTTATTGCATGCATTTATTATAGGCAATCTTCTAAACCAGACAGCTTCCTGGGAAGCATAGACACCATTTAAAATTTGGATGCTAAAATAAATCACTTGTTCTTGATAAACAGCACTGCGCGGGCATTAATCAGCTTCAGGGTCACAACTGACTGCAGCTGGTAACTGCAGTGACCTGCAGAGGGCGGAACTCGGAGTGGTGGGATGATTTACTCTATGTACAATCAGCACATACATACTCTTGGGAAAGGAGAAAAACAAACTGCAGAAGTAGGTCAGCAGGCGTGAGGGGGAATTTGGTTTTGCTTTGCTTTTTTATTTCCACTGAGCACATCTCTTCAGTCTGAGCCAAACCAGTTAATTTAGGCCAGGGGTCGGCAAACTTCTTCTGTAAAGGGCCAGACAGTAAATATTTTAGGCTATGCAAGCCAAGAGGCAAAACTGAACAACTGTCAGCTAAAGGGCTACATGGTCTTTTTTCACATTTATATTTAAAACTGTGAAACCTATTCTTAGCTCTTATATAAGACCAGGTGGTGGGCTGGATTTGGTCTGTGGGCCATCGTTTGCCAAGTCCTGATTTAAGTTCCCAGGCCCTAGATGTCTGTCTTACAAAAGTGATGTTTTGGTTCCTTTACTGGCAATTTCATAGCTGATAACCCCTCAAAACAATTCTAAATAAAATAATGATACTACCCGATGTTTGCAGAGCACTCTACAACTTCTTCCCCATCTTTGTAAATGACACCATCACCAGGAGTCATTCTTAATTCTATCCCTGCCTTTCCTTCCTACTATCAGCAAGTTCTGATGGTCCGGCTCCAAAACATATCTCAAAACCAACCACTGGACTCCAACAGATACTTGCACACCCGTGTGTGTTGCAGCATTCTTCACAATAGACAAAAGGTGGAAATAACCCAGATACCCACCAACAGATGAATGAATGAACAAAATGCATAATATCCATAGGATGGAATATTATTTAACTGTAAAAAGGAATGAAGTTATAATACAAGCTACAATGTGGATGAGCCTTGAAGACATTATGCTAACTGAAATAAGCCAGATGCAAAACGACAACTAATATATGATTCTACTTATATGAATTATCCGAGAATAGTCAAATACATAGAAACAGAAAGTAAAATAGAGGTTACCAGAGACTGGGACAGGGGGAGGAATGGGGAGTTATTATCTAATGGGTACAGAGTCTCTGTTTGAAATGATGAGAATGTTCTGGAAGTGGATGGTGGTGATGGTTGCACAACATTGGGAATGTATATAATACCACTGAGTTGTACACTTAAAAATGGTTAAAATAATAAAATTTAAGTGTATTTTACCACAATTTTCTAAATTAAAAAATAATGTAAACACCCACCAGAGTCATATCCCCTGCCACCACCTTAACCCAAGTGACCATGATTTTTGGCTTTTTAACTAGCCTCCCAGTGTCCCCTCTTGTCCCCTACACGGCATTCTCCACAGAACCACAGAAATCGGGTAACCACTCTCTTACTTAAAACTCTCCAGTGGGGCTTCCCTGGTGGTGCTGTGGTTAAGAATCCACCTGCTAATGCAGGAGACACGCATTCGAGCCCCGGTCCGGGAAGATCCCACATGCCACGGAGCAACTAAGCCCGTGCGCCACAACTACTGAGCCCACATGTCACAGCTACTGAAGCCCACACGCCCTAGAGCCCGTGCTCCGCAACAAGAGAAGCCACCGCAATGAGAAGCCCGTGCACCGCAACAAAGAGTAGCTCCCCACTCGCCACAACTAGAGAAAGCCTGCGCGCAGCAATGAAGACCCAACACAGCCAAAAATAAATAAATAAATAAAAAGTTTTAAAGATCTCCAGTGGTGTCTACCCATGCTCCTGGAAGTGTGGGCGACAGACCAGCCACATCAGCATCTCTGGAGAGCTCGTTTGAGATGCAGAACCTCAGGCCCAGCCCAGACCATCCTATGCCCGTGTGTGACAGAGAAGCACCTGTGTAGCAGACCACGCCCCCACCTCAAGCCCCAGCTCTCCTTCCTGCCTCCAGTCTTGGGTCGGAGAAACTCATTCCTATACCTGATTCCTTTTCTAGTCTCCCTTGCAGCTAAGAACCATTCTGATTAGTCAGAAGTAAGCAAAACCATGGGACTTCCCTGGTGGTCCTGTGGTTAGGACTTAGCCTTCCAGTGTAAGGGGTGCGGGTTTCGACCCCTCATCAGGGAGCTAAGATCCCACATGCCCGGTAGCCAAAAAGCCAAAACATAAAAAAAAAAAACCAGAAGCAATATTGTAACAAATTCAATAAAGAATATTAAAAAAAAAAAAAAAAAAGGCCCACATTAAAAAAAAAAAGAAGTAGTAAGCAGAATCTGCCTTGTATGTAGATGTGATGCCTGGAGTGGCCGCAGCCGCTTACAACCAGTGGGGACAGGTTGAGAGTGGCAGAACGTCAGCCCAACATCATCAAGCCATTGAACTGTATCAACAGCCAGCCGGGTTCCCATTACCGTGAGAGTAAAATCCAAGCTCCCTGCCAGTGCCCACAGGGCTCCCACAGCCAGCCTCTGCCTGACCCCCAGCTCCCCTCACACTGCTCCCCCCTCCACTTACGGCGCTCCAGCCACCAGCCAGAACTTCCTCGCTACCCCTCATGGGTGACATTTGGTTTTTTTTGCACCCCATGTAGGGAGGTCGGAAAATGGGGTTCAACCAGTGCTGTTGCCACAGAAGGGTTGAACTAAACCACGTGCATAAATCATTTTGATAAAAGTTAATTTCTAAAATGTGAAAACAAATTCACTGCCCAGGAACATCATTTTACAGCATCTTCTCTTTTCATTCCATGATTGGCTTACATTTGTACTCTAGTAGGGTTGTTTTTTATTTTATTTTTTCTCTTTTCCAAAAAGCAGGCATGGAAATGGTACTTTTTAAATTTTTGTATTAATTATCCATTTTATACATATTAGTGTATACATGTCAATCTCAAGCTCCCAATTCATCCCACCACCACCATCACTTTCCCCCCTTGGTGTCCATACGTTTGTTCTCTACATCCGTGTCTCTATTTCTTCCTTGCAAACTGCTTCATCTGTACCATTTTTCTAGATTCCACATATACGTGTTAATATACGATATTTGTTTTTCTCTTTCTGACTTACTTCACTCTGTATGACAGTCTCTAGGTCCACCCACATCTCTGCAAATGACCCAATTTCGTTCCTTTTTATGGCTGAGTAATATTCCATTGTATATATGTACCACATCTTATTTATCCATTTGTCTGTCAATGGGCATTTAGGTTGCTTCCATGACCTAGCTATTGTAAATAGTGCTGCAATGAACATTGGGCTGCATGTGTCTTTTTGAATTATGGTTTTCTCAGGGTATATGCCCAGTAGTGGGATTGCTGTGTCACATGGTAATTCTATTTTTAGTTTTTTAAGGAAACTCCATACTGTTCTCCATAGTGGCTGTATCAATTTACATTCCCACCAACAGTGCAAGATGGTTCCCTTTTCTCCACACCCTCAGCTTTTGCTGTTTGTAGATTTTCTGATGATGCCCATTCTAACTGGTGTGAGGTAATACCTCATTGTAGTTTTGATTTGCACTTCTCTAATAATTACTGATGTTGAGCATCTTTTCCTGTGCTTCTTGGCCATCTGTATGTCTTCTTTGGAGAAGTGTCTATTAAGGTCTTCTGCCCACTTTTTGGATTGGGTTGTTTGTTTTTTTAATATTGAGCTGCATGAGCTGTTTATATATTTTGGAGATTAATCCTGAGTCCGTTTATTTGTTTGCAAATATTTTCTCCCATTCTGAGGTTTGTCTTTTCGTCTTGTTTGTAGTCTCCTTTGCTGTGCAAAAGCTTTTAAGTTTCAGTAGGTCCCATTTGTTTATTTTTGTTTTTATTTCCATTACTCTAGGAGGTGGATCAAAAAACATCTTGCTGTGATTTATGTCAAAGAGTGTTCTTCCTGTTTTCCTCTAAGAGTTTTATAGTGTCCAGTCTTACATTTAGGTCTCTAATCCATTTTGAGTTTATTTTTATGTATGGTGTGAGGGAGTGTTCTAATTTCATTCTTTTACATGTAGCTGTCCAGTTTTCCCAGCACCACTTATTGAAGAGACTGTCTTTTCTCCATTGTATATCCTTGCCTCCTTTGTCATAGATTAGTTGACCATAGGTGCATGGGTTTGCCTCTGGGTTTTCTATCTTGTTCCATTGATCTATGTTTCTGTTTTTGTGCCAGTACCATATTGTCTTGATTACTGTAGCTTTGTAGTATAGTTTGAAGTCAGGGAATCTGATTCCTCCAGCTCCTTTTTTTTCCCTCAAGACTGCTTTGGCTATTCACGGTCTTTTGTGTCTCCATGCAAATTTTAAGATTTTTTGTTCTAGTTCTGTAAAAAATGTCATTGGTAAATTGATAGGGATTGCATTGAATCTGTAGATTGCTTTGGGTAGTATAGTCATTTTCACAATATTGATTCTTCCAATCCAAGAACATGGTATATCTCTCCATCTGTTGGCATCATCTTTAATTTCTTTCATCAGTGTCTTATAGTTTTCTGAGTACAGGTCTTTTACCTCCTTAGGTAGGTTTATTCCTAGGTATTTTATTATTTTTGTTGCAGTGGTGAACAGGATTGTTCCCTTAATTTCTCTGTCTGATCTTTCGTTGTTAGTTATAGAAATGCAAGAGATTTCTGTGCATTAATTTTGTACCCTGCAACTTTACTAAATTCATTGATTAGCTCTAGCAGTTTTCTGGTGGGATCTTTAGGATTCTCTATGTATAATATCATGTCATCTGCAAACAGTGACAGTTTTACTTCTTTTCTAATTTGTATTCCTTTTATTTCTTTTTCTTCTCTGATTGCCGTGGCTAGGACTTCCAAAACTATGTTGAATAATAGTGGTGAGAGTGGACATCCTTGTCTTGTTCCTGATCTTAGAGGAAATGCTTTTAGTTTTTCACCATTGAGAATGATGTTTGCTGTGGGTTTGTCATATATGGCCTTTATTATGTTGAGGTAGCTTTCCTCTATGCCCATTTTCTGGAGAATTTTTATCATAAATGGGTGTTGAATTTTGTCAAAAACTTTTTCAGCATCTATTGTATATATTGAAGAATCCTTGCATCCCTGGGATAAATCCCACTTGATCATGGTGTATGATACATTTAATGTGTTCTTAGATTCCGTTTGCTAATATTTTGTTGAGGATTTTTGCATCTATATTCACCAGTGATGTTGGTCTGTAATTTTCTTTTTTTGTAGTGTCTTTGTCTGGTTTTGGTATCAGGGTGATGTGGACTCGTAGAATGAGTTTGGGAGTGTTCCTTTCTCTGCAATTTTTTGGAAGGGTTTGAGAGGGACAGGTGTTAGCTCTTTTCTAAATGTTTGATAGAACTCATCTGTGAAGCCATCTGGTCCTGGACTTTTGTTTGTTGGAAGATTTTTAATCACAGTTTCAATTTCATTACTTGTGGTTGGTCTGTTCATATTTTCTATTTCTTCCTGGTTCAGTCTTGGATGGTTATACCTTTCTAAAAATTTGTCCCTTTCTTCCAGGTTGTCCATTTTATTGGCATAGAGTTGCTGTAGTAGTCTCTTATGATATATTTCTGCGGTGTCCATTGTAACTTCTCCTTTTTCATTTCTAATTTTATTGATTTGAGTCCTCTCCCTCTTTCTCTTGATGAGTCTGGCTAAAGGTTTATCAATTTTGTTTATCTTCTCCAAGAACCAACTTTTAGTTTTATTGATCTTTGCTATTGTTTTCTTTGTTTCTATTTCATTTATTTCTGCTCTGTTCTTTATGATTTTTTTCCTTCTAACTTTGGGTTTTGTTTGTTCTTCTTTCTCTAGTTCCTTTAGGTGTAAGGGTAGATTGTTTATTTGAGATTTTTATTGTTTTTTGAGGTAGGCTTGTATAGCTATAAACTTCCCTCTTAGAACTGCTTTTGCTGCATCCCATAGGTTTTGGATCATCATGTTTTCATTGTCATTTGTCTCTAGGTATTTTTTGGTTTCCTCTTTGATTTCTTCAGTGATCTCTGGTTATTTAGTAATGTATTATTTAATAACATTCTTTACATAGTTGGTTATTTACATCAGCGGGCTCCAACTCCAAGTGTCACCTGTTCAGATGGCCCCTCTCTACCAACACATCTGAAGTAGAGTGAATCCCATCACCTGTCTTAAAATTCATGGCACCGAGTACTACGAGAAATCAGCATACTTGTTCATTCATTGACTGGTTTGTTATGTCTCCCTACCCCACCCCCATTTTAGAGTTTAGATCCCACAAGGGGAACCAAGGCAGGACCTCGCCTGTTCTGCTTACTGTTGTATCTCTGGTCCCTAGAAGGGTGCCCAGCACCAGATTGGGGCTCAATAAATCATCGCTGATTGAATAATGAGTGAACTTACGAATATTTGTCACATCCCTCATTCAATTAGTTCTAACCACTACCCTGTGACATAATCAGTATAAAAGTATCTAAAACCATTTTGCTGATGAGCAAAAGCAAATCCAGAGAGACAAAGTGTTTCCCAGCTAATAAGTGGCATCTTCGTCCAGTGTGTAACCCATCAAGTTGACACAACGGAAAGCAGTCCAAGCCTCTGCTTTACCTCCTACATGACCTTGAACTAGTCACTTAGGCCTTCACAGTGCAGTTTCCTCTTTGAAAACAAAACTGACAGTACTTTCTTCATAAGACTAGAGGATTAAAGGAGACAGTCAGAGATAGCACATGGCACGATGCCTGGCACATAGGAAGCACTAAAAACACTAAAGCACTAAAAATAGTTATTCTCCTTGCTAGTACATATTCATTATTCATGGACCTCTATAACAATAGTGCCGTAGTTATTATGTTAGCTCAGGGATACTGAATGCCACACCCAGGACCGCGCTCGCGTGGGTCCTGACCTCACACCCACACATCTGCCTCAAGCCCTGTGGCCCCCAGCACAGTCCTCACGCCCCTCTCCACACCTCAGGGCCGCTGAACAGAGGGCAGGCAGGATTGGGAGCTGTAGAGCAGGGGAGAGGTGCTCCGAGTGGTGGCTCTGTTGGCCTCCCGTGTGCTTTCAGGACCCAGCCCTGCCTGCCCCCCTCCAAGACCCACTCCATTCATACCCGCACCTTCCCTAGCAACAAGCAACTCGGGCCCAGAGCTGCTGGCTAACTCAAGGGAGCCCTTCGTGGGCCCCTCTACACCTCCCTGCCTGTGGCCTGGGCAGTTCCAACTCCCAGCACAGGTTCTGAGATGAGGCTGAAGGCAGTGCTCTAAGGCTGCATGCAAGCCTGCATCTGCATCTCTGTCTGCACGGAAGCAGGTGGCTCTCTGAGCTCCAGACCTGTGCTGGGCACAGCCGAGCGCAGCTGGGGGCTCAGTGGAGCCCAGCTTGGCTCTGCTTGCTGTGTGGCCTCAGCTGGTCCACTCCCCACTCCCTCTGGGGAGCATGTCTCTTCACCACGGGGTGATGGAGCACATGAAGTTTGGCTGACTCTGGAACCTCGGGCAAGTTGCTTAAAACCTGGAAGCCATATTGTGTGCATCAGAATCTCCTGGCCAGGAATTAAGAGAGAGGCGGGGCTCCACCCAGAAGAGCAAGGACTACCACTTACTGAGTACCTACCATATGCCAGGCACTCTTCTCCATGTTCTACCCATATTGTCTTATTTAAGCTTGATGGCAACCTTGTGAGGTATGAACTATTATTATTTCCATTTTGCAGATGAGGGAACAAACAAGAAAAAAAGCTTTCATCCAAAGTCACACAATTTTTTAAATTTATTTTTTATTTACTTATTTTTTGGTCGCACCACCCAGCATGCAGGATCTTAGTTCCCCGACCAGGGATCGAACCTGTGCCCCCTGCAGTGGAAGCACAGAGCCCTAACCACTGCAACGTCAGTGAAGTCCCCCAAAGTCACACAGTTAAATAAGTGTGGGAACCAGGTTTGAATCTAGGCAGCATGACTCTGGAGCCTCACACATCCTCCCCTGGCTCCATCAGATCTCACTGGTTTGAGCACCCCATGGTCCACCTAATTGCCACCCCTCACAGGGATCTCGGGCAGGAAAGGGCTGAGAGCCTGTGGTAGAGGAGGCAGCGCCCTTGGGCTTGGATCAGCCCTGCCAGATGTAGCATCTGCTGCCCCAAAGGTCAGACGGGTCCCCCCTTATGAGGTCCCGCCAATGGACATGGGAGCCACTAATGAGGCCATCATGACAGACGGAGGCCAGCATGCCAGCTTCCCCGGCAATGGCTCTCCCTCCAGGGGGCACGGCAATGGGCCTTGGGAGGGGCAATGGGCCCCTGGTGGGACCAGGTGTTCTGGGTTCCTGCCATTCCTTGGAAAGTTCTGTCCTGGCTCCTTCCTTCCTCTGTCCTTTCTCCTCCTCTGACCACCTGGAGGCCAGTGACCTTGGCTCTAGCTGCATAATGATTCCTTTCTCCTCCCAACGCTGGGGAGAACTAAAGAAGCAGACATTTGCATCTTCATCCTCTCCCCTCCACTTGCCCACGTGACACATGAAGTTACTATATCACTTCATAGAAGTGACATCGAATCACAGGCTCTCACAGAATGCCACTCTTAGGACTTTAGAATCGTCTTGTCCAAGGGTTTTCAACAGGGACTAGTATTATTCCCAAGGGGCAGTTAGAAAAGAGCAGGGTTGTTTTGGTGGTCACAATGCCTGGGGGTACTACTGGCACTTAGGCATGGCCCAGAGATGTTAAATGCCCTGTACTGCGTTAGAACAGTTCTGCACAGTGAAGAATCACACCACCCAAAATGCCAACAGTGCCCCAACCATCACCACCAATTTTTACAGAAGAGGACACTGAAGTTCAACAAGGAAAAGTGATTCATTCAAGGTCACTGTGGCAGAAACTGCCAATTACCTACCAATTTCCCTTTTCCTCGTATTCCTTAGAAAAAGAACCTTACAAACAGCTGAGTGCCACCCAGCTCAGAGATTCCGTGTCCCCACTTCCCCAGCAGCTCTGTGCAAGCTGTATGCAAGGTCCAGTCCAGGGAATTAAGCGGGTGTGTTGTACGGGACTGCCGAGAAGTCCCCTTGAATGTGTGCCCTTTCCTGCCCTGCCTCCTCCTGCCGCCTGAGATGCAGTTGAGCAGCATCCCTGTGCCACAAGGCAATGCACTAAGGATGGAGGAGCAGTAGGATGGGAGGTGTCCAAGGTCCGGACGAATGTGGAGTCCACCCCAGCCCTGAGCAACCTGCCTTCAGAGAGCTGATACATGAAAGAGAAACAAATTCTTTTTAAAGCTATTGTTCTTTGGGAGATTTTTCTAGTAGTTGCCCCTAAATCGATAATAGTCATGTAACTGGTTCAGATTAACATTCATCAAACATTTTTGGAGCATCTAAATGTGTCAAGCAGCAAGCTGGGCATCTTCACAGGCATTATCTTCAGAGGAGATCTGATTCTTAATCCCATGTTGCAGATAAACATTTTTCTTTTTTAAAAAAAGCAAAGACCTAAAAGAGGAAGGAACTTCCTTACCCATGGCAAAGAACGAGCAAGTGGCAAAGCCAGGCCTGAAGCCACAACCTGCTAACGCCTTGACTACTGCTACCTCTACTTGTGGCAAGAGGAAAACTGGGGCAAAGAGAGTAACTACGTGAGGACGGCATCACTCATCCTGCAAGACTAGGACAGACATGTCCTTGGCCAATGTGGGGCTCTTCGTGATGAAAATCAGCCCGGGAAGGCAGCAGAGCCTCCTGTAGTGACTAAGGCAGGGGTTGCTGTTTCTCAAGTAGGAAGGTCACAGTCACTCATTCTTCATGTGAACTCCTGGTCACAGTGGACAAGGTAATTCAGGCCAGTTCTCTACTGAGGACAGTGAAAGGGAGGTGGGCCAGAAAATTGGAAAAACATCTTGAAAACGACAAAGACGACAAACCACTGAGGAAGTGCTGGGCTAAGATCTGGGAGAAGACAAGAATCCAGAAAGAGAAACCCAGCCCACAAAGCTGCTCTTGTCCAGAGGACATTTGCTTGCCTGGGAGAAATAGGTACTGTAGCAGGAGCTGGCTCTGAGTGTCCCCTCAGGGCTGGAGGGAGAGAAGTGAAAACCCAGAGCCTGTCACAGGTGGGAGCTCTGAAACCCACAGCCTGCACAGTAGTGGAACTACACACCCCAGGTGGGGTATGGAGAAGACATAAACCAGCCCTCGCACAGACTTGCACCCTGGTTTCTTTTTTTTTTTTGTGGTACGCGGGCCTCTCACTGTTGTGGCCTCTCCCGTTGCGGAGCACAGGCTCCGGACGTGCAGGCTCAGCAGCCATGGCTCACGGGCCCAGCCGCTCCGTGGCATGTGGGATCCTCCCTGACCGGGGCACGAACCCGTGTCCCCTGCATCGGCAGGCGGACTCTCAACCACTGCGCCACCAGGGAAGCCCGCACCCTGGTTTCTTACCAAGAAATATCCAGCCTTGAAATTGAATTGTTGTGATTCCAGAATAGTAGCACACCCAAGCATTTATGCAAAGCAAATAAAAATACTTTCTGGATTTTGAATCCAAGTCTTCAAGATAGTATTCTAACATCCATGAGAAAAACCAAGGAAAAAACAGACAGTAGAAACAGACCCAAAAGTACATGAAGTATTGGTATTATCAGATGCAAGCTAAAAACTACGCTTACTGTGTTTAAAGAAATTAAAGGCCAAACTTTAAAAATCTGACAGTGAACTGGAAACTATAAAAAGTGATATTGCAGATTTGAAAAGAACCAAATAGAAATTCTGGCTCTGAAAAAAATAGCCCAGAGAGATTAAAGAGGGAAAATACAGAAGTGAAAGGAAGAGACAGAGAAGACAGAGCAAGAAGGCCTATCATACTTCTAATAGAAGTCCCAGAAGAAGGGAGTAAAAAGCATGTGGCAAGACATTCCTCATGTGAATCTATCCTGTGGGAGTTTTTTATGGTAATGAAGGGATTTTACCCTTCAGTAAGTAGAACACTGGTCACAGCCCTGGGAGAAAATGATCCAAACTTTTCCTCCTTTGTCAAAGCCCTCTCCTAACTTTCAACCAGCAAAATCCTGAGCAGAGGGAGATCCTGTTGACATCGGGCTGAAGACTGAGATGGCAGAGTTTTGCAAGACACAGGAAGAGGTGTGGGGTTGGGACTCTTTTATCTTGAGAGGTGGGGAAGAGTATCCATAAGAACTAGGGGGGGACACCAAGACAGGGAGGGTGTAGAGAGACCTGGGGGAGGAGCCTGGGGAAACCTGGGGAAACAGAGGTAAGACCTGAGAGAGGTTCCCAGGAACCCCTTTGAAGGTTTAAGCTGCATTTAACTACCTTTCTCCTCTAAGTGTCTGGTTTCCAGTGGCCCAATCATACTCATCCTCGACCATGGTCCCATCACCAGGGGTGGTCCTCTCAAGCCAAATCTAAAGCAGCTCCAGGCCACCTCTCCCTCACGCACGGCCCCAGACAGTCCACAGGAAACATGCTCACATCATTCGCCTTGCCATCTGTGGAAGTGGAGTTGGCTCCCAAAGCAGATGGGTTTTTTTTGCTCACCCTTTGCTCTGCCTTCTCAAGTTGAAAGCCACAGACTCACCTTTAGATTCCTTTTTTTTTTTTTTTGGCCACACCATGTGGTTTGTGGGATCTTTGTTCCCTGACCAGGGATCGAACCCAGGGGTCCCGGCAGTGAAAGCACCAAGTCCTAACCACTGGACCACCTGGGAATTCCCTAGACTCCTTAGATTTATGTCAGATATGACCTCCTGGGCCCCCCCAAACTCCAGGAGACATACATCAAGTATACACCAAGGGGTCTCCTTGAAGCTCACCTTAACAGGTTTGAGGTGAGGGGGACCCCCTCCCTTTTGGGGTTGGAACCCCAACTGTCCAAGGGGTTGGGACTCATAGCACAGCTTTCTACAAAAAAACTCTCTCAAAATCCCCCAGATCTCCAGTTCCTAATCCTCTTTTGCCCTCAGCCATCTCCCTGGTTCTCAACCACAGTGTCTGTCCTACAACTCCTTCTGCGGGGCATCTTGGTCTTCATGCCTCAGCCAAACCTGGAAAAGGAAGAGTCCTGATTTAATGTGTCATTATATGTGTCCCTATAACTAAATGGAAAGTTCTGGAAGGAGATACCATATAATACTAACAATATAATTATCAGAAGCTGGAGCTGTAATTTATGTTTTATTTTACCTTTATGCATATTTCAGATTTTCTAAAATGAATTGTTTCACAGACAGAAGACAATTTTCATTTATTCAAAAAAAAAAAAAAGGTGTGGTCCCTGGAGCAAACATTGCTGGTTACCCACCCAACCACCACTTCCCCACTCCATCCCCACTAAATAACCATTCAAGAATGTGGTTTTTTTTTTTGCGGTACGCGGGCCTCTCACTGTTGTGGCCTCTCCCGTTGCGGAGCACAGGCTCCAGACGCGCAGGCTCAGTGGCCATGGCTCACGGGCCCAGCAGCTCCGCGGCATGTGGGATCCTCCTGGACCGGGGCACGAACCCGCGTCCCCTGCATCGGCAGGCGGACTCTCAACCACTGCGCCACCAGGGAAGCCCTCAAGAATGTTTTTATATTAGGTGGCCTGAGCTTCAGAGGAGGCTGGACTCTGCTCCAAGTGATACCTGGCAGTCACATGTGATAATTCTTTTCCCCTTGCCAGCGACTGCCTTAGAAAGGAACACATGACACGAGAGTATAAATAAATTGTGGCGCATTAATGCAAAGGAATATTATTCAGTGAGAAAAAGAAATGAGCTATCAAAGCACAAAAAGACACGGCGGAAACTTAAATGCGCTATCACTAAGTGAAAGAAGCCAATCTGAAAAGACCGTATGATTCCAACTCTATGACATTCAGGAAAAGCAAAACTATGAAGACAATAAAAAGATCCGTGGTTACCAGGGGTTATGGAAGAGGGAAGAATAAACAGGCAGAGGATTTTAGGTCAAACTATTCTCCTGAATGGTGGATATATTTGTTGTTATACATTTGCTGTTATACATACAAATGTTGTTATACATTTGCCCAAACTCATAGAGCTACAACTCCAAGAGTGAACTCTAATGTAAACTACAGACTTTTGAATAACAATGATGTGTCAATGTAGGTTCATCGATTGTAACAAACAAAATGTACCCACTGTGCTGTGGGATGTCCACAGTGAGGGAGATAGTGCATGTGGGGGGCAGGGGTAGATGGGAGCTCTCTACTTTCTGCTCAAATTTGCTGTGAACCTAAAACTGCTCTAAAAAATAAAGTTTATTGAAAATTAAATGTTTTAAAAAGACATGAGAAAAAAAACAGTTCCTTTCCTGCCCGTTAACAAGACCTCACGAGATGTGATGCAGCATCCAATGACACGCTGTGCAGAGACGGAGAACACCAGCTTGTTGGCAGTGGTGGACCAAGGATGGGGCGGGCGTGGTCCACCCCAGTGCAGGCAAAACAGGGGTGCAACGGCAGAGAATCTTAAAACCAGTAAAACAATCCAAAAGTCAGTCTCCATTTTGTTATCATCAAGCAGCAGTTTTAAACTATATCAGTGATAAAATATCCTTCCCTCAAAAATCTCTTGTCAGTCTAATTTCTAAAATTAGACAATAAAAAATTAGACCAAAAAAAAAGTGTATTGGGACTTCCCTGGTGGTGCAGTGGATAAGACTCCATACTCCCAATGCAGGGGGCCTGGGTTCGATCCCTGGTCAGGGAACTAGATCCTGCAAGCATGCCACAACTAAGAGTTCACATGCCACAACTAAGAAGCCTGCCTGCCACAACTAAGGTGCCCATGTGCTGCAACTAAGGAGCCTGCCTGCCACAACTAAGACCCGGCGCAACCAAATAAATTAATTAATTTTTTTTAAAAAGTGTGTTAAAGCCCCATGGTTACCGCTGGGCTTTAATACACGTTAACTTCCAATTAGCACATTTTCATTACTTATCCTTTAATAAACATCATATTCCAGGTGACAGTTAATTCGGAAAGTTCCAATTATCTGGGCAGCATTTGATACATGCAGACTTATCTGCACATGTGGTATTTTTTTTAATTAATAGACTTTATTATTTAGAGCGGTTTGAGGCTTACAGAAAATTTGAGTGCACAGTTTCCCCCATTATTAACATCTTGCATTAGTGTGGTACATTTGTCACAACTGATGAACCAGTGTTGATAGGCTGTTATTAACTAAAATCCACAATTTACATTAGGGTTCACTCTTTGCATTGTACTTTCTATGGATTCGGACAAATATACAATGTATCCACCATTCCACACTATATAAAATACATTAGCTGTCCTAAAAATCCCCTGTGCTCTGCCTATGCATCCCTCCCCAAGGCCCTGGAAAATACTGATCTTTTTTCTGTCACCATAGTTTTTCCTTTTCCAGAACGTCATAAAGTTGGAATCATACAGTAGGTAGGCTTCTCCAATTGGCTCCTTTCCCTTAGCAACATGCATTTAAAGTTCCTCCATGTCTTTTCATGGCTTGATAGCTCATTTCTTCTTCTCGTTGAATAATATTCCGTTGTATGGATGTACCACAGTTTATCCATTCACTTGATGAAGGACATCTTGCTTACTTCCTGCCTGTGTGTTTCTGGGATAAGTTCCTAACTGTTCTGATTCATTCAAGCTCATTCAGGTGCAATTTGTGTCCATAAAACCTATGATATGACACATTCCTGCATTTAAACAGTAAATTCAAAATAGAAAATGATAGCCCACTGGGTTTAAAAACAAACAAACAAAACCCCCAGAACTTGAGTTCCTTCAATTCTGTCATTCTATGGGACCACTGGAGGCTTGTTTTGTGTTTAAAATCAAAAGCTGTGATACAGAGTGTGAAGTGAGAAGTAGAATGCTTTTGTTTGGTAAGCACTATTTTTGTTTATATGTGAAATATTTTACTGAATTTAAACAATATCTTTAAAATTGAAATTTCTTCTGTGTTTGCTTGTTTTGAAACTAGAGAACAATTTAAGAAAATAATCATTACTGATCATTACATGATTACTAGTCAAAATAATTTCATCATGTTAATAATTCTAAGATGGTCTCCAAGATTCCCACCACCCGGTGTACATGGCCCAAACAATCCCCTCCCCTTGAGTGTGGGTGGAAGCAGTGAATATAATGGAATATTACAGTCAGTTGACTTTGAGCTAATCAAAGGGGATATTATCCTGGGTGGGCCTGACCTAATCAGGTGAGTCCTTTTAAAGCTGGTGACACAGCAGAAAGGTCTTTCCTGCTGGCCTTGAAGATGCAGCCTCGATGAATTCCACAGCTACAAGGAAATTAGTTCTGCCAAAAGCCATGTGTGTTTGGAAAAGGACCCCAAGCCTCAGATGACACCACTCCCAGCTGACACCTTGACTGCAGCTTTGTGATACCCTGAGCAGAGGACCCAGCTAACCCATACCTGGACTCCTGACCCACAGAGACTGAGATAATAAATGTGTGTAGGTTGTTTTAAGCTGCTAACTTTGTGGCCATTTGTTACCGCAGCAATAGAAAACTAACGCACGAGCCTAAGGCCCCCGGGCTGGCCAGAGGCAGAGCTGGATGAATATATTCCAGTCTGCACGCTGTGAAGGAATCCCTGTTAATGCTTGGAGACGCCAAAGCAGAGAAGTTAGGTGTCTCAGCCAAGATCACACAGTTGGCAAGTGAAGAAGTCAGGCTAAGCCAGGCCTGTCCAACTGCAGGGCCTCCAAGGCATGTGCTCCATGGATGATCCTGCAGGTGGCTGGTAGTCAGACCCTATGGTGACGTGTGGTGATTTCTGGTGACAACGGGACCCCAAAGCTAGAAAGACCATGTAGAAGAAGTGGTTCCCACTCCAAGATTCCCAGACTGGCTTCACCTCAACCCCACCTGGTCACCTAGCTGAGCAGTGGAGCCAGGCCCCAAGACATTGCCTCTCCCAGCCCTCTGTTTATGTCCTTTATATCATGTTTTCAATTACTCCATTTGCACATCTGCCTGTCCCAGCCTCCCCACTTGAACGTCGGCCCTGTGAGGGTCCACATCTGACATGGGATCCCAGGGCCACCACGGTCCGGGGCACACAGTAGGCACTGAACGACATTCACTGAACGGATTATGGAGTGAGAAATGATTACTTCTGTTCCTCCTCTGATCCCTTTCTCTTCCTTTCCCATGGCCCCAACCTGGGCTCTAGGGCTCCAGAGGCGGCTCCCTTCATGGGCGATGAAGTCTTCACCCTTGCCAGTTCCACTCCAAGTCACCCCACTCCACCCCACTGAGGAGCTTCCAGGACCGGAGACCCCCTACGAGGGGGCCTGGAGCCTCCCAGGTTCCCAGACACAGCGACTGTTCCCTCTGCTGGCAGAAGTGGGCAAGTGCATGGAGGTCCCTCCACACTGGAGATGCTGGAAACACTGGGAAGGTAGGAGTATCCTGGCCTGAGTCCTGCCACAGTGAGGGGACTCCTGCCCTGAGGCCTGCAACCCTGGAGTACTCGCTGGCCTCAGCCCTACCCACAGGGCTGGCAAAGCAGCAAATGCCTCAGATGCTCTGTATTTGCCAAGCAAGGCCTGGATGGGGGACCCCAGACCAGGAGGGGGGACATTGCTTCCACCAGGAGAGCACATTACTCAGAGGGAAGACAGTCCTCTAGCAGCCCAGCCCTGAGAGCTACCCGGTCCCACCCCATGATAATAACAGCTAGCACAGTACACCTACTACACGCATACCTCACCTATCCTTGCAGGGTGGGTACTACTACTTCACTATATAGACCAGAGGAACAGAGAAGGTGGTGGAGTCAAAATCCAAACCCAGGTCAGTGTGGCTCTAAAAGCCCCTGCTTTTTACATGCCCTGTGTAGGTGTGCCTCATATATTATTTCTAATCCTACATCTAAGGAAGCCTTGTTACCCAAGATGGTCACATGTGGCTTCAAAGCCAAGGCTGGCTTGGGTGTGGCTGAAGCTGGGAGGTGTCTGGGATGGGAAATGGCCTCCCAAGACAAGACAGTGCCACGGGTACCTCCTGGCTGGGTGATCTTGGGCAAATCACTTAGCCTCTCTGAACCACTGTATTCTCATCCATAAAAGAAACATAATTCCTGTGGCTGTGGGGATTAGAGATCATGTGTGTCAAGTTCCCAGCACAGAGCACCCAGGCATAGAAAAGCTGGTATTGCACGTGTCTGTCTCTGATATTCCTCCCTTCCCTTGAGCATGGGCTGGCCTTAGTGACTTGCCTCTAACAAATGGGATAAAGGAGGGGTGATGGTGCAACTTCAGAGAGCAGGTGATGAAAAGCACTACGTTTCCTCCATGCTTGCTTCTCGATCACTCGATCCATAGAAGCCAGATGCCACAGCATGGAGACACTCAAGCTGGCCATGTGGCTTCCAGCCAGCAGCCCATAGAAGTGACCTTGGAAGCAAGTCCTCCAGCCCAAGTCAAGCCTTCAGATAACGGCAGCCCTGGACAACATGCTAACTGCAACCTCATGAGACATTCTGAGGCAGAACTACCCAGCGAAGCAGCTGAATTTCCAACCCACAGAAGCTGTGGAGATCATGTTTGCTGCTTTAAGTTTGTCATTTATTAGTTATAGAAATATAACTAATACACTTTATAATCAGCATCCTTGGACCAGCAATTGCTTTAGGGTTGAGCTGCCCCAATCTCCTCCCCATAGCTGTGGTCACAGAGAATCCACATTGAAGAGGGTCCAGGCCCTGTGGAGCTGGCCACAAAAGAAAGAATAATCACTAATATTTACTGAGCATCTGCCATCTGTCAGGCATTGAGCTAATAAGCACTTTACATTTATCTTCCTAACAAAAATCCCAGGCGGGAAATACCACCATCCTCTTTTTACAGATGGGAAAACTGAGGTGCCAAAAGGTTGAGTACCCATCCAAGATTACACAAGGCAGTAATCAAACTCCACAATTCCAGCCCCCAGAAGTAGTGAGTGGCCCCCTGAAGGGCACTGTGGCTCTAAGGCCCATTTCCCCTCTCCTGTCCCATCCCTAGCCCCCAGCATCACCACTACTGCCCACTTGCTCTCCTGTGAGGGTGACTAACATGGGGTCTGGGGCAAATCCCACCCAGCCTGTTGTCCCTTAGCCAAGGCAGTGCCTCTGCCCTCTTCCTGCTGTCAGGTGAGCCCACCCCTCACCTGTCCCAGCACAGGTCACTGAGCACATTCATGGTGAAAGTTCCCTCCAGGTCGTCTAACCCAGCCCCCTCCCATTCATTCAGATGCAGAGACAGGCCCAGAGAGGTGCGGTGGCTTGTCTAAAGACAGAGGCGGGATTAGGGGGGGTGGGGGAGGGGTGGGCACTGAGGCTGGAACCCAGGTCTCCTGGCTCCTCTCAACCCAGCCTGCACCCTGGGGCTGCCTTTCCCAGCGTTACCTGCCCCCATACCCAGTGTAGTCTCCACCCACATGCCCAGATACCAGGGATTGGAACTTGAGGCCAAACTTCTCAGCATCCTCCACTACTCCCGGCCCCTGAGGGTAGAAGGGGGCTTATCTCCACCTGTGAGGTGGTGCTGTCCTCACCCCACCCCCACTGTCCCTGCCAGGCAGCCTTGATTAATGGGCTGGTGCTATCTTATCTCCCAGCTGCAGCAAGTTAGGGATTAATGGGTGGTGGCCTGGACCCTGGGAGGACACATCCTGCCCCCAGATCAACCCAAGAGCTCTGCAGGAGGGCGGGGAGCAGGGAGAAAGGGGACTAAGGGGGTCTGTTCTCCAGCTGCCATCTTGCTCACCCACCTGAACTGGCTGAGTCACCACAAAGCACCCAAGACTGGGCCTGGCACTCAATGGGGGCTCAATAAATGGTAGCCACTGTTACATTCTGCTGTTGTTAGTTCCTGGAGTCCTTGGGCCCATGCCTGCCCTTCGGTTAAACTGCCAGTCTCCACCACCGCACAGCCCACAGACTAACTAGGAAGTCACCTTCCCCACTCCAGCCTCAGGTGCCCCATCTATAAAATGGGCACAGGTTTGGGGGTTGGAAACAGGGTTGTAGGTCCGACATTATTTTATTGAGTGAACTGGGAGTGGGTTGAGGGATTTATGGATCCAGCTGTGAGGCTTTAGATAATCGATTCATCCTCAGCCTCAATTTCCTCATCTGTAAAGGGGTATGATAATATCTGCATTGTCAGCATGAAACAACTTCTGGAAAGCCCTGCCAGGACTGTTCCGTGTCATACTGAGTGTGGGTTCCCAGATGGGGTCAGACACCAAACTCTGACCAAGGGGTTCATGCTGATACAAGTTGCTACTGACAGAACCAAGCCCAAATCCAGGCTCAGCTTTGGGAGAGAAAGGCTGTCTGAGCACAGGCCCTCCTGCTAGGACTGAGGAAGGGGGACCAGATGTTCTGCTGTGCCCAGGACAGTGCCAGGTCACTCCATTGCCCGGGTGCGACTGTTAGTACCACCCCCTTTCACTCTCCAAGTGTCCCCCCTTGGAGAATCAGTTATGTGGTCCCTAGGCTGAAGGAACAAGGTTCCATCCTCCCTCGGAGAAAGAGAGACTCCATCTAACCTTGAGCACATGGCCAGCGTGTGTGAAGTCAGGCAGCTAACTCCACCAGAGCCACACAGGGGTCCCGACTCAGAAGCCCATGACTCAAAGGACTCCCCGCAAACTCCTCCCTAGTTTTCTCAAGAAACACATGGTCACTATAAAAGGGTAAGAAAAGATATGAAGATTAGTGAGAGACGGAGGGCAGGAAGAAGGGACTTTCAGATGAACAGACAGAATAAGGGAAGAATGGATGAATTAAATGAGAAAGAGGAAAGAAAAACGGATACGGGGACAATGGATGAAGGGAAGAAAGGAAGGATGGAAGGATATTGAAAGCGAGGATGAAAAGACGGATGGCTGGGGGGTCGACAAGGGGATGGATGACAAGAGATGAACGTCAGAGTCTCACTGGCCAGCTCTCTGACAGAGCACAGCAAACAGGGAGGCCAGCAGAGGGCTTTCTTTCCAGAAGGACATACAGATTGACTCTTTGGGGCCCCAGGAAGCCAGTCTTCCCTCCCCCACTCCAAAGACATTCCTAGGACCACTCCTTCCCCTTCACTCTCTGCCTCTTCCCACTGCCCCTTCCCAAAGGGCAAAGGGCAGCACAGCCAGGAAAGCTATCTGCTATTTATCCCAGCCCTGTTTACTCTGGGTCTGTAATTAACAGAGTCTCCTTCCCAGATCAAGGAGGGCCCAAGAGGGCCCAAAGAGGACACGGAGAGCCCTGACAGGCCAGGTTACTCATTGATAAGCAATGGGGAATTGAGGGAGGCTACACCTTATCCTCTTCTGTCCCGTCAGCCACCCCTTCCTGACTCCCAAGGAGGCAGGGACCCAGGTCCCAAGCAGTTCTTAGCTCAGGAAGGCTGACATGGGATGGCCCTGCCTAGAAAGCCCTGCCTCAAGGTGTGCAGGTCTGTGCAGGTGCAGCTGGAGTCCTGGATCTGCCTTCACCTGGGCAGCTCCCAAGATCAGGGTCAAAAGACTGTGTAGCCTAGTGGTGAAGATCATGGGCCCTGGGAAGGGACCAGACCCAGGTTCATAGACCCATCTCTTCTCACTTACCAGCTGTGTGACCTTGGGCAAGTGACTTAATCCCTCTGAGCCTCAGTCTTCCCCTCTATAAAACAGGGATGATGGTAAGTCAGACCCATGTCAAAAGATGCTGCTAGGATGGAATGAGTTAACTTACATAACACACCAAGCACGCCAGACATCAGCCACAGTTTTGGGCTCCTTTGGGGAACCTGGGGCACCCTTCTCAGCCTTTTCATCTTCCAGGTTCCTTCCACTTTCCCCTAGGATCCCCTCAGCTACCAGCAGACACTTGGAGGTTCTGTTTCCTCAGTTACCCAGAAGGGCTCCAGAGGTTCCTGGTTGTCCAGTCCAGTAGCCACCAGCCACATGGGCCTATTTAAATTTCAATTAACTAAAATTAATATTATTTAGCCATGAAAAGGACTGCAGTACTGATTCATGGTACAACATGGATGAACTTCAAAAACATTCTGTTAAGAGGCCAGGCACGGAAAGTCATATACTGTACGACCGCATTCCTATGAAATGTCCAGAAGAGGCAAATCCACAGAGACAGAAAGAAGCTTCGTGGCTTCCAGGGGCTGCGGGCAAGGGGAACGGGGAGAAACTGCTTAATATGGACAGAGTTTCCTTTTGGGGTGATGAAAATTTTTAGAACTAGATAGAGGTGGTGGTTGCCTAACATCATGCCACAGAAATATTCACTTTAAAACGGTTAATTTCCTGTTATGTGAGTTTCATCTCACTACAAATAATAATAATAATTTAATTTAAAATTTGGTTCCTTAGTAGCACTAGCCACATTTTAAAAGCTCAGTAGCCACATGTGGCTAGTGGCTCCAGGATTAGAGGGCACAGGTACAGAACACGTCCATCACTGCAGAGAGTTTTTTTAACAAGGTTGACCTTCAGGTAATCAAATATAATAGTGATAAAACCTCTTTACATACATTATCTCATCTGACCCTCTCACCAGGATGGCATTTTTTTTTAAGACATGGGGAGATTGGGACCCAGAGAAGGGAGGTACAAGCCCAAGGCTGCACAGGGAGTGGCAGGCCAAAGACCCACACTGGGGTCTGTGGGCCTCTGGGGTCCTTTCTGCCCCCCTCAGAGACGGGCCCAGGAAGTAACAGCCAAACTCTCTGGCCGTCTGGCTGTCCTGCTCACATATCTGCTTTCTCCTGAAGGGGACTTGGCACCAGTTTAAAGCAGGCGAGGGTGTGAAAGTGTGCAGTCTGGAAGTTGAAGGGTGCTTGGTTCCTGTTTGCAAAAACTGTGGGGAAGAGAACTTAGTGCCAAGTGATTTGGAATTTTAACAAAAACTCCAGGAAGCCAAAGGCTGGGTAATGTGAGTGGAGGGGAAAGAATGCACCTTTCCCTGACCCCAAGTTGCCTGGCCACATAACTAGGTCAACAGGGCACAGACCTTTGTCTCTAGTGGACCCTGAGCTGTCTTCAGAGCCCTTCAAGGGGGGCTAAAAAGGCCTGAAAGTTTTCCTGGCCTTGGCATAATTCAGACTCGTGGGGCAGTGGAAAAGCATGGAAGGTTGGGAGAGTCAGAGCTTTGTTCAATTCCAGCTCCATCGCTTACTGCCTGGATGACCTTGAGTGAGACACTTAACCTCTCTGAGCCTCAATTTCTTCACCTGTAAAATGAGGACTGACTGTGTGTCTCCCTCAGTTGCTGTAAGGATGAAGCAAGATAACAGATGTGACTCCCGAACACCCTATAAAGATGACTTATCTTCACCAGGACCCAGGCAGCTCTCAACCACTGTCCTTAGGAAGATCTCACCTTAAACATGAACCTGGGGAAGTCTTAAGATTAAAATCCTCATCAATAATATTACTAATAATGGCAATGGTGCTGGCATGGGTCAGACTCACTGAAGGGTGATTATGAAATCGCAGATGGCTGCCCTGCCTGTACTCAAAATACGTACAGTAGAGTCAGGTCCATCTGGAAGATTCCCAGCTGTGTGACCTTGGACAAGTTCCTCAATCACCTCTGACTTCTCATCTGTAAACAGGGATGATAATAACATCTACCTCTCAGCATTGCTGAGAGATTTAAATGAGATGATAAGAACTTAGCACCATGCCTGGACATACAAATGTCTGCTAGCACTGTTCATTAATCAGAGCCCTGAGCCGGGTGCTGGGGAAGGTAAGAAGGACAGGAAGCCAACTAACCACATCCCCAGGCAGAGGAGGCAGGTCGTGTGGAGCTTCCAGAAGGGAAAGAGTCCTCATTTTAGCCTCAAGGAGGTCCATGAGCCTTGGAGAGTGGCTGCAACCATGAACAGGACGAGGGGTGGAAGTGGGGAGCGGGCACGGCCCCCTCCGAGGCCAGCATTTCTCATCTTGGTCCCCAGCCCACTGCATCAGAACCACCTGAGAGTGACATATGCTGAACTGGAATCTGCAGGTGGCCCAGCATTCTGAATGGGTATTTTAACCAGCTTCCAAGCTGATGGCCTCACACTGCAAATTTGGGAACGTCTCTCCCCTCCTGGCTCTGGGGTGTGTCCTGTGACAGCCCACGTCAGCCGGCTTAGTCGAGGTAGGTCCAGGAGGCCAGGGACAATTCACAGGCACAGGAAGTCAACCCCAAACCTCATCTGCCCATCATACTTCCAACCATTAGACAAAAACAAAACACCATGGGGCATATGCAGGGGTGAGGAGTAACAGGTGGCACAATGCAGACACTGACTGATTTCAGAAGATGACCAATGAGGGTAGCCACCAACCAATCAGAACAGAGGTCTGACCAATCAGAACAGCCAAATAGGGCCCAGTCGGCTGCATGCACCCCTGGAGAGAGTTCATACTGGACAGGGGCCACTGTTGGGGACGGGAATGCTTGGTGGGTAGGGCTCTGGCCCACCCTAGCCCTTACCACACTCGACCCCTCTCATCTGTCTTATCTGTTGAGTTCCCACAAGCCACATTATTTGAAAACAGGATCTCCTTACTTTAAAAACACCATTGGAGGGCTTCCCTGGTGGCGCAGTGTTTGAGAGTCCGCCTGCCGATGCAGGGGACACGGGTTCGTGCCCCGGTCCTGGAAGATCCCACATGCCGTGGAGTGGCTGGGCCCGTGAGTCATGGCCGCTGAGCCTGCGCGTCCGGAGCCTGTGCTCCGCAACAGTGAGAGGCCCGCGTACCGCCAAAAAAAAAAAAAAAAAAAAAAAAAAAAAAAAACACCATTGGTGAAAAGTGTTGATCCATGAGTGCTTCACAGGGGCTCTGCCGGCCTTTGGGGCAGGACAACCCTTGGTCGTGCAGGGCTGGGCTGGACGATACAGGAAGTTAGCATCCTTGGTCCCTGCCCAGTAAATGCCAGCGGCAGCCCCAACGGTCCTGATGATCAAACCCAGGCAGGGGCAGCCTATCCATCCAGCTGAGAAGCACTTCTAGCCCAACTCCCCCTGCTTTACAGCTGAAACAACTGAGAGCCAAGACATCGAGTGACCATCCAAGGCCACAGCACAGCGGATGAGTGGGGAACTGGAGAACCAAAAGAGGCGGGCTGAGCCCAGGTCTCAGACAAACCTAACTGGGGCCTCAGTTACCCAGAAGTGGGCAGGACAGAAGTAGGGGCCCCTTCCAGAGAGCCTCGTGTGGGCACTCATGCCCTGAACTGCCACCAGCTGGAAGAACAAGGACCAGGTAGCCCCACTAGAGCCGGAACCCTCAGCGTCCGAGCACAGAAGACCCATTCTGGGGCCAGGCAAAGAAGCTGTGACCACGTCGGCGGCCCTCGGGGCAAGCGCCCGGCAGTTCCCAGGCCAAGGCCCCAGCTCCCTCACAGCAGAGGACAATTGCTCCATTGGCTAGAGTGGGGGAGAGGAGATTCACTGGCCGGGGCCCTGCCCGGCTTCTCCCCACCCGTACCCTCTCCTTAATGAGGCCATTGTTTGCCCAGGGTTCCCCCAACAGCCGGCCCTCACCCCAGCCACTCCTGCCCTGGGTTTCCCCTCCACAGCCTGCCCTCCAGGACCTCCTGGGGGCTTCCTGACTTTCTCCCTTGCACTTGGAGCACAAAGGTCCCTGGGGCCTCTCTGACCTATAGTTCCCCTTACAGGGCCACTCACTTCCCTCTCCCAGCCTCTGGTTTTTAAATTAATCAAAGAGGCGTGGACTGCCAATTGACTTCTGTTCAGCATGAGAGGAGTTCCATCCTGAGAGCATGTAATTCCAGTCAAAAGCAAAGAAATCTGCTCTTTTATTTACGGGCAAATGCACCATTCTATGTTGATTTGGGGAAAGATGGTGAATAGCTTATGAAGCTTTAGTAGCTCCTTCCCAGACCCTGGGTGGTCAGGAACCAGCAGAATAGAGAATAGCTTTCAGCTGAAACATTTTATAAATCTGGGGTCCCAAGGGCCCCATGCAGCCACAGCCAGGGCTGAGAGTGGGAGCCGTGCACCACCTGCCTCCTGTGATTGCACAAAACTCTTTCAGCACTCACACTAGAGCAGTTTTACGCATCTTCAGGTACTTATTTAATCTTACCAACAAATCTACAAAAGGAAAGTCCCCATTTTGCAGATGGGGAAACTGAGGCACCAGGAGCTGTGTCTTACCCAAGTTCCCACATAAGCAGTAAAGGCAAAAGCCTAATCATAGGTTCCTTTGACTACATTCAGGGCTCATTATCTTCTCTACCGAGAGGCTTTGGGGCACCTCTCCACCCCCCCCCCCCAACTAGGAACGCACTCTAGTTGTGATTAGAAGATACTTGTGTGTTTGTTCATCGGCTGGCTGCCCCTCTAGACCTCATACTCCCTGAGGGCAGTGGCCCAGGCAACCAGGGCCAAACCTGCTGCAGCCTCATTACCTGAGTCCCACTGAAGTTTCTGCTCTGGCCCCAGGGCTCCCCTTCCCCTGCAAGGCAGTTTGGGTCAGTGCTAGACAGTGTAGAACTCCCTCCAGACATTCTCACATGTGGACAGGAATCCACAAGCCACAGGGGGAAATCCTGGGTTCAAGTCCTGGCTCTGCTTTTTGGCTGTGTGACTCTGGGCAAGTTACTAAACTTCTCTGAGTCTCAATTTTCTCATATTAAATGAGGATGATAATGCCTCCCTCATAGTGCTATTGGAATAATTAAATGAGGTAATATATGGGAAAGCACAGAGCATTATGCCAGGCACCTAGGATGCCCTAAACAAGTGTTCAAGAGACTAGGGGGAAGGAGGGAGCAAGGGAAGTCTACATGAGCTTAGGGGGCTTGTCCATCACCCCAAGTCCCTCAGCAAGCATCTCATGCTACCCCACTTACTCCGCTCAGTCCTCACCAGCTCTCCCCACAGTCACCCTATAGCCCTCCGGATCTTCCCTGGGCCTCCCAAGAATTCCAACAGAGACCAAGAAAGGTTAAAGGAAGCTGGCTCCCACCTGAGCCCATCTGGCTCCAAAGACTCCTTTCTCCTGCCGCTTCCTTCCACCAAGCATTCATCTGTCCAGTCAGTCACTCACTCACGCAACATGTATTGAGCATCTACTACGTGACTGGCAGTATTCTAGGAGCCAGAGGAACGGAGATGGACAAGACAGACCTTGCCTCTGTGGAACCCTCAGCCTACTGGGAAGCCAGAAATTGAAAAAAATCAACCTAGTGAGATGATGAACAGGAGATGAGGGCTGCACAGGGAGGTCTGGGGTTCTACGAGTGCACCCAGCCAGAAGGCCTGGCCTACCTGGAGCCTTGGGAGGAAATTTATGTTAAAAGCAATCAGAGCAACTGAGGGTCTCGAGCTGAAGGGTGAGGCTACCGTGTTTGCAGTTTGAAATGATTCACTCCTGCAGAGTGGAAAACAAGACCAGAAGGCAGCCCCAAGCAGTGAGGAAGGACAGCATTGAGGAGGAACAACAGTGAGAAAGGGACAGCACAGGTGTATTTACGAGAAATGTAGGAGCAAGGAGCCACAGAATCTGGTGACAGTCTCTAAAGACCATTGTCGTACCGATGTTCAATAGTTTTAACTAACAATTATACAGAAAGCTCTCCTCTGTGCACCATTCCAAGCACTTTTTAAATGAACTCTAATCCTCCCAATAATCCTGTAAGGCACTATTGTTATTATCCTCACTTTACAGATGAGGAAACTGAAGCACAGACAGGTTAAATAACTCGCCCAAGGTCAAGTAGCATTGAGGAAATTAGAATCCAGTCTTGCTCCAGAGTTCGTGGTCTTTTTTTCTTCTTCTTCTTCCTCCTTTTTTTTAAATATTTGAACATGCCAACAGCATCCGGGATCTTAGTTCCCCAACCAGGGATCGAACCTGTGTCCCCTGCAGTGGAAGCGCGGCGTCTTAACCACTGGACTGCCAGGGAAGTCCCCAGGGTTTGTGGTCTTAACCCAAACATTTGGCTGACTCTCTGATGTGCTTCTAGCTGGGCTGCCCACCAGCCACAGCTCAGGGCTCCCAGGTGTGCTGGGGACCCAGAGAGAAGAGGAGAGCATTTCTCAGCCTTCTCTCCATCCCAGCCCTGTCCAGAGACTACCAGCCGTGCCCACCCTCCACCCCACTTCCTTTTGTACTTCAGACAGTCATTCTTAGACTAGACCAAGGCGCAGGCCCAAGACAAGACTGGCCTCTGCTGTTTTTGCAGAGCTACATGAGATCCAGGACAAATGGAGAGCCTGCTGGTGCCCGGGCTCATAGAAGGAAGGACTACGTCACCTCCCTAGCCACTCGATTCAGTGACAGTGAGCCCAGCCCCTCCAGGACCAGGCCCCCACTGCCACCAGGGCACCCAGAGATCCTGAACAGGCCTTCTTGAACTGCTGCCCACAGCACAGGTTGTGCAGCAGGAAGGCTCGGCACAGCTGGGGGCCTATGGGACAGATGGTGACTTTGCAATCGACAAAACCAAAATGCTGGAAAGTAAAGCAGTGCTGTAGGTGTGGTAGGAAGAGCACTGGACTGGAAGTCAGGAAGGTCAAGTTCTAGTTTCCTCTTACAGAAAGTGGTGGGGGATGGGAGGATGCTGGGGGACAATAGAAGTGGTTCCCTGCTAGCACTAATAGTTCTCTTACCCTGCGCTCTTTGCTGAGTGCTCAGCAGCAGCTGCTATGAAAACACGTGTCCCAGCAGAGGAACACTGAGACTGTAAAAGGCAGATACTTCCAGGAGGCTCTGGAACAAGGACAAGACTCTTTCTCACCTCTTCGGGCATCCCAGCCCTCCAGGAGGCAGGCAAGCCTGTGCTGGCAGGACCTCCTCACAGCCAGGGATGGAAGAGGTCCCACCTCAAGCCAAGGCTCCTCACAGCCTCACCTCCATCATCATCCCAGCCCCCTTCCTCTTCACTATCCTCAAGACAGCCCCATGGAGAACGCAGGGCAGAGACTGCATTCCTCCTCATGTCCGCAGATGAGTAAACTGAGACTCAGGGTGTGGGAAGGACTTGCTATTAAGTTGAAAACATACAACTCAGATCTTCAGAATCCAAGCATGGTGCACTCCCCACTACTACACACTGCCTCTCCCAGAGGCTTTGTAGAGGCATGAATGGGGCAGATCTCTTGGCTCCTGGCTCTGTTATAGCTCTGATCACAGAGCTACTGTAAGCCAGGCACTCTGCCAGGTGCTTCTCTCATCCTTTATCTAGTAAATCTTCACTACCACCTAGTAAATAAACGTTACTAACCACATTTTACAAATGAATAAACGCAGGTCTAAAGTTCAATAGACATGTGTCCAAAGACACACAACTAGGATGTGGTCAGAATTCACCACCAGTCAGGCTGACTCAAAGCCCTGGCTCCTCCCACTACACTTCACTGCCTTTGTGTGTCTGCGTCCTCCACATGGGCTGGGACTGAGACTCTTACTCGTGTATGCCTGGCCCATAGCAGGCATTAGCTAAATGTTAGTTCATGGAATTATTTTTCCCAAGACTAAAGATTAAAAGGAACAAAGAAGGCTATTTCATACAGATAAAAATTACAATCCAAACAGAACATACAATAATCACAAAACTTTATGCTCCAGGGACTTCCCTGGTGGCGCAGTGGTTAAGAATCCGCCTGCCAATGCAGGGGACACGGGTTTGATCTCTGGTCCAAGAAGATCCCACATGCTGCGGAGCAACTAAGTCCGTGCGCCACAACTACTGAAGCCCACACACCTAGAGCCTGTGCTCTGCAACAAGAGAAGCCACCGCAGTGAGAAGCCTGCGCACTGCAACAAAGCGTAGCCAAGTAGCCCCCGCTCACGGCAACTAGAGAAAGCCCGCAAGCAGCAGCGAAGACCCAACGCAGCCAAAAATAAATAAATATTTTTTTTAAAAAAAAAGAAACTTTATGCTCCTAACAACACAGCTTCAAAGTATATAAAGCAAAATTGAATCAAAAGAAAAAAAAAAGAAAAGGAAAAATTAGCAAACCCCACAAAGGTGTATAGATTTTATACACCTCTATCAGAAATGAACAGAGGAAGTAAGCCAGTGGTTCTTAAACTTTTTGGTCTCAGGACCTCTTTACACTCTTAAAAATTATTGAGGTTTTAGATTAAATCAAAGAACTTTTGTTTATATAGATATCTACCATTTATATCAACATCTACAATGGTTAAAATGAAAACAGAAAAAATTTATATATTAATTCATTTCAAATAACCGTAATAATCCCATTATATGTCAACATAAATAAATTTTTGTGAAAAGTAATTACATTTTACAAAACAAAAAAATTTAGTGAGAAGAGTAGCACTGTTTCACTTTTTTTTT
This sequence comes from Phocoena phocoena, assembly GCF_963924675.1. NCBI lineage: Eukaryota > Metazoa > Chordata > Mammalia > Artiodactyla > Phocoenidae > Phocoena > Phocoena phocoena. The sequence continues at coordinate 30,051,004 of NC_089234.1, forward strand.
TGGCTGCGTTGGATCTTCGTTGCTGGGCAGGCCTTCTCTAGTTGCGGTGCGCGGGCTTCTCACTGCGGTGGCTTCTCTTGTTGTGGAGCACAGGCTCTAGGCGCGTGGGCTTCAGTAGTTGTGGCACACGGGCTCAGTAGTTGTGGCTCACAGGCTCTAGAGTGCAGGCTCAGTAGTTGTGGCGCATGGGCTTAGTTGCTCCGCAGCATGTGGGATCTTCCCGGAGCAGGGCTCGAACCCGTGTCCCCTGCACTGGCAGGTGGATTCTTAACCACTGTGCCACCAGGGAAGCCCTGTCTTACACTTTTGCAATCTCTTTCATGTCTAGTTTAATAGAAGACAGTCAGATTCTTATATCTCCTGCATTCAATCTGTTGTTACATGTTGTTTTGGTTGACATATATGGAGAAAAGTTGGCTTTACAGAGAAATGTAATTGGAAAAGAGTATTTTAATAGCCTTTTTAGATATTATGCCTATCAAATTGATACTACAAAAAAATTGACAGGTGACAATTCCTTAAATGTTGGTTGTAATGTAGAATCTGAATCCACATCAATAAACTTTTCTTACTCAACAGAGTAAAATCCTTAAAATCCATTGGTCTATCTTGCACCTTGAGTGGATCTTCAAATTACGTACAATTTTGACCTTGCGGACTCCCTGAAAGGCACTTGGGGGCCCTCAAGGGAACCCTGACCACAAGGAGAACCACTGAAGTAGGCACTAAAAAAGTAGAAGAATGTAGGATTTGATAACATAATTAGCAATTTTTTCTTTGGCCGCACTGCATGGCTTGCGGGATCTTAGCACGCAGTCCTAACCACTGGACTGCCAGGGAATTCCCCATAAGTAGCAAGTTTAATCTAAGAGTTCTCTATGTAGAACTTTGCTCACAACAAACCATGAATACACATTTTGAACAAGTGGTTCCCTCCATCAGCTGGGGGAAACGTGTGCCTGGACAGACAGCACACGCTCCAAGATGGACAGATGCCCAGCATGCCAGGTGTCCCACCCAGCTGCCTAGGCCCTGGGACAGCCTCATCAGAAAGGGATACGACATCAGAGCGCAGCCTCTTCCTTTCTCTGGCCACAGGGGGAGAGCGTCCTTGAACAGCTACCCCAGGGTGTAGCCCCCCACCTGGGTTCTTTTCCTGTGAAGGGCTTCCCTCCTCAATCTCATCATGGGCCCCATGTCAGGGCGCCTCAGGGGTCCACAAGGCAAAGTTGCCGGGTAAAGCCTACCCATCCTCCTCTTCCAGGAAGTTTCTAGCCTGGCCCCTCTGCTCTTCGGAGCCCCTGGAACTGCCAGGTACAGACTCCCCTGGCTCTCAGACCATGTGTAGTTCTTACATAAGCAGCAGCAGGAACAATGCCTCACTCTGTCCAGACCAGGCACTGGGATGCCAAGAACAGCACAGGAGACCAGCTACACAGGGAGCCAGCACCTTGTACAACCATCTGGGAACTCCAACACCCCCTGCCAGGGACTGAAACCACAGCTCCCCTGGAGTGCAGAAGCCCTGCCAAGCCCAGAGCGGGTGGTGAGGGGTAAGCTGGAGTACAAGGAACAGAACTGCCACTGAGAGTCCCAAACCAGAGCCAGGGCCAAGGTGTCCGAGGGAGCTTTCAGAACACACACATTTCTACCCTAAAGTCACACATCCCTTGGCAATCTAACATTCCTAGGTATCTACTATGTGCTGGCATTGTGCAGGAGGCTTTCTTTCCATGCACCATCTTGTATGCCCCTCACAATAACTGCTGAGGTGGTTCTATTTTACAAACAAAGAAGTGAAGGGTTAGAATGGCTAAGTATTTGCCCAAGGTCACTCAGAGAGCATACACTTGGATTTGAACCTGGCTCTTTCCGTCTGCAGAGTCCAGGCTCTTGCACCATTACTACACTGTCTGGCCCTGCAGACAGTGGTCCTTCACCTTCTAAGTGGTCATCCCCAGAACCTCTTCACGCTGGGGTTGGGAGAGGGAGAAGGGGCAGGAAAGCTTGTTCTCCCCAGACCCAACTAGGTCATCCTGGACATCAAAAGAACATCCTGTCCCACCCTAGGGCTCTGTCTGCTTAATTTTCTTCTGCCTCCTCTGCCCTGCCTTGGGTCTTTTTCTCACAACTGGATCAGATGAAGCAGGGTCTATGCCTTTTGTATTTCTGTAGCCCCATCTGTAGAATACACACCTCGAGCCTTGCACACAGCATGTGTCTGCTGAATATTAAGAGAAGTGATCCTTCACCCCTCTCCACTACCATTGCAAGGATAGATCCATGGGAAGATGGGAGCCTGGAAACATTCAGGAGGATGGGTATGGGGAGGATGTTAGGGCAAGAGTGGAGGCGGCAAGTGCCCCAGAACTCCTGCCCCCACATAGCACCCCAAACCCTCCTACAAGACATCTCCCCAGAGTACCTCCCCACCAAAGGCTAGGGAGTCAGTTCCCCAGCTAGGTTCTCAGGAAGGAGCCCCCCACCACCCCCTCCAAGCATCTTGTCCAAAGCTCCTCCCACAGGAAAGCCAATGGAAGGCAGGGTCCAGACAAGGAAAAGACCCCAGACATGGGGTTCCTGAAAGCTGCCTCCTCTCTGATACCTCCCTGGAGGTATCTCCTCTTCATTTCCTTCCTTCTCTAGGCTCCCAGAGGAGGTACAGTCTCCTCCCTCAGCGTTTCCTACCCTAGGCTGGAATTTATCTTAGGGCAGAGTAGTTAAACCCTGGCCTTTGGAACCCAACACCTGGACTCAAATGATGGCTCCTTCATCTATTAGCAATGTGACCAAGGGCCAGTTACTTCACCTCTCTGAGCACCTCCCACTGCAGTCATTAAGCCTACAGACTCAGAATCCAGACCTCCTGGTCATATCTGGGCTCTGACTCTGGAATCAGACTTCCTGGGTTCAAGTCCTGGCACCAATCTTTACTTAACCTTTTTGTCTCAGTGCCTTTATCTGTAAAGTGAGGATAGTAATAGTATCTGCCCACCTAATAGCATTATTATAAGAACTAAATGAGGTAGTTTATGCAATATGCTCAGAACAGACTTGACACATAGGAAGCACCCAATAAGTGTTAGCTATCATTGGAAATGGTTGATAAGGTTGTGAAGTGCTGTGCAGTGTCTGAAGCACTTAATAAGCGCTCACTAAGTAGTAGGCATGATTATCTTTGCCCCCACTAAGCTGTGATGTCCCGGACGTGGGTTCTGGATCATATCCCTCTCTGATTCCCCAGCACCTCGAGCCTTGCACACAGTCAGCACGCTGCCTGGCACCAAGCAGGAGCTCAATAAATGCGTGAGGACTGGGAGTGAAGAACTTGCCTGCCTGGACCAGGAGGGTGTGGGCAGCCAGGAGCCTCCTGCCGAGAGAAGGGAAAACCGAGGTGTCAGGGAAGAGAAAACAGAGCAGAGTGGTAAGGGCCGAGACGGAGAGATAACCAAGTGAAGTGAGTGAGAAAAGGAACAGGAGAGGCTGTGGCGGAGAGAGATAAGGAGGAAGGATGGAGAAGGCGAGGGGCGAGGAAAAAGCCTAGGGAATTGAGGGATCCCCGGGGAGTGGCGCAAGGCGAGGCTGGGTCAGTGGCAGGGGAGTGGGCGAGCGGGAGAAGGGCGCAGGAGCCGGCGCTGAGCGGGACGCGCAGGCCCCGGGGTCAGGAGGCGCAGGGGGGCGCCACCCTGCCTCCCCGCCTCGGGGCGGGGGCCCGGCGGCCGGAGATTGGCTGGGGCGCGCGGTGAGGCCGGGGCTGGAGCTTCAAGGTGGGAGGCGCCAGGATCACTCTGTGCGCGCGAGCGTGGAACGAGGCTGCCACCCACTTGGGCGACCTCAGCGGCAGGGGAGTATCGGGGGCCTGTGCAGCCATGCGGGCGGCGGCGGGGGGCGCGCGGGCGGCCGCGCTGGCGCTGCTGCTGGGGGCGCTGCACGGGGCGCCGGGGCGCGGCGAAGAGTACGACTACTACGGCTGGCAGACCGAGCCGCTGCACGGGCGCTCGTACTCCAAACCGCCCCAGTGCCTCGACATCCCCGCCGACCTGCCACTCTGCCACACCGTGGGCTACAAGCGCATGCGGCTGCCCAACCTGCTGGAGCACGAGAGCCTGGCCGAGGTGAAGCAGCAGGCGAGCAGCTGGCTGCCGCTGCTGGCCAAGCGCTGCCACTCGGACACGCAGGTCTTCCTCTGCTCGCTCTTCGCGCCCGTCTGCCTCGACCGGCCCATCTACCCTTGCCGCTCGCTGTGCGAGGCCGTGCGCGCCGGCTGCGCGCCGCTCATGGAGGCCTATGGCTTTCCCTGGCCGGAGATGCTGCACTGCCACAAGTTCCCCCTGGACAACGACCTCTGCATCGCTGTGCAGTTCGGGCACTTGCCCGCCACCGCGCCTCCAGGTAGCGCTGCCGCCGCCGCCACCTCCCTACCCCCAGCCCCCAGCGCCCCGCGCTCTCCGACGCGATAGATGCCGCTCCCCCAACCCCTTAGCACAGCTCTTCAAGCCCCCAGAGGTGCCACACACACACACGTCTTTGCTCAGCCCTGCATGTCGCCCGAAGCCTACCAGCCTTCCCACCTGCGGCTGTGGACATTCCCACTGGTTCTCCCCCATTCCAACTCCGTTCCTGAAACCTCCCCCACTTCCCTCACAGCTCCCACCTTCCCAAGCTTCTGGAGTCCCTGGGGGAGCCCAATGCTGTCACTCCATCCTGAGGCCTCCAATAAATGCCTTATCACCTCTCTCAGCCCACAAATGCCCAGGATTGCTAAGCACACTCTGGGCTATGAATTCCACCCTGTCCCCATTTTCTGCACGTGGGAACCCTATATTTTCCCACTCTTTCCCCAGCGCCCCAGGTTGGGAGACCTTTGGGTAAGGCTCAGTGCAGAAGAGTGAGCAGATTGCCAGGCTTGGCCCCTGACAAGGAGCCCTTGGGCAAGTTGCTCAACTTTGAGCCTTAGTTTCCTCAAGGAAGCAATCCCAGGTTCCCAAAATTTATGAGATCCTAAGTGCCACCTCCCACCCACCCACCCCCCAATCCCATTACCCCTAATTCCTCTCTGGTCTCAGCCCCCCCTTCACTGTGCACCCCCTCTGCCAGACTCCTTCCAGGCAGAGTAAGCCCAGGCTGGGCACCAGACAGGAGGATAAACAGTGGCACCAAGTAGGGCATCTTTGCCAGGGTGGCTAATACCCAGAATCTAGGGAGCTCCTGGCTCTGGGACTCTCCCAAGGGGCAGCACCACTCCCCCATTTTCCATTTGACCCGGCCCCCCAGAAACAACTGGACTCCACCACACCCCACCCACCCCTCAAAGCTAACCTCACCCATGCAGTCCCCAGTCCTACACACCCACACAGGATCTGAGAGTTGCAGCTGGGTGGGGGTCCTGTGACCAAAGAGTGTTGAGAGAAGAGAAACCCCCTATTCTCAGGTTAGTAATGGGACCAGGAAGCAGGGGAGAAAGACGCAGTTCAAGCAGAGACAGCATAGTCCCCAGCAGGGATCCTAGGCATGGCTCCTTTATTCTGGTTTTCTTGGAGCCCAAACATTAACATCCTGGAAAGCAGGGAAATCCCAGGCTTGGATTCCCGCCTGGCTTTGCCCTCCCACTCTCACCCGCTTTGGGCCCCTCTCTCCCCCATGTTGGGGCACCCACCAGAAGGCAGAGACACAGAGCGAGGGCAGATGCTGTGTGGTAGGACCAGAGGCAGCCCAAGGTGTCTGTGTGGCCAACAGACAAAACTGAGAATATTTCATACAAAAAGAGTTTTGGCTTCCCTTGAAAAATCGGAAGTTCTGGTAATGCTAAAGTGGGTGCTCCTCAGTTTACCACAGTCCCTGCCCTGCCGGCGTCACTCATTTACCCACCTGTCTGGAGCCTGGGTTCCTAGAAAGACCCCGCAAACATCCCCACCCTAGCACCAGTCTAGGAGTCACAAATCCTGAGTTCTAAGCTCAATTCTCACTAGCTTTGCACACTTGGGTAGCCACTCTGGACCTCGGTTTCCTTTTCTTTAAAAGAGGAATAATGGGGCTTCCCTGGTGGCGCAGTGGTTGAGAGTCTGCCTGCCGATGCAGGGGACATGGGTTCGTACCCCGCTCTGGGAAGATCCCACATGCCACGGAGCAGCTAGGCCCGTGAGCCATGGCCGCTGAGCCTGCGCGTCCGGAGCCTGTGCTCCGCAGTGAGAGAGGCCACAACGGTGAGAGGCCCACGTACCGCAAAAAAAAAAAGAAAAAAGAGGAATAACGATACCTACTTCATAGGCTGAGGACTAAATGAGACAAAATTTAGAAAAAGACAGAGCACATCATGGTCCCAGCTGCCAGGGTCATGGGGCAATCATGCCCACCTGGTCAGTTTTGTCCCTTCACGACCTCTTGAACTTCACAACCACTCAGTGAGCATTATCATTATCATCATCCTGTTTCCTGATGAGGAAGTGGAGGCTTGGCAGGGGGAGGTGGCTGGTCAGTGGGGGAGCCTGAACCCTAAGTGGCTCTATGGACTTTGATCCCCTCTCCCCACCCCTGCTTCTCTCTTCAGTGACCAAGATCTGCGCCCAGTGTGAGATGGAGCACAGCGCTGATGGCCTCATGGAGCAGATGTGTTCCAGCGACTTCGGTGAGTGTAGAGCCCACGTGGCCACTGCCCTCTCCCCAGAGAAATGTACCTCTTTTTTGCATGTCATCCCAGGGACTTCAAAAGCCCCTCGAGGCCATGGTCCATCCCTGGCCAGGGCTCCGGCAGCCCTCCCTTGACACTCTCTACAGAGGGGCCTCCAGGGCTGGATTCTCTTTAGGGGAAGGAGGCTTGGCCCAGAGATGGATGGAGGTAGCAGAGGGGAGAGATGGGCTCCAGGATGGAAGTGCAGCCCCCTCGTCCCTGGGCACCTCTGCCTAGTACCTGATGCACCTCTGGCCAAGGGAGCTGTGGTCACCCGTCCCACAGCTTCATCCTGGAGCCTCCCCATTCCTGGGGCAGTCAGGACTTGGCTCCTGTGCGGACCACGCAGCCCAGCATGTGGTCTTGGCCAGGTCAGCTCCCCTTTTGTGTCTTAGCCTCCTCTATGAAAAAGAGAAAGCAATGAAACCCTTCCTGCAACAGGTCTTTGATGTCGCTAGTCTGTTTGGAAAGAGGACACTACTACTGCAAGGTGTGTGCGTGGCCGAGAGAGAAAGAGGGTGTGGGGGAGAAGGAAAGACATTTTATAACACTGTCCTTTCCTGGGTGGCCAAAGTTATTCTCGGGCTTCTCTCTGGCTGCTCCCAGAGATGGGGACCCAGAGGCCCGCAGAAGGAGGACCCTGGCCTAAGTGATCGCCGCTAACTCCATTAGGCTCTCTGGCCTTCAACCACCTCCTCCACTACCCCACACACTCACACTCCTACACACACCGCAGACATTCTCTCACACACAAAAACACACAGCACCACACTCCACACTCCCACCCACACTACACAGTCGCACACAAATTACAGCAGTGGGTTCGCCCAGCAAGAGCTGGTTGTATGCGGTGCTTCCCAACCCTGCGCTCCGTGACTCAGTGGGTCACGGTGGGAGCACTTACCCATGGAAATCAGCACATGCGACAGAGAAGGGCCCCCCCACCCCCCGCCAGAGCTGGCTGTCTAGCATTTAGAGCCACCACTGCTCCAAACACCACCCCCTACAACACACACACACACACACACGCAGCCAGAAATCCATTTGGAAGCATCCCCAGAGATCATGAAATCCAGCCTTCCTCCATCACAAGGACGCCCCTTCCACCAAACCCTCCCTCCAACTGGTCAGCTCCACCCCCAATATTTCCCTTCCCCAGGGAGCCCACACCCAGCTCCACTCCCCACGGAGAGCTCTCCACCCTGCACCTGGTGTCATGGAGAGGCACAGGCCAGACCTCAGTTCAACCCAGGCTCTAGAATTCAGGCACATCACCACCTCTCCAAACCTCATTTCCCCACCACGCCTCAAGGATGAAACATGATAATGCCCGTGCGAGTCCAGCACATGGTGCGAGCTTCATAAATGTCAGCGTGTACACGCAGAAGCTCCATCTCCCCAAGCCCCAGGCCTGGAGCTTCAGGCAGAGCACCAAGCATGGGGCCACCCGCGTCCTGAGCAAACATGATGGTTCTCAGGCCATCCCTCTGTCCACCCTGACACACAGTGGTCAAAATGCGCATCAGAGAGATCAAGATAGAGAACGCGGACCGGAAGCTGATTGGAGCCCAGAAAAAGAAGAAACTGCTCAAGCCAGGCCCCCTGAAGCGCAAGGACACCAAGAGGCTGGTGCTGCACATGAAGAACGGCGCTGGCTGCCCCTGCCCGCAGCTGGAGAGCCTGGCCGGCAGCTTCCTGGTCATGGGCCGCAAAGTGGACGGACAGCTGCTGCTTACGGCTGTCTACCGCTGGGACAAGAAGAACAAGGAGATGAAGTTCGCGGTCAAGTTCATGTTCTCCTACCCCTGCTCCCTCTACTATCCCTTCTTCTATGGGGCCGCAGAGCCCCACTGAAGGGCACTCCTCCCTGCCCCACCCAGCCAGCTGTGCCTTGTCTCTGTCTCCACCCCTGGGGCGCACTCTCTCCTCCTGCCCACCTGGCCTCCCCCTACTCCCAGGCTGACCCAGCCCCTGCCGGAGGGTGGTTCGTGCAGAGCTGCTACCAGCACAGGCACTAAGGGATGGACATGGAGCCAGGCTGTCCTTGACCGAGGGGTTCTGGGGTCCTTGAAGGTTTCCTCCCATAGGAGCAGAGGTTTCTCAGTTGGGAGAAAGTAGGCAGAGAGAAAAGAGAGCTCTAAGCAGCCTGAGGAGGTGGTTTCCAGGATAGCCGGTGGTGTCAGCTCCCCTCTGTTGGTGGTGGGGCCTCGCCTGGGAGAGGGAAGTCCTGGTATTAGGCTGAGCTACTTGAGAGACAGTTCTTGGCCCCCAGGGCCCCTTCACGTGTCCTCGTTGTAGCCCCCCCCAAAAGGAAAGGGTCACAGTGCCCTCCAGCCACACCTCCCCTCCTTCCCCGTCTCTGCCCGTTTCCCTTCCCGCTGGACCGGAGAGAAGCCCAGCCCGGGCCCGCTCCCAGATGCGCACTCCTCAGCCTCCACATGTCCCTTTTATCCTGATGACCAGTAAATTACTGCTACTGCTGTGAGGCCATAGATACTAGACTGATGCAGGTAGGGTTTGGTTTTCTATTTTTTTTTAAGTTTTTAATTAAATCAAAGAAAACAAACTGGTTTTAACCAGGTGATTTCTTTATCAGCTGGTTCCTCGGTGGGGTGTTCAGAAACGACTTCGCGAAAGAGGCCTTTTTGTAACCCACGGCCTGTCCACACAGACATACTTGGAATGCCTAAAAAGAGTAATTCCCATGTTTTCGCAGGATCCCCCGAGAACACATAGAGAGGGTCACCCTTCTCATCCTCACAACGAGACTAACTGAGTGATGGAGATGACTGTCCTTTTGTCTCAGAGGAAGGACAGAGATGCCAAGTTCCCCAGCCTTCTCCCACCATCAGAAGGCTCCCACAGTCCTGCAGCATCTCCCTGACACGGGCAGTGCCTGCTCTGAGAAGCCCCCAAAAGGCTGGGCCACAGGGAACTACTCTGAAGACCCAGAGGCCTAAACGTGTCACTCCTACCCCTAGAGCTCAAACACCCCTGGGCACTGGACGTGTAGGAGATGATGGTGTGGACAGGTGCTACTCCAAGCTGGTCCCTGGACCACAGCATCAGTATCACCTCAGAGCTGGTGAGAACCACAGAAGCTCAGGCCCCACCCCACACCTGCATTTTAATACATAAACCTTCGTATCATCTAGGGAGCTTTTACAAATTACTGGGCTCTACTCTAAATCAATTAAATCTGAACCTCTGGAGGGTGGTCCAAAATCAGCATTTCTAGATGCCCATTGGGGCGGTGTGCAGCCAGGGCTGAGAACCTCCATCCGGATAAGCCGACAGCTAAGGCAGGAGGGCGAGGGGCTGAGGCTACCTCAGGCTGGAAGGGTCCTGGTCCTGCACGCGGGGAGCGGACCAGCTATAATGCCTCAGGGGGCTTCTTCAGCGAGCTCAGTGCAGATGGAGGCTGCTACCTTGAGCTGGATGGGACAGCGAGGGGAGAAGGCTTGAAACGGAGGTGACAGGCTGCTGTCAGTAACGCATCCAGTACTTGGGAGGGGTGGTGCCCGGAAAGAGTCCTGAGGTGACCGCCAGCAGATGCTGAGGGACAGGGCAGATGTACCCAGAGCAGGGGGCTGGGGACACCCCCAGAAGGCTTTCCTCACCAGCTGGGGTACAGCTGGGATGCCAAGTCCAGCCAAGGCCTGCTGATCCTCCAAAACAATGGAGCCACGTTCTCTTGAGGTGAGGAAAACCCTGGCTTGCTTCCGCAGCTCTCAGAGGAGCGCGCTGCCACAGAGGAACAAGGGGCCAGTGCGGGCTAACAGGTGGTCTGACAGCCTGCCCATAAATCACCTCCCTGGCAGTCAGGTGCCCCACACAGGTCAGGGGCGGCCGCGGCCTGCGTGTTTCTCCTCACCTCTGAGGAAGCCGCTGCCTCCCACCCTCGCCCAAAGCCTGCCCAGCCCACCTGGCTCCCTGAAACCGCCCCTTGTCTTCCAGCCTCCTACCCCGACCAAATATTTACGGGCCCTTCTAGGGTCAACCAGGACCAGGGATTCTTTTTTCACTGAGCACACAGGACTCAGGCTGCTTCTGGCCGGAGCACAATACTGACCTCTGTCAGGTGCTGGCAGCCCATGAGAGGGAGCGGGTGGGGAGGGGCTCCCTTAGCCCATCCTGCGAGGCCCCAGCAAGGCGTTCCTCACCCACCGCCACAAAGGGGTCAGGCCCTGCTCTGCACCTTGGCTCTGTCCCCGGCACCTGCCGTCAGAGCCCCCGGCAGTCTCTTCCCTGGGACCAAAGACCAAGGAGGCCCTGCAAGGCCTGAGCGCTCCCTGCATTCAGTTCAGCCACAGAACACTCCCTCCTGGCCAGCCTGAGACAGGCAGCTGGTGGTGCCCAGCGAGCATCTGCGCGGCGCACCGGTGAATGATGGCATCTGACCGCGTGGAGCAGAACCCTCCAGAAACAGCGGGGCTTCCCCACTCAAGAGATCCGGAGGTGGGAGGTCCGTGTCCCAGGCTCATTCTGCCTTCCTGCTCTGCCAGTGGGTGGTGCCTCCTCCCAACTTCTCAGCCACATTCCAGGGAGCAAGGCGGGAAAGGGCTAAGAGCAGAAGCGGCGCGTCAGCTGCCTCTGGCCCTTTTGATCAGGAAAACAGTAATTTCCCAACAAGTCCCACCTGGTAGATTTCCACTTCTCGCTCACCAGCCAAAACTAAGCTCACCAGCCAAAACTAAGTCACATGGCCAGTCCAAGTTGCAAGGGAGCAGAGGAAGTGTTTCAGCTGGGTGCAAAATGAGAGTTCTGATAGAGAACAGAAGGGTTTTGGGGTAGGCCCATGACACTCAGGATCAGGCGAGAAGAGGCCAGTTCTGGTTTCCAGTGCTGTGACTTAATGACCATGTGACATTGGGGACATTTCCCAGCTGGAAAACGAAGTGATCCTGGCTACTTCACAGGGCGGCTGAGTGTTAAGCAGGGAAATGTATGAAAAATACCTGGCAACAATGCCCAGCATTTAGAAGATGCTCATTAAACGGTAATTAGTATTTTTATTAACCAAAGGCCTTGACCTAGCACAGTGCCTGCACAAAATAAGTGCTTATTAATTCCTAATTGATTTGTTAATCAACTAAGAAATGCTACTGGCAGGAAGGCAAGGAAAAGACAGGAACATCTTATCTAAAGGCCAGAACTGTTACTTCCAGAAGGGGGAGAGAATTCACATTTGTGGTTTTGCATCAGAAAATACATCCCCAGGTAGTATGTAGGGCAATAGAGAAAAGAAGACGTATAATACTATAGTAGCATTCAGTATATATCAAGCCCATTAATATATAAATATTCAAGCACTTGGGCATTTTAATTTAAGCCTCCTGAGGTAGGTACTATTATTATCCCCATTTTAATGGTGAGGAGACTGAGGTTCAGAAAGGTTAATGAACTCATTGAAGGACACACAGCTGTACTTAGTGGTGTGGTTAGGATTTGACCCCATGCTCTTAACCCCTGTACTACTGCCTGCAGGGGGCAAAGCTGAGGACAGGTGGGCAGGATCAGAGTACAAGCAGCCATGCGTCTGTTACCCTGCCTCACAGGAAGATTTCTGGGGACCCTGCTCAGATCTCACTCCAAGCACCCTGAGAGCAGCAGAAGAGCCATCCTTGAACCATGGCTTTTCTCCCGAATCCCAGGGCAGCCCACCCCTTCGCCCCTCCTCCTCTCTCAGCCCCATCAGCATCCAGCCTCTCGGGTCCCACAAAGGAAGCTCACATCCCACAACTGTTTAGTCGACTGTAATCCTGGCTAAAGTTCACTCCTTGGGAAATCCAACGTGGGGGGTGGTTGCTGCTGGAATGTGTGTGGCTGGGACCCAGTGTCCCAGCCCAGACAGCAGGCTCTGCTGGGGCCAGGGGAATCCAGAACCTCCAGCCCCCAGCTGTTCCAGAGAATGGAATGTGCTACTCTAGGGTGGTGCAACAGACCCAGCCAAGGAGATGGGGCAGTGCTGGGAGCTGGGGGAGCTCCTGCCACAAGGCTGCCTCTGTTCCCCTGGAGGCTGAGCCCACTTCACTAGGGCTGGTGGTGGGCAGGCCCTCCTGTTAACTCAATGGCTCAGAACCTCCTGGAGCTAGTGGGAACAAGGCAGAACAGAAGGGAGGTGACAGCCAGGACTGCTATGGTGACCAGTTTCTCTGAGGCATCCACAAGCACCTGTGGCACAGTTCACATTGCGGCTCCATGGCTTACTAGCTGTGTGACCTGGGGCAGGTTACTTAACCTCCCTAGGCCTCCACTTACTCATCGGGGAAATGGAGTTAATGGTAGAACTTAGCTTTGGGGACAGTCACGAGGTTTAAATGAGATGACACACTCAGCATACTGCCCAGTACAAGTGCTCAATAAACGTAGGTATTATGATCTTAGAGCCACCAGCTGCAGGATAGATGCTGGAGCCAGGGCCTCGAAGGTTCCATGGAGACAAAGGGATGAAAATGGCACTTCGTTTGGCTTCAGCTCTGAGAGCCAGGTGACCAGCGACCTCAAATCCCAAAGACCCCACAAACCACGGCCAGTTCAAGGTCTGCCAAGGCTCACTGGAGGCTGCTCCCCACCACTAGCAACCCATGAAAAGATGGCCAAAACCCTCAACCTATGCCAGGCCGTGGGAGCTGGCCATCCATCCAAGTCTGCCCAGCAGGTTCCAGGGCTGTCGCAGACCTGGCTACTGTCCCCTCACTTGGTCCCTGAGAACAAACTGGGAAGCATCTTTTAAACCAGGCATCCAATTCTACAACGGACAATCTGCTTTCCAGGCCATCCCACCTTTGGTCCTCTCCATGCTGTGGACCCCAGGCAGCGGGAAGGCACAATCCACTGCTAGTAAAACCCTCCATGGCTCCATTTTCCCAGTGGCACCTGCACTTTGAAGATGTCCATCACTGGCCTGCTCTGAGGCCCTCACACACACCTCAAGGGGACAAGGAGGTGGCTTTCCTTCTATGAGGCCACTGACCCCAAATGATGAAAACCATGTTTCTCACACTCTGAATCCCATGTCCTGAAAGCTACTTGTGCTATAGTCTGTATTTCACCATTAGACATTGTTTTCATTTTCCCAGCACAAAATATTGACTCTGCTTTTTCAAACTATACTCTGGCCTCATTCTTTCCTGAAAATAATCTATGATTATTCTCTAGTTTAAAAAAAAATTGCTGTTCTAAGCCATGCAGGGTAGAGTTGTTTTGATATTCCTAAAGATGGCCAGAATGAGAGAAATGAGTTAGTGTTTATTGAGCATTTACTATGTGCCAGGCACCTCGCTTCCCACCTGGAGTGGACTATCTCATTTAATCCTCACAGCAGCCACACAAGATAGAGATCACTATCTACCCACTTTACAGATGAGGAAAGCAGCACAAAAAGGCTTGGGGGCAAGGCCCCTGCAGCAACTCCAGTGTGGCTGCAGCCAATGGTAGAACAGGGCCAAGTGTGGAGCCGGTCCATCGCAGCACCCGCCTCTACTGTCACCGGGATGCTCTCTAGCTAGTGCAGGCTGTTCCTGCTCTAAGGGAAGTCCCTTCTGGTTCCATCCTCCAATGCTGCGGGGAACCCGCATCTTCAAATGGGTATGGTGTGGCTTCCACAGTGAGGGGCTGGACTGGATTATCTCTGAGCATCCCTCCAACTGACCTACTGTGACACACGCCCTCCATGAGAAAAACTGCCTTCCTGGGCCTGTGCTACCACTGCTGTCCCCTTTTGCTCAAAAGCCCTACTTTCCACTCCTCCAGCATCTTTACTGTTCCTCTGGACTACCAGGCTACTGAGGTCGCTTTGGTACTTTTTTTTGCCACTTTGGTACTTTTTAAAGTGAACATGCTCTTCTGTAAAAACTGCTAGGACAAGGTTCTGGCTGCTTCCCTGTCTCTTGGGGCCCCCTGCTGGGGCTCCCCCGTACTAGGGGAAGTTCCCAGACCGAGGCCTCAGTGTGCTGCGAGGACCCCTCAGGCACCGCAGTCTGAGTTGTACGTGCATGGGGTCATGAGGATGTGACTGCAACCTGACCTCGACTCCAAGGCAGAGTCTCTCCACCCCCCTTTACTGCCTCAGGCCGAAGGTCTTGAAGACACTGCTTATATCCAGCTGTGGTCTGCAAAGTGCCATGCCAAGCCTCTTGCAGCCACTGCTTAACCTCCCTGGGCCTCAATTTCCTCCCCTGTAAAATGGGAAGAAAAAGTGCCTACCTCTTAGGGCCGTCTTGAGGATTAAATGAAATAATGTGTGTAAAGCACGTATCACAGCGCCTGGCACCCAGTAAACACCCCCAAACCCTAGCTCCCAGGGAACTGCTTCTACTTCCCACCTCACAGCCAATCCTCTTTCCGGCTGGTTCTCAGCCTCCCCCAGGGCTGATCCTTTTCTGCTTTCTCAGAGGGATTAGCTACAATCTTTCCATGCTAAAGCCTGCACTGCTTAGTAGTTACCAAGTTCTGGTCCCCAGCCCAACCCCCAGCCCTCACAATGTGGTCACAAGTCAATCCAACAGGCATCTCGCCGAGGCCCTCCTGCGCAAGGCACAGCTTTCCTCCCCCAACCCCAGCTCACACCCCAACTTCAGCCTCCGCAGCCCCTCCGCCCCGTCTTGCAGACACAGCCCAGGCCTGCAAACTCGGCCAGTGCTGGGGGGGACCTGGCTCTCCAGCCTCAGGGAGAGGGGGCATTCAAGGACCAGGACGAAAACATAGGAAGCTTGAGGCCTTTTTATTGACAATTCTCCATATACACAGACATCCTTTTAGTTCCTCTCCAGTGTAAAAAAAGCACAAGCACTTAACTCTCATATCTCCACAGGAGCCCAAGGAAAGGGGGACCCTTAACTCTCATATCTCCACAGGAGCCCAAGGAAGGCGGTCTACCAAAGCCCACCTGGCTCCCCAGGGACTTGCCCCACTTGGCCTGGAGAAGTCCCCTGGCTCCTAGACTGGCTGGCCTGGAGGGAAAGCTGGCCTAGGATGATCCTTGTCTCCCCAACCTGCCACCTTGTGTCCCTGCTTAGGGTATAGAAACGTCTCCGCCTCCCAGGGTTCTGAGTCCCAGGCAGCCCATGAGTTCAGGGAAGCATCCTAGGGTAGGAGAAGCCCCCGTCCTCTTTATCCCATTCCTTGTGCCACATGTTCCCCGGAACCATGCAATAAATAAATAAATACTTCAAAAAGGCAGGGAAGCTCCTGGGGAAGGAAGGGGTGCCTGAGCCTGCTCATGGCTTAGGGAGAGACACTGTGCCCCTAGAAGCCCAGAGTGAACGTGAAATTGTTGGAGAGGGGACAGGGACCCCAAGTGGCCTTATCCCATAACTGCTGTCCTGCTGGAGAACAGCCCTGGAATCTGAGACCCAGCCCAGCGAGATCCTACACTTCTCAGGCCCCCAAAGGTTGAGGGCTTCAGGACCTCTGCTCTGCTTCCTGGTCTCACACTCCATGGGACAAGGGGCCAGGGAGGGGAATTGTAGCTCTAGGCCAGAGAAGGGGTGCCCAAGGCTCTGAACACAGGAAGCAGGAGTGATCTGAGTGCCCAGCATCTACCGGGCAGAGCTGAAAAGACCAGAATAACATGTGGGCTGAGATTCTGTAAGTCAAGGTCCCTGCAAGGTGGGGCTGAGGCCCTCTGAGCTGCCAGGGTGCCCGTTTTGCTCTGTTTAACACTGAAGGATTCTGCCAGGCCCTCCTAGACACGTCCTCCTCTGGCGGAATTTGGGAACTTCAACCCTGTTTCTAGAAGTACTTTTGGTCTTGATAGCCCTCACCACACCCTCTGGTGGGGAAATGATGAGGTCCTGATGCCTGAAGGGACATTTGAACAGAACTGGGACACGTGCAAGCCCTTCTGCAGGCTCTCAAAGGGCAGGGGCTTGGCCCAATACCCAGCAGGGGAAGAATCTCTTTTCCCAATCTCTGACCTCCAGTCTTCTAGAATTCCCAGGCCTGCAGGGACACCCTGATCCCAGGTGAGACCAGGCCTGGCTCACTGCTGCCCTCTAACTTACATTCCCTGCCCAACCCTGAGTCCACTAACAGCCCAGAGCAGAGCAGGGCAAACACTCCAGTCCTTGTTTGAGAGCAACCACTACTGGCCATCCGTAGGAGTGGAGAACAGCTCCAGAACCCGGCTGGAGTCAGCGAGGGCAGGAAGGGGAAGCCTACCTAGCACTCAGGCCACATTTGCCCAGCACATGCCACATGGGGCTAAGGGTGGGGAGAGCGGGGTCTACTGCTGGCCCCAGGGATAGGCGCCCGCTTGGACCCTGGGCCCTCTTCTCACTTGCTCAAAGTCTGGTTACACGAGGCACACACAAACACAGTCTCTCTCTGGGCTTCAGGGGCTGAAAAGGAGGAAGAACTTGGTGAGATGCTTCCTCGTGCCCTCTGGCTCATGACCCCAAACACCAGAACCTCCTCCCCACTCCCCGAAGCCCCACACAGACCACCCATCGTCCAGCCTACAAGCTCGCTGTCCCAGCTCACCAGCCTGCCCTCAGAGAATTCTCTTTCCACAGGAACTGGGGACTTTGGGGGTGACCATACCAACAGCAGGCCTCACCCAGATGTTCTATGCATTAGAAATTATTTTAGCACCAAAAGAATACCTTTAAAAATGTTTTTTAAATAAAATACCAGAAGAAAATTTTCCAGAATGTTTTAACAGTGGTTATTATCTCTGGGTGGTAAGATTACAAGATTATTTTTCTCTTCCTTCTTCTTCTGTAATTCCCAAATCTTCTAGAATAAGAGTATGTTACTAGCATGACCAGAAGAATGAAAAAAGGACACTCCATTTAACATTGTAACATAGTGCAAAGCAGTATGTAATACATGCTCCCATTTTTTTTTAGAACATGCATATGTATTTATCCCGTGTGTGACGGCATTAATGACCGGGAAGGGTCCACGCCTAACAGTTCTCTCTGGGAGAGATTAGGAATGTTTTCCTTTCTTTGGCTTTTTGTTTTGTTTACAATGAGTAGGTATAGCTTTTATAGAAGGAAAAGAAATTTTTTTTTTTAGTTAAAAGCATTACCAAGGCCATGAGAAAGAATGAAATTCAGGAGGTGGTCTGCCTGGAGGAGGCGGGCCTGGCGCTGGGAGCCTTGGTGGTGCTGCTTGTGCTCTACTTTCTAACTTTACTGAGCGGTGGGAGGTAGTCCTTACTGCGCTTCACGATTCAGGTGCGTTTTATATATATATATACTCCTGTCCGCGCATCAAATGTTTTCGTTTTTCCTTCGTTAAAGGGAGATGGAGGAGATCCCGAGTTCCCTGGACCTCTCACTGACCCCTGGCTCCCTGCCCACACACAGCAGCCCCCAGAGGAGGCGGGAGGCAGGCGCGCCCTCCCGCTGCCCGGACCCCCAGCCTGCACCACTCACCTGTGGCCCCCATGGAGGACCTGGGAACCTTGAAGGAGCAGCACCGAGAGCAGAAGCTGTTTCCACAGTTACTGCAGTTCCGCTGCAGACAAGAGCCAGGGTCAGTCTTGGATCGCCTGCCCCCGGGCACCTGGAGCTCCTTTCCACCAGCTGGCCCCAGCCAGAGAACCTGGGACAACTATGGGAGTGGGGAGGTGCCCGAGCAGGGCAGGACTGAGACCAGATGGGACATCCCAAGAGAAGGCTGGTGAAGGCATGGGCACAGGGCAGGGCTCCGGAGACCCACTCATTTGAGCAAACCTCAGACCAGACCTCAGGCCCAATGTGGCCCAAGCAGTCAGACTTCATCTGTGACCTCGAGCTACTCCCCTACATCTCGTCCCAAGTCCCCAGCAAACACACCCTCGAGAAGACTTACCCTCTTCTTCAGCACTGAGAAGGTGGCCGAGCAGCCCGTACAGCTCCCTGAGAAACAGAGGCAGCAGCTCAGCTTTGACCCAGCCCAGGCCTTGCAACTCTCGTCTTCTCCTGACTCTTCTAAATGGGGACACTCAGGGCACCAGCCCAGCCCAGACTCCTTGGCTGGGAGCAGAGTGCAAAGTCCAGATCCAGAGCCAGAAGGAGGGATTCAAACTAAGAAGGAAAAACCGACTCCACACTCAGTTCCCTGCCATTATGCTCCACTGCCCACCACAGCTCTGCCTGCCTCAAGGACCACACCTCTCTGCAGTCCCAGAGTGGCGCTTCTGGAACTGAATTCCTCATCTTCCCTCAAGATTTAATAAGGACAGAGACACAAGAAGGAACCCACGTTCCCTCCCTCTCAGTCCCTCTGTGCATGTGCTACCTCCCCAGGGTCCTATGGACACAGCTTTACTCCTTGCTCTCCTCGTAACCCAGCACCTCTGGCCCCACGGCCGGGGCGCCCCCCAGCCAGCCCTCCCCTGGGCCGTACCGAAGTTGTTGGTCGGGTACCGCTTGCGGAGCCTCTCCGTGAGCCTCGACACCTTGTTGCGCAGCACCTCGTTCTTGCTCAGGAACCCGTTGTCCTGCAGGGCCAGCTCATCCTCTGCCGGGCACGGGGCCCCCTCGTCATCCTCCTGTGGGAAAAGCTGCTTCCAGTTCTGCCCACCTTGTGGCAGGGCTCCGGGATCTGTGTGCATGGCGGACCCCGAAAGGCGTGGCAACCACCGGCTCGGCCACCCTTCCCCCGCATCCCGCCAGCCCCTGCCCACCTCACCAAGGCAGCTACTTACCAGCACCACCAAGTGGGTCTCCTGCCTCCCAAGGTGCAGGGGAGAAGGAGAGAAAACAGAGAGAAGATAGCAAGAAGGAAGCTGCTGGGAGGGGGGCCCCCAAAGGAAAGGAAGCATGTAAGTGCTATGCTGAGTCTGTCTGAGCACGTCCCAAAGGGTGACGTTAACAGAGGCCCCTGTAAAAGGACCCCAACATCAAATAAGCTTGGGGGAAGCTGTGTATTACTGTTTTTCAAACTGGGTGAAATTAATTTGGTCGTTATCTTAATAGAACAGAATTGAACAGGAAAGAAAATATCCCTTACAATGTATTTTTCAGGAAACTCGTTTTATTTAAGTTTTTCATATTTCACAGACATAAGTGTGAACTGGGTCAAGATGTAAAATGTGTTCCTTACTCTAGGTCATGAACAAACCTGCTTGAAAGCCCCTGCTATATATATTCCCTACCACCACCACCAAGACTCAGAGTCCACAGCCGCTTCAAGTCTTAGAGAAATCTTAGCAGTTGAAAATGTAAATGCCCACATGGACGAGGCTAATATAATAGTTAAGCGGGCTGGGTGTAAATCATAGGCCTGGTGAAAACTCACAAAACCTCCATTTCTTGTATCCCCCACTTTACAAAGAGACATAAAGAGAAGTGATTTCCTACTATAAGAAAAGCCATAGGGCTTCCCTGGTGTCACAGTGGTTGGGAGTCCGCCTGCCAACGCAGGGGACACGGGTTCGAGCCCTGGTCTGGGAGGATCCCACGTGCCGCGGAGCAACTGAGCCCGTGCACCACAACTACTGAGCCTGCGCTCTGGAACCCATGAGACACAACTACTGAGCCCACGTGCCGCAACTGCTGGGGGCCGTGCACCTAGAGGCCATGCTCCGCAACGGGAGAGGCCACCACAGTGAGAGGTCCGTGCACCGCAGTGAGAGGTCCATGCACCGCGGTGAGGAACGGTCCCCACTTGCCTCGGCTGGAGAGGGCCCACGCACAGCGGCGAGGACCCAATACAACCAAAAAAAAAAAAAAAAAGAATAAATAAAATAAAATTTAAAAATATATATTTAAAAAAAAAGAAACGCCATAGTGCAAACGTGACAATAAATGGCAACTGCCACTAGGACTCGGTGACCGGGGACAACAGGAAGTGGTGAGGACTATGTGACTTCTCTAAAGGAGACAGTCACTCCTCGGCTACATTGACTGCTACAGACTCAGGGCTCCCAGAGCTTCTGAAATTTTAGAAAAACTGAAAACCTAGAGTTTCCACCGCCATCTCTCCATTTTTAAATATTGGCTCAAAAAATTATTTTAAAGCTTCTCATGCCAAATAAAACACTTCTGCAAACTATGAGTGTGAACCACTGTCCTAAAACCAGGAAGACTGTCTAACTCTCTGACTTAGCACTTGGCCATGCAACTGCTTTCTCCAATGTCCCATCCTCACCCGTCAAAGGGACATCTTACAGACCTCATCCTTCAGAAGAGCAGGCAGAGACCCCAGCAGTGCCCTCCTCCACATCTGCCTTCCCCACATCTAAGGCACCAAGCCCACAGTCTCCAGCCAAGGCAGTAAATGACCCACCTCCCCCAGCAGTGCATTTTCCAGAGTCTTCCAGAGCCATCCCTGCCCTGGGCACCCAGGACAGATGCCTAGGTCAGCAAAAGGATGGGTGGAGGTTCAGTGGCACCCTTTGAACCAGTGAGTTTTAGCTCAGAGCAAGTTTCAGCTTCTCACTTGGACATAAGAAAACTTTAAAGACCCAGACTTGGAATGTGAGAAGCTACATGGCTCCAGGACCACCCAACTTCTGACCTGGTCAGCTGAGGGTGCCGGGGAAGGCCACCCACCTCAATTGCATCTTTAAACTCCTCGTCAGGCTCGGCCTCCTCAGCCTCCTCCACACTGCCTGGCGTGAGGTCCTGGGGAGAGAGACTCTATTACAGTCAGAGAGATGGCAGCCCTGCCCCAAAGGTAGAGGCCACCTCCCCGGAGCCAGCATCCAGATTTCTCAAAACAATGGTTCAAGGGACTCCCCTGATGGCATACTGGTTAAGAATCCACCTGCCAATGCAGGGCTGCAACTACTGAGCCTGCGCTCTAGAGCCCGCGAGCCACAACTACTGAGCCTGCGCGCCTAGAGCCCATGCTCTGCAACGAGAAGCTACCGCAATGAGAAGCCTGCGCCCCGCAACGAAGAGTAGCCCCCGCTCACCGCAAGTAGAGAAAGCCTGCGCACAGCAACGAAGACCCAACACAGCCAAAAATTTAAAAATAAAAAAAATTATTTAAAAAAAAAAAAAGAAGGACTTCCCTGGTGGGACAGTGGTTAGGAATCCGCCTGCCAATTCAGGGAACACGGGTTCAAGCCCTGGTCCGGGAAGATCCCACATGCCGCAGAGCAACTGAGCCCATGTGCCACAACTGCTGAGCCTGCACTCTAGAGCCCATGCACCATAACTACTGAGCCTGCGTGCCACAACTCCTGCAGCCCGCATGCCTGGAGCCTGTGCTTTGCAAGAAAGAGAAGCCACCGCAATGAGAAGCCCGCGCACCACAACAGAGAGTTGCTCGCCACAACTAGAGAAAGCCTGCGCACAGCAACGAAGACCCAACACAACCAAAAAATTAATTAATTTTTTAAAAAAAGAAAAGAAAAACAACGGTTCACGCCTCAGAGGAAATGGCACAACTGCCAGAAAGGAAGAAGTCAGGGGAAAGAGAGCAGTCTGTAACCTAGCAGGACAGGGAGATGGGACCAAGGCCACAAAAGGACGCACAGTGGCTGGAGAGCACTGTGGTTGAGAGCACAGGCTCTAGAACCACAGGGCATGGATCTGAGACGTGGGCCCACTGCCCCTGGACAACCACTCTGTGCCTCAGCCTTCTCTTCTACAAAGGAGAATAATCTCATTCTCAGAAATAACCTACACCTCCTGGGGTTAACGTCTATAAAGTACTTGGAACAGCAGAGTAAACACTCGATAAAGCACAGCGTAGCTCTTGTTACTAGTTAACTATAGTCATTACCATTAAGCACTTCAGAGGAGATGGGCCTGGGAGGGAGCAGGAACTACAGAGGCCAGCCCAGGAGTTATTTGGTATGAACAAGCTGGTAATAGAGAGGCTGGGCAGCCCGGCCGCAGCAGGCTCTGCCCGGGTGGTTAGGGGCACTCACCTCTGTGGGCGTGGGCGCAGGTGCAGGTGTGCAGTCCGGCAGAGCGCCCTTCCCCCCGGCATCCGACGGTGGCGGGCTCTCAAAGGCACTCTCTTCCTGCTTGGGGTTCATCCGCCGCTGCAGAGATGCCCTATACTCAGACACCACTACCCAGAGCAAGGAGAACAGGGTGGGAGGCAGAATCAGGATGGAATGAGCAGTGCTCTGGGGGTACCCACTACTGCAGCCAGCTGGCCGCCTCCTCCAGCACCCCCTCTCGGCAGCAGGAAACAGTCGCCCTCCTAACTCTGAACAAGTCACCTAACCCAAGCCTCACAAACAAGACAGATGTACCAATACCTACCCCATGAGATTGTTAAAGAGAGATTAAATGTAGTAAGTGCCTGATAAATCATGGCTTCTATAATTAATTTCCAACCACAGGGAGGAAAACAAGTATAGCAATCACCCCAATACATGTACAGGCCCAGGCTTCTACGGCTCAAGGCCTCTCCAGACTGTTTCGGTGCTTTAGAAGCCAGACGGCAGACAGGTACTCTGGGATCACAGAGATGAGGCAGCAATTCCTGGGGGGGCTGCATCCTGGGAGGTGGATGGCAACACTGGGAAAACATCCCTCCCTCATCTCCCAGAAGCCACCATATCATGTGAGCAGTGATTCATCTGTCTGGGGAAGGGAAAGGGACCCCTAGTAGCAGCCTCCCCTGTATCCCACTGAACATCTGAGAGGCAGAGCCCACCACTCTCCAAGGGAGGACCCTAGTGTGGTGCTGCCCCCTTGTGGAAGGCACAGCAAACAGATGATCAGCCGTAGAGATAAAGGGGAATCTAACCAGCCCTCAGAGCCGGGTCCCATCTCTGTCAGGCTCTCCAGGGCTTACCTCGGAAGAACTCCACATTTCCCAGAAAGAGTGTGCTGTTTAAAAGGGCAAGGACCCAGCACAGCGGCAGCAGATACAGTATGCAAACCGTGCCCAGAAGAGCCCCATAGAACCTGGATCAACAGAGAGGAACCACAGGATCAGAAATTCGTAAGATCAGAAGGAAACTGGTTTAGGGCACACCCACATGGGGGTCTGGGCAACAAACAGCTATGGGAACAGTTAATAAGCTGACAAGATCTGCTAAGCAAACAACTGGAAAGTAAAGGGAGGAGGAAGGATTTACAACCACCAACAGGTCACAACTGACACGGGCGGGGCCGCCTAAACTGGTCCAACACACCTCTCTCCTCAGGATCTAGACTCTGAAGTCTAGAATAAGACAGACGTGGATCTGAATCCCGCTCTGCCACTTCTTGCTGTGTGACCTTATGCAAGTCCCTTGGCTCTCTGAGTGTTACTTCCTTCACATGTAAAATGAGGACTAAGTCTTCCCTGGCGGTCCAGTGGTTGAGAATACGTGCTTCAAACGCAGGAGGCGTGGGTTCGATTTCTGGTTGGGAAACTAAGATCCCCCACGTGCAGTGGTGCGGCCCAAAAAAATGAGGACTGAAATAGCACCTTCCTCATAGGGCTACTACCAAGAGTGAGACAGTACCATGGAAAGCCCTGAGCACAGTGCCTGGCACCAGGGGAAGGCTAAACAAGTATTAGTTGTCATTATTATTCATATACAAAGAGCCTTAAAAACATTCATTTCGGGCTTCCCTGGTGGCGCAGTGGTTGGGAGTCCGCCTGCCGATGCAGGGGACACGGGTTCATGCCCCGGTCTGGGAAGATCCCACATGCCGCAGAGCGGCTGGGCCCGTGAGCCATGGCCACTGGGCCTGCGCGTCCAGAGCCTGTGTTCCACCACGGGAGAGGCCACAACAGTGAGAGGCCCGCATACCGCAAAAAAAAAAAAAAAAAAAAAAAAAAAAAAAACAAAAAAACAAAAACATTCATTTCATTTGATTCAATAGTTCCATCCTAGTATTCCAAGAAAAAAAAAATTTCGAAAGATTAAAGCTATACCCATAAAAATGTGCACTACAGGGTTAGTAATAAAAAGTAGAAACTGACTAAACATATCACAGAATGGTTCCATAAATTACAGTATAATCACCATCTATATTAATGTTGTATTACAAGTAATTCCAAAAGCTATGTAGCAACATGGAAAACCAGTTATACGATAACAATAAGTGAAAAAAAAAGGGTTCTCACATACACTATGAGCTATAGAGAGCATTTGCATGTGACAAACTCTACAAGGCAATCCAAACATGAGACTGGCCGCTATATCAGGGTGGGAGATTCCATGGTGAGTTATTTTTCTATTATTAAAATATTATGACCACACCTAAAAGAAGGTGTCTGAACAAAAGCAGCGCATTCAAGCCCACAAGCCTACGTACAGGTCTGCACACAAGAGCCTAGTGGGCTCTTCTCCCCTGAGCTAGGGCAACAGGAGCCCTCTCGAGGCAGCTGGCTTTGCCTGGGGTCCCCAGGGCAGCGGTGGTGGGAGCGGGACGGGCACTCACTGTGAGGACACGGTGGGGTTCTCCCAGTGCAGCACGCGGTAGACGGCTTCACAAGTGTAGCACAGGCGGCTCAGGAAGGCCTCCAGCTGGATCAAGCTGCAGACACCACATAGGGGGCTTGTGCAAGCTATACGCCCTGCCTCACCCAGAGGGATCAGAGAGTGTGGGGAAACTTCGTACACTTCAGCCCCCTTTTTTGAACCCTTGCCAAGGTTCCTGCTTTGGTCTCTTCCTAGATGTTGATGTTGGGCTGGCTACTTAACTTTTCCAAGGATGCAGTTTTCCTCTATAATAGGAGGAGCAGGGTACCCACCTCCCAGATGCACTGGAGCTGTGAGGATAAATGGCAGGATGTAGAGCAATGTGTCTCCACCTGGGAGGTAAGGTAGACTGACATGAAGAGTTTTTTTAAATGGATGCCCCCCAAAAGCAAAGAGCACATGCTTGTGAAATGAGAACCCAGATCTTGGTTTCTGAAGCGCTCTTCGGAGAAATGGCTGATTCTAGAACAGGGCAGGGAATGTGCAAGAGGAATGTGAACATTCTGTTGTACCACAGAATAAGGAAGCACTCAAAAATGATGGGGACACATTGAAAGAACACAGGGGCCAGTTCAAAAGAGCTCCATTGACAAATCTAGGACTGAGATCAAAATTAACAATGACAATAATAAATTATAACCCATTGAATAAAATTTAAAATTCCTACGTTCATATTGATAATAAGGAAAAGCTCTTTCTTATAGAATGTCAGGTAATAATGACAATTAGAAAATCACCTTTGCAACCATTATAGTAATAAATTGATGAAAGTAAGACCTATCAATGGATTTCGATGTAGTGGGTGTATATTTGATGAGGAACAAGATATTTACAAAGTCTCAAAGTATCCCCCCTCAGATTACTAACTCCAGAGGGTAAAATGAATGGTCACTTTACAGTGGAGAAACCTGCACCAAGGTGACCAAAGTTAGTATCTCCCATAACAGACAGCGACATCATGTACCTCTTGATATGATACAATGACAATGTCGCTTGTCACATTCCTGCCAAAAATGCAGAACCTGAATCTAATCATGAGGAACCAAACTACCACAAATGCAGAGAAATTCTACAAAATAATAAACATGTTCTATTTTAAAATGTCAAGTCATGAGAAACAAAGACCAAGGAACTATTCCAGTTCATAGGAGACTAAAGAGACATAAAAACTAAATGTCATGCACGAGTCTGGACTGGAGCCTAGATCAGGAGAAATTTATATAAAAGACCTTATTAATACAAATGGCAAAATTTGATCATGAACAATTATTAGATAATAGTACTAATGCTACTGTTATCAATGTTAAGTTTCCTAATTTTGATTACAGGACTTTGGAAATAGAAGAGAATATCCTTGTTCTTAGAAAATGCATGCTGAAGTATTTGGGGTAAATAGGCAAGATGTTTGTAACTTACTTTCAAATCGTTCAGAAAGAAAAAAAATAATGTCTTAGTGTAGAGAGACAGATGAAGCCAACGTGGCAAAATGTTAATAATTGTTCTATCCGGGTAAAGGGCATGTGGGAGTTCTTTGTACTATTCTTGGAAATCTTCTGTAAGTTTAAAATCATTTCAAAGTGAAAAGGTTTTCTGAAAAACTGCAGATACCCAGGCCCCACTCCAGATAACTGACTCAGGATTTCTGGGGTGGGGCCCAGCCCTCCACTGGTTTATAAGTTTCCTTTGGAGCTCCACAGAGGCCCTTGCTGCCCAGGGAGGGATGAGAACCCCCGCTGTATTTGAAGAGAGCCACTGAAGTTGTTACGGTTAATGTTATCCAACAGTCTTAAGGTGCTTCCTCAGAAGTACCAGCTCTGTCACATTTAGAGAAGTTCCTCCACAGCACAGTGATGATGACTTCCTGGGCACCAGACACTCATTCAATTGTCACAACCGCCTATGAGGTAAGCCTATAATTATCCCATTTAACAGATGAGGAACGTGAGTAACTTGCCCAATGTCACAGCGATTAAATGGCAGAACTGAGATTTGAACCCAGGCAGTGGCTCGTGTGTGTGTGTGTGCGTGTGTGTGTGTGTGTGTGCGCGCGCGCGTTCAGTCAAGACCCTAAACTGTGAAATCAGCTAGATCTGGATTCCCATCCCAGCTTGGTCAATTGCCTTTTTCCTCATCCATAAATGGAGGACAATCATAGTAGCTACCTCCCAGAACTGTTAAAAAGATGAAAGGAGGGGCTTCCCTGGTGGCGCAGTGGTTGAGAGTCCGCCTGCCAATGCAGGGGACACAGGTGCATGCCCCAGTCCAGGAGGATCCCACATGCCACGGAGCTGCTAGGCCCGTGAGCCATGGCGGCTGAGCCTGTGTGTCTGGAGCCTGTGCTCCACAACGGGAGAGGCCACAACAGTGAGAGGCCCATGTGCCGCAAAAAAAAAAAAAAAAAAGATGAAATAACATCCACGGTTTGCCCACTACAATGTCTGGTGCCCAGCAAGCACTCAGTGTGGTGGCAGCTGGTACTGTCACGGCCCCTCACCTCCCTGGCCCCTTCCATACTCACAAGCTCTTCACCTCAGCTACGGCCTCAGGGCGAGACAGGCGAACTCTCTGAAGGTCCTCCTGCCTCACGCTATGATACTTCCTCCGCATCAGCTCAGACTCGGGCAGCCGTGCCCGGCAGACTTCCTGAAGGTAGCCCAGCAGGGCGGGCACTGAAATCATCAGGGCACCCACTGAGTACCATGCACCTATGGGAGCAAAAACACTGCAGATAAGCAGAGAGCAGGACCAGGAGCCTCCGCCCACCCACATGTCCAAGTGCTCGCTCCCTCACCTGCTCCAGGTCTCTGCCCAAAAGACCTCCCCCAACCACCCAGTATGAAACAGAACCCCCGCCCCCCCCACGGCCTCCAGCCCCTTAACCCAGCTTTAGTTTTCCTCATAGAACTTATCACCGCATGGCAGATTACACATACAGTCGTTGGCTCCTCTGTGAATGTAGGCTCCTAAGAGCTGGGACTTTCCCCCATCTGGTCACTGCTGTAGCCCCAGACCCTTTTTTTAAAATATTAAAAATCACTACACTAGCACACAGCACACAGCAGGTGGCTCGTGCCTGGAGTCTGGCCGCTGGGAGCTCCCGATGACTGACAGTCTGATCTTTGGGCCACTAGGGCAGATTGGAAGCCTTCCTTTGGAGTTTAGGATACCACAGACCACTGTGGATCGAGCAATGGTGAGGCTAAAAGAAAATCCAAAGAAGGAACTTCTTCCATGTTAACATGGTACCCTCCAAAGCAAGCTAACAGAGCACTGGGCACTGAGTAAATGCTTGTTAAACATCTGTCATCTGAACTGATTTACTTTGGAAATATATTTAGAAAAATCTAACAGCCTGGGAAGGATATCTGAGTTTCAATCAGACAAAGAAGAGTCCTACTAAGACATAGAAGATGAGGTTTTATGTGAAACGGGTTTATTTTCAACCCATTGAAACCACAGGAGGCAAAGGAGACACTAGAGAAATGTGAATTCAATAGAACAAACGCATGAAGAAAGGACTCAGCTCCTCAGAACGTTCTGCCCCAGGCCCTTCACTCATTTCCCTTGAGGGGTTTGGCTTTTTCTGCAGCCATCTGCCAGTTCCGAATAAAAGGGCTGGGTCCCAGCATACCTTGTCATAAAAGGTCCCCAGGAGACAGCACTATCCAGGACCCCACCAGCTACCCACCCGTCCACACATCAACCTCAAAGGCTTCATGCCACAGACCCCTCACCACTGGTGACTGCCCAGCAGCCCCGGCCAGGCTCACTTGCTGAGCCAGAGAAAATCAACAGATGTGGCAAAAATCCCTGATCAGCTCACCTTCCTAGTACCTTCACCCCATGTCATGTCCCCAAATGACCCCAGAAACCAAAATGGGAAAAGGTTAATACATCAGCATTCAGTCCAGAAGGAAATAATAATAACAGCTATAATGTACTGACTGCTTATTCTGTGTCAGGAACTGTGTTAAGTGTTATACATAGATTACCTCATTCCTCACAACGACCCTCTGAGGAAAGCACTGTTACTATCCTCCCTTCAGAGATGAGGAAAATTAGGCCTTAATGGACAGGTTAAAGAACTTCCAAGGTCACACCAGTGGCCCGGCCAGGATTCTAGCCCAGGGTGGGTCTCTCAGGAGCCTGTGTTCTGATATTGAGCAGACACAGAGGGAGGCCAACTCCATGGCGACACAGGCGGCTCCCTCACATGGGCCGCTTCTCAGAATTCCTCCCCACATTCATTCACAAAAAACCCCTGGCCCCTGGTTCTTACCCTCATTCAAGGTGAGGAACAAGATGTTGAGGCCCAGGCAGGTCAGCAAGGAACACAATGGTGTCTGCCACCTACAACACAGAGAGTCCTGGTCACTGAAGACAGCTGCCCCTCCAGCCAGGAAGGGGAGACGGGCACACAGGCGGGTCTTCAAAACCAGGAGGAAGAGGAGGCCCTGGAGCTCGGAGGATCAGGGAGAAATGAAAAGTGGGTCTCTCACTTGGACAGGCGACCGGGAGAGGAGCTGAGGCCACACCTTAGGCCCTGGGGTGAGAAAGGGCATCCTCTCAGAACCAGAAGACCTGTAGAACCTTTTCCCAGGAGGAGGAAGCATTTATGAAATTATCTGTTAATGTTATAACCCTGTTTAACCTGTGTTTTGTAAGGCTCTATTCTCTTTAAGAGGTTCCGATGACATTCTTCTTTAAGAGTTTTCCTTTATTCTTTGTATTTACTGAGAGCTGATATGTAACGTATTCTTTTTTTTACAGTTTTGTAAGAACACATGCTTCCTGCACAAGACTCATCTAATGTGGAAACTGAGAGAACAAAATGTAAAGGATTTCTTTGACCTTATTTGCGACGTTCTCTTATTTCTGTGATTTTGAGAGTTTGTTTTAAACATACATTAATTCCAAAGGAAAGAAAATAATAAAGGTTTCATTTCAACATATAAAAAATGAAGACAAAACCAGGGTTGGCATTCCCTCAGCAAACACACCCAAAGTGAACTGGAACTTTTAGAAGCAAACACAGACCCAGCTCCCACCACCACCAAATGCCAAGCAGAAGCCCCCAAAGACGGAGGAAAGAAAATCAGAGACAGGTTGCTGAGGACGAGCAACGGTGCTGGCTTAGTCCTTGATAAAGGACATTTAACAGGGTAAAGGGAGCACAGACGTAATCACGAAGCCACTGACACCTATATTCTAAAGAGCAGTGTCAGTGGATATAAGGTGGGCCCTCAGAGGAGAGAGTCAAATAGAAAAATCAACAGGTAAGTTGCAATGTATTCAGAACTTCAATGCATTTTCTTTTGCTCTAACTGGGATATTTCACAGTTACTAAATGAGGTTAACTAATTTATGGGGTGCTTTTTTTTTAAACAAGAGTTATGAGTAAGGGAGTGAAATGACCTCTCTCTGCCTTTGTCTTAAAATTCCATACACTCCAACTACACCACCCTAATTAGGCCTCAGACCCATCTAGTGGCTGCTACCAGGGTAAGCAAATTAAGTCAGGTGTAAGGCCAATCCCATCTCAGAAATAAAAATAGCACACAGCCACTGAGATAGCTTTCATTTTAAAGCGCCTCTCTCTCTCTCTTTTTTTTTAAAGATCTGTTTGTTTATTTTTTGGCCATGCCACGTGGCATGTGGGATCTTAGTTCCCCAACCAGGGATCGAACCTGTGCCTCCTACAGTAGAAGTGCAGAGTCCTAACCACTGGACCGCGAGGGAATTCCCAGCCTCTCCCATTCTATCTGTCTTTACTGACACTTTGGTCATGGAGACCCACCTACCGGAGTAGCTGATCCCAGAAGAGAGAAGTCTTTTAAAAATCTACTGTAGCTCCAGGCTTCAGACCTCATAGAAGCTCAAGATTAGATCCCTCTGCAAAGTCAAATCCTCTTTACTAAGAAAAGAACAACCAAACACACAAACTAATCTGACAGCCACTTTCACAGACCAGCGCTCCATCTCCCAGCGGCTCGGAGACCATAAGCTCCTGGGGGCTTCTGAGTCCCGAGGCTCCTCCTCCATCCAGCTTAGTCAATCCCACCACATCCTCAGATTTCTAATTTCATTAAATGAAAAAATCCTAATACATTAGCGCCAAGAAGCACTAAGAGACCAGTGCTGGAAAAGGAGAAGGGCAGGATATATTTAACTTTTGTGCTTTGCCACGAAAAGGCAAAACACACATACATACATACACACGTATATACATACACACATGTTTGCATGCACAGGTGCATGCGCGCGCGTGTACACACACACACAGTAGAAAACGCCAGAGAGCACAGCCCCGTGCTTTCCAGAGCCCACACACTCCCCTAAGGAAGACCACAATTCATTTCAGCTAGTTGGTCATGGTGGGATTACAAAGCGAGCCCCTCCTTACACCATCTCCCTACTCCTTACACCAACAGTATAGTCATCTAAAAGTAGAGAACATTGCTCTGGAACACTGACCAGCTCATCTCTAGGGATAATGCCATAAATTAAAGGGGTTCTGGGGTGAACAAGAAAAACTCAGGGCATTGGTCAGAGTTAAAAATAAACCTCCCAAAAAATAAAAAAAAAATAAAAATAAACCTCCCACTATTTCCAGAATGAGGTAAGAAAAAATACTCCAGAGCACCCTGAGAGGTTAACCCAACCCGACCCGCCCTTGTCTCCTACCTGCGTCTCTCAGGCATCTGAGACGGTTGAAGGCCTTTAAAAGAATCTGACAAAAACTAGAAGCTTCTCCCTAGAAATACACACATGTGTGCCCACACAACTTTACATGCAGGTTCAGGAGATTCACTGACCCCGAGAGCCCCACCCACAGGCTGTAGATGAAGAACATCTGCTCTTTAGGACAAGCTGGTTTTATGTGACTTCCATTACAATGCAGTATTAGGAACACATAACCTTTGCACAAAAAATAAACAAAAAAATTTTTTTTTTACTCAAATCTAATCCAACCTTTAAATTTAACTTCCAGTCTGCACCAGGAAGAAGCGGCAACCAGACAAAACTAGGTAGGAAATTCTCCAGCAAGTCAGTGTCGTG
Organism: Phocoena phocoena; assembly: GCF_963924675.1. Taxonomy (NCBI): domain Eukaryota; kingdom Metazoa; phylum Chordata; class Mammalia; order Artiodactyla; family Phocoenidae; genus Phocoena; species Phocoena phocoena. Next base: position 30,083,055 of record NC_089234.1, read on the forward strand.
AAAGAGACCATTTAGTGAAAGAGACCATTTAATTCAGAAAGACCTAAGAGACATAACCACACAGAATGCGTGGTGCTGGATCGGAGCCTGATTTGACCAAAACAATGGTAAATGACATTCTTGGCACAACTGAGAAAATCTGAATATGAACTGGGTATAGGGTGACATCAAGGAATCATTGTTAATTGTGTTAGGTATGATGTTACCTTATTTTTTTAACAAGAGTCATTATTATTTAGAGACAAACTAAATAATGTGTTTAGGGAGCAGAGTGGTATGTATCTATAATTTTAAATACTTTAGCATAAGAAATAAAGTGAGCTGAAAGGAGAAAAAAGAAAATTACCAAGGATGAAAATCAAAGCAGAACAGGAACAAAAACTTTTGAGAGCCATAATCCTAAAGGATTAGTGAAAATAGTGTCTGTTTATTCATAGTTATTTGCATCCTAGTTTTAATATGAATTATGCTAATGTTGGGAGAGAAGGGGAAAAAAGCCTGCTCTGGATATAAAAGGCCCAATGGTCAAGGCTAGCTAGCAGTCCTGAGGTATGAGCTTATTCAGCCACAAAGAAGAAACCCTGGTGAAAGGCCAGATGGTTCCCAGTGCCTGCCTCTCCTGGGTTGGGCCTGAGACACAGGGTCTAGAATAAGCCCAGAGGCCCAAAGGACCTCCCAGAACTGCTCCTCACCAGCGCAGAAAGGATAACCCAGCCACTGCCTGAGTGGCCAGCGCAACTACAAAGCAGGAAGGCAGAAGGCCCAGCAGGTTAGAGCAACCCTAAATAAAATCTGTACCTGAGCAAATACCGGACACCATCACCTGCATCCTTCAGAGGTTCCAGGTAGATCTCCAGCCTCTTGTAGGACAGAACCAAGTTGAAAAGATCAAACGCCGGGGACTTGGCAGGAGCAGTTGGAGACTCCAGGGGAGCCTCGGGGACCATGCTGGGGCTCACCTCTGGCCCACACCCCTCTCGCTCTGAGGTCTGCATCCTGTAACCATAAGAATTCCTGACATTTGCATTGCACTTCCAATGCCCAACACACTTTTACTTGCATTATTTCATGTGGTGCCATAATAAACCTATGAGGTAGGCAGGGCTACAGGTGGAAAGCCTATTTCACAGAGGAAGACACATTCAGCAAGGTGAAGTGAATGACCCAGACAGAGCTGACCCTTGAACAACATGGGTTTGAACTTCACGGTTCCACTTATATGCAGATTTTTTCCAACAGTAAATACTACAGTTCTACACCATCTGCAGTCGGTTGAATCCTCGGATGCCCAACGGCGGATACGGAGGAACCGCGTGGAGGGAGGGCATACTGTAAGTCATACTCCAATGTTTGACTTCACAGAGGGTCAGCGCTCCTAACCCCTGCGTTGTTCAAGGGTCAACTGTATAAAATCCTGCTCTTCTGACTCTCCATCTAATGTTCTTTTCCCCACAGACCCATCAAGAGTATAAACCATAAAGACCAAGCACACATGGTTGCTGGTGAGAGGCAGCCTGGGGTCTCAAGTGAAACGATGTCCTGAAATATTTTTCTCCCACTCTTTACTTACTTAATTTCTACTCATCAGTCAGGTATCGGCTTAAACACCACTCCCTTGCTCTGAGAAGTCTTTGCCAACAACTCCAGTCTGGACTGGGAGATCCTCCCCAATGCTCCCAAAGGATCATGTACTCAGTACCCTAACAGCATTTATCACACCAAAGCAAAACTCCCTTCTTTCTTGCCAGTCTGCCCCTCTTAACTTTGAGTTCCAGCAGGTCAAAGACTACGTCTTCCTTTCACCACTGTTTCCGCACACAATGGCAATGTAATAAATGCTCGCTGAGTGAGTGAATTAATTGCCCACCCTCCAGGACCCCAGAGCTTTCTTCCGCCCTGCTGCATGCTCTAAGCTTTCCCTCTCCCTTCCGTTCCCAACAATCTCCTGAACCATCTCTGCCCATTACCCGCCCCTTTTTCCCCTTGAACCCTACGGGGCAGTCATCACCTTCCATAAAACCCCATTCCCTTTTCTCTTCTCTGATGGGGATAGCCACAGAACTCTCACCGTCTCTCCTAATTTCAAAGTCCGACCCAAACGCTAAGCAGTAAACAAGGAGGTAGACCCTTGGCCCACAGCAACAAAAGCCAGTTCCAGGCAAGGGGCTGCGATCTGGGACGACGGGGGGAGGAGGGTGTTTGAAGGGGAGGGTAACAAAGGGGCCACCAGGAACCCGAGACCCCCTCAGGAGGAGCTAGGACGAAAGGACCCAAGGCGGGCGCGAGGTAAGAGCCCAGGAAAGGGTGAAGCAGGTCTGCGCCGGCAGAGGCCGGTCCATCACCCCTGCAGCCCAGGGAGCCGGACGGGGCCCTGAGACCCAAAGCACATAAGACCACACCCAAGGTCGCTGGGCCAGCAGGTGGCGGCCCCCGCGGCGTTCTGGCGCCCAACTCCGCACAGTCGGCGGACACACCAGAGTGGGGTGGGGGTGGCACCTCACCTAAGCGGTCGCTGCGACGGTGGGGAAGATGCGGGGACGGCCAGGAGGCACTGATAGGGCCACTGGACCCTAGCGTGTTTCCTCAGGCCCGCCCCACCACGACGCGCCTCTTCCCAAGGCCTCTCTGAAGTCGCAGTACTGAGAACCTCCGCCGCCTCCCCCGCCGCCGCTTCCGGGACGCGATAGCTCGGCGTCGGCGTGCCCTTGACGTCATCGCTCCCGCCCCGCCTCCCGCCCGACTCCCGGGTTTAGCTCCGCCCGCTCTAGGACAGGTGAGCGCCCTCGTCCGCACTACGCCTGCGCGCCTTTTCTTCCTCAGCCAGGATCCTGGGCTCAGCTGTAGTCCTACCCGACGGCGGTTCGCTAAACCCTGGGAGTTTAGGGAACCCCACCCCTCGCTGTCCCCGCGTCGTTTTGGATTCCGGCAGGGAACAGTTGGAGAGAAGCTAATCTGAAGAATTTACGTCTGCATCCTCCCCCCACCAAATTTGGCACTTACCTCACCCCCTGGGGACCGTGAGCTTACAAAAGGCAGAAACCATATCCCTGCTTGCCCGATGCCTAGCAGAGAATGCAATTCCGTTCAGCGTTTCCTGAGTAGCTACTGTGTACAGGGTCCTGGGCAAGCTCTTCCCAATTCAACCCACTTCTCACTGTGTTGCCCGGTTAATCGCCCTTAAAGCAGGCATCGGATGCCTTTGCATTAATAATAATAACACTAACATTTATTTACGGAGGGCTTACCAGGCGCCAGGCACTGGACTAAGCTCTCTGTAGGCATTATCTTAGCTAGTCCTCCTCCAACAACGCTATTAGGGTTATCGCCATTTCAACAGATGAGGAATCTGAGATTTGTCAAGGAACTTCGGTGTCTCTCAGCTAGTATGCAACTGTGAGCTGGGATTTTAACCTCTGTGTCATCTGACCCTGGTTCCCCCAACCATACCATCACCACCTTAGTCTGCATTTACTGGCCTCATCCCCTGCTACTTCCCTACAGGAGCCTCTTAACTTCAGCCAACTGAACTCCTCCATTGTTACCTTCAAGTGCCCCTTGCATTCTGGTCTCCTTACACATTGCTTGTGCTGTGAGCTCCGGGAGGAATGCCCTTCTCCCACTTGTGCTTGGGTCCAAATCCAACCCATTCATCTGGGCAGGAGTCAAATGTCTACACTCCTTCCCTGATTGCCCCAGCCAGAAGTAATCACTTCCCCCTCCAAACAGCCAGATGGTAGACAGATACAAATCAGCCACTCACCACTAAACTATATTCAGAAATCCCCTTGCTTTTTAGAGGAATGGGCCTGGCTTTTTGGCTGGGCCAGGCTTGTCTGATGGACTCTGCCTCTCCTTTAAGATGAGGCTAGGAGAAGCAGAGAAAGAAGAATGTTTTTTCTTCATTATAATTACCTGTAATTCCACCTTCAGTAATTTACTCCAAAGGTAGATTTCACTTTCTTTGAAATCCCTCCTTCTTAGGTCTGCCTGGACCATTGGCCTCAGGCTGACTGTAGCTAGTAGTTTTATTGGTTCTCTCTCCTGGCAGCTATAGAATTGAGAGATATTATTCCAGAACTCCTAGACATTATTTGAGGAAAACACTGGAGAATACAAAAAGGCTCTAAAGACCAGAAAAGGACAACAGTCATGGCCCATCAATGAACAAAGACTTCCCCTGGTAACTAGAGACTGGTCAACTGGAGTCTGCTTTCTGGGAACTGACTCTGATTTTTCATAATCAAGTTCTCCTGGTTCCTTCTTTCCCTTCTCCAGCATTCTGAGTCTTCACTTCTTGCCTCAAATCCTGGTGCCACTGATGTTTTCCCCTGGATAGCTGATAGGTGGGAGAGACTAAAGGAGAAAATAAAATAGAAAAAGAGGATAATTAATACCTTAACATGACATTTTTCAGAGGTTAGTCTTTGAATCTATAAGCAAGGGTGTATATGGTCCATATAATTGAATTTCACTGGGGCTCTTGGAGAAATATTAGCAAGAAATGTTAGGTAGAACAAGCTGGAAAAATATGAGCAGGAAGAGAAGGGAATGTCTAAGCACAGCTTTCTCCACCAGATGGCGCTCTCACCCACTCTTACACAGACTTGTTCAGAAGCCTCTCTAAACTTGGGGTTTCTGGCGATGGTCTCTCATGCCACCGTTTCTTGCATACACCAGATCTTCTCATGCTTCTAGCTGCATTAGTTACCTCTTGCTGTGTAACAATTATTTCAAAACTTACTGGCTTATCAAAACCGCAAAAAACCAAAAAACTAAGTGGCTTAAAACAATAATAAATATGTATTATTTGGCTTTTGGGTGGGTTTTGCAGGAAACTGCAAGCAGCTTGGTGGGTGGTTTTGGCCCAGGGGCTTTTGTGAGGTTGTACTCAGATGCTGGCCAGGGCTGCTGTCATCTGAAGGCTTGATGGGGCTGGAGGATTGGCTTCCTCACATAGCAGACCGGTTGGTGCTGGCTCTTGTGCTGACAGGCTGGCAAGGGGTTTCAGTTCCTCTCCACCTGGGACTCTTCAGAAGGCATCACGAGTGTCCTCGTGACATGGAGGCTGACTTCCCCCAGAGCAGGAGATCCAAGAGGGAGCAAAGCAGGAAGCTACAAGGTCTTCTATGCCATATCCTCAAAAGTCACACACTGTCACTTTCACAGTATCCTGTTGGTTTTACGGGTGCGAACTAGTCAACATTCCAATGCATAGTGGGAAGATTATACAACAGCATAACTACCAGGAGGTGAGAATTATCGGGGCCATCCTGGAGGCCATCTTGGAGGCTGGCTGCTATGTGCTGCTCTGTCGGCTTAGATTACCTTTCCTTCCACCTCATCTCCCCCTGCTCACCTTTTAACATCCAGCTTGAATATCAGGTTCTTTGTAAAGACTTCCCCAAATAATTCCTCACTTCCTCCTCTGTGTTTACACAGAACTCTTTCATCTCTATTAAGCACCTATCACCTTGCATTTCTTTTTTCTTTCTTTCTTTCTTTTTTTTGGCCGTGCAGCATGCAGGATCTTAGTTCCCCGACCAGGCGTCAAACCTACGCCCCCCTGCAGTGGACACTCGGAGTCTTAACCACTGGACCGCCAGGGAAGTCCCTCACCTTGCATTTCAATCTTTCTCTTGAACGTGACTATTTCCCTCATTGTGTCCTGAATTCCTGAGAGCAGGGGGACTGTGACTTAACATCTTGCCAGTCCCAGTTTCTGCCAAGTATATAGCACAGCCCTGGGATAGTAGGTGCTCAATGAATGCTTGTTTTAAAATAAATGAGTAAAACAAAAAATAACAAGTGTTGGTGAGGATGTGGAGAAACAAGAACCTTGTGTGCTGTTGGTGGGAACGTAAATGGTGCAGACTCTATGGAAAACAATATGGCAGTTCCTAAAAAAGTTAAACAGAATCACCATATGATCCAGCAATGCCACTTCTGGGCATATACCCAAAAGAACTGAAAGCAGAGTCTCGAAGAGATATTTGTATACCCATGTTCACAGCAGTTTTAATCACAAAAGGTGGAAGCAACCCAAGTGTCCATTAATGGATGAATGGATAAACAAAATGTGGTGTATACATACACAATGGGCTATTTTTACTTAAAAAATAAGGAAATTCTGACACATGCTACAACATGAATGAACCTTGAGGACATTGATGCTGAATGAAGAGCTCAGCCAGTCACAAAGAGACAAATACTGTATGATTACACTTATATGAGGTATCTAGAGCAGTGAAATTCATAGAGACAGAAAGTATTGAATAGTGGTTGTCAGGGGCTAGAGGGAGGGGGAATGGAGATTTATTATTTAATGAGTACAGACTTTCAGTTTTGCAAGATGAGAAGAGTTCTGAAGATGGTTGCCCAACAGCGTGAACATATTTAATACCAATGAACTGTCCATTTAAAAAATGGTTAAGGGGGCTTCTCTGGTGGCGCAGTGGTTGAGAATCTGCCTGCTAATGCAGGGGACACGGGTTCGAGCCCTGGTCTGGGAAGATCCCACATGCCACGGAGCAACTAGGCCCATGAGCCACAACTACTGAGCCTGCGCGTCTGGAGCCTGTGCTCCACAACAAGAGAGACCGCGATAGTGAGAGGCCCGCGCACCGCGATGAAGAGTGGCCCCCGCTTGCCACAACTAGAGAAAGCCCACGCACAGAAACGAAGACCCAACACAGCCAAAAATAAATAAATAAAAACAAATGTGGGGTTTAAAAAAAAAAAGAGGTTAAGATGGGGACTTCCCTGGTGGTGCAGTGGTTAAGAATCTGCCTGCCAATGCAGGGGACACAGGTTTGATCCCTGGTCCAGGAAGATTCCACATGCCGTGGAACAATGAAGCCCATGCGCCACAACTACTGAGCCTGCGCTCTAGAGCCTGCAAGCCACAGCTACTGAGCCCACGAGCCACAACTACCGAAGCCCATGCACCTAGAGCCCGTGCTCCACAAGAGAAGCCACTGCAATGAGAAGCCAGTGCACCGCAACGGAGAGTAGCCTCTGCTCGCCGCAACTAGAGAAAGCCTGTGTGCAGCAACAAAGACCCAACGCAGCCTAAATAAATAAACTTATTTTTTTTTAATGGTTAAGATGGTAAATTTTATGTTATGTGTATTTTGCCACAATTTTTAAAAATTTTAAACGGAGGAATGATGGATAAAGAAAGTGTGATATATTCATTCAGTGGAATATTAATATTTATCATTAAAAGGAATGAAGTATTGATACATGCTACAACATAGATGAACCTTGAAAACATTATGCTATGTAGACACAAAAGACCACATATTGTATGATTCCACTTACACTAAATGTCCAGAGCAGGCGAGTCCATACAGACAGAAAGTAGATTGATTAGTGGCTGCCAAGGACTGGCGGGAAGAAGGAATTGGGAGTGACTAATAGGTACAGCGTTTCTTTTTCGGGCGATGGAAATGTTCTGGAATTGGATAGTGGCGATAGTTGCACAACTTTGTGAATATACTAATTCACTAATTAGAGTGAATTGTACACTTTAAAACGGAGAATTTCTGCGTGAAATTTTATCTTACAGGAACTGTTTCAATTTTTTTAAATGAATGAATAAATGAAAGAAACATTTGACTGATATGTATTTTTAGATTCTCTTTAATATTTGGGTTTACTCTAGTATTTAAACTTAATATCTGGGTATATTTTTGGATTAATAACTCACTGCCATTGCTCTGAAAAGTGTTCAATAAATAACATCTTTATGTTCTTGTACCTGGGAAAGAAGCCCTCATGAGTAATGAGTTTTCCAGCTGTGACACAGTGAGTTGTTGGACAAACACAGCACGGAAATGAATGTCTGCTGTTATACTCTTACTCAACAGCTCTTGGCAGCCATGAAAACAACCATTCATCAAACACAGGGGCAAAAAAAGTCTCGAAGAGCAAGGCAATGAAAACCTCAGCAATAAAACCTGTGGCCTCCCAGCAAAGAAGCAGTTAACTGTCCACCCAAAAGTCCTTTTCCCTCTTCCAGGGTATAGAGTTGCATAGCCGGGCAGCTGTTGCCCCACCATGGACTACACCTTCCAGCCTCCTTGCATATAGGTTATTCGGTCATGTGACTCCCCAAAAGAAGTGAGTGATGAGAGTCACTTCTAGTCCAAGGCATTTAAATGTCGGAAATCTACTCCTCCCGCTTTTCTCCCAAATGCCAGCTCAAAGCAGAGGGGATGGCGGAGCCACAAAGTGGGAGGAGCCTAAGTCCCTGAATCATCACATCCTGGAAACCTCCCACTGACCTGGAATATCCACAATGGACAACTATGTGAGGCAGAAATAGATTTGTATGTGAACAACAAATAGACTTTTGTTACATTAAGCCACTGAAATGTTGAGGTGTGTTTGTTACAGCAGCTAAACACCAATATTCATTCATTCCACCAAATAACTACTTATTATGTGCCTTTCATGGGAATATAGAGAAGAATAGCCTGGAATTCTTCCCTCAAAAAGTTCTCATTCTAAATTGGAGAATTAGATGAGAGAATTAATGGGAGAGACAACTTGAATAAAAATGCCACGAATGGAAAGGCAGTAGGTGAGCCACAAAAAACCCTGCATAGACCAATTACCATCAACGAAACTGAGAGAATTAACCAAAAAACTTCCTAAAAGGGAGTTCCCTTGTGGCCTAGTGGTTAGGACTCCAGGCTTTCACTTCCATGGCCCCAGTTCAATCCCTCATCGGGGAACTGAGATCCCACAAGCCGCACAGCTTGGCTAAAAACAAATAAATAAAACAAAAAAAGCTTCCTAAAAGGCATCAGGACCAGGTTATTTTGTAGACAATTTTATTAAACCCATCAGTAAAATGATATGGTTAAATTATTCCAGAGAACAGAACAAGATGGAAAACTTCCCAATTTATTCTGCGTCCGGAATTACCATCCATGATACAAATGTCAGGCAAGAGCACACACACAAATAAACAAGCTTCATCTGGAGCATAGGTAATAAAAATAGCAAAAGAGGGCTTCCCTGGTGGCACAGTGCTTGAGAGTCCGCCTGCCGATGCAGGGGACACGGGTTCATGCCCCGGTCCGGGAAGATCCCACATGCCGTGGAGCGGCTGGGCCCGTGAGCCATGGCCGCTGAGCCTGTGCTCCGCAACGGGAGGGGTCACAACAGTGAGAGGCCCCGCTTACCGCAAAAAAAAAAAAAAAAAAAAAAAGAATCCACCTGCCAATGCAGGGGACAAGGGTTCGATCCCTGGTCCGGGAAGATCCCACATGCCGTGGAGAAACTAAGCCCGTGCGCCACAACTAACAACTACTGAAGCCCACATGCCTAAAGCCTGTGCTCAAACAAGAGAACAAGAGAAGCCACCGCAGTGAGAAGCTCGTGCACCGCAACGAAGAGAAGAGTAGTACCTGCTCTCTGCAACTAGAGAAAGCCCACGAGCAGCAGCAAAGACCCAACGCAGCCAAAAATAAATAAATTACATAAATTTTAAAAAAAGAATAAAATAAAATAAAAATTCCCACTGTGGTAGTGGAACTCTTTCTCCAAAAAAATAATAATTAAATTAAAAGGACTAGAGCTATATTATTATATTATAGAACATTAGAAAGTGTTTAGAACTATATTATTGCTAAATTTTAAAAGCAAGTTGTAGAAAAGCCTGAATGTATATGTGTGTATTTGGGTGAGCATCCAGATATTTCGTTAGTTATAAAAATTAAGGAAGAAGGCTTAATAGTGAACAATGGCTTATTGCTCAGGTGTGAGGTTAGGATGATCGAATGACTTCTCTTTTTACTTTGTACACTTCTGTACAGGTAAAAAAATTTAATGGGTATATATTATTATTTTATTCTACAAATAACAATTGTAACAAACAATAAAAATATAAATAGTGCTAACGAGACCTTTCTCCCATATCCCTGCCCTTTCCTTTCTATGCCTGAAATGGAATTCTTAATTCTCCTTCCTCACCATTGACCATCCCACTCCCATCCCTAGAAAAGCAGGAAAAGTAATAGATAGAAATGAACAAACCCCTCGGATTCCCCAGACCCAAATGGGCTCAGTTATGTCCCCAAGGAGCAGTGTCTTATTTCAAAGTGCCCCCAGCATTAAACAGGAAATGTCAGATTAGACCATTCCTGAACACCTGGTCTCTAGGAGGGAAAACCAAACTCCACCTCTACCTCAGAGCCTGCCCAGAGGCCCACAGGGCTTAGCAACTGGCTGCTGAGGATAGTAAGAGAACATCTTCTTTCCAGGCCCAGTCCTGCCACTTGCCAGCTATGTGACCATAGATAAGGCCTTCTCCTCTCTGGGGCTCTATTTCTTCTATTGAATGGGGGTGACAATGCCAACCTCTAAGATGGGTGACAAGATCAAATAAGGTAATGCAACATTTTCAATTGCAAATATTCCACCGAGCTAAAGTAGAGCAGGTGGCTTACCAGCCTTTGCATAAAGGCCACTTTTTATTTCGTGTGATATTCACTAATTGACACAGAGGGAAGAGGAGAGAAAGGGAGGATCTTGGGCAGCTGGTGGCATTCTCCTCCAACCTGGAAATGCAAACCATGAAGAGGAGGATGAGAGAGAGAGAGAGAGAGTTTGTGCTGTATTTTGTTTGTTTGTTTGTTTTTGGGTTTTTTTGCAGTACGCGGGCCTCTCACTGTTGTGGTCTCTCCCGTTGCGGAGCACAGGCTCCGGACGTGCAGGCTCAGCGGCCATGGCTCACGGGCCCAGCCGCTCTGCGGCACGTGGGATCTTCCTGGACTGGGGCACGAACCCGTGTCCCCTGCATCGGCAGGAGGACTCTTAACCACTGAGCCACCAGGGAAGCCCTGTGCTGTATTTTGAGGAGGGTGCTTTGAAGAGAGTGGGTGTGGAGCACACACAGCATCAGATCCCTGCCTGGAGCTGTTCTAGGTGTGCTTTGAGATCTGCCAGCAGAACTCTATGTCCCGGCTGTGGACATCAGGCCCAGGTCACAGGAGGGAGGAGCCGACAAGAAGCCTGTTAACTGCCCTCCAGCCCTTTCCAGGGAACCTCAGTCAGCAGGCTGAGGCTGGAAGGCAGAGAGAGGGGACCAGATTGGGTGTGTCTAGAAGGCAACACCAGAACGATAATCTGCAGGAAAGAACCAGAACCTGGGCTCCAGGAGACCCCACTCTGGCCCCAGTCAGCTCTGTGACATTAAGCAAGTTGCCACTCCACCCTGGGGTTCATCTCCCCTTCTGTAATATGATGGGCTTGGACCAGAACAGGACCCTCTGGTTCCGTGACCATAGTCATTCTGTGCCTGCCTATCAGGCAGTGGAACTTCCCAAACAGAGGGCCCATTGAGAGCAGGGGTGGGAGCTTCTGGAATTCCCTTCAGCCTCAGTCAGGGATAGACACAGGGAGTTTTCTTCCTGATTCCTGTGCCCTGCCTTAACTGTACTGGAAATCTATGACCTCATTTTTCTTTCCCTCCCAGAAAGAAGGCGAAGCCAGGGAGGCAGACAAATGTGGCAAAATGAGAAGATGGAGGGAGGCTAGGGGACCTGACACAGAGGGTTACTGCAGGGGGCAGGAGAGAAGACACATACACCCAGATCAGACAAACAAACTTTATTCAGAAAAGCACATTAGTAAGCACCACTAAACTACTGAATGAAGCACATCGGTCCCCTCTTCTCCCTACCCTCCCTCACCCTCCCACGCACACCCTCTCTTTGGCCTTTGTAGAATACTGGAGAAAGCCTCTCCTGGGCCCACAAGTGGTCCCAGACTTTTGGGCTGGGGGCAGCCCACAGCAGTGTCAGGTTGGATCGAGTCCTGGAGTCCAAAGAGGGAGGCCAAGGAGACTGCCTCCAGTATCCAAAAGTTCCGGGCCGGCTCAGGTAGTCATTCCCATGGCACAGGGCCCCGAGGGGAAGGAGAGGATGGGTGTGGGAGCTGTCTTCATGTCCTTCTCACATCTGGAGAAGCCGCGGGAGGCCAAGTGGGAAGGCACATCTAGACGAGCCAGTGAGCTCCGGAATGTTTCAGGCACACGTGGCTGTATAAGGTACCATGAAGGCCAAGGAGACGTCTGCTCCTGAGTAAGGTCAGCTAACCACAGACAAAGCACTATGGGCTGCGGGCTACGAAGAGGTCCTCAGAGGGCTGGATCTGAGCTGAGGGGGCAGCTTATGTGATGATCTAAAAAAGAGAAAAGAACACATGCTGGAGCTCAAAAGCCATTGTTTAGGGTTCAGGGGTGCACGGCTCAGTTCCAGGTATCTGGAAGCTTGTGCCCAAGTCATAACGCAAGCAGAATAGGAATTTCTCTACGTCAAGGCAAAATGAACCTTCACCATCTTGACTCTTCCACCGAATGATGTGGAAAGGGAGCTGCTGGGCAAAGATTATTCCCTCTCCCCACCTCCTTATATGGCCAGTGAAAACACTGAAACCCTCTGCTGGCCCAGGGAAGAGGGGACCCTGGGAGAGGTCAGAATGACTGGCTCTGGGAGTCTCCATGGCCTCAGCAACATGGAAATCTGCAACAGAAGAACCAAAGTTGCCGGGCTTCCAAGACACCTCCAGTATCCCAGCAAAGGTCACCCCCAGGTTCTGGCTGGCACCAGCAGTGGGCACTAAGGAAACAGGTACCCTGCCTGGAGCATGGCAGCAGGACCCCAGCCTAACTGAGATGCTGAAGGGCTCAGTGTTCTGGGATTTCCCGGAGGACAGAAAACAACAGCAACAACAATAACACAAATAACCACAATTTTAATGGTTACAGAGTTTCAGTTTTGCAAGATGAAAAAGTTCTGGAGATGGATGGTGCTGATGGCTGCACGGCACTGAGAATGTGTTTAATGTCACTGAACTGTACGCTTTAAAGACAGTTTCGATGGTCAAGTGTATGTTATGAATATTTTACCACAATTAAAAAAATTTTTTTTTCCCAAAGATAACCATGGGGATTCCCCGGCGGTCCAGGGGTTAGGACTCCGCGCTTTCACTGCCGAGGGTGCAGGTTCGATCCCTGGTCTGGGAACTAAGATCCCACAAGCCACGTGGTGTGGCCAAAAATATTAAAATAAATAAATAAAGATAACCATGTTAACAGCATCTAACATGTATTGACCCCCTACTGTATACAGCACAGCCTGGTTCTGAAGAGGACAGACTGCCAGAGTTCAAATCCGAACTCACCAGCTGGGAGACTCTAGGTAAGTCACTTAACCTCTCTGTGACTCATTTTCCTCATACAGAATATGGAAATAATACTAGAACCCAGCTCAGTAGGGTTGTTGAGAGAATGAAATGAATACATAAGTGCTTTGAGCAGTGCCGGGCACAAAGATGTAAAGATGGTGACTATGTAAAACTCACAAAAGCACTCCACATCCCCACCCAGATCTTCACCACTACAACAGAGAAACCTAAGACTTTTCTTCCTAAACTCTACAAACACGCTCACAAAAAAGCATTCTGGCTTCCCCTGTTCTAGTTTCTAATCCAGAGAGGGTTGAACTTTTTCAAAGAGCAGACGTTTGAAGGATTTAGCAAAAAGGTTGAATTGTTGTCATAACCCTTTGGACATTGTGGTTATTACTGTCACCGCTTCAACTTGCTCCTGAATAAAAACACTTTAACTTTTTTTTTTTTTTTTTGCGGTACGTGGGCCTCTCACTGTTGTGGTCTCTCCCGTTGCGGAGCACAGGCTCCGGACGCGCAGGCTCAGCGGCCATGGCTCACGGGCCCAGCCGCTCCGCGGCATGTGGGATCCTCCCGGACCGGGGCACGAACCCGTGTCCCGAACCCGTGTCCCCTGCATCAGCAGGCGGACTCCCAACCACTGCGCCACCAGAGAAGCCCAAACCCTTTATCTTTTAGAAAAGGAGCGGGCTCTGGGTTTTTTTATTCAAAGGCCTATGAGCTCGCCAGAAAGCCAAGAGGCATCTTACCTTACCGAGGCTGGGCCAGCTGTTCATCCCAGATCCCGAGTTTTCTTCTCTGTTTGGTGTGACCCAACCCTGCCAGTTGCTTATGGTCAATGCCAGCATCTCTTACAGGTGATGTTCCTTTTGACTGGGAAACCAGGAAACCATCTGGACAACCTTGGCTTCATTTCCCAAACAATGTAAAGGAATGTTCAATCCACAGTTTCCCCAGGCTCTCGCTGGCCTGGCAGGGCCGGCTATCTTCTCTTTAATGGAGGGGGTGCGGGGCCTCCCTCTGCTATAGAAATTCCCTGGGAAAGAGAAGGAGTGCCCCTTGTCTTCAAACAGACCACAGCCAATGGGTCGGGACCCTTGGTGATAAATGAGAGCCAGGACAACGCACGGCTGCTTGGAACCTTAGGTGGAAAAAGCTGGTCCAGGTCCAGAGGCAGTTAACACTGTAAACTAAGTTACTTGGGCTTCTTTTAGAGCAGGACTTCTCAAAGCCTTTCATATGCTAATGAGCACTGTGAATCTTCAAGACGGGGAGGAAGCACCTTAGACAAACCCTTTGGGCCTTGAAACCCTCTATTAGAGGGTAGCTCCAGAGTCCCGATTCCTGGGAACAACCAATGCTTTAAAGTAAACAACGCTAGACTGAGAGTCCGAAGACCGGGTTCTAATCTTTATCTGGTTGTTCGCAAGAGCAAGCTCTGAGTCTCCATCTGCAAAAGGAAGGGGGTGGGGCTCGCCTAACATTCCTTGACGTTGGTGTGGTATCCCTAATGCAAAAAAGATATTGGGAGGTGGGGACGGAACAGAAACCTGTGAGAGGAAGGCTGGGAAGGTGAGGCCAGGGAAGCTAGTGGGCGTTAGGAACTGGCCTCCGTGAACCGCGAGGACAAAGACGGAACAGGAGGAGAAAGAAGACTCCAAAGGTGCAAGGGTACAGCCCCCTTATCCATCCTCACCTTTGCAGATGGGCCCCAGCGCAAGACATCAAAGCACCGAGGGATGGCCCGGAAGGAATGCGCAGGATGCCCGCACAATCCCAAACTAAAACCACACCCGTCGCTCATCCCAGGACCAGTGGAGGCCCGTCCCCAGCTCCGCCCGCGGCGTCATGCCTGCCTTTTTCAGCACTCGGGGCTGGAAGAGGGGCCAGGGCAAGGGGGTGCTCTTCCGAACGCTGAGCGAGAGGGAGGGGGCAGTGGCGCCGCCAGTAGACTGGTTCCAATTTGGGAGCCTCCCCCGGATCTACGCGGCGCCTGTCCACGTCTCGCTCTCGGCCGGGAAGGGGATGAGGAACCGCGAGGCTTCGCCTCGGGGCGGCCCGACTGAAAGAGTGCGTCCGCCCCTCGGATGCGGCTCTGCCCTGGTCCCAGGAGACGGCGCAGCTGTCCGGACTCTGGACTGCGGCGAAGCCGTCGGACGGGAACTGCGATCCGGGCGCCGGGGCGCGGGCGGCGGCAGGAACGCAGGGCGAGGCGCGGGGAGGGAGCCGGGGCGCACGGGCGCGGGGCGGTGGCGGCAGGAAGGACGGGTCCCCCGCCCCGCGGCGCAGCGACCTCACGCCACCTCCTGCTCGCCCTGGTAGTGGCGGCAGCAGCCGTAGAGCGCTGAGAGCAGGTAGAGGCCGAGGCAGAGGCCGCCGCAGACGGCGGCCGCCAGGAAGGCGTGGTAGGCGCAGGACATCTGGTAATCCTTGAGGTTGCAGTAGCTGTGGCTCTGCGTCTGGCTGATCATGATGCCCATCGCGGCGCCGTAGAGCGCGGCCGCCAGCAGGTCGTGTGCCACGTTGACCACCAGCCAGCGCGAGCCCAGCACGGGCACCAGCTCGTGCTTGCCCAGCAGCGTGAGGAAGTAGAGGCCCAGGGTCAGCAGCCAGAAGAGCACGGACACGAAGAGCGCGAAGTGCACCGGGCCCTGGTACCTGCTTGTGGCGATGGTGATCCAGAAGGCGGCGCCGGCCAGCAGCTGCAGCAGCCGCAGCACGCCCAGCGGGCCGCGCAGAAAAGCCCGCTGCAGGCTCACCGCGCCGCGGGCCGCCCGCGCCTGGGGCGGCGGCTGGCGCGGGGGCGGCGGGAGCATGGCCCCCGGGCGCGGTGGCGGCGGCGGCGGCGCCCCGAGCAGCGGAATGGCGACGTGTGGCTCGCGGAGGTGGCCCGGGCGACGTGCCCCTGAGCCCGCCGCGGCCTCCTCGCTCCCCTCCGAGTCCTCTTCTCTTCCTCTCCCCTTCTCCCCACTCTACCTCCCCTCTCTCCTCCCCTCTCTCCTCCCCGCAGCCCTCCTCTCTTTCTCCGTTTCTCTCTCTCTCCACCCCTCCTGCCCGCCCTTTCCCTTCCTCTCCTCCTTCTCCACCCCCACTCGCTGCTCCGGGCTTCCTGCCTTCTCTCTTTGGGCCTCGCCCACCACCCTGGTGCCCCCCTTCCCGTCGGCGCCAAACTCCCAGCTCGGATTCCTTCCTCCTTGGAGCAGGGCGGAGGGCACCCCAGCTGGCCGTGGGTCTTCCGCTCCGTCCGACTGGGCCGAGTTTGCCACAACTGCTCACCCTGCCTGCCCTGGCTCCCTGGCTCCGGTCCAGCCTCGAAGCTGAGAGTCGTCTTCTGGAGGTGGAGCGTCCCCTCAGTGTTAGGCTGGGCCTTTTTCTTTCTTCTCCCTCCTGTCCTAATAGTTCACTGAGGCCTCCCGGCCCTTCCTTGGCGCTGGAGGAGAGCAGTGCCAGGCTTAAGCTGCCATCTCTTCTCACCTGGACATCCGAATATCATATCCTGCCAGTGCCCACCCCAAACTTATTCTGTCCAAAGCTGGGCTCAGACTTTGTCTCAGCCATCCGAGTTCTCATGTCAGTGAAAGGGACCATCACCTGCTCCAGGCCGCACTGCCCCTCCCGTGCCACAAAGCAAAGTCCTATTAGTCCAATCTCTTTTTTCCAACCTTCTTTGCCATCGAGCATATTAAAAATAGGCTTCCCAGCATGACCAGGACACAAACCCAGCTCTAAGAGACAGCAAAGCCCAACAATGCTTTACATTATTGCTATTACTGTGATTTGCAGGAATTCTCATTTAAGCCTCAAAGAACCCCCGAGATACATACAATTATTTTCCTCATCTTGTGGAGGAGAAAAACGGAACCTACAGAGGTTAAGACCACGAAACTGGTAACTGCTGCTGGTCTCTCTTCCCTCCCCTTCTGATCCAACCTTTGTGCACTGTGGCATCTTTCTAAAACACAGACCTGGTTGTATATACACTGCTTCCCCTACTGACCACAGAATAGGGTTCTATCTCTTCTATGGGGATGTTTCACAATCTGGCCCCAACCGACTTACAATTTCCTGGTTTTCCACTTCCTTTTCTTACCCATGCTTGCACCCAGCATGCCAACCCCACCAAACCTCTTAAGGTTCCCAAATAGTCTCAGAATGTCCTTCATTCCCAGACCCCATTTGTCTGGCAAATTCCTACGTATCCTTCAATGCCCAGTTTAAATGTTCCTCCCCTTGGTTTAGCCTCCCAGGCTGTTGATTGCTGGCTCTTCTAGGCCCCCCTTGGATGTTCCCTCTGTAGTAGTTGAGTCAGCTACATCATAACCATTGGTTATCAAGTCTTATTCATCTTTTCCTGTGCCTGGCACGTAAGAGACTCAGTAAATGTCTGTGGAGTGGAAGACTGGGTGGCTGCAGGAACAGCAGTGGAAGTGAGAGGACCCCTCTTGTCCTGGGGACTGTACATGCATCAGACCCCCAGCTTATCCTACCCTACAGAGCTCGTTTCTCGTCTCTTGGTAATGGGATGAGGCAGCTGGCCTCTGGCTCCCCTTGAGGGAGAAAAACTACGTGGCTTCTCAGGGAGCTAATGCCTCCCACTGCCAACTCAGCCCCACCTACGGGTACCTGAATGCATATTTTAAGTGAACAAATGGTGGCGTATACCACCCGCATTTTTTGGTAAGACAGCATGGCATAAAGGCTCAGGGTGTAAACCCTGGAGACAGACTGCCTGGCTACTTCTCACTGCTTCACCACTCCCTGGTGCTGGGACCTGGGGGGGTCTGTACCTCAGTTTCTTCATCTGTGAAATCTTTTCATTCAGCAAATAGATATTAAGCACCTAGTAAGTGCTAGGCACCATTTGAGGGGCTAGGGATACATAATATATATGTGATTATTATGAATTGAATGCTTACTATACACTTTATATAAAGTGAGCACTTTATTGTTCTGCCTAATCCTTATACCAGCTCTTTAAAATAACTGGTATTAACTCTGATTCACTGATGGGGAAACCAAGGCTTAGAGAGGTAAGGAAGTGGACCATGTTCACAGAGCTGATGAGTGACAGTTTAAATAGGAGCCTGGGTGTGGCTGACTACAGGTCCACATTCAATATGCTTTTATATACTTTTGCATATTTAATTCTCAGCTACTGCCACAGGGACCCAGAAAGGTTACATGACTTGCCCAAAGAAACACAGCTACTAAGTGTCAGTGTGGGGACTCAGACCTAGGTCTTCCGATCCCAATTTCAGGGCTGTTCCTTCAGCAGCCCTGAGCAACATCTTCAATGTCTTCAGGGTGCCAGTCTTGAGTGTGGTTGGGGCTTGGATGCGCAGCTGGGCACTGAATCTGGGTGCTGCACTGATGACAGGGAATTATGACAACCACACAAACTGCCTCTGTAAGTGGGGGACCTAAGCCAACAAACATTTAGAGGCAGACAAGAGAATCCTTGCCTCTTCTAAAAAGGCATCTGGGGCTTCCCTGGTGGCACAGTGGTTAAGAATCTGCCTGCCAACACAGGGGATACGGGTTCGAGCCCTGATCCGGGAAGATCCCACATGCCACGAGCAACTAAGCCTGTGCGCCACAACTACTGAGCCTGCGCTCTAGAGCCCACGAGTCACAACTACTGAGCCCATGCACCACAACTACTGAAGCCCGCACGCCTAGAGCCCGTGCTCTGCAGCAAAAGAAACCACCGCAATGAGAAGCCCACACACCTCAACAAAGGGTAGCGCCCGCTTGCCGCAAGTAGAGAAAGCCCGTGCAGCAACGAAAGCCCAACGCAGCCAAAAATAAATAAAAAAAGAATAAATAAATAAATAATTAAAAAGGCATCAGGAGAGTTGGGGTGGGGCGCCACCTGGTGGACACAAACTTTTGGCTTCACAAGGCAAATCCTACTCCTTATAAGGAAGCGCCCTTGGCGGCTTTGAGGAGATATTTTTGGCCTCTGGAATCCTGAAGACATTCCAAAAGAAGGTCCACAGACTCCGCAAAAGCATGACCGTGCACAAAGATCTTGATACCTCCAACTCAACAAGTATGGTCTAAGCACCTGCTGGATGCAAACAATCTGGGTGTGGAATGCAGGAATGAAGAGGACCCATGCTTGCCCTCAAAGTGTTTGCACTCTGCTGGTAGGGGAGGGACAGATGTGGACACAAATGGACACAAAAAAGAGGCATGGATGAGAATTATAAGGAAAATACAAAAGGGAAAGAGTATCGTGATGGGAGGGCTGAGGAAAGATTCAAAAACGAAGTGTCATTTGAGGATGGATAGAGTTTTGACAAGCAGAAGTGGGGGATAGGTGTCTTGGAGGAGGCAGTCTCCCATCAGGCAGGTCCTGAGCATCCCTGAATGTTATCACTGAGTATGCCAAGAATGCAAGGCCATGACAGCTCTTTCCGCAACCATTTCTCAGTGTTGTTTTTGCAGCCAGCAGCTTTGAGGGATGAGGGAACATCTTCTCCCAGACACAGAGCAGACTCACTTATTGCTTACGATAAACGTGGTGAGGTAGGAGGGGACTGTGGTGGATTTTGCGAGCTCAGAGCCCCGGAGCTGTGGCGCGAACCCACTGCGTGTGTAGTAACATCCACCCGGGTCCCTCTGTAGTGCCCTCGAGAAACTTGAGAACAAGGGAAAGATGTGTAACGATGGTGCTAATGCTGCTCGCTGTGCCAACAGCGGCCAATCCTTTGTCTCTGACTGAGGAATCCTGTGTCTTCTGCCAGCATTTATGAAACGACAGCAGGCTAGCTTTTTAGCTTATAAATGCGGTAAATCCCAGCCCCTGACAGGTGTTCTAGGCAGAGGGAACAGTGTGAGCAAAAACGGGGCTAGCTTGTCTAGGGAACAAGTAGTGACACTAGATAGATACTGTGTGCAATGACATTCGATATGCCCAGAGGGGGAGGCAACCTGTAATAAGGAGGAAGGTGTAGCCCACCCTGAGATCCCACGATCAGCTCTTACTGTTCACAGTCAGATTCTATTCTGTTCTCAGTCTCTGGGCTACTGTAAACATACTGCATATATAGACCCAACTCACAGTGGTTTAACACCTTTTATGTCCCAAGCCCTGAGCTGGCACTTGACCCAAATCAGTAATTGTGGCGCGCAGGCTCAGTAGTTGTGGCGCACTTAGTTGTTCGGCGGCAATGTGTGATCTTCCCGGACCAGGGCTCGAACCCGTGTCCTCTGCATTGGCAGGTGGATTCTTTTTCTTTTTTTTTAAAGGAATTTTGCCTTTTTAAAAAAATTATTTATTTATTTATTTATTTTTGGCTGTGTTGGCTCTTCGTTTCTCTGCGAGGGCTTTCCCTAATTGCGGCAAGTGGGGGCCACTCCTCATCGCAGTGTGCGGGCCTCTCACTATCGTGGCCTCTCCCATTGCAGAGCACAGGCTCCAGACGCGCAGGCTCAGTAATTGTGACTCATGGGGCTAGTTGCTCTGCGGCATGTGGGATCTTCCCAGACCAGGGCTCGAACCCGTGTCCTCTGCATTGGCAGGCGGATTCTTAACCACTGCGCCACCAGGGAAGCCCCTGAATGGTGTATTTTTTTTCATGTTTCTATAATGCACCATTTGCCTGTAGGACTTTGTTGTTTTCAGCCTGTTCAGTTTGTAAGTTCACAGAAGAGGGTTGTTGTAAGTTGCTTTTTGTAACGTCCTAAGCAGAAGGATGCTTTTTAAAAAGTTTAGAATGATCAGGTCATTTATCAAGAAAAACGGAGTTGACTCAAGAGTCCCACTGTTGCTTGTCAAGTGAGTGTGGAAGTTCTCTCTGTTCTCCCCAGAACAGAACATTCAGCAATAACAAACCCATGGAAACAAGTCTCAGCCCCACTGGGGGATCATTTGTGACGGTCCAGCTGCTTGAACAATTCCTGAAGCATAGATAGGGAAGGAGTCGAATGCTGCTTTAGTGTCTGTAGCAAGGTTTATATTATGCACTGTGCCTATAGCACCTTACTTCATCCTCACAGCAATGCTCAGAGGTGGGTATGATTATTCCCATTTTATAGATGAGAAAATAGAGAAGCAGGGAGGTTAAGTTATTTGCCTAAGGTTAAACAGCTAGAACCCCTTTCCTAGACTCTACTCCCCTAAAAACTAGCACCTTGCTGAGCCATATTGGAACCTAGGGCGAAAGGAAAAATGTGTGCCCCTATGTGTACTTATCAAAACATCCTTCCATATTTTGAACCAAATGGAAAAAGTGGATAAAATCTCTACGATCAAAAAACACAACCATAGGGCTTCCCTGGTGGCGCAGTGGTTGAGAGTCCGCCTGCCGATGCAGGGGACACGGGTTCGTGCCCCGGTCTGGGAAGATCCCACATGCCGCGGAGCGGCTGGGCCCGTGAGCCATGGCCGCTGAGCCTGCGCGTCCGGAGCCTGTCCTCCGCAACGGGAGAGGCCACAACAGTGAGAGGCCCGCGTAACGCATAAAAAAAAAAAAAAAAAAAAAAAAACACAACCATATATAAAGCCCTGTGTTGCCCAATCTGTTCGCACAATATTGTCAACACTCACAAAGCCAATTGGCAGGAGACACAATGGCGGCCTTCCTGGGAACCGCGGGCTGATTGGAGATGACTGTTCCCATTGCAAAATGATAGTGTCATAAAACAAACAACAGCCTGTCTTTATGTTAAATGTCAATACTTTGTTCATCATGGATATTTTGCATTATTTTGATTTTTAAAGATATTACATTAAAATATTTATCCTAATTATGGAGTTTTTTGTTGCCCTCTCAAATATTGCACCCAAGGAGTGTTCCACTTGCCTCACCTTAATCTGATCCCTGGTAAAGCCAGGTCTTGGCCTGAATTACCCCAGGGCTCCATTCCCCAGGGTAGGCCTTCACTAAACAGGGCCCTGTTGGGGAGTGGATCCCAGATCCCCTACTCTTGCATGGCCTTACGGAAGTGCCTCATCTTCTCATCAGAAATATTGAATCACAAAGCTGTAGCAATAGAAATGGTTCCATTGTGTGGTAAGCACACAATGGTCACATGCCTGCAAAGATGTCTGGAGGCACCAGATATTCTCTACCCAGCCCTACTCACATCTGACCCAGAAGCCACAAGTCCCCGATTCCTACCCTGATATGCTCAGCAGAGCTCATGGCATCAGAATTCTTAGCCTCTCCAAGCACTGATATGCCAAGAGTTTGGCTTTCCTATTGTGGGGAATGGAGTAGAAGGAGTTCCTGGTTCAGAAGCCCAGATTCCTGGTTTAACTGTCTGCACAGTACTCTCCTTAGCCAAGCAGTTGGATGAAAGGCTTTGCAGCAATACTTTCTATTGGAGATGAACATTGCTGATTTCTTCATTCTTTTCAATATTTCCACAGGGCTTCAGGAAAGCAAAGAGAAGCCACTGTTAAAACCCTTTAAGCTACAATAAAGCACTTGCTGATAACTGTTTTTGTGCAGGACACAGAGAGGAATTAGAGACTGTGGGATGAGGAAGAACAGCTCCCAAACATACCCTCCACCTTGCCAAAAGGGACCCACAATCCCAGTGTGCTGGCTCTTACTCTTCCCCCCTGGGAACTTTTACAGAAGAGAACTCAAATGACTACAAAGGTCAGCTTTGAAGTGAAAAAGAAGTCAGGGAGACTCAGCTGCCTATTCCCAGGTGCCCTTTGTGACCATTTTTGAACCAGTGCACAAACAACTCATCTTCCAACGAAGCAAACAAGCACTTATCAAGGGCCTACTGGACACCCTGCATCCACTCCTGTCCCCCTAAGTTTCAAGCTGCAGCCAAAGTGAATTTCTAAAAACACAAATTTGTCCTGAGGATGAAATGAGCTACTATTTGTAAAGTGCTGACTGGCATCACTGGCACATAGTAACTGCTATAACGAATCTATTAAATAAACACATACAATGCTATTCCCCTCAGAGGACCAAATGGAAACTTCTTCACTACCTGCCTCTGCCTTCTGCTTCCCCACCTCTCTCTCCCTTGCTAACCTTACTCCAGGCCTCATTTCAAGTCCTCCTGAGTCAAGCTGCCTCCTGGCCTTAGCATGTGGCTTTCTCTCTGCCCAGACCCATTCCTCTTCATTTGATTAATTTCAACTCCTCCTTCACAACTCAACTGAAATGTTACTTCTGCCTTCTAGGACCTCCCCAAGGGAGCTTAGGTTCCTTCATGTTTATCACAATTGTAATCACAACTAAACGTTTTCAGTTTTTAAATGTCTGCCTCCCTTACTAAGCTGTAAATTCCCCCAGGGCAAGGCTTATTAAAGGTGTCTCCAGTTCGCTGCTGGTCAAGGAACTCGGACAGGGTGAGTCCCTAATGGACCACTGTCGAAGGAATGAATGAAACCTTTTTAATAGTGTCTCATTAGGAGGTTGGCCCGAGATTGCACAGCTGATTCAAGATTCGAACCCACGACATTCTGGCTTTGAAACCAAAGGTCTGACCACCGCACTGACTGTCCCTTCCTCTACCGCAAAGCTGCAGCCAGAAGACAAGTGGTCTGGGAGTTGAGTTTAAGGAGCTGCAAGTCTATTTATTTGCAGAGGGCCACATGCTGCAAGGAGCTCGGCGCCGCGCGCAAAGGCCTCGGGCCCAGGGGAGGGGGGCATCCGTCACGTGTAACCAGCAGGGCCAGCCGTCGCCGCACCCCAGGGCAGGAATGCGGCACCGCCCTCGCTCCCGAGCCAGCAAAACCGCGCTCTTCCTGAGGACTGACGTCAATGAAGGGGGCACCTCCGCGCGCTGAGCGAGGGCCGCCTGGGGCGGAGGGAAAGGGCCCGGGAGGACACGCCCCTCTCTGCTGCTCCGCCGCTGATTGGACCTGGGGCTTCTTCGCACTCGGATTTCGAGGCCTTGGGAAAGAAGGGGTCTAGGCGGGAAACGCCCCTCACCCCTCTGCCGCCGCCGATTGGCTCACGGGGTCTCCGCGTTCGATTTTGGAAGGCTCGCGGGGCGCTCACACCAAAGCTCGGCAGAGGATTGGCTGTTCCCGAGCCAGGGAGCGCTTTCTCTGGGCAACCGCGGCTGTGACCGAGGTGGCCCGCCTCAGGCGGCCAGGTACGTAGGTTCGGCAGCCTGGCTTGAGCTGCGGTGGAAGCGAGTGGGCGGGCCGTCAGAGCAAGGTTGTCGCCGGGACCCGAATTCCCAGGCCCACTTAGAGCCCGTCGTTGTGCGAAGCGGCCACGTCTGAGCCCGGGGGCGGACCCGTGCTGGGGATATCGCCGTGTGACCTCGACCAGGATACCCCCTCCCAAGGTCTTGTCCTGTTGATGAACGCCGTCTGGTCCCTGTAAGCACCGTCGAGGCAGGAAGCCCGCCCTTTCGAAAGCCGTGCAAGGGGTTGGGGTGGGTGCATCTTAGCTGACCCCATCCCGATTTGAGGTCTGTCGGCTCTGCCCTTCAGCGTGGTGAGTAATCGTTCTAACTCCCCGCGGGGCGGTGGAGTGTCGAGGGCACAGAGGCTGGCTTGGGAGACCTGACTTTCGATCCCTGCGCCTTCCAAAACCCGCAGAAGCAGATAGGCCGTTTCAGAGCCTCCTGGGTCCTTCCTCCCCCAGAAGACCTCGTCAGCCATCCGGCAGGAACAAAAATAGCAGTGGTTGAGAGCGTGCCCACGATCCCAGCCTCGTCACCCACCACCTGTGTGACTTTGGGAAGTTACTTAACCTTTGTGGGCACAGCTTTCTCATCTATAAAATGGGTGTAACAATAATAGTGTCTTCATAGGGGTGTTGTGAGGCTTAAAGATATTACTCCTCAGAAAGTGCTGTTCTGCACTTGACAGGGAGCAAGATGCCTCAACAGCAGCGATGATTTAAAAGTCCACAGATGAATCCATCTCCCTTTACTCTCTTCTCCCAAGAGTGAAGGTCCCTTTTGAGGGAGTTTCATGACAGTAGTGAGGATGAAAATGGCAACGATTCTATAGTCCCTGGTGGTTAAACAGCCTCTCCCCTGCATCATTCATTCACGATGTAATGTACTGGCATAGATGCTTTGGCATATTTTATCTCCCTATCCCCTGAGGGTTATTTATTCTCACCATTTTGATGATGTGCAAATTGAGGCAGGGGAAAACCGAGGCCTGCCAAGGTACCCAGTTATCAGAGGCAGAGCCAGAATTCAGGGTTCTTGAACTCTTGAAAAGAGTTATTCCTAGATCTAGCAGGAGTTTACTTCCAGATCATATCTGAGACTTGATCTGGGGGAAGGGTCCATTTCCTTTCTTTACCTCCTGGGACACAGAATTGGAGACCAGCCTGTGTCCAGTTCTCTCCTGGCTGAGCTAGGCCCACAAGGCCATTTGGACTGAGCCTCCTGCTTGAAGGAGCCACTGATTTTGGCTGCTGTCCAGTGGCATGTCGGTGCAGGGAAGCAGGCCAAGACCACAGGTGTTGATTTGGGCCTTGGGCCAGAGCCTCCAGTTCTTTTTCTAAAGAGGCCCTTGGCCTCTGATTACAGATTATTACCATCACCAGCATTATCTGAAGTGGGTGAGTGAGGGCCCAGTTGCCTCCCAGGTCATACAAGTGTGTTGTGCCTGTCATAGTTGCCTGTACCTCCCTGAGACTACAGAGAGAATGGCTGTCTGAACTGAACTTCATACGTTACAGAGAACGTTCAGCTGGGCACCATATTTATGTACTGCAAATTCAGTGCATGGTGAGTCACCTTTTAAATATATTTCTTTGTAAGAGCCCTGCAGTTCATTTATTGCCTGTTTCAAAACAAGTTGAACTTCATTTTCAACATTTGATATTTACTTTGGGAGTTCGTTTCTAAGCTAGTTTGGATCAAATTGAAGTATTTCACAATTAGTCTTTACGCATTTGCTCACAGACCCATACCTATTTTTTATGTCAGCTCTGAAATGAAAGATCCATTTATAATCTTTTAATAGATCCGTGGTTTCACTTTCCAGTTTAAAAAACTGCCATTTGTTCAAGTACACACTGACTTCCCTGGATTCAGGTCTTGTCCAGGAAATTCGTGGGAAAGTAACACATTGAATAAGACAGGAAATTTTTTTCTGATAATAAAAGTGTTCTGATTCAGTTTTCTCAAAGTTTAACAGATAGTCCTATGTGAAATCCACTGATGTTTATTCCCAGCCTCACTCTGCTGTCTGAATCCCAGAGTGGGAGGCAGAGCCAGGAGTGAGGGGCCTCAAAATCTGGAGGTGCCAAGGCCTCTCGAGATTCATGGAGGCTGTGGTTGAGGCTGAAGGCTCAGACTCTCCCAGATGGTTCCTTGTTGGTGTGTTTGTAACTCACTGTAACTCTATAACTGGCCGCTGGAGGCTAGAGGCAGGAGGCAGGGCCTTGCAGGGCCTTGCAGCCCTGGCAGAGGTGGCTGGACCATCTGGGATGTCAGGCTCCGAGCCACATCCTCCCTAAGGCAGACGCTGCTACTTGATCCCATTGCCATTCTCTCTGAAGGGAGGGTGAGATTGCCTGAGTCTTAAGAGGAGAACTGTCACCCCTTCTCCCACCACCAAGATCAGTCTGCTCGTCTGCTCCAGGCTTGGCCATAGCCAGCCTAGGTCACTAGAATGCTTTAGAGCAGTGAGTTCCCTGTCTTCTACCAGACCCTAACCCCACAGCCCACAGCAGCACAGCAGGGTCTGGCCTCCAAGAAAGACTGAGGAGGGCAGAAAAGGGAAGCTACTGGTGGGGAAGTTCCCTGGCACTTAATGAGCCAGACCTGTCCACACATGTTGCTCCTGGGCCCTGGCAGACAAGCAAACCCATCTCTGCTTCCCTACGGACCTAGCCTTGTCATGGAATCATTGACTCAACACCAGCACACATCCTTGGAGACCACAAGCATCAACCTGTCCTTTGAGATGTAAGAGGGAAACAGGCCCACAGAGGCCATGTGAAGTGCCTGAGGCCTTTCAGCCTGTGAGTGGCAGAACTAGGGCTCGAACCTAGTCCTCTGACTCATAAGCCAGTGCTCTGTGCACTGGGCTGGGTTGCAGTTCCAGATTTCTTTTGTGGAGGCTGGGGATCTTCCTCTTCAGAGTGCCACAGGTTCATGGCTTCAAGGCTGGGGCAGCCTGTCACCTGGTAAAGAGCTCTGGTGCTAGTGAAGATTAAAATAAATTCCACAACCCCACTCCTGCCTGGTATGTGGGACATTCACTGTTCTTCCCTTTCCACTGGCAAGTTTACCCTCTTTGTGAATTAGATAAGAATAGTGAAACAGTCCTCACAGAAATGATGGGAGGAACTGTGCTTTGAGCTGCCTGGCTGTGAGGGCAACTTGGTGGTTTAAAAGCTCGGGCTGCAGTCATTAAAATGAGGTTCTGGCCTCTGCTGAGCCAAAGATATGTATTTCAGCTACTCTTTAGTCCCCTTTGAATGGCAATGAGGATAACAGTGCCTGATTCCTAAGAACTGTTTTGAGGATGAAATGATATCACGCATGTCGCTGATTCAGAATAAACACCCCATAGTTAGCTCTAATTTCTCTTTATCAGCCTGAAAGTGTTACTTGGTGACTGTTGTTGTCTGGTCACAGTATATTTATATCATCCAGCACTGGGGGTTTAATTACCACGCATATTAGGTCTTAACTGGATTCTCATAATTGTGCCTATGGAGAGGCAGATTTTTTTTTTTTTTTTTGCGGTATGCGGGCCTCTCACTGCTGTGGCCGAGGCAGATTTTAAAATTCCCATTTTCCAGATAACAAGTACATTGTTTTTTAAACTTTTTTTTTTTTGGCCACGCCACGCAGCATGCGAGATCTTAGTTCCCTGACCAGGGATCGAACCCGCGGCCCCTGCAGTGGACGCACAGAGTCTTAACTGCTGGACCACCAGGGAAGTCCCCCAAAAAGCACAGTTTTTATGAAGTTAATTTATCTGACAGTCTTCTGAAGGTTTATTTTAGTTATTAAATCTTTTCAAGAGAGTGGGATTCTTATGATAGAAGGCCTAGAAACTGGAACAGGGTGAGTGTGGAAATTACTGGAAGGAGGATGGCTACTGGGATGAGGAGGGATGGCCAGGGCAAGGAGGGGGACAGTCATATCTGAGGAGTCTGAATGAGAAGGAGAGATGGCTCAAATTCTCAAGAGCATAAAAAGCAGGTGAGGGCTTCCCTGGTGGCGCAGTGGTTGAGAGTCCGCCTGCTGATGCAGGGGACACGGGTTCGTGGCCTGGTCTGGGAGGATCCCACATGCCGCGGAGCGGCTGGGCCCGTGAGCCATGGCCGCTAAGCCTGTGCGTCCGGAGCCTGTGCTCCGCAACGGGAGAGGCTGCAGCAGTGAGAGGCCCACGTACCGCAAAAAAAAAAAAAAAAAAAAAGCAGGTGAGACTAAGGGTTACTTCGGCAGGTGGGCTGAGGATGGATAGGAAACTGCTGATGCTCTTATTTATATGATTCTGTTTTTTTTTAAAAAATAAATTTATTTTATTTATTTATTTTTTGGCTGTGCTGGGTCTTTGTTGCTGCACGTGGGCTTTCTCTAGTTGCAGAGAGCCGGGGCTGCTCTTTGTTGCGGTGTGCGGGCTTCTCATTGCGGTGGCTTCTCTTGTTGTGCAACACAGGCTCTAGGCACGTGGGCTTCAGTAGTTGTGGTTCACAGGCTTAGTTGCTCCGCGGCATGTGGGATCTTCCCGGACCAGGGCTTGAACACGTGTCCTTTGCATTGGCAAGCTTAGCCACTGCGCCACCAGGGAAGTCCCTGATCCTGTTCTTTTGCACTTTTTACAGTGAGCATGTACATTTTTAATTTAAATATATTTTAAATTTGATTTCCCCCTTTGTAAGCCAGTTGCTGTTTGATAGGTATCTCTATAGCTGGCTGTGGAATGAGGTCTGACTTAGCAACCAGGCCTTCCTTGTTAGGCCCAGGACTGTGAAGGGTGAAGGGAGCACAGGCAGGCCTTCAGCTGGCTCAGGCCAGGCTGCTCAGAGGAAAAGGAGGGTCTACATTACACCCCTGACCCAAGTAAAAAAGTCAAGGAGGCCAAGAAGGGGGGCATTTGCATTTATTTAGCTCCCATTGGGGACCTGATACCACACTAGACCCATTTAATCCTCACAGTAATCCTGAGAATTGATTATTAGCCCCATTTTACAGTTAAGCAAACAGGCTCAGAAAGGTTGAGTAACTTGCCTAAGGTCACAGCCAGGAAGGTGGCAGAGCTGGGATTCAAACTCAATTCTGTGTAATGCCAAAGTCCTTGGTCTCCTGGTCTCCAGTCTATTTTCCAATGCCATAGCTTTTTCAGGCTGTAGTGAAGATAAGGATAAGGTGGGTGAGCCTCTTATCCCTTTATCATTGAAAAACAACTATCTAGAACTGAAGTAATTCGATTTTCATTTCTTGCATGTGAGGAGGCAGGGGCATTGACCAGAGCCTAACTTTTATTGAACTTAGTATTGATTTCTGCCTCTGCCCTGATAGGATATTCTAACCCTGTAACCCCTTCTTCTGCCCCTACCTTTGCCTCTGTGGTGCTCTGGGCTGTGGTTAGATATGATTGGTCTATTTCATACTGTGTTTACTAAATTATATGGACTAGGTTCATCCCCAGGGTCTTGAAAATAGAAAATGAGATGACCCTTCTCAATGTTGTAGATGGAAAAGCAAATGAGTGGTCTTAATGCTTTATGTGTCTTCACTCAGTCCTCACAGGAGCTCTGCGAAGTAGGTACTAGTATGGCTAAGTTACACAGGAAGCAGATGAGGTGTGGAGGGTCACCCAGCCAGTAAGTGGTGCAGGCGGCCAGAAGCCGGATTCCCACCTGGGGTGCCCAAGTCCACAGCCCCTCTCTTACTTCTGTGCCACAAAGCTTAGGTCTCAGCATCAGAGTATTCTGGATTGTTCTTCAGTTTCCTCATCTGTGACATGAGGAGGTTAAAAAGTACCTTCCTCATAGGGCTGTTGTGTTCACATTTCAACGATGTCATGTGAATACAGCTCTTACAGTGAAGCATGATACGTAAGTGCTTAACACGTTTCAGCTGCCGCTGCTACAGGCATTATCACTAGGACCCGGGGTCTGCGTGGACTCCACAGCCAGACAGACTTGGGTTCTACTTCTGGCTCTGCACTTACACATGGCTTTGTGCCTGCAAGAAAGTCACTTAACATCTGGGGTGCGTTTCTTCATCTGTAAAGTGGAGATAAACAATCCTCACCTTCTGTGACCCTTAAGTTAATACATACGTCAGGCACATAAGCACTTTAAAGTTTGACTGTCATCATCATTATTATTTCCCCAAGGTGCTGTGGGAAATTAGAGTGATTTTAAGTCAAGACTTCCTCCACTTCGGCTCCTGGAGGATAGAAACACCAGAAGCCCTTGCGTTAGTCAGGACCCCAGGGCTTGGGAAGGGCCCGCTGAGCTGCTGACGTCCCTCCCTGTTCCTTCCTCGGCACCCAGGATGGGTACCCCCGCCTCTGTGGTGAGCGAGCCGCCCCCTGGGCAGGCCCCGACGGAAGCCCGGGGCCGCAAGCAGGCCTCAGCCAACATCTTCCAGGACGCTGAGCTGCTGCAGATCCAGGGCCTGTTTCACCGCAGCGGGGACCAGCTGGCCGAGGAACGAGCACAGGTCGTCTGGGAGTGTGCAGGGGACCACCGTGTGGCGGAGGCCTTGAAGAGGCTGTGCAGGAAGAGGCCCCCTCGGCAGAAGCCCCTGGGCCCCTCGCTACACCACTGCAGCCGGCTCAGGTAGGCCCCTGGGGCTGGAGGGCCGCGGGGAGGAGAGCACTAACACGCCCACTGTACCCTTTCCTGGCTCTGGGGCCTGGAGCTGCTAACCTGGCCTCACCTCTACGTACCTACCACTGGGGTTGTTGTGAGGTCTACACAGCGCTTACTTACCACGTGGTTGACACTTAGAGGTTGCTCTTACTACTGGAATCATCTCTGACCCTAACCCTACTCCCATGGGAACGGGTGCCTGGGTCCTCTCAGTGCCACCTCATTTCGCAGTGATTCTCCACCAGGTGCGAGGGACTATGGTCTGGAAGAAAAAACAATCCTGTTTACCTATTGCTGAACAGGTAACATTCAAAAGTAAGCCTGGTGAAAACCTTGGCTGTGGGATTACTAAGAAAATAGCATAAGAGAGTACTGTAGAGACATCAAGGGTTAAAAACGGTTGAGAAACTTTACCTTAAACTTTCCCTAGTCCTCCACCTCTTTGCTTATTAGGTCACTGCCAGCTCAGGAACAGCAAGCCCCAAGAGATGGAGTTGAACCACATGGCCTAACCAATCACTGTGGGTTACACGCTGGGCCCACACTCAGAATATCGGATCCGAGCAGGCCTTCTGAGATCATCAGGTCCAGGGGCAGCAAATCAGCTTCATTGCTCATATTAGTTCCAATTGATTAGTAATCCCTACTGAAATCATCTTGAGATGGATACTTGCCCTCTGGTCTTGTATCAGGACAGATTAATGATGTCTGCCATGAGTACAGGATGAGGAAGACGCAGAAATGCTGAGTGTCTCACCCCCTGATCTAGCCCCACTCTCTTTACAGAAGAGCAGTCTGAAAGCTTTGCCTTGTCATGCAGCTCTTTGGCCAGAGATAAGACCAGGGCCCTGGTCTCATTTGGCCCTGAACAATGTTTGTTTTGTTTTTTAATATTTATTTGGCTACGTCAGGTCTTAGTTGCAGCATGTGGGATCTTTTAGTTGCGGCATGTGGGACCTTTAGTTGCGGCATGTGGGATCTAGTTCCCCGACCAGGGATCGAACCCAGACCCCCTGCATTGGGAGTGTGGAGTCTTAGCTACTGGACCACCAGGGAAGTCCCCCTGAACAATGTGTTTTAATAGTTCACCATGACCAAAATCTCTTCAGTCCCTGTACTGTCCTTCCTATTGATGTTGGCTTAAAACACACTTGTTCCCTGCAGAATCACAGAGCCCCGCACTCCACCGGCCGACCCACAGAGCACTGCCATGGAGATGGCTTCCAGCGGGCAGTATCTGAACTCCAGGAGGACCAATGCCAGGATCCGCCGGAACTGGAGGAAGCCAGGTCCCCCAAGCTACCTTCATCAGATCAGACACTGATCCGGGGAAAGGGCTGGGAACAGCTCTATCTTCCCCAGGATTCATAGGGACTTTTGCCAAAAGGTCTGGGGAAGCGAAGAAGGAAGAGAGCTGAGGCAGACAGCCCCACTGCTGGCACCGGCCTGCTCGAGTCAGAACAGGCCCGGAGGCTTCCACTGAGCTGTTATATGGGACCCATTCCTCACCAGATTGAGGAGAAACAGTGACCGTTCCTGCCTCAGCCCTTCTCAGTTTAACACTATACCTGGGCTGCATGATATTCCCCTGGGAGTCAAGGACAGGCACTCAGACTCAGCATCTCACCACTCCTGCTACCGACCCTCCTACTACTACCGTAACCCGTGGTCCAGCAGCTTGTCCCACACCCCTGCCCCTTCAGGCCAGCACAAGGAAACCATAGTTTAAGTGGCAAAATAAAACCATTTGCATCAAGAGCTTTGTGAGTCTGTCACAGAAGGGGAAGATCCAGAATGGACACTCCGGAGCTGGGGGTGAGGCACTGGGCTCGCTGCAGGGGGGGAAGGAAGGAGAAAATAGGGCTGGCCTCCTTTACCAGAGGCAGTCAGACTGGGAGGCGAGATGGAAGCCTCTCCATAGGCAGTCCTGGTCCAAGATGAGGAGAGAGGGTTCTTGGCCCCTAGCCAGCTCTGGAAGGGGAGACTATTACAGTCAGCCCTGCGTAGTGGGCCGTGACCCTAGGCCGGATGAGTCTGCTGTCAGTGTAGTGGGCACCAGCTCCTCAGCTGGCTTCTGCATCCCTGTGGAGCAGCCATCCTGAGGCAGCTCGACAGCTGCACCAATCATGCCTTTTGCATTACTGAGGTTTCCTGTAGCCTGAAAACCTTGAGGTGAGGATTTTTGACTACTATTCTACCTTTGGCTCAAAAGAAGCCTACTGTATGTTCATTAGCATTCAGCTCCCCTCACACCCATCCTATCTGCTTGATTATCCGTCACTTATAGGAGCCAGGGTTCAAATTGCTCCAAGTGGGCAGTGATGCACACACAGAGCAGAGCTGCCCTCTTATGGCCAAAAAGAGAAGCCAGTCCACATTCCTTACCCCAAACCTTTGGGAGAGATGATTTTGTAATTTAGAAATTTTTGGCTTTTAGAAAGGAGTTATTGCAAAAACTGTATAATCCCTATTGGGGGAGCATATCATAACAGAACACTAATATTTCTGCAACAAATATTCACAGTAAAAGGGATACATGATGATTACAAATAGCTTTGCATCTGTGTAGGTGCAAGTCAGGTGTTGGTGTCAAATGAGTTATGAAAATATTTTGGGAAATGAGGACCTGTACCTTCCTCTGCTAGAGGAAAAGAGACTCAGGAGCCATATCTCAGTAACTCCATGGCAACACAGGGTTCTTTGTCCTTAAAATTGCATCCTACCTTGTCTTCCTTCCACCAAAGAAAACTAGACAAAAAAGGTCAGAATTGGACTTGTTATTCATACATCTGCATTGATTTAAATACATTACATACAATTTCTACAGTGCATTAGAACAGTACAGAGGCAGCAGCACTCTACAGCCCAGCCTCTACTCCCTGACACTGGGAGACAGGGCCTGTGGCTGGCAGAGGGCCGGGCGGTTCCTCGAGTGCCGCCCAGAAGCCTGCCCCGGCACTCTGGGCCCTAGCTCTCCCAAAGTCCACATTCAAGGCAACCTGAGTACAGGCTTCAAGGAGAACGGATGTGGGCCAGGAAAGGATGCCCCATACTCTTTGGCCTGCCAGGACTGGGACCAGCTCCCTCTTACATTGGACCCAATTTCCTTCTCATCCCAGAGCTGGTCTGCCTGAGGACAATGTGCAGATCTGCTCGGTGAGGGAAGCACCGGGCTCTTTAGACTGCTCAGGCTCTCTCAACACCCAGGTGGGGGCTTCACAAACACGTTTGCACACAGATGTCTGGAGAGTTAAACACACCTGGGTCCCCTCCGGCCTCTGGGAGCCCTGCTGCTCCCATGTTCTCGCAAAAATGATCCCGAAGGCCAAAGTCGGGGTCGGCTCAATGGGATTGTCAGGGCTGGGGCCAGCGGGGAGCTGTGCCTTGTCCACAGGGCATGCGTACCCAGCTCCAGAGACTTCCTGTCAGCAGGGTGGAAGCCTAGGATAAGCTGGCTCCTGGGGGCTGGACTGGAAGGGGCCCAGCCTGGCGCAGCTGACGAGAGAGCTGCACATCTCCTGCATGGTGGGAGCTAGGCAAGCAGAGGGAACACAGCCATAGTCCTTGCTCCCTTTCTTTGGTTGTTCTTCAAACCTTTGAGATAGTTTCTTTCCAAAGCTGATTGACCAATCGCAGGACGCCGGAAACTTGAAACGTCCAGTAGCACAGGGCTGCCCCACAGCCACGGGTGGCACCCTCTTTACTCCCCCCTGAGGCCATTCTTTGCTTTGGTGTAGAAAGGGCTCGGACAGCTGGTAAGGGGGACAGCTGAGGGAAGAGAGACATGGAAGCAAGAAGATGCACACTGGATTGGGCAGCCACCAGGGGGCAGTGTGAAGGCCTCTCTCCTTAGGGCCCTGCCTTTCCCAAGAAGCCGTGGAAAAACTGGCCTGGAACAAGAAGTGGGGGAGCAAAGGGAAGCTGCCAACCAGGAGGCGGAACACCAGTCCTGTTACCTCCAGCAAGCAACAGTGGTAGCGGAAAAAGAAGTCCAAGGACCTAATATCCTGTCCTCTTATGTGCTGAGACCCACCCCAGAACCCTCATCGAGAGCCACTCCAGAACCCAGAACTGAAGCACTAACTCAAGAGTTGAGAACAAAACATCTAAAACAACAGGAACAAATTAGCAGACTGGGAGAGTTTACCTTTGGCTACGGCCAAGGACTAAGGAAGCAAGGCTCGGATAAGTTCACCCATAGACCATTATAGTTCCCAGCATATACCCAGGTGGTATGGATCACATTTGCATGCTGGGGAGTCAACTTCCTCCCTCCTGCCTTTGCCTGAGTGACAAGCAACCTACAGGCCTAGACTAGAGGGGTTGGGTCCCCAGCAGGGAAGGGAGCAGAGGTGATCTATACCATCACTGTAAAACTGCTGGGAGTTCTAGAGCAAAAGTCTCCCCACTGTGAGAATCGTGTCTGGAGTCAGCCTGTTGCACCAGTGGGAGGAGAAGGGGAAGAAGACTTGGCAGAAAACCAAAAGGAAGTGTGGCTTCTGTCTGTCCCAGCACTGCGAGTCACCTAGCTGCCTTGGTCCGTGGGGGTAAGGAACTGTGAGACACCTGGATGTCTGGGCCCATGCAAATTTAGGTCTGGATCAGAGGTTTTCTGCTATAAGAGGTTCTGGGATTCTGCCTGGGTTTTATATTTAAATTTGTATTTGTTTTTTTCTGATGCAGAATATAATGAGGAATAGCTACAGAGCAGGGTGTCAGGAAGGGAAGGGAGTTTCCCAGCCTTCCCCCAGGAGATGCTGGAAGGGAGATGCTCCTTCCCGGGCACCTGGACTACTTGCACGGAGTGCCAGCCCCCCTACGCCAGCTCTCAGAAGGGCCCAACAGCACACACTGTCCTTCTGATTGTGCTTCTCCCTGTGCTTGGGAAAGCTCTGAGGGGGTGGTGAGCAGACAGGGAGGGCTCTTAAGGGCACTGATCTCTGCCGGCTTCTCTGGCTCTTCCTGTAACCTGCTCCCCAGGCTTTCTCCCAGGCCAAGTCTCAGACAATGTGCCTTTGTCTGCCTCTGGGGCTACCACCATGAAAAGAAGGGCTTCCGACTCTGAAAGCTCTGTGTGTAGGACTCGCTAGCAGATCGCTGGTGGGAACGGGCCGTCTCGACAATCACAGGTGGCATCTGGACGAGGTGCAGGGGACTCTTGTTGTCTTTCAGGGCCTGGGTCAGATTTAGGATCTGCAGTGGGAAAAATGAGATCAGTGAGGGCAAAGCCTAGGCATTCTGGTCTGCCTCTGAAGGGAGACCTGCAGATAGAGTGCTCCTATGAATCAAAACAAAAATAAACAATCCACTAATGGAAAATTGTACCAACAGGCTATTTACTAAAGTAAGAATATAAGTGGGCAATATACAGAAAATGGAAACCTCTCTACTCGCTGAAAAAAAACAAATACCTCCTATTTTTTTGCCCTTCTAGTTAGTAAAGATACAGAAGACGACGACGACTCAGCTGGGGAGAGTTCAGAGACATGGCTGTGGGACTGGATCGTGGGACAGTTTTTCAGAAAGGCAAGTGGAACATAAAGGCTTAAAAGTGAACAGGCCCTCTGACTCAGCAACTCCATTGTTAAGGACTAAGGGAACAATCGCTGACATGCACAAAACACTTAGTTTCAATCAACACAGTGCAGTATTGTTTGTAACAGTGAAAATGATATAAATACCTGAGTATGGGATCAGCTAATAACTTAAGGGATTAGAAACAAGCAGTTAAAAAATATATTCTCTTGGCATGGAAAACGGATCACAAAGTCTTAGATGGAAAAGAAAGGAGATAAGGAACCAGTATTATAGTGTGACTCCACCTTTATTTTCTTATCTACTTATCTACAGAGAAAAAAAGTCTGGAAGTTGGCAGTGATTATCTCTGGGTCAAGGAAGGTGACCTAGAGATAGGGTGATTTTTGTTTATCCTTATTTTCTGATTTTCCTACAAGGACCATGTATTAAACAAAAAAAAGCCATTTCAGTTGAATTGTCCCTTTCATGCTGTCTTTTCATCTTTTTTTTAAATAAAACTTTTACTTTGGAATAATTTTATACTTACCGAAAAGTTACAAAGATAGTACAGACAGTTTCTATGTACCATTTACCCAATTTCTCCTAATTTTATCATCTTATATAACAGTGGTACATTTACCAAAACTAGGAAATCAACATTGGAACATTAGTATTAACCACACTCCAGGCTTAATTCGGATTTCATTAGCTTTTCCAGTACTGTTCTTTTTCTGTTCCAAGATGCCACAGTGCATTCAGCTCCTTTCCAGTTTTTGTCTGTATTTTACATGTATTTCAGATATGTGTCCAAAGGAACACATTTTCTTCCCCTTGTCAAAATCACAGTCACCACCATTTATCGTCTCTGGTAGGACAGTACAAAAGCTGAAGTTGTCCTATGACAGCCTTCTTTAAACCACTGGATGTTGAAGATTTTCACAGCCAGGCCAGACACATGGGAGGGGAAGCTAGGCGGCACCCCCATATCACACAGGCCTCAAGCCATAAATATCCTTGGCCTACAAGTGCTGCCCCAAAAGAGGCAGAGATTCACCTGGAACAGAGGTCAGAAGTGAGAAGTTGATCCTACCAGTAATTAATTTCATTTTTACTTCATTGTTTAGGTATTGCCAGCACCCTACACTGCTTAGAAGAGCCTTGAGTACAAGATCAGGCCAGAGAACTAAAAGGAGCTTCAAATGGAATCAGTGAATTGTGCAGGAGACCTGCCCAACTTAAGAGACAGGAGTTCACACCTGCCCTGGCTGGGTCTCCCTGTGCTTTCTTTGGTTCTTCGGGTTAAAAGCCACCTTTCCAGCATGTTTAAAATGGGGTAAAATGTCAAACTGTCTACAACTTACTTTCAAAAGATTTGGCCAAAAACAAACAAAATCTATCTATCTAGGGAGAGAGACAAATTATATAGATACATTAAAGAGAGAAATTATATAGATATATAGAGATAGATACTATTCAGATAGATAATATTTAGAGAAATAAGATAAAGCAAACGTGGCTAACTAAATGTAACAATTGGTGAAGTCTAGAAGACCCCACTCATTCTTTCAATTTTACTGAGGTTTGAAGTGTTTCAAATTAAAAAGTTGAAGAAAAATGTATAGCAGGCACATAATGCCAAAAAAAGAAATACTGTCTTTGAAAATGTTATCTAAAGAAGCTTTCCCTCAGACTCTGCATTCTTTATCTAACTCCTGGTTAGAAGCCTTTATGGTGAGGAACAACTTCTATCCCCCAACTCCATCTCTCTGGGGGTTCCTCATTCTTCACCTTTGACTCTGGGCCATTGTACAGCCCACTCTGTGATTACAGCTCAGGTAGGTAGAAGGTGGTGCCTTCCTTTCACCTGCATGCTAGGAGGAGGAGCTGGACGCTCACGGAACCTCATGGTTTCAGAGGGAGGCACTCTAGGTTGTAAGATGCCACAGGCCCTCAAAGGACATTAAGAGCACAAGTTGGAAAGAAAGCTAAGATTGCACTCTCTCAATCCACGCCCCCACCCTGCCTTTTGCTACTCTAGATAATGGTCCGAATTAAATATCATGAGAGGAAGATTGCTATGATGTTGGCAGGAGACTGGAGTTGGGAAGGGAGTAGAGAAGAAACTACAATAGGGACAGAGGTACAGCCTACATAAACTTGAGAAGTTTGTTCCTTTATGCTGAGTTCCATAATACCAGACTACATCACGTGGCTTTTAAGGTTTCTACAAATTCTGCCAGCCTAACTGGGCCCTTACATTATTTGGGAAATGTAGGAAGACCATGTTATGGTATTCAGGCAGCTATAATAACTGCAGCTCTTAAAACCCGTCTGTCCCATATCTAGAGAAGATGGGCTTGGTAAGCTCAAGAGTTGCTCTCACCAGAAGCCTTTTGCTAAATGGAAGAAAGAGGTAAATGTATAATTATGACCGAGAACACCCTCTTGTCCTTCAAAGATGTGAGAAGCTGTATACAAAGTCATAATCAAAATAGCTAACCCATATTGAGTACTTCAGTACACCAGCACTACTCCAACTGTTTTCAATGATTTATCTCATAATAACCCAACGAGGTAGGTGCTGTTATTAATCCCATGTTACAGATGGAGAAACTAAAAGAAGGAGAGATTAAGTAACTCAACCAAGACCTCATAGCTAGTAAATGGCAGAGCCAGGATTCAAACCAGGCACTCTGACCAGTTTGTGCCCTAACCACTAAGCCATCCCAGCTATCTTTAAGACTTCAAAGTGATAAGCAGAATGTCAGTGTCCTACAGAGTTTTTAGACAATTTTCAAGCTATTCTTTACTATGCTTTGGAAGGTCAACAACACCCTGGGGGTTTCCTTGATTCTCTATGAAGGTGAAGTGGAGAAAAAAGAAATATGGCTTGTAACTATAACAACAAAAATTATAACCATGACCAGCATCTGAGTGCTTACCATGTGCCAGGCATTGTTTTTACTAAACACTTGATACACATTATCTTATGTAATCCTCTGGCCAACTATGCAAAGTATGATTACTGTCCCATTTTATAAAGAAGAAAGCAGAGACTTCCTGCCCAAGGCCATAATGCTGGGAATGGTGAAGCAGCAGTCTGACTCCGGAGCCTAGCTCTTAACCACCAAGGCACATGGCTGCCTTGCACAACTTGAGGACACAGACCATCAGGTAAATTTACCAATGAACTATCCAGCAAGGGGCACAGAGCTAAGCACATAGTAAGTGCTTCACCAAGCACCAGATACCACGGAAGAGGTGGGAGATTTGGGATGGCTACCTTTCCCCCTCAGGTGTTAACAGAGAGTTACAAGTATGTATGGCATAGACTAAAATGGGTTTAAAATACAAGCTTTACACATTTACTCAACATGAGCATAAAACCCTCTCAGAGAGATCCCAGGGATGACACCAGGAGGATGTCCCAGGCTTACCTGTCCCCGCATGACAGCAATCTGCTTATGGAACTGGCCCCTATCGAATCCAGGATCTTTCTGCAAAAGAAGGGCAGAAGGAGATGGAACCTGCATGAATCCCTCAGAAGAACCCGTTTTCCTCCCCCAGTTAGAAACTTTCTAATAAAGAGAACCTACATGAAGCTTCAGAGACTTAGTGAAATTAACCACCACCCCAAGAACTCCCTGTTTCACAGATGGGGAAATAGAGAACAAGTAACTATTTTGTCCTCAGTCTCTTTATTAATGCTAGAGAACTCCAGGTGCTAGTGCTCCATTTGAAAATGAGAGCTCTGCAGATACACTGCAGCCACATGACACAAAGGACACAAACCAGTGTGATTCATCACAGCTGCCAATTTTTTTCAAACCAACTCAAACCAGGTCTTGCTGTCCACAGGGGGGAATCTTGCTCTTCATTGGCTAACACA
Source organism: Phocoena phocoena (assembly GCF_963924675.1). Lineage (NCBI taxonomy): Eukaryota > Metazoa > Chordata > Mammalia > Artiodactyla > Phocoenidae > Phocoena > Phocoena phocoena. Next base: position 30,123,405 of record NC_089234.1, read on the forward strand.
AGCCAGAAGGGTGTTTCCATTCTCTTTGGGCTTGTATCAGGACCAATTAGAAAAACCACTGGAATTCTTTCTTCTATATGGTTATAAGGCTGAGGTTCCCAGGGCTAACCTTGAAGAGTTCATATAGGTCCTCCTCCAAGTCCTTGACGAAGTTAGGGTCTGATATCTTTGGAAGAATCAGATCTTTGATCTCCTGAGAGAATGGGACTTTTGCCTGGGGCAACCAGGCCCAGTAAAAAGGATCTGAAAAGAGGAAAAGTCAAAAGCAAAGCTGGTGTTGAAAAAATCCCTGCCCATCTATGTCCTCCACCTATCAGAGCACTGGCAAAAGTAGGATACTGCTCTTATTTGAAACACAACAGAAAATGGAAGTTATAGGGGGGCTTCCCTGGTGGCGCAGTGGTTGAGAGCCCGCCTGCCGATGCAGGGGACACGAGTTCGTGCCCCAGTCCGGGAAGATCCCACATGCCACGGAGCGGCTAGGCCCGTGAGCCATGGCCACTGAGCCTGTGTGCCCGGAGCCTGTGCTCCGCAACGGGAGAGGCCACGACGGTGAGAGGCCCGCGTACCGCAAAAAAAAAAAAAAAAAAAAAGTTATAGGGGCTGTTAACCCTAAAGGTTACACAGTAAGTGGAGAAACTGGGCTTCAAACCCAGGTCTGCCTAATCCCTGAGCCTGTGCACTTTCCCAGACATTATATGACTTTCCAAGATGTAAGCCTATCTAGAAGCAATTACTTGCCACCGAAACATTGAGATGCTCCTTCTGAAAAGACAGACAAGTACTGCAAAGGGACTAGTGACCCTCTACTTGTATCTTTCCCTTTCTAAAGGTTTCTCAGTTATAATGGAGCAGGGGCTGGCTTCTAGAATGTCAACATGGAAGACAGAACACTGACAGCAGCTTGTATTTAGAAACACAAATAGAATAAATTATGATAAGACAGTCCTCAGAAAGAATAAGAAAAATGCAAAGCAGAGATGCGAAAACTCAACTCTGTGCTTCAAATGGGAATAATGTAAGGTAAAAATTATAATAGCTTACATTATGGAGTAGTTGCCATGTGCCAGCCATTGTGCTCAAGTGCATGAGCTGCATTATTTCATTAATTCTTAGAACAATCCTGTGATAGAGGAATTATTATCTTCATTGCACACATAAGAAAACTGAGACTGAGCAAGAAAAGAGCCAGACCACAGTGGTCTTGAGACTTACACGCCCTCCAGGAGTCAGGATGTTTCAGGGGGAAAGCCAGCCCATTGTCTATGGCAGCCACCTTGATAACAGGCTCCTTCACCACCACCCAGTCTGTGTCCTGAAGAGCAAAGGAAGATTAAATATTTATTGAGTCCCACCTGCCCCAGGCCCTTTAAAGTAGTAGCAAAGCATCCCATCTCAACCTCCTCAGGCATCAGTTCTTACTCAACCTCTGAACTGGTTTCCATATTGTTACCTGACTTAATACATTCATGGCACTTTGATTTGGCTAATTCAAGCTTCCCGGAGTCCCTTTCTTATCTTAGAAAAGGTGCCCTTCCCCAAGAGTTGCCACAGTCCTTGGTAACATGGGAAATGACAATAACAAAAGATAACTATAAGCCATTCCTCCTAGGGAAAGGCAGTGAGAATCCTGCGAGTATAAAAAAAAAGAAAGAAAAGTCAATTATCAGTCAGCCAAGGTCCTTTGGTGTGGACCTTGACTCAGATGCCACTTCAGTGGTGGTGACCACATTTTCTAGTAAGATAACAGAACCATGGAAGATAACAGCTGGCTGCTCTTGCATAAGGGAGTCTGTTCCCCTGCTTCAGTGATACATTAAAAGGAAAAGGACAAGAGCTGAATGCAGAGAGAGCGGAGCAGACTGCCTGTGACAGCAGCCCATGTCAGACATTCCCATGACTGTCTACTTGGCTCTATGTTCAGGTTAACTAGTGCCACCACAGGAATAGGGCATGTGGGTCCAGGATACCTGCATCAGAATCCTCTGGGATACCTTATTTAAGGTGTGAAATCCTCAGTTTTACCCCAGACCTAATGGAGGAAAGGCTTATACTTATCTTACGGAAAAACCCGAGTGAACTTTTTGGCCAACCCAATAAAATCTGTACTTTTTTTTTTGGCCACTCTGCACAGTGTGTAGTATCTTAGTTGCCCAACCAGGGAGTGAACCCGCACCACTTGTACTGGAAGCACAGAGTCCTAACCACTGGACCGCCAGGGAAGTCCCCTGAATCTGTACTATTTTTAGTAAGCTCTTCAGGTGATTCTGATGTAGAGAATTTGAGAACCACTATTACAAAAGGAAGTAAAAACACTATGAGGATGTGTTAACTAATCTTATCGTGGTAAACATTTTGCAATATATACATCAAATCATCACATTGTACATCTTAAACTTGCACAATATTATATGTCAATCATATCTCAATAAAGCTGGAAGAAAAAAAAACACTATAAAGAATAAAAGCCAACCTCACTCTCCTTCTCCAGGTAGCCCTCCTGCTAATTTTTTTAAAAGTGCAGATTGAACAGGGATGGGGAAGTGTGGTGGAGTATAAAAGCAATGAGAGGGTAAAGAAAGTTGCAGGAAGCAGCTTTTTCTAAACTGATGTTCTGTGGTATTGTATTCTTGTAAGAAAAGTATTCCATGGTCAAAAGGTTTAGAAATCACTGAGCCAAACAAAATCACACAGAGGCACTAACGCACTATTTCTCAGACCTGTACTGTGCTACTATGCAATGTGAATCTCCAAAAAAGGCACAAAGTATGTAATATGTTCCAAACTTATTTGTACTTTTCTTCATTCTATCCCTATCATTATTCCTTAAAAAACAAATTGAGAAAAGCTCTCAATTTATTCTTTTAAGAATTTATTCTTAAAAAACAAATTGAGAAAAGCTCTTCCAAATATTAACCTATCAATTTTAAAGACATGTGCTATCCTGATTCCTCTGAACTTATGTGACCTAAATATCACCCCACTACATGCTTTCATATTATGCATATACTACACCTCATCCTCTCCTTCAAGATATAGATCAACCACTTACCCGAGAGCTAGCACTATCCATTGGACAGTCATATTTAATCAGCCAGTTGTCATTGCCTCGATCTGTGAACAGAAATATGAAGTTAGTAGAAAAAACTGGGGTGATTTTCACTTTCAGCAATGATGAACTAGATACTCTGGACACTTGGGGACCAATCATCCTACTAAGAACAACTACAAAAAAACAGATAAAATATTTTTATTCTTATTTATTTATTTATTGGCCATGCCACATGGGATCTCAGTTCCCTGAACAGGGATTGAACCCACTCCCCCTGCAGTGGAAGCGTGGAGTCTTAACCACTGGACCGCCAGGTAAGTCCCTGGATAAAATATTTTTAAATCTCTTGAAGGCACTGGAGATTTTATAAGACCCTTAAGAGTTAAAGTGTCATGATCTGGGAGAAAAAGGTAATCCAGAGAGGGGAGTCCAGCATTCGTGACTTCTTTTCTCTTACAGCACCTGCTGATTTGGGAAGAGGTGGCTGTGAGGTAGAACAGTGTTCTAATAGCACTGGGGACCTAGGAAGACAAAGTTGTAGCCTGATGATGGATAAGGTGGGGGAACCCTGATAAATCATCCATGCTTTTGGTTGAAACCTGAAAGGCTACAACCCTGGAAGTAAGCAGAATTTCCCAGCAATACCTGAAGTTAAAGTGATCCTGGGTTGCTGATGACCCTAGCTGCTTGCCAAAAGCAAACATCTCCTTCCAGACAGGATTTATACCAACATCTTAGGCCTCCAAATGTTTCTATAATTTCTGATATACGATATCTGACAATTAAAAATAATGAGGTATACAAAGAGACAACATGACACAAATAAAAACAAGAAAAACAAAAGAAAATTAAAACCAAATCTACAGGGGCCCCAAATAATGAACATAGAGACTCTGAAATGTTCAAGGTAAAATCCTTAATATGTTTAAGAAGATAAAAGGTAAGATTAAGAACATCAGCAGAAAACAGGAATCTATGAAAAGAATCAAATAAAAATTCAAAAAATGAAAAATACAGTTAACAAAATTAAGAACTCAGTAGATAAGTTTAATAGCAGATTGTGCAAAAGAAAGTAGTGATTTAAAAGACAGACCACAAGAAATAAATCAGAATAAAGCACCCAGGAAAAAAAGATATATACATGAATGTATACCTAACAACATATAATTTGGAGTCCCAGAAGGAATAGAGAGAAAAATAGGCAGAAGTAATATTTAAAGAGACAATAGCTGAGAATTTTCCAAAAGTGACAAAACATATCAAACTATAGATTCAAGGAAGCCTGTATATACAAAGGAAAATATACCTAGGTATATCACAGTAAAAATGTTGAAAACCAAACACAGAGTAAATCTCAAAAAGATCTAGAGAAAAAGACAGATTACATTCGAAAAGGCAACAGTAATATGGACAACTTACTTCTCCACAGAAACCGTGGGAGCAAGAAGATAATGGAATTTTTTTTAAATACTGCTAAAAGAAAATAATTGCCAATCCCAAATTCTATACCCAGCAAAAATATTCCTCAAAAATGAAGCTGAAATAAAGATATTTTCAGACATCAAAAAATAGGAAATTAATCACCAGCAGACTAATAAATAATAAAAGTCATACATGAAAAACCCACAGCAAACATCATACTCAGTGGTGAAGAGACCAAAAGCTCTTCTTCTAAGATCCTGAACAAAGCAAAAATGCCCACTTTTACCATTTCTATTCAACATAGTACTGACAGACCAGAGCAATATGCAAGAAAAAGAAATAAAAGGCATCCAAACTCCAAATAAAAAGGTAAAATTATCTCTGTTTGTAGATGATATGATCTTATATGTAGAAAATCCTAAAGATTCCACAAAAAACTGTTAGAACCAATAAATAAACTCAGCAAAAGTATCAGGATACCAAGTTGACCGCAAAAATCAGTTGCATTTCTATTCAATAACAATGAACAATCCAAAAAAGGAAATTAAGAAACAAATCCAGGGACTTCCCTGGTAGCGCAGTGGTTAAGAATCTGCCTGCCAATGCAGGGGACACAGGTTCAAGCCCTGGTCCGGGAAGATCCCACATGCTGCAGAGCAACTAAGCCTGTGCACCACAACTACTGAGCCTGTGCTCTAGAGCCCGCGAGCCACAACTAGCAAGCCCACGCACCGCAACTACTGAAGCCTGCACGCCTAGAGCCTGTGCTCTGCAACTAGAGGAGCCGCTGCAATGAAAAGGCCACATACCGCAATGAAGAATAGCCCCCACTTGCCACAACTAGAGAAAGCCTGTGTGCAGCAATGAAGACCCAATGCAGCCAAAAATAAAAACAGAGAAAAAAGACTCTGTGCTCCCAGTGCAGGGGGCCCAGGTTCGATCTCTGGTCAGGGAACTAGATCCTGCACGCTGCAGCTAAAAGATCCCGCATGCCACAACAAAGATCCCATGTGCCACAACTAAGAGCAGCAAAGATCTCATGTGCCACAACTAAGACCCAGAGCAGCCAAATAAATAAATAATTATTTTAAAAACGAAAGAAAGGAAGAAATCCATTTACAATAGCATCAAAAAGAATAAAATACTTAGAAATTAGTTTACCAAGGAGGTGAAAGACTTGCATAATGAACACTACAAAACATTGCTGAAAGAAATTAAAGACATAAATAAATGGAAAGACACCCCACGTTAATAGAATGGAAGACTTAATATTGTTAAGACATCAATACTACTTGAAGTGAAGCAACCTAGAAATTTAATGCAATTCTATAAAAATCCCAATGATCTTTTTTGCAGAAATAGAAAAGCTCACCCTAAAATTCATATTGAATCTCAAGGGACCCCAAATAGCCAAAACAATCCAGAAAAGGATCAAAGTTGGAGGACTCACATTTCCTCCAAAACTTTCAAACTTACTACAAAACTTACTACGAAGCTATAGCAATCAAAACAGTGTGGTACTGGCATAAAGACAGACCAATGGACTAGAACAGAGACTCTAGAAATAAACCTTTGCATTTATGATCAAACAATTTTTGACAAGGATAGGAAGACCATTCAATAGGGAAAAGACCGTATTTTCAACAAATGGTGCTGGGAAAACTGGATATCTATATACACAAGAACGAAGTTGGATCCTTACCTAACACCATATACAAAAATTAACTCGAAATGGATCCATGACCTAAATCTAAGACCTAAAACTATAAAATTCATAGAAGAAAACAGAGGGCAAAGCTTCATGACCTTCGATTTGGCAGTGATTTCTTAGATATGACACAAAAGGCATAGATTAAAAAAAGGAAAAAAAATACTTCATGAAAAATTTTCAATTAATTGCATCAAAAGACACTATCAACAGAATAAAAAGGCAACCCACAGAATGGGAAGAAATAGTTGCAAGTCATGTATCTGATAAGGGATTAATATCCAGAATATATAAAGAACTCCTACAACTCAACGAAAATAAAACAACCCGATTCAAAGATGCGCAAAGGACTTGAACAGACATTTCTCCAAAGAAGAAATGCAAATGGCCAAAAAGCACATGAAAAGATGTTCAAGATCACTAATCATTAGGGAAATGCAAATCAAAACTACAATGAGATACCACCTCATACCTATTAGGATGGCTACTATCAAAAAAACAGAAAATAACAGGTGATGGTGAAGATGTGGACAAATTGGAACTCTTGTGCACTGCTGATGGGAATGTAAAATGGTGCACCTGCTATGGAAAACAGTACGGCGGTTCCTAAAAAAATTCTCAGCATAGAATTACCATATGATACAGCAATTCCACTTCTGGGTATACACTCAAAAGAACAGAAAGCAGGGTTTCAAAGATATTTGTACACCCACGTTCATAGCAGAATTATTCACAATAGCTAAAACGTGGAAGCAACCACGAAGCAAGTTTCTGTAGACAGATTAATGGATGAGTGAAATGTGGTATATACACACAATGGACTAGTATTCAGCCTTAAAAAGGAAAGAAATTCTGACATAGCCTACAATATGGATGAACTTTGAGGACATTATGCTAAGTGAATAAGCCAGCCAGAGAATGAAAATGCTGTATAAGTCCACCTAGATGAGGTATTTAAAGACAAAACTGTCAAGTGATAGGCCAGGCTACCATGAATGACTAGAGATCAAGGATAAGAGGACTCTTCGCGTTGCTTTGGGAGAGCCAAAGTGTCTTCTGTCTGGGACCGGGAAAGAGGCAAAGATAAAACGTAAATACTCACCACTCCTGATAACTACACATGATGTGCCTGAACAAGGCTTGTCTAGGAAAAGTATTTTCAAGACCCTCTCCAAATGTGCATAACCCTTATGTCTTAGACTAAACTCATCCTGATAGGGTACTCTGATACTAAGCTCTGCAAGCCTCCAGGCCTCCCCCGTGCCTCATCACAGTCTGGCACAGGGCACAGGACCACCCACAGCTGCTCACCAGTGTTGCGGATGATGTAATCCAGCACCACCAACCGCTCAAACTGTAGCAGTAGTTGCCGGTTAGTGTTCTCAGGGAGAGGTTCTGCTTCAAAACGACGTAGCCAGTAGTCTGCATCTTTGTACCCTTCAACAAAGAGCTGGAATGAACCAACCTGCAACCAAAAAGGAAGAATAAAGGTATTTCCCTACAGCCCAAGTGCAAAGATCCCAGGAGTAAGCCAGGTACCCACTAAGGCCCTGTGGAGTTTATATCAGGAAAGGGTTGTGACAGTAATTGCTCATCCAAATTCAAGAAGCCCAGCTAAATGGTCCAGAGGAGTAAAGTGAGAAAGTTAGGGTCTCTTTGGAGAATTATTCCTCAAACCTTAGGCCCTTAACAGAAATGAGCAAGACAGAAGCCTCCCGGCAGACTACTCAAGAGTCCGTAGGTAAGTCTGTTGACACCTTGCTTCATCACTTGGATGATTATGCCACTATAGATCATCACCTTTGGTAAGCCACCTAGGCGCAGTCTATACCTTTGGCGGTAGCCCGATGCGGTTAAACCGCTGCCCAACTTTTGGCACTTTTTCCAGCGCAAGCCGCTTGCCCCTGGACTTCACTCGGTCAATGGCACTGTAGTTGAAGGTCTCACTGGCCAGGTATACTACCTAGAGTGGAAATAGAAGAGACACCTAGGTTAGAGTCAAATTTAAGGAACTATACCACTATGGCAGAGAATAGCTAGATGTTCACCAATACTGTTCCTCTTCCGCACATAGAAGGAATGCATTTCTCAGCCTTTCTAGCTGCTGAGTATATGACTAGTTCAGGCCAAGAGAATGTTGACAAAGTGATGTATGCCCACTACTTCCAGGCCTGGCCCCCAAAATCTCCCATGATCTTTAGCTCACGTTCCCCAATCTGTGCCGCTGGAAATGAAGGGCTCTGAGATGGCAAAACCACATCATGGAAAGATCCCAGATCTCTTGCCGCCATCTGGAGTGACATGGGATCTAGGAGAGCTGCCTAACTGGCATGGGTCTTGATGTGAGCAAGAAATAAACTCCTACTGTGTTAAACCACTGCAATTCAGGGGTTGTTACAGCAGCTAGCATGAATTACCCTGACCACTACAGCTACCTCCTGGGTTAGGAGAAGATGGCCCAGTGCCTATTTTCTCTCCAAATAAAAACAAATTGCAATTTACTCTATACCCTTTTATTTCCTGTTGAATTCTGTACCATGTACAATTATTTACATTCAAAAATTAAACAAATATTAAAATTGGTTTTAATTTTTAGTGAGTTGCTATATATTTACATAGACTGTATCTAGAATATTACACAAGAAACTAGTAATAACAGCTGCCTCTGAGGAAGGAAACCAAGTGGCTGGAAGACAGGGGTGGGAGAGAGGCTAAATTACTCTTCTTTGTTTACTCTACTGTAATTTTTGCACTAGATGCACGCATTACCTATTCAAAAAAAATTTTAGGCCACCAATATTACAATTGATTGTCAAACTGCAGTGATATCACTGTAATCCATAATCCATATGTGTGTCCATTATCACACTTATTCACACTGTCTCGTGATTATCCATTTGTATATCTAACTTGTTTCTTAAGACTAAAGAAATGTGGGGTGGATGAGAACATCTTATTTACATTAGCATCCCTAGTACCTAACACAGTGCCTGGCACATGCTCATTTATTAAGTGAATGAATGAATGAGTTACGAGCTTCTTTCAGAGATAGCTATAAGTGAGTTTTACCATATAAATACCTAAAATCAAATTTATAAGAAAATTCTTTCTTTTCCTAAGCCTTGCAAAATTCATTACAAATAACTAATTATTTTGCCCCCGAAATCTCAGAGACAGCATAAAATAATTCCCTTCCTCCCATCCATCCATCCATCCATCCATCCAGTTTTAACAGAGTACCTAAAACGGATGTGCAAAGTACTGTAGGTTAGCACTCTCTGCCTTACAAATCTGGAAACACAGGCACAGGAATAAAGGGGAAAAAAGGCTTTCCTAAGACTACCTTGCCAGTTTCCATGGTGAAAACACTGGCTCTCAAGCCATAAACCACCCTTTCCCCCCATGAGATTTATTTTCGATCAATTTTTGTAACAAACCACTCTTTCCCTATGACTAATGAAACTATCACAACCTGAAACCTTGCAGCAACAGAGAGCAGAGATAGCGATCGAGTGAGAATTACAGCCTTACTGTTTGAAGCTCCATCTCAACATGAGCCCCGTTTCCATAGTGACAGATGCTCTGATCAACTGGATAGAATCCTGTCACAAGGGTGGGGACGGAGGGAGGGGAGAGATTTCCTCTTACTATTGTTCAACAGCTGTAATGTAAAGCTTGCAAATATATGTGGGTATTTTTGGCTTGTTTGTTTTGTTTTAGCATTATTTACTTATTTATTTATTTATTTATTTTTGGCTGCATTGGGTCTTCCTTGCTGTGCATGGACTTTCTCTAGTTGCGTTGAGCGTGGGCTACTCTTCATTGTGGTGCATGGGATTCTCAGTGCAGTGGCTTCTCTTGTTGTGGCTTCTCTTGCTGCGGAGCACGGGCTCTAGGAGAGCAGGCTTCAGTAGTTGTGGTGCACATGCTCAATAGTTGTAGCTTGCAGGCTCTAGAGCGCAGGCTCAGTAGTTGTGGCGCACGGGCTTAGCTGCTCCACGGCAGGTGGGATCTTCCCGGACCAGGGCTCGAACCTGTGTCCCCTGCATTGGCAGGCAGATTCTTAACCACTGCGCCACAAGGGGAGTCTCACAAATGTATGTTAAGCTTGCAAAGTTCTGTCTCATCTCAGTCTCATGGAAGACAAGTGTTTTTGTTGTTGATTTTTTGATGTAAAGGATCCTCAGGCCTCATTAAGGTTCTCTAACAGGGAAAGAGGAAGCCCAGAGATAAGGAAGAAAGGGATTGTGTGACATTAATGATTAGAATAGTCATAAAAATACCACAGGCGAAGATGTACGGAGTGTTTATACTGTGCCAGCTGCTGGGCTACATGTTCAACATGGATTAACTTGGGCAATCTTCACAGCCACTCTCTAAAGTAGGACCTCTTTACGTCCCTATTTTTATAGTGAGGAGACTAAATGGGCAGGGGATGTGGGGGTGACTTGCCCAAGGGTCACCCAGTAAAGCGCTGCAGCACCAGAATTTGGACTCAAGCCTTCTGATTCTTAGGCACGGCACTCGAGGAGCACAGGCAAAGCAGACAGGCACAGGGCATGGGTGGTCTGCTATTTACCCAGCAAAGAAAGGAAATTACAGTGATGAGATAGAAGCATTTCTAGACTCTAAGAGGGGCCTAGTAGGAGGATTTCAGGTTAGGCAGGAGATCTTAGGAGCTTTAATTATCATACAAGATGTTCAATGTGCCGTTTAACCATACGCACACAGAGAGAACTAAGTATAAAGGGAAGGAATGAGCTGCACAAGGCCAGGCAGTGACTCAGGTGTCAGATGGGAGCTACAAGCCCGGAACTACAATCAAACATTCTCTCCATTGGCCTGAGGTGGGGGATCTCTGTTACTGTTTTTTCATGGTTTGGTATCTATCCACTGATTCCGCTGGTACTTAAGGAATGCTTACTATAAGTATAGTACTTTGCTAGGTGCTAAGAATGAGAGAAGGAAATTTCAAGAAGTGGTCCCTGATTTCTACAACCTTAACAAATTAGTTGGCTTATTTGAAGTTTGGTGGCAAAGGAGCAGACACAGTTAAACATCCACAACAATCACATTTTCTTTTTTTTTTTTTATTATTATTTTTTTAATCACATTTTCTTCTAACATACCCTGGGAAAACAGAAAAAGCAGATTTGAAGGGAAGCTCCTGTCTGCTGATCAGGCTCTTTGCCCACAGCCTGCTATCTAAACCGGCAAAGAAAACCTTAAGCAGGGGTTTTTAATCTAGATCCTATGGGTCAAAGGGTGGACTTCAACTTGTCTATGAACCATCCTCCTGAAATTATATGCAATAATTGCAAATATATGTATTTTTTGTGGAAACAAGATTTATAGCTTTTATCAGATTTTCAAAGAGGATTAAGACCCAGAGATACAAAGATGCCCCTGCAGCCTTAAAGCATCAGATCAGAGTTCCACCTTAAATTGTTACTAAATCTCAGGGAGCCACATACTAAATGAGTGACGACGTGTCCTTAGATGTTCATATGCTGACCAGCAGACTTCTTCCCCTCAGAACCCTTGGAAGGTTTCATGAGACACCCTGTAGTACAGAGGTTCTTAACCTAGTGTCAGTAAACCTCCTGAAATTGTATGCAATAAATTCTATATTAAAGCATGTTTTTGAAAGGGGCGAGGGGGCGAGGGGGTGGGGGGCGGGTATGGTCCAGACCCTTCAATAGAACCTCACCTAAGTCTATAACACATACAAGGTATGTACAAATCCATTCTAAGTGTGGAATGTGGAATTGCCTGGATCTGGGAACCCGATTTTGTTATGTTCAGACAAGTACCAGAATTCCATAGCATAAAGATGGGTGAGGAGAATTCCATGTCAGTTCCCTGTAGGTGTTCAGGCCAGACCTTTACTCTAACCCTCAGCCAATCCTAAAGTCCTCCTTGGCATACCTTGCATTAGTGCTTAGCTGACATCAGCTAGTCCATTCTAGACTGTATCTAAATCCTGGAATAGCTCAGAAATCTAACAGAGTAAGCTACAAAAGTAGCTAGGTTTCTAACCAGCTTGGGGTTACCTGGGATCCAAAGACCCAGGGAGCCCATACATGGGCATCAGGTCAGTGAACTTCCTGAAACTGTGTGCAGAAAATTTATGTATATCCTTCTCAGGATAGCTTTCATCACATGATCAAACCATGAGCTGAAACCTACCACCCCTACCAAAAAAAAGGGCTGAGAACCCTAGACTCAGGGCACAAATAGCCGTCACTGGATCTAGCAGTCCCATTAACACGTAGCAGGGCTTAGGTCCAGGAAAACTCTGGCCAGGCAGTAAGGCTTCCTGGAGACTAACCTTTGTACGGGGTACAATGTTGAGTTCCAGTTTTTGGTCCACCAGGCTGGCCCCTGCCTCTGAGAGATAGCCCTGGTTGAGGACAAGGCAGTCACGGCCAAAGCAGCAGGGACAGCACAGCTTTTGTAGCCACTTGGTCCACTTAGGATTAAGATGCCCATATGGCTCTTCATTCTTGGGTTTGAAAACAGCAATGATTTTCTACAGAGACAAAAGAAAAAGAGGATGTTAGAGGCAAGTTGATTAAAGTAACTCACAGACCAGGTCAGCAGGAATCTAGAAAGAAATGAGAGGGCATAGGCAGACAATCCCTACGTACAGTTAGACACTGGCTTCTCCCCCAGCTTGTAAGGGGAAGACACCAGCTCACATGAGCAGCTGAGAGACCCCCTGCCAGAAAGGGCTGTGGCCAGAGAAGATGCCAAGTCTGGTATATACGGTACAACAGATTTTAACACCATCAAACCCCAACTTCTAAGGTACACTCATACATGCTGTTGTTCTGCATCAATTATGGAAAGACTCAAAAAAGTATCAGCTGAAAGAAAATTAGTAAGGTCTTATAGAATGAGGTTAAGAAAGTTCTTTCATCAATGGTAGTTTCCTCCATCGGCCTTACTATTCCACACCCACCCCCTCTGCGTGTTAACAAACCTTAAAAAAGTTTAGGAATGACAAACTAAGAAAGCAATGGAAGAGAAAAATCACAGCAGGAAAAAGGATCTGCTACCTGGTTAGAATGGGGTTCTTTTAAGTAATTCTGATAGGCAAGAGATCAGGACATGAGAGGCCACAAAGATTAAGATCCATCTTCTCTAGCAGACAGTAACTTAATCCTCAAAGATCCTTGGACCTATGGGATGCTGCTGCAATCTAGAAACTAAGGCCTTCCCTCCTGAAGGTTTCTTCCCCAAGCCAGTCAGCCCTCTGAGGTTGTTTTATATTTATGTCATTCCTTCCAGTCCCCAAGCTGGTACTTTCAAAGGAAGAAAAGTAAAGTAAATATGCTATTCAAGTGATTCATCTTTATATCATATGACTCTCCCTCTCCCCTCACCCCAGAGCCAACTCAAGCTAGTCTAGGTCATAAGTCATTTTCCTGTGGGTGTCACTTCCTGAATCGCTGGTCACAGCAAAAAACATAAATCCACCTGCCTGCATTAAGCACTCATATTAGGAATTGGCTAGGCACATGTCTAAAACAATAACTGGTCAATCTTGAGGACAGTCCCTTCAAGAAGCCTTGCAAGGATTTGAGAGGGCAAGAGAAATACAGAACTTTCCTCCTCCAAAAGAATCAATTTATTCTTAATGATAAACAAACTTACTTATTCACCAGAAAAAGTCAAATGCATATATTCATATTATTAGTCTTCAGAATTACATTCTTATCTAAAGTGGCTAGGAAGAGGCCTATTTTAGCAATCTTCCTCTCTGTCTCTGTACCCCTGGAACCCTGGGCTCTGAATCACACAGCAGCAGTAGTAAGTGGCTTACCATACAGAGAATGACTGATGACTCCAATGTAACTCTCTGGAACCTGGGCAGTGAAACCACAGTACAACTTGAGGCCCACCCCAGAACCCACCAGTCAGTTCAACTGAGGCACAATGTGGAGTTCTGCAAGCTGGTCCCCAATGAGAGGGAAACCAAGACATTCCTACTATTAGTGAGGCTGAAAAATAACAGGGCTGAGGCTTAAATACTTCCACTTAAAGAAAGCAGAATTCCCTGGCAATCCAGGGGTTAGGGCTCTGCACTTCCACTGCAGGGGGCACAGGTCTGATCCCTGGTCAGGAAACTAAGGTCCTGAAAGCCACACGGTGCAGCCTGCAGCCGGGGGGAAAAAAAAAAAAAGAAAGAAAAGAAAAGAAAGCAGAACTTGAAGGCCACCATTGCAGCCAAGCATCTTTTATAGACTGACCTCTCAAATTTCTCAATTTCCTTCCACCATAAGGAGAATCAGAAAGCACTTTGTTGACTCTAAAAGCATTAGTAATCGTGGTTCTCTCAGTATTACAAGGGTTTCATTAAATAATAATGCCTGGAATGGACAAATAGGGGAATGGCAGGCTGGGAAGGATGGAGGAACAGAAGGACATTCAGACAGAAGGGGAGACAAGTGCCTTTCAGGACTAAGCATTGCCTCAGTTCCATTCAATTCTGCCAACATTTGCTCAGTACCTAGTTCTTATAAGACAGTGCATCAGCACTCTGTGGGTTTCCTAGATAGACACATAAAGCAGCCCCTGGCCTAATTTCCAAAGCTAATGCTAACGTCAAATAATCAACTGTGTTACAGAACACTCAAGAATATTCTCCTGGGGCTTCCCTGGTGGCGCAGTGGTTGAGAGTCCGCCTGCCGATGCAGGGGACACGGGTTCGTGCCCCGGTCTGGGAAGATCCCACATGCCGCGGAGCGGCTGGGCCCGTGAGCCATGGCCGCTGAGCCTGCGCGTCCGGAGCCTGTCCTCCGCAACGGGAGAGGCCACAACAGTGAGAGGCCCGCGTAACGCATAAAAAAAAAAAAAAAAAAAAAAAAAAGAATATTCTCCTAATTCATAGAAAACAAACTCTAAAGCCACCCACCAATATTTGGTTGAGAAAGAAAATAACTACTGCCTAACGTTTCACCAACCTTTCTCTTCTTTAATATACTTTCAATTCCTTTATCACATTTAGGAGAAAGCTTCAGTTTGATGCCAATATTTTAAAAACACCCTCCCTTAACACCCACTTACTAAAACCCCTTTTAATAAAGGGGTTAAGGTGCAGGTAGCTCAAGTCGCAGCAATCCATGAACTTGGGGATAAAAACAGCACGGCACAAGGAAGCAAGGGGCCACTCACTGGCTGGTGCCAGACCCACAACCAGTTCCTGAAACCTGGAACCCAAAAGGGTTTCCTATATCTATGCAGCAGCCCCACGGAGGAGTGTACTATGCTGTGCTAAAATCTAACACAGTTCAAGCACATCACTCATACTATGCAGTGAAATATGCAAAAATAACGCATAATAAACAGGGGTTTTTTTAAGTTTGGTAAACACAAAGTGGACGGTTCTCAAACTTTTTGGTTTCAAGGTCCCTTCAAACTCTTAAAAACTATTAAAGACCCCAAAAGCTTTTATATACACGGGTAAAATCTATATTTGCTGTACTAGAAATTAAAACTAAAATGTTAAAACTATTTATTAATTTACCTAATCATAAAAATAAGCCTATTACATGTTAACATAAGTGACATGTTTTTATGAAAAATAACTATATTTTAAAAAACATTTAGTGAGAAGACTGGCATTGTTTTACATTTTGCAAATCTCTAATGTTTGGCTCAATAAAAGACAACTATATTCTCACATCTTCTTTAAAATTCAATCTGTTTCAATATCATACATCATGCGACCTCTGGAAATCTCTGCTGTACACTCATAAGGAAATGAGAGTGAAAAAGGCAAGTCTGTATTCTGTAGAGGTTGGATGCAAACAGCATTCTTTGACTTAGCTATTTAGGTAGAGAAGGCTTATTTACATGTTAACTTTTACAAAAGAGAGGGATGGACTACTCCAAATATATGAGACTCTGAAAGAAGATGGGATCTAAGTAGAATGTAATAAAAGAGATTCAGCCTGTATTTATTTTCCTATCCACTGCCATCGACCCAACCTGCCTCATCCATTACAACTTGCAGCCTGGGACAGCTCCCTATAACAGATGGCAGTTGATGCTTAAAAATCTCCAGAACTACACCTATATATGGTATACAAACATGACTGTGTCTTAACATTTTAGTAATCAATAAGTTACTCTGTTTGAGATCTTTATTCTTTATTTGGCTATTAGTGTCATTCTCAACTGAATGTTAGGACATCAAAATTTCCTGGAGGGCACAGGTGGTTAGAAGAAACACATTCAATATTACAACATAATTTTATATTTGAAAAATGGAAAATAATACTGTACTGTTTTCATGACAAACTCTTGGTGAATAAAGTATTTTTAAAAGGTTGAAAATTACTGATACAAGGCCAAGCTCCTAGAACATGTGAGCAGTACCTGTAGAATTGTGTCGCAAACACCTATGAGCATTATCTAATGAATTACTATTCTCAATATGAAAGGATCATCTCAGAATTATACTACTTTTGCTTTATTCAGTGCCACGTATCCAAGAAAGCCTAATCCAGAGGTCAGTGGGCATGTAACTTAAAAACGAAACAAAACACTCTGAACTCCTGCTAAGCACCAGGAATTAGGCCAGGGGCTTTCATGTGTGGTACCTCATTTACTCCTCCCAATAAACTAGTCAATCACATGCTGTTCTATGTTTTAGCAACATGAACACCTAGAATTACTAGCCTCTCAAAACAGAAAATTCTCAAAAAATACTTTCGTAGATGATTGAGCATGAGACCTGAAGCACAAGGATGTATGTAGATGAGGAGGGTAATATGAGCACTCTACCATGACTCCTGATCCAGCATTTTCCATCTTACTGTTCCAGGTCCCTTACTTGCTCATCCTGAGGAAGGAACCACCCTACAATGGGAAATGGAATCAGGGCTGTTATCTTTAAGAACCTTTCAGACTATCCAGCTCCAAAGTACCTGTGGCAGAAACTGCTGGTTCCCCCAATCTCTGTTCCCTCTTCTTCCTTGGACACAGGTCCCTGATTTTTAGCTGGGCAAAATAAAGACTACAGTTCCCAGCCACTACTGCAGCTAAGTTCTGGACGATGGGATGTAAGGAGAAGAGTCTGGTGCAACTTCTAGGAAACGTCCTACAGGGAAAGGGCATCCTCTCCCTCTTCCTCTCCCTCTCCTTCTTCCAACTGGCTGAAAAGCAGGCAAGATGTCTGCAGTTTGAGCAGCCATCTTGGATCACGAAGTGGAAGCCACATGCTAGGGATGGCTGACCAGCCGGACGGTCGGATGCATATTGTTCATACCGCGTCCATGACAAAGGAAAATGCCATCCCAGCTCTGAGCAGTCTGTAGACTTCTTTTAGGAGAGTCAAATGTACTTTTAGTCAAGTTATTATTATTTTAAATTTTCTGTCACACACAGCCAAATTTAGTCTTAACCAATATGGTAGCTGAAGAGAGAAACCAGAGATTCAGATGACTAACTCTGAGGCAGCAGGACATAGTAGTTAGGAGCATGAACGCTGGAGCCAGTCTGCCTGGGTCTGAATACTGCCTCCTACTTAATAGCTGTGACACCCTGGGCAAATTAGGTATACTGTGTGCCTCAGTGTCATCATCTGTGGGGGCAATAATAGTACCTACCTCTGAAGGTGTTATGAGTATTAAGTGAATTATTATTTGTAAAGCATTTTAAATAGTACCTGGCATACAGTAAATGCTATCTACGTATTTTTAAATAAAATAGTTAAACACATTTGCAGCAGGGCCAAAGATGACAAAACTAACTACAGTGAGTCTATGCTCCAGTATAACCCACCATAGCAGTTAGGGAGTGATCCTCTGCTCTGAACCACATTTTCCTCAGTGTGAACAGGATGGTTACACTAATAAGTTTTATCCAGTCATATGTGTCTTGACTTCCCCTCTAAGAAAGGACAGTGGCCAGGAAATTTGAGTGACTAAGATCCTGCAAATCACCAAGAAGCATACCCATAGTGTGTCATTCTCTGTGGCCTATGTACTGAGGTGGTAGTACTTTACCTGCCAGGTAGAATTGAGAGATCATATTACTCCCACCTGTCAGAGCACCAGAACACTTCTCTGCTGACCTGACACACTTCCAGTGTTACAGTGGAGCTGTAACAGTGTCATGAAAGAAAAACAAAAACCTTCCTCCTGCTTCTATACCTAACAAAGATAATCTTAGCCCATTCTTACATCAGCCAACAAGCAAACAACTACAAAATAAAATAAAATCCATTCATATCTTAGATCTCACTCTGGTTCCTAAATAAAAAAGATGAAAACATCTTGCTAACATTTAAACTTCAGGACACCCACATTTCTTTTCTTCTACAAGTGATGGTTCCTGTTTGAGCTTTCGATTTAACTCACTGCTGCCTTATTTGAAAGACTTACTCCTCTCAAAGCTTTCCCCCGTCTCAGTTTATGTTAACTGATTTGATGGCAGAATTGCTCTCTGGTTCTTGGTGATAATTCAGGGACAACAACATCTGGGAGAATTAACTGAATCCTTCAATGAACCTGACCAAGAGCTACAAGTCACAGTCCATCCTGGCCACTCAGCACTCCTGCCAAAAGAACACACCACCCATCTCAAGAGTTCACACAAGAGAGATGCAGAGAAAATGTGAGGGAGCTCTGATACCCATCATTTTAATAAGCATAACAATAATACATTTTCCCAATAAACCATTCTGGTCCATCTGAGAACTTTAACAGGGAAGATTTGATTTTTTTTTTGACTCATTGATATTCCAAAGATAACTCTAGTTTGATCTAAATGCCTTAAATTCTCCTATGGTTATCAAAAGAATAAAGGTCACTTTTCAGCCGCCCTGGTCACTCCATGCCCCATCCCATCCCCCTTTAAACACATACAAGGGGCAAAATAAAGGTCAAACAAACATTCCGTCTTTGTTAAAAAAGCAAACTGCTGACAGTCCTGGGTGAGAAATGAAAGTAAAAAGTAGCTGACAGTCCCATGTTTCTCAAACTTCACATTCTAAACTGAGGAGCCACAAGAAGGATTTGAACAATTTCCCAGAAGTGAGCAATAACCAGGACAAATGAAACTGATGAGTCCACCCACTCTTACAACAAACGTCTGCCAATAAGGGGCCTGGGTTGGTGGCAGGAGACGTCCTCACAACAGAGAAAGCTGGGAATGAACCCTCAGAGCCCCTGATGGGTCACCCGTCCTCCTCAATGAACAGCGACAACACTGGTTCAGTCCAAAAAGAGAGGACGGGCTCAAAGCTCAAAACAGTACGTCAGTGGCCGAATAAGGAACCTACTAGAAAGCAGCATCTCCCCGCGCGTCTCTGTCCAGAGGCCGACTGCCCCATCACACCGCTGGGCCCCTCGCCTGTATCTGGTCAATTTCCTCTTTTCATTCTCCGCTCACTCTTCCCCTACCAAATAAGTTCTGATTTATTTCTTCATTCCGGACAGCTTATCCGTCTCCAGTCCTCAGTAGAATTCCAAAATCCTGCCAAGGGGCTCTGCACTGTTAAGTTTCTCCCTTTCTTAGCCTTTCAAACGCCCGTTCTCCCTCTGGCTGTGCGAACCCTCAAACTTCCCCGGACAGGCCCACCCTCCCCGATGCCGGCGGTCGCGGTCCCCAGCCCGCTCTCACCCCCTGAGGGTCCTTGACGAAGTAGCTTCCGCTGGAGCCCTGGTAGATGCGCTCGGGAAAGATGCAACGCTCGATGGCCACCTCGGCCTGCCGCACCACCGCCTCGAACTCGGGGTCCTCTGGGAACTCGTTCCGCTCGCGGTGGGCCTGCGCGGCGTGCGCGGCCGCCGCGGCCTGGGCGGCCAGGGCTTGGGCCTGCGCCGCCACGGTTTGGGTTTGACACTGGGCCGCCGCGCCCCGGGCCCGATCCAGCAGTGGCTGCCGCTCCCGGTCGTGGCCTGGCGAGCCCTGCGGAGAGGGGGCCGGGCCGGCCACCGCCGCCACGCGGACCGCGCCCCCCGGCACCTGCGGAAAGTGAGCGGCCGAGGCGGACGGAAAGGTGTAGTCCGGAGGTTGGGCCCGCTCAGGGGACACGAGTGGACTAGTCTCGTCCATCCCTCAGGCCGCGGGCTCCAGGACCCGGTGCGCTTCACACAGCTGAGATCCCGGCTGGGACCAATCCGCGAAACCCCCAACCCTCCCCGGGCCAACCAGGTCCCGACGCCTCTTTGGCCCCGCCCCTACCTTCCCTGTTTACTTGGCGACGAGTAGACACGACCCCTCGCGGGCGAACGGTAGCCAATCAGAAACAACGCCTACGCAATAGCGTCCTCAGCACTTTTCGCTGATCACTTTCTGTGAAGACTGCGCATGCTCCAGGAGCCAGCCCCGGGTCAGACACTCCTTCTGCTCTTACCAGCCCAGCCCCGCCCCGCCCTTAGATTCCGATTGCTGGCCCTTGTTTGGAAGTTTACAATAAAGCAGCCAAGCTCCTCAGTCACACATTCTAGTGATGTATATATGTCATTCCTAATCTCCCAATTCGTCCCACCCTCTCCTTCTCCCCCTGTGTCCTCATGTCCATTCTCTACGTCTGCGTCTCTGTTCCTGCCCTGCAAATAAGTTTATCTGTACCATTTTTCTAGATTCCACGTATACGCGTTAATATATGATATTTGTTTTTCTCTTTCTGGCTTACGAAAGCACGGAGTCAAACTCTGGACCGCCAGAGAGGTCCTACATCATTGATCTTACAGGACTATATATTTGGTCAATCATTTCAAGTCAGCTAATCATCATTAATTTTATCAGGGGCTCAGTCACACATTTGGTAATGTGAGAAACAATCCTGTAAAACAGGCAGAATACAAGTAATATAGCTAGTAACATTAATAAAGTCGTAAGTATTTATGCTAAGAACTTCTCTTATGTGCAGGCTAGTATCTCCCCAGATCGTCTAATCAGTCTGTTCCTCACTAATCGCTATCTTTAAGGGAAATGATACATTGGAATTGTACATAAAGTTCACCAAATATGTCTGTACACACAAGGATTGAGAAAGGAATGTTATTTTCTAAGGAGTCATATGGTTGGCGCCAGAAGAAAAATTGATCTTGTATTTCTGCTATTGGGGAGGTCTGGTTAATGCATAATGCAGATGCATAACGCACACTAGAGAGGAAGAAAGCCCAAACTGGCAGAGAAAATTTTTAAGTTTTTCTTGTCTTGCCTTAAAATGTGAATGTTTATTTCATCATTGGGAAAAGAGTGAATCAAAGACGTTTGAGTTTGAACCCCAGCGCCACACTTATTATTTTGTATGTTACTTAACTTTCTAAGCCTCAGTGTCTTCCTCTATAAAATGAGAATAATCATCCCTTCCTCAACTGGTTAAATAAGAATCAAGATAACGTACATAACAACTTAGCATAAGGCTTCCCTGGTGGCGCAGTGGTTGGGAGTCCGCCTGCTGATGAAGGGGACATGGGTTCGTGCCCCGGTCCGCGCAGATCTCACATGCCGCCGAGTGGCTGGGCCCGTGGGCCACGGCCGCTGAGCCTGCGTGTCCAGAGCCTGTGCTCCGCAACGGGAGAGGCCACAACAGTGAGAGACCTGTGTATAGAAAAAAAAAACTTAGCATAGTGTTTAGTACATAAAAAGCACTCAACGAATGGTAGCTTTTTATCACTGCTCAGGTTATTGGGTTTTTTGAAATATTTATTTATTTATTTATGGCTGCGTTGGGTCTTAGTTGCGGCATGCAGGATCCTTCACTGGGGCGTGTGGCCTTCTCTCTAGTTGTGGTACGCCGGCTCCAGAGCGCATGGGCTCTGTAGTTGCAGCACTCAGGCTTGGTTGCCCCTCAGCATGTGGGATCTTAGTTCCCGACCAGGGATCGAACCCGAGTCCCCTGCATTGGAAGGCTGATTCTTAACCACTGGACCTGAGGTTATTGTTGATGTTGTTTTGGTTTTTACGTTTAAAGTAACCAACAGACTAGAGGCATGGGTTTTCTCAAAAGATGACCAGACCCCTAGTAACCAATATTTTAAAATCATTCTTTCTTGAATCTAATTATTGCCACAACTAAGTAGAAGTACTGAACTGAAAGAATTGTTTAATTGTACGTACGGTGTTAAAAAACAAAATTCAACTGGATAAATTTTAAAGATCTTACGGGCTTTATTCAATGATTCATGAATTGGGCAGCATCCCACGTAGCAGATAGAAAGGAGCTCTGAGGAGCTGTACAACGTGAAAGACCTTTATAGGCAGTGGGCCAAGGAAGTTATAGCTGAAAGCAGATTGGTTGTGGCAACATTCACCTTCCTTTCGGGCCGGGATGCAGGGGTCTATCAGAAAGATTACCTCACTAGTGCTGACCAGGTGAGTCCAGATTGCCTCGTTTAAGATTCCATGTCTGGGAGAGGCTGAAACTGTAATTAAGTAAAGTATTAAGTTTGGGTTTAGTGACATAGGGCTTAGCATAGGTGACTCCCTTTGGGGCCTGTTGTCTTGTTTTTAACAATAAGAATATCTTAAACTTTTTTTTGTCAAACAAACCATTCTAGGCAAAGGTCCATACAGATGGTTCAATTTCCCCTTTCAGTTACAAGACATGTTATTTCCTTTTCCTAACAAGACATCAAATAATTAACTAATACTTGCCTCTTATGTCCCAGAGGCCATAGCCACAGAGATGACCTCTTAGTATGATTCATCTCATTTAGCCCTTAAGCTTCAAATTATGGTCAAGGAAAGCTCCAAGATTCAGAGTTCTCCCTTGAATTCTGAGTTTTCTCTATGGAAAACCCTCAGAAATTATTTCTGTATTTACTTCTTAGAACTTGATTCTCCTTTTACTGAAAAGTGTCAATACATTCTCTATTGCCATTTAAGAGCTAGCACCTACCAAATGCTAGGCATGTGGCAAATATTGTTTTTTGTCCACTACACAGATTAAGCCACGTAACCGGCATTACAGCCCCTATGATGTTGGAAACTGAGTAAAGTAACTTGCTTGTGGTCATGCAGCTGGTAAGTGGCAGAACTGCATCAAAATCCAGGCAGACTAGCTCCATGCTTTTAACACTATATTGCTTCTTATTAATTAATTCTGTGAAATGTGTCTCATGTTTACCCCTTTCTTTCCATCCTCACTGATAGTGCATTAGTTTTGAGACTCTCAGGATGTCTTAGCTACATTATTGCAACAGCTTCTGAGTTTCTCTGCTTCCAATCTCTCTCTGATCATCTCTGGGTATCGCTGCCAGATTAATTTTCTTAAAACACTGGTTTTATTGTGTCACTGCTCTGATCAAGAAGCTACATTTTTTTATTATGGCAAAATATATGTAATATTTATCATTTTAACCATTCATAAGTGTCCAATTCAGTGACATTAAATAGATTCACATTGTTGTGTAACCATCACCACTATCTATACCCAAAGCTTTTTCATCATCCCAACAAAAACTCTGTACCTGTTAAACAGTAACATCCTCTTCCCCTGGCTCTTGGTAACCTCTAGTCTACTTTCTGTGTGTACAAATTTGCAGATTCAAGAAACTACATTTTGCAAACCGTATCTTCTACTTTTTCAGGTCTATCCATAATTTGACCACAATCTATTTAACCTTATTTCTTCATATTTTCTAAATACACATTCTCCAATCTAATATCTGTTTTCTTGACACTCCGCTCCTCAACTATTGTAATTATATCCATGGTTAACACCACACAGTTCAGCATGTTGAACCAGTGAGTTAGAGCTGGATTGAATCTTATAGATTTGCTAGTGCAATCTCATTTCACAGGCTAGAGAGCTTACCAACTTGCTTGAAGTCACACACAGTTGGTGGCAGAGATGGGATTTGAAAACAGAATCCAAATCTTTTAGAACTACAGTTTATTGAGCACTTACAATGTCAGACACAGTACTGAGCATTTTACATTGTATTTTCATACAAGTCTTGGGGAGACTTTATCATTATTACTATTATCATCCCTTCTACAGATTAGGAAATCCAAATTCAGAGAAGCAATTTGCTTACTCTCTTCATTCGCCTGCCTTCTCTTAATAATTAAGTATATAATAATTAAATATAGACTTGGATTTTTCCATGTACATGAACTTTTTCTTCTCCACATCGAGGCCGTAAATCCTATGAGAGCAGTGTTCATGTCTATTCTAGCCTGGCAGAACCTAGCATCATGCTGTATTCACATTGTTCGGTAAATAAACATATGGATAAACCGGTTGGTGTGCATGGTATTTGGGAGGATTTGTTCCAATCTTGGCACTATATTTTAAATACAAAGGATATGAGTCAAGACAACGGCAACACAAATCCGTATAATGAATGCAAAAGTGCCCTGGTATCATCACAATGCTGGCACAGGGCTGATACTCATGAAACTGCAGCTGCCCCATCCTGCGCTTCACAATTTACAAAGCCGCACCTCAAAGGTCAGTTTTGGGTTCTGTCCTTTAGCTCCGCGTCGGTGCCATTGACAACTGTGGAGATCGGAGCAGGATCGGAGCCGCTTGTGTAGGTGGTGACTGTTGCTTCTGACACAGGTTTGGTTTTTGTTTGGTTTGGAGTTGACATTTCAGCTAGGCTACCTCTTGGTAGGCGAGATCTGAGTTCTCTGGGTGGCTGAGGTGTCACCGTGGGTCAGCCCCACCCCTCTTTCTGGTATTTGGCCCAGGGTTCTCGCAACACTCAGCCCCGCACAAAGATGGCGTAGAGCCCAGGCTGGGCCAATGGGGAGTGGCGTTGCTCCCGGTTGCCTAGGTAACAGCCAATGGGCTGCGGGAATTGTGCCCAGTGCGGCTGCCCGGGATGGCGGCGTCAAGCGCGGCAGGCACTGGAGGTGGTGGCGGAGAGGCAGGTGGCAGGGGCGAGCCCGGCGGAGCGGAGGTCCGCCCCGCGTCAGGGCGAGACGGTCATCCCGGAAGGCCGAGCCCAGGTTGGCTGGCAGCGCGGGTGGGAGGGGGCCGGGAGAGTGTGGTCTGGGAGGAAGGGACTGAGGAGCCCAGCCCGAAATGACAGGGGCTGCGGGAGCGCGGCTCCATCCCGAGGGTTGCTGCCCCGGAGGTCCCAAACCCGGGCCTCCCGTCTCTACCGCGGGGTCCGAGGCCCGAGCCCATGGCCTCCGGGATAGAGATCGGGGTACGTGGGCGCTGTGTGCAGAGGAGATCGCAGACCAGTGTGAGCTAAAGACCCCTCCCGCCCTGGAGAGCGGACCCGGGGTGAGGGAAGTAGCGGTGCTGGAAAGCCAGAACCGGGTTGGAGAAGGAATGGGGAGGTCGACGAGTAAGTGTTGCCTTGTTGCGGTCTAGGGCTTTGTTTGCTCTGGGTCCGCCTCTGTCACACTCTGGTGGAGAGACGTCCCTCACACACATCCTTGGGAAGTAGGATGCTTAAATTAGTTGATGGTGGCATCCCTACTGTCTAGCATCTCCAAACTGCTTAGGTACCACCGGGAGTCACTCGGTTGTATTAGAACCCAGCCCAGGAATTTTACTTTCTCATGAAATAGAATAGTATCCTGGCAGTCCGCATCACCCCAAGGCGTCTGGGGTTTTTCTGTTTGTTTTGTTTTGTTTTGAGCTTCTTTCTGGTGTCAGGATTTTCTTCCCACTTTCTTCAGTCTAGCTGTCCCACAGTCTTCCTAAATAAGACCTTTATCTAGTAGCGGTACATTTGTTTACTTTTCCAGTGGAAGGAAGAATTACAGTGAAAGAGACTTACAGACTTAAAACAAAGACAGTTATTTTAAGCTCACTTAAAGTACTTTGAAAAGAACATTTGACTTTTTGTTCTAGGTCCATTACAAGCCTGATTTTTGTTCATCAAAGCCTTCATTTTCTTCTCTTTAGGATTCTAAATGCCTAAGAGCTGCTTTCTTTATAACTGAAAGAATTTCAAGACTGTCATACCCTGGGGAGGGTGGCTTTAGGGGGACAATGTGAAGCTATATGTAGATAGTTAAGGTGGATGCCTCCAAAAAATATTCTTAAGCTGAAAATCTATTCTCTTTTATGTTAGTTTTTTTTTATTAATCCTCTGGATTTGGACACAAGTTACTGAGGATGCATAAATATTTTTTAACCAGTTTGATTTCTGAAATTAAAAAAAAAAAACAAATGGAATGGAAACAAAAGTTCTCATTCCTGTCTTCGAGTTCTGTTTGGAAATGTCTGGGGTGGGAGAAAATAAAGATAGCAAGGATATAGTCTATTGTGCAGACTAATAGTGTGTTGGTTTATAGGCACAAAATAGTCATTTTCTTTTAGATAAATGTTTGGATTGATCCTTTGCAACCCATCTATCAAGAGAGAGAAAGGGTGGGCATCTGTTAAGAAGCACGAATCATCTTGGCTTTGTAACTAGATTCCACATGTAAATCTGAAGCCTAAACTCCTAGGCCATCTGTTCTCTTTAAAAAGATTTTTTGAGGGCTTCCCTGGTGGTGCAGTGGTTGAGAGTCCACCTGCCGATGCAGGGGACGCGGGTTCGTGCCCCGGTCCGGGAGGATCCCACATGCCGCAGAGCAGCTGGGCCCGTGAGCCATGGCCACTGAGCCTGCGCATCTGGAGCCTGTGCTTCCCAGCGGGAGAGGCCACAACGGTGAGAGGCCCGCGTACCGCAAAAAAGAAAAAAGATTTTTTGAATAGCTGATACAAATACCGATTTGCATTCCTTATTTTTTTAATATACATTTATTTATTTTTGGCTGCGTTGGGTCTTTCTTGCTGTGCATGGCCTTTCTTTTCTCTAGTTGCGGGCAGGCTTCTCATTGCAGTGACTTCCCTTGTTGCAGAGCATGGGCTTAGTTGCTCTGCGGCATATGGGATCTTCCTGGACCAGAGCTCGAACCTGTGTCTCCTGTATTGGCAGGCAGATTCTTAACCACTGTGCCACCAGGGAAGTCCCTGCATTCCTTTAAAGTATTGGTTTTTTTAGTCTGCATCAGCACTGGCTATACTTTATTAAACTAGATTTGTCTCAAGGACCATGGTTACTGATAGAGTTCTTTTTGGGGTCAGTGGCTATACAGCTATTAATTAGCATGGCTAACTACAGAAGTCATAAATGAAAACCCTGATTCTGCCTCAGGCAGTGACAATATCAATTATATGGACACACGTAGAAGTTTCAAGTCAAGTGTGTTAAACCATGGCCTGAGACACATGGAGTGTACATGTGTTTCCTTTAATTAGCACTTCTAATTGTGTTCTTGGGAATGGACATCGTTTTGACAAGCAGCTATTGAAGTTTGCTATATCTCCCTAGAACAAAAAGGAATGGGAATTTGTAGTATGTGCTTTTGAAAACAAATGGGAGAGGATGGTGGCAGGGATAGGTTGAGGGATGATGTTCCCATTACAATTGCTGTGTAACCAATTACCCCAAACTTAGCTGCTTAAAACAACCATAGGATGCTCACAGATTCTGTGAGTCAGGATTTGGGAGATAATCTCTCTCTCTCCTCCATGATACATCAGCTGGGATGTGGGCTCAGTGGCTGGGGACTGGAATCCCTGAAGGCTCCTTCACTCACTCCTGGTGCCTGGGCTAGGATGATTCAGAGATGAGGACTGCCAAATGGAAGCACCAGCACGTGTGACTTTTTATGTGGCTCGGCCTCCACTGAGCATGGTAGCCTCAGGATAATCAGACTACTTATGTGGTGGCTTAGGTCTCCAAGCTCAAGTTTACCAGTTAGCAAGATGGAAATTGCATTACCTTGTATGATCTGACCTCAGAACACACCATCGCTTCCATCACGTTCTATTGGTTGAAGCAATCACAAACCTCGCCAGATTCATAAATGAGGAGTTAGCCACTACTTTTTGATGGGGCAGTGGCAAGGTCAAATTGTAGAAGAATGTATAAGACAGGAGATATGATAGAGAATATCTTTGGAAAATTCAGTCCATTCTGTTTGGTAATGAGAAGCTAATCTTTCAAGTTTCATTGGCTTCTTTGAAATATTCAGGATATATTGCCCAAGAGCTAACAGCATACCAAAAGAGTGGGTAGGTTTACAGTTGGAGGGGCTGGGTAGTGCTCGGTCCCTAGATAATCCTCAAACTGGAGAAGAACCGTTCCCTTTCTTTCAAGTTCCTTCTACTGGTGGGATGCCACTGTTTGGAAGTGTCACATAGCCTTGAGAAAAAGTAAACGCACAAGGGGCTGAGCCCCTGTGTTGTCAGTCTGGCTCCTCAAATTGCACTGAAATAACTCCTTCCAAAACTTCGAGTGGGGCTTCCCTGGTGACGCAGTGGTTGAGAGTCTGCCTGCCGATGCAGGGGACGCGGGTTCATTCCCAGTCCAGGAGGATCCCACATGCCGTGGAGCGGCTGGGCCCGTGAGCCATGGCCGCTGAGCCTGCACGTCCAGAGCCTGTGCTCCGCAACGGGAGAGGCCACGGCAGTGAGAGGCCCGCGTACCGCAAAAAAAAAAAAAAAAAAAAAACTTCGAGTGAAGACAAATTAGTCAGCTGCTGCTGAACGTTGAAAGGAAATGTCCTTATCTTATCATCTTCCTGTAGAAATAATGATTTTGCATTTATGTGTCAGAACGGTTGTTTTGTTCTAAGATTTAGTAGAAGATGTAACCATTCATATTCTGACTTGTTTTGAAGGAATGAAATAGCTCAGATTTGTGCCATAAGCTGACTTTTAGTTCTCTGATGTAATTAGTTCTCAGAAGAGCTGATGGTGACCTCTAGCTGTCAACATGCCTTTCTGGACTGGAAAGCGTTTTCCTCTGTACTTTCGATGGAAAACTGCTTCTCTTCCTCTCATTAATGTTGTATTTGCAATAGAGTCATGTTGACCTCTACCCCAGGCATACTCTGATGCTGGGCTGATGATAAGAGGCTCGTGAGCCTGAAATTAGATGCTGACCTTGTGGAACATTGATGGGACAGAGATGGCACACCAGGTGCCAGCCACTGAGAAAATAGCCCCCCAGAGGTACTGCGGGGCATTAAGACAAGAAAATGATACTGATCTTGGGATATCTTCTACAATGAACATGGACCCTGAACATGGAGCTCCTGAGTAACTAGAAAAGTGAGAAAATCCCTGTTGTACCAATGGGAGTGACTCCAAACATCACCAAAAGAGCTTCCACAAAGCTGGCCTTCATTATGGGGGTAGAAATGAATGTCTCTCCATGTTTGGGTGAGAGCACAGGGCTTCTGCTCTGTTCAGGCCAGACTGTCTTCACATCAGACCATTTCTGAGCTTTCAGCATCTGCATCAAAATCATTATGACATAGGCCAAAATTAGAATGTCCCATAGGGTGCTTATAAAGAACAGATGAGTGGCTATAATTTACTTTTCCCCTACTTAGTACTTACCTCATTAGTCAAAATTGCTGATATTTTTTCAAAATGTCATTTGAATTTGTAAGGAAACACAAAAGATCCTGAATAGCCAAAGCAACCTTGAGAAAGAACAACAAAGCTGGAAGTATCACACTCCCCGATTTCAAACTATACTACGAAGTTACAGAAATCAAAATAGGATGGTACTGGCACAGAAACAGGCACATAGATCGATGAAATAGAATAGACAGCCCAGAAATGAACCCACACTTATATGGGCAATTAGTCTACCACAGAGGAGGCAAGAATATACCATAAGGAAAACACACTCTTCAATAAATGGTGTTGGGAAAACTGGACAGCTACATGCAGAAGAATCAAATTGGACTACTTTCTCACACCATATACAAACAAACAAACAAACTCTCAAAATGGAGTAAAGATTTAAATGTAAGTCATGACACCATAAAACTCCTAGAAGAAAACGTAGGCAGTATGCTCTTTGACATCAGTGTTAGCAATATTTTTATGGATACGTCTCCTCAGGTAAGGGAAACAAAAGCAAAAATAAACAAATGGGACTTAGTCAAACTAAAAAGCTTTTGCACAGTGGAGGAAACTATCAACAAAATGAAAAGGCCACCTCGTAAATGGAAGAAGATATTTGCAAACAATGTATTTGATAAGGGGTTAATATCCAAAATATACAAAGTACTCATAAAACTCAACATCAAAAAATCACACAGCCTGATTTAAAAATGGGCAGAGGTCCTGAATAGACATTTTTCCAAAGAAGACATACAGATGGCCAAGAGGCACATGAAAAGATGTTCAACATCACTAACCATCAGGGAAATGCAAATCAAAACCTCAATGAGATATCACCTCACACCTGTCAGAATGGCTGTTATCAAAAAGACAACAGGGGCTTCCCTGGTGGCGCAGTGGTTGAGAGTCCTCCTGCCGATGCAGGCGACACGGGTTCGTGCCCCGGTCCGGGAAGATCCCACATGTCACGGAGCGGCTAGGCCCATGCGCCGTGGCTGCGCGTCCGGAGCCTGTGCTCTGCAACGGGAGAGGCCACAACAGTGAGAGGCCCGTGTACCGCCAAAAAAAAAAAAAAAAAAGACAACAAATTACAGGTGTTAGGGAGGATGTGGAGAAAAGGGAACCCTCGTGCACTGTTGGTGGGGATGTAAATTGGTGCAGCCACTGTGGAAAACAGTATGGTGGTTCCTCAAAAAATTAAAAACAGAACTACCATATGAGTGGAAGTGGAGCACTTCCACTCCTGGGTATTTATCTGAAGAAAATGAAAACAGTTCTTAGAAAAGATACATGCACCCCTATATTCATTGCAGCATTGTTTACAGTAGCCAAAATATGGAAGCAATCTAAGTGTCCATCAATAAATGAATGGGTAAAGAAGATATGGTATGTGTGTATATATTCCATATATATATATATATATACACGCACACACACACAATGGATATATATATATATATGAATACTACTCAGCCATGAAAAAGAATGAAATCTTGCCATTTGTGACAATATGGGTGGACATAGAGGGTATTACGCTAAATGAAATAAATCAGAGAAAGACAAATGCCATATGATTTCACTTATACGTGGAATCTAAAAAACAAAGAAAAATGAATAAACATAACAAAACAGAGTCATAGATACAGAGAACAAACAGGTGTTTGCCAGAGGGGAGGGGATGGAGAAATCAGAGGAATAAGTGAGGGAGATTAGGAGGTACAAACTTCCAGTTACCAAAAAAAAAAAAAAGGAAAGAACGAGAAATAGGGATTGCATTTAAAAAAATATGTCAAATGATTCTATTTGTCTCTTTATATTTATTGATGTTTTGGGTATCTTAACTCCCTTCTTATAGAATATCCTTGAGTATAAATATTCTTTTACCACTCATATGAAGCTATACCTAGCCAGTCTCCAAATGTTACCAGGTTTTTTTGTTTATCCTGTGATATATCTGTGATAATCATTCCTGCTCCCATTACCCTGTTATCTCCCTAGTTCAGGCTTTATGATCTCATACCTGGGTATATCAGTTAGCTTTTGCTAGGTGTGTTATTACACACCATCCCCAAAACATAGTGCCTACAACAACCGTTTCTTTAGTCCGTGATTCTGTGGGTCAGTAATTTGGGGCTGGGCTCAGGAGGGCAGCTCTTCTAGTCTTGCCTGAGCTCACCCACGCATCTGTGGTCAGCTGGGACAGCTGCTCCACGTGGCCTCTCACCATCTGGCAGACTAGCCTGGGCTCATTCACATGGAGGCAGAACAGTTCCAAGTGCAATAAGAGAGCAAGCCCAACAAACAAATGCTTTTCAAACCTCTGCTACGTCACCTTTGCTAATGTTCCATTAGCGAAAGCAAGTCAGATAACCCACCCAGATCCAACAGGCAGAGGAATAAATAAGCTGCCTCTTAATGGAGGATCTGCCATGTCTGCAAGGGCATGGATGGAGGGAGAACACTTTGTGCCCATTTTTACAATTGACTAAATGATCACATCTCCTGCCTTGCAGCTTTTCTGGCTGTAGGCGTTTGCTGTTCCAGTCCATCCTGCTTCCTTCTGCCACATTCATTTTCCTTAGACTCTGCTTTCATATTTCGTATTATAACCCCCAGAGGTTTCTTATTTTTCATACCTTATCAGCTATCAACCCTTCTGCCTAGCTTTCAAAGGTCTCCTTAAGCTGGCCTGACCCTAAAAGCAGAGCACATGGTACAGGGGAAAAAGAACTAGCAGCAGTCAGGGGAGGCATGGGCATGAGTTCCATCATCATCATTGTTCACTAACTAGTTTTTAACCTCTTGGGGCTTCTGTTTCCTCCAAATGTTTCTCCCTGCAAAATGAGGGAGTTTGGATTAAATCTGAGAGGTTCTTTTCAGATTTAAGATTTAGGCTGAAAAAAAAAAAAAGATTTAGGCTGGGTGTACGTAGATGAATTTGTTTCCTGTTACTCCCTAAATAAACCTTCAACTCGAATAAGACCCGGCTTCTTAATTCCCACCGCACATGTCGTGTTTATATTGCTCTTTGTGCTTTCATTCCCCACGTTTTCTCAGTCTGGCATTGCCCTTTGCGTTCTTCACTGCTTGTTTTCAATTCTGCCCATCCCTTGTCTTTGTAATCTCTGCCATCCAGTTTGGCACTTAATTATATTATCTCTCCTATTCAGTGTTTCAGTTGTTAGTCTTATCAGCTAGATTATAAACTCAACGAGGAATGAGACTATATTTTATACATTGACTAAGCACATAGTAGGTATCAAGCAAATATTTACAGATTAATCCTAAATTTCCATCCCAGGTCTTAGAAAATTGGAACCGGCTGAAGACTTTTAAGACAAGTAGGAGGATAAGACTGCTTGGGCAGAGGTGGCGATGATGGTGGTGGTGGTTGGAGAGGGGGGATTTTTGTTAAATGTACTCAAGGTAGTTTATACTTACCAGGCTGGTAGCCTTTAGAAGGTATCTATAAAATTGCTTTACAGGCCTTTCCTCCAGCCATCCTATGACACTGGTTCTCCTCTGCTTATTTCTTGCAGTTTTCATCCTTCTGTAAGCTTGTCACCATGACCCTGACAAAAGGTTCCTTCACCTACTCCAGTGGGGAGGAATATCGTGGCGAGTGGAAGGAGGGTGAGAGGACCCGTGGGTAACATCCAGTGATGTACACTTCATTTGGCTGAAGGACGAATACATCAGGATATATATAAGACAACTTTATGAGTCTTCATTTCTAACTTCTAAAGCCAAAGAGTGCCTTTCCTTTATTTGATTTTAGGATTATAAATAAAGGAATTGGAAAATGCTATTGTTACTCCAATCTCCAGAAATAAGTTAAATCTTCCCACTTCTAAATTTAAAGTGTTTTAACACTCTTTTTTTTTTTTTTTTTTTTTGCCACACCTCGTGGCTTGCAGGATCTTAGTTCCCCAACCAGGGATTAAACCTGGGCCTATGTCAGTGAAAGTGTGGAGTCCTAACCACTGGCCTGCCAGGAGAACCCCCAACACTTTTTTTTTTTTTTTTTGCGGTACGCGGGCCTCTCACTGTTGTGGCCTCTCCCGTTGCAGAGCACAGGCTCCGGACGCGCAGGCTCAGCGGCCATGGCTCACGGGCCTACCCGCTCCGCGGCAATGTGGGATCTTCCCGCACCGGGGCACGAACCCGTGTCCCCTGCATCGGCAGGCGGGCTCTCAACCACTGCGCCACCAGGGAAGCCCCCCCAACAGTCTTTTACCCTTTAGTGGTATTACTTGGGAATTGTTTTTATAAATGCTAAGGTACCCAGCAGAGCAAAATGAATTATTTTTAGGGCCCATAAATTGCAAAGTACAGATTCATCGTAATGACTTGATTCTAGTGAATCTTAAGGAAGAAATTAGGGCAGACACTCAAGAGCAGATGACATTCATTGCCTTGAATTTCCTGTGACAGCTCATTACATCTGGAAGTATCTATTCATAGGAAGGGTAGAATTCCTCCAGCCTGAGGCTATACAGGAAGCACTTTAATGGTGTTCAGTTTGGAAACAGTCTGGCCACTTAAAAGTCTCATGGGTCCAGTCCTAGCAAACCCGGAACTGCCCCAAGGAGACTTGACTCTCTATAGTTGTGCCAAGGAAGAGCAGTTCACACCCTTTCCAGACGCCTCATTTCTTTTCATGGTAGATCCCTTCAGCTGATGAATTTTTGAGCCTTGAGAGGAGAAATTGTGCACATGGGATGTGACCTTGCCTCCGTACATCCACAGCCTTTTCTCCTGCCTCCGAAACACCTACTGTCCCCTTTAACGTGACCTTTTAAGAGGAGAGTCTTCTCGAGGCTCTGCTGGGCAGTCTCTATCCACCAAAAGAGCGCCCTTGTACCCGGAATGGCATTGCTGCTTCTCCAGTATCTTGCTCTGTTCTCTGGTCAGTTCAGTGGGTAAGCACAGCCCTATTGATGGAACAAAGCTCAAACTAGTATTGCCAGTCAGGCTGTTAGGTTTGCCCAGCAGCTTCATGGTGTTGGAGGGTACTTTAATTTTTTTCTCAGAGTGTCAAGGCAGTTAAGTGTCGAGGGCTCCAGAGTCAGTCTGCCAGCTGCATTTGCTGTCTTGCTCTACCACTTGTAGTTGCTCTGTGGTCTTGAGTAAGTTTTTAATCTTCTCCTTGCCTTGGTTTCTGCATCTGTTAATGGATTGGGCCTACCTCCTAAGGTTGTTGTGAGGATTAAATAAGATGATAAATACAAAGTGCTTAGAAGAGTGTATGGCACATAGTGAAGGCCCTGTGAAGTTAGCTATTGTGATTTTTATTTAAAAATTTTTTAGGCTATTGTGATTTTTCAGTGCTCTCTTATCTTCATACTTGGGGAGACCTGCTCCAAATCTGATGGTGTGACTTAAGAAGGGAAGATCTTAGAGGCCAGCTTATTACTCTGGGTAATAGTTCTCTGCCCTGCTAATGTCACTGCTTCTCTTCTTTCCTTTGTGGGTGAGGTGATGCAAGGCAAGGGATGTTGGACCGTGAGAGGGGACCCTGAAGCTGCCCCATCCCAACCTGACACCTGTCTTCTCTTTGCTCAGGCCGCAGACATGGTTTTGGTCAACTGATGTTTGCAGATGGTGGCACCTACCTGGGCCATTTTGAGAATGGGCTCTTTAATGGCTTCGGGGTACTAACCTTCTCAGATGGCTCGAGGTGGGTACTGGGTCATCACTCCTTTCTCAGCCTTAAACTAGGGAAGGGAAGTTCTGTTCGAAAAGGGATAGTGAGAAACATCTGGTCAAACCTGAGCTTGTCCCGGGCCCTCTGAAAACAGGCAAGGAGTAGCGTTCGTTCTTTTATTAGTTACTTTATAAATACATCTAAAATTTGAAATGGCAAGGAGGTCAGTGACCTCCCACCCCACCACTGTCCTCTTAGGTTATCTCCTTGAGATTAGAGCCTCGTATCATACACACTCTCTGACCCTTCTCTGCTGGGTGGGTGGGTGGGAGCCCTGGAAGAGTGGAATCAGCTTTGCTCCTTGGCGTTGATAAACCACATATTTGGTGTTGGCAGCTGCCTGACTCAGTTATCCTGAAGGCTGACATCTCGTGTTTCTGCAGGTATGAGGGGGAGTTTGCCCAGGGCAAGTTCAACGGCGTCGGAGTCTTCATTCGACATGACAACATGACCTTTGAGGGGGAATTTAAAAACGGCAGAGTGGATGGTTTGGGTAAGTTGCGGGCCAGCAGGACAGGTGACTGACAAGCATAAATGGGTGGAAGGACACCTTTGCAGCTTTAATCCTCCTGTGGATGCCCAGCAATGCATAGTGACTGGGCGCCGATGCCGGGTCATCGGACTCACCAATAGACTACCCAAGGGCTGCAAACTTTTCTCTCCCTCCGCCTCTACGTAGCAAGCAGACCTCCCAGCCACTAATGCCACTGTCACACCCATATTTTCTCTGTCCCCCTCAAAGGCCTGCTGACTTTCCCCGATGGTTCTCACGGAATACCCCGCAACGAAGGTCTGTTCGAGAACAACAAGCTTTTGCGGCGCGAGAAGTGCTCGGCGGTGGTTCAGCGGGCCCAGAGCGCCTCCAAATCAGCCCGGAGCCTCACCGCCTGACGTGGCGCTGCGCCCAGCTGACAGCAACGCCCCGCCACCCGCTGGGGGTGAACAAAAGAATCCGATGTGAGAGGAGATGAGAATGACCATGGAGCAGAAGTCCCGGGAGGGGCCCCGTCACCTGCCAGGCAGGGCTTCGGTTACAGAAGGTCTGAGGCTAGGGCCGCTGGCCTTGCAGCAGTGGTACCCGGTGTGCCCTGCCCTTCTCTTGCTCGTTGGTACTCTCTGTCCCTAACACCGTGGGTCAGCCAGTGCAGACCTGCTACTTCATTTTCTGCCAAGTGATACCGAGTCTCTTCCTTCTGCCTCTATTTGGGGCAGATGATCCCAGCCCCAGATTAGGGCCAGTGCTCTGTGCTGCCCTGGAGAAATAAGGAAAACGATAGGAGTGGCTCAGACAGTACAGCGGTCCTGAGAAAGTCAAGGCCAGAGCTGTTCTGTATGTTACCCCTGCATTCGCTTCTGGTTGGCATCATGGCCCCAAGCCTTCCACTTTGTCTGACCAGACTGGTCCTCGTGTCTACTTATTGCCCCTGTGAAGGGTTCAGTGAATGCTATTTCCGTCTCCCTTGACTTTACAAACAGATAATTTGTGCTCCTCTCTCCTTCCTTAGACATGGGAAAGGATCCCTTTAGTCAGAAAGAAACCGATATAAACAGTCATCTTATAACTTGTATTTATAACTAACTCCAGGGCAAGGGCAGATATCTGTGGGTCTCATCAGGCCCCTGTCATGGAGTGAACTAAATCCTTAAGGATGGCTTGGGCTGACACAGCTTCTTCCCAGTGGACCAGTAGGTCAGACCCACCTCAACCCCTTGGGGTTCAGGTAGAATTGGACCCATCTTGGGATGGCAGTGAACTAAAAGAGCATTTGGTTCACTGTAACTCTTCCACCATGAGCCTTGGCCATCAGGCCTAGGGATCAGATCTTGATCGACTGGATCCCTGCACAGTTCATCACAGAGGCCTCCAGTTACCCTGTGACCCAAACATGCCCCCCCTCAGCCCCTTATCCTCACACTGAATGTCTCCTCAACAGCAGATTGTGGTGGAAATTAGAGCCGTGTGCCTCTATTTATTCTCTGAATTGTACTGTAGAAACAAGTGCTTATGAGGAATAAACAAATCACCAGAACTGCCTATACTTAGTTTTCTTGACTCTCTTGCTGTACACCCTTATGAATATTGACCCATTTGCTATTTCTAAAAGTTAATTAGAGATGGGAGCTTGAAACTGACACTGCACACTTTACTACATAATATCATCTAATTCTGCAAGGTAGGAACATTATAAAAAACACACACACAAAAAAGCCAGGCAGGGCTTCCCTGGTGGCGCAGTGGTTGAGAGTCCGCCTGCCGATGCAGGGGACACGGGTTCGTGCCCCGGTGCGGGAAGATCCCACGTGCCGCGGAGCGGCTGGGCCTGTGAGCCATGGCCGCTAAGCCTGCGTGTCCGGAGCCTGTGCTCCACAACGGGAGAGGCCACAGCAGTGAGAGAGAGGCCCGTGTGCCGCAAAAAAAAAAAAAAAAAAAGCCAGGCAGGCTCAGGTTGCCCAAACTAGTAAGTGGCAGAGCTGGGTGGGATTTGTATCTGGGACTTTTTGACTCCAAAGCACTTTCCACTGAATTCCTCATCTCCTTGAACGTCAGGGTGCCCAAGTCCTGAGACCATTTATTGTCACACCTGTTGGGTTACCTCAGGCAAGTCTTTCTCTGAACATTCACCTTCCATGCTAACCCATTCACTTGCATGATCTTATAAGCCCTGAGAGGAAGGTACCATTATTATCCCTGTATTACAGATGAGGTTCAGGGCAGTTAAATAGTTTTCTAAGGTCTTGCAGACACTAAGGTGCAAATCCAAGAATGGAAATCCCAGAGACTGAGCTCTTCACCAGTATACTAGGCTGCCTCCCTAGCCCTAACTTTTTGCCCCATCCCTAAACCTGATTCTCCTCTGAGCCCAGATCTTCCAGAAGTTGCCTGTGAGAAGAGCCCAGGTGCTAAGCCCCAAGCTTCAGTGCCAACCAGATGCCCAGTTTCTGCTGAAGACTGATACCTTTTATATTCTCTCCTTTAGCCCTTGCCCTAAACAAGGATCTGTTTACCTTTCTTTTAAACGAGAGTAGTTTTTATTTATTTATTTATTTATTACGAGAGTAGTTTTTTAAAAATTCATCTCAGGTTTTCTGCCACTAGTCAGATATCACTGAATAAGGTTAAACTTTTTTTTTTTTTTTTTTTTTTTGCCGCGTTGCTTGTGGGATCTTAATTCCCTGACTAGGGATTGAACGCAGGCCCTCGGAAGTGAGAGCACGGATTGCTACCACTGGACCGCCAGGGAATTCCCAAGGTTGAACATTTTAGAGAAAGCAGCCTTTTAAATGAATGTGCTAAGTGTTTCTAAATATCTCACTTGAACCTATTTGCCTCTTACCTCTACCATTTAAAACGTCAATAACCTTTTCCCTAGGCCTCCAATAATCTAATGGTTATGTTTGCTCAGTATTCTTAGGGCCTCTCTCAGAGCTGGCAAAACACAGACCCTGGGAACTAAATTGCCTCTGGGAAGGTTCTTGATATCTGGGCTGGAAACCTAAGCTCTGCATAGCAGTGGAGTGTTAATCTGTACATAGCCACACTAATTTAACTTATTCAACTTTATTGCAGTAACAAAGTAATTGTTCCTAACAATAAAAGCAGAGTGTGTATAGGCAAGAGGATGGTCCTATCTCAGGCCAAGTCCCCTTTCCTAATGCTTCAGACCTGGGTTGGCTAGAATAGCCTTCTAGAATGGAACATCTATCCACCAGGTGTCATTATTTACCAGTTCTGGCAAGCCACTGGGCTGTCTCACTGGTGCACGTGATGGTTGGGATCAAGGCTAGAGACAATATGAGATCAATCAAAATAGATTTAGGAAAGGATTAGAATGCAGCTTGCGGGGGGCGGGGGGTGTCTTTGAGAGACCAGTGACACATTTCTGATCACGTTTCCCAACCTACTGCTTCCCCTGGAAGGAGTCAGAACTTGGCTTCTCAGGAGTCACCCTGGCTTCCTGCTGCACTGTGTTGGACTCAGGTTTGTACCCCCAAGTCTAAGCAGTCTTCCTTTCAGTAAAACATGGCCCTTCTGTGCCCAACTGCCCCGTGACTTTCCCCTCTGGCTCCTGGTTCACGTGTCTCAGGGGATAGAAAAGCACAGTAGAGAGACAAGTAAGTCATTGCTCCTTCCCAGACTGAAGGTCTCTAGAGACCCAGAGTTCAGGATACAAATGCGAGAGATCATGGGGCCGGGAGAACAGGAAACGAGCATGCATGGCAGCGCCTGGAGAGAGGCTACCTGGATGACTGAAGTAAGAAGAGGGGCCTTGAACCCTCGTCCCCCCGCGTTCCTCTTCAGGCTGCTACCGCAAGGCAAGAGGCTGGGATGGGCGCGATCCGGCTGTCCTGTCCTCACGCTCAGAGCCAGCCGTTGCTGGTGAAATCCAGGCGCAGTGCCTCCTCCTGGGCGGCGCTCAGCTCCCGCAAGGGGGCGCGGCAGGGGCCTCCGTAGTAGCCAAACCAGTCCATGGTTTTCTTCAGCCCCGGGATCCCGAAGCGCCGGGTCACCTGAGGAGCAGGGCCTGTTAGAAGAGACTGGGGAGTCCCCTGCACACACACATCTGGGACCCAGACATGTTTCACTTGCAGAAAGTTAGGGTTCCCACCCTTCCCTCCTGGTAAACTAACTACCAAATCTATGACACCCAGGGTAGGTCACCAGAAGGCAGGTCGGCAGTAGAGTACACAATGCCAAAACCTAGAATGAAGGAAGGCACCTGCTTTGGTTTTAGGAGAGAAATCCGCCCCATCGGGGAGGAGAGTGGCATTCGGTCCTCAAACTGGGATGGGAGAAGGCAGCAGCGCTGTGGGTCTGGGCGGTAGAGACTCACTGGTCTGTAGCCCAGTTCCCTGGAACCTGACTCAGGGCACACCAGGAGTGGAGAGTCGGAACAGCCCAGACCTCTACTGCCCCCGCAGCAGGGTCCCTCCCCATGCACCCATAGCTCCTCCCTGACCCCAACTCCAAATGCTCTCACAGGGAAAACAATGCATCCTTGTCCAAAGAAGTTTCACTCTGTAACCTTGTATCATTAACTTATCCCTGAGCAAGTTCACTTGCCTAAAACACGAGGGGGCCGGATAACACAATCTCTAAAGTCTTTTCCATTGTAGTGGGAGATCTAATTTAAAATCATGCATGGAGTTTTACAGAAAATGAAGAATCAAGTTTCTTTGTGTTTAGCATAGCAACGGGTTGTTTCATGCTGATGGGAGGTGTTAGATTAATCTTTGACTACCTAAAAACCAAGAAAGTAATTATTACTTAATAAAGTTTCATTTTGACGGAAATAAAATCTTAGAAATATGGGCTTCATGAAGGGTAAAACTAATAAAAGAGGTTGTTTGGGGTAAAGAGGCTGGGAACCACTGATGAATGACTGGCTAATAACTATTCACCACTAGAGGCCAGTAGACTTTAGCAAGCCTCCTCCCAGACCTGGCCCCCATCATGTTCTAATAACCTGAGCATTTCACCCAAAACCTGACTAGGGTGGGAAAGACGATGGAAACAAGAAGTACCTAGAGGAAAGCTTTCTTCCACATAAGGGTCTGAAGATCTCTGATTTGCCCCTCTTCAGATGCTGAGAAAGGGTTGAACACTTTGGAGGTAAAAAACAGGGAAAATCCTAAATATAGCCTGGGCAGGAGGCCGGCTGGGTGGGAGGGCAGTGGACGCACATTGTGTTCGAGCAGCGCAGGGCAATAAGGTGACATCAAGCTGCTCTTGGGGTGGCTGAGCCTAGAGCCCGGGCAGCAGAAAGGTGTTCCAGACATTCCTGAGTGTGTGCCCAGAGTTGGCACAGGACGGGGCGCAGAGTGAAGGGTAAGGCAGGATGGCATGCCAAGGGCTAGGAAGGCAGCAAGTATCCTCTCTTCCCAAAGGACAGCCCAAGCTGCTTCGTCTATCAAATTAGGAGGTAACAACATCTACGCCATGTCACAGAATTGGATGAGAAAAATGCCACTATTTAGGCCAGACCTCAAGCGGCCTGGAAACTCCTCTTCCTATCCGGGTGGTCTGCAGGTTCTGGGACCTTCTCTCTCACAAGCAGATGGGAGTGGGAGAGCAGAGGTCCCGCCCCAGTGGAATGTCAGAATGTATAGTACAGCCTGGGCCCTGATGGGGCTCAGCTGAAAGGCCCTCATTTCTGCAATTCTTACACCCTATCTGTAGCCCGTCCTATCCCAGGAGAACCTTCACATCCAGGGAAACTCGTGCTTGCCTCCTCAGCTGTCCTTTCTCTAAATCTGAGTTTATCTGTCCTTTTGAGGTAAAGATATAAGCTGTGAGGGAAATCTAGAGCCCGCCCACCACTTTCCCAAAGAAAACATTGCCAAGCTCCGTCTGGGACTATTGCCTCAGAGGCAAAACTCAGTCACAAGACAAATATTTAATGCAATATTAAAAAAAAAAAATGCAAGGGCTTCCCTGGTGGCACAGTGGTTGAGAGTCCGCCTGCTGATGCAGGGGACACGGGTTCGTGCCCTGGTCTGGGAAGATCCCACATGCCGCGGAGCGGCTAGGCCCATGAGCCATGGCTGCTGAGCCTGTGCGTCCGGAGCCTGTGCTCTGCAACGGGAGAGGCCACAACGGTGAGAGGCCCACGTACCGCAAAAAAAAAAAAAAAAAAAAAAAAAAATGTCAGTGGAGGCCACACAAGTAGCAGTAAGAAGGCACTTCTACCCCTTCCAGCTAGGGAGGTATCCGAAGAGGCCTAGTGTGGAGCCATTATTATTTCTAAACTCCCAAAAAAGAAATCTCCAGGCCCATATGGTTTCAATGGAGAATTGTTTTTTAATGTTTAAAGAAGACTTAACACCAATTCTCACAGCCTCTTCCAGAAAACAGAAGAGGAGGGAACACTTCCCAATCAATTAATGAAGCTATTTTTACCCTGATACCAAAATCAGACAAAGATAGGAAAGAAAGAAAGAAAGAAAGGAAGGGGTGGCAGGGAGGAAGGAAGGAAGAAAGAAAAAGGACTACATACCAATATCGCTCATGAATATAGGCAGGAAAAACCCTTAATAAAATATTAACAAATGGAATTTGGCAATATATAAAAAGTTATACACCATGTGCAAGTGGGGTTTATCCCAGGGATATAAGTCTGGTTCAATATTTGAAAATTATTAATGTAACTTACCATATTAACAGGCTAAAGAGGAAAAAAAATCACATGATCAAATCAATCAATGCAGAAAAAATTTGACAAAAATTAAACACCCATTCATGATTTTTAAATACTCTCTGAAAACTAGAATGAGGGAGAACTTCCTCAACTTGAAAAACAGCATCTACAGAAACCTATAGCTAACATTGCACTTAATGGTGAAAGGCTGAATGCTTTTCTTTAAGATCAGAAACAAGGCAAGGATGTCCACTCTCCCTACTCTTATTCAACATAGTGCAGGAAGTTCTAGCCAGTGCAATAAGGCAAGAAAGGAAATAAAAGGTATGCAGATCAGAAAGAAAGAAATAAAAAAAAAAAGAAAGAAAGAAAGAAAGAAAGAAAACATCCCCTATTTGTAGATGATATGATTGTCTATGTAGAAAATCCCAAGGAATATAGAAAAAAATCTCATGGAACCCATAAGTGAGTTCATCAAAGTCATACGATACAACATAAAGAAGCAAAAATCAACTGTGTTTCTATACATACTAGCAATGAACATATGAATAGTGAAATTAAAAATACAATATCATTTATAATCACTCAAAAAATATGAGCCACTTGGGTGTAAATCTCTCAAAACTTGTATAGGACTGGTTTGCCAAAAACTGCAAAGTGCTGATGAAATAAATCAACGAAGGTCTA
Source organism: Phocoena phocoena (assembly GCF_963924675.1). Lineage (NCBI taxonomy): Eukaryota > Metazoa > Chordata > Mammalia > Artiodactyla > Phocoenidae > Phocoena > Phocoena phocoena. The sequence continues at coordinate 30,166,467 of NC_089234.1, forward strand.
CATAAATGGAGACATAACCATATTCAAGGATTTGAAGACAACACAGTAAAAATGTCAATTGTTCCCAAGTTGGTGTACAGGTTTAACACAATTCCTATCAAAATTCCAGCAAGTATTCGTAGACATACACAATATTTTTCTAAAATTTATATGGAAAGACAAAGGATTTAGATTAGTTAAAACAATTTTTTGGGGAAAAAAAGAACAAAGTGGGAGGAATCCATCTAGCTTAAAATCTTAAAATCTGATTTTAAGATTTATTACACACCTACAATAATCAAGTCTGTATGGTACTGCAGAGTGATAGATCAATGGAGAGAATAGAGAATCCAGAAATAGACCTACACAAATACACCCAACTGATTTTTGACAAAAGTGCAAAAGTAATTCAGTAAAGGAAAGATCCATCTTTTCAGCAGATGGTGCTGGAGCAAGTGGATATCTACAGGCCAAAAAAGAACAGAAAAAAAATGAACCTTGATCTAAGTCTCATACGTTTTACAAAAATTAACTCAAAATGGGTCACAGGCTTGTAAAATATAAAACGTTTAGGAAAAAAATAGAAAAACTTTACAATCTAGTGCTAGGCAAAGAGTTCTTAGACTTGCATCAAAAGCATAAACATAAAAGAAAATATTGATAAATTAGACTTCCTCAAGATTAAAAACTTTTGCTCTGTAAAAGATCTATTAAGAGAATGATGAGACTAGCTACAGACTGGGAGAAAATCTTTGCAAACCACATTTTTGACAAAGCACTAGTATCTAGAAGGTATAAAGAACTTCCAAAACTCAACAGTTAAAAAAAAAAAAAAAATCCAGTTGGAAAATGGGCAAGAGACATAAACAGACATTTCATCTAAGAGGATATATAGATGGCAAATAAATACATGACAAGATGTTCAATAGCATTAGCCATCAGAAAAATGTAAATTAAAACCACGAGATGTCACAACATGCCTATCAGAATGGCAAAAAAAAAAAAAAAAAGTCACAACACCAAATGCTGGTGAGGATGCAGAGAAACTGGGTCATGCATACATTTACACTGATGTAAATACAATATGGTACACTCACTATGGAAAACAGTTTCTTAAAACACTAAACTTGCAAACAACATACGACCCACCAATTGTGTATTTATCCCAGAAAAATGAAAATTTATGGTCACACAAAAACCTGTTCGTAAATGTACATAGCAGCTTTACAACCAGCTTTCCTTCACCAAGAGAATGGTTAAACAAGCTGTTTATGGCCACACCATGAGCTACTATGCAGCAATAAAAAGGAACTATTGCTTACATGTGCCTGAATGAATCTCCAGAAAATTATGCTGAGTGAAAAAAGCAAATCTCAAAAGGTTACAGACTAAAAGAAAAAAGAAAAAAAAAAGATTTGTTCACAGAGGAAATAAAAAGGTTATAGGCTATCTGATCCCATTTATATAACAGTCTTGAACTGATAAAATTATAAAAATGAACATATTTGTGATGCCAGGGGTTAAGGAGGGGGTGGGGGCAGGAGGCGAGTAGGTGTGGCTCTAAAAGGATAACACGAGGGATCCTAATAGTGCTGGAAATATTCTGTATCTTGACTGTATACATGTCAAAATCCTGGCTGTAATTTCATGCTATAGCTTTTTAAGATGTTACCATTGGGGGAAACAGGGTAACGGGTACTTGGGATCTCCCTGTATTGTTTCTTATAATTTCACGTGAATCTACAATAATCCTAAAATTAAAAGTTTAATTTAAAATATGAATAAAAGCATGTCTCCAGGGACACACGTTTTTCTTTATGCCTCAGACTCCAATACGGCTCAGCACAGCACTGCCTGCAATTGACAAGCATTCCATCTTGCCTCTTCTCCTTGACTTGCCCAGCAGAGTTGGGGTACACAGTCTGACTACAGAATGGATTATGTGAAGACAGGACTTTCCTGGGAAAGCTGCGCTCTGAATACCTCCAGCCTTTCCACTCCTTTATTACTCTCAATCATTCTATTTTTCAGGATCTGGCCCCTTATAAAGCTGACATAAAGGCCCATGTTTCCCTCTCTTTAGGCAGGGCATCTCTAAGTAAGGTTCCAGGATTCCTGATGTCACAATCACCCAGGATGCTTGTCTCAATGACTGTTCCTGAGCCTAAAGGAGTAGAATTTTAACAGCTCCCTAAATGAATTCTAATGCATACGTAAGTCTGAGAACCAATGTGGTTCGACTTTGTTCCTGAAGTCAAGATTTTCTGGGGAGGCACAAAGAGTTCCCACACTGGGATGTTCTCTAAAAGGACTTTCTGAAAGGGAAGAGACCAAGTGGGGACCCCTGTGCCAGCACTGGCTCCTGTTCCAATGAGGACACAGACCACCCCCACTCTGGGTCCATTGGCTGGGAACTCACCGCAGTGTTTGGCTCGATGAGGCGGTGCTGTAGCTTCTGGGCATCTTCCCATTGCCCTGTGAGGCAGAGTCGCTCCAGCTGGCACACCTGAGCCCCCAGGACATTGGCCAGGGCACACACGCCCCCTACAGCTCCTGCCACAGAGTAAGATGCAGAATACCAGCCAGAGCCTCTGCCTGTAGAGAATTCCAAATCCTGGTCCCCAGCACCTCTTTGCTCTGGGCAGACAGGCTGTGCATTTCTAGGCCACTGGTTAGCCATATCTGAGACATGCTCTGTGAGTTCACAGATTTCCAGAGAGAACATTTCCAGCATATTCAAAATAGACTCCCACAGGCTGAGGGGCAGGGAGCAGAACCTGACGGCTTACTCAAGGACAGTTCCTTCCCTGCACACCCCTCCCTCCACCCCCCACCCCCTGCAGAGTAGAGTCCCACCTGCCAGTTGACACCTCCACGATCCTCCAATAGCCCCCTGACTCATCAGTCCTGGAAGGGGATGGAGTGGATGGGAAGCCTTTGCTCTACTGAAATTTTATTCCCCGCAGTGAATTCAGCCTGGGACAGCAGTGAAGGAGAGGTTAGGGGAGGGGAAAGAGCACTAGACAGAGGCAGGAGACCCGGCATTTCCTCCCACTGGCTGCATGAACTTGGACAAGTTATCAACCCTCTCCGGTTCTCTTTGTTCTCATGTGGGCAATAAAAACGGGCTGGCTGTGATCTCAGAGGTTCCTGCCACTTCTGCCAGCCTGTGAGTGTGATTCCAAAGCTAGTTAGGGGTGACTCAAAGCAGAGTGGCCTCAAGACTGGAGAGAGAGTAGACATTTCAAGCTAATGCTAATATAGCTCGAATGAGCTAATATAGATGCCATTTATTGAAAACCTACTATGTGCCGAGCACTATGGCAGACATAGGGCCAATGCTCTCTAATCCTCATAACACCTCCCTGCTTTGCAGAGTAGAAACTCAGGCCCAGAAAGGTCATGTACCTTGCCCTGTTGGTTCTCAGTGAATAAACGGCAGAGCTCGGATTCCAGCTCAGATCCCCAACTTTCAGAGCCTGTGATATTTCCATCTACCACACTCTCAGGAATGAAGCATAAACGGGTCCCTTCTACTCTCCCCTTTAGAGACTGTGACAAGGCAGAGGGGAGCTACACAGGACCTATACTACAAGTCAAAGTCTGCAGAGACAAGAGAGAATAGGAACCAGCATTTTCCCCTGCATCGTTGGAAAAGTAACTCAAATCTACACTCACTGGGGCTTTAGCTGAAGGGAGCAGATGCTTCCCTCCGCTCCATGGCTCAAATCCAGTCTGAACCCAAGGACCTTGACCCCAAGCAGATAAGAGCAGTTGGTCTAATGGTGACATTCCTAGGATCCTGGACTGGAACAGAGGCTGATCAGACAGCTGAAGATCCCCAGCCCAACCCCGCAGGCCTGACAATTCATTCTGGCCTGGACCCACGGAGAGAGGAAAATGCACTCCCAGACTAGTGGGAAGGGCCCCAAGGCCTCTTCCCTCAGAGAATGATTTACAAGGTGAGATTAAAGGAGCTGAGTTTGTCACCTAAGCAGGGAGCTTGGGACTTCGAGCAAACTGTAGGCATCCCCCCTACAGGCCAGGGATTGTACTCGGCCACACTCCTCTGCCCAACAAGGTCACCCACAAGCACCCACTATTCAGATAAGTAAGCGGTGTGCCAGACCTCTGAGGTTTCTGAGCAGGCAGGCTGGCAAAGGCCCCCTCTACACCCAGTCCTGGCCCTCACCATCTCTCCCAGCAGAACCCAGCTGCCTGTGTATATCTTGGTCACGCATCACAGTGTGCGAGCAGTGAGAGGCCTACCCACGGCATAGCTGGCCAGCAGGAAGCCAGCCGATCCAGCCAACACCTGGAAATCCTGCCTCCTGGTCTTGTGAACAATCAGCCCGATCCTGGTCACCTGTAATGGCAAACCTGGTGTGAGAGCTGGGCCAACAAGCTCTGCCACCAGCCTGGATGGGGGCTGGGCAAGTGTGGGAGAATGAGAGCCCAGGTCCCAGAGAGATGCCTCAAAGTTCAGGTGAGCCCCAGAGAGCCCACAGGACAGAGGGAACCCACACAGGAGCCCAGGACTGAAGCGGGTCCCAGAGCTGCCCGGAAGTTGGTAGCACAAGAGAAGAGGAGGAGGGCACCCCAGCCGAGAGCTGCTGCCACTCACATCACCACCGCTGTCCTTGATGCCCACGATATTCGGGTGCTGGGAAAGCGTGACCACCGCATCCACAGGCAGGTCCAGCCCCGTGTTGGCTGGGACACTGTAGAGCACCACAGGAATTGGAGACAGGTCAGCAACCTGAGGGGCACAGAGAAGAGAGGAGAGGGCAGCTGCCCCAGGCCTGAGGCGGTCCAGGCTTGGGTCTCTGCAGGGCTACCTGGACTGGCCCACCTGCTGGGCTAGGAGTCACAGTGCTATGCACCCTGATTGCAAGCACTAGTCCTGGCTAACACTTAGGAGTGCTTTCTGTGTGCCAGGCACAGTTCTAAGTCCTTTATGTTTTGATTGAATTTAGTCCTCACAACCACCCTGGAGGAAGATTCCATTATTCCTCCCGTTTGGGAGGGGCGGAAACAGCAATACAGCTTGGTTAGGTCAGTCACCCACTGTCACACAGCTGGTACCTGGTGGTATCCCTCCCCTTTCCCAAAGCTGCCATTCATGGGAAGTAGGCTCACCACTCTGCTCCCAGCTTCTCTCATCTCCCCTCCCCTCCCCAAGCAGTATCTCTGCCTCACCCAGCTTCCTCTTGGCCCCAGACCTCAAGCCCACACCCACCCCTCACACCCACCTTGGTGTAGTGGTGAATGAGGGCGGCGCTGTTCATGCGGCCGTGATAGTAGCAAGGAGTCACCACCATGGCGGCGTCAGCCCCGACCTGGGCCATGCTCACCGTCATCTCCACCGTGGTCTGAGTGGCTGCAGGAGGAAGGAGCAAGTCTTCCCTACAGGCCGCGGTGGGCGAGGGTAGGAGGCAGAGGACTGGGCTAGGACCCTGGGGCAAGCAAGGGGCGCAGAGCAGAAGAGACAGAGCAAGCGCTAGACCGGACCCAGCCCCGGATCAGGGAGCCCGCCCCCGCCCCCAGCAGCTACCGCCAGGGCCGGGGCATTAAGGCCTCACACTCGCAGCCCGAGCCGGCTAGCAGGAGCTTGTCCCTGGGCAGGGCCTGGCGCACGCGGCTCACCACCTCCAGGCGCTCACTGCTGGTCAGGAAGGGGAACTCGCCGTTGGAGCCCTGGACCACGAAGCCTGCAAGAGAGGCAACACCTTCCCACGTGCTTGTGAAAAAGCGGATGTTGGACTTATGCTCACCCAGGCTCCTACCTCCCCGACACCATCACACATTTCCTTCCCAGTCCTGATGCAGGCAGAGCGTGCTACCCAGTTGCCGTGACAGTGTTCACGCTATTTCTCTTTGTTTTAATGAGATATTTTAGGCATGCCAAAAAGAATAGTTAATAATAGAATCCACATCGGTGTACCCAGCACCCACGACACCTGCCCCCCACCCCGTCACCGTCCTCTTCCTCATCTCTGGCGTGTCTCAAGTGGTTATTGTTCCCATTCATGTCTTTATACCCTTAAAACATACATCTGGACCCATAAACAATCTATAAGATGGGTTTTGCCATTTAAAGCATTATAGAAATGGAATCACACTGACACAACATACTGCAGTTTGCCGTTTTTGCTCACCATTGTGCCGTGCACCTTGGCCACAGCAGTACAGGGAGCTCTGATTCGTTCACTTTCATTGCTGTATAATAGTCTCTTGTGAAGTTAGACCACAATTTACTTTTCATTCTCCCTTCGATGACATTTAGAATACATCCTAATTTTGCTATTACAGACAATGCTGAAACAAACACGTTTAAAAGTTTCTCTCAGTTTAGACACTTAGGCGTGTAAAGGCTGAGTCGCATGGAAATGCATCTTCACGTGCCAAAATTCTAATTAGCCAGTTCATACCCCAGCAGCACGTAGAAAAAAATGTTAGTGCTCATCCACACCAATACTGAGTATTGTCTGAACTAATTTTTGCCAATTTTCTGGGTGGAAAATGATGTCTCACTATTTTTTTATTTTTATTTTTTGCGTTACGCGGGCCTCTCACTGCTGTGGCCTCTCCCGCCGCCGAGCACAGGCTCAGCGGCCATGGCTCACGGGCCCAGCCGCTCTGCGGCACGTGGGATCCTCCCGGACCGGGGCACGAACCTGCATCCCCTGCATCGGCCGGTGGACTCCCAACCACTGCGCCACCAGGGAAGCCCACATCTCATTATTTTATTTTGCATTTTCCTTTTTTAACCATCATCTGTGAGATTTCTAACTTTACCAGATAAAGGTGTCAACCCTTTTATATCCATGAGAGACCAGTAGAATTGATGCTCTTCAGCTGAATCTAAACGGAATGTTAAACCATTTTCCTCTCAGCTTTTTTCGTTTTACTTTCTCTTTCCTATTCTTTCTCCTCTCCATTCCATTTCAAAAATTTTTTTCTTAAATACAGCGTACAATAAACGAAGATTATTAATAAATAGAAGACCGTTTGGGAGGAAGGAAAGAAAAGAAAGCCAGGGGCGATGTTGGTATACAAAATCCCCGCCATACAGTTCTGATGGGCCAGAAATTTGACTTGGAGCTTCCCGACAGTCAAAGCTAAAAGGGAAACGTGGTCAGCTGACAGATATGTAGAAATCAAGATAAAGCAAAGCAGCTGTCCTGGAGAAACACAGAGTTTCCTGGCACTGGGACAAAGAGAGATTGTTCCTATGAGTCATCCTTAAGGGGACACGGTGTGATGGGGAGACAACTTTACACCACAAATCTCTCTCTGTGCTGTTCGCTCTACCGTTAAAGTCCACTGAGTGGGCTGCCAGAAGAGCTCACCGGATACTGAGCATATTTCCCCCAGTTTTTGCCTTGGTAACATCGCAGCGAACATCTGAGGCAAATAGATTTTGGCTTCTGTTGCATTGCCTCCTCAGGATCAATTCCTCCGTGTCAGGCTAGGGGCCTACGGTGGGAGCCTCCTTCTGTCTTGCTCCATAAGGCCACAGTGATTTCCCAGTGCATCACCCCACTTGCAGAGTTGCCAACCCCAGAGAGGGCTCCAATCCAGCCACGATTGGACCAGCACCCTCTGGCTAAGAATTTAGAGAACAAGCTCTTGCCACTGCCTCCGCAACATTTCCTGCCAGCCCCCTTGAAGGGGGCTTCTTGCTTCGGACATGTCTCCAGACACAGTCACTCACTCCCAAGTCCCCTTTCATTCTGGTGGTCAGTTCCAGAAGCCTCCAGTCCCCACAGTTGGACTTGACCTAAACAGCAGGACAGCTGGGTCTTGAGCTCCCCCTGTGCTCAAGACTCCTAGTGGCTTCTCCTCATTTCATTTAAGGGAGCATCCGACCTGGGCCTGACTCCCAAGAAGGAAGAGATGCCAGGCTGGGGGAGAGGAAGTGTGATAGAGTCAGGCAAGCGCTGGACTCCAGTCCCTCTGGCTACTGGGCAAGTCACATCGCTCTCTGAGACCCCATTTCCTTTTCTTTGGGATGACAATAAAGTCACTTCAATCCTACCTTATAGGGCTGTCTTAAAGGCTCAAATGAGAAAATGTAGGAGAAAGCAAGCACTTTGAAATCTGTGAACTGATACTGCCAAGACCCCCCTCCTTCTCCTTGACCAGATGTCCAGTTTCAGGTCTAATGTGCCACCATGGTGTAGAGGTGGGGCTAAAGGAGAGGAAAAGGCCAGGGTTCCAGATGGGTGGGGAGTGAGGAAAGTGAGCGGTGGGGAAGCAGGGAGCAGCACAGTAGGGTCGTCAGAGCCCGGGTTTAAGTCCCAGTGTGGCCCCTCACCAGCTCTGAGCCCTTGGGCAAATGGTTTAACCAAACCTCAGCTTCCCCAACTGAAAAATGGGGGTAATATTGGTGCCCTTTTTCAAGACTTGTGAAGTTTCAATGAGATACTATTTGTAAAGTGCTTGGAATAGCTAGAACCTGGCATTCAATATGTTAGCTGTAATCATTATATTAGTCAGAGGAGTGCCCAAGCCTTAAATCAGGAGGGTGGAGGGTGGCAACTTTCAGTCTGAGGAGGGGGAGGATGGCTGGTGTGGGACGGGAGGCTGCACTCAGGAACCTCTCAGGCCCCCTCCAGCTCTAAGAGGAAAGAGACTCATTTCAGAAGCTTCTCTCCCTTGCCCCCATGGTTATTCTGGCTGCTCTGGGGAGCCAGAAAGGCTTGGTGAGGGGAGTAGGTCGGGGCTGAGGACACACAAGCAACAGGGTGATTTACTGTGGCCAAAAGGAATCACAGTCTCTTTTATGTAAGTAGTGTCCCCAGTCAGTGTTATACCCCTTGGCCCATCATCATTGCCACCTCCTCCGAGAAGTCTTCCTGGGATCAAGCCTTCACTGGACATCTCTCCTCTGAACTTCCATTACCTATTCCTTGTCCTTCCCTGCTGCCTACTCAAAAGTGCACAGAGATCCTCAGAACCCTTCAATCTGCCCGACCCCCACCTGTTGGGACTTGACAAAATTTCTCAAACTGGCCTCTGCTGTGAAATGAGGAAACTGGATGGGACAGTCTCTTAAGTTCTCTTTGCCTTGAGGCTTTGGAGTCACTTTTCGGGCTTTTCCTCCTCCCTTTTGCCTATCTCTGAATGTTCCCCTCCAGCCAAACTTACTATCAGAGTCCCCAGACACACTGCCATCATCCTGCCTCTACACCTTTGCTCCTGTACCTTTCTCTCTGCCCAGAACACCTCCCTAGTTGCAGCCCCTCAAATGCTGCAAGAACCACGAAGCCTTTCCTTAATCCCCCTCTCCCTTGTGCTCCATAGTATTTTGTCCTTGCCCAGCACTTGCCCTACCTTGTCTAGAAGCATCGAGATCAAAGATGGTGTCTTCATTTTGGCCTCCTTCGTGACACCCAGCACACTGCCTGTTGACATGTGCGTTGATAATTTGTTGTATAAAAGAAAAATTGTCCCAAACCTGGTCTAGGACAGAACTTTTTTGCATGATGTAATTCATAACCTCCCACTAGGAAGACATGAAAGTTCCTGATGAAATGCTTAAGCAATTTCCTAATGAGCTTTAATGGAATTAAGCCTTGGTCTGGGAAACCAGCCACTCTCCCAGCGGACTCTCAGACAAGAGTCTAGTGACTGTTAACCTCTCTTCTTTCTATCTAGTCTAACAATGATTTAACCATTCTCTTTTCTTATAAAAAATATCCTTTCCAAGAGTATATACTTGAGTCGGCTGCTTAGAAGCTATTTTCCTTACAGCACGACTGTAATAAAACTTTGATATCATCTCAACTAAATTGCCTGAAAACTTTTTTGACTTTTAATTTGAACTACTTTCCAATTTACATGAAAGTTGCAAAAATGGTACAGGGCATTTCCATACATCCCTCTCCCAGCCCCCCGCTAATGACAACATCTTACCTAACTAGAGTACAATGATCAGAACCAAAGACTTCACATTGGTACAATGCTAACTACACACTTTATTTGAATTTTGCCAGTTTGAAACTTTTTAAAAGTTAAGATTCCAAAGTCATAATTAGTTAATCTGAAATTTTATGTAATACGTTTTTAATAAGGGATTTAAGGTCTTCCAGGTAAATGCATGCATTTTATGCATTTGAACAATCACTTCAGAAGCCAAACCTCACCGCTCTCGCCTTCCGTCTAATTAGCAGCTTCCAACATTTTCCAGTATGATTGACCCCATTTTTTTCCAACTAAGATTTTTATTATGAAGTACTTTTTTTTTTGGCTGCGCTGTGCGGCATGGGGTATCCTAGTTCCCCAACCAGGGATCTTACCTGCGCCCCCTGCGGTGGAAGCGTGGAGTCTCAACCACTGGACCGCCAGGGAAGTCCCTATTATGAAGTACTTTAAATACACAAACACACACACACACACACACACACACACACACACACACACACACACATCAACATTTATATAAAGTCACTTATCAGTAATGTCAAAAATATTCAAATACTCGCAACTATGCTCCATAAAATCAGTTGACAACATTTAGGGTGTTTATATTTATAGATTTACCCATCCTTTGCAATGATTCTGGGCACCTTCTTCCTGGAGTTGGAGGCCCACAGGTTGGGAACCACTGGTAAATCCATAATAGATGCAAATGCTAAGAAAGTTCTATGTAAAGGAGACACTGGAGGTTAGACAGTGCCATGTAGCTGAGTCCTCTCAAGTTTCATGACAGCTGCCTCCCGTTAACTGCCTAACTGGGGGTCACTGCTTGCTCCAGAAATGACTTTGTGAAACCCAGGAAGAGGAGGCAAGGAGAGTCCCAGGCTTGCTGGAGGGCACAGCGAGTGTCAGGACATGTGGGAAGAGGACAGGGATAAGTATAAGAGAGATAGGCTCACTGGGGGATGGTGGGCATCGGACTCGGGGGCAGCACAGGGCAGGGGTTCGGGGTACGGGCTTTGGAGTTAGGCCAAGCTGGGCTCTGACCCCAGCAACATCACTTACTGTCTAGGCTGTCTCAGGAAAATTACACCTCTGAGCCTCACCTACAAAATGGAGATAACATAATACCTTCTTCATGGGTCTGTGCCGTAACACGACACAGAACATGGGATATACTAAACACTCAGAAAAAGGTGGGCAGAGCTACTGGTAGTACTAATCCTGCTACGGTTTAGCAGTACTGCAACAGAGGCAGCCCCAGAGAGAGTAGCATGAACAAGAAGAGAGCATATGGTACAGTAGCTCTGAAGGTAGGTGGTGGGGAGGCACCAACACGGATCCCAGTGCGCGCAGGGAGAGGGCGGTAGTACACAGGGTGACCTACATCCCACCCCTGCTTACTTCCTGGCTTCTCAAAGCCTGTCTCTCCCTACCCCTCCCAACTCCCAGCTGCTCCCTCCTTCCTTGGTAGCAGCAGGTCGGTGGCAGTTGAGCCCCCTGGAGATTCTCCACGCCCAGAAACTGAGACCCGGGAGGCCGAATTATGGAGTCTCGAGTCAGCCCACATGAAGAGGACTGTGGGAGGAGGAATCCTCTCCCCAGAGGCCCGCCCACACCTGGGGCTGGCCACAAAGCCCTCAGACCCAGAGTGAGGGTATACAAGGCTTTATTGGCTCAGTTCCAGGCAGCTGGCATCAGCGTGGTGCTCTCAGCTGCTCCTGGGATCTGCCTCGCGCATCTTCTCTTGGTGGGTCTTCCGTGGTCTGCGAGTCTGTCTCAGCTGCTTCAATTCTCCCCAGCTCTCCCTCCGTCAGGGGCCATCAGTGGCAGACCCTGCTCACAGAATCCAAGGGGCCCAGGACCCTTGTGAGGGCCTGACGAAGAAGGGATTTAAGCAGCATCTGGGCCACATAGTTTGCCCCATCGGAGAGACGGACCACATAGGATGCCTGTGATTGTGTGCCAGCCCTATGGGGGGAAGGGGCATCTCCATCTGTGGTTAGGTGGCTTTAAAGGGCTGGTAGGCCTAGTGGCTGCTGTTCGGCAGGCTGTGGCACGGGTGGCTCGGGTGGGTTGGATAACCCTGGTGGCCATGGTGGCAATGGCTATGGAAGGTGTGCGTGTGGTTGGCACCAGCTGTGGTGGTTTCCTGCTGGGTGAGGAAATTCCCTTTCAGCTTCATCTCCACCTCCTCGAGGGCCTTCAGCTCCTCCTGGCTGATGTCCTTGGACTCCAGGTGGCCTGAGTTCTGGCAAGCTGTGGCACGCTGCAACATGGAGATAGCCAGCTGCTGCCCCTTGGTGTCAATCTCCTTGGTACAGGCAGCCACGACGGCCCACGTGGCCTCATCCGTGGACGAGGATTTCCCAGACTCCTCGTGGGTCTCTTTGGTCACTGAGGTCCCAGACATCCTCTGCTTGCTGGTCAAGGGCTCCCGGTGAAGAGCAGTGCCCTCTTCTCCTTGCCTCGTGGTGAAGGTGTCCACACGAATCGTGGTGCTGGCCTCCCCGCTGCCGCTCTCAGGCTGGGCAGCAGCACCGCTGCTGCAGGCCCCGGCGCTATGGCTGCAGGTGGGGCTGCTGCCGGCAGCCAGCTTCTCTTCGGAAAGACAGCTAAAGTGCGATTTGATCCAGCTCTCCTTCCTTGCTTTGTCGCTTTCTGGTGGCTCCTGCTTGTCTTGTGCAGTCTCAGAATCCTTCTTCCTTCTCCTCTTCCTCTGCATCCACAACATGAGGACTCCACCTCCGAGTAAGAGGGCGGTCCCCAGTACCACCCTGCGTGATGGTTGCTGGATGAGCTCCAAGAAGGTCTCCAGGACCCCACGCCAGGCAGGCAGAGCTAAGAGCACACTGGGAGTCGGGGAGCCCAGATGGTATGGCTCATGCTTGAAAGGACAGGCTCCCCGAGGTTGTCTGGCAGGCAGGCCCCCCGCTGTGCCCTCCCTAGGCTGCCCCTCCCACCTCAGCAATGAACCCCATTGTGATGAAGGTGGTTGAGGGGCGGGGGCGGGGAGAGGTCACAGGATCCTTTATGTCTAGTCTGACAGGCATGGGCTGAGGCCTGGGACCTTTCTCCTACCCTGACAGCTGTCCCCAAGGTCAGTGGAAGGGTAGCTTCCCCAATTCTGAGTCCCTTCTGCCTCCTGCTTGTGACCTATTCTGCAACTCAGGCCTTCTTATCCTCCAGTCTTTGGTTTCTCTTCCTCCCCATCTGATGGCACCCAAGGGACAGAAGCTGCTGGGTCAAGCTGGCCATGGTTGAAAGACCCCCTTGGCTGGGCTGGCATCCATTCCTGGCTGCCTAAGGCTAGTGTCTCCCTCCATGAAGGGCCGAGCCCCACTGCCAGCTCAGTGCATTCCATCCCCACTTACAGCCCCCAGCCCCATAACAGAGAGGGTCTGGAAGCCAAAGGGGTCCAGAAAGGAGCTCATTCTGGAATAACATGAGGTCACAATTGGGGGGAAGACAGGCAGTAGGCTGAGAAGGCAGAATACGCAGGACAGGAGACTTCAGCCCGTCCCAGATCCTTGGGGCCATTTCAGGATGGGGGCTGCTACCTCTTGCCTTAATGCACCTGCAAACCCAGAATTTGCCCCCAACTCCGCTGTAAGTGGGCAGAGTTCAGGTTATGAGTGGGTGGGCCAGCTGGCCAGGCTCTCTGTGGGTACAGACAACTGAGAGTCTGACCGTCAATCCCAAATTATACCCAGGGCCTCTCAGGGCAGAAACAGGCCTGGGCCACTCCCAGAGGCATATGACACATTTTTCAATGCCAAATAGGGTTATAAAAACTGTGATATTTAGGGCTCCCCTGGTGGCGCAGTGGTTGAGAGTCTGCCTGCCGATGCAGGGGACACGGGTTCGTGCCCCAGTCTGGGAAGATCCCACATGCCGCGGAGCGGCTGGGCCCGTGAGCCATGGCCGCTGAGCCTACACGTCCGGAGCCTGTGCTCCGCAACGGGAGAGGCCACAACAGCAAGAGGCCCGCATACCACAAAAAAAAAAAAAAAATTGTGATATTTTAAACAAAATATTTTATTTAACGAACTAATGGCTTTAATATACACAAAATATTATACCTTATCACGAGAAACCATAGTCTTCCCTTCATAATAAGGGAATAAGACAGAAGCTTAAGGTTTTCTGGGAAACATCACCTCCCTGATCCTGCTGGAGTAACTCTGGGGTCATCCACTAACCTCATTTGGAAATAACAATTCAAAGTTCATCTCTGAGGTTGTTTGTGGGTGTGAGTTCAGGGACCAATGGCCCTTCTGCAAAAACCCTTCCCTCTGGTCTCCGGTTATAAGTTTTATTTAAAAAGAATACTCTTTATTCAAATAATTAGTACAAATTAACTATGCTGAAAAAAAATAAGTAAGTAATAAACAGAGCTGCACAGTTTCAGGCAATGCCTTTCAGAAGAATCTCTTAACTCTTCACTAATTCATCAAGGGCAGGTTCCCATCTCCTCTTTGGAGGACCTTTAACTCATTGCAGGAGGCCCTGGCAATGTGATACGTGATGGTTCCCTCCCCTGCCCCTGAGTGTGGGCTGCAAAAGGGGGTGAGGATCCAGCAAGAGAGACATAGATTTTCGCGCTAGAGTGGCTCATTGTTCCCTTCCCAGGCAACCTGGCTGCATCCTGGGAGCTGTGACTGGGCCCCCTGGCCCTATGTGCCAGGACCTCGGGTTTGGGTTCCTTGGGAGGACTATGTTGAATGCTATGGCCCAGTTGCCATTCTAAAATGAGGAAGCCGGATCAGAGGTTCAGTGATTTTTCCAAGGTCGCCGTAACTAGCAGAACTAGAACTCCTGCAGGTCTTCTAACTCCGGGTGTTGGGCTCTTCTACACAGTGCCCCACCGCACCTCCCATGTGCGGGGGTAAGAGAGAGCTGAGGTGGGAGCTGGTGCCTGCGTAGTTTACCAACGGCCAGCCTGCCAAACCCTCTGCAGCCTGTGCTCCTAGGCACCCCTGTCCCCACTGCAGCAGTGAGTTGGGGGGAGGGGGAAGGAAGGGTCCAGAGAAGAGCCTGGGGCGCAGGCAGACACTGGATGCAAAGTCTACCCTCCCCACCCCCTGCACTAGGGTGTCCTTGAAGCCGGGAGGTGAAGCAGAGTCTTCGTTTAGAGATTCAAGGAGCTTCTCACTTTGCTTCGAGAGATCTGGGCCTCAGCCCAAACCTTCAGGCTCCAATGAGCTGAGCCCCAGCAGAAATGTACTTAGAGTTTGTGTCACTGCTCAGTGTGGACGTCCACAGGGCATTCACTGGCCGCTAGGGAAGGTTCACATCGCCTCAGCACTGAGATACGAATGGGGTCTCAGTCACGCCAGCGGGCACCGTCACAACGCGGCTCTGCCCGCAGTGGCGATCATACTGTCATTCCAATCATCATTATCACTGGAATCCACACCTTCTAATGTACATACCCTTCACAACTTACAGCATGCTTTCACTTGCATTCTCTCAGATTCTTCTCCCCACCCTCCTATGATGTGGCCATTATTACTCCCACGTGTCAGATGGGGAAACTGAGCTTTAGAGAGATCTCACAGCTAAGTCAGTGGCCGAGCTGTGGTTTGAATCAGGAGTGCACGTTCCCAACTGCTCCACTGCATTACCCCAGTCGGAACCACTCCATTCCCAAGTTGGTGCCCATCAGGGTCTGTTTATTAGAATCTGACCTAGCGACTCATCATTCAGTGCAGTGGAGTGAAACCGAGCATGGCTGTGCAGTCAGACCTGAGTTCAAACCCCAGCTCAGCCATTTATTAGCTGAGTGACCTTGGGCAAGTGATCTCGTCACTCTGAGCCCCAGCTTCCCAGTCTGTGAAATAGGGCTATTGAGAGCACTGCCTCAGGGCACTGTCTCGGGTGATGGATGAGGGTGGGCAGGGCAGGATGGGCAGAATTTGCCGCTTCTTTTATCTTCATTTATCGTGCCTGTGGCTGTGTTGTATGTTGAGCGTCACAAATATGATCTGGTCCCTGATCTCAGGGAGGGGAGGCCCATGTGTAACAGGGGAAATGAGTCAGAGGATCCAGGACAGGAATTAATTTGGCCGAGGGAGGCTTTGCCCAGAAGAGAGTGTGCAAACAAGGCTTTGAGGGAGATGAGCCCGCTGGCGGGGCTGCCACGTGACACCCCGCTACCCTTACATGTGCGCAGAGTGCCTGGTTGACAAAGGCTTTCACACCCATTATCTAGCTTGATCCTCACAATAACGCTGGGCTAAGAACGTCAACAGTTTACAGCTGGGGAAACTGAGGCAGAGGAGATTCAACCCAAGATCACAGGCCAGCAGTTAGCTTCCTGCCTGTCTCCTGACTCCAGACCAATGCCCCCTGTTCCTCTCCCATAATAAAATGACTCCCAGGGTACCCGACTGACCAAGAGCAGCTCGAAAGAGCCTGTGTACCCTCCTCTGGTTGCTGGCTGAGGAGACCAGGGTCATTCACATCTCCCCAACTCCCACAGCGGACAGACCCCACTTACCTCGGAAGGGAAAGGTGCCCAGTTTGTGCAGATTCTCCTCCAGTTTCCCATAGTCCACCTCGGCCGTGGCAGTGAAGGGGGTGGTCACAGGGGGGTAGATGCCTGAGATGTCCACCTTCCTCCCCTCCCCTGAGGCCCAGCCCCCCACGGTGCTGGACAAAGCCCTGCTCAGCCCCTGCCTCACAGAGGACCAGACTCGGGGGCCCAGCATCTCCACAGGAGGCTCAAAGCCCAGCTGGTCTCTGCCCCCGAGGGATGCTGAATTTGGACTCCTTCCTACCCCAGTTAATGATCTATGTGTCTGGTTAAAAATTTGCTGCCCCCTGACTTGTTGGCTCTCAGGCACGCCCGGGCTGGGTGTTTCCAGGGTCAGAGGCTAGGCCTGTTGGCTCCAGGGAGGTCTTCCCTCCCCCTGGGGAGCAGCTAGAGAAATGCCACAACCCAGTGTCCCTGTGGCCAGACGGAGGACTGGTTCCTGGGGTCCTTACACAAAAGGGTGCCTCCAGTGGGGCCCGGCCCTCCTCCCACAATTCCCAGCCCCAAAGCCAGGAGCCAGGCTGGCTTCCCCGCTTCCGCGTGGCAGTTGAGAGCTTGGCGGAGCCGATTGGCCGAGCCGGCCCTTCCCTGAGGGAGGCGAGGCTGGCTGGATGAGACCTGTGATCTGCCGCCGGCAACTGCCCCACTCCCCTGCCAAGCTCCTCCCACCAAGCCTGCCACGTGACAGGCCCGTGCTGGTCACACACAGCCCCACAGGACAGCTGTCACCAGGAAGGGACCCCAGGACAAGTGCCCTGGGAAGCTGATCCACGCTGGAACTTGGGAAGTGGGGTGGCAGGAAAGAAGCAAAAAGAGGCCTTGTTAGGAAAAGCCGCAGGGCTGGCTCAGGGGGGCCAAAGGGCTCCAAGTTCCCCTCTTGCCTGGGCCCACCCTTGTCCCCAGTCTTCCTTCATTCCTAAATGTTTCAGGCACAAATAGAAATGAACATCACACACAGCAAAAATGACTTTTTTTAAAAAATTGCGGTAGCTTGTGGGTGCTCCCAGGGCAAACACAGAGGAATGGTGTGGTCCTCAGCTCTGGGGGCCATTCTTATGACCCTCCGGCTGTACGCAGGGGACAGGCCAGGTGCCTGGCTGGGCTGGGACAGTCGTTTACTGGGCTGGCACAGGCTGGGGGGTCTCCCGCCCACTCTCGGCAGACCCCTCCAGCCCGTTCTGCTCTGACCCCGGCTCCGGGTGCTCCAGAGCGTGCCGGGTGTCAGCCTGCCAGAGCTGCACCAGGTCCGTGGGGGTCTTTCCTTCCTGGGGGAAACAAGAGGATATCTAGTCACCGTTCAGAAGTCTGTACGAAGAGGTGCCCTCATCTACGCCAGTGGTTCCCAACTGGGAGCAACTGGCAATGTCTGGAGACATTCTTGGTTATGACACTGGAGGAGGGGATGCTACTGGCATCTTGAGTAGAGGCCAGGGATGCTGCTCAAACATCCGGTAATGCACGGACAGCCCCCCCACGACAAAGAATTATCCCGCCCAAAACGTGTGAGGTTGAGAAGCCCTCATTTACACCTTCCCCTTGTCTTCCTAACTTCCCCATTATCTCCTCAGCCTCTCTTTTTTCTTTCATATAGCTAGCTTTTTTTTAAAACATTGAAGTATAGTTGATGTGCAATATTATGTAAGTTACAACTTAGAGTTATTATAAAATATTGGCTGTATTCCGTGTTGTACAATATATCCTTGTAGCTTCTATCATACAGAACAGTTTGTACCTCTTAATCCCCTACCCCTATGTTGCACCCCCCAGCCTTTCCTGAGTCAAGGTCCCCCCTTACCCAATTCTCCTCTCTTCTGTGATTGCTCTGGGCCCCAAAGAAGAGCTTGGACGGGGGGGACATAGGTTCCTAAGGGAACTGGAGGACCACAGGAGCCAACACAGGGTGCTAGGAACAATCGTGCTGACTGAGTGCTTAGCTTCCTTCCGGCTCTGTCCCTCCACGATTTTGGCCTCCCTGAGCCTGGACATTAGGACCGCCTGTGGTCTACTTGGGGGCCTTTGGGAAATCCTCCTCCTGTCCCTTCCTGGCTGTTTTCTCCACTTAGATTTTCTGGATGTAGAGAAGCATAGAGAGAGTTGGGAAGCCGGGTGGGCCCCCAATCTCCTGGGGCCCAGAGAAACCCTCCACTGTGACACTGCCCCAAGGGCAGGCCGGCCGAGTCCTGCTCAGTTCTGTCTTTCTTCCGAGTGCCCAGCACAGGGCCTGGGAGGGCAGCGCACACTGTTTACTGAATCAGGAAAGGAGTGAATTTACCAGGTTCTTGCTCATCATGTCAGCCCCGTGCAGGAGCAGCAGTTTGATGATTTTGTAGCGATTGAGCCTCACGGCGTCATGCAGGGCACTGTCCCCTTCCTAGAACCAGTGAGACATTCAGCATGGCCCACGGGGGCATGTGGGAGCCCTCAGGGGGCATATGGAGCCCCCTGTGGTGGGGCTGGGCGTGAAGGAACCCAGACACTCACTCTGTCTTTGGCATTGATGTCCAGGCCCAGGGATAGAAAGTGTTCCACGATCTCCACGTGCCCCGTCCGGACTGCCACATGCAGGGGGGTGCTCAGCAGCTGGGTGGGGAGGAATCAGGAGATGCTGGCTGAAGGGACCTGGACTGTGATGCCTCTGGGAGGCGGCCGTCTTAACTCTAGCCTAATCCTTCTCCCAAGGAGGGGCAGGGAACGCTGTAATTTCCCATCACCCTATCTGATGATCAGCTCTAAGGCGTGACATGCCACCTCCTCGGGGAAGACTTCTATGATTCCCCTCTCACCCTATAAGACATTTTATAGATGAGCAACAGAGGCTCAGAGGCTGTCACTTGTTCAAGGTTATATACAAAGGATTGAGTGAATTAAAAATGGTGGATGAATAAGTAAGTGAACAGATCAATAAATGAATGGATGGATGGATAGATAGACAGATAGAAGGATGATGAACGACGGCATGGGTGAACAAATCCTGCATCTTTGGGTGGTTCCAAAGCCGCCAAGCTAGTGGAGCTCTTCTCCTCCCCTCTCCTCTGCTCTTCCTCCCATTCCCAGATGGTGGTCTCCAAGGGGCTGCAGCTGATGGCAAGGACCCATCCCTGGGCTCTGCAGCCACTCCAGAAACCAGACTAGCTCACTACCCTCCTGCTCTCTGCTTCTCTCCCCCCCACCCCTCCGCCCTGCTACCCCAACATCTGTGAGCATTATGGCCTCACCTTATCCCTCACGTTGGTGTCTGCTCCCCGGCTTTGCAGAAGCTTCACCACCTCCAAGTGGCCCCCACGGCAGGCCCAATGCATGGCTGTGCAGTCCAGCTAGAAAGGAAGGGTGGAGCCTAACTGCAGAGCTTCAGGGAAGAAAGTGCCCTGGGGGAAAGGACCCCAGCCAAGAGGGCAGGCAGATATCCAGGGAAGGATAGGGCCACTCCAATGACTGAGCAACGGATGCAGTGGAGCCGAAGAACCCTCGGGCTCCATCTCGTCCAAGCCAGATTTACAGAGGAGGCTCAGGGAGGAGATGGGCCCCCCCCCCCCCCGCCAAGGTCATACAACATACTAGAGGTGGAGCCTGGCCCCTGAGGCAGCTTGTTTATGTCCCAGGTTGGAGGTTTGCAGGGATAGGGAGTCTATGAGTGCTGGACCCACCTCCTGCCCCTCACCCAATACCTGGCCTCTTGCTCACCCGATCCTGGAAGTCCACAGTGACCCCACTCTCTAGAAGCTTCTCCAGGATCTCCATGTGGCCCTCCAGGGAAGCTCGGTGCAGTGCTGTCCGGTGGAACTGTCCCCAGAGAAACTGTCAGGGCCTAAACTCTGGCCCCAGGCCTGAGCCCATCGCCCACCCAAGTTGAGCCCAGGCCTTATCCCAGCCCTATTCTGACCCCTGTGCCGGGTCCCCATATCTTCCATGTTCCGCCAGTTCCTTCATGCTCTATCTGGACCAGCCTTGGAGGCCTCCTGTGCTCTGTGGACTCTGACCTTCTCACTGCCCCCTAAACACACGTTGCCTGTGCCCAAATGCCCATTTCGCCCGTACTCCCTGTGAGTGCTTGATGAATTCTTGTAACTCCATGAAGATGCAGCTCAAGTGTCATCGACTTCTTGAAACCTCTAGGCCATAGCTGTCCCAGGGGTCCAGACAACCCTCCACTGTGATAGACAGTCAAAGGCAAGCTGAGTCTTACTTGACTATTTCCCCTGAGTGCCTTGCCCAGGGCCAGGATGGGCAGGTGCACCCTGATTACTGATTCAAGCAGGGAATGAACTTCCTGTCCAATGCAGACGGCTTTCTGCTTTGGTCTCTTGACACACTCAGGCCAGAGGGCATATCTTTCCATATTCTAATGATCCGGTTGTGCAGCAGTCTCCCAGCTACTGTCAACCCTGGTCTTTTTGGTTTTGTGCTCCTAGCACAACACAGAGGCAGGAGATGCTTAGATAGACCAAGAGGACTAAAACTCTGGAATCTAAAAAGTGGAAAGGACATGTAGTCTAAGCCTGCAATAATGCAGGCTGAAGGGGGTGACCATTAATTTGCTCAATCCCAGGATATGATCTCGAGAGAGCATCCTACAAAGTATGAAAGAGGCAGTTTCAGGGAAAACAAAAAGAAGTATGACGGGTGACGGCAACGGAAACATTTTGAAAATCGTGGGGATGGGTGCACAACATTATAAGTGTAATTAATGCTGCTGAGTTGTCACTTAAAATTTATTTGGCGTGTCTCATGTTTTATATATTTTAACCATAAGATAAAAATAATTGTTAAAAGTGTGATGATATACAATGCAACACAAAATATCATATCCAAGCACGTGCTTTAATAGTGTTTTCATTCGATAAATATGTATTGAAGCACTAATATTCTATTTGATCCCCATAACATGCTCTGAGGGGAGGAGCCAGTTTTACGAAGAAGGAAACAGGCACAGAGAGGTGACGGGCCCAGCCACAGGTCACAGAACTAGGGAGTGGTACAGGTGGGATTTGAGTCCAAATCTCCTGGTCTTGGACTCTGTATTTGATTCCATTCCATTTTTTCCCCTAAAAATCCAGGTGTTTATTACTCTGGAGGTGGTTCAAGTTGGAAAGGGTCTAAGGATTTAGAAAAACTCCTGTGTGGGGAAGGGGGCATCCCACATCTTCTGAGGGGCCCCCTCCCAAAGGACACCCACGCCTCTTCTCAAAGAATGCACAAGCGGGCGGGGTGCAGGCATCAGCTCTGAAAGGGAGGCCGGCACAGGTGCAGGGCCCGATGGGAACATCACCTGATCGCAGGTGTCGGGGGAACCCCCGTCCGCCAGGAACTTCTCGATGACCTTCATTTGCCCCTCCACCGCCGCTTTCAGGAATGTCTCCGCGTCCACGGGGCCAGCCTGGAGAGAGCGAATGCAGTCCCTGGGGGCCGCTCCGCTGTGATCTGAGCCATTCCCCCTTCCCCGGCCTCCCCTGCCCACACAGGTGTCCACCCCAGGACCCTTACGATCTCCTCCGGCTCTGGAGGTGGCTCCTGGGAGGCTGCCAGGGCTTCCCGCTTCTTCTGCTTGCGTTTTTTCCGCAGCTGGATGAGGTTCTGGATCCCACCCACGTCGATGATCTCCCTCCGCAGGTCTAGGGATGTTTTACGCACGCGCTCTTGACCCTGCGTGGGGATAGCCAATCAAGCCCCGCACTGGGGCACAGAATGTGGGGCTTGGGGACCTCTGAGCTAGGCTGGAGGTGGAGGACAGGGAGAGCCTCTCAAGGGAGAAAGAATCCAGGTCTAGCTCTGCCGCCTAGGACTAGGTGAAGCCAATGAGACAGACACAGATGCACAGGGGGCTTGAGGGGGCTGCTTGGGAGCTGCCCAGCTCCAAGGCTCCACATAGAGTGGGAGTTGATGAAGAAATCTCAAGGGCAGTTCTTAGCCCAGGCCTCCAGAACAGGGTACGAATTCTCATCTCTCCATGCAATTCTCTCCCTCTCCCTCCCTCCGTCCCTCCCTGCCTCTCTCTCTCTCTCTCTCTCTCTGGCCATAAAAGTAATACAGAAACATAAAAGCTCTGAAGAGAAAGTCCTTCTCTCCCAGAGGAACTTCTATCATAGCTTGGTTGATGCCCTTTCCTACGGGATCAAACTCCACACAGTGGTCTGGAAACTCTGCTTTTCTCTTATCAGCGTGCAGATGTCTCCTGTCAGCACACACAGCCTCCCCCAGCCCACTAACACCTGCATCATGCCCTGTTGTATGGCTGCCCCATCACTGCAGCTTCCAAAATGAGTCCCCTGGGATCTCGTACACATGCAGATTCTGACTTAGCAGATGTGGGGAGGAAAACTTCCCCCCTCTTCACTTCTAAGTTCTTTGGCTGGTCTGATAATTAAATTGATGTAAGACGGATTAATAGGAGAAAAACAAATTTAATTTCATATGTATGGTAGTCCATAAAAATATGAGACTCAAAGAAGTGACCAAAGCAGGCAGCTTTTACACATTTTAGACAAAGAAACAATTTGTGCCACATTGAAAAGACAAAGGAGTTTGTTTTTGGAGGAACTAATTAGTGAAGAAACAAGTTTTGTTTATATAGCCTTCTCAGCCCTGAATTCCTGAGATCTAGTGATAAGGAAGCTTTCTACTTTCCTGATATAAGGAGGGTAACTTCCCATGGCAGATTTATTTACTACTTTCAGGGGAACAAAGGAGGGTCAGAGTGTCCTTCATGCACTGGCTGTTTCTCAGATAACTTTAATTAAAAATAATCAGTATGGGGCTTCCCTGGTGGCACAGTGGTTGAGAGTCTGCCTGCCGATGCCCGATGCAGGGGACACAGGTTCGTGCCCCGGTCCGGGAAGATCCCACACGCCACGGAGCGGCTGGGCCCGTGAGCCATGGCTGTTGAGCCTACGCGTCCGGAGCCTGTGCTCCGCAACGGGAGAGGCCACAACAATGAGAGGCCCGTGTACCGCAAAAAGAAAAAAAAAAAAAAAATCAGTATGCCAAAGTGGCATATTTGGGGGTGGCATATTCTGCTCTCCTTTACAAGTATGAGATGGGGCCGAGATGCTGCATCGCTAACATCTCGCAGGGGTGCTGAGCTGCTGGAGGAGCACCAGGAGGGGCAAGGCCGTAACTGCCTTGTCTGTCTCCGGAGCGTGCAGATACTAGGTTCTCCTAGCACTTACCTTAACCTTTTGTAAGGATGGACTCTGAGGCCTGTGGTGCTTCTCATCCTCCAACACCAGCATCTCCATGGGCAGCTTCTGATGGGTGGTGGTTCCTCTGAGTTTCTGGTGAGCCAAGGACAGGACGGGTTCCGGGCCTGCCTGCAGTGCCTCGGGGGCCAGATAGCCTCGCCCACAACAAATTCAAGGACCCCAAGGACCTCCTCCTGTGTGACCTCCCAGCCCGTCATCTGCCCCACTCCTGTCTGGTCCAGGAGGCCCCAGGTCAGAGCCAGCCTCCCTGGCCCCAACCCCAGTTCAAACACCTGTGTACTGACTGCCGTGTGTCCCCAGCAAAACAGGATTAAGGGCTACTGGAATGAGTTTTCATGAAATTAAACATACTCACTTTTTTCAAGCACTGAGGTTTTGGTTTTTTTTTCTTTTTGGCGTTTAAAATTCACTTTGATGAAATACTTGAGATGATAGTTTTTTTTTTTTTTTTAGTGGGCTTACTTGACAATACAAAAATTTGGCAGCTCTGTCAGTTACCAACTTCTTTCCCTCAGATTTTACTGATCCGTGAAATCCTAGAGCATGGAAACTGTTGCTCTCAGGGAACCTGAGGGGTGGAACCCGCAGCTCCCCAGCTCTCAGCTTGATGTGAACTCTAAGTATTAACCTTATTCTCGTTTTAATAATATGGGGGAAACTCTGTCCAAGTCTCCTCCCCACTTGTAGCTCCAACCTGCCTGGACTACTTCCTCATGGCCGCTTCCTCTCTTCTAAAGGAAAACACTCTTTGTTAAGTGCTGGCGCCCCTATCTCTGAAGTCCCCATGTACCGGAAACATTCGTCCAGGCTGGAGAGTGCTGAGTACAGGTGGCAGCTGGGGAGGAATGATCTCCCTTACAGAGCTCTCAGCTGCCTTTGTCGTTCGACACCGAGCTCCGGTGTTATACTCTTCAAGTGTCAGTTGAGGGCTGATTTTCCAGGTCTTTATTTCGAATGTTCTGTTGCCCACTGGCATCTCCCTTCCATGTCAGGCTTACATGGTTTGAGGTCTCCCCAGTGCCGGCCTCGCCTGAAACGCTGCACCCTCACCCGGGGACAAGATCACCTAGGGCTTCAGCTACTACTGCATGTGGAGCCCTGGCTGGGCTCCTGGAGCATCTAGAGTGGGCTTGGTCCTAATCATCTTGGCATCCCCAGCACCGATGACAAGAGTTAGCACACAGTAGGTGCTCAGCAAATGTTTGGAGAATAAATGAATGAATGAGTTCACGGATGGTGGCAGGCGGGCTCAGCAGCTCTGCACACCTCCAAGTCCTCAGTGATGACCTAGCCCAGTAAGGCCCCTGCAAGAGAGCCTCAGCCCCTGGGCTGGTCTCCAAGACCCTCCTTCCCTACCCACCCCATGAAGCGGGTGCAGGCGGAACAGCGGTTCTCCTCTAAGAATGCTGCTGGGCTGGGGCCTGGTGGGAACAAATGGGGACTCTAACGCCTGCCCACGCCTTACCCAGACTCCATAGCCCCTCGCTTCAGATTTGCCTCTGTAGGTTGGCATACAGTAGGTGCTCAAGAAATGTTTATTGAATTGGGTGTTTGTCGGTGAAACACAACCCAACAAAACTTCCACCTGACTTCATAGATGGTTGCACAGAGGAAATGAGAGAATGCCTATCCAATGCGTAGCACGGTGCCTGGCATGTAGGAGGCAGCAGTGGTGAGGGTGGCTCTGTGGGCACCCGGGGCCCTGACAGCCCTGCCGCTATATTTGTTGGATGAATGAATGGATGAGGACTGTTCCGTGTCCCCTTGCTGAAGGTCTCTGTGTCCAGTGGCAGCATTCCAGAAATGGCCCAGCAACATGACTCCCCTGCCTGGCCCTGGTGCACATGCCCTTGGGGGAGTGAGAAATGGCATTCCTGGAGATCCAGGGATGCGCCGGCGGGGACTCAGCAGGCTCAGTCCAGGTCCTTCCCAGCCAAACCTCCCCTCCCTTCCCTAGCCCTCATCTCTTCGTCCACCAGCGTCCTGACCCTTCCCTCTTCCTCACCTCCATTCAGTCACTCTTCCTTTTTTGAATGGAGTCTACATCTACACTGATTTATCTCCTCCCTCCCATTCCTGTTAGGGCCAGTCTTTCCCCCTCCAAGTCCTTCTCAGGGCTGTCAGAGCTGCCTTCCCCAAACAGGTCAGGTGGCACCACCGTGCCTCACTCAACAACATGCAGTGGCTCCCCACGGCCCCCAGAATAAGTATCTGTCACGTGGTCCTCACTGTCTGGTTTGTGCCCTGTCTCCCTTCCCAGCCTCAGCCCCTCCTGCCAGACTTTCTCCCGACAATCGTGCTTCCACTCACCCCGACGACAGGCGCCTGTTGTTTCCTTAGCCTGGAACACTCTCCCCCCTCCTGACCTCCATCCTTCAAGGGCCGTCCTTGAAGGCCTGGCTCAAATGCCCTCCTGTCCACAGAGAAGTCCTCGAGGGCCCACGGTCGGCATGCCTCACCCACCCTTGGTGCTCCTTCGCTTCTGAGTTACATCTCTATCTCACCCTTTTCCACTCTGCCTTGTTTCTTAGTTGACCGTGCACCTGGCAGATGTCGGCTAAAATGAACACAGAGCTGGTCAAGAGGAGGCAGGGGCTGACCTTCCTGAGCCTCTCATTCTTCCCAGCACTGGGCTCTTGGAAGAGTAGAGTCTAGGTGAAGTATTCATCTCCATAAAATGAAGAGTAGGACCAGCCCGCACCCCCCTGCCCGACTTCTTTATTCCAGAGAAAATACAACTGCCCGGAGCCCCAGTGCTCAGTCGCCTCCCCGGGTGTGGCTGGTGGTCCTAGAAAACCCATGCTTCCTTTGCCAGCATCCCTTTCTCACTCTGCTCCCCGTCTTTATCAAACACTGGAGCTTTTCCTGTCCCAGCCTCCCAGCTGGCAGCTGGGGGGATCTCAGGGCCCCAAGCTGCAGGCAGCATCCCAGCTGTCCTGCTCTGCACAGCTCAGCCTGTCTCCTCGAGGCCCAGGTGGGTGGACAGGGTCTCGAGGAACCCAGCTTGGCTCGCCCACTCCACTGTCTCTCAGATTTGGGGGCTGAAGCCCCCGTCTCCCACTGCCAGCAGCCCCCTCTCAGGAGCACCCTGCAGTAGAGCCAGCTGGGCCCCTGGGGACACCTGTCCTCCTTCCTTCCAGGTACGGCAGCCAGGCTCTTCCTTCCCTTGACAGCAGAGCTGGGTCTCCTCAGCACCCCCTTGGGCCCCACACCCCGCCCTACCTCATTCTCCTCCTCCTGTGACAGCCGCTCCTCGATGAGTGCCGTGGCCCTCTGCACCTCCTCGGAGCCCGCCATGGCACCGTGAGCAACCCGCCCCTGCAGGCCCCGGGGCCCCAGGGGCTTTATATGCCAGGGCTCCCACCCCCGCCCTGCTAGGCGCCTCTGCCATGAGCTCACCGGCCCAATTCTCCAGCCGCCTCCCGACCTGTCACCTTCACCCCAGGCAGCCCCGAGGAGCAGGAGGCGGCAGGGACAGTTGCCACCCCCCAACCCCTGGCCTATTGGAGCCGGAGGGCCCAGTGCCCCGGGAGCGAGAGCGAGGGCTGCAGGAAGGCGCCTGCCCAGCCTCTGTCCTGAGTGCTGAGGCCCAGATGGGCCGGGCAGCCGCGCTGCACAAAGGATCGCTGGCTGCCCTTAGCCCTGATGGCGGTGCCACCTGCTGGACGCCTGGAAACCCTGCCCAGCCCGTGCCAGTGAGGGAGCCTAAAGGCCAAATGTGGGGACCCAAGGTAAGCCCGCATCCCCAGGCCGTCCCATGAAAAGGCCCTGCCTGCTCTGGGAAGGGGCAAGACTCTGCCTCATCTGGGCTGGAGTGCCAGGCAGTGGGTGGAGGTAAGGGCAGCCGCCTGCCTCTTTGCCCGCAGCTCGCGCGGGCCTTTGCCTCTCTGGGGTCCCACAGCGCCCCCTAGTGAAGCACCGCAGCATTAGGCTGCAAGTCCACTTGTCCCTGACAGACCTCAGCCATCAGTCTGTCGCAGGGGGCCTCTGTGGGACTTACAGGGTCTTGCTTCAAGGAGCCACTGGAAGGGCTGGAACGCAGCGCCAAGCCCCGCTGACGAAGACACCAGCTCTGACTGATCATCCTGCCCTCCCCGGTTTCCCAGTCAGGCCAACCTGACCGGTGCTCACTGAGAAAGAAAAATACTATCAACTGGAGAAGCAGCAGACCTGTACTGCTCAGTTCCGCACCTGGAACTGTGGGAGCGAGGCCTGGGTCACCACGACCCAGGTTGAACCTGCCAGTGAACCACAGACACCACAGCCCTGTGGTTCCGTGACGCTCACGTGGCCTGCCCTCAGCTAAACCACCTTATCTAAGGTCCCCCTCTCTGCTTACGTGCACATTTTCCCCTAAGGAAGCACAAGACCCAGCTCCTTCTTCCCTCTGGTTCCCTTGCTGGCAAGGGATGAGCTGACACAGGCTCATCATCGAAATTTATCAGGGATCTTGCTGTCACGTCGCCAAGGGTGCGTGCAGCATCTGCAGGACATGCGCACATCTCAGCCCTGAAGGCCCGGCTCGGGGGGCTGGAGCCCGAAGCCAGCGCCCTCGTGCTGCAGGAGCCGCCTTCCTGAGGGGCTGCCTTCGCTTTCAAAGCGAGTTCACACCTGTTATCCCATGGAGTCCTGCCAGCAGCTGAGAGGGGAGGCAGGGCAGGCGGCATCACCTCCACTTTGAAGACAAGCCACGCGGGTTCGGAGGTTAAGTGGCTTTTCCGGAGGACCCACGAGAACACAGGCCCGCATACTGGCAGTTCACGGCTCGCTCCACCGTACTCTCTGCGGTGGAGAGCACGGAGCAGTAGCTGCTCTGCCCGGAACAGCTGGGGAGGCCGTGCACCCGCCTGCTCCCACCCCAGAACTGGCTCCAGGGCTCCAGAGAGCTACAGGAGAACCCAAAGCCAAAGCCAGGCAAGAGAGAAGGAAGGAGCAAAAGGCTTTATTGATAAATATGCAGACATGTCTGCACACAGGGACCTGCTGCGGGGCCGTGAGCGGGCTGCAGACCCCCCACTGCCGGGGTTACAGCCAGGAGATGGCCCTGTGCAGGCCTCTGCCATGACAGCCCAGCCATCGGCCACCACCTCATCTCTGCCAGCTGTGCTGGGGGCTGGGAGAGGCAGAGGCCGGCCTCAGGCTCCCCACCCCCGGGGCTCACGAGTGGTCCCCTCCCCTCTGGGGGGCTGGCACTGGGCCCAGGGCAGAGTCAGGGGGTAGGGGCGAGGGAGGGAGACAGCAGCTGCTTCAGACCCTGAGCAGAAAACCGGAGTGAGCACAGCCGGCAGCACCAGATGACAGATCTGGGCTCCAGGGGCCTCCGGGCTGGCCCTCGTGGCTTGAACCTGCCGCGGGGGAGAAGCAGGGTGGAGGGCCCCGGTTTGCCTTTTCTCTGACAAGGTTGGCAAGGCCTGTGTGTGGCAGCACACTGTTTCCTGGGTGCTGGGCACTGGTGGCCCACGGAGTCCCTGGGAAGCAGGGTCCCCTCAGGGCTCGCCCGGCAGCCATACACGGGAGGCTCCCCTGGAGAAAAGAACGGCTCTCAAAGGCAGCGGCAGGGCGGGGGTGCCTAGTGCTCCAGCCGGGAGGCCTCTCAGCCCTGCGGAGGCCTTCCCTGGTCTCTCTGCCCAGGGGTCCGTGGGCTCCTCAGTCCTGGGGCGGCGGGGGCTGGTTAATGATGACCTGGATGACAAAATCTTTCTGGATCTTGGTTTCCTGGAGCCGCGTGCGATCTGTGAGCAGCTTTCCAGAGAAGAACCATCGCTGCCAGGACGGCTCGATGCCCTCCTGGGTGTGCAGCTGCCTCTTGAGCTGCCCCACCGTGTCAGGCAGGCTGGCGCTGAGCCTCACGTCCTTGCCCGTGGAGAGGCGTACCTTCAGCGGGAACTCTCGGCGCACGCTGGGGGTGGGCTCGGGGGGGTCCAGGTTCTCCTCCTCAGTGTGCTCCAGAAGCAGGTTCACGGGTGGTGACAGGCAGTAGATGGGCAGCTGGTAGCGATTGCCCAGCTCATCGTAGCATTCACAGAGGGTGCCTGTGGGAAAGGCAGGGTGGTCAGAGTCGTCTTGGGGACCAACTGATATGGATTAACTTGTGTCCCCTCCACCAATCTCATGTATTGAAGCCCTAACCCCACCCCCACAGTGTCACTGTATTTGGAGATAGGGGCCTATATGGGAGTAATTAAGGTTAAATGAGGTCATATAGGTGGGGCCCTGATCCGGTAAGGGTTAGTGCCCTTACAAGAAGACCAGAAAGTTCAAGCTCTCTCTCTTCTCCCACAATGAGGACATAGAGAGCAGGTGGCCATCTACAAGCCAGGAAGAGAGCTCTCACCAAAAACCAAATCAGCTGCCACCTTGATCTTGGGCTTCTCGGACTCCAGAACTAAATTTCTGTTGTTTAATAAGCTACCCAGTCTGCAGTATTTTGCTATAGCAGCCTGAGCAGACTGATACACCTGTCATGGTCATCCCACAGTCCTCAAACCCACCCTACAGGCAGGTCTTCCTGGGACAGCTGGTGGGAGCTCAAGGTAGAGGCAGGAAGACCTGGGCTGACATTCTGGCTCCACCAGGTACTGGCTCATTCAACCCTAGAAAAGTACTTAACTTTTCGTTTGTTCATTCAACAACTCCTTCCTGAGCATATGTGCTGGGTGCTGGGGTTACAAGGATGAATGAAATAGCATAGGCCCTGCTTTTCATGACTTATACCCAGTGGGCCTCAATCTTCTTACTTGTACGATGTGTTACATATAGTAATATATTGATATTTACTGTATCTTGAACACCAGCTCAGTGCTGGGACTGGACTAAATGATGTTATGTGTATCTTGTTGAATCCTAACAGCCATCCTATGAGGTTGGTATCACCACTTTATAATTGTTTAGTCACTGAGGCTTTAAATTCAAGAAGCTCACGGTCACATAGCTAGGAAAGAGACACTTGGTTAAAACCCAGTCTCTGACTCTATAGAGTTTCCATTGTTGCCCTCTGCTTTACATAGTCCCAGGGGCCATTATGAAATTAAATGAGATAATGCAGCAGAAGCTTCTAGCTCGGTGCCCAGCACATAATAATACTCAACAGGAGGTTGTTACCTGAGATGTGCTGGGATCTCAAAGGGCCCTGAGCAATCTTTAGCTTGCTCTCATCACACCGCCTTGAGGTTTGCTGGTGTCTTTCCACGCCCTCGTTAGGCAAGTGGGAACTGTGTCTCATTTTTCTTGGTGTCCCACTCCTGGACCATGTTCATGAGGGCTGCTTGAATGAACAAGCGACTAGCCACACCTGCCACCCACCAGCCTGGATGGGAGCTCCTGACATGGGGCTGGCCACTGGCTCTCCTCCACCCTGACGGCCCCCTCACTCCGGTGGGGAAAGCCCCCGCCCTGCCTGCTCACCATGAGGCAAAGTGATGCTGGCTCCGTCCAGGATGGCCTGAGCCAGCTCGTGGTCGTTGGCCTCGGCTGCATAGGCGGCAGCCTTGAGGGCATCCCAGATCTCCTTGCGGCCCTCGAAGGCGGGCGCTGTGTCCCAGAACTCATCCCTCTTGCTCCGCAGCTGCCCATCGGTCATTGGGTAGTCGCTCTTCCACTTCAGCCGCTCCTTCTTCAGGGGCTCGTTGCGTCCTGGGCAGGACAGAAGGGAGAAGCTCAGCATCTAGAAAGCCAGGGCTGTGGTCCACCCTCTCCCAGCCCCGCCTCCCTGGCCCTCACTGCAGTGGCTCCTGAACGTTCGGGTCTCCGGGCCCTTTCCTGGAGTCAGTGAAGAGTCTGGAAACTGCACACACCCAACCTGGGGGTGTAAACCACTTCTGTTAGCAGACACAGCATGTACTGCCTTTGTTGTTGTTGCTGCTGCTGTTGAAGTCTTAATTTTACTCTCTTTCTTTGATAATAAAGTAGGACGTGTTCAGTATTTTTAAAATCTGTAAAGAATGTAAAAAAATTTTAATCTGAAAAAAATAACTGCCACGGTTTACGGAGCCAGCTTGTGCCAGATCACAGGCTGGCATTGTAGCCTCAAAATGCCCCGGCAGACGGGGAAACTAAGACCCAAAGAGCTCGTCATTGGTCTAAAGCCACACAGGTACCAATTTAATACCAGGCTTCCTGACTCAGAAGGCCACCCTCTGACCACTGTCTGTACCGTGCTGCCATTGGGGAAAACTTACTTAAGAATTCCACCATTCAGAAGTGACTACTGCTGACACTTAGACGTATTTCCTTCCAGCTTTCTTTCCCCCATTTTTCTCAGTAGAGTTGGGCTCATATCATACAATTTATTTTTAAAATATTCCTTGTTATAAAGAGGATTTTAAATGTTTTCATGCCAATATACAACTTTCTGTTTATTTCACACTTATATTACTGTCCATGTATATTCCCATGGCTAAAAATTATAAATGTTTTTCATGTCTTGTTATTAATGTTCCACTATAAAGTTACAAAGAATGTTTTTAGAACCATAACCAACCAACCAAAAAATCCCTGCAGCCTCTGAAGAAGAAAACAATTCTGTTAAATGTCATCATTCTTGTTACCCAGCTCCAAGACAACTCCAGACCTCAGTCAAGATTGAGGGAAGAAGCATCTCTCAAAGGCTTTCGGAAGCTCAGTCACCTCAAAGCTGAAGGCAGAATGAGCCATAGGAGTGAGGTCTAGAGTACTTGGCTCCCGCTATAACTCAGATCCTGGGCGAGATGCGGAGCTAAGGCTGAGGACTGCCCCCACGGGCTGGGGCAGGAGTGGCGGCTCCTCAGGGGAAGAGAAGGACATTCACTGTCTACCAACTGTGTGAAAGAAAACTGTGTAAGCACTTTACTTATATATATCATCCCATTTCACCCTTCCAACGGCTTTAGGTGGTAGGTGTTATTATTACTACTTCACAGATGATGGGACAGGCAGAGAGATTAAATGACTCGCCCGAGGTCACACAGTAAGTGACAGAGTGAGAGTTCCACCTCAGATCAGACTGAATCCACAAACGGCCCTCCTGTGGGTTTGCTGCTACCAGTGCAGACAGAAAACTCTCAAGCCAGACATTTAATCTGAAGTGTTCCTAAGTTAGCCGAAGGAAATGCAAATCCTCTTTGTAGGAAAATAACTTCAAACCAGGCCTCAAAGACTTCCTGAGATGAAGTTCCAAGAAAAACAAATAATAAGGTCATCGTTTTTTTGTTTTTGTTTTTGTTTTTGAATCACAGCATACAAAGAAACAAGGCAATATGAGTCTGAGCCAGCAAAAACACCAGGCAATAGAGTCAGACTCACAAAGACTTCAGATGTGGGATTCCTCAGACACGGATTACAAAAGAACTGAGCTTCAGAAAGGAGAGCCTTAACAATATGAAGAGGGTATGGGAAAAACACCCACATAACTGTCTTCAGAAGTATTCTGTGTGAGCAGTAGAGAAGAAACACTAGAGATTTTTCTTTATAATGGGCTACTGATAAATGATGTTGGGACTACAGGTTCTCCATATAGAAAAACATGCAACAGGAGTCCTACCTCATTGCCAGCCACAAAAATCAAAGCCAGGTGACTCGGGACTTCCGTGGTGGTGCAGTGGTTAAGAATCCGCCTGCCAACGCAGGGCACATGGGTTTGAGCCCTGGTCCGGGAAGATCCCACATGCTGCGGAGCTACTAAGCCCGTGCGCCACAACTACTGAGCCTGTGCTCTAGAGTCCACGAGCCACAACTATTGAGCCCGCGTGCTGCAACTCCTGAAGCCCGCGTGCCTAGAGCCCGTGCTCCGCAACAAGAGAAGCCACTGCAATGAGAAGCCCGCAGCCCCAGTTCACCGCAACCAGAGAAAGCCCGCACGCGGCAATGAAGACCCAACACAGCCAAAAATAAATTAAAAGAAAGAAAAAGAACAAAAAGCCAGATGGCTCAAAGGTTTAAGTGTGAACGACAGAAAGGAGGCAGAAGGCAGCACAGAAAATGACAGTATTGTCCATGTGCTTTTTTGAAAAGGTTTGGCCTGGAGGTGTTTCTGCCTGGATCAATCAAGTAGCTCTGCATCGTGATTTCTGACCCCCTTTCTCTTTGGTCCTTTAGCATTGATGACTCACTGACAAGAGCTTTGATCCATCAGGACTCACAGGCATTATGCAGTGACACCCTCAGGACCTCTGGGGTGCAGCATTTCTGCCTCTCCACTCAAGGACCCAGACGTCAGGCCTTTTTAACTTCTTGAGCTGTTTTCTAAAGTTTTCCTTTCTCCTTCCTCTTTGCCAGATGTCACTTCCTACTGGTCTCCATCCAACTGCAGCTCCTATTGGGTAGAGGTCAGGCCCAGCTAATGGGCCACTCCTAATCTGCTGAGAGTTGAGAAAGCTTTGTCAGCACTGTCAAAATTGAGAGCATATGGCTCTAGGAAAGAGGCTTCCTAAAGAAGAAAGAGACTAGGCTTCGGGACATGTGTTGTTCCTGCTCAGATGCCCCACCACCCCCTTACTTAAATGGTCAGGTTTTGGTTCTGTCCCTGACAATCAAGGTTGCTGGACTGGTGACCTCAGGCCACCTGACATGTAACTGTGTATGAATGCATCTCACTCTTTCTTTAATATGAACACAGCCCCATGGTGTCACCTTTCAAAGCTGTCACCTCAGGAGGCCCCCAGTACCTGAGGGATGCTTTGCTCGAATACCTGGCCTTCAGAGTCCCCTCCCCTCCACACGGAGAACAGCATGCTTTCCTGTCTGCGCTGTCAGAGACACACTTCTCACCCCAGGATGGACACGATGCCGGTGAGCCTCCCCAAGTATTAACTGCATCTCCATCACCCAAGACACAAGGGCTTAAAATTTCTTCGCCCTGCACGCTGGTCCTTTCAGGCTGAAAATATGAGAAAATATTAGAATGGGGTGGGGGTGGGGTTGGGAAGGGGGAGGGTTGATGTAAGAAAAGGGCAGCAGGAGCCCAGCTGTCTCAGCTGTCACTGCACTTCTCTGCCAGCAGGGGGCAGGCGCAGCACCTCGGGCCAGGGGCTGGCTCCCTTCACAGTGAGTCAAACACAGCACAAAAGTATGCAGCACAGCTTCCCTCGTGGCGCGGTGGTTAAGAATCTGCCTGCCAATGCGGGGGACACAGGTTCGAGCCCTGGTCCGGGAAGATCCCACATGCTGCAGAGCAACTAAGCCCGTGAGCCACAACTACTGAGCCCGCGTGCCATACTACTGAAGCTCACGCGCCTAGAGCCTGTGCTCCACAACAAGAAGCCTGCACACCGCAACGAAGAGTAGCCCCCGCTCTCTGCAACTAGAGAAAAGCCCTCGCGCGGCGATGAACACCCAACACAGCCAAAAATAAAAAAAATAAAAATCAGTAGCCCTGAAAAAAAAAAATATATATGCAGCAAAGTCCCCCAGGCCCAAGGCAAGCATGCATAAGAGACATGCCAAAATGTCCAGATCCCTACACACTAATGCTGACAATTTTAGGCACAAATATAGACAAGACAGAAAAGGAAGTTTTTACTCCAAACATTAAAAAAAGCAAATTGATGACGAGTATTTTAAATTTCATTTACTTAAAAAAAAATGTTTTATAGTTAGTTGAGTCAAAAAATATTGGGCAGTGGAAGGGGTGTGAACACTTTTATATGCTGTACAAATTGCTACAAACTTTCTGGAGGGTATTTGCTATGATACCAAAAAACTTAAAAGTGGGCTTCCCTGGTGGCGCAGTGGTTGAGAGTCCGCCTGCCGATGCAGGGGACGCGGGTTCGTGCCCCGGTCCGGGAAGATCCCACATGCCGCGGAGCGGCTGGGCCCGTGAGCCATGGCCGCTGAGCCTACGCGTCCGGAGCCTGTACTCCGCAGCAGGAGAGGCCACAACAGTGAGAGGCCCGCATACCACACACACAAAAAAAACACGTATGTAATATTATATATATTAAAAAGACTGGAAGGATTTACACCAAAATGTTAACAGTGGTTGTATCTGATTGACAGTTACCAATGATTTTACTTTGCTTTTATTTTCCAAGTTTCCAACAATAAGCATTAATTACTTTAGTAATAAGAATAATATAATGAAAGTTGTTGACAAGTAAAAAGGGTACATAAAGTTCTGAGGAGAGCCACAGAAAAGGAGGAAGAGTTTGGGGAGCTGAGGGGTGGGGTTTGAGGGTGGTAGTGAACTGAGAGCTCAAGGCCCACAGCCTCTAGGATTTCAGTTGCTGGCAGCTCTGGGTGACTCTGTTCAGGGCCAGGCAGGCTCTGTTGGTTTCAGCAGCAACAGCAGCAGCAGCATCTAGTGGCCTCTACTTATGTCTCCACCTGTCCTAGATAAGCTCCAGGTCAAAAACAGAGTAACAGAAATGGTCCTTATCCCCAGTGAAGTTGACAAAAGAGAGATTTAAAAACAAAATAAAAGATCAAAGTACACACCTGTATGGGGAGGGACAAAACACCCATGACAATCATGAGTCTCTATGATTGTGGTGGGAAGGGAACTGAGCAGAGAATGTATGTTTCTGAGTAGACGCAAAAGCTGGGGTGTTGAGGGTTGCCTGAAATACCACTTGTGTTAGGACCTGCTGAGGTGCTGGTTAAAAAGGCAGCTTCGGACTTCCCTGGTGGCGCAGTGGTTAAGGATCCGCCTGCCAATGCAGGGGAAATGGGTTTGATCCCTGGTCCAGGAAGATCTCACGTTCCGCGGAGCAACTAAGCCCATGCGCCACAACTACTGAGCCTGTGCTCTAGAGCCCACGAGCCACAACTACTGAGCCCACGCGCTGCAACTACTGAAGCCCGCACGCTCTAGGGCCCGTGTGCCGCAACTACTGAGCCCGCGTGCCACAACTACTGAAGCCCATGCGCCTAGAGCCCGTGCTCCGCAACAAGAGATGCACCGCAGTGAGAAGCCCACGTACCACAATGAAGAGTAGCCCCCGCTTGCTGCAACTAGAGAAAGCCTGCGTGCAGCAACAAAGACCCAATGCACACACACAAAAAAACCCAAAAAACAAAAACAGGCAGCTTCCCAGGGCCCACCTCAGACCCACTGAGCCAGAGTTGCAGGGCTAGGCTGGAGTAGGTACTCAGTTCTGATTGAAGAACGCCACTTGTGAGCACAGCAAAACAAAGTGGAAATGGCCTGCTCATCCATATGTTAACATCAGCTAGCTCAATGGATTGCCTCCAAAGTTGCTGCTGAGAGCAGATTCAGAGGGTAAAGGGGGAAGAGAGCGAGAGGGCACAATGTCTGGGTTGGGGGAGGATAATGATGGTGGACGCTGTGGTTTGGCCTGGATAATGAATGGTGTCTGGCAATACCACCCCCAAGGGACGGTGGTGAAAGGAGAGTGAGAGAGAGAACACTAAAGATCCTTTCCAATTTGCATAGAGCTGGAGTGCATCTATGCACGTGTGTGCATATGTGTGTGATTCACACTGCTTAACTCAGAATAACTACACAAGAGGGGATTCTCAAGAACCCACGGAAGGACAGCGGGCCTGGCTGCTTCCCTCTGAATATCCCTGGCCCAGTGCAGGTTCTCAGCAAGTGTCTGCTGAGTTGAAAATGGAACTGACAAATGCACAGTGAACGGTGTGGGAGCATGGTGGAGGAATCACAGCTGAGAGCAGCAGTGGGCAGGCAAGGGAAGTGGGAGAAGGGGCTGTCGTGAGGGAAAAGTCAGGCAGTCCCTTTGCTTGTTGATCTCAGACCCCAAGAGATCCTTATTGTGGCCTCCGGGACTGGCATACCTGAGTCACTGGGACGTGACACCAAGTCTGAGACCAGCCAAGGGAACCAGAGATTTCCCAGGAGAGTCAGTCCACCCAAGCCAGGAGACGGCCCTATTTATACCTGTGGCAATCCCCAAGCTCTATTTCCACACTCGGTTACCAAGCTGCATACCCAGGTCCCTGCTCCAGGGATGGGGCCAGCCATGTTCTCCCCAGAAGTACTGATTATGTGACAAGCCTGGGCTTGCTCTGGCTGGTGGGAGAGATGAGGCTTCAGGCAGAAGAAGGGACAAGGGCCTCCCCATCCCAACAGCCTGGGCTGCAATGGCCCTTTGACTAGGATGCAGACTCCAATCTCTCCTCCCCTCCCCTTCCGCCCTGGCAGTCACAGCTGGGCAGCAGGGGGCTGGAGAGATGTGGCTGAAGTATGGCACCTGGCAGAGGGGATAAGAGATTCAAGAGAACAGCAGGCCCAGAAAAGGATCAGCCCAGCCAAGGAGGGTGCAGGCAGGGGAAGCAGAGCGCAGGTAATCCCTTCAGGAAGCACAGTATTTATAGTTAGACTTAGCCCAGGATGACCCTCCGAGCCTGGGTAACCTTCAAAAGGAAAGTGCTAGCCCAGCTCTGCTCAGCTGGGGCCTCCCCACCTGGCCTCTTTACAGCCTGGGCCCATCTTCCCCATTCATTCCCTCGGGCCCAGCTCTAGGATTCAGGGAGGGAAAGGGGTGGAGCCAGTTGCTAAGTGACAGCCTAGGTTTCCTAAACTGCATCCCTTCCTAGGGCACGTTGGGTCCCAGGGATCCTGGGCAAGGTTGAAGGACTCGAGGCTCCTCTGGGAGCCCTGAACTCAGCTCTGTGATGGCGCCCAGCCTGGGGCAACTGCAGTTCCCTGAAATGGTCCAGTTTGTCCCCCTGAGGCTGGGACCACCTCCAGTTCATCACTCGCATCCTGGGGACAGGCCCCGGTCTGGCACACAGCGGGTCTCAACCACTGTTTGCCCAATGAATGAGTGAATAAAGTGAACGAGCCATCTGGGAAAAGTGGGAGGAGCTGGAGAGGGCAGAGGCCAGATCAGAGACGGGGAGCAGAAGAAATCTGCTGGAAGAAATCCCAGCAACGGAGAGAGGCAAAAGACAGGGGGTGGCGGGAGTGGCAGTCCAGGAGGGACAAAACCAGTTCCGGAGAATGAGGGCCTGGGTGTCAGAAGCCTCGCCCAGTGAGGGCCTGGAAGCTTCGTGGCAACGGGAGAGACGGAAGTGTAGCCAAGAGAAATAACCCTACCCAGAGCCCCCCTGCTTGGGCGGCTGTGAGTGTGGACAAGGGGGCACACAGAACCGTGGAGACAGTGTGCGCTTTCACTGTGGTTGCACACAACGCACACACTTACTGGGGTGGACTCAGTGGAGAAGGCCTTTTATCTGCTCTCTGCTCTGTGCCCCCAGCCCAGGGCCCCCGGCTGAGAGGCCAGGCAGGGCTAAAGGTGGCATCCCAGGCTGGGCTCTGACCGACTCTCCCACTCACCCAAGCTGACTTCCCCCAGCCGTTCCCCTGTCCCATTTCCTGAGGGAAAACTGGAAGGCTGGCCTTTCTGATCTCTACAAACAGAACCCCCAAATCCCCAGGGCCTACTCTGGGATCCAGCCTGCTATACAATCAACAGCTCCTTTTCTGGGGCTGGCTGGGAAAGAATGATGTATTTCATAAGCGGAGTTATAAAACGTCAGGTGTTTGGGAAACGACAGTGATTCTT
Source organism: Phocoena phocoena (assembly GCF_963924675.1). Taxonomy (NCBI): domain Eukaryota; kingdom Metazoa; phylum Chordata; class Mammalia; order Artiodactyla; family Phocoenidae; genus Phocoena; species Phocoena phocoena. The sequence goes on from NC_089234.1 coordinate 30,205,565, forward strand.
CTTGTTTTAAGTTCACGTGAATTGAAAACAAAAACAAAAACCCAGCCTGTTCCTTTCCTGTAGTGAATATATTCCCATCTTCTTCATGGGCTGATTTTTTGTTCCCAGGTGTAACAAAGTCCCGGCCTGAATGTGAACGGTTCCAGGGCTACCAGCTCTAGAAAGAACCTAGATTACAGATAACCATGACTTGAGACACATTAGCATAGGCTCTCTCTCCAATCTGGCTACTTACTTATGCATGGGCTTCAGAGATGGATGGGGTGGGGGTGGGGGCTGCTCTGGCTACTGACCACCTGTGTGAGTGCAGGGGCCCAACCTACCATTCCAAGCCTCAGTGCTCCCATCTGTAAAGAGGACGTGACTCCCACCTCACGGGACTGCTGTGAGGATTACAGAGACCACCCTGCCCGGTACTTAAAAGGCGGTAGCTATTGTAATTAGTGAGCAAGCCGAGTCAATCGTGCTCGTTATCATTACACAATTAACAGAATGAAAGGTCACCATCTTTTTTTCCTTTTCCATAAAGTTGCTGTGATTTTGGAAACTGTGAAAACCCCTGCTGTAGTGAACGCTTGGTCTCTACCTCCCCAGTGCGGTAGGATGCAGGGGTTAAATGAGGTTAAGTTTGACAGGGACAAAAGAGCGGGCTTGATGGTTGCCCGCTTCCCTGTTCGGTTGCACAGCATAGGGTCAGCACTTTTCCCGGGGCAGAAGAGTGAGGATGGCGGCTAATAAGTTAAACAGGAACTTCCCAGAGGTTGCTAGAAAGGTCTCTGGTATCTGGCCAGCTCCCCTTGCTACCTCAGGACTCTAGGGAGGAGAGACAGGTCATCTCTACCACTGCTTTCTACAGCCCTGCTGTCAAGGAGGGTCCCCGCAGGGAGGATCCAGACCAGCACCAGCTTGGCAGCCAGGTGCCTAGAGGCCTGACTTCTGACACCCAAGACTCTGTCCTCCTGGGTGTCAAGCGCCATCTGTGCTTCACTCAGACATGTGCCACTCCATCAGGGCAGGTCCCCCAGAGCATGGCAGAATCCTGAAGCCAGGAGTGACCTTAAAGTCATCTACTCTAGTCCCTTCATTTTAACAGATGAGGAAACCGAGGCTCTGAGAAGTGATGTGACCTGTCCCAAAACCCACAGCTTTTGCCCGTGTGTGTGTCGGGGTGGGGGGATGGTAAATTGTTTCTATCAAACCACTCCACTGCCAGTGAAAGCTCAATTGTAACTAGAACATTAAAACGATAGGCCTTTGACCCAAAGATGATGAAAACTCCAACAGGAAAAGCAGTAAGCAGAACACGCTTCAAGAGCAAGAGTGGAAGAGTTACAAGTCAGTCTGTTCCCACTAGGAAAGAACGAAATCTAAGAGCGGGGCCTTCCCAGGACTCCAGGGCCTGACTGTGCATCCAGGTCTCCTGTGGGCTAGACAGAAACACAGACTCAGGCACTAGCCCAAGACTCTACTTCCCCATGGCTGGTTTGGGGCTCAGGGATGGAGACCAACCTCCCACCCGTATGACACTCCCGCGGGGGGCAATTCAGCCTCTGTGGGCACTTCTGGAGACACTCACTATGCCAGGAGGAAACCTTTCCCATTGCTGGATGGATCAAATGGTTAGAAAGTTAAGTGTTATAGTCACCCTTCACTGAGCACTAACTATGAAGCAGGCAGTAGGACCGAGAAACACAGAGACCGAAGGTCCAGATTTTGGAGTCAGACAGACCAGGGTTTTAACATCAGCCCCATCATAAATTAGCTAAGTGACTTTGGGTAAATGTCTTAAGCTTTCTAGTCTCCTCTTCTGAGAAGCAGGAGTTAGTAACGGCCCACTTCTTAGGGAGGCTGGGAGGATTGAAAATCTACACATATATATTACATTAGCTAATAGGATCAAGACGATGATACATAATAAATCAACTCACCTAACACCCCACACCCTAGGTGCAGTGTCCCTAGCACTTCAGGTTGTTTCCTCAACCTGAAGACAGACAGACACACACACCCCAGCACCGTACTTACTACAGAGGAGGCACTATTATTGTCACTGAAATTGTTTTTGCCATTATTAAGATTATTATTTTGACCTGGAATCCACTGGCTCTGCTCTCTGGAATGACACAGAACAAGTCACCACGACTGTCATGGTGACATTTTGCTCTTCTCCAGACTGAAGATCCCTGTTCCCTCTACTGTTACTCCAGCTTCTTTACCATCCCGTCCACCCTCCTCTCAACTAACCAACTCACCTAACAGCCCACGTGAGATCTGCCCAGCAGCAAACCTCCCTGGGCTCTCGCTTCCTCTGCCTGAGTGCCAGCCCCTCTGCGTCCACAGCAAACACGACAGCGAGTCTGCCCAGCACTCCTGGGGCTAGAAAAGACCCCACAACCGTTCCCCTGGCTGTGCCTCTATACTCTCTCTGGCCTGGTGTCAGTTTACAATCCACACCCTGTCTTTCTTTCCGGCCTGTCTTAAGTGGGTGAACTTGGAGTGAGAAGGCCTGAGTCTGTTTCCATCGCGGCCTGTGCCAGGTGACCTGGGGCATGGCCCTTCACTCTCCAAACACATCTGCCCAATTCTGTGGACCTCAGAGATGCTGAAATACTCCAGGGAGCTTCTGTGAGAAGTGCCTTGGTCAAGTGTGAGGTGTACACAGAGGCCTGACATCCCTGAGACCTGGAACCCCACCTTTTTTAGGCTCACCCACTTCTTCACATGCCACAGCTCAGAGCCTGCAACATTCTGTTTGTGGATCAACAGAGAACTCCTCGTCTGAGCACGTTCATTCTCCTCCAAAGCCAGGCTCAGGCCTTGCAGGCAGCTAGCTGTGCCTGACTCATTCTTTCCCCTTCTTCCTCTACAGCCCCTGAATCACTGGCCCTGTCAGGCCAGCATCCTCCTTGTTTCCTTCCCATGCTTTGCCTGGTCCTGACTTCCATCCATCAGAATGCAGGCCAGAAGCGTCTTCCCTCCGGGACCCACATGTACCTCAGCCCTGGCCCCATGGGGTGTGACTGTCCCACACCGCCTTGAGTCACATGCTGACATGTGTGCGTGTCCCCTGCACATCGTGCTGTCCCTTCAACTTGACCGTCAGCTCCTGGAGGGCAGGCTCTCGAGAGGCAATACAGGCATCAAAACCACAGCTGCCTGGGACCCAGCCCCAGGGATTCTGATTTAATTGCTCTGGGGTATGGCCTGAGCATCAGAGGGGTTTAAAAGCTCTCCAGATGATTCTAATATGTGGCCAGGACTGACAAGCACTGATGTGGAACTAGGCTGGCTGCTTTGACTGTTTAATGAGGCCTCTGAGAGGGTCTGGCATGGGGGTACTCAGGGAGAACCCTGACAGTCCATCTGGACAGTCCTCTCAAGGCTCGCAGCCAGGCTGGTCATAAGGCAAGGAGTGGATAGCTCAGGGGACCCTGTGCCTTGGGAAACCCGGCTGCAATGTCCAGAGGATACAGGGCTAGGGCCCTCTTTGCAGATAGGAGTGGGTAAGCCAAAACGAGAGGCCAAGAGCAGGGCTTTGGAGTCAGACAGCCCTGGACTAGCTACCTCACACTCCTTACTAACAAGGAGGGCCCCTTCTCTCGCCACTCTACTCAGCCCGGGGCCTGCTCCCTCGAGCCTGTGTGGCCAGCACCCAGATACCCTTTTCTGTAGGGACACAGGCTGAGCCACAGACTTCTGGAGAGAAAATATGTAGCTCCAAGGCATTGGGGGACAATGGAGAGCAGAGGGAGGGAGGTCCTGTTTCCTAACAAAACCCCCACCCTCTCCCCAGCTGCTCTGGGCAAGGAGAAGGGAAAAACCTGACTCACCAGTGCTGTGTGACTCACAGGCCAACAAAACTTACTTGCCAGACCGGCAGGGAGGAGAGCCTACTGCTCCCACCACAACCGGGGGCCGTGGGCAGGTAAAGCCCATCCCTCCATCCCTGCCCACCACCAGCTGCCAGGCCTGAGTGGCGGCCTGGCAGGAGTGTCTTGCTCAGCTTGGCTCCCTGACAGCCACACCCTCCCGTGGCTGGTTCAGTAACTTACCAGCAAGGGGTGGTGCGGGACTGGGAAGGGGAGAGAACTCAGAAGGTCTGGAACGTAGAGAGGTGGCTTAGGGATCAGAGAGGACCTGGGTCTGACTCTCATGTCCACCCCCTCACAGGTGTGAGCCCAGGCAGCTGAGCCTCTGGACTTCAGTTTCCACATCCATAAAATGAGAGCAATGATATCCACCTTAAAGAACGAGTGTAAGGATTAAACAAGGTACTGGCGCTTCCCTGGTGGCGCAGTGGTTAAGAATCCGCCTGCCAATGCAGGGGACACGGATTTGAGCCCTGGTCCAGGGAGATCCCACATGCTACGGAACAGCTAAGCCCGTGCGTCACAACTACTGAGCCTGTGCTCCAGAGCCTGCGAGCCACAACTACTGAAGCCTGCACGCCTAGAGCCCATGCTCCGCAACGAGAAGCCACTGCAATGAGAAGCCCACACACCGCAACGAAGAGTAGCCCCCACTCGCCGCAACTAGAGAAAGCCCATGCGTAGCAACGAAGACCCAATGCAGCCAAAAAAATAAATAAAATTAAATAAATAAATTAAAAAAAAACAAAAACAAGGTACTGTGTGTAGTCTAGTATTGTGTGAGGCACCAAGTAGGGGCTCAAAAACGGTAGTGATTATTATTAGTCATGTAAGTACTAGACTTAGGATTCCAGAGAGATTTTTTTACATCATTTCACTTAATTCTTACAACAACCCTGTATGGCAAATAATGTTACTCCCATCTTACAGATGAGGACGCTGAGGTTCAGGAACCCTGGAACAGTGGCAGGAATCCAGTGAGTGGTTTCAGATCCTCTCACTCTCAGCCCTCTCAGTGCTTGTCCCAGACCCTGTCCGGCATGCCATCTCCCCAGGGCAGTGAGAAGAACGCCCTGGCTGGAGCTGGGAGGGGGGTGGGAGAGGAGGTGACCCCCCTCCCCTCCGACACACATAATTTTTTTTTAACATCTTTATTGGAGTATAATTGCTTTACAATGGTGTGTTAGTTTCTGCTTTATGACACACACAGTTGACAGGCACAGAAGCAGTTCTGCCTCTAGCCCAAAAGGGGAGGCCTAGCTGGAGGCACCACTGACCAGTCCTGTGTGTAGTGCAGCATTGCTGTCAGTCCTGCCCTGCCTCTCACTCAGCCTGGCTTGACTCTAACCCATGTGGTGCCTCTGGAAATTCACTCAGTGATGCCTATGTGTGTGTTGGCCTCCACGCCAGGTGATGAGCTCTTCAAGGCAGCACCTAGTCTCGTTAGTGTAGGCACCTGAATGCCTAGCCCCTAGCCTGGGGCCAGCTAAGTAAGCAGCCCAGTCCGGCTGCCAAAAGCCTCAGACTCCAGGCCTGAGATGGAACCCTGGCTCTGCCACTTACTTGCATGACTTGGGCATGTTATTTAACCATTGAGAATCTCAGTTTCCTCATCTGGAAAATGGGAACAATAACCGTCACTACCTTACAGGGTTACGATGAGCACTACGGTAAATACCAGGACATTAATAATCATGGCTAACATGTATTAAGTTCTTATCATATGTCAGACACTGTTCTAAGCCCTTTACATGTATTAAGCCACCTAATCCAAAGGTCACACAGCTAGGTGGCGGGCTGGCTCTGAAACCCCCATGAGATACGGCCTCTTGGACTTCCCTAGTGGTCCGGTGGTTAAGACTCTTTACTCCCAGTGCAGGGGGCCTGGGTTGGATCCCTGGTCAGGGAACTATGTTCCGGCATGCCGCAACTAAGACCTGGTGCAGCCAAATAAATAAATAAATAAATGCTAAAAAAAAAAAAAGATACGGCCTCTGCTGAGCGTCAAGTGCTTGGTAGGTCATGAATGCTCATCACACAGGAGCTAGTTTAGCAAACGCTCGGAAAGCATTTCTGAGCCGAATCAATGAATGGACCTCCTTGGGTCTAATTTCCTTTCCACCAGCAAGCATTTACCACTGAGTCCTATTTTGTGTACAGGCGAACTGGGTTATTTGAAGTTCCTGTGAAATATAAAGCAAAAACAGAAAAACAAGTTTTTTAAAAAGCAAGCCCTCATCACCCCTCTCAGGAGGGTAATGGGATCCAGACTGCTGGAGCGAGAGGCAGGGATCCCAACCCGGGAAGTTCCCCAGGCCCCTCCCCCTTCCTCAGAGAACATTCCAGATGGAAGGCGCCAGCCCTCAGGAGGAGAGGGGACAGAGATGCCCAAAGGTGCTGGCTGTCGTGGCCCTCCAGGGAGCCTCTGAGGAAGGGTCTCTGGGCGCCTCACGCTGTTTGTTTTGGCAACGCCTGAGGAGGCGGTGGGCTGGGAGGGCAGGGAGCTCACAGGGGCTGAGCGGCCTCCAGGAGTGGGCCTGGCGTCTGTATGGAGTGCAGGGCCCCGTCCTGCTACCAGCCAGGCCGCAAGGGCAGGCCCTCAAGCTAAACAAGGAGAGGTCTCCCCAGCCAGCCCCAGGGCAGCTCTTCTCTAAGCAGCAAAACCCTCGTTTCAGAGAAAAGAGGGAACGGTTTTCAGAGAAGCCCACTTATCATGGGAGGCAGGTAAAGTGGACCCGATCAGGGAAGGCGGGGAGAACACGGACACAACACACTGCCCACCCCTCCCGACACCTCCCCAGTGGCCCCCAGAAACCCCAGGCTCCTGAGGCACAAGTGAGCTTCAGCTCCCACCCACACTGCCCTGCCCACCGGGCCTCTCGGGGACACACCCCTTCTTCACCTCCAGGGCAGCTCCCGACTCAGCTCTGAAGGCTGCACACTTCAGCCCCAGGACCACCTGGTTCATTCAGCCCCTGTGACCTGGGGCACGTCATCTCCCTGCAGGCCCTCTTCTGGCCCCCATCTGGTAAATGAGGCAGTCGGACTAACAGATCCAGGGCCCCTCCTGGCTCTAAGACTCAACTCAAATCTCCTTGTGGAGAGACCTGTGCGGGGCCAGTGAGGGGCACAAAGACAACTAAAGCAAGATCTCTTCCTTCAAAAACTCAGGGGTCCCGCCCAAAACCACAAGGCAAACCATACGTGTGATCCTGCATGCACTCAAAGAGCTACGACATTCTGTGCACAAAAATGCTGCAAGACTGACAAGAGAGAGAGACTCTCAGACACCCATGGGATCCCTGCTGAAGTGGAAATGGCTCGGATCTCACACAACCATCCACCAGCACCAGGCACTGTGCAACCCAGGAGAACATGACACGTCCCAACCAGATGAGCTTCTAACGTCACCTGGGCCGGGGCTGAATCGCGCAAGTGATGCACGGTGATGCCTTCTGGTTTTGTGATACATTATGTTCATGCTCCCTATTCTGAAAATACTTGAATGCATCATTTAGGAAACCCTTGTAGTATCTTACTCTGCAGCACATTTTTAAAAATAAACAAATGCATAATAAGTAAATGATGTGCCCCCCACACACGCAGGCAAACTGCCGCGTGCTAGAGCAGAGGTACCTGGAAAGCATATCGGGAGCCACACACTGACAACCAGGCCTCGTTTACGCATCTGTCAAAGGGGTGGGCAGGAGCTGGGTTAGAGCATCTCCGCAGCCGGCAGCTTCCACCTACGACCCTGTGTGACAAGGACTCTGCAAGTAGGCAGGCTCCAGTGGGCTAGGAGGGCAGGCTAGAGGAAGCCTCCCCCTTGTGCTCACATTTCAGACTTCCCATTTCTCCTTCCCCAGCACAGTGACCCACTCTGGCCTCTGCTGCTGCTAGAGGAAGAGGCAGCTTCCGAACTCTGGGCCTCAGTTTCCCTCTGGGGTTATGGGGGTGGCAGGGGCGGGGAAGCGTCCCTGATGGAGGATCCAGATGCAAGAGGCCCAGTCACATGTAGAGCCTCCAGGCTGTCTGGAGGTCGTCAGCCCCTTCTCTCTCTCTCTCCTGCCCCCTGATGCTGCCGGGCTTGGCCTGGGAGCTGCCTTGCTGGCCCACACCCAAGTTCACAGGACCCTGCCACCCCACCCCCAAAGTAACCCAATTCTTCTCGGTCAAATGACAGCTGGAGGTGGGGCTAGGGAGCCCTAAGGCGGGAGAGGGCTATGGTTACTGGCTCCCAGGGTGCTGACGCCCAGACGAAAGGGTCATGGCCTACATTCATTTCAACACAATTCTGAACACCCACTGTGTTCAAGATCTTACCAGGCACTCAAGGGGCCTGAGACTGTGAGGATGTCATTTTAATTACCTTAAGGTTTAAACAGCACCTGCTCAGAGAGGCTTTCCCTGCTGACCTAACTAAGGTGGGCTCCCCTGTTCCCCATCCCAGCCCCTCTCCTTCTAAGTAGTGTCGATCCCAATTCTGCTGTGGTTAGTTTACTCATTTTTCTGTCTGTCTCCCCATCAGAATGCCAGCGGCTCATAGGCAGGGCCCTGGTCTCTCCTTCACAGTGGCACCTGGCACCCTACACATAGTAGGTCCTTAGTATTAGCTGAATGAATGAATGAATGAATGGACAAATGAATGAATGACTACACCACCAGACAAGCCAGAAGTGACATAAAAAAGACTCAGAAGGCTGTGGGGAAACAAATGAGGGAGTGAGCACATCTGTGAGGCTCCATGGAGGAGGTATAACATTGTGAACTTGGCCTTGAAGTGGGTGACAGAGGAGGCGTTCCAGGTGGAAGGTACAGAAGCAGCAAAGGCCTGGAGTCAGGCTGGGACAGTGAGTGCCAGGCAGCAAGATGGGCTGAAGTTTGATGAGTCCGCCCGGGCCCTGATGGGTGCCCTTTCTCCGGCCCACTGGCCTCCTACTCAGCATTGCTCTTCACTCTTCGTTGACAAGGTCAGGACTATAGAAATATCTGAACAAAAGTCTGCAGTGTGGTGAGCAGGGGTCATTTCTAAATCAAACTCTCGCTGTGGCATCCAGGCTGTGCCCCGCTTTCTTCTTTTCTAGTGTCCATCCCTGGCTGACTGGCTCCGGTTCTACACAGCTATGCCACCACTGGGGGACGGCGGGGCAACTCCCAACCTGGTCGTGACAAAGACCTTTTATTACCCTCCCCCCACAAGTCTCGAAAGAATTTCTCTCCAACTACATTTAGATTATAATTTTTCTAATGGAAATGCTAAGACATCTGTCAACTAAAGCTTCTGATCAGCATATGGAAACTAGTGGCTCACGGAGCTCATAGAATTCCAGCCCAGAAAAGATGCTTTGGTCAATTCTGGAAGGTTGTGATGCTTCTGTGACTCAAGTTCTTGAGGTCAGGAGATGGGGGAAGAACAAAGGAGGTGAGAGACATGGTCAGAAGGAGGAGGAATGGGCAGAAAACCCCAGAGGTCCCACTTCTAGATCCAGGTGGGATCTCCCCACTGCCCACACGCTCCTCTTCAAGGGAAGAGGAGTCTGGGGTGCAAGCGGGGAAGGGGAGGTTGGCAAATGAAATTCTAGCCAATCAAAGGCTTTCACCACAGAGCTTTAGATCCTGACTTGGTGCAAAGCGGGGAGGGTGGGGGGAGGGAGCAAGGAGGACTGTGAGCTTGACGCCATTTTTCTGGGTAGAGGTCTAGGGCTGGAGTAACTGCCACAGGTAGGTGGTGGCCCTTGGAGGCTGTGTGCTTCCCAAGAAAACAGGCAGCTCCAAATGAGCCCGAGTTTATAAAGACAGTGTTAGCATCAGCGAGCAAAAAAATCTGGGGGATACACACCAGTCTTTCCACTGGAGGGGTGTAGTGATTGGCCTTTAACTTTCTAGAATATATATTTGTATATGGATTGACTTCTTAAAAAAAATAAGGTCTCGTGTGTGTGTGTGTGTGTGTGTGTGTGTGTGTTAAGCTTTTGTTTAAGTGTGGTTTGGTAGAAAACTTTATAAGCCTTACAGGGAAAGGCAATAAAAGATCCTTGTCATGACAAGGTAGAAACAACTCAGTCAGGACTTTGGGTGTCTTCTGCCCACAAGGCACCTCTAAGGAAAGATTCTTCCTCGCTGTCCTGGATCTGATAAAACTCCCATTTAAGCCACTCTGTAGGAGTTGCGCCGCAAACAAACTGTAAGGGCAGGGCTGGGCCTTAACCATCTCTGGAGCTCCAGGGCTCAGGCCAGTGCCTGGCACACAATCGGTGCTCAACAAAGGCTGAGAGAAGGATCAAGGGAGAGGATCACACGGTGGGGTGGTGAGAGCCCAGGTCTCCCGGGCAGAGATGAGGGTGAGAGTGGGAAAGGGGACAACGGAGGGGAAAACACCTGACCTCCTGGTGGAGCCGCCCTCAGGCCTTCGTCTCCGGGAAAGGCAGCCGGCTGTGTGGCTAGGAAAGATGCAGCTGGCCCTGCCTGCGGAGTTTCCCAGAGTAGAAGGCTGCAGGGCCCAGCCCGTCTCGGGCAGCTCGGCCGTGGCCCACATCACCTGCCCTCCCTGAGACAGTCTGACGAGGACTGAAGATCTGTGTCAAGCAAGAGCTGAGTCAGACTTGAGGGGACAGGTCAGGCCTCATCCTCTCAGGTGTGCTCCACCAGCCCGAGGCCAGGCAGGAGCAGCCTCTTCATCCTCCCCTCAATCCACCTCTGGGGCAGAGGAGAAAGGCAGGCTCCCAGGGTGCTGAAACCCAGAAGAAAGCAAGGCCCTAAGAAGGCCCCCTGGCAGACAGGATGCAGCTGGTAGCTGTGTGCTAGGAGACCACCTGTTTTGCCCCAAGCCTCCTCCCCGCCGTGGACTGTGCAGACAGGCTCTGGCAGTGGGGAGAAGGAGGCGGCAAACCCCGGGCAGCAGGAGGTATCTGTTTTCAGCACAGCCACTAAAGGGACAGGGAGGGAGCCCTGTGGGCTGGGCTCTCAGCTGCTGGAAAAGGCATCCTCTCAGTTTCAACTCAGTTGGGGTCAAGAACTGCTGAGGCCAGCAGCCCTGCACGGGGGATGCTATTTACTTGCGTGTGAGCACCCTGTCGCCGTGGCGACCCTGAGACGCACCAGGCAGGAGCCAGCCACAAGGCCAGGAGCAGAGCCCTCCCTGCTGTAGCCCTGGCCTTGACCTTTCCAGCTAGGAAAGCAGGTTCGAAGCACTCCTCCACCTTCGCTGGACCCGACCACGGCCTGTGTGGACCGCAAAGATTCATGAGACTTCATCCTGCCCTCAGGAGGGCCCAAGACACGCCCAGAAACAAGAACACAAAATCAGAAAGTGACAAAGGCCATAAGAAGCATGAACAAGGACCATTGGGGCTTTAAAGGAAAGAAAGAGCTCACCTTGATGGGGGACATAAAGGGAACGATTCAAAAAGGCTGCTGGGAGGAAGACGGCATTAGATAACAAGCAAACACGCCCCACCCCTACCCTGTGGACAATCCCAGCTGCCTGGTTAGCTCCAGAGCCAAGAGACTACAAAGCAAGAGCCCCTTGGTTCAGGGGTGCTCCCTCCAGTGGGTTGCTTTCCTCAAGCCAGTCAGTCCCCTGCTACCTGCTCCCCAACTGTCCCACTTTTGTAACCCTCAGTGTCCCACTTGGCTGCCCCTGCCCTTCCTCATACCTATCAGGTGGCTCTCTACCCAGCCCCCAGTATCACAGTGAACCTACTGGTCTTGGCCCTCAGATCCGGGCCCCACCCCCATCCCATCCCAGCTCAGCTTTTCTGTTCTGGACCCGTTTGGAGACTACCCTGGGGTGGCAAATTCTTACCAAATTCCCACCACATTCCTCACCTGGAGACCTGGAATGACAAAGCAGCCTGCTTCGGACCTAGGAATCATCTACGGCAGTTTCCAAGGTCCCCGGTCACTGGGCAGTTTCTCAGAGCACCAGGATGCTGGAGCTCAGAAAGCGTAAAGGGTCGGGTTCTAGACCCAGTGCCGGAATCAGTCGCAGGACCCAGTGAAAGGCTGTGGCCCAGGGCTGACCCCAGGACCCGCCATGCCAAGCACGATCAGGACTCCTGTCTGACTGCTCTTCTTTTCATTTTTTTGTGTTGTTTAAAAGGTGACATATACTAAATAGAGAAAGAGTACACAATAAAACACAAAAAGAAAACAAATTAAAGTCACCCAAATCCTGACACCCAGCAATAAGCACAAATAACATGCTGAGCAATTGTCTTTCTGTTCCTCTCAATGCACGCATGTGTTGCCGGGATCACACGGTGTGTACAATCCAAACTCCCACCATTAGTATGTCCTCAGTCCTGCTTTTATTTTAATCTGCTAAGCCAGTGATTTGCAGCCCTTGCTGCTCATCAGATTCGCCTGTGGAAGCTCTGTAAAAATGCAGATGCCCAGGTTGTACCCTGAAAGGTCAACTCAGGAAATAAAGGAAATCCAGAATAAATAAGACACTTCCAAAAAATCCTGTTGTTTTCTGTCTCACATAGAATCATTCAATAAATATTTACTGGGTACTTACTACATGTTTAGCACTGTACAGGATGTACTTTTTCATAACAAAAAGCTTACATCATTCTCCAGTCATTGATTCACTCATTCAAGAAAATGTATTGAGCTTCTCCTATGTACCAGACCCCATGCTGGGGAACAGAGACACAAAGCCAGTAAGACAGGCTCTCAAGGTCAGAGCTGGTAAGGGAGACAGACACATAAGGAGATAGTAGAAAACAACATACAAACGCAAGGACTGCGATCACACGGGACCACGGGAACACAGGAGACGGGGTCTCACTCAGTCTATGAGAGGTCCTGAAGTCGGCTCCGAGTCTAGGGATGAGCAGGGGTTAGCCAGGCAGTGGAAAGAAGGGGAGCAAGGGCCTGGAGGTGAGCAGGGGAAGCACAAGCAGTGCTGCCAGAGTGTGACGTGCAAGGCAGGAGGCGGCTGGAAACTAAGCCAAAGCAGAGGTGAGAGCAGGCTATGGAAGGTGTGAGGCCAGTGTGGACACTACCCCCAAGAGCTGGAAGAACCCAGAAAAGATGCTGCAGAAGAAGGACATGCATTTTTTTAAAATAAATTTATTTATTTATTATTTATTTATTTTTGGCTGTGTTGGGTCTTCGTTGCTGCGCATGGGCTTTCTCTAGTTGCAGCGAGCGGGCGCTACTCTTCATTGCAGTGCACGGGCTTCTCGTTGCGGTGGCTTCTCTTGTTGCGGAGCACGGGCTCTAGGCGTGTGGGCTTCGGTAGTTCTGGCACACAGGCTCAGTAGTTGTGGCTCGTGGGCTCTAGAGCACGGGCTCAGTAGCTGTGGCACATGGGCTTAGTTGCTCCACGGCATGTGGGATCTTCCTGGACCAGGGCTCAAACCCAAGGGACACGCTTTTTTTTTTTTTTTTTTTTGGCTGTGTTGGGTCTTCGTTTCTGTGCGTGGGCTTTCTTCTAGTTGCGGCGAGCGGGGGCCACTCTTCATCGCAGTGCGCGGGCCTCTCACTGTTGCGGCCTCTCTTGTTGCAGAGCAAAAGCTCCAGATGCACAGGCTCAGTAGTTGTGGCTCACAGGCCTAGTTGCTCCGCGGCATGTGGGATCTTCCCAGACCAGGGCTCGAACCCGTGTCCCCTGTATTGGCAGACACATTCTCAACCACTGCGCCACCAGGGAAGCCCAGGACACGCATTTTTGATCATTCATTCTGGAATCCATGCATAGGGTGGGTTTGAGGGGACTAGACTGGCAGCAGGAAGACCAGTTAGGAGGCTGCTGCATTAGCTCAGGAGAGAAAACAAGGACCCGGACTCCAACTGTACTGAGTGCCTATTATGTGGCAGGCAGAGTTTTAGCGGGATGGAGATGAGAGGTACTTGAGTCACACATTTAGATAATTTCTAATTTTTCACACTGGGACGAAAGTCTTCATACATAAAGCTTTGCACATACTTTGGCTTACTTTCCTATGACAGAGTCCTCGTTGAATTTCTAGGTTAAAGGTATCTTTAACAATATCTTTAAGATACTTGGTTACCTTTTGCCAAACTGCTTTCCAGAAAGACTGTATCAATTTTCACTTTCACCAGTGAAGTGCACAAGAGTGGCTGTTAGACCTTCTTTGGCCTCCAAAAAGAAAAGTATAGGTCAGCTTACATCCACCCCACTGCTAGGAATGAAGACTTGCCAGAGACTGAATCTCTGCTCGGCCCCGAACAAAATGACCGTGCCCACGAAAAGGTTTCCAGGCTGCACAAACGGGGCATTAGGCTGAAGGGTATATTGCTGCAGAGCTGGGGTAGGACCAGGGAAGGGGCACTTTCTCCCTGCTCCAACCCATCTTCCTGCTGCCAATAACCTTCCCTAGAGTGATTGTGCCACTCCCCTGCTCAAAAAGTTTCCGTGGCTTCCCACTGCCTACAAAATAAAAGCCCAACTCTTTGGCATAGAAATCAAGGTTTTTGGGCTTCCCTGGTGGCGCAGTGGTTGAGAGTCCGCCTGCCGATGCAGGGGACGCGGGTTTGTGCCCCGGTCCGGGAAGATCCCACACGCCGCGGAGCGTGAGCCATGGCCGCTGAGCCTGCGCATCCGGAGCCTGTGCTCCGCAAAGGGAGAGGGTACAACAGTGAGAGGCCCGCGTACCAAAAAAAAAAAAAAAAAAAATTTAGAAATCAAGGTTTTTGGGCTTCCCTGGTGGTGCAGTGGTTGAGAGTCTGCCTGCTGATGCAGGGGACACGGGTTTGTGCCCCGGTCCGGGAAGATCCCACGGGCTGGGCCCGTGAGCCATGGCCGCTGAGTCTGCGCGTCCGGAGCCTGTGCTCCGCAACGGGAGAGGCCACAACAGTGAGAGGCCCACGTATCGCCAAAAAAAAAAAAAAAAAAAGAAATCAAGGTTTTCCAAGAATATGATCTTCAACACACATTTCTATTCATTCATTTATTCATTCAACAAACATCTGAGTACCTGCTATTTGCCAGGTACTGTACAAAACAAAATCCTTGCTCTCATGGAAATTTAATGGGAGAGACAGATGATGCACAGGTCAATATAGATGTGCCAGGTATTTATATGTGTTATGCTCAAAATAAAGCAGAAAAATAAAGTCATGAGAGGGGGCACAATTGTAGAAAGGGTGGCCAGGGAAGGCAGGTGAAGGAGCAGGTGCAGAGGCCAGAACGGAGCAAGGAATGAGCCACACAGACATCTGGACTCGCTCCCACTGTGCTCAGACCACACCCGGGCCAGCAACCCTGCACGGGTTTGCAAGTCTGCACGCCTTCGCTGTTGGTCTTCTCTCCTGAAGATTCCCGCCTCTACCTGTTGAAACTGAACGCTTCTGTGCCTGGCTCCAGTGTCACCTCTTCTATGAAGCCCTCCTTATTCCCCAAGCCAGCCCTGCTCCCAGCACTTCACTTCCATCTCCTAGACCACACGACTGCCCGCATATGGAGGCCATGTGTGGTCCTTTAGTTCTGTATCTGCAGTGCCTCGCACACAAGAACAAGAGGATCTCTGTGTTGGCACTTACAGACTCTCTGGCCTCCACACTTGCCCTCTCCAGACCACACTGAGTTGCTAAAAGGCAGGAATTGCCTTACTCAGCTTCTGGTTCACCCAGTTTGTGCAGCATTGAGTCTGATGCACAGATGTTTGCCAAGGAGGGAGGCATGTGTACAAGTTATCAAAGAGAGTGGCCACATTACAGGCAGGGAAACATTCTTCATATCAGCACATGCAAAGGAAAATACTCTCCATCTTTTGTGCTAAGACTGGCAGTTGTCTACCCAAGTCCGTTCTGCCCTCCTTCTTGGCAAGCGGCAGCCCAGCTGGACCACATTTCCCAGTCTCCCTTGCAGTCAGGGAAGTCCCTGTAAATACATTCTTGTTCTTGCCAATGGAATGTGAGCTGTAGGGACGTGAGTCACAGAGGACCTGGGCCTAAGGACAACAGGCTTGCGTCCTCCACCTCCTCTTTTCCCTTCCCCTGGTTGGAAACCAAGCTTCAGCCATGTGGACAATGATGTCCTGTGATGCAGCAGCGCTTCCAAAGGGAAGGGATCCCAGAATGACCACAAGCAGCAGAGGTGCCCTCTCACCCAGTCTGCTCACATCAGGGAGAATCAGGGCCACTACATGAGACAGAAAAATAAATTTCTCACTCTTCACAAGCAATTGTATCATTAGGCCCCTTTCGTACAGCAGAATAGCTTTAACGTGAATAAACGCACTTGCCTTCACAGGGTAAGCCAGGCACCAATGGGACATAAATCTTCATCATCGTCAAATACCTTTCTCAGTGCCTACTGGGCAAGGGTGAGTCCTAACCCCCACACAAGCCTCTAAGATCTAGGAGTGTCAGGAGAGGAGGCAAGGTGAAAGGTGTACAAGTGAGAGCAAACACTCTGTGAGGAACCCATAAGGAGGCACGAACAGGGGTGAAGAGCACTGTGGTGAGAGCAGGAAAAAGGCAGCATCAGAGCCAATGGACAGGACCAGAAAAACAAACCTGGTCCCCAAAGGTTTGAAAGCCTGACTCCCACTGTTAAGAAAGGGTTAAGGGATGCAAAACCAAATGCACACCAACATTTATTCTAGTCCCTAGATGGGTCCCCTCACACTCAACCTGCTGGCTGTCATGGGGCAGAAGGTGCAGAGAACCAGAGAAATGGGGAAGAAGTTGGCCCAGGAGATGGTGGACATAATCTCACCAATACCACCTCTCACAGAGGTACCAGGAAGCTGGTCTTCGTCAGCCTTGGGAGCCTGCCGAGATCAATGGCCCTGACATAACTCTGGGTCTGCTACACCCGGCACCACCGCTCCTCATTGCACTTCTGGATGCTCTCAAGCTTGGGTGCCCACTGAGTCACGCCCAAACAGAAGGTACAAGGACCGAGGACAGCCACTGCCTTCCCCCAGCCCACAGGTGCCTCAGGCATCTGCCCAACCATCCCAGGTCTACCCAGCTCACCAGGCCCCTACCTGACAGCCCCATCCCACCTTCTACGACCACCATCACATGTTCATGTTCACGACAGGTGCTGGGCTCGGCGCTAGTAGGAAACACTGAAGACAGAGGCCCTGTAGAGAGGCAGCACAGACCAGGGGAAGGAGCTTGGGCTCTGGAGTCAAGCAGAAGAGGATTCACACTCTGACCCCACCCATTAACTGGCCCTGGGACCCTAAGCAAGCTTGAGTTCTCGCATGTGTAAAACAGAGATAATGGTGCCACCTCACAGGCTCACTGGAAGGAGAAGCTCGCCCTGTTCCTGGCATGTGGAAAGTGCTCCACAAATTACTCATTTCCTTCTATTGCCCCCAAACGTCCTCTTGTTGGCATGCCATGATACATCAAATTCCTACCACCGGACCTGTCCTTCAGCATTAAGGCACTGTCATGAAATGTCACTGTGAAATAAGATGTCACCTGCAAGAGGTAATTAAATGTTCTGGGCAGGCTGGCAGCCAAGCATCCAGACTGTCTGGTTGAGGCTCAGTGTTAAAGCTCCCAGGTACAGACAGGAGTTGCTCTGAAGTGGCAGGTATGGCTGCAGAGCCCTGAAGGAGAAGACGTTATAAAGAAATATGATGCGTCAAGGATGCTAAACCTTAAGATCGGGAATCTCCAGGTAGACAGAAGAGAAGATGCTAAAGAGCTGGAAGGCAGAGCAGCTCAGGGCTGCCTCACAAGAAGAGAAAAAGGAGAAAAGCCGAAAGAAAAAGGAGGCAGGGAGATGAAAGACCTCTGAAGGAGAAAAGGAGGGAGTTACCAGGGTGGCCCCAGCCTCCCGTGGCGGTGGCCCTTCTCCAAGGCACTCAGCCATCACACCCTGGCCCCCCTCCAGATCCCTCCTCCTTGCTGCTATGTCCTGTTCCTGGTGCCATGTGGCTCCTACGTGTCCATCCCCACACTCACCCCACCAGCCAGGTACATTCTAAAGAAGGAAGCCAAAAGCTTTAACCTTGCTGTTTAGAAGTCTGAATCTTGCCCATAAAACATGCCAGAGATCAGGAAGGAGGCAGACTGTGCCTGTGCATCAAAGGACAAGACCGAGCGTCTCGGGGGCTGTGGTCCTTGCCTGGCCACACATGTGGGACGACTTGGGCAAGGCCTATGCCTTATCTTTGATCCTCACCACGCTGTAAGACAGGTCACCAATGCTTACCCTGGATTCGTGTTCCAGGAGTGGTAACAGGAAAACTTCACCAAAGGGAAGCAGACGTGCTCATGCAGAACCAGTGGGTGGGAGACACAAAGAAAGCTTGCCCAGGATCACGCAGGCTCATTGAATACAGACCCCCTCACAAGGCCACGGTGAGAGGCAATAAGGCAGTGCATAGGAACACACTCTGCAGAGGGCCAGGAAGGAGTTCCTCCTCATTAGAGCCATCCAAAATTAGCCTTGTTGAAGGAAAGCCTGGCCGACTGCCTGGCCGGGGTGCTGAGTGGAGCAACTCCACGCTGGGTGTGTAGCTGGACAATATCACCTTTAGGGCCTTTCCAACTCTAATTTCTGGTCAAAATGCTCTGGAGTGGAAAAGGCGATCTCATCCATGTCTTGCAATTCTTGCAATGTCCCCTGCTCCTGCAGCCTCCTGTGTAAACCACTGATATCAACTCACTCGATGTGTGGCAGGGGCTCAAGAGCCAACCCATACCCTTCTGCACCCTGGAGCCAGCCACATGGCCACCGGAAGTCAGTGAGGCAAAGTGAAAGGCACAGGACAATCAATGTATGCATGTAAACATCTGTAGCCCTAAAGAACCCAGAATAGGTGCGTCCACTCCAATCTGCCCTGCCCTGAAGGCCAAACAAGTGCCAGCTTCCACGCCAGGGTCCAGAGGCCTGGCCATGTGGTTGCGTGGCCCATTCCAAAGGGGGTCAGGTGCACATTCCTGCCCAGCTCCTTTTGGAAGAAACCTGAACCCAGCCCTATAGCTTGGGCTTCAGGGAGAACAGGGAGCAGAACACAGAGTCCAGGCTGGGTTGACCCAGGAAGTCTGAGTACTGCTGCTCATGTCAGCTCAGTTCAGAAAAAACCCCTAGCAGGCTAAGACAGGAGAGCTTCAGCTTTTGTAGAACCAGATCCCATTGAAGTTGAAGATCCTGGGAGGTCCTGCAGTGTTAGCTGGGCAGCCCATTCTAATTTCAGACCGTTCTCCTTTAGGAAGAGAAATCACCCTATGGGGAACAGGAAACTACCTTCCTGGAGCTCCTACCCACGAGTGCCAGCTCTAGTTTCTGAAAGCACATGACAAAATCTCTAGGCAGTGCTGTTGTGTTGGTTAAAATCTCTCAGCAATTATGGGTCTGGGAGTCAGAGAGACCCATTCTAAATCTCAGGTAGACAATCTTGGGGGGGGGGGCATTTAATCTAAGCCCCAGTTCCCTCCCTTATCAAATATAGATAATAATATTCTCCTTTTTGGATTATTGTGAGGATTAAACGAGATTGCGTATGTGAAGCCCCTAGCACAGTGCCTGGCACAAAGGAAGGGCTCAGTAACTGGTAACAATATCACGACAACAGTTCTTGGAGGATTTAAAGACCACGTTCCTGATCCCCCTGTGCCTTTGTGTTTTCTTGCCAAGCAGTCCCAGTTCCCCAAGACATGATTTCAAGTTCCTCAAACATCCCTTAGTTTTTCTGTCACTAGGTAGCTGTGGCCCAGTGGCAGGCCTCGGGCAAAGGGACAGAAACCTGGGTTCGAATTTGGACAGCCTTCCTGGAGAGATGCTGAATCTCCAAATAAATCTCTCTATCATACTGAGCACCTGTGATGAGCCAGGCATCAGGCTAAGCACTGCAGATTCACCATCAACAACAGGAGCCCTCCCGCCAAGAGCTTAGAGTTTAGTCCACTCCATAAATTAATGGTCCATGTGCATCCATGCACCTAGGACTGAACTCAAATGCCACTTCCTTCCCCAAGGCGAGCAGAGCTCTGCACCCAGCAGCCATCATTTGCATTTGAGTCCGTCATCCCTACCTGTGGAATGAAAGGCTGTGTGTCCCAGGTAAGACAAAGAAAAAGGTTAAAGGTTCATGATATTCCAAATTGGCAAGATTAGCACAGAACTTGGCACAGAGTAGGTACTTGTCTTGGGGTGGCTGAATGGAAGCTGGAAGGCCCTGGGCTTTGGTCTCTGTCCTGGCTTCCCCAGAACTCCCTCCTAAGGGTCTTTCTCTCTTCCTAGGACACTGTGGAAGGGACATCTCCTGTGGGAAGAAGGTCGGAGCAGACGTTCACCAACTAACTATGGCCCCATGGAAGCCAGGATCCAAGTGCTTGTTGGACAGCCTCGCAGCTCTGGACAGTGCCCCAGACGCGGCCTCTCTCTCCTTTCTCCTTGAAAGGGAAAATACCTCCTTACCAGGGGAGAAAAGCTGAGGTGGCAACTGGCTTCTTCCAATGGCTTCTTTCACTTCTTGGAAGGCATCAAGCTGTTTGCTGTCCAAGGGCCTTCACTCACGCAGTTCCTTCTATCTGGCTTGGGTAATCCTCCCCCCACACCTCCCCGCCTTGGATTGTACCCAGCACATAAGCACCAGGACCAGGGGCCAGCTCATGTTCAATCATCAGCAATGGGCCCTAGCAGGACTGCCTCTGCCCAAAAGCATCTTCTTCTAATTTATCTAGAGGTGTCTCATGGGCCAGCAAGTAGTCCTGGCCAAAGTGGAGTGTGGTCACATGAGACAAACGTGGCTCCCTCAGTCTCAGCCTTCAGGTGTCAGCTTAGGTATCCTTGTCAGGGAAGTGTTTTTGATGGTCCACCCCAAAATAGTTCATTCCCCCTACCCCACAGTTCTCTCCCAACACCCTCTTCTTCCCTTTGTCATATGCATTTTGATTATTTGGGCATAATCTGTTTCCCCACTACTCTGTGGGTTCTATGAGGGCAGGACTATACCTGTTTTGTTCAGTTGCATACCCAGGACCAAGCGTGGGGCCAGGCATATACAAACTCAATGCACGCCTGAGCTTTATGAAGGTATATACTTCAGATAAGCTTTGAACTCTCCAGGACCGGGCCTCCACACTAGATATCACCTTCATTTGGCATACAACAAAGCCATCGGGTAGGCCACCCAGAGCCCCAAGAGGGTTCGGTCCAACCGAGACAAGGCAGGCAGGATGCCCCCATATAGTGCGAGCCATCCTGAGGCACCTCCAGTAAACACTTGTAGGGCCGCAGGACACAGAACGACAAGACAATACAGTCTCCTGTTGGAAAACCACGTTTCCCAGCCTTTTTAAGCACACACCCTTTTGATAAATACAGACTTCACACACACACACACACACACACACACACACACACACCCAAAACTGTGCCATGCCCGACTTGGGAACTACTGTAACATCAGGCAAGATTTTTGCCAAACTCTACCTTTGATAGTTTACATTTTAAAAATGGTTTATTTTCCAAACCTAAGATGTGATTACGATACTGGATATGCTCTTTCAAACTCCTATATGCCCCAATCCCCAGAGATTTTGATTCAATCTCTCTCCCATTGATGATCACCGCTCACAGACAAGAATAGAACACAGAGGGCCAACTGCAAAGAGCAGAAGTGTTCTAAACAGAATGTGTGGAAGAGGCAACCTCTGGGGCATAGTTCTAGCACACTCAGAACAGAATGGCAACATGATCTCAGTGGGAAGAGTATCGAATGGAAGTCAAGAGATTAGACTATTATTTCTAGTTCTGAAGTTCCTTTGTCAGGATAATGTCAAATTAAGTTCTTAAGACTAGGAGGATGTAGAAAACAAACTGATGGCTACCGGGGTTAAGGGTGGGGGAGAGAGGGATAAATTAGAAGATTGGGATTGAGATATACACACTACTATATCTAAAATAGATAACTAATAAGAACCTACTGTACAGCACAGGGAACTCTACTCAATACTCTCTAATGGCCTATATGGGAAAAAAATCTAAAAAAGAGTGGATATATGTATATGTATAACTGATTCACTTTGCTGTACACCTGAAACTAACACAACACTGTAAATCAATTATACTCCAATAAGAATTAAAAAAAAAAAGACTAGGAGGCATTTTCCCATCTGTAAAATGGGACACTGGTATGGGGGAGTCCACAGCAAAGAGAAATACTATGAGCCCTGCCACCTGAAGGTCTTTCCATTGTTTGGGGTACGGAGAAACGAGAAGCAAAGCACAGCTCTGAGAAGGACACTGTAAGGGTTCCTTATCTGGGCTAGTTACTAGTTTCAACAGGCAACTGGGGGAAAGGTGAACTTGGAAATTTAGGTGGGCTGAGGGGATGCCTGGCCCTGTGGCAACTCTCCTCCTCCAGTGGAAGGCAGATAGGTCGCCAAAGTTAGGAGATGGGCATGGGAGTCAGACCCACACGAGTTCTACTCTCATTCTACTCTCATACCTGCATTCGCAGGTAATGTCAGACAACTTACATAACCTCTGGAGCCTCAGTTTCCCTCAGCTGTGAGAGGATGACTATACAACTTATGTCTCTAGGTTATTATGAAGATTAAATGTAATAAGGCATGTAAAATACTTAGCACAGCATCTGGAAAATGATAAGTGAAAATGCAGAGTATAAGCATTAGCTTTATTATTTTTATTACTATTACTGTTTCCCAGTAGGATTGCAGGCAGCTGGAAGGGGAGCCCAGAGGCACCGGGCAACCCTCTCATTCTCATTTTCTATTTATTGTCATAAATGACATGACCTCTGTGGTCAAGGACAAGAACAGCTGGGTAGGCCAGCAAAATGCACAGCTGCTGCGATTTAGAAAAAGTAATACTCCAAGGGGCCCGAGTTTGGAAAGGAGCTGGCAGGAGAATACAAAGTCTCACTTGGGCTGGGAGGAGCAGAGGCTCTGTAGGAGCGAAACAGACAGAAACAGCCAAAGGGGCTGGAGGGGGAAAAAGAGAAATCACCAGGGAAAGACCCAAACCAAAGACAGGAGGGCACAGGAAGCCGGCCTTCCCAGAGACAGGAAGCTGCAGGTGAGCCAGGAGGAAGCCAGGAAGCACAGGACGTGGGCAGCTGGGGAAAGCCGGGCCACATCCTGAGGGAGGGGTGGCTGGGGAAAACGAAGCAGGCTATCAGGCTGCCGGATGCTACTAAATGGAGCAAGGTGGGGACAGAAGGGGAAGGAGGGCCACACGCTCTCCCCTCATTGACCTTGGGTCTCCTCCTCAAGCCTCTGTTGCCCCAACTCGGCAGGCCCCAGGATTTCACCAGTACTCCTGTCACTGCCACCATCTATTGTCCCCACCTGGGTCCTCCTCCCTAGGCTGGTGGCAAAACAGGATGCAGGTTTCATCATTTCCCCTTTTCCTGGGAACTTTGAAACAAGTGCTCCGTGGTTTTCTCTTTGGGGAACAGGCCAAGGAGGCCCACGTGGGGGAGAAATCACCTTCCAGCTCCACTCTGAAATGTACATGGTTCAGCCTGCCCACATCCCGCCCTTCCCCAACTGCCTCTTCTCCTTCTCCTGGAGGGAGAGCTCAGCCTCAGTCGGCCCACTGGACTCCACACACACACAGCACCCATCAGGAGAATGCTTGAAATTGGTGAGGGGTGACTAATCTTAGACCTAATCGGCCATCCAGGTACCCCCAGGCTCAAATTCCAGAAGGGTGCTGATCTCAACATGACCCCAGGTAACATGGAGTTGGCAGCGACATCATCCGGGAGTCAGGGGTGGCTACGGGAAGGAAGGCTCCCTGACCCTGCAGAGGGGGTCACCATGCAGGCCGGCACACCAACAGCCACAGTAACAAGGCTGCCCGCATCTGTACAAGCTTTTCCTGTGCACAAAGCATCGCCATGTGTGTGACCTCTGACCTTCCTCACATCGCTAGGAGGAAGACTGGGCAGATATTGTTCCCATTTTGAAGATGAGGAAGCTGAGCGCCTTGGGCCGGATCACAGTTCCTAAGAAGCAGAGCTGGTGGGCCCAGGACCCATTCTCCAGAAGTCTCCTTCCTTTAGCCTGGGACTTCCCTTTCCCTGTTAACTCTGCTCAGCTCTCCCAACATAAAACAACAAGCACTCCAGCAGCCCTGCTGCTCTGTAAGGCTAACGATCTCTCTCCTTAGAGGAGCCTCCCTTCCCCAAGTTCCCAGTGTCGCTAGGCCCTCCCCAATGTTCCCACCCCTCCCCCCACGCCTCTGGCCCTCCTGCTTCCCACAACCTGTCACCCAATCCTGTGGATTCTTTCTTCAAAGGGACTTCCACTCCCAACATGTCAGGGCAGACCTTTCCCCTCCTCCCCCTAGTTGGCATGGCTGTCTTCAGCCCTGCTCCATCCCTTCCCCAGCCATCCTTCTCAGCCTCAGAGTCCAGGGTACCCTTTCAAGTCCCCGGCAGCGTGCCCTGGCCACACGTTCCCAGTGGCTTCCCATCCCCTCCACACCCCTGGCCCACAGCTCAGCTCTCAAGGTGCCTTTCAGGCCTTGCCTCTTACTGTCCCCTCCCCGAAGCACGCACTGGCCCCCCAGCCCCTCCCTGCACCCTTGCTTCAGTTCAGACTGGTCCCCCTTCCTGAGCCCCCTCCTCTCTTCCATCTTCCAGGCTCCCCTCTCCTCTGTCCGCAAGCATTCCCCCTGACTGCAGGAGGTATGAGGAGACCATTTCTTAACACCTGCCCTGCCCAGAGTCCTGAAAGGGGCAGCCCCGCATCCTGCAGGATCAGGCGCCCACCTGCTGCCTGTACCTGGGTGGTCCCTGGCCACAGAGTAGCCAATCTACTCGCTGCCAGAACTTGGCACTGGTGTGCTGTCACGGAACAAGCCGATGAGTAAGAAGAGAAGGCTGGGTCTACGGAGGGGGAAGCCAGGAGCAGATGCTCAGACACAAGCGGAGAGGCCAACAGCCCCCAAAAGACAGAGCCGCCTCCATTCCTGACTGCTCTTCAGGCCCAGCTCCCATGAGGCCGGCAGCCTCGCTGTAATCCTGCCGCCTCGCTGTAATCCTGCCAACAAACCCTTTCCCCCTGAGCTAACGCGGAGGGGCCCCTGCTCTGTGGGGAACACTGCCAACACCAGCCCAGGGAGCCCTGTCGCCTCCATCTGACAGCCCCAACTGGAAGAGCCGTGTACTCGGCAACAAGCAGGCTCTGCCAAGGGTCACTTCTCTTCCTGTCTCCCTGTGAGCCTAGTAAGTGCTCCTCTTACACCTGCTCCTGCCCTGGGACTGGAGCTCCTCACTGAGGGCTGGAGGAGCACACAGCTTTGCAGCTGTCTGTGCGGCTCACAAGTGCCCCTCTTCTATAGCTGCCCCGCATCCGCACGGGGTCAGAAGTGGCCCCCACGAGACAGGTTTTACTGCATGTGACCCCACCCCCTGGCTGGAGCTGAGTGGACCAAGCTGGGCCAATTGGACCCACTGCTCTGGTAATCTGGACTTTGGGCTGGGAGAGCTAAGCCCCCCTGAGTGTGGCTGGAGCTGCAGCAGGAACACTGGGGCCATGTGGCCTGAAGGAGGAGGAAGCCCGGCTGCAGAGACAGGAGGAAGCCCAAGGAGAAGCCGAGTTGAGGGGAAGAGGGAGAATCTGACAAGGTTTTTCCAATCCCTGCTTAAGGCCAGGCAGCAATCTTGCCGTGGGGTCCTGCGCACCCCCTGAAACCTTGTAATTAATCACCTTTTGTGCTTAAGCTAGATTCAGCTGGTTTCTGTTAACTCGAAATCAAGGGGTCCTAACAAAGCTGGGATCTCCCTTATGCTTCTCCAGGAATACAAAGCAGGTGCCTGACAAACAAACTTACTGAATGAAAAAAACTGGCCCCAGATCCTGGCTTTCTGATTCCTGCCAAAGGTACCACCATGCTCTGCAAATACTCCACGTATCAAGTATGTAACTCAGCCCCAGGCAACTTAAGTTAAATGCACGTTCCTTGCCTGAAGTGCATTATATCCTCATTTTCATCTCATCTTTGGGACAAACCAGCACTCAAAGGAAAGGCAAGCGGGAGCAGGCTGGAGAAAATAGCCCATGGTGGTGCGGGCCAGCACGTCCAACTGGATCTGCAAACTGTGCTCCCCTGGGCTGCCCCCACTACAGAAACCTCTGCCCCGAGATTTCTGTCCCTGTACCATTCTCCCCTCCCCCAAGATGACCATCAAAGTTTCCAAGAGGTCACAAAGTTTCCACCCCTATTGATGGGTCATTTATGCCAGAGGCCATTGCAAGGCCAGACCATGAATCCTAAGTCTAGAAGAAGAAACCTCAGAGGGTTTTCTCACCTAGTGGTTTTCAAATTGTGCACTCTGCGGGACCCTGAGACTTCAGTGGAACCTCTCGGGGCTCCAGTGTCCCCAGCCTCAACCAGGGGCACGCCCATTTGGTTGTATATATCAGGCTACCTTGTAAGCTTGCATCTGAAAGGGTTCCAGTGGCTTAAACCAACAGTACAAAACTCCTGGGCTTCCCTGGTGGTGCAGTGGTTGACAGTCCGCCTGCCGATGCAGGGCACACGGGATCCTGCCCCGGTCCGGGAAGATCCCACATGCCGCGAAGCGGCTGGGCCCGTGAGCCATGGACGCTGAGCCTGCGCGTCCGGAGCCTGTGCTCCGCAACGGGAGAGGCCACAACAGTGAGAGGCCCGCGTACCGCAAAAAAACAAACGAACAAAAATACCTGTTCCAGACCAATTCCTTTATCATTCAGATGAGGAGCCAGAGATTCATAGGCATAAGGCCACACAGGTGCCAAGTGGCTGAGCTGGAAGAGAACTCTGGGCTCTGAACTCTCCCTACTGCCCCTTTCCCTAGGCAGCTCCTTTAAAGGCTCTCTTGGAACTGGGAGGGGTCAGAACCCCGGTCCTGTGTGGGTGAGCACTGGCTGGGGAACACAGAGAGAGCGCTGAAGATACAACGCAGAGCCCATCTGACGGGCGCTGAGTCCCAGGTGACCCTGTCTGCATCAGCTGAAGGGCAATGCTAAACGGTCAGAACAATATGGAGATGTCGTGATGCTAGTCCTCCGCTATATATAGTTTCTCCCCTGAAATGACCTCAGGTAGCAGCACAGCTTTGTGGTGTGGCAAAATCAGCTGTGTGGCCCCAACTCCAGGGGAGGAGAACTCTGCTCGAGAAACTGGATGGTAAGTAAGAAAGAGAGGAGTCTGTGGGATGGGGGTGTGTCGGGGGGAGCGAGCTTTTGAGATGACTCAGGACAAATTCTTTCCTTTGACCCCCTGGGAAGCAGCAGTGAGGAGTAAACCTGAGACTCTTCTGCAGTGGGCAACGAAATCTGAGTCCCAGCTCTGGGTGGAGGAGCCCCTGCTTCCTCACAGGGTCCGATCCCATCTGCTCATGGATGTTGGGTGCCTCTTCCTGAAGCACTTCATTCATTGCACTCCATGTGTAAGGAACCAGCAGAGGCTTGCTCTGACCTACGCTCCCCATTTGCTATTCGAGGCCTTCCCTTAACCTTGGTGTACACCGCCAATTTGATTCTACTGCCTAAAAAATAAAAAAGAAAGAAAGGCTAGAAGAACAAACACCAAACGGGAATGGAGACTCTCTCTGGGTGGTGGGAATATGAAGGAGATTTTCTTCTTTGGGCTTTCTGGTATTGCTCACATTTTTTACATAAACACAGACTGCTTTTACAATAAAGAAAATCGTATTACTTGCTTCTCTCCAACCTGCACCCCTTACTCAAATCACTAACCCTTCTGTAAACTCTCCTCACTTACCCTTAATATCTGCCCTATCCAACCTCGACTCTTTCTCAAGTGTCTACACGTTGCCTTTGTCTCTACCTGTCTACACCGCATGATTCAGCACTTGTCTACACATTATCTTGCTTGAAATTGTATCACACCTCCATTTGTCTTTGCTCCTTCCCCCAGATAGACTGTAAGCCATCACGGATGATGAGACATACATGTATAATATGCATACACGGGAATGAGGCAGGATGTACAGAAAAGACACAGGAAATGGAGTCAGATTCCCTGGGTCAGGTACCAGCTCCACTTCTGACTGCACAGGACAGACCACAGACCAGGGGCTTGACATTTCTGAACCAGTTCCTCCAGCCGAATTCCTTATTAACGCCAATTCTCTTCTAAAAGGTAAGGGTAGATTCTGAGCAGCCCCACAGCTTTTGGATCATTTCACCTCTAAAAACTGAGGCCCCAGGCCCAGCCTACAAAAGGGGTCCCCATCAATCCATATCCAAACCAGCATCAGGTGGTGAGCCAGACACATGCAGAACAGGGCCCACAGGCTGAAGTCTCTCCTTGGATATTTCCCCTGGGCCTAGGCCCCTGGCATAGATGAATGCCCAAGGAATGGTGCTGTCAACAGTAGCAGACTGAGAATCTCTGTCCGGGGCTGCGGGAAAACGTGCTTAATGGTCAAAAATGGACCAGACATCCAGGCCCTGAATCTTCCATGGGACATACGTCAAAGCAGGGCAACGCTAAGCTCAGCTTCAGATAGGCGAGGTCAGCTACAGATTAAAGGGTCCAATGTAGCTTTCCTTCTGCCTATGGACTCCAAAGACTAGCCCACTCTGCTCCTCAGGGAGTGGGACCAAATAACAGCGCATACAGCATGTTTCAAAAAATAATTTGGGGCCTTATAAAAAGCCATAATAGCAGCAAGTTTCCAGTCAAATAAGGCTTCCCTTGTCCTCACCAGCCAGCCCTGCACTGGGCCACAAACAGGAATATCACACTGGGCCAGACCCGGATGAGCTCTGGGTTCTATGAACCTGATGTGAGAGCCCAGAGGGAAGAAGGGCAAATAGCAAATGGAGAAGTAAACCTGGGGCATAAACACAGCTGTACAGAGTACTGCCAGCTCGCCGGGGACTGTCCCCTCAGCTCACCCTGCAACCTTGGAGCTGTGTGTCATGAATCTGCACACCTGGGTGTGCCCACATGGAAATGGAATAAATAAAAACAGATCACAGAAGCTCAGTATTATTCAGCCCACCACACCGTGAGCTCCTTGAGGAAAGGAACTGACTCTTCACGCTGCGCCCTGTGCTAACACCATGGCCGGGACAAGGCAGTTACGGTGAATATTTAGGGGCAGTTTCCCATAGCGGTTAAGATACAGGCCCCTGGGGTACAACTACTAGGATTCAAACAGCAGTTCCCCCACTTTCGTGGACTAGGGTCTTAACCTCCCTGAGCCTCAGCTTCCTCATCTGTAAAGTGGAGGTAATTATGCCTACCTCCTGGGGCTGACGTGAACACTGAAGGCAGTGATGTCAAACATGTAGTAGGGTGCCTAATGCACGTGGTAATCACCACGTAAACAGGACTGCTTCAGGGGTGATGATTCCTGGAGCTGCTGTGAGGGTTCGTGAAAGGAAATGCTCCGGCCACGTGACAGTCTATTTTGGGGGAACAGAGCACATTGCATAAGTGAAAAAAATCAATGCCATGTGTGATATCCCATGTTACAGAGGACAGTGTGGTCTGTTTAGCAGACACTGCAGTAGGGGTAGGTGGGGAGAGGTGGAAGGGGGGACAAACCCATGAAGGCTGTCGCAAAGTGCACTTCCTAACATACTCAGGATACACAGTGCAAGAACTGGCAGAAGCAGACTATTTGATAGTCATGGGTGGCAATGACGTCAGTAAACCAGCTATACCTGTTTAGGGCCCGGTGAGCCCTCAGTTGAAACTGACAGTGAGGCAGGTGTTTCATGGAAGGAATGCAGGGCTGAAAATGGAAAACAGTAATCTGGGATCCGAAATCTTCCATTTCTCACCATGTGACCCTGGGCGCAATAGTATCACGGAGCCTCTCCCCTAATATGAGGACAACATCACTTGCAGTGAATTAACAGGAGGATTAGAGGAGATGTGTATGAAGTACCTACTGCAGGGCCTGCCACACAGTTAGTACTCAATAAACAGCAGTATATAATAACTATAAAACAATTGTTTTTGAATCCAGTTGCAGGGAGTTGTGTATCAAGTGTGGACAAGTGGCCCTGCTGTGATGTTTATCACTGCTTTCTTGGAAGTTCATGGAGGAGGTGCCAGGCTCCAGGAAGGAAGCCCCAGCAGACCCAGACATGTTCTGCCAAGCTGAGGATGAGCACACTGAGGGCACTCCCGAGCCCTGAACCTACCAGGCAAGAAGTGTTTGCATCTGTTCCAAGAGAGCCCAGAAAAGTAGCTACTAGTTGTTGCTGGAATCGGCAAGAATATGCGGGACATTGCAAGAGACCTGTAACTAACAAGAGTTGAAGTTCTCAAGTTTTTGTGAATGATTCACATTTTTAAAAAAATGAAGCTAGGGGCTTCCCTGGTGGTGCAGTGGTTGAGAGTCCGCCTGCCGATGCAGGGGATACGGGCTCGTGCCCCGGTCCGGGAGGATCCTACATGCTGCGGAGCGGCTGGGCCCGTGAGCCACGGCCACTGAGCCTGCGCGTCCGGAGCCTGTGCTCCGCAACGGGAGAGGCCACAACAGTGAGAGCCCGGGTACCGCAAAAAAAAAAAAAAAAAAAATGAAGCTAGATTCAAGGCTATCTCTGCAATAATATCACTCTTGTGCAACTTGCCTCCCGTTTGTTTTCCTGAATGAGTGGAGTTACAAGAATGGTAAATAGCCAGGGTACAGAGCAGAAGCTAGGTCTTGTATATGAACTTCACTGGCCATATATCTCAGCTTGGGGGGAAGAAGAAGGCTGGGGACAGCTGGCTTAAATACAGTGCCAAGCATGCTGATAATAATGAAAAAATATAACTACTATTTACTGAATATTTTAATATGCCCCAGGCACCAGTCTAAGCATTTATGTGCTTTAACTCATTTCATCCTCAAGACAACCCTATGAGTAGATACTGTTATCTCCATTTTACAGGTGAGGAAGGTGAGGCCCCCAAATCCAAAACAACTTGCCCAGATTACACAGCTAATGAGCTGGAGGAGCTAGGATAAAAAAATGCAAATGGATACTAAGTGAATAAAATATTTGTCATAATTGTCATAATTACCTGTTACCAAACGAAAAACTCTACCTTATAAACGTCCTCTTTGAAAGACCTCAGATTTTGCAAATCAAAAGAAATTCAGGGTCAGCCCTTGCTATACACTCTGAGTGCAGGGGAAGGGCCAGAGGGTGGCCAGAGTCGGACTTCCCAGGTCAAGGTAAGGGAGGCTACACTCTGCTCTTCCCCATACTCTGAGCTGAACAAGAGTCAGTAGAATACAAGTCCCCAAAGAAACAATGAACTTAGCCTAGGTTATTGTCATGAATGGCCTACTGCCATCATTTGCTAAGCATCTCCCTGTGTGAGCATTGCACTGATCACTTCACACAAATCATCACATGTAATCCCTGAATACCTGAAGTGGTCTACTCTTGTCCCTATTTCACAGATGCAGAAACCTGAGGCTCTGACAGCAATGGGAAGGGAGTGGAGTGACTCCAGTCCTCGCAGCTTTGCAGACTTCACAGCCACCTCCCGATTCTTCTCATGGGGATGGGAGGAGGCAGCACAATGGAATGAGCTCAGAGCACTGAAATTTGAGTCAAAGTATTAAAGTGAGTCCCAGCTCTGCCTCTGCTCAGCCTGTGACCACCAGAAATCAGTTTACTTTCCCCTATGTAAATTGGGTAGGAATGTTCTCATAAGGCAAAATGAGGAGAATCAAAAGATATGATTGAACAAGGTGAGCAGGGTGCCTGAAGGTACTCAATAACAAACTCTTGTTTCAAAACAAAAAAACCCTGTGCTCTCTTCCTCCCATTCCTGGGAAGGTAAACTATACAGGGGCCAAAACCTCAGGCTCTGAGATCAGGCCCTGCTGTTTACAAGCTGCATGGCCTTAGAGAGGAGACATTACCTTTCTAAGGCTCAATTTCTTCCTCTGTGAAAAGGTGATAATAGTATCCACCCATAGGATGGATGTGAAGATTAATCGAGATACTGCACAGGAGGCTCCTGGCACATGGTACACACCCAGCAAAGGTGAGCTGTTGCTAATTTCATCTCTACAAGCCCTTAAAAAGAACAAAATTCCAAGTCCACAGGCTCGCCTCTAAGATCCAGGCTGCCTGGTAACTGGCTTGCTGCCTAGGTTTGGGCTCTGGTGGCAGCCTCCCAGAGGAGACAGGTACAAATGAGGAGCCATTCCCATCCCCCTACTCCCCCCACCCCACACCCTGCGCCAGCCCTTTTCCTGACAGGTTCCCCTTTCCGAGGGCAATAAGGGACACAAGTTGAGGGCCTGGGGCTGGTCAGAGGTGTGAGGGCACACTAAGCTTGGTCCCCCTTCCCTGTGGGCTCAGAAAGCAGGGAGATCTTGTCCCCAACAGCTTAGAGAGAAGCACATGGCCTGGAGCAGCGGACAAGTTCACCAGGAGGCCATGTCATTATAATACTCCCTGCCTTTTACCCATCCCAAGTGCTCCCACCTGAGCCATAGTCCTGCATCTCTTGTGCAAAAGGGAGCACTCAATATGAGTAAGACAGCATTAACGTTCTTTGGGAGCCACATGAATTGTAACAACAAAGAACTGCTTTGCTTAACTGGAAGCCACTGTCCATCCATCCCAGCCATCGACCACATTATTAGAAACCCAGAAGCAAGCCAGATTCTGACTGACCAGAAAAGATGTCACAGAATCTACCTGCCCAAACTCCTGTACTTCCCTCTCTGGAGGGCCCCTCGGGCTTCACTTTGAGCCCATCTACTCTCTCTCTAGGTACGAGTCTAACAATCTCAGCCATATGTTCCCCCAGGAAACTGGAGGGGCTGCTATTTGAGCCTGGTAGTCAGGATCTCAAGAAGTGACCACTATGATGAGATGCCTCTACACACCCATTGGGATGGCTATTATCAAAAAGGCAGAAAATAACAAGCATTGGTTAGGATGTGGAGAAATCGGAACCCTTGTGCATTGCTGGTGGGAATGTAAAATGGTGCAGCCGCTGAGGAAAACAGTATGGCAGCTCCTCAAAAAATTAAACACAGAATTAACATATCATCCAGCAATCCCACTTCTAGACATATACATAAAAGAACTGAAAGCAGGGACTCGAACAGATATTTGTACACCCATGTTCATAGGAGCATTATTCACAATAACCAAAAGGTGGAAGCAACCCAAGTGTCCATCAACAGACGAATGGATAAGCAAAATGTGGTATAGACATACAATAGAATTCACCCCTAAAAAGCAAGGCAAGTGACACATGTACAACGTGGATGAACCTTGAAGATATTATGCTAAGTGAAATAAACCTGACACAAAAGGACTAATATTGCCTGATTCCACTTCTATGTGGTACCCAGAGTAGTCAAATTCATAGAGACAGAAAGTAGAACGGTGGTTGCCAGGGGCTGGGGAAGGGGAGAATGGGGAGTCTGTGTCTAATAGGTACAGATTTTTAGCTGGGAAGATGAAAAAGTTGTGAAGATGGATGGTGGTGATGGATGCACAGCAATGTGAATATACTTAATGCTACAGAACTGTACACTTAGAAGTTAAGGGGCTTCCCTGGTGGCGCAGTGGTTGAGAGTCTGCCTGCCAATGCAGGGGACACAGGTTCGTGCCCCGGTCCGGGAGGATCCCACATGCCACGGAGCAGCTGCGCCCGTGAGCCGTGGCCGCTGAGCCTGCACGTCCGGAGCCTGTGCTCCACAACAGGAGAGGCCGCAACAGTGAGAGGCCCACGTACCGCCAAAAAAAAAAAAAAAAAAAAGAAAGAAAAAAGTTGTTAAGGTGGTATATTTTATCTTGTGTATATTTAACCACAAGTTTTTTAATGAGAAAAAAAAAAGTGACACTGACTACCAGGGAGAAGACAGAGCAACAATTATAGGTGGAAACGTGAACCCCAAAAGCACAGCAGCTGGGAACCATTTAGTTTGGGACCCAATGCCCTACATTCTGAAAAGCCTGGGGGCCTCACACTGTCGTGAGTACAGTAACTGATCAGGCAGGACTGCTATTTTCATTCAGAGCCCAGAACAGGGTGCAAGAGCGTACCCACACCAATACTGCTTGGGACCTCGAGGCAGGCCACTGTGTAATGGGCTCTTCCTCAGCAATTTACCTGCCACCTGCCACAAGTTCACCCTCACCTTCTTTCAGAGATAAAGGCTTTTGAGAGAAAGAGGCTTTTGTGGTCCCCATCTCCACCAAGCAGGGCTTTGTACATACAGGTCCAAACTCAACACCCCCAAGTTGCAAAAAGGAGGTTATTCATGCTCAGTATACTTTGCTGGGAAGCATATCATCCGTTTCAGAAAGATTCCCATCCAAAAATAGTTTTTAAACATTTCTTTTATAGTTTTGCTCTTTAAAAAAGAGTAAGCTTCAATGATCTGGGGAAAATCACTGGCTATGGTTTTTGTGTGTAAAAATCCTCTACCTTTGAATAATGGGAACTTCATAAGTTCACAAAGTCTCCTTTTATCCAGGATTGCACTTGATTCTTACAATCTCTCTGGGAGGTGAGCAGGGCAGCAGTCATCCCATTGTACAAATGGGGAAACTGAGGCTCAAAGAGATCAAGAGGCCTGTCCAAAGTTGCACACACAACTAGGAAGGAGCAGAGAACCAAGGCCTTATTTCCCATCAATGGCAGATCACATTCTGGATTGGGACCTCATATCTGAGCAGACCATTAAGCCATGAAAGTGATTTTAAAAACAATGTTAGTTTATTTTATCCCCACAACATCTCTCTGAAGTAAACTGGAAATATCATCTTTTTTTTTTTTTTAAGAGATGATTAACTGAGCAAACAAATGACTTGCCCAAGATCACCATTCAAGAAAGTGGCAAAGAGACCACACCCCCTCCCTTTTGAATATGCTCAACTTTGACCACAATTTCTTGACCTTAGCATACTCAAAACTTAAAGGAGCTTATGCAGTTTTTATATAGTTTGCACCATATTTCTGTGAACTTGGTAGGGAGTAGACATACCTTTATTCTCTTTTTAATAGCTGGAAAAGAAAAAGAGGTTAAAGAAATCTTTAAGTTCCTTTTCAGCTCTAAAATTCTATGATTCTAAAAATTCCCCAGCAAGTCAATTCAATGGCTAGAGAGGCCTGGAGTCCACGTCACCCGCCTTCCTGCCTCACACTCTATCAGACCACCCCACACCCACCTCTTGAGTTAATGACCACAAATACCATGTGTGCCTGGGAGAAGGGTCCACTCTTACATAGCTGCACACGTAAAATAACAAAAAAGTGCTAACTGCTTGGTTGGGACCCTAGTAAGGGGCTTCACTCTGTCCTCCTGCTTCAGCCCCAGCAACTCCTAGCAAGAGGCTCCCAAACCATGGGAAATTACATCCCAGGTATTTGAGACCTTACCCAGGCCTGGGGTGAGAGAGAAGCCAGTCCTAGGAACAGAACACCACTTTGAGGTTGCAGTTAAATCCGTCCATTAGGATACATCCACCCACCTAAGATGAGACAGCAATCAGGGCTGCTCATTCCTGCTCTTCTACAGACTGTACCCGCTCTGTTCTACACACTAGCTTCATCCACAAATATTTATTATGCACCTACTACATGCCAGGTGCTGCTCTAGGTGCCATGGAACGAACAAATAAAAATCTCAGGTCACACGTAGTAGGGGAGATAGCCAATGTCAGGTGATGGTGAGTGCCAGGGAGAAAAATAAAGTAGGGAAAAGGTGGTAGATAATGCTGAGAGCAGGTAATGGAAGGAAGGGGATCAGTTTTAAAAAGGATGGCCTGGTGGCGCAGTGGTTGAGAGTCCGCCTGCCGATGCAAGGGACACGGGTTCGTGCCCCGGTCCGGGAAGATCCCACGTGCCGCAGAGCGGCTGGGCCCGTGAGCCATGGCCGCTGAGCCTGCGCGTCTGGAGCCTGTGCTCCACAACGGGAGAGGCCACAACAGTGAGAGGCCCGTGTACCGCAAAAAAAAAAAAAGGATGGCCTGGGAGGCCTTGACTGACAAGAAGGGAGGAATCTTGGAAGAGGAGAGAGAGGGACCCATTCAGATTTTAGGGGGTGGAACAGGGGATGAAGAACAAGAGATAGCTGAGGAAAGGCAAGGTGTTGAAAATCCTATCGTGTCTTGTAGGCTAACACAAGGACTCTGAATGAGACGGGGAGCAAAGGAGTAACAAAGTCTGACTTACAGTTTACAGCATCTCTCTGGCTGCTGTGATGAAAATAGTCTGTCGGGAGACAAGGGAGGAAGCAGGAAGGTCAGTTAAAAGGCCAGTGGTAGCTTAAACCAGGGTGAAAGTGGTGAAGATGGTGAGAGTCAGGCTCTGGATACATTTAAGGCAAAGACAACAGGATCTATTGATTAAGTGGAGGTGGGATTAAAAGGGAGGAGTCAGGGATGAGATTAGAGTTTTGGGGGCCTGAGCAACTGGAAGGATGAAATCACCATTGGCTGACTTTGGGAGGACAGGGGGTGGGGTGGGCCTTCTTTCTGTTCTGGAAATGTTAGACTGAGAAGCCTTTTAGACATTAGGTGTGTTGAGCAGGCAGCAAAATATACAAGGCTGGAGTTGGAGAAACTGGGCTGAAATTATACATGTGGGACTCACCAGCATATATAATAATACAAAATTGTATGTATTATCATACAGGATTTCTATGTATGATCACACACACTTTGTATGTTTACTGTCTGCGCCCCCCAAAACTATAAGCTCCATGTGGCTAAGGACCCTCCGTCTGTTCACAGCCAGCAACGTGCCTGGCACTCAGTAAATATTTACTGAGCAAATGGAGAAGTTGCCCAATTACTCCCTCAAGAATAGCCACAGCAGCCCACACAATGAGAAGCAGGCTCTCTTGCAACCACAGAGCCAAGCCCAGCCAGCCCAAAACAGGGCCCTGGGTCTGTCCACCCCGAGCTTGAGATTCCAGAACGTAAGTGGATATGCTTGGCACATCACAGATAGCTGGGTTTCAGCCCTGCCACACTCTCAAAGGGTGGAACTGGGCAAGACACCTGCCTGTTCTACCACCTCTATTTCTCCCCGGGATGGGCCTGGGAGGGGCTGCCTCACCCACTTCATGGGCAGAGATATCAGATCTATCCAGGGTATATGCATGGGTTGGTGGGAGCCCCCCAAAGGAGTAATTCCCCACGTATTCTCTGGAGCATGCAAAGACCACCCAGCACCTGAAGGGGAGAACTCAGACTTACTGAGAATGTATTAAGAGTAATAGGTTAAAAAAAAAGAGTGACAACCACAAATCTTGATGAGATGAGAGTACCGCCTAATCCTTCTAGCTCTTGGAAGACTCCCTGACCGGTAGGCCTTGTGTCTCTGCTTCACCCATCAAGTGACTAGGAAGACAGAACAAAGGCCAAAGAGTGACATAAGAATGCGTAAGATTTCAGCTCATTAACTTTCCAGTGTAGAACAGCTGCCTTTGTGAAGATGGTAAAAACAGCTCTAATGATCTGGTATAGCCCCCTCCCCTTCTGAGATATTGCAAGGGTGACCCAGAGAGGGTTAATGACTTGCCCAGGGTTACCCAGCTGCAGGCCTAGACCTAGAAGTCAGGTTTTAGCTCTCTGTTGAGGGTTTCTTCCCACTACGGCAGTGGCGAAGGAAAGATAAGAGTTATGGTGGGAGGCAGGGGGAGTTTTAGGCATTAGTCTTACAACATGAAACTATGTCCTTGTCAAAGGGTAAACTGCAGATGTCACAGGAATGCCAGGTGCACGCTGTGAAGTTAAGAAAGAGTCCGCCCCGGGCTTCCCTGGTGGCGCAGTGGTTAAGAATCCGTCTGCCAATGCAGGGGACATGGGTTCGAGCCCTGGTCCAGGAAGATCCCACATGTCGTGGAGCAACTAAGCCCGAGCGCCACAAATACTAAGCCTGCGCTCTAGAGCCCGTGAGACACAACTACTGAGCCTGAGTGCTGCAACTACTGAAGCCCGTGTGCCTAGAGCCTCTGCTCCGCAACAAGAGAAGCCACCGCAATGAGAAGCCTGTGCACTGCAACGAAGAGCAGCCCCCACTCACTGCAACCAGAGAAAGCCCGCGTGCAGCCACGAAGACCCAACACAGCCAAAAATAAATATATAAATAAATTACTTAAAAGGAAAAAAAAGAGAGAGTCCGTCCCTTATACCAAACTTGTCATCCTCCAGATTTCCCCTTGGCTTTGGACTGTATGAATAAAGCTATTCATAGTAGGACCCACAGAAATGAAATAAAGATACACTAACAGATTTTTTTTTAAATGCAGATATATACCTCAGTAAAACATTTAGGTGAAAATTTTATTTATTTATTTAACTTATTTTTAATTATTATTTTTTTTTTTTTTGGCTGTGCCACATGGCTTGTGGAATCTTAGTTCCCCAACAGGGACTGAACCCAGGCCATGGCAGGGAAAGAGCCAAGTCCTAATCACTGCACTGCCAGGGAATTCCCATGTAAGCCTTCTAAAATCAACAAATATTGAGTCCTTCCTCTGTACAAATCATTGTGATAAGCGCCTAGTGTGTGTGTGTGTGTATGTGTGTGTGTGTGTGTGTGTCTGTGTGTGTGTGTATGACTATATGAATGAGACAGAGAGACAGACACACACACACACACACACACACACACACAAAGGTCTTCAAGGCTTGCAGCGCAGTTGCTGATATGACTGTAACATCAAAGAAATGACTAATAATATGGAGTAGATAATTAATTGTTAAGTGGTATAATGGGACTGCAGGAGTTCTCAGAAAGAGCAATCATGTTTGCTGGGGGGTGGGGGGACTTGTCAGGCAAGGTGCTTCCAGAAAGATAAGGGATTTGAGGTGGACCTTGAAGAGAAGAAAGGCTCTTGATAAGAAGGGGGAAAGGGCATGAGCAAACACAGGTGACATTAATGTCAAAGAAGAGAAAGAAATCACGCCTTAAAAGGTAGGACTGGACCAGACTTGAACAGCCTTGAAAGTTAAAGTTCTTGTAGGAGTGGGAGGGGCAGAAAGATTTCTGAACATAGAACTTACAGGGTTCAGAACAGGTTAATTTAACAAATGCCTTCTGGGACACTACCATGTGCAGGCACTGGATGAATAACTGAAGATGTATTTGCCTTTGGTGGGGAACTAACTTCAGTGTGGGAGATGAGTTGGCCTTGAGGTGACAAGGGGCAGGTTTGTAAGACCTGCTGAAGGAAGAACCAGCAGGGCCCAGAGAATGACTCCTCCAGAACATGGAGACAAAGACAGCAGAGAGAATTCTTCAAAGTATAAATTTAGGCAGCTGGAAGAATGCAAGAGTAAAGGGAAGCTAGTTGAGGAGGAGAGATACAGAGCTGGTTTTAGAACTGTTGAACCTAAGGTTAACTACATCTGTGTCTAGTGGGCATTTAGATATATGAGTCTGGGGTTGGAGAGACAATAGTTGAAGATACAGCATAGGGGCCTTCCCAACGGACGAGTTGGGGGGCTGAGTAAGATTCCTCTGGGAGGGAGCATGATGAGAGAAACAAACGGAATGTCAGACTGAACCATGGGCATCCCACACTAGGAGGTAATGGCGGGCGGGAGTGATCAGAGAAAAAAACAATGCCAAGGAGGGAAAAGTTGGGGGAGGTGTTGGAGTTTCAAATGGGAGAGGGTTGTCAACAATAAAAAATGCTACAAATCAACTATGTGGGCTGAGCACATAAATAATAAGTATTTGTTGAATAAGTGAATGTATGAAAGGAAGAAAGCCTTTGGATTTGAGAATCAACTTTCCTCAGTCAGAAGAATGGCCAGGGTTGCCCTCAGACAAGAGGACTTCAACGCTAAATTCTACATCGTCCTCCCTATAAACACGTGTTGCTTCTTGCACAAGTCATCCTGTCCACCACACAGACATCCTTCCCTGCTTCCCCCATGTTTCCCCTCATCTTCCGTCCCAGTTTCCGGAACTCAAGCAACACAAACCTTCGGTGTCAAAGGAGACAGGAAACTCCAACTAGAGTTTCTACTTCATTAACAACTCTGCCTGTGGCTCCTCTTACATAAAGGGATATGTGGCAACTGAGTGGAACAGGAGACTGCATTCTAGCCCCATCTGTACTACTGACTAGCTGTGTGGCTGGGGACAAGCTGCTCAACCTCTCTGGAGCTGGGCTTTTCATAGACAAGAGGAGGTAGGTCTATCTGGACTCTAGACAAGTTTCGAAGGTCTCTTTCAGCTCTAAAGTCTGCGATTTTATCATTCTCAGAAGGCCCTCGCAACACCCTCAGAGAAGGAAGTGAAGTGAGTACAAGACCCGGGTAAACGAGCGCCAGACCTCTTACCCAGGCGAAGCGCCAGGATAGGAGGAGTGTACCCAGAAAGTGAGAAGGAGCTGCCGGCCCTCGCGGATCACCAGGGAGCAGATCCCATTCCCAAGGCTGGGAAGGATCCCAACAACCCGAGTGCGATTCCCACCCCGCACCCCACCTTTCCTAGACTCTCAGACGACCGGGAGGCTCTAAAAAGCCCTGCGGGAAAAATAAAGATTTCTTTCCCAGAGTCCTGCGCTGCTTTTGCAAGTCGGATTCCGGCAGACACGATCTGCAGCCCGATAATGACACAGTCTTTGGAAGGAGCGACTGTTCTCGTTTCGCTCGCTCCGAGTTCTGGGGACGCCTGGCCGCCCGCGCCGTGCCCCGACGGGCGGGCGTCCGACCCCGGCACCGCTGACGGGCCAGCGGCGCCCCCGCCCGGGGCTCTCCTCCCCGCCGCCGGCCCAGCTGCGGTCTGCAAACATTTCCTGCCCCCGCCCCCACCCCCACCCGGAGCTTCCCAGTTGGAGCGAGTTGGGCTCGCAGCCGGGTCAGCGCTCGCGGTTGCCCCAACTCGGCTCCCCCGGCCCGCGGGGCTGGGCAGGGGGACCCCGTCTGGCTCCGGAGCAGCCATCGGGGAAACCCAGGCGCCAGGAGCCGTGGGAGGTCGCTCGGGAAGCCCAACTCTCGGGCAAGAAGGAGGACAACTGGCGGGGCGCCGACGACCCTGCTCCCTTCCCTGTCGTTACCTGCTCGCTTGCGGGGGTGTCCTGGGGCGGTCGGCCTCTCCCGGCGCTGTCTCCCCACGCAGTTGCCCATGCTGGCTCCTCAGCCGGGCCCCATGCACCGGAGGCGGAGGGGTGGTCGGCTGCTCCGCGCTCCTGCCCCGGACGGCGGCGTCCCGGGTCAACGGCTCCTGCCGCCCGGCATCCGGCGCTCCCCAATCTCCCCCGGGGGCGTGCTCTACCCCTGCACCGGCTTCGCCACAAACTTTGCGGGCGAGGGGAGAGAGGGAGGTGGCCGACTACCCAGCACAGTCCCAGGTGGCCGGGCCAGGGGGGCCCGCGACAGGGGGGCCCGCGACGGTGCCCGGCCGGAGACCAGCTCCGCTGGAGGGGCGGAGAGAGGGGGCGGGCACCGCCGCAGCTACTCCCGGTTCGCTCGGGGCTCCCAGCTGGGGCCGGCCCCCCGGAGCCTGTCACTCACCTGCCTAACCCCGCCCCAGCCCGGCCCCGCTCCCTGCCATCCGCTCTCGGTGCCCGCGCCGGCGGCACCGCCCCCCCAGGTGCGCATGTGACCGACGACACCGCCCCCTTGGGCCGGCCTTGTTTTCTCATTGGCTTCCCCCAGGGTGCGTACCGCCCCTCGGCCCCACCCAGCCAGGTGCCCGCCCCACCGCCCGTCTCCCAGGGAGCTGGGCTGGGAATTATTCGCCCTCAAAGGCCCCCGGCTGCGTGCCCATCAGCCGCCCTCCCTCCCTGAGCCACCGCCCCGACTCCAGGCCCCGCCCCTTGGGGAGGGACCGTCCCATCCCTCCCTGGAACTGCCGGGCCTGGAGCCGGCAGGCACGTAATCCAGAGAGCGCCCCGCCCCCTCATCTTTCGCCACGCAATTGGCTCAGGAGGCGCGTGCGCGGAGAGGCCCGTCCCGTGCCACCTCCCACTTCCCCTCCCACGGTTTCCAGTTCGCGTCATGGCCGCCGCCGCCGCTCTGGAGGCGGTGGCGCCTACGGGCGCCCTGTGGGGCCTCGTGCAAGACTTCGTCATGGGTCAGCAGGAGGGCCCCGCTGACCAAGTGGCTGCAGGTACGGCCGACGGCGCCGCACGGCTTCCGCTTGGGGGCCTCCAGTAGGGAGCGGCCTCAGCACAGGCGCCGGGAGGGAAGGGAGTGAGGGACAGCGGTGACTTTGAGAGATTAGTCCGGGGCTGGTTGTGAGCACCGCGTGCTTAAGAGCCATAACAAATTGCGAGTCGCTTGCAGTCTTCCTTAAAGCGCCCTTACGCGCCTTGTCTCGGTTTATAGCCATCCTGTGCGCCGGCCGGGGTTAGGAGATTAATTACCATTTCACAGATGAGGAAACAGGCCCAGCGAGGGCAAGAGACTCTCAGATCAGGCCGGTGGGGGAGCTGGGACTCATACCCAGTTCCTGCAGTTCAGAATCACGGGCTCACGCCGCAAAAGCACGTTGTTTCTAGGAAGTTGACGTGAGAAGAAGCATCTTCAGCGGCATCAGCTCCAGTCGCGTGGCATGCTGGGAGTGGCCGGGCGGCCGGATATCTGACTGGCTGTAGTTGGAGAGAGGAGGAGAGAAACCAGTCTAGGGGGAGTTTGAGAAGTTCTGCGTATCTTCCTTAAAGCTTTCCCTCCGTTTCTTGGTAAAGTTCTTGATTAATTTGCTTTGTGACTTTTTAACGTGGAGTTTGTTTTTATCTTTTCCCCAGAACTCCACTTTCCTGCTTTTGATCAGTTTAGGGATCTCTTAGTTCTGACAGCTTATCTAAGATTTGAATAAAACAAATTACAGATTTCATTGGAATTCTGAGACTTTCCACTCTTTTAGAAAAAAAAATCTAAAAAGTTATTGAATATTAGGAGGCCTTCAGACCTTGTGTTTAAGTAATAGAATACAAAATAATCTTGTCAGCACAGATGCTTTTTGTCTCTATTTTTGGAAATTTTGTGTGTTTGGGGAGAAGTAAAGGATACATTTCTCTTGAAAATTGAACATATTCACTATTAGAATATGTGAGAAAT
Source organism: Phocoena phocoena (assembly GCF_963924675.1). Taxonomy (NCBI): domain Eukaryota; kingdom Metazoa; phylum Chordata; class Mammalia; order Artiodactyla; family Phocoenidae; genus Phocoena; species Phocoena phocoena. The sequence continues at coordinate 30,248,380 of NC_089234.1, forward strand.
GAATAATATGAATCTGCCAGAAGTATAATACTTTGATCCTTAGCAATATTTCAATTTAATTTAATCCTTCCACCATTATTGAACACATTATTCTTGAAACACGATGCAAAGTAATAGGGATATAAATACAAATTACGCTAGATCTGTGCCTGCCAGGGACTTATAATATAGTGGGAGAGACTGCCATGCAAACGGATAGTACACCATGAAAAGGGCTGTAAGAGGTATGTGCAGGGTGACATGGAAGCATCAAGGAGCAAATAAATGCCTGATGTAGCCTTTCCACTAAGTTAACTTCTTACAGCTTTGTGCAGTATAGTGTGTCGTCAGTGCTTATGATTAACAACTACAGTGTATTATCAATGTCATTTTTTCCCATGTTTTATTGTGAAAATTTTCAAACATACAGCAAAGTCTAAGTAATTTTTTCATAAGAAAAACACACATACACCCACCACCTAGATTCTGCCATTAACATTTTAATATAATTTGCTTTATCATGTATCTATCTGTCATTTAAATTGCAGATAGCAGTACACTTCCCTCTAACTGCTTTGGTATGTATATCATTGACTAGGGTTTGTTTATAGTTTAATACAAATTTTGGTGTAAAATTTGTATTCAATGAAGTGTACAAATCTTAAGCATACATTCACTGATTTTGAAAAATGCTTATACCTACCCACTATCAAGATAAAGAACATTACTATAAAAAGTGTTACTTGTAACTTTTTTCATGTTTATACATTATGAACACAGTAATTTAGGGTTCTTCAAATTCAGAACACACTTGAGAAGTCAGCATGAATAAAGACCGCCAAGTTCTTATAAATATTTTTGTAGAATTTATATTTTTTGAAAAAAAAGTGGCCTAAACTGTTGTCTAGTTTAAATTTAGCTCAGCGAAGACTGTAACACTAGCCCTGTTGTAATTTAGCTCTCCTGATTAGGAAAGGAGGTTGGTAATAACAGATAACTAACAGAGGGGTAATAACAGATAAGGTTGAAAAGGTTTGGTGGGGTTGGATGATGCCTAACCTTGGATTCTAAACAGAGGGATTTAAATGACCTATTGTAGGTAATTGGGATCAATGTAGATCCTTGAGCAAGGGAGTCATATAGTGAAGATGAATTTGAGAAGGATTAAATCGGTATTCTCAATCTTAGATCACAGCCTTAGTTAGGGTTGTTGAAGGCTGACAGAGTTTTAAAGCATCCCCAGAATAAGATGTGTTTTCTAATCCTCCAGCCTAAATCAAGCTTCGTTAGTGCTGAAGGGACCAGCTTTCTATTCGGCCACTCATAGCCGCAGCCTCTCCTACAAATTGTAACTGCAGAAGGAACGTCCTGTGATCACAAAGGCAGCCACCACCAACTTTGTTTTGCACCTGGGTTCCTGATGAGAGTAGGTGTCAGATGTAAAGGTGCAAATGATGGAAGAGAAATGACCTGGCAGCCTAAGAGTTAAAGGCTGCTCAGCCAGGCATTCAATGGCTACCACTCCTCTCCTGGATCTTTAGTTCGAGGCAGCCAGTTGATTTGCTGTTCCCCTGATTGCTTTGCTTCCCAGATCCCTCCACTGGCTCCATCTAATTAAAGTTAGGCCTGGGATTAAAGGCCCAGTTTGAGTGCTCACTGCCTGCCCCCAAGTGTCTCCTGATTACTCCAGCCAGACATCATCTCACAGTTCAGATTCTTTGTGGTACTTATTTCTCAACCACTCATACTTATTTGCAGACTGTTTAGTAGCTACTTCTGTACACATCTCTGCATCCTACCTGCCTGTTTCTACCACCATAGTCTCCTGGAGACTAGCATAAGTAGGTGGTATAAATGAATGGAATAAAAGATGCTGAAGGAAGAATCTGGAATTTGAGGGCTAATTAGTTATAGGGCTTGGAGGAAAGGGAGGACTCTTAAGATGACCTCAAGCTTTTGAGCCTGAAGATGAGCAAAAGAAAAGTACTGTGTCCAAAAATTGGGAAGGGAGCTGATTTTGAACATGTTGGATTTATAGGTGATGGATATAAATTTTCTTCCTCTTGGTTATTTGGATTTGCCTTCATTTCAGTCTTTATTGTATTTTCCTACATTTGTAATTCCATGAGGAGACCACTATTCTTGAAACCAGAAAACTGTTAAAGAAAAGTAAAATATAGTTCTGAGAAATGTCTGTGGCATTCTCAACAGAAAGGGCATTTTGAGAGCTTGATTGGAACTGAGTCCTGATTGGGAATTTTCTCTCTCCTGTTCCTTCACATCCTCCCCCCTCTCCCCTTCCCCCTTGGCTGCTACTCCAGATTCTCAAGAGGCTGCAACTCCATCAGACAGAGGTCTGATTGTGCATTCTATGTCAGTGCTCATATAAATACTCCTTTGACGACTCCTCAGTGCCCCACACGGACTGGTGCCCTGCTGAGGAAAGAGTGGGTATTTAGCAGGTGCTAGTAGGTCCATTTTTAGAGAACAAATCTTGGACACATTGGAAAAACTTAGCCAACCTATATAGGGAAAGGAACTTACATTTATTTTTCTTATGCCAGTGAGACTACCCCTAGGAAAATTAACTTTTTATTAGCTTCTTTCATCCCTAGAGTCCAAGTGCATAATTAACAGTACTTCCAGGTATTTTTCATTTGGAAGAACTTTTATTGTTAAGAGAACTAATCACTTAAAGTTAGTGATGGACGGTCCCATACACCCAAGAATTTTACTTCTTTCCTATGTTACCCCAGGCTCTGTTTATGTCACTGTGGTAACACTGAACTTGTTGTTCTTTGATTGTTTTAAGTGTCTTTCTGCCCCAACAGACTGGGCTCCTTAAAAGCTCCCTGTCTATATTTCTCTCTCCAGTCCTAACACAGTAATTGATTTATAATAGGTATTCAATAAATGTTGAATGGATAAATGAAACCAAACGTACATGACAATTTTTTTAAAGAATGATTCAATGAACGTGTAAGAGGGAGTAATTCTGTTTTGGGAATCAAGGAAGGCTTCACAGAAGAGTTGCCATTTGAGCTGGGTCTTGAGGAGTTGAAGTTCCTCAGACTGACAAGGGCAGGAAAGAGGCATTCCAAACCAAGGGAATGTGTTTCCAGGCTTAAGGATATGGAAGAGCTTGACATGTTGAGATTTCATGTGACTGAATGATAGGAGTTATGATCAAAGGTGAGGCTGGAGGGGATTGAGGGCTAAATCGTGAATGACATCAAGCCAAGGAGTCAGGTCTTAGGCAATGAGGGGCAAAGGGAGATTGGTGAGCAGGGAAGTAATTGTGCATTTTAGATAGATTAGGGATGGATCAGAAGGCTTTTTTTTTTAATTGAGATAAAATTCACCACTGTAACCATTTTAAGTGTACAAATAAGTGGCTTTTAGTATATTCACAATATTCTACAACTACCACCACTATCTAAAAATTACAGAACCTTTTCATTACACTAAAAAGTTGAAGGCTATTTTGACAGCTGTCCCTGTATAGTCTGGTTATAAGGGATGAAAAGGAAAAGATGAAAATTTGAAAGACGTTCTAAGATAGGCTCAACAGAACTAGAATAAGATGTTAGATTTAGTTACCTTTGTGAAAACATCTTCAAAATGCTGATTCTAGTTCTTTGCCACCTTATTTGCCATTTTCCTTACTCTTATTTACTGTTGCAATAGCTTTATTATTTCTTCATTTTTTCCTAATTTTGTATGACTTTTGTACTTCACTTTTATGTTTGTGCTGCATTAATTCAAGATGGATTCTTTGTGAAAGTATGAAGACTAAAGGGCTTTGCCAGGACAATTCACCCATATACTGGGATTCAAGAAATCACATGCAAATGGATGTTTCTTTGTAATTGTAAAACAGCCAGTTTCATAATGATGTATACTGAATGCTGAAGAACTCTTTTTCATTTATAAGATTTGAGGCAACCTGTATCAGTGAGATTGACTAGTAGAGAGTGTGAGGGAAACTTTCTCTGGTGGTAGAAATATTCTATATCTTGATTGGGGTGTTGGTTACTCTGGGTATACTTTTGTTAAAACTAATCAAATTATATGTTCACTGTGCATTCCACTGTATGTAAATTATACCTCAATTTTTTTTTTTAATGAAAAAATTAGAGGTGACTGAGTGAGGCCTAATAGTCAGGTACTTTGTCTTAACAGCACTTGAGGTACTTCCAAAGAGAGTCCCTAGCCCAGCATACACAGAGGACTTTGATGGTGTTGCTGAAGAAGGATGATTCAGTTCAGTAACAGTTATCAGTCCCCTATGGCTTCCTATGTGCTAACACCCTTGTGGCCGCTACTGAAATTATTTTTTACATGGGTTTTTCAGCAGAGTTTCCTGGGTTCTGTCCAGGAGGTTCCAGAAAAGTACCCTTTTCCACCCTCCCAAATGGTGCAACTTTGTAACCCAGAAATGGGTATCTCTCTTAAGTACTGATGTTAAGGAATTGGGTGTAGAACAACTGTCAGTGCCTTGGTTTGTCCTTTTAGTCTAGCTGCTGCCCCTTCCCCCACCCCACAGCTTGCACATTTTTCCCTTTGGCTCTTTCTCAGGAGCAGGGGCAGCACTGGGCCTTCCACATCCTGGCACGAGTAAGGCTAAGAGTGCCTGATGTCTAAATTGGTGCCAGTCACGAGCTATGATTCCCAACTAGAGCACTCCCTTCCTCAGTCAGATCGGACTTCTTACTCTAGTACCAGATTGCGCCTCAGCTCAGTTCACAGCTACTGTTCAGAGACCACAGACTTAAGGGGACTGGAAGTCCAGGAGTTTTCTCAAGCCTGTTTTTCACCTAGCCAAAGTCTGGTGTTGTCGGGAGCTGACTAATTAGGTCTTGCATTTAGAAGTAGGTGGGTTGGGGACCCAGAACAGGCTGCGAAAGTAATTCCCTGATTGCCACACCTTATTGAGCTAAAACTCCTCTACGTTAATCAAACGCTTAGGAAGATGGCTAACCTTTGCTCTTTGTTTCTCCTTTGAAAATTTATCCCAAGATGATTCTGTTAGATCTATGTGAATTACCATTGTGCTGTTAAAATTGCATTTTCAAAAGTAAGTAATACACTCACATGGTGCAACATTCAAAAGGTGCAAAAGGATACACAGTGAGAAGTCCCCCTTCCATCCCAAGATGGCATGCAGACTGTGACAAATGAATTTACTATATTACTAGTGTATGATATATCCTTGCTAAAGGGGGTGGGGGGAAAAGCAGATCTAAGTGACTTTGGAAAACGGTATTTTGTCTGGAGACTATAGGGCTAAAGACAAAACTGTACATAAATACTGTACTCTGCTTATAAATTTGTTTCTCACAGAGGCTGACAATTCTGAAAGTAGTTTATTAGCTACACTAGTGTTGAAAAGAATAATAAATGGTATAATAGATAATGGGAACCAGGTTTCTCACTGTCAGAGAAATAAATTACAAATAAGCAAGGGGGAAGGCTAGAATGAACCCTGTGGCACTAGATTAGAGAGGAGACTAATATGATCTTATGTTTAGTTTAATATATATGGGTAGATACAGACATAATGATAATATGTGTGTATACGTGGGTTAGAATATGTACATATATTTCCCAGCTCTCTCTGCTGAGGAGGACCTAGAAGCAGTGACACCCCAATAGCAATGAGCACAGTTACACCCAGATCTTGGTTTTTAATACCATTCTCCAATAAAAGGAACCAGGGCTTCTTGGAGAAAAGCCTGACTCAAGGGTTGGGGCAGGGAAGTTACAAGATGACCCTGTAGTATTTTGTAGTGCCAGAAAGTAAGAAAGCACTTAAAAAAATAAAAGGATGGGGCATGTCAAAGGGACACTGGTGCCAACCTAAAAAAGCTCCCCATGGCCAAAGATAGAAAATTTGAGCAACAAAATAACCTAGTATTGGGGCTTCCCTGGTGGCGCAGTGGTTGAGAGTCCGCCTGCCGATGCAGGGGACAGGGGTTCGCGCCCTGGTCTGGGAAGATCCCACATGCCGCGGAGCGGGTAGGCCCCGTGAGCCGTGGCCGCTGAGCCTGCACGTCCGGAGCCTGTGCTCCGCAATGGGAGAGGCCACAACAGTGAGAGGCCCGCGCACCGCAAAAAAAAAACAAAAAAACACCTAGTATTGGATTATAACCCAAGGAATAAAATAAATATACATGAGCTTATGCTGATGTAAACAACTGAATAAATGAAGAAAAGAGAAGAGATGAATCTTCCTTAGAATAACTCCAAATAACATAGATAGATAAATACTCTCCTTCTAGGAAATGAAGCTTAATCTCCCGTTTCCCCTTAACTGTGGACTGGACTTAGTGACTCCCTTCCAAAGGAAAGAGTGTGGGAAAAGAAAAAATAGTAACAGTATGTATGGTGCAGAGACCTGCTGACACTACCTTAACCAAGTGATCAAAGTTAAAATCACCAGTGATAAGTCATGTTGATATACTGTACCTATGATATGATGTGATGAGAAAGGTGCTTCACCTCTATGCTATTCTTTCTCCAAATCCATAACCCCAGGCTAAACATGAGGAAAACATCAAAGAAACCCATATCAAGGGACATTCTATAAAGTAATTCTTTTAAAATACCAAGGTCATGAAAAGCAAGGAAGACTGAGAAACTTTCACAGACTAGAGGAGACTAAGGATTCATGATGGCTAGTTGCAATGTGGTGTCCTTAATTGGATCCTGAAACAGGAAAATTACATTAGTGGAAAAACTGGTAAAATCTGAATAAAGTCTAGAGTTTAATTAAAAGTAATATACAAATGCTAATCTCTGTTAGTTTTGACAGATGTACTATGTAAGATGGTAACATTCAGGGAAACTGGGCGAGGGGTATACAGGAACTCTATACTGTCTTTACAACCTTTTTTTAAATCTAAAATTATTCCAAAGTGTAAAACATTTTTTTAAGTCTACCTCTCAACCCCCAGCTACCCGTCTCCCTCCCTAGAGACAACCAGTGTTACTAATTCCTTTCATCTTCTAGAGATATAAATAAATACAAATAGAAATAATTCTCCCTCCCTTTAAAAACAATGCTATGCACATACTATATACTATTTATGTACACTCTATGTTCTGCTTTTAAATCTTTTCCCACTATCAGTATAAATATACAGGTTCCTCAGTCTTTTTTCAATTTTTTTCCTAAGTAGTTACAGAGAATTCCATTATGGATGTACTATAACTTATTTAACTTGTTTCTTTTTTTTTTTAATTTTATTTATGTATTGTTTATACAGCAGGTTCTTATTAGTTATCTATTTTATACATATTAGTGTATACATGTCAATCCCAATCTCCCAATTCATCCCACCACCACCACCACCACCCTCCCCGCCACTTTCCCCCCCTTGGTGTCCATAGGTTTGTTCTCTACATCTGTGTCTCTATTTCTACCTTGCAAACTGGTTCATCTGTACCATTTTTCTAGATTCCACATATATGCGTCAATATATGACATTTGTTTTTCTCTTTCTGACTTACTTCACTCTGTAGTCTCTAGGTCCATCCTCCTCTCTACAGATGACCCAATTTCGTTCCTTTCTATGGCTGAGTAATATTCCATTATATATATGTGCCACATCTTTATCCATTCATCTGTCGATGGACACTTAGGTTGCTTCCATGTCCCAGCCATTTGTTGTTTGCAGTCATTCGCTATTATAAATCATTCTGAAATGAAAAAACTTGTACATGCATTATTTTGCACTTTTACAAGTATGTAGGATAAATTCTGAGAAGATTCCCTGGATTAAAGCCTACGTACATTTGTAATTTAAAAAGTATTTTCAAATTGCCTTCCATAGGGACTTCTCTGGTGGTCCAGTGGTTAAGACTCTGCGCTTCCACTGCAGGGGGCGCAGGTTCGATCCCTAGTCAAGCAGTTAAAATCCTCCATGCCCCACAGGCGCGGCCAAAAAAAGCGGGGGGGGGGGGGGGGGGGTGCTCCATAAAAGGGCAGTACCAATTTTTACTCCACCTACAGTGTTTAAGAGTGCCTTTAAAAAATAAAAAAAAAAAAAGAGTGCCTTAATTCCACGCACCATCACCAAACATAAGCGTGATACAAAATGTTTGATCTTTGCCAGTCTAGTATGTTAAAGACCAACGTTTTGGGGAGTTGAATTTGCATTCCTGTTGTTAATATGGTTGAGCATCTTTTAAAATTGGTTGTTGGTCTTTTGTCTCAATGACTTGTAGAAGTGCTTTTTATATTGGTAAAATAGCCCTTTGTTATAAGAATTGCAAATATTTTTTCCCAGTTTGTCTTATGATGTTTGTTTTTGCCTTGCAGAAAATCCAATTTTATTTTTTAATGTAGCTGATTTTAACCAATCTTTTCTTTTATGGCTAAATATAACTATGTTATACTTAGAAATGTTCTCGTGTGTTTTTTTCTTTAATCCATTTGATATTTACTTTGGTGAAAGATTCAGAGCCATTGGTTTGTTTGTTAGCTTGTTTCAAATATTTACCCAATCATGCCAACACCATTTATTGAATAGTCTGTTTTTCATTAATTGAAATATGATTTTTAAAATCATATTCTCATGTATTTGTGTCTCTTTCTGGATTTGCTATTCTATTTCTATACCATTGATTTCTTTGAATATGAACTCATACTACACTGGTTACTTTTATTATGGAAAACATAAAGTATATTCAAAACTATACAGTATTTTATGGGCTTCCCTGGTGGCACAGTGGTTAAGAGTCCGCCTGCTGATGCAGGGGACACGGGTTCATGCCTGGGTCCGGGAAGATCCCACATGCCGCGGAGCAGCTGGGCCCATGAGCCATGGCTGCTGAGCCTGCACGTCCCGAGCCTGTGCTCTGCAACGGGAGAGGCCACAACAATGAGAGGCCCGCGTACCGCCAAAAAAAAAAAAAAAAAAAACAAAAAACTGTACAGTATTTTAATTACTGTGACTTTATAACAATCTTTTACTATTTGGAAGAACTGCCTTCCCTCCCTCCCTCATTGCTCTTTTTCAGAATTTGCCTGTCTAATTATGTATTATTTTTAACACAGTAACATTCTCAGTGGTTCTTTAAAGTTTTCACCATTCAGATATTCACATTTATATATATATATATATTTTTTTTTTGCCTGCGTTGGGTCTTTGTTGCTGCTTGCAGGTTTTCTGTAGTTGCAGTGAGCAGGGGTACTCTTCGTTGCAGTGCGTGGGCTTATCATTGCGGTGGCTTCTTCTGTTGTGGAGCACAGGCTCTAGGCGCGTGGGCTACAGTAGTTGCAGCACGTGGGCTCAGTAGTTGTGGCACGCAGGCCATAGAGCGCACGGGCTTCAGTAGTTTTGGCGCATGGGCTCAGTAGTTGTGGCTCTCAGGCTCTAGAGTGCAGGCTCAGTAGTTGTGGCACACGGGTTCAGTTGCTCCACGGCATGTGGGATCTTCCCGGAGCAGGGATTGAACCTGTGTCCCCTGCATTGGCAGGCAGATTCTTAACCACTGAGCCACCAGAGAAGTCCCCAGATATTTACATTTTTTGTTAGGTTTATATCTAGGTATTTTTCTCTCTCTTTCTCTCTTTTTTAATTTTTATTTGTTGCTATTGTAAATAGGCTCTTTTTTCCTTTATATAATTTTTCAGGCTATTGTATGTGTGTATGTGAAAGTTCTTAATTTCATATTAATAGTTTTTATTTTTATTTTTTTTATTTTTTTATTTTTTCATATTAATTTTGTACCTAGCCACCCTAATGAATTATTTTGTTTGTAGTATTTTTTTCATTTATTTCTCTTGGATTTTCTAGATAAACAGTTACCTGCAAATGATATATTGACTTTCTTTTCAGTTTTTATACTTGGAGCTGCATACTTGAAGTGTTACAGAAATGCTTTTCATGTAGGAGAGGCTCTTGGCAAGCACGGTGGGCCCCATGGTGTAAGACCTAGGGTAGGCAAAAACATTGGTAATTAGAGCCATTGAACCCTGGGATGGAATTTTATTTTTGTTTTTTCAGATTTCTTTTTCTTCTTTCCTTTAGATGTGAAATCTGGAAGCTATACGGTGTTACAAGTGGTGGAAGCCCTTGGGTAAGAGCCTCTGCTCCAGAATACCAGTCTTCAGCCCTGGCGCTGCACTCTGAAAAAGTTACTTTGTCCTGAATTTCTCCTACTGTAGCCCAACACCCTCCTCCCCCTCCCATATCAGTACCTCAGGTTAAGCCAGTGTTTCTCCTGAAAAATGATTCTTGCCACCTGACTGAGGCCCCTAAGGAAGTGTTGGGAACACCGCCTATGGGTCACATTAGGTCCTGGGTCAGCCCACAGGTTTAGGCTGAGATGGGTGGTTGAAAGCCATCAACTGTTAGTTAATTAGAGCTGGGATTCCTCTTCTGCTTCTTTAGACCCACCCTCCCCAATAGGATTCTAGTCAGCCTACATCTGACTCAGACCTGCTGTGAGCCCAGCCTGGGGAGTGGTCAAGAGGCTGACCTTGCACCAGGTTCCCCACTATAAGAAAAGGCTTGGAAAAACAGCTGGAAGACCAGTGTTACCACCAGATATTCCAAGCTCCAGAGGAACTATATGCTTGTAGTCTAATGTCTGCTTTCCTCATATTTCATACTTGGTAGACCATTTAAATTGACATTTAAATTAGCGAAGGTTGTTAACTGTCATGGCTAGCATGTCTTCTAAAACAGAAAAAACTAGAAAATTGGGGAGAGGGTGGAGGAGTAAGGTCACTATTGCATTTTTCCCACATAAGAGACCTTTTGGCCTTTCTCCTCATGTTGTGGCCTTGGTCCATTTTTTTTTTAAATAACAGCTTTATCGAGATATAATTTATGTATCATGAAGTTCACCATTTTAAAGTGTGTATTCACAGATTTGTATGACCCTTAATCACAGTCAGTTTTAAGACATTTTCATCACCCCAGAGAGAAACCCCACGCCCATTAGCAATCAGTCCCCATTCCTTTCTCTTCCTAGCCCCTGGCAACCACTAATCTACTCTGTCTCTGTGGATTTGCCTATGCTGAAAATTTCACATAAATGGAATTATACAGTAATATGTAACCTTTGTGATTGGCTTCTTTCACTTAGCATAATGTTTTCAAAGTTCATCCCTGTTGTACATGTATCAGTACTTCATTTCTTGCTGAACAATATTCTGTTATATGGGTATACCACATTTTGTTTAACCATTCATCAGTTGAGGGATATCTGAGTTGTTTCCACATTTTGGCTATTCTGCATAATGCTGCTATGAGCATTTGTGTGCCTTGGTCCATTTTTAAATGCACAGTTTTCTACTTCTACCTTTCTATAAGTTCCTGTCCTAAGGATCCTGTCAAAAGTGAGCTTCTTTTTACCCCATTACCCCTAGCTATATATACTCTTAACCTTGAGGTTTAATTCATGTATCCTGGCCAGTTCTCCTTCAGAAGTCTTCTACCTCCTGCATTTACTTAGATTCCTTCTGGTATGTCTAAATGTGAGTTGTTTTGAAGATACATCACCTCCTTGTTGCTTCAGCCTAGGTCCTCCCATATCAATAATCCTAAATAGTTAAAACCTATACTCTGACCATCTTACTTTGTAAACTTCCAATTATAAAGACCATAATGGTCTTCCAGTTATAAAGACGATATGGTCCCTAAGACTATAGTGGTTGCTTTAACAGTGATATATTTATTCTCCTCCTGTTTTGGTAGAAGCTGCAGCTGCCAGTCATCTCTTGAGCCCTGTGGTTAGCTGCTAAGCTCTGTTTCAGAGGAATGTCACAGTTGTATGAGAAGGAGTAAGCCCCATACCCAGTCAGTGCCTGGAGATGGACACTTCTGTTGGCTGTGGTGTCACGTATGCCTCTAATGATGTCAGGTCAATCTGGGGATTGGCCTTAGTGTTGTCTGTAATGCTAAGCACCTCCAGAATACCTTCCTGGGCTGGCTTCCATGCCCAGGGGGTGAGTGTAACTAATTGCAAAATATTTACTTCAAAAGTTTGAACTGGGTAATGTCAGGCTGTCTCTATCTTACTTTACCCCAGGTCCTCTCTAGAGAATCCAGAACCCCGAACTCGGGCACGAGGAATCCAGCTCTTGTCACAGGTGCTACTGCAGTGTCACTCCTTGCTCCTGGAGAAGGAAGGTACTGGCATCGCTAGTAGGAGTGCTGAGCCAAGGCCTTGTCTATTCAAGCCAGCTTTACAGGGAGGGAGGGAGGACATAAGGTATCTGTGAACTCTTAATTCAGGGTCTTCATTCCTCACTGGTATATGTGGCAGAGAAGATAAGAATTGAGACACAAGACACATGGATTTCAAATGTAGCCTTAGACAGTATTTTTCAGTATATCTTCCCCTCTTTGTAAAATGGACAAAGTAGTGTTTCATAGATGGAGTGGAAAAGTAATGAAATATCAAAGTGTTTTGAAGTCCTGAGGAAAAAAGCCAACAACTTATTTATCTTCTATAAAGCTTTATTAGCATCTAGCCATGCCCATTTATTTACCTATTGTGTATGCTGCTTTTATGTTACAGTGGCCCAGTTGAGTAGTTTTGACATACTATGTCCACAAGCCTAAAATATTTACTGTCTGGCCCTTTGAGAAAATTTGCCAACCCAAGTTCTGTAGAAAGGCAGTTCTCGGCTTGAGAATGGGTTTGATTGTGACCTAGTGAGAATGGATAATAAAAGATGTTCACCTATTTTCCTGACAGATCAAGGAAGTCACCCTCAAATGGGAGGGCTTGGAACATATCTCTCAGTGAAGGAGAAAATTTGTAGTGAAGCCCAAGGAGGAACAGCCCTTATAAACTTTGGGAAGGAGCAAAGCCGGTGGGCCCTCCTCCAGCCTGTGTAAACTAACGGCTGAATTTCTGGTCTGTGCAGTGGTACACTTGATCCTATTCTATGAGAACCGGCTGAAGGACCATCATCTTGTGATCCCATCTGTCCTGCAGGGTTTGAGGGCACTTGTGAGTTCTTTTTTGTATTACATACCATGTTTGCAGGAACCTATTTCCAGTGAATTCTCTCCCTCCCCTTAGAGGGTGAGACTTCAAGTGCTTCAAAGCAGATGCCCAGATGTGGGACTAAACTAGTCTCAGCCAGCTCCACTTCTGTTTTTAGTTTGTAGAGTAAAAGTATCCTTTGGGGACTGGAATTCAAAGCCAAACTGGAAGGAGCTGCAGAGACCTAATCAACTTGAGAAAAGGGACCATGTATCTCACTGTTAGCACTTCTTCCCAAACCTGGATGTTGTGATTCCCACTGTAGCTAAATAGCCCTGTTTTAGGCTTGTGTCTTGAAGGCTGTGCTAGAATTCCCAGAATTCCCTCTGTGCTCACACTTCTCTTCTCCCCCAGAGCCTGTGTGTGGCCCTGCCCCCAGGGCTGGCTGTCTCCGTGCTTAAAGCCATCTTCCAGGAGGTCCACGTACAGGTGAGTGATAACAGTCACCTTGGTGTTCTCCTCTGTCTCCCAGCCATTGACATAACTAGAATTAGATGGCAAAAAAAATTGCCTTCTAAGTTCTGAACTCTTTCAGGTCTTTGACCATGTTCACATGCTATCCCTTGCTACTGTATAAGGAGAGCGAGGCATGCCATTATGTCTGACCTGTGTCCTCTTACACTAAAGTAAGGCATACAGCAGACAGGTTTTGGTTATCGGTTCCACTGCTGGACTGCTGGGCAATAGCCGTATCCTTTCTCTACATTTCCTCTGAGGTTCATCTTATACTGGTGTAAAGAGCACTGTCCACTTAGAGATTGTGAAGCAGGAAGTAGTTTCGTCAGCTGAGGTATTCTTTGGGCACTTTCTTTACTTACTTCCTGTCTCTCCTACTAAGTCCCTGCCACAGGTGGACCGACACACAGTCTACAGTATCATCACCAACTTCATGCGAACCCGGGAAGAAGGTAAGAGGCAGGGCTCTCTGGAAAACCTGAAAAGTGAGCACATCTTTTTTTTCCCCCATTACCAGGACTCATTTTAGCCCGGGGGTGATATAGAAGAGCCAGTACTTTGAGAGGATGATAAAGGGAAACTGGGAGCCACTCACTCCCCAGGAAAGTAAAGAAACGGTGGAGTTTGAGCTGATGTTTTAAATTCTTACCTCTGTAACAATTATGTATTGTTGCACATCTTCTCTTCACTGAGAACTCTCTTGGAATAGGAAAACAGAAAGGGCCTGCTCTGGTAGGCAGGAAAGTCAGTGATAGCAGAGGGAGAACACAGGCCAAAAGAAAGCCCAGCTTTCTATCCCACGGGACAGTAATGATCTTGTTCTCTCCTCCGCAGAGCTGAAGGGCCTAGGAGCTGATTTCACCTTTGGCTTCATCCAGGTGATGGATGGGGAAAAGGATCCCCGTAATCTTCTGGTGGCCTTCCGCATCGTCCATGACCTCATCTCCAGAGACTATAGCCTGGGTACACCCTTGTAGCCTTCAATTAGCTGGTTGGGGCTTGTCAGATGAGAGGCTTATAAGTCCTCATTCTTTCTCTGTTGCCTTAGGACCCTTTGTGGAGGAGTTGTTTGAAGTGACATCCTGTTACTTCCCTATTGATTTTACTCCTGTAAGTAGTACCTTTCATTCATTCACTCATTCAAATATTTGTCCAGTGTCTGTTATGTGCCAGGCCCAGTTCTAGGCCCTGAGGGTGCAGCGGTGAACAAAAGAAACAATCCCTGCCCTCAAGAACTTAATGTTTTAGTAAACTGGGAAGTGGAAAAACATTTGCCATGGGAGGAACGGTTCAATTCGGCAGGTATTTGGGAGACTCCTTGACAAAGTATGTAGTGCTTCGAACTACAGGATTGTATAACATGATTCATGTCCTTGAAAGTTGAAACATTTAAGTAACAGTAAGAGATTGTGGACCAAAACAAGTGGTGTTTTAATTGTTCAAAGAAGACAGAGTTTAGTTTGAGCTAGAGTAGGCAGGAACTGACTTCACAGATAAGATAGGATTTCTCTTGGTTTCTGCAGGATGTGTAGGATATGATCCTGGATTCTGAGGGTACATCTCAGGCAGTAGAAACAAATTGACTAAACAAAGACGACACAGTTGAGCATAGTGTGTACAGGAGGTGTTTGCTCTGATGCCCTCGGACTTTCCTCCCACTCTGCATCTTGATTTTCCTTCTTTTTCCAAATATTCAAGGTCTCATCACTATATGGGTACGCATGGGTATGTGTACTGCAAGCATTAGTGATTTGGGAAAAATGAAAGGAGCTATACCACAGCATACCAAACTACATTGGAGCACTGACTCTCAGTGCCTTTAAAGATACACAGCCATTTTTGCCATAGGGAATTTCTTAACCAGCTTATTCTAGTTGACATCAGTTGCTTGGGACCACCTCTCTGATATTCTTTTCATCTCTTTTGTAATCAGTATCACTGTTTCTTCTCAGAAGAACTTAAGCCTTTTAAATAGGGACACCTGGCTTTTAGTGTAACAATTTATGTTAGAAATATTCTTTATGGTCTTACCAATCTGTTTTGGCCATTTGCCATCCTCATAGTGGATCACATCAGTATAAGTGATGGTTCCTATCCTGTGTGTAGGGGTCAGCAAACTTTCTATTAGGGCCAGATAGTTACCATTTTAGACTTTGCAGGCCATATGGTCTCTGTTGAAGCTCCTCACCTCTGCTGTTCTAGCACAGAAATGGCCATAGACACTGGAATGTGGTACAGTGGCTATATTGCAATAAAACTTTATTTATGGACACAGAAATTTAAATTTCATATAATTTTCATGTGTCACAAGATACTATTCTTTTGATTTTTTTTCAACGACTTAAAAATGTAAAAACCATTCTTAACTTGGCCATACAGTCTTAACTGGTTGCTTCCTACTCTTAATGCAGAGTAGATAATCTTCCTTTACCATCACCTAGGGATTCCTTTGTCTTTTCTCTTGGATCGGATCTCTTATCTCCTGGGTTTATGTACTTCCTATTTTATAGTTTACTCCCTCATTTTGGTGGTGCACATCCCTTATTAGCTTCCCCAGTGTGTAAAAAGAGTGAAACATTTAGATTTTTGTAAATCTAGAATGTCTTCGTTCTTTCCTCCCACTTATTGACAATATGGGTATGAAATTGAAGGCATTGCTACATTTACCTCTAATTTTCAGTTGCTGTGAAGAAGTCTAAATTCTTTTTGATTTGCAAAACTTTATGGTCACTTTTTTTCCTCTTTTCTGGAAGCTTTTAAGTTTTGATTATTTTCCCCCAATATATTGAAAATTCACAATTATGCGCCTTAGTACGGGTCTGCTTTCATGCATTGTATTGGGTACTTGGTAGGTCCCATCCATCTGGAAACTCATGTCCTTCAGTCCTGGGAAATTTTCTTGCATTCTTTCTTTGATGATTTCTTTCCCTCTGTTTTCTCTGTTCCTTCCTTTTAGAACTCCTATCAGTCTTCTGTTAGACCTCTGAATCTCCTACTTTTCTTTCATATTTCTTACCTCTACCTTTTTGTTAGTTTATAAGAAAATTCTACAATTTTATCTTTTCTGTCAGTCAAAGTCCAGGCATGAAAACAGAAACCACTTTGGTATTTAAAACAGAAATAATTTAATGCAGGAAATTGTTTTTACAAGTTATGGGAAAGCTGAGAAGCCAAACGGGATAGTGAAGCAACCTATCAATAGCAGGAAGTCATTATCACCCCTAGGCTGGAGGGACAAAGGGAAGAGTTGATGTTACTGGACCTCAGGGGCTGAGAGTATGACAAAAACATAGGCCTATCAGTAGAAGCTGGAGCCATGGAGGAGATGCTGCCAATGCTGAAAGCGCCCACTAAATTGGAGAAGTGGGAAGAAATGCCCTGGGTTTTCCTTTCCTTCTGACCTGCATTCTTCTACAAGTGCTTCCCGTTGGCTGAACCCAGGCCATTATGGGAGCCTGGGAAATGTAGCCTGCAGTGGTCAGCCCAAGGAATGGCTCTGAGGGCAGAAAGGCCCAGGACTAGCACATCTCCTATTAACCCCTTCTATTGATTTTGTTTCTCATTTCTGCTCTCATGCTTTGAATTTCCCAGGACCTTTTTTTTTTAAATTAATTTTTATTGGAGTATGGTTGTTTTACAATGTTGTGTTAGCCTCCACCGCACAACAAAATGAATCAGCCGTACACATACAGATATCCCCTCCCTTTTGGACTTTCCTCCCATTTAGGTCACCACAATGCATTAGGTAGAGTTCCCTGTGCTATACAGTATGTTCCCATCAGTTGTCTATTTTATACATAGTATCAATAATATATATGTGTCAATCCAGTCTCCCAATTCCTCCCACCCCACCCCTTTCCCCCTTTGTATCCATACATTTGTTCTCAACATCTGTGTCTCTATATCTGCTTTGCAAATAAGATCATCTATACCATTTTTCTAAATTCCACATATATGCGTTATTATACGATATTTGCTTTTCTCTTTCTGACTTCACTCTGTATGACACTCTCTAGGTCCATCCATGTCTCTACAAATGACCCAATTTCATTCCTTTTTATGGCTGAGTAATATTCCTTTGTATATATGTACCACGTCTTCTTTATCCATTTTCCCAGGGCCTTTTATTGTCATTTTTGATGATCTCTTAAACGTCTTTTGTTTTGTTTTTTTAAATATTTATTTATTTGGCTGTGCTGGATCTTAGTCACAGCACGCAGGATCTTTGTTGCCACATGCAGGATCTTTAGTTGCACCATGCAGGATCTTTTAGTTGTGGCATGCAGGCTCTTAGTTGCGGCATGCAGGATCTCGTTCCCTGACCAGGGATCGAACCCAGGCCCCCTGCATTGGTAGCTCGGAGTCTTAACTGCTGGACCACCAACTTAAGACTGGTGGTCTTTTTTTCTTTAGCATTCTGTTCTTATTTAATCCATGAATGAATTACTTTCTTACTGTTTTTGAAAACTCTCCCCACATATGTGGTCTTTGTTTCCTCCAAGTTTTTTTTTTTTGTTTTTGGTCTCTATTTCCAGGTTAGAGGCTTTCTTCAGATATCTGGTAATCCTTGGGAGTTTGCACATGTTTCAAAGTGAGAATTATAAAGCTGAGTGGGAGCTCTGAGCACAGGGAATGGGCTGGCTGAGGATGAACTTCCCTGTATAGTGGCTTACATGGACAGCTTGGGAACCCCCATTGTATTCTTCCTCTTGGGCTAGTCAGGTTCTTCTAGAAAAAGACCTTAGATCGGCCTAGAGGGAGAAGTCTGGCTACAAGCAAATAGGGCTTGAAGGGTTGGAAAGTCTCAATTCTCAAAACTGTATTACTTAGACCTTTTTTTTTTTTCTCCTGCCATGCCATTCCCCAATCAGGGGTTGAACCGGGCCCTGGCAGTGAAAGCACTGAGTCCTAACTACTGGACCACCAGGGAATTCCTACTTAGACCTCTTTTGATTCAGCACCCAGGCCCTCAGCTGCACCTATGTCTCTAAGATTAGACCTCTGTCTACCCTCTCTGAAGAATTAAACCTCCAGATTCTACTGCAGCTAGGGAGGACTTGAGAAGCAATCTCGGAGGTCAGATTGCTTCTCGAACCCCACTCGCAATTCCAAAGGTACCTGGTACTTCTGGTTGTGAAGCCTTTTGAGGAGACTGGTGTATATGGGGAGTTACTCAGCATTCCCCAAGCCTACTGAGGATTCTGTTCTCTTGGCTCTGCTAAGTCATTTTCTTCTTATCCATCTGCTTTTCACCTTCTACAGTTTTGTTGCTAACATCCCTTATCCTGTTCTCGTCAACCTTTAGCTTTATAGCTTTAAAAAAAAAAAGAAAAGAAAGGAAAATCCCTTTACTGTATTTTTGGTGGGGTTTCTAAAGAGAAAAGGAAAATCTGATGTATGTTTTCAGTGTGCCTTCTTGACATACACGTGGCCAACAGGCACATGAAAAGATGCAAATCAAAACTACAATGAGATATCACCTCACACCTGTTAGAATGGCCATCATCAAAAAGTCTACAAATAATAAATGCTGGAGAAGGTGTAGAGAAAAGGGAACTCTCCACTGTTGGTGGGAATGTAAATTGGTGCAGCCACTACGGAAAACAGTATGGAGGTTCCTTAAAAAACTGAAAATAGAGCCACCATATGATCCAGCAATCCCACTCCTGGGCACATATCCAGAAAAGATGAAAACTCTAATTTGAAAAGATACATGCACCCTAGTGTTCATAGCAGCACTATTTACAAGAGCCAAGACATGGAAGCAACCTAAACGTTCATCAACAGATGAATGGATAAAGATGTTGCGGGGGGGGGGGGGGGGGGGGTGCGTGTGTGTGTGTGTACGTGTGTACACACACACACACACACACACACACACACACACACAAATGGAATACTACTCAGCCATAAAAAAGAATGAAATAATGCCATTTGCAGCAACATCGATGGACCTAGAGATTATCATACTGAGTAAAGTAAGACAGAGAAAGACAAATATTATATGCTATCACTTATATGTGGACTCTAAAAGTAATATAAATGAATTTATTTACAAAACAGAAACAGACTCAAAGATAATAGAAAACAAACTTTATGGTTATCAAAGGGGAAAGGTGAGGAGGAATAAATTAGGAGTATGGGATTAACAGATACATACCACTATATATAAAATAGATAAACAACAAGAATTTACTGTATAACACAGGGAACTATGTTCAGTATCTTATAATAACCTATAGTGGAAAAGAATCTGAAAAAAATATATATGTATATAAGTGAATCACTTTACTGTACACCTGAAACTAACACAGTATTGTAAGTCAACTATATACTTCAATTAAAAAAAATCTGCCTTCTTGACGCAGAAATCATGAAAGTTTTTATAATGCCAGAATTACAGCTTTTTATAATGGTAAAACAATAGAAATGTCCATCAAAGGGTGATTATCCAAATAAACTGTGACTCAACCACACAATGAAATAGTATCAGCCACTAAAACTAATACTATGAAAAAATAACAACATGAAAAATGTACCTAGTATTAAGTGAAAAAATAGATTGCAGAAAATATATTCAAAAGATCACATTTTTTAAAAGTGTATATATTTTAAAGGGAATACCAATATACCAATCACATAGTCATAATAGTATATATACAGAGAAGAAACTCGCACCAGAAAGTTAAGGGTGCTTATCTCTGAGTGGTGAGATGATAGATCAGATGGAAACTGTGTGATCAGATAGAAAATAAATGCCCGACAGACAAAAATTCCCAAGGAACATGTAAGAGCAAGCAGTCTTCCTGCTGGGGCCTCATACCATAAACTTCTGCCAGATTGGGTGTAAATCTCACCCTATTCTGCAGGGTTGCCAGGTTCACTCCTGTGTCCAGGGGTGGTCTGAAGAGTTATACAAGCTCACGCCCCCTTCTCCCTTTTCCAGCCACCTAATGATCCCCATGGTATCCAGAGAGAAGATCTCATCCTGAGTCTTCGAGCTGTGCTGGCTTCTACACCGCGATTTGCTGAGGTGGGTCTAGCCAAAGTTAGGATATGTAGCCTCAACCCACAGAAGGGTCTGAAGAAAGAACAGTAAAAGCATGGGGGAAAAGAAAGTTCCAGTATACATTTTAGGTTATGGCATCTTGCAAGTGTCTTCAGACCTTCGAAGTAAAAAACTTCACCATCTCTTCATTTAAAATAGTAAACCAATCCCTATTTGGTGCTATCTTTTGAAATTCTTTAGCTTTGCCAGCTAGCCCACTTCTCAGGTCACTGGGAGTCTGGCCATGGATTGAGAGGGAGGTTGGTTTACAGTCACAACTCTCGACTCGAGTATAGCTCCTTGATGTAACACCTACCCCTGGGAACTGGTGACAGTGAGGACATGGTTGGCCTTAGTGTGGCTGCAGCACTACCCATATCTCACTCTTTAGTTCTTCCTTCTCTCCCACAGTTCCTGCTCCCCCTGCTGATTGAGAAAGTGGATTCCGAGATTCTGAGTGCCAAGCTGGATTCTCTGCAGACTCTGGTGAGTGATTGTTCTCTTTTGAGGATCCAGCTGTCTTTAGACAATTTAGGGGTGCTAAAGGATTATGAATTGATTCTTGGAGAGCCAGGGAATAGTTCATTGGCCTCAAGAGAGGGATACCCAGAATCCGGGCCTATATGTTGACCTAAAGCCCCCAGTTGCATTTTGTCTTGTTCTGTAGTAACTGAGTGGCAGCTGAGGAAAGGCTGACCAGGGCTCCCTCTTCATGCTTGTTTTCCATCAGTCAGGACAAGCTCCTATTTTTCAGTGACCTGGGTAGGATGGTTATGAAATCCTGCTTGTTTACTGCTGAGAGCCGGGGTCTTTCAGGTGCCATTATGCTGAGGGGCCTGCATATCCTAGGAAGTCTGAGTGTGTAGATAGCCTTTACCTGTGCTTTCCTTGGCAGAATGCTTGCTGTGCTGTGTACGGACAGAAAGAACTAAAGGACTTCCTCCCCAGCCTTTGGGCTTCTATCCGCAGAGAGGTGAGTGTTACTGAGATAAACTCACTACCATTAACTCCTGGTTGTCGGGCACGAGGGGAAATAACACACCGTATCCTTTTCCCTCTGTTGCTGTGCTTGGTTATTCAGCAAGAGGGCAAGGGGGCATACTTCTAGTTGAATGACAGGGGTAGGGTCAGCTGTTTGGTGGTGGCACATGATCAGTCTCGCACAGTGCCCAATTCCTGTCCTTCCATGGTAAGGAGCATAGGTCATGCTGAGTACAGCGGGAGAGGAAGAGACTTAGGAAAGGGGTTCCCAACAACCACTGCTCAAAGTCGTATTCAGTTTCTCAAAAAGTATGTGTATCAATCCTAGTGGGACCGAGGACTTAGTGAGAATACACCAATTGAGAAGAAACTCATTTGGGGGGTTAATTTCCATTGCTGTGCCCCAAAGGTTCTCACCACCCCCTCCCCGCAAAGGAAATAGGCAGTAGGTGGGCGAGGTCTCACCTGGTGCAGGCTCACCTCAGTAGCCATGGGATCCCTCCCTGACAGGTGTTCCAGACGGCAAGTGAGCGGGTAGAGGCCGAGGGCCTGGCAGCCCTTAACTCCCTGACTGCGTGTTTGTCTCGCTCTGTGCTGAGGGCTGATGCTGAGGACCTCCTTGACTCCTTCCTTAGCAACATTCTACAGGGTAATGGGACCATGGCAGCTAGAAAGGGGAGTGAGCACAACAGAGAAATTCCTTAAGGCCAGTGACCTTTCATGAGTGGCCCCCATGTTCAGTGATTTGGGTGCTGGAGCCCTGCTTTGAATTGAAAGCAATTTAAGTGGTAACTGCTAGCCAACTGTCCCAGGGCTCAGCCTCCAACTTCCATGGCCTGCAGGGGAACCAGGCAACATTCAGCCTACTCCCTAGGTCTGTGATGTGCTGCCTTTCTAGACTGCAGGCACCATCTGTGTGAACCAGACATGAAACTGGTGTGGCCTAGTGCCAAACTGTTACAGGCGGCTGCAGGTGCGTCTGCCCGGGCCTGTGACCACATCACCAGCAACGTGCTGCCCCTACTGCTGGAACAGTTCCACAAGCACAGTCAGGTAAGGAAGCAGAATCTGTTGGGGAAATGATGGGACCCCTTGCCAGGATCGCTGTCTCACAGAGAGAGCGCTAAGCATTGAGCTTAGGCCTAGATATAGTAGATCTCGGGTTTTGCTCCCATTTGCTGCTGCTGGTTCCCTTGTTCACTCTTTTCCTGACACTCTTATGTAAAAGGATAATTCTCCCCAATTCTGCAAGTAGCAGGACTGAACTCCTTTAAAAATAAAGTATTTTTAGACTTGAATACCCCTTAAAACATTACAGAGCAACCAGCGGCGGACAATCCTTGAAATGATCCTGGGTTTCTTGAAGCTGCAACAGAAATGGAGCTATGAAGACAAGGGTGAGGCCATCTTCTAGATGTGGTATCCTGGGGGCTGCTGAGCACTATAGCCCTGTAAAGGATGGCAGGCAAAGAGCGCTACAGAGAAGTAGTCTAGAACAGTGGACCTGTTGTTCTGAGGATGTAGCCCAAGAGAACACTTAACAGTTGAGAGCTGTTGATTTCTTTCCTAGTGTACTTCCCAGATACCCAATGGATTAAATTCTTTAAATCTGCCCCGGGAATTCCGTGGCGGTCCAGTGCTTAAGACTCTGTGCTTCCACCGCAGGAGGCACGGGTTCGATCCCTGGTCAGGGAATTAAGATCCCACATGCCACGCAGCACGGCAAAAAAAAAAAAAATCTGTCCCAGGTTATCTTTGCATCACTTCTGAATAGGATTTCCCTCTAACCTGGACTCTGTCTCTTCCTAGATGAAAGGCCTCTGAGTGGCTTCAAGGACCAGCTGTGCTCACTGGTATTCATGGCCCTGACGGACCCCAGCACCCAGCTTCAGCTTGTTGGCATCCGTACACTCACAGTCTTGGGTGCCCAGCCAGGTACGCTAAAGGGAAAGAGAAAAGATAGGAGTATTGGTCCCTTTCTTGTGATTTTCTGTCTTAAGTGAAGAGCAATCTTAATTCCCTGGTTCTCACTACAACTCTGGATGATTTGGGACTTCTTATAGGACTTTAGGAAGGGTTTTGATGGCTGTAGGGGAAGAAAGATGAGGTTCGTGTTTCCTTCCTGCACAGATCTCCTGTCTTCTGGGGACTTGGAGCTGGCAGTGGGTCACCTATACAGACTGAGCTTCCTGGAGGAGGATTCCCAGAGTTGGTGAGAATATAAGGCAGCGAGATGGAGCAAGCTGTTCCAGGGCTCTGTGCTTCCGACCCTTGGGGAGGTGGGCCCTGTGCTTGGCTCTGGCTGCTCCCCGGTTGGAGGTGTGGGAATGCTCTCTTTTCTTGGGCATTAAGAAGCCCGGTCCAACTTAGTGGTGTAAGTACTGGAATCCTACTCTTCAGCAAGGTGGCCTCAGAAGCCCACACTCCTGAATCTGCCTAATGGCAGGCCTAGGCAAGAGAGCCATGGATCAAGGCTCAGCTGATGCTCATCTGCCTTGTGCCCCGGCAGGGTGGCAGCACTGGAAGCATCAGGAACCCTGGCCACTCTCTACCCTGTGGCCTTCAGCAGCCACCTAGTGCCCAAGCTTGCTGGGGAGCTGTGTATAGGTATGTGTCTCTGATCTTCCGTGGCTTACCCCTTCCCAGGGAGGCTTGGGGGCCTTCATGCTTGCCATCACACAGTGAAACCTTGTCTCCTGGGTTGCTTTCAGAGGAGTCAGATTTGGCTAGAGGGTATGGGCCCACCAAATGCTCCCGGCATCGGCGCTGTCTGCAGGCCTTGTCAGCTATATCCACACATGCCAGTATTGTCAAGGAGACCCTGCCTCTTCTGCTGCAGCATCTCCGCCAGATGAACAAAGGTAACTACCAGGAACAGTCCTCAGGGAACTGGGCTGAAGGGGGAACCATAGTCGGGTTTGGAGTTGATGCCTCTAAAGCAGTGGTTCCAGTGGTGGCTATAGTAAGAGTCACATGGGAACTTTTAAAAAGTGCTGAATGCGTGGGTCTTAGTCAGTCCAACTGATTCAGCCTCTGAGGAGGGATGAGACTTGGGCAACAGTTATTAAGAATGCCCACGGAGGCCATTGAAAAGCACCACTGGGGACTTCCCTGGTGGAGCAGTGGTTAAGAATCGCCTGCCGGGCTTCCCTGGTGGCGCAGTGGTTGAGAGTCCGCCTGCCGATGCAGGGGACACGGGTTTGTGCCCCGGTCCGGGAAAATCCCACATGCCGCGGAGCAGCTAAGCCCACGCACCACAACTACTGAGCCTGCACTCTAGAGCCTGTGAGCCACAACTGCTGAGCCCGCGCGCCACAACTACTGAAGCCCACGTACCTAGAGCCTGTGCTCTGCAACAAGAGAAGCCACCGCAATGAGAAGCCTATGCACCGCAACAAAGAGTAGCCCCCACTCGCCACAACTAGAGAAAGCCTGCGTGCAGCAACGAAGACCCAACGCAGCCAAAAATAAAAACATAAAATAAATAAAATTTTTAAGAAAAGCACCACTGTAAGGCCAAGCTACTCAAAATAGGGTTCATCAACCAGCAGCACGGGTATTATCTGGGAGTTTATTAGAAATGCAGAATCTCAGGTGCCACTGATCAGAATCTGCATTTTAACTGGATCTCCAAGTAACCTGTACATACCCTGGAGTTTGAGAAGCACTGCTCCTCATAAGTGACAGCAGCTATTGCTGTTGTGGACCTGTGCATGCACACCATAGAACCTCACGAATTCCCTAAGCGCCCCACTCTGCACTGCCCGGCCCTTCGTGGATGATCCAGCACCTGATGTAAAGTAGAAAGAACACTGGACTCAGAGCGTGGCCTGGGTTTGATTCCTGACTTTTTCACTGTTACCCTGGAAAAACCACTGGTAATTTATTGAGCCTCCACATCCTCCTCTATAAAATGGAGAAAATGATATTTCTAAGAGAGTTGTTATGAAAACTAAATGAGAATGTACAGCTGACCCTTGAACAAAACAAGTCTGAACAGCACAGGTCCACGTATACAGATTTTTTTCAGTAGTAAAAACTATAGTACAATATGCTTGGTTGAGTCCACAGATGCAGAACTGCAGATATGGAGGAACTGTGTAAAGAGGGACCATTATAACTTGCACGTGGATTTTCGACTGTACAGGAGGGTCGGCTCCCCTTACCCCCGCCTTGTTCAACGATCAGCTGTGTATGAATGCTTCTGTTGCAGAGCTGGCTGGGCAGGTCTCAGCTCCTGGATAAAATGACTTGGCTCTTTATAAGACACTCTTGGTCTCTTTAGTTACTTGTCTTCGATTATTCTTCCCATATTCTGTATGTGACAGACCTGGAAGTGCTTTTAAGAAAACCTTACAGAGAACTTTCTCACCACACAGGGAATACGGTTGCAGGAACAAGTGAAGTTATTGCTGTCTGTCAGAGTCTCCAGCAGGTGGCAGAAAAATGCCAGCAAGACCCCGAGAGCTGCTGGTATTTCCATCAGACAGCTATACCTTGCCTGCTTGCCTTGGCTGTGCAGGCTTCCATGCCAGGTAACTTCCTCCACCTCACCCCTCCCTCCTCCCGAATCAGCCTTCCACTAGTGTTGAACAGCACTGCCACCCTCGGGGTATCACTGGTATAGCATTTTGTACCAGCAGAGGCTTCTTTTGAATCCTGTGTCCACATAATGAGATTTCACTTCAAGCAGAGGGTGCCAAGCTGACCTTCGGCAGGAACCAAAATCTACTAGTGTTAGCAACACTCAAAAGGATGCACACTTTTTCCCCCTTAGTTGCTGTGTAATTAGATTAGTTAGAATTAGGCTCTGGAGTCAAGCAGACCTGGTTGGGTTTCGTGGTCAACTCTACCACTTGCCAACTTAGATGAAGATAGCCTTTCTAAGCTTCTGTTTCCTCACTTTATGGGGTTGATAGAGAGTAATATCTATATCACAGGGTAGTTGGTAAGGATTAAATAAGTTAATGTGCAGTGCTTGGCAACAGTAATGTATGTGTGGTAGCTGCTGTATAAAAGGACCCATGAAGATAAATCCACGTTACCTTTAAGTTTTTGAAAAGACTAACATTTCTGATGTTAAGAATGTTCACATTAGCTAGCCTTATTTTCCACTGTTGCCCAGTCAAAAGGACTGCACAAAGTTCTCGGGAGCTCCCTATGGCCTGCATTACACACTCCTACTTCTGGTGCCTTGCTGCTTCTCAGGGCTACAGCACTACTAGAGGACAGTTTAAAAACTGCTCCTCTCATAACTAGAGTCAAGGCCCAGAGTCATGATGATGACAGGACCTAATCGTCTGAGCCACAGTCATGGCCTGTGATTGTGTGTGTTTTGATTTTGCAGAGAAGGAGCACTCAGTTCTGAAGAAAGTGCTGTTGCAGGATGAGGTCTTGGCCGCCATGGTGTCTGTCATTGGCACTGCCACCACCCACTTGAGCCCTGAGTGAGTATAATCATGGATGTGACTTGATCCCAGGGAGGACAGAATTCTTGGGAAGAAGCAGCAAATAACTTCCTTTTGAGCTGTCCTTTTACCCAGATTGAAACATGGAGGCAGCTTTTGTTTTGTTAAGTCTTGCTGGCAAAGTAAGAAGGGGCCTTTTAGCATCATGGACTGGGGGCCAGAGACTAATGGCTCTTAGCTGCAGATGTGCATGAGAGTCACCTGTGGAGCACTTCTGAAATACACATTGAGTTCTCTCGCTAGATCGTAAGGTCCAGGAGAACAGGGATTTGATCTGTCTTGTTCACTGCGGTAGCACCAAGGCCTAGAACAGGAATGGTTCCTGGCATATAATATGTGCTGAATCAGTATTTGTTGAAGGTGTGAATGATCATGCTCTGGCCCACGGACTCAGTGACCACCAGGAACCCCAGGGCTGCTGTAGAGCCCTGGCTCCTCGGTGACACCTAGTGCTCTTCCCCCAGCTTGGCTGCCCAGAGTGTCGCCCACATTGTGCCCCTTTTCTTGGATGGCAACATCACCTTCCTGCCTGAAAACAGCTTCCCTGGCAGATTCCAACCATTCCAGGTAAGGGTCTGATGGATCAGATTGGGGAGAATCTTAGGACTTCTGTCCTTCAGATTTTTAGGGCTAACCTGGGATGGGTATCCTCAGGGCAGACAAGCCTCTTGCTAGCAGGACAGGCTTGTTAAGGCTCTTCTTCCTCTTCCTCTGTAGGATGGCTCCTCAGGGCAGAGGCGGCTGGTTGCACTGCTTATGGCCTTTGTCTGCTCCCTGCCTCGAAATGTAAGAGACCACAACATTTGGGGAGTACCCCAGTTTAACCCTGACCCGGGGAGGTGAATCCTGGGTGACTTCTGGGCTGAAATTTGTCACAAGCTAAGCTGATTTTCTGCTTTTCCCACTGGAGAGTTTATTTCCCATCCACCCTGGCCCCTGCTGCCACTCTCTCCTGGGTGTCTCTTAGAGTTCAAGTGTTCTCTGGGTCCATGACATGGCCAGGTTTTCTATAGGTGGAAATCCCTCAGCTGAACCAACTCATGCGGGAACTTTTAGAGCTGAGCTGCTGCCACAACTGCCCCTTCTCCTCCACTGCTGCTGCCAAGTGCTTTGCAGGACTTCTGAACAAGCATCCTGCAGGTACTGGAGTGAGGCTGTGGGTTGGGAGCCTCCCTGAATCAACTTCTGATGAAATCTTGACGTTTAGTTCTCATTCTCTTTTTAAAGGAAGTTAGCTAATATATCAATAATAGGGCTTTCCAAGGGACAGCCCGTGGGACAAGAGTCAAGACCAGAGTTGGGCAAAGCTTTATAGGACATAAGATAAGGGCTTCAAGCAGAGTGCTCTATCTAGTTCTGTCATCCTATTCCCTACAAAGAGCTATTAGGGGTAAGTCTTTTTTTTTTTTTTGCGGTACGGGGGCCTCTCACTATTGTGGGCTCTCCCGTTGCGGAGCACAGGCTCCGGACGCACAGGCTCAGCGGCCATGGCTCACGGGCCCAGCCGCTCCGCGGCATGTGGGATCTTCCCAGACCGGGGCACGAACGCGTGTCCCCTGCATTGGCAGGCGGACTCTCAACCACTGCGCCACCAGGGAAGCCCTTAGGGGTAATTCTTTATTAGAAGTAGACAACTCTTTTTCGAATGCCAGCACCCCTACATTATGGGAATACCAGGCTCTTGTGCTGGTGTCCTAGAGCTAAGTGGGCCAAATCCACAATCAAAACAATATTGGTTTTTTCTAATGGCTTCTACATTTAAATGATTCACACCTTTGTTGGTAAAACGGACATGGGTAGCGTCTGCATCAGCATTTCCTCCCTCCTTTTTAGGGCAACAGCTGGATGAATTCCTACAGCTGGCTGTGGACAAGGTGGAGGCTGGGCTGAGCTCTGGGCCCTATCGTAGTCAGGCCTTCACACTGCTTCTCTGGGTAAGGAGTCGGAATGGATTCCAGTTAGACAGAGCAGTTGGTCTGGTTAAAAAGAATTTCTCCATTTAACCCTGAAGCGCATGCATGCTTCTCAGGGTTTGAGTGTCATGCCCTGACTGTTCTCTTACTCTCTGATAACAGGTCACAAAGGCCCTAGTGCTCAGATATCATCCTCTCAGCTCCTGCCTTACAGACCGGGTAAGTCCTTGCTGAAGACAGCAGAACCTAGGACCTAACAGGAACTTCCCTGTCGATCCTCTTCTTCCCAAAAATGACTACTGTCCTCCTCTTGGGTATTTAAGATTCTTCCCCGCTGATGTACCTCAAAGGCTCTCTTTTCTCCAGCTCATGGGCCTCCTGAGTGATCCAGAACTAGGCCCAGCAGCAGCTGATGGCTTCTGTCTGCTCATGTCTGACTGCACTGATGTGCTGACTCGTGCTGGCCATGCTGAAGTGCGGATCATGTTTCGCCAGCGGTTCTTCACGGATAACGTGCCTGCTTTGGTCCGGGGCTTCCATGCTGCTCCTCGAGGTGAGGAGAGTCTAAAGGAAAGTCCTCAAATATATAGACCTCTCCATTGGTCAGGCCACAGTCTCTAAAATAATTTAGGACCTGAGTGCTTCTTTAGAGCTGTAGTGTGACCTGTACCTGAAGCGCTGAACATCTAGATTCTTGACCCACTCTTTTCCTTTGATTGGCATATCTTGGCTATTCTGAGCTTGAGGGGCTTTTTAAAAAAAAGAAGAAAAGACTTTTTGTAGGCTAATGTCCCAGCTTCACCAGAGATTAGAATTGAATTCTTAAGCTCTATGTCTGAGCCCAGTTTTTCCCCTAAGCTTTTCCATTTTTTACAGATGTGAAGCCAAATTACCTGAAGGGTCTGTCTCATGTACTTAACAGGCTGCCAAAGCCTGTGCTCTTGCCGGAGCTGCCCACGGTAAGCCTCGCAGTCACAGCCTCTAAGCAGGGACCAAGCCATTGTCCCCCAGCTGGGGCTAGAAAGGGGAGGAAAAGCAGGCTCATCAAAGATGTGGTCATCCCACCCTTCCTGTGGCCCCTTAGCTGCTCTCCTTGCTGCTGGAGGCCCTGTCCTGCCCAGACTCTGTGGTACAGCTCTCCACCCTCAGCTGCCTTCAGCCTCTTCTACTGGAAGCACCCCAAGTAATGAGTCTTCACGTTGACACCCTCGTCACCAAGTTCCTAAACCTCAGCTCCAGCCCTTCCATGGTGCGTTGAGCCTGAACAACTCTTTGGCCTGTCCATCTCCCATTCGTGGGTCTCCCCTCACCTCCTTATGGTTGTGTTCCAGGCTGTCCGGATCGCTGCACTGCAGTGTATGCACGCTGTTACTCACCTGCCCACCCCCGTGGTGAGTACCGCAGATGTCCCTCTCTGGCTTGGAAGCTTCTTAGAAGAGCCAGAGGCACCTTTCTGCCTTAGTCAAGAGGGACTGGCCACCCTGCTGTGTGACTGAGATATGCACTGTAGGGTACAGATAGGCAAGGATCTCCTGACTACCGTAAAATATAATGGCCAGCCTGCCACATAGCATTCTCTGGAATCACTAAAGAATAGGAAGAGTATTAGTTGTAGAGTCAGAGCAGCTTTTTTGGTTGTCTTGGTTGAACAAGGCTAAGATTAGCTCCTCTAACTCCACAGCTGCTGCCGTACAAACTGCAGGTGATCCGGGCCTTAGCCAAACCCCTAGATGACAAGAAGAGACTGGTGCGTAAGGAAGCAGTGTCAGCCAGGGGAGAATGGTGAGTTTTTAGGTCATGGGGAGAGATGGGACTGAAATGAGCCTCACCACTAATGCTGTCAACATTCTTTTTGCCTACAGGTTTCTGCTGGGGAGCCCTGGCAGCTGAGCCCTCCATCCTGGCCTACACTGTTCTGACAGACAATCTAACCTGAAATTACTAACTATCAAGCCATCTTGCCCAAAGCAGGGAGATGACTGGCTTCTGATTGCCTTTCCCACAGACACCGCACAAATGCTGGGCCTCTGTCGCATGGCTGTACAAGAAACATAGGAATCCTGACTTCTGATGGATTTGTGAAGTAACTGAGTGTGAGACTACTTGTGTTTGAAGAATGATCTTGGTCTTGGGGCTCTTCCATTTATATGTCAGAAAAAGTGAGACATGCTGCTGAGGGTGAATACAGATGAGCGTGGCCCCGAGGACCAGGGATGGTGGCGTGTGTGTACCTGCTGGAGAATAAAGATTCTTTTGGTAATGGGGCCATCAGTTATTTCCCTCTTTCCACTTATGCCTCAGCAGTACATAACCAGAAGCAACACTGCATAAGCTAGAGGAACAGTAGTGATAGGAACTGGCCAGGAATTCTTCAGGACATCCAACCCCTCCAAGTGGGGCAGAGGTGGCAGGACCGTAACACCCACTCACTAGGCCTTGACCCTGACTTCCCCCTTCCCCGCCCTACAAGAGAAAGGCAAAGAGTGAAAAGCTACATATCTTTAAAAAATCAAATACCTTTATTTTTGCTCCCTTCAGCACATGAGAAGTGGCAGTGACCTCAGCAGTAGGCCTGGTATCTTTGCCCTGTTGAGAAGCCAGGATCTCAGCTCTACCATTCAGGTGTTTTCTCAGACGGCAAGTGGAAGAGGTGGTAGCCAACCCCAGTGCTGTAAGCTGGAGGAGGTCGGGGTCAGTACCTGGCAAGGTTGCTAGCTGCCTGATCTCCAGTCTGGGGCTGGAACTTCTGTTTGCCTGAGTAAAGGGACATCAGTCCTAGGGTTTTTCCACATCATGCCTTGCTTCCGCCATGGCCGGGAGACTGGTCCTTGAGCTGTCCCTGCATGGTACCGTAAGGCAGGCCCACTGGCTCTTTTTGCTCAAGGATTCCAAGAAGCTATCCTTGGAGGCCCTTGAGGCAATGTCGCAAGCAGGGTGGTGCTCAAGTTGTGGCTGACACACTCCAGCTCACACTGCCATCACAGAGGCTGAGTGAGCGGTCACCCAGGGAGGGGGATCCCAGCTCATTCCGTTCCCATGGGGCAGGTGACTGGAAGGTAACAACACCCGAGTCAGCCAATGCCTATAAGAGAAGACAGAAATACTTGTGAGATCTAAGATTTCCTAGTCTTCCTTCCTGAGCCTCATTCCTCAGCAAAGATATATCAAGGTAGTCTGAAGCTACCCTGGCATTCATCGCAAAAGTAATAAAAGTTACAGTTTTGTCCAATAAATGTGCCCTCTGGTGCCTTGAAGGCCTTTAGAGGTTTTGAGCTAAACTTCTAAGGGGCCACTGTAAGCACAGTGACAGGAGTAATAGGATGGGAAAGGGAGAGGGCAGGTACTTCCAGTCACCTACTTATTACTGCCTCAGTAGTTGCAATCTGAAGAATGATTTACCTTTGTCTCTTGGGCTGAGGGAACTAGCTTCATTTATTGTCTTAGGACCTCTGTCACAAATAGATGACTTCAATCCCACAAATTAGGTGCTTGAAATCCAGACACTGCCATACAAATGAGAGGTGACTGGTGGCCAGCATACCCTAACTAGAGGTCCCTTCTCGAGAACAGCTTTCTAAGGATTCTGTCGTAGTCACCTGCTACCGTACCAATATGGGGGCCACTAGCCACACATGCCTAATTAAATTGGTGAAGATGAAATTAAATTTAAAATTCAATTCACTGATATACTAGCCACACTGCAAGCACTCAAAAGCGGTATGTGACTAATGGCTAGTGTTTTAGATAGCAGAGGTATAGAATATTTTTCTCATTCCAGAAAGTTCAATGAACAGTGCTGGTCTAAATATTTTACTTTACCTTCCTGTGTCCACACCCAGGAATACCTTCCAGTTGTCCAAGCAGCCATAGTTGTAATGATTCCTAAAAACCTAGAGCAAAGAAAAACATGTTTCTATGAATCCCTTTCCTTAAACCAATTTTGAGCCTAAATTGGCCAGGCAAGTTCTGGATTTCATGATGCCTGCCTTAGTTGGCCCTGACCATGGCCTCTGTTTATAGGATGGCAGGTTCAGTTACCTACCCATCCCTCCACCCCAATCCCGGCCCTACTCACTCTGCCCTTGGCCTGCAGTCGGCGTCGCTCCTTCTTGTTGATGTGCCTTTCGATACTAGTCTCACCTCGACTGATGAGAACAGCATGCCATACAGTTAGGGCACCCAGGGCAAGTGCCACGGAACTGAGAAAAGAGGGGCAAAGATCATGGGGTAGTGTGGAGGGAGTTAGAGGCCATGCGTAGGTCTGAAATTGAGCAACAGTGACTGCCTAGGGGCTTATGTCTAAGTCTGCCTTAACTCCCAGCGTACGTGTCCTAGACGGACTTTTACTTCACTGCATCCATGAAAAAGCATCAATGTGGACTAAGAATAAATGATGTGGAAAGCAAGATGGGGAAATAAGTCTATTTCTATTAATGAAAATGTTATATATTTCCTAAAATACCCATGCTTGGGAGACAGAAGAGGTAGTAAAAGCACTAACAATTAGAATAAAATGGCACAACGTTCAGGTTCCAGCTCTACCATTCCTAGCTGTGCATCATGGAACAAATCACCTCACCCCTCAGATCTGCAATTTTCCTCATCTATGAAATGCACCTGCCCTTTAAGTAGGAGTTTAACTTCCCTTGGCACATACCAAACACTCAATGCCAAATCTTTAATGTTCCCTGCCCCCAAATGCTGAAGAAAATTAAGCCCTACTCTTTGCCAACCTAAGTGAGAATAAGAACAGCAGCAGTTTACACGGGGATGGGTTCCTGCCTGGCTGTGGGCACCGAAAAAGGTTTTTCTGAAGCTGCCCCTCAAACTGTCAAAAATGAGAGTTGAGATACCTGCACAGAAACCAGAGGTAGACAAGACTCTTGTGAGTCACTCTTTCTCGGAAGGAGAAGGTGGGTGGTGGGGTCTGGTGATAAGTCTAGAAAAAGAAAACAGCAAAGTCTGGATCATTTGCTCCATTGGTCTGTCTCTACCAGAGCCCAACACCTGCAGGCAGGGAAGTGATCCAAGCCCATGATGAGAAAATAGGGGGTTAAGCCACAGAGGAGTCAGGGCAGCAACCAGATGGGTGGACCAAGCTGGCGGCATCATCATGGACAAACACGGGGCAGAGCAGGTCTGGACAGGATGGTAAAGCACAGGAGGGACCAACCCTGGGCCTTTAGCTCTGACAACACAAATGGGGCTCCAGGGGAAGCCACTCCACTCCCCAGCTAGAACTGTGTGGCTGTAATCCCCAAGAGGGGACGAGACCCATACCCAGAATGGAATAACTGGAGGGGGAGAACTGTGAGCCCCACTAAGGACCGAAAGGGCAGCAGAGACACAATCACAAGCCCAAGATCTGCTCAGAATAAGGAGTCCTAAAAGGCCAGGGGAGAAGGGACGATCCTGCTGTGGACGCAGACAGACCAGGAACAAAGGATGGTCAGACTGGCCCAGCCCGACCTCTGTCCCCTGGAACCCCATTACACAGACTAACATAGACTCCTTGCTGCTCAGGCCATCACCAAGGCAGAGCCCTTGCTCAGCCCAAAGAAGGTGATAATGGAATAGAGCCAAAAACTGTCACGTACCAGGGACTCCCAGCTTGCCCCTAGGCCACTTAGTCTGCCCACGGCCGACAGTGCCCAGAAACACCCCGATCCAGTCTCGACTGGCCCCTTACCCCAGCCTCTACAACTCGACTAACAGGTGGGCCCCAGTTGCCTAAGCAACTCTATACCCCTGGCCTGAGCAGCAGGAGGCAGTGGGGTGGGGACAGCCCACCTGGTTGGCAACCGCCTGTAGTTTGTTCTTGTCGAGCTGTTTCATTTTCTAAGGGGATGGAAAACAGTGCTGGTTATACTCCCAGACCTCTAGGATGGGGGGGTGCTACCAGCCCCACTCCTTAGGGACGGATTCCACACCCCAAAGTGCTATAGAGCTGCCCTGCTCCTAACTACAGGCTCACCTCGATGGCAGCATAAGCCTCCCGGAAAAGGTCCCAACTTCCGTAGCTGCAGTAGACACAGCCCAGAGTCATGAAAAAGCAG
Source organism: Phocoena phocoena (assembly GCF_963924675.1). Classification (NCBI taxonomy): domain Eukaryota; kingdom Metazoa; phylum Chordata; class Mammalia; order Artiodactyla; family Phocoenidae; genus Phocoena; species Phocoena phocoena. Next base: position 30,283,292 of record NC_089234.1, read on the forward strand.
AAAGAGAAGAAGTACCGATGGTTATAGTGGCCTACACAGTTGTTTAGCCAGGCTGGTGGGGGTAGGATTAAGGACAAGACCAAACACACAACTTCAGGGGGTGTCCAGGTTTCTCTGGTTCATCCTTGGTTCCTGACAACATCATCCAAGCCCAAGGCTTCCTGTCACCAAAGGCAGGAAAATATGGGACTTCCTTGAAGTTGAGGTGAAAGTGTTAAAGCTTTTCAAAGCCCTCACAAGTCCCATCAGGAGATCATGAAAACTGAAATCCTTCAGTAAAATGAGTCTGCCAATACTTCAACCTAACGGGTTAACCAGACATCTGTGTGGGACAGCAGCAAGGGACCAATGGTTCTATCTGGACACCTACTGAACAACCCACTGAACCAAACGTCTCTTTCCATCCAATAGATGTTAGCACGACAGTCTACAAAAGAAAGAGCTGTTAGGGATGGGTGCCTTGCTCCAAGAAGATCCATCCCAGAATGCATGTAAGCCTCCTGCTTTTCCCAGGAGATGTCAGCCCCAAAAACTGCTCTTCTACAAACTTCTCATGAGCCCAGTGTTCTCTGCAGGGGGATGCTAGAAGCCTTGGGTTTGTGGCCCTTAAACCTCTGCAGTGCTCTGGAGCTAAAGAAGGAGGCCTCAGGCAGAAGAGATAATAAAAGGATACGGCAGTGATGATCCATCTTCAGCACACACCTGTGAGGGAGGGACACAGGCTCTGTTACGGTGGCCAAGGATCTCGAGATGTCAGTGCCAGTCCTTTCCTATAAGGACCAGCACCCTGCTGAGGCGGAAAGGGCACAGACTTTGAGGAGAGCCAGGCCTTGCTTCAAACCCTGCTTCACCGGCTACCTGACACTGGACAAGCTAACTCCGGGTCTCTTGCCTACCCTGGCCCATCTCTCTGAATCTCACTTTCCACAAGCGGTGAAAACGCGGAACTTGCAGGACGATCCTGAGGACCAGGTGTCCCGATATAGAGGGCACACTGCCTGGCACATGAGGGGTGCCTCATACATGTCCTGTCAAATTCCAGGTCTAGGTTCTGCCCTAGAGCTACAGCAAAAGGGCCACAGCTGGGGTTCCCAGAGACCCACCTATTGCAGATGCTGCAGTGGTGTGTTCGGGCTGGCTTGGGGTTAATGCACTTCTTACAGATGGAGACTGTTGTGATATCATTCCTGCCCTGTGCAGAGGGAGAAAAGCACCATGACAACTGTGGCAGCACCGGTTTCGTACCTCCAAAATACCAAGGCACTCTCCCTCCGCACTCCTGGAACTGGCTCCAATAGCCTGCAGTTCTCTCCCTCCCCCATGCCCCTGAGGGGGGACCCACCGGGGGTGGGTATCCAGGTGGAGTGGTGATAGCCTGGTAGTAATGGAAGACGATGAGGATCAGATTCCAGTGACTATAGAAGAAATGCCAGCAGAGTCGTGGCACTGAGTAGGTTTGAAGGATGAGGGGCAGGATACACAGGTAGGCGATGGCCACGATGGAGCTGGTCAGCACGATCACCAGCACCACGAACACCTGCCGACACCAGGGAGGTCAAGAAGACGCAGTGAGAGAGCTCGCCAACACCCAGGGTAGACTCGGGAGTTACCCCAGGGTAGGAGGCCAGTGTGGGTCCAAACCCAGTGTAGGTCCATCAGACACATGTCCCTCTGCTACCCCCAAACATCCCTGGTTCCTGTCCCCAGGCATTACTCACCACCCCACACCAGCGGATCACGTTGTCCACCACCCAGTAGATAGGCTCAAAGGCAGCATCCACAGCGGTGTCACTGCCTGCAAAGGAGTTGTAGAGCAGGGAGCGCAGGCAGACCTTGCCATAGCGCCAGCGCTGAACCAGGCCGCGGAGCAGAGGTGGGCAGCGGCGCCTGTAGCCCAGGAGCAGAAGCAGGCGCAGGCAGAGGCGGGCAGGGCCCAGCAGCAGGCTCCGCTGGCCCCGCATGGCTCCTAGGAGGGCACACAACTGTGAGGGGCCAGCCTGGGTCCTGTCTCTCCCTGCCCCACCAGTGGGGCACTTAGAGGCAAAGACCTAAGACCAAGGCCCGCTGGGCCAGTCAGTAGGTGTGGGAAGTAGGGAGGTGACTCCAAGCCAAAGCAGGATCTCTGGAGTTGTCTGTGTAGACAGACCACTGGGTGGAGCCCGACCAACGTGCACAAAGCCATCCACGTGCCTCTGAGGGCCTGACCACCGTAGCAGAGGTGTCCCGGCATCTCCTGCCTGCCCTGGCCCATTGGCCTACCTCCTAACAATTGTCTTCACCAGGAAGCCAGTGGGGGAGTGAGTTCACAGCATGTGGATCCTGCACCTAGATCTTCCCTGGTGCCACCTGAGTCTTGGCAAAAGATACTCATCCTTCCTGCTGACGTTACAGGCCTGGTGGCATGAGAGTCCCTGTCTCCTGTCAGGACAGCTCAGCTACCCCTTGCATGACGTAAGATGCTTTGTCTCCAAGTCTAGTCCCAGCCCCACCGCAAGCTTACTGAAGCCAAGACAATTTCTGGTGTTCAGAGCAGAACACCACCACAGGCAGGAGACACTGGCAGTGGGAGGAGGGCTGGTGGCTCCTGAAGACCACAGGGCCTGCCCTCTGAGTGATGAGTCTCCCCTGCCCTGTTCTAGTTGGACACTCGAGAGCTTTCTCTGCGGCTGCTGTCATTGGCCCCAAGATTCCCAACCAACCTTCCCAGCTCTTTAGCCCTGTGCGTGGCTCCTCTGCAAGTGCCTTCACCTCCTCCATGTGGTTTTTACCTCATCTAACAGCCACAGGAGGTCAGCTGCCCAGGCGATGCCCAGAACAGAAGACACAGATTCCTTCGATGACAGTCTCATCAATTCTGCAGATTAAAGGCTTTACCAGAAAGGAAATTATCTGATTTTCTCCTACGGCTACTTTGTCCTCAGCAACTCCACTGACTTATTTAACAGGCAGCTCAAAACCCAGCAGAAACTGGAGGAGGCTGCTCCACTGTAGGGGTGGTTTCATTTCAGTAACTGGAGCAAGGTACTCTCCTTGCACCCTGGCTCATCCCCACAAGAGGCCTTTCAAAGAAAACTTAATTATCTCCTTCCACAAGCCCTCTAAAGACCTAAGGCAAAAAGAAATCCAGCAGACAAGGCCAGCAAAGAGAAGACAGACAATTCAGTAGGGACCTACTCTCTGTACCAGGATAGAGTAAGTCGTCATTCCCATCACCTCCGAGGGTATAAGAGAATTAAGGGGCAGTGTAGAAAAAAGAAAAAGGAAAAGTTCAAACTTCTTCCCACCTCCTTTGAGTTGGACTCCTACTGTGTGGAATCATGATTTGGCTTGAGCACGAATTTTCGAATAGTATACAGCTGAAGTCTAACATAAGAGTGGGACAAAACATTTTACCCCATAGCAAATCCAGGTGACTTAGGCCATCCGCATATTGTTCATTCCCTTTCTGTGGCTAATGGAGAGTTTCCTATTTACTAAAATACTTTTTATAACAATAGCTTTCAAATAAGATGCATTCCTCATCTGTAATAAACATGAATTATATGCCATCTCTCCTGTCTACAAAAAAAAATCTCCCTTCTCTGACTCTCCACTTTTCAGCTTGTTCTCAACCACTTCCAGAATTACTGAGCTCTACAGGAAATGCCTGCCTCAAGGATGAGACTTACCAACTCTCACCTGCCCCATAACTCGACTACTTAGGGTTCAATTCTGCCCTTAAGTAGTTCTGTGACCTTGGGCAAATCACCAAACCCTGTTGGCACTCAATTTTCTTGTGTTCCCATTCAGTGAGAGGGTAGGATTAAATACTAAGGTCCCTTCCTGCTCTACCCCTTTATGAAAACCATTGTTAGAATCATAGCACTTAAGAGCTAGAAGTCATTTTTAAAAACGAGTCCAACCAGAAATCAACCCAAACATGTAAGCCAAAAGCTTGTAGGTGCAGAGCTAAAGATCAGATTTGTGTAAAAGAAATCTGAAGCCAAACCCGCCACACCCCTTATTTAGTGGGGTTTGGGGGTATGGGAATGCCAGGGAAGAGATATGTAGTCCATGGGGCCACAACTGAACATTTCATCTCAGGAAATTGAGGTAAAGCAGAGCTCAAAAAATTGTGTGGTAGGGGCGAGGGGTGGTGATGGAAGTGAACAGGGCAGGAAGTAGAGCACGCACAGTTTCGCTATCACCCCCAGCACAAGCTCTGAGCACTCTGATCCCTCAGTAGTAGCCACTTAGTGACATCTGCCACCAGATCAGAGGGGACTGCAGGCCACATCATCCCCCTCTTCCCAAGGGTCTAAGTCACCATCTCTTTCCCAAGGGGAAACCGTATATGAGGGACATAGGGCTGGGAGTGGGAGTACACACACAGATTCCAAAGCCACCAGAAGGCAGAGGAAACTGAGAAGAAGGTCGACAAATCTCATTTGGACAAAGGCTGTTCTCAGGATGCTTACAGCCTCAAGCAGCAGATGTCAATCATCAGTCAGAGCAGCATTTTATTCATGTGCAGACTTCCCTTCCAGACTAACATGCTCCGCTTGACAGGATCCGACAGCAAGATCGGAAAGCTGCAGTTACAGAAACCGGGGAAAGGTTTTATTTCTCAAAGAGCCTGGCGTGGCCAAAGTATGATGGGCAGGAAGTAAAATAACTTGGGTACCGGTTTGGTCTCTAGAGACACTGTACAAGTCAAATCCTATCTCTGGGGCTGAGTTTCCAAATCTGTGAAATGGGCGAGCTGGGTGGGCTGACCTTCCAATTCCGCGCCTTAAGGCTGCCCGGAGGGTGAGCTCCGCCCGGTTCGAGGGCAAGGCCGTGCAGAGCAGGAACTCACAAGGCCCCAGAACAGGGCCCGACCCTAGAAAAAGGGAAAGGACCGGGCAGCAAAGGCCGCGGCTTCGCTCTTACCTGCCACCGGCCGACTCCCCAGTCAGCCAAATCGAACCCTGCAGCCTCCGCCGCCGCTCACTGCCACCCCCTCCAGCTCGGCGCCCCGGCCCGGCCTGGCTCAATCCAACCAACCATGGCCCACAGCCCACAGCTTCAGCCTCCAGACCCGTACCCGCCGCCCGCCCATCCTTATCCGCAAGCGCAAGCGTAAGCGCAAGCGCATGCGGGCCGGAGCTCCGCCCCCGGTCTCGTCCCGGGGTAACCTGGGAAATGGAGTTTACATCTCAAGGAGGCGCTCCCTGTGGTCACGTGATAAAGCTCACCAATTGGCACGCTTCTTACTGCGGAACTGCACCTGGATGTTGGCCAATGAGAGGTCGGCTTCATTTTCCTCCGGACTTGGGACAGGGGCAGTCATGGCGCCACCCGTGAGGTACTGCATCCCCGGTAAGTCAGCGGTGCCCAGAGCGAATCCTGGGCAGGGACGGAGGCAGGAGGGCCCGACGACCAACAGCTTCTGCGGACCCGTGGCTGATGCAGCGTTTTTTCCGCAGGCGAACGTCTGTGTAACTTGGAAGAGGGCAGCCCCGGCAGCGGCACCTACACCCGGCATGGCTACATCTTTTCGTCGCTTGCTGGCTGCCTGATAAAGAGCAGCGAGAACGGCGCGGTAAAGCGGGCGGCTTCCCCTCTTCTCCGTCTCTGCCTTTTTCTTAGGCTGCCTTTGATTTCGCAGTTCTTAGGCAGGGGATCTGCGGGCGCGTCTTCAGTGCCTCGTTCAGTAAACGAAGTTGGTCTCTTAAGTTTTAACAGCTGTGGTCCCCGCTGCCGGGCACTTAGCCATCACAGAACAGTTTTGTTGGTCCGGCTTGGTTGTGTTGCTGACACTCGGGGAAGCAAGTTGGGGGAAGAGTGGAGGCGAGCTCAGCCCTGCAGTGAGCTGAATCCTGTCCGAATGTCGCCTACCTCTCCGACTTTATCTCGCTCCGCTACCCGCGCCTCACCCTCTGCTATCTAGTACTACTGGCTTCTTTCAGTGTCGCCAGTGCGCCACAGAGCCTTTGTACACACGCCGACTGGAACACGCTCCTCTCTTCCTTGCCTATTCAATTCCTACCTACCCTTCAGATAGCCTCACTAGTATCACTTTCTCAGAGAAGCTGTCCTAGCCACTAGTCGAAAAAAGTTTTGTTTTTGTCTGTTTTGTTGAACACTCACAAAGAGCTGTATTCTTCCCTTTCTAAGCACTTAGCTCAGCATGTAATTAAACACTCAGTTATATCAATAAGTTCCCCATTAGACCCTTCTCCCGTAGACTTCATGAAAGCAGGCCTCACTCCCATAACTTCCGCGCCTAGCACAAGATAAATGCTCAGTAGATGTTTGTTGAATGCATGATTAATATTATTCTCCCTGGTTCCAGAGGCTGATCCACGATTAGCTCAGGATCAGATAAGCAGTTCTTGAAGGAGCAGCTTAAAGACACGGAGCATAGTAGAAAGAGGATTCAGAGTTAGAACACTTCAGTATTGACTAAACCTTGATTCTGCTTTAGATAAGAAACTTAAACCCTCTGGTTTTAGGTTCTTCCTCATCTATAAAATGAGAGACTTTTTATTCGATCAATTTGGGAATTTCCTTAGGATTTGAAAGTTTGTTCATTTCATAGCTATACATATAGCTATCTATGGAGCATTTTCATGTGCCAGGCACAGTGCTGACCTCTAGGGATGTTGTAATGAGCCAAATACACATGGTCTCTTATCAGGGGGCACAAACACAAACTGTAAGCAAATATATGCTCGAATGAATGTATGCTTACAAATGTGATTCCTGCTCTGAAAGAATATTACGGGGTACCATGAGAACATGTAATAGGCAAACCCACCCTAGTCAGAAGTGACATTTAACCTGAATCTTTAACCTGAATATTTATATTTATCCTGAATAAAGGATAAATAAGAGTTGAGTGGGTGAGCATAAAGAACAGGTTGAATAGAGATCCTGAGATGGGAAGAAATTTAGTGAATTCATGAAACTGAAAAAAGGCCAGGAGAGCTGAGGCATAGTGAACAAGGTGCCATTATGTATGCTATTATATAACATTTATTTGGAAATTCTAGCCTGTCCAATAAAATGACAAACAGAAAGAAAGATAACTTTGGAGGAAAGAGTCACATTATCCATGATTACAGGCAATATAGTTGTATGCCAAAAAGCTCTAAGAAAATCACCAGAAAACTTAGAACTCGTCTGAAATGGTTAGATTATGTCTTCTAGCAGCTTTCTTCCTGTGGCCCCTTGGCCATCCTATAGCCTAAAATGTCTAAGGCTTTCTGCTGTGGACTGCAAATGGATCTGTAGTCCACCTGCCCTTGTGACCCCAACTGTGGCCCATGGCATTCCTATATTATTCTCAATCCACAGACACTTTTACCCAAGACTTAGCAAGGATATTTATGTTTTATTGTTCTCTCTGTAGCTTCCTGTCATATCTGTGATGAGAGAAACAGAGTCTCAATTACTGCCAGATGTGGGAGCTATTGTAACCTGTAAGGTAAGTTGGTCCTAACCTCCCTGCTTAGGATACTGTCCAATGCTGAAATAATGATCATTGTAGAGCTGCACTGTTCAATATGGTAACCAGTAGCCACATATGGCCATTTAAATTTAAATAAATTAAAATTAAACAAAATTTAAAATTTATTTTCTCACTTCCACTAGGTACATTTCAAGTGCTCAGTAGCCACAGGTGGTTGGTGGCTGCCATATTGGTCAACACAGAATATTTCTATCATCACAGAAAGTTTTACTGGACTATGCTGGTCTAGAGATTTCTAGGATAATGATCAATGAGGTCAAGTTCAAGCTTGCATAGTTCTTTCACAGAGCTGATTCCCTGAGTTTGTAATTTTTTACTTTTGTCTGGGAGACAGGGGCACCAAAGGGTGATAAGGAAGCCCTTTTTTTTTTTTTTTTTTAGTATTTATTTATTTGGTTGTGCCGGGTCTTAGTTGCAGCAGGTGGGCTCCTTAGTTGCAGCATGTGGACTCCTTAGTTGCAGCTCGAGGACTCCTTTAGTTGTGGCTTAGCTCCTTAGTTGTGGCAGGCAGGCTCCTTAGTTGTGGCTCACGGGCTCCTTAGTTGCAGCATGCGGGCTTCTTAGTTGTGGCATGCAAACTCTGTTGCAGCATGCATGTGGCATCTAGTTCCCCAACCAGGGATTGAACCCAGGCCCCCTGCACTGGGAGCACGGAGTCTCAACCACTACACCACCAGGGAAGTCCCAGAAGGCCCATTTTTGAACAACTGAAGCAAAACTCTCTGCAGAGAAACAAAAGATTTGATAAAGTCTTTGAGGGAAAGTACACATTAATGCGATACTGGTCAGTAACTATAACATATCAGTACTCCCTGCCCATCCCCACTCTCTGCCAGTTAAATTAACTTGCAGCTCTTAGTTTTTCTCTATAAATTTCTCCAGCAGAAAATCTATGTGGGGATTCCCTGGCGATCCAGTGGTTAGGACTCCGAGCTTTCACTGCTGAGGGCGTGGGTTCAATCCCTGGTCAGGTAGCTAAGATCCCGCAAGCTGCGAAGCGTGGCCAAATTTAAAAAAAAAAACAGAAAGGGAGAGAGAATGTATGTGTTATTTTGAAAATAACTGGAGAGGCAGTGATCTAAATATTATGCAGCAGCTGAAATGGAGACTTAAATTCTGTTCACACTACAGGGCTCATAGTAAGATCTGTTAAAGGACTAGCTAGATTTGCTATATACTATAAATACCCTTGTGTATTTATGTTAGACTTGTATATTTTTCAAAACCTATTCCATCTTATTTGATTTCCACAGTAACTCTATTAAGTGGCCAGAGTGGCTCTTATTCCACTTTACAAATATGACTTATACAGGGATAAGTAGGAGTTAACTTGTCTTAAATTCTATACTTAGTAGGGTTGCTTGGACCAAAATCCTAGTTTATTCCCGCCTCCTTCAGCTGCCAACGACTAATACTCACTCTAGTGCTGCTCTTTTCTCTATTGCACAGGTCTCTAGCATCAATTCACGCTTTGCCAAAGTACACATCTTATATGTGGGGTCCACACCACTTAAGAACTCTTTTCGAGGAACTATCCGGTAAGAAGTATTTTTGTCTTCATATTTGCCTCAGCACCTGGAATGAGATTAGGATAGAATGGGAGCCTGGAATTTTTAGGAACAATTACATTCTCTATTCCTGCCCATTTCTCTCTTCCTTTGTGCTTTGATTCTCCCCAGGTAGTAGCCAAAGAAAACGTTAAAACATGTGAGTTAGGACAAAAGGAAAATATTAATGAAATAGGGCTTTAAATAAAACAAAAAGGGTTGAGCTAAGCTGGAGATTAGCATTGTAGGGATCATTCATAGCAAACAAAGTAGAAAGCATTTTAGGAAGTACCTTTCTTTCTTGAATTTAAAATCAATTAAACCCAAGGACTGTAAAACAATAAAAAGGGTAGTGGGTGAAATGGTAAATTTTTTTCCTATGGGTTCTTGGGAAGGGACAAACAATTCTCGTGAGCTAGATAATTTAACATCTGAGGCTCTTTCCACCCTCAGGATTCTGTGTTGTTCTGTGGTGCTTCTGTTCAAGCTCTCCTAAGGCAGTGAAGTTCCTTATCCTTCCCTGCTAAATCTGATCCACTTTTCTGTAGTGGGAGGTATTGATATTGCTGCTCTGTGTGATCCAAGAATGGGAAATGTGGTTTTCTCCTCCAGGAGAGGACTAGGGATACATCTTCACCCTGCTCCTCTGGGTGGCCGCTGGGTCCCCATTAGGACTTGTTCTCTCTGCTGTTGTAGCTCTTTGTCTGCCAGGAGTCTGCAGGATAATTCTTTCTCACAGATAATTAACCTTTCTGTTAATTCTTTTTTCTTTATAGCAAGGAAGACGTCCGAGCTACTGAAAAAGACAAGGTTTGTTGGTTGGTTCTTTTTTTTTTTCATGGCTTTAGGAATCTCAATCCTTTTAAATTATTCCAGTGAATTTGAAAAGTCTATGGAAATGTGGAGTCCAAGGAATTTTAAGGTGTTCCCTTCTGGAAGGTGTGGAATTCACTTCACTGTCCCTTTCCTCTTCATATCATTTTTGTTCACTTTGTTGACCAGAGAGGGGCTAGTTTACTCTTTGCCTTTGAAGCCACGTATTTATTCATTGCTGTTTCCTCAGACTTACTCTGGAGCCTTTCAGAGCAACTATAGTACTTTTGTCCAAGTCAGATTCCTGATTAGGTTACTGAGTTCAAAATCTTTCATTTATGTGATGATGCCACAGAAACAATAAAAGTTGTTGATTGACTTGAGTAGTGATGACTTCTACCCTCTGAGATTAGAAGTTGACTCGTTCTGCCAGGGGTGTTAATAGTTTCATGTAGACCTGATTCGGAGCTTTCACTTAACACTTCTGTTCTTTCTTTACAGGTTGAAATTTATAAGAGTTTCCGCCCAGGGGACATTGTCTTGGCCAAAGTGGTATCCTTTATTCCCCTCAGACTTGTGGTCCTTTGTCAAAAGAAGAAATGGAAGTAGAGAAACCACTCAAGTGGCTATGGGAGGGATGGCTTATAACTCTGTTTTCCTTTACCAGTGTGATGTGACTAGATCTCCCTCGGTGATGCACAGTCCAACTACCTCCTAACCACTGCTGAAAATGAGCTGGGAGTGGTGGTGGCCCACAGTGAATCGGGTGAGTTTGTCCATGCTTCCACATGCTTACCTTTACCTAGGAGCTAGGGTTTGGGATTAGTCCATTGTTTTCCCTCATTTCCCTTGTTTTTTAATTATCTAAAAAGCAATACTAGTGTAGATACTTACTACTGAGATTAGAATGATTTTCCTTATATAATCTAAGGAAAAGAGGCGCTCACTCCATAAATCAGTGGCATAAACAAGGTTTTTTTCCTGTATGAGGTGAGGTTCACTAGGCAGCTTGGTGACACTTCAGTTCATACCCAGCTGAAAAGAGAAGAGTCTCAAGCAAATATTTGGGGTCCCATCTCCAACTCCACCTTTTCCCTTCCAGGTGTCCAGATGGTTCCCATCAGCTGGTGCGAGATGCAGTGCCCTAAGACCCACACTAAAGAATTCCGGAAAGTGGCCCGAGTACAGCCTGAATTCTTACAGACCTAAGAAGCCACACTTTACCCCATGCATAGGAGTAAGCTCTTTCCAAGAGTACATGTGTGAAAGTGACATCAGGGTGCCGTTGTCTTCATTCAGGCACCTGGGGCTGGCCAGCAGCCACCTCTAGAAAAATCTTACTCTATAGGCAAAACATTTTTCCTGTGAATCGTTCAGTGGATTTTATCCTCTTGAGTGATAAATTTCTCTTTTGGAGGCACCAGCAAACCAACTGTATGATGGTGGAAATAGCCTGTTCTTTCTGACAGTCTTATAAATATGTATTTTTTGCTGTGAAAAAGAAAACATTTTTACGAAAAGAATTTTATGGTTTCTATTGAGTAGGGAAAAGAATCTAAACAGTGTCATGACATTTAGAGCAGGGTCTTGCCTGGTGGCACCGATTAACAGACATGTGTTATATGCTTTCTTGCTCTAGACAATGCCTAATTGCCAATCTTTTTTGTATATTCTGATGTACATACTTTTGCTTATTGAGTACTTGTTATGTGTCAGGCACTAGGTTAAGTACTTTATATACATTCCCTCATTTAGAGAGATTATGGTTTAGTGAAAATGATGGGACACATGTGGTGATTCAGGTAGCATGTTAGTAATTCTGAAAGTAATTTGGTAAAGAAAGTATTACTGATACAGTAGATACTCCAGGAAATGTTAAATCTGAATCGAAAAGAGGTACAGAACACTATCATGTGAAGTGGCCAGGAAAGGATTTGTAACATGAAGTGAAAGGAATTAAAGAACTAAGATAAGTGAGGTGAAGATATTCAGAGCAGAGAGAGAAGCCCAAGCAAAGTGCAGAATCAGGAATGTACACACAAGCTTGAGGACAAGCAAAGGATGAGGGTTAAGCATGGGGAGGTTGCAGAGAGAGTGAAAGGAGAGATGAATTATGTCACTTCTTGAGATGTTATTAGGGAGCCCATGTCTTCTCTGTGAAGTGAGAATGATTGGGGTAAGGTTTAGAGTCATCTCACCTGGGTTTGTGTCCTCTCATTGCCTTAAGCCGGGTTATACGTTGTTTTGTTTTTTTAATTGAAATTTTTATTGACATAATTGTAAGTAATTGCAGTTTTAAGAAATAATACAGAGATCCCTTATGCACTTTTTCCAGTTTCCGCCAGTGGTGACATTTTGCAAAATAATAATATGCTGTACTATAGCAATCAGGATGTTGAACTGATACTTAAGCAAATTATTTATTTCTTTAAGTCTGTTTCCTCATCTGGAATAGTATGACCTCATAGGATTATTACGAGGAAATGTATAAAAGTGGTTAGTACACGCCAATATTACTGTGATATATTACTGTTGTTATTATATAACTGATGGCCTTCTATCAGGTATCTACTAAATGCCAGGACTTAATGCTAGATACTTCAGTGTAGTTTGTATTGATATAGTCAGTCTCCTATTGATAGATATTTTTAAACTTTTTTTCTTTTACAGACAGTGCTGCAGGGAAAATCCCTATACCATATATCTTTGTGCATGCCTATGATTCTTTTGCAAAACAAATTCCTAGCAGTATAATGCTGAGTAAAAGAATATGCACATGTAAATTTTTGGTGAGATTCTCCCTTATTGCCTTGCAGAAAGATGCTACCGATTGATTTTCTCAACAGTGTTAGCCATTTTACTTACGTTATCTCTGAACTTCACAGTGACCCGGAAAAGTAGCAATTATTTCCACATGTTACAGATAAGTAAACTAAGGCTTAGAAAAATTAATAAATCTCACAGACATCAAGAGGCAGAACAGTGTTCAAACTCAGATCTGTTTTACTGTAAAGCCTGGGCCCTTCCTTCTGTACCATGGTGCCTCATTCTTCCAAGTATTGAACAGAAACCTCAGGCATGCAATTAGAGGCTCTCCAAATTGACATTGGTTAATTATATGTGCTTGTTGGACATCATTCATTCATTATATAAATATATTCGAGCAACTCCTCTGCCCACCACTGCTCCAGGAACTAGGGAGTAAAGCAGTGAACATGATAGAATCCTTTCCTTGTGGAGCTTACATTTCTAGTGGGGGGGGGGACCATTGGTGGGAGGGGAGACAAATGAAAAGTAAACAAATACGGAAATGTTATAATTTCAAACAGTAATTTTAAAAAGTGTCATAAAGAAGAACATTTGAAACAACTGGGTAATGGCCTTCTGATTTGCTGCGAACCCGGTTAGATTTTCTCACCCTTAACCATGCAATATTGTATTACATGTTTGTTAGTTGTGTGCGTGTCTCCCCTACTTACCTTAGCTTTAAGGGCAGCATGCTGTCTTCTCTATCTTCAAATCTCCAGTACCTGGTACTGTGATTAACACGTAGCAAATGCTCGATAAAAATTTTTTGAGTGTACTCATAGCTGACTGAATAGCTATGCCCAAACAGTGATTGATATGTAGTCATGGTGATATTTGTTAATCTAGAGACAGGGAGGATATACTTTCTGTGCCTTGGAAAAGTGGTTCTCAGCCTGGGTTAGGTGAACTTCAAAATTGCCTGTAAGTGGTAAAGGGGTAGCAGGGGGAGTGCAGGGGGAAAAAAAGACTGCAGGTGCCCTAGCTCTGCTCACAAATCTCATGGTTGAACCTGTGGGTGTTAAGGGTTTGTTCAGCTCCACAGGTGATTCTGATGTGCTACTCTGGCTAAGAAACACTGTCTTGGAGGGATAGTAGTTGTTGGCCTCCTAGCCATAATGGTAAATGAGGATGGCTTTCTGTTATTTTCCTGCCCATAAGGCAGGAGTTCTAGCCAGGAGTCTAAGTTGCAAGGAATGGAGACTGCTGTAAACTCAAGTGATGTCAGGACATAGAGTAGTAGTAATCAAAGCTGATCCAGCCTGATTTGGGTGAAGAGCACTTGATCAAACAAAATTACCAACTTCTGGTCTAAGATTTAGTACAAGCTAAGTAAACTAACATCCCACCAGGCTACTGGAGACTTAAATTACTAAAGGTCTTCCTAGGATTAATGTGTAGATCAAATAAAAAACTAAACTTGAAAAGCAAGATGCTTAAAAGTACTTAAATTTTAGAATAAGAATCTTTGATTTAGCTGCAGTAACATTCATCTGGGTTCCAGTACTTAGTAGTGTACCTTCTGGCAAGTTTCTGTTATCGTTTTCAGCATGTTTCCCCTTCTGTAAACTAGGGATGCCAGCCCTTTCAGAGGTTGTCAAGATTGGAGATTATGTAGGTAACGTACTCACCCAATGGCTAGCATAGAGGCACTCCATAAGAGCTTTATAGATGGTGTTGCTTGCTCCTACTAGAAGAGAAAGGCATTATGGGCTTTCTCATGTTCCAGTGATCTTTTCAAAGGCCTTAGAGAAAAGGTAAACGTGAGTAGTGCCCCTTCCCTGTTACGTATATAATTAGTCGGCCCTCCCTATTCATGGATGTGAAACCTGTGAATACGGAGGGCCAACTGTACTACTTAGTTTTACATAAGGCACTTTAGCTTCTGTTAGTTCTGGTATCCACAGGAGTCCTGGAACCAGTCCCCCACTGCAGAGACCAAGGGATGACTGTGTATCCCTTTTCTCCTGCATGTGTAACTTTTGAGGATGTTAATTAGTTGACTGATAGGGTTAAAATTTTAGGGGCCAAAAAGAAAGGTGTGAATCAAGTTTAAAAGTTACTAACAAAAAAAGGGTTGGCTTTTTTAAGTCTAGTAAACAAGCATTTACCTTACTCTAAAGAGGGCATAATAGTTTCAGAATTTGATTTTCCAGTGTTCGGTAACCAGCACCACTGAGCAAGAGCTGTAGAGAGGCAACAGGAATACAGAGTTCAGCTCTCCAACACTGAAAACCCAATGAGATACATGATACTTGGACCAGGCTATGTAAAGTTGTGACTGGTTGTCCTAAAAGCTCTTAATCTGTCATACAAGGACTTGGGTAATGAGAGACATTTCAAGTTGAATGTTTGAGTTGATTTCCTCAGATAAGACATACCACACATGACACAGAAAATATTGCACATCACTCCTTTATCATACTGACCTGGAAAAAAGATCTACTACAGTTATGCTCAAAGGAGTACTGGGCCTAAGTGGTGGGCCAAGCAACTGGAACATGATTCAGAAATCAGGCACAGTGAAAGACACACTTGGATGTGATCAAGAGGCATTCCGCTGCCATAAAACAATAAGGCGGGGGAGGGATTCTAAAACACACAGCAGGATGAGCTCCTACACCTTAGGAGTCAAGAAGCTTATCCCATGACGGTGTAAGGAATGGCTCATTTTCTGATGACCACATGTGGGAATATTTCAACCGCCACTAGAAACCCCAGAAGGGTTTTTTTTTAATTTATTTATATATACATATAAATTTTTCTTTTGTAAAAGTAAATGCAACACATAAACATTCAGGATTGATCCCAATCTTTTGGAGTCAGGGAGGAAGTGTTTGACTGAATCACCATGCAGGTTACATTCATCTTCCACTGGAATGACTAGAGCCCCCAGTCACCTGAAAAGAACAGTGCCCAGCTAGCCTCTGGGAACACAAATAGGCACTCTTGCTTCTCATTGGTCACACCTTGGCATGGTTCCTCCCTATCCCCTACTCAAGCAGGTCCTTAGTAATAAACAAACCATTAGCAACGCCCCGCCCCAGTTACTACCTCTCAACGCTCTTGGATAAGTCTTCCCTTGGCTTGGACTGAGGACCATGTCCCAGAGGTGCCATTCTGACTAGACTGTATGAAGGGAGTGGGTGCAAGAGAGAAAATGGCTAAAATGAAATTGGGAGCCACTGCTCCCCATCCGCAGCTACAGCTTAAGATGCCTAACAGATGTCGTCAGTGTGACGTGTGCAGGGGAGAGGTGCAGAGGAATGGATGGGCTTGGGAGGAAGGGTAATCCTTGGGAAGGTAATCTGCTGCTCGACCTCACTTCTTGGCCTTGCCCTGGGCAGCCACAGCCTCCATGGCTTTACGCACGGTCTCTTCATCACCCAGGAACTGCATTGGCTTGATGGGCTTCAAGTTCTTGTCCAATTCGTAGACAATGGGAATGCCAGTCGGCAGGTTCAGCTCCATGATAGCCTCCTCGGAGAGACCTGAAAATACACCCCGCTATGATCAGTCAAGCAAGATATGAATCCACAGACCTCTCCAGCGTTGCTATTCATTCTCCAGGTTGGGAAACAGGTCCTCCAAGGACTTTCGTAGGAATTAAAACAAGACAACCTTTCTGGTATTTGTCATAGCAGTAATGATCTGTGTTATAGTAGATCGCTCACCCAAGGAATGCCCCCGTAAGTTATTTCTCAGTCACTGAAAAGCAAGAAAAAAGGATGAAAGGTATGTCTCCCAAAGTGAGATCTGGAAGCCCATAGTAAAGCAGGACTATACATATCTCAAATGTCCTATGTAGTCCATCCAGGCTGCCAAAACTCAGCACATCTGGGCCTCTAGGCCCTTGGGTGAAACAATTTAAGATGCAAATTGAGATTCATCTGTGGAGTTGAACCAGGTTGTGATTAAGAAGGATTTTTATCAGCAGTTTCGACCGGTAATCCTAGTCTAGAGGTAGGCATCTCAAACTTCCATGTGTATCTGAATTACCTGGGTGATAGATGCATCTTCTCCATCAGGTCTGAAGTGGGGCCTGAGGTTCTGCATGTGTAATAAGCACCCAGCGGGGTCCGGCCGCCTCTGCTTCTGCAGAGGATGCTTTGAGAGACAAGGATAGAGAGTGTGTCTCTACTAGGAGACAATCTGGACTGTCTCTAAGGCTAGCAACATGTCCAGCCCTTTCCTGAAGGTCTCCTTCGTACTAAATAAGTCCAGATTAGTGACAGTTCTGCTTTAGCCCTCTTTGAGGGCCCCTCTGAAAAACGTACATACCCTCCAGATGCTTGACGATGCCCCGAAGGCTGTTGCCATGGGCTGCAATCAGTACTCGTTTCCCCTCCTTGATCTGGGGAACTATTTCTTCATTCCAAAAGGGCAGAGCTCTGGCAATAGTGTCCTTCAGACTCTCACAGGAGGGCAGCTGATCTTCAGTGAGGTCTGCATACCTACGATCCTAAACAACAAAAAATCCAAGCGTATCAGTTATTACCAGTTGCATCCATTCTGCCTATTCCTCATCCCCTGAAGGATCAAAGTGATGGGTGAAAGTCTCTCACCAGGGCACTGAGAGCTTGGGAAAGGGGATAATTATTATCCTGCCCCTCCCTCCCCCATTACCCTCCATAGGGAAGACTGACAGTTCAAAAGAAACATAACTTAGGAAAGGAGAAAAAAAAAGGCTACAAGGCTCTAACCAATTCACTTTATCTTGCAATTGGCTTAGGAAGGCCCTATCAGCTATGGATGGGTTTTTTTAAAACATGGCAGTAGATGTAAAAAAGGTATATTCTTTTTAGATAAACAACATAAACTCTTAACTAAATCTTTTAACAAGTGGAGGTCATTCCTTTGAGAAAGGGGATTACAATTAACTATTTTAGGGAATTCCCTGGTGGTCCAGTGGTTGGGACTCTGTGCTTTCACTGCCGAGGGCCCAGGTTCGATCCCTGGCTGGGGAACTAAGATCCCACAAACCCCACAGCCAAAAAAAAAAAAAAAAAGAAAGAAAAGAAAAAAGTAACTATTTCATCATAAATTAGAAACTCAGTGGGTCTAGGCAGACCCTAATAAAAGCTAAAACACTGAAGCCCAGATTCTAACACCCTGGTCCTGGGTGGAGCGAGCCAAACCTCCATTTGTCCATACCTTACTGATGTTGCTATAGAAGGGATGGTCGGGCTCCATCGGAGGTGGTGGGACATCATAGGAGCGCCTCCAGATCTTTACTTGGGCCTCACCGTGCTTGGCAGCAGTTTCTGCCTTATTGAGGCCAGTCAGACCCCCATAGTGTCGCTCATTAAGGCGCCAAGTCCTCACCACTGGCAGCCACATCTGGTCAATGGCATCCAGCACTGTCCAGAGGGTCCGAATTGCTCTCTTCTGCACTGAGGTGAAGCAGATGTCAAACTCATAGCCGGCATCTGGAAATTATAAGTTCAAAGTGATAAGCTAATCAGGTCCACTCTAGAGCAAGAATTCTCTTTCTTTCTTTTTGGCCGCACCATGTGGCTTGTGGGATCTTAGTTCCCCAACCAGGGATTCAACCCGGACCCTCGGCAGTGAGAGCTGTAACCAGTGGACCACCAGGGAATTCCCTAGAGCCAGAATTTTCTTACATATAAATTTCATCACGTACAGACAACCCAAATGAAAATTATTTGGCTAAATATTTTATTTTGTACACCCTAGCAGGAAAAACAATATTCTGCCTTCGGGGAAGATAAAATTTGTTGATTTATGTTGCAGTTGACAATATACTTCCCAGTGGTTCCCCAATAATTCATCTAACCCAAGGCCCAAATGTACTGTCAACCAGCTAACCTGAGATCTGGGCTACTTTTCCTAATCCCCAGAGTGCTGTGATCAAGCACACTTTAAGAATTTATTTGCTTTAATTCTTTCAAGGTAAAGATTCAAAAAACTTGGAATCTCTTAATAAATATAATAGCTAGTACTTATAGAGAGCTTACCATCTGTCAGGCACTGGACTGAGTACTTTGTATGTGTTTTATTTAGTCTTCATAACAATCCTGTAAGGTTACATCATTACAACCCATCTCACCAGGTGAAAATAGAAACTAGAGGAGTTAAGCAAACTATCCGAGCTCACAGCTATTACACAAAAGAGGTTAAAACCCAGGTTGTATGACTCTAAAATCTAACTCACAGGGGACTGCCCTGGTGGCGCGGTGGTTAAGAATCCACCTGCCAAGGCAGGGGAAACGGGTTCGAGCCCTCGTCTGGGAACATCCCACATGCAGCGGAGCAGCTAAGCCCACGAGCTACAACTACCAAACCTGCACTCTAAAGCCCGCGAGCCGCAACTGCAAAGCCCACGTGCTGCAACTACTGAAGCCCGTGCGCCTAGAGCCCGTGCTCTGCAACAAGAGAAGCCTGTGCACCGCAGCAAAAAGTTAGCCCCCGCTCGCCACAACTAAATAAAGCCCGAGCCCAGCAACAAAGACTCAACGCAGCCAAAAATAAATAAATACATCAATAAATTTATTTTAAAAAAATCTAACTCATAACCACCACCTCTAGCTATCTCCATAGTTTGCTAATTTCTAAGGATCCTGATGTTTGTATTTTAGTTAGAACTGTCATTTCTGATTGATAATTATTAACATACTTCAGTCCTCTCTAACCTCTGGTCTAGGAGAAATGGGATTTTGAACTCTCAACAATCAGGACACAGCAAGAGCTCTTAGAGGATGCTGATAAAACTAGTTTGTTGCATGAAATTATACCTTCCCTAGAGTATGGAAATCACATCACAACCTCTTCATCCACAGTTCCTTTCTGCTATTGTCAAATTACCTCACTATCCAGGGAATATAATCTACCTACGTCAATTGTTAAACCAAGTTTAAGAGAAGCCACTCATTGGAGAAAGAGCAAATGCTGTGCACTGTCTGATGCATTTGTAAATGGACCTCTCCTCCATACACAGCGGTTACTGAGGGGTGGTATCAAGTTATATTGGCCCAACCAGTAAGTTACAACTATTTGTCTTCATGTTTCACAAACGATTATTCTCCCTCCCACTTTAATGGGGAGATGGCCCTTTCCTTAAGTAGTGGACCAGGAAAACATTCCTGTTTTCTTCCATGAGGCTACAAGGCCCTCTTTGAAATTCAGCACAAACTTTCCTGCACATTGCCTCATGTTGAGATGGCCAACAGTAATTAATGAAATGTGAAGTGAATTTTCCTGCCAGCCGTTCAACTGAGAATAAGGCCAGTAGGAACTACACTGATGGGGGAAGGGAGAATTAATCACCAAGAAACTCACCACAACCCACAAGGGAAAAGACACAGATTTCATCACTAAGGCTCACTGACAAGTGCGAGTAGACTCACTTACCATCCCCTCCCTAATCTTATGGGGAGGAATGGCTCCCCAATAAAAGGGAGTCACTGGGAATTGAGTATCCACAGTGCAAGCCTCAGCTCCCATGCTGAAAAGCTATTGGTTGTTTCACTGCATTTTCCACTTGCAATGGAGTGCTGCACATCGGATACACAGGTCAGTCCCTGAGGAAAAGAGCAGTTCCCCTTACAACTCTTAACAGAGAACTCTAAATCCTCTTCCTTCAACTTGGCCATCAAACAAAAGCATAGTCTAGGCCACTCCCAGGGATGGGGTTAGCTGGTGTTGTGCAGTGTGGACTCCATCCGCCCCCCAGGAGCAAGACGGCATGGGAAAACTCAGTTCTTGGTAGCTTCCTCCTGAAATCATTCAAGATTTTATAAACCCTATAATACTTAAAGCCCTGGTGAATTTAATGTTATTTTAGGTCTTTAACAGTATTAGATTATTCATATGGTCTTCATCATTCAGTTTTTGCTTTTGGTCTTTCACTTTTTATTGAATCATCTGTGATGCCCCTAAACAGTTATTAAAATTTTAAATGGGATTTCTTTTGAAACTAATGCTACTAACATTTACTTAAAAACTGAAATAGGGTCTGTTATTTTAAGATATTACAAGTTAAGGCATTTGATCAGTCTTTAGAGGACAGCTGCAATTTGCTTTGTCCTAGGCTAGTCATCAGCAAACCACCACAGACCCATACAGTTCTTCCTGCCAGACAGCAGGAGAGAAAATGGCCTCCTTTACCAGCACTTTCCCTATCCTGGCCTCTCCTAACCGGTATGAGGTCACACCAGGCCATCCCAAAGTATTCACACACATCCCCAGCAGGATTACATTTCCCATACTTTCCGAACCTTTGCTTCATTTCTAAAGGATCTACAGTGAAGGCAAGAAGCTAGAGAGAGCAAACTGGGGCCAAATACCTGATTCACATCAGCCAGGAATCAGTGACCCTTTTTAATGGCTGCTGCTTTGTCCAGAGGTTAAAAGGGAGCAGGGAAGGATTGGTGGAAGCACCTCCTCGGTCCAGAGACGCTTTGAATTGCTGGCAGCAGGGAATGCTTCCTTATTAGCGCTTCAAAATCACAAAGAGCTGTCTGCCAGCGGGGGCAAGCCTGGGTAAGCCAGCTTATCTCATTGCCACTTCCACCTTTGCCCAAACAGCCTACCAGTTCCTCGCACTTACCCGGTACTCAACCCCAGAACAGAGGCCAGGGTGGCAGACTAGGAATAAGATGTGACCTTGGACAAGTCACCTTTCCAATCCTCACTTTCCCAACTAGAAAAGAGGGCCAGGGAGGGATGGGAAGGAGGGGAATAAAACCTGTATAATTTATAGGGCTGTGAAGAGGATCTACTCAAATCATTCATTTACTCAATTACATTTGTGGACGCATTTTGGACACAGGATTTGCAGAATGCTGGTAAACAGCATTCTACACAAGCACGTGGATGTCTTTGTACCTAGAGCCTGCTGGTCGTCCCCCGCCCCTCCCCGGCCCCGGGGGCCGCGTCACTCCCCCGCAGCGGGGAGAAGCATGTGGCCTGCCGCTTCACCAAGATCCCCAGCATCCTCTTGAGTAGACTTGGTTATAGCTGCTGGAAGACACCGGGCATCCCATTTAGCAACCCGTCCCCGAGTTACTAAGTGCTCGGACTAGGAAAAAGGGGACTTTCTCAAGGCTGTGTCGTGGAGAGCGCAGCTGCGGAGCTACCGCCCGGGTCCTCTTCCTGGCACTGCCCCTCACACTCCGCTGGGTGACCTTGAGCAAGTCGGTCCCCCACCCTGGGCCCATTTTTTCAACTGTAAAATAAACTGTTGGAGAGAAGGGGCTCACCGAGGGGGCGCGGCGCCTGCCCGAGCCTTCGCAGCCCCCACCCACTGCCCCGGCCCTCTCCGCACCTCGCAGCGCCTGCCCACCGCGCTTCGCCTCCTCGTGCCCGGCCGGGCTCAGGTCGGCGTCGTACCAGCCGCTGAAGCGATTCTCCAGGTTCCACGCGCTCTCGCCGTGCCGGATCAGCACCAGCTTGTAGGCGGCCATGGCTGCGGCTCGGGGTGCGGCGCAGACTGGGGCTCACCGAGATTCCGGAGTCGCGGCCTTACCCCGGCCGCGCCTGCGCGCTCGCGCTCCACCGGCCCGCTCCCGCTCACTTGCTCAGCCAAATCTTTCCACTGGCTCGGGGCCGTCCTCCGCCCGCCGGATGTACGCATGCGCCCCGTGCGGACGCTGCAGCCGCCAGGGGGAGGGGGCGCCCTCCAGAACGCCAGGGCGCATGCGGCCTCCGTCGTCGGCCCCGTGTCCGCCGCGGTAGTCACGGAGCGCACGTAAGCGCCGAAGGGAGGTGGGACCTTCGGACTGTTCCCGGTTGTGCCCGCTGGCCGGAGTGTGGTCGTATTGCCGTTATTCATAAGCCCTTCGTTGTAATCAAATGGTCTTTTATCATTTGAATCGCGCTTGGCTCGGCCAGGTCACACTTTCCCATCCATACGCAGGGTGTGATTCACACACCTGTGTTACAATCTTCACTCTTCCATTTTATTCGCTTTGTATTTCGCTTAACCTCGCTCAGCCCCATCTGTAAATGGACGTAGTAAATACTTAGCTGGTGCCTATCTACCTGGAAGGTGCTCAGTAAATGGTGGTTGTTTCTATCTCATTTCCATGGACACTGATCTCCATAACGACACGGGTTCTGACCGCTGGTTCGAAAGCCACGCTCTTTATCTAACACACGGCCTTTTGTCCCACCTTCTTCTAGTTTCTCACAGCCTCTGGCCAGTGCTTCCTGGACCAACCACAGTGAAGCAAATTCTAGGCCGATCAAACACTCCAGGAAGAGAAGAGTTACTGCCTGTGCCTGCCCTACACCCAATCACAGTTTCAGTATCTGCTTTATCTGGACAGCTCTCTGGTGCCCATGCCCCTTTTCCTGGTTTATTTCAATCTAGCCACTTTATTGAGCACCAAACATGAATCAGGCAGTGGGCTAGGGTCAAAGATGGGTTGAATGTGTTTTCTACCCTTCATAGCAGGTGGAGTGCAAATAAGACCCACATGGAAACAGCTAACAATGAAATTGTGCCGTGTGCTATACTTTGACAGATTATAGAAAAATTTTCAGCATGCACTCGTAAAGCACCTACTACATGCCAGGCAGTGTTATGAGTGCTTTACAAACATTAGCTCATTTAATCCTCATATCCTCATGATGACCTTATGAGGCTAGTACTATTGTGTCCCTATTTACTGATGAAGAAACTGAGGGATGAAGTAATTTGTCTAAGGTTATAGGAACCAAGATTCACGCCTAGTATGGCTGGCTCCCAAGTCCACGCTTATCTGACCTACTACTCTCTGCGGCCTCCACGTATTTGTTGCATTTTAGGCATTTGTTGACTGAAGAGTGGGAAGGTTTGAGAGGCAGAGAAAAGGCACTTTGGGAATGACATGAACCAAAATACATAAGACTGGCTTTTAGATATGTCATCTACTGTTTGTGAAAGTTTAGCGTGTCAAGTGTTTTAATGTATTATCTCAACCTTCCAGCAATTCATATAATATAGGTACTATTATAGCTCCATTCCACAGATGAAGAAACTGAGGCCCGGGGAAATAATTTGTCCAAAGTCACAGCTCGGAGCAGAAGTGAAGAAGAAACCAAGATTCAAACCCAGGCAGGGCAGTGGCCTAGCGTGCACTCTAGCCACACCTTCCTCCTCTGCAGCTGGGAGAAGATGGAATTCAGGAAGGTGACTGGGATGCGGTCCAGCACTAAAAGCTGCACTTGGAGCTTACAGTCTCCCAGGGCTGCAAAGCAAGAACTGTCCTGGA
Organism: Phocoena phocoena; assembly: GCF_963924675.1. Classification (NCBI taxonomy): domain Eukaryota; kingdom Metazoa; phylum Chordata; class Mammalia; order Artiodactyla; family Phocoenidae; genus Phocoena; species Phocoena phocoena. Next base: position 30,307,168 of record NC_089234.1, read on the forward strand.
AGGCTTCCTTGTTCAAGCTCCTGGCATGGCCCACATGGGGGACCTTGGAAGAATCCCTCTTTGGAAGTTCTCCCTCTGGTCATTCCTTCTGCTTGGTCATCCCAGTACTGATGCCCAGGCCCTCCCAGGGTTTTTCACACCAGCAAATAGCCATAAATAATAATAATGTATTATTAATAATAAATACTATTAGCAATGTGATCAAGAAGACAAAAAAGATTTAATGAGGTACCGATTTAGAGCATATGAATCTGAGGGTCTATGGACAGATTTTCTCTCCAGGAGGATGCCTGGTAAGGGATCCCTTGCCCACTGGGATTGGAACTGAGCAGATAACTAGGATACTTTGGGCAGGAGGCCAAGGGCTTCTGTGCCACCAGCCTTGGGAAAGAGCCCGGGAAGTCCTACTTTTTTGCTTTCACCAACCCCCTCTGCCTCCAGAAGGGATCTCTCATCTCCTTGGAGTTCTGAGGAGCTCTGATTAACTCACAGCATATCTACCTTGGAGCATCAGAGATTTTTTTATGTATGTGTCAGATCCACTCAACTAGAAACTCCTTGAGGGTGGGTACTGCATCTCTATTTTATACACCCATACACAAGCACTAAGCATGATGCCTTTGCCCATGGCCAACTCCCTGAGTGTCCTTGAGTGTCAGAGCTAGGAGAGACCTTGATAATTCTCCACTGCAAGTCCCCACCTCCAGCCACCTCCAGTCCACATGTAACAGATGAGGAAAGTGAGGTGAGCCTTTCAAAAGCACAGGAGATGAGCAGGGGACTGGGTTCATAAGTGAGAAGTCAGAGGCGATCCACGGAGAAGGGCCCCAGAGTTGGAGCTTGCTGTGTCAGGGAAAGGCAGGAGCCTGGAGAAGTCTGGAAAAGAAGGGGGCTGGGGGGAGCCACGTGAGGACTGTGAAGGCTTTGCAGCTGGAAGCCAGAATTCCTGGGCAGAGATTGGGATTCATTCAGCATCTACCACAGCATCACAAATCTGGGAAGAAGCTTAGAGCCTATCAAACCAAGATTTCTCAAATGACAGTAAAGGGTAAGGATAAACCAGTGTATGTTGCCCTCTACTACTTTTTTTTTTTTAAATCTTAATTGTTATCTCTCCTGAACACAAGACACACAGACATTTGTCAGGGCTGATCCCTGGGCCCTTCTAAAGAAGTGGGTGGATACAGGAGCGCATTCACATAACCTGAGAACGGAGCAGTGTGAAGGCTCTGATCACAGCTTGGGGGCAGCTTGGGGAACAGCCTGAGGGACCCACTGCACAGCTCCCAAACAGGTCACCTCCTTCCCTCCCTGCCCGGCAGGGAGCAACGATGGCCAAATAAGCCCTCCTTCCTGCATGGCGCATGGGGGTGGGGGCCTGTGCTCCAGAGCCTTCTTTACTCTCATCTCCTGGTCAAGGACATTCATCAGTGACAGCTCTCATCTCTTCCTGGGGCCCCCAGCCAACCTCTAATCCCTGAACTCTTAGGGCAGACAGCCTCCCTTCTAGCTCAGTGCTCTAATTCCTCAGGCCTCAGGGAAATTCCCAGGACTCGAACAGCTTCCAACCACCAAGCTTGTTGGTTCAGCTGCTACGAAAAATCAGATAATCAGTGATCACAGCCCTATTGCCCCCGCTTGTCCCTTAAAATAATAAAGGCCTCTGTCAAGCTTCCCTTCCCATTTATTTTTTTCTGCAGAAGGGTAACGCCCTTATCAAGTACCAAACATTCAGTGAAGGACCCGATTTAGAATCCCCGTGGGGCGAACCGCGTTTTCTACTGGGTGGAAGGTGGGGCGGGCGGCTGCCGTTCAGCCCACAGGACTCCCCATCAGGACGTCTTTATTTGTTCAACATCTTGCAAACTCATCGCGTGATGCTCAGATCTCCCCAGCTCAGCTGGTACCTCAGGAGGAGAGGACTCCTGCCTTGGAAAGTGAGCCCAGATGATTGTGGCTTATGTCTCAAGACTCTGAGCTTCTAAGAGAGGAACTAGGGCTTCAAGGAAGGGTAAAACACATGCTTCACAGCCTTCTACAGTTGCCATCTGAAGATAGAGCTGGAACTGGCTGGAACTGGCTTCCTACAGCTCCCCTGACAAAACCCTTTCTTCTCCAACCTCAAAACCCAGCTTCAGACTTGAGTGTCCAGCCCAGCCATAGTAAAAACCCTTCTCCAGGGATTATGGAACTCTCAGTCTCTGAAAAGAAACCACCAGGGGTGCACGAGGTCCTCTGCCTCTAGGCCCTGTGTGTAAGAACTATGATGATAAAAATGCTCAAAACAGGGCAATAAGCCAACCCGTCTATTCTCCTTCACATCAGACTGTTTTCCCAGTTTCCCAAACATAGACTCCTCTGTTTCTTTGGATTAAATTCTAAGTGTAAAACAGACATCTCATTAATTTGAGATGTCTGTTTTTTGTGATTAGCAGTAAACTTTTGATGTTTGACTACATGGGGTTTTTTTTGGGGGGGGGTTGTTTTTTTGTTTTGTCTTTTCAGCAAACACGATTATGTATCCTGGCTCCACCCTTACCTTCCCAGAGCAGTTCCTCAGAGCTATCTGAGAGGCTGTCTCCCTGGCTATAGTCCTCAGTAAGGTGCCCAGATAAAATTTCATTCACTCCTAGGTCTTATTTTTGACTTGACACGTGACGTTCCCCCAGGCCGGGACCTTCCCCTGCTATACAACTAATTTCCCTTGTCCCTTATTGGGATCACCCCAGGCCCAGGATTTGGAGGGAGATGACAGAAACTGGACCTTATTGCCACTGCCTGGACCAGGCAGGTGTCTCGCCCCAAACAGCCCCTAAATTCCTCTGGAGATTTAACCCCTTGAGAAACATGGTCCATCGTTAAAGTAAAACGCCCCTGTGGGGGAGGGGTGAATGGTTTAAGCCAGCTGTCACTTGAGGAAAAAAAAGTTCTCATACCCCAAAGACTGTCCTGTTGCCATGGCAACAAGTAACCACCCCAAAGGGTGTTAAACCATTTAAGCAATGATAACTCATCTCCCTTTAATTGAACAACGACAGTTTGCCTCAGTGACCACTCTTCTGTAAGCCAGCCAATCAGCAACAGCCACACTTCAGTTCACCAACCAATCCCTAAAGTCTCCCTTCCCTAAGCATGCCCATCACTGACCTTCACACCTCCCAGCACCGCATAGAGGGTCACTCCCCTGCTCCACTCAAGGAGATTGCCCCACAGACAGTGCTCTGTCTTCCTGAAGTAAGTCAGAGATTCAGCTTCTTGTTTCAGCTATTGAGAGGTGGTGTCTTCCATAGACACCCTCCACTAATATTCTGGAATGTCACCTCTCTGGGAGTAATTTTTCCTCCTTTCAAGGGCTATTGCTAGTCTCTATGATGTCTTGGTTAATTAGAAAAAGACCAACCCTTCTTCTAGACAAGGCTCCAATGAAGATGGGATTTCAGATCCCTCAGCTGGGAAACTGAGCAGTCCACAGTCTGCACAACCGCACACTGCAACCCTGCTCATCCCTCATAACTGGTCAGTCAGTGAGTGCTGCCCGTTCCACCTCCTAAATATACTTTTCAATCTATCCTCTCCTCTTTGCTCCCACTGCCACTGCTTTGGTGTCAGACCTCATTCTTTCTTGCCTGTACTGGTGCAGTAGTCTCTAACTGGCACCCACCTCTAGAGCAAACATGTTATGGTACCCCTAGCCTCTGTGCCTTTGCAGCTGCTGTTCCCTTGGCCTGACCCATACCTCTAACTTTCCTTTCAGGTCAACTTCAAGTCACTGTGCAGCTCCAATGTCACTGCAATGGACTGAATGTTTACGTCCTCCCTAAATTCATCTCTTGAAATCCTAACCCTCAATGTGATGGCAGTAGGAGGTGGAAGCTATAGGAGGTGATTAGGTCATGAGGGCTCATGGGATTAGAACCTTATAAAAGAAAGCCCACAGTGTTCCCTTGCCCTTTTTGCCATGTGAGGACACAGCAAGAAGACAGCAGTCTATGGATCAGGAAGTGGCCCTCACCTGACACTGAATCTGCCTGTACCTTGATCTTGGGCTTCCCAGCCTCCAGAACTGTGAAAAACAAATTTCTGCTGTTTATAAGCCACCAAGTTTATGGTATTCTGTTATAGCAGCCCGAATAGACCAAGACTGTCACTTTTACCTGAAAGCTGTCCCTGACTCTCCTCTGAGGCCTGCCCACACCCAGCCGGCCTTGAGGCTCCCGTCCTCCTGGGTGCACCTGGATGATGGCACTGATCATCACCACCAGGTGTTTTTGCTGCCACCCCAACCAGCTTGTGAGTGCTGGATGTGAGAACTAGGCTACTTTCATCTCTTTGTAACCAGCTGGTCATGAGGCAAAGGACTTGAGAGAAAAGTAAGTTACAATTCCAACTCTACCATTTAATGCTGTTGGGAACTTAAGCAAGTTACTTGACTTTCCACAGCTTTGGTTTCTCCATCTGTAAAATGTGGATAATGATGTGAAAGGAAAATCAAAATGGAGTCAGTGTTGCTAAGACAGCACTCTGAAATGGAGCTGGGAGGCCTCTGAGGAAGTGTGACTTATGCATGTCTAGGCCTGGATAGAAATCTGACTTCTGAGCACGTATTACCTTAATGCAGGCATCCAGGACATCTGCCCAATGTTCCAGAAACTCAAGGTATTTATCAGACCCTTACCCTAAAGCACTTGTGACAGCCTATCCCTTAAGGACAAACATCTCCTTTCTTGTGCCAGAGTGCAGCCTGTGGCTTTTGCCTTTAAAAGCCCCTGACTCCCTTCCCTGGAACACTCTTTAGGTTTCACCCAAATTTGTGTCTCTAGAATTGCAATTCTTAAGAACAAAATAAACTCTCCCCTTATTTGCAGCCTTGTATGTCTGTGTGTGTGTGTTTATTGTTGTTATTGTTGTTTGGTTGACAATAATAACACCTCCTGCACAGCCTGGTTGTGAGGACTCAGCAGGATCATGAGTGTAAGATGCTTCCGAAACTTCCTATTAAAATTCAGACCCCTGGGACTTCCCTGGTGGCGTGGTGGTTAAGAATCTGCCTGCCAATGCAGGGGACATGGGTTCGAGCCCTGGTCCGGGAAGATCCCACATGCCGCGGAGCAGCTAAGACCGTGTGCCACAACTACTGAGCCTGTGTGCCACAACTACTGAAGCCCATGTGCCTAGAGCCTGTGCTCCACGGCAAGAGAAGCTATCGCAATGAGAAGCCCACGCACTGCAGCAAAGAGTAGCCCCCATTCACAACTAGAGAAAGCCTGTGCACAGCAACGAAGACCCAACGCAGCCATAAATAAATAAATTTATAGAATAAAGTTTAAAAAAAATTAAAAAAAAATAATTCAGACCCCTTAGCCTGGCCCTCAAGGCCAGACAGAATCTGTTCCCAATCTACCTTGCCAGTTTTACTTTCAAAAACTCACCTTCTGGGGCTTCCCTGGTGGCGCAGTGGTTGAGAGTCCGCCTGCCGATGCAGGGGACACGTGTTCGTGCCCTGGTCTGGGAGGATCCCACATGCTGCGGAGCGGCTGGGCCCGTGAGCCATGGCCGCTGAGCCTGCGCGTCCGGAGCCTGTGCTCCGCGACGGAAGAGGCCACAACAGTGAGAGGCCTGCGTACCGCAAAAAAAAAAAAAAAAAAAAAAAAACACCTCACCTTCTCATCAAAGATAGCCCTCTGATGGTGACTTACCTGGTGGCCTAGAGGGTAATACTCCACACTCCCAATGCAGGTGGCCTAGGTTCAATCCCTGGTCGGGGAACTAGATCCTACATGCATGCCGCAACTAAGGAGTCCGAATGCTGCCACTAAAGATCTCGCATGCTGCAACTAAGACCTGGCGCAGCTAAAATAAGTAAGCAAATAAATAAATAAATAAAATATTTTTAAAAAAGAAAGAAAATTAGTTACATATCTAAAGTTCAGCTTATTAAAAAAAAAGAAAGATAGCCCTCTGACAGCCCCCTTATGAGGGGACATCTTCTTAGACCCCCCCAAAGATTTACCCAAACCTCTCTTGTGCCTCTAGCTGAGCTCAGCTAATGTCATGTATTCATTTGGCAAATAAATGTATTGCACGCCTACTATGTGCCAGACACTGTGGTGGGCTCTGTGACACAAGAGTGGACCAGAGGGACTTCCCTGATGGTGCAGTGGTTAAGAATCTGCCTGACAGTGCAGGGGACACCAGTTCGAGCCCTGGTCCAGGAAGATCCCACATGCCACAGAGCAACTAAGCCCATGCGCCACAACTACTGAGCCTGTGCTCTAGAGCTCGTGAGCCACAACTACTGAAGCCCGCGCACCTAGAGCCCATGCTCTGCAACAAGAGAAGCCACTGCAATGAGAAGCCCGCACAAAAAAAAAAAAAAAAAAAAAAGAGTGGACCAGAATGGTCCCTGTCCTCAGGGGGTTCACAGTCAGCGGGAGGCAGAGAAGCAAAATGAAAATCTTTTTTATTTTTTTTATTTTTGGCTGTGTTGGTTCTTCGTTGCTGCGAACGGGCTTTCTCTAGTTGTGGCGAGCGGGGGCTACTCTTCATTGCGGTGCGCGGGCTTCTCATTGCAGTGGCTTCTCGTTGCGGAGCACAGGCTGTAGGCGTGTGGGCTTCAGTAGTTGTGGCATGTGGGCTCAGTAGTTGTGGCTCGCAGGTTCTAGAACTCAGGCTCAGTAGTTGTGGCGCACGGGCTTAGTTGCTTCACGGCGTGTGGGATCTTCCCAGACCAGGGATTGAACCCATGTCCCCTGCATTGGCAGGAGGGTTCTTAACCACTGCACCACCAGGGAAGTCCAAGATTGACTTTATGGGAATCAGGATGCCAGGTAGTGGTGATCACACTGCCTCTCCTTACCCAGACTCCCTTCTGCCAGCCATGGACACCTGCTGTCAGGTGGGAAGAAAGGGTGGACTCCACCTTGGAGACAGTTCTCCCTTTGAGCAAGAGCGCATCTGCCATGCGCAGACACCGGTCCTCTCTACACCGGAAGGGAAACACGCTTTCTCTTTAGTACACCCAGCCATTCACTCGTGCCCCTGTGCCAGGCATGGTGCTAAGCATTTGGCACGTGTGATCTCATTTCAGCCTCCAAACAGCAGCCCCATTTTCAGATGAGGAAACTGTGGCTTAGAAAGGTCAGCTGCCTGCCCCCAGGCACACCTAGGAGGTGGTTCCAAATGCAAGCTTGCCTAAGCCCAAAGCCCGATTGTTGACACAGTTCCAGCAGTTAGGAAAATGCTCTGGAGCAGTTGCAACTCCACTGCCTGGGTCATGATGGGCTGCCCAGGGTGACAAAGCCCTTCTCCCCGCACCAGAGCTTGAGCCCTAAGTCAAACATCCAAACCATCGCTTCCTCTTTGTTTAGGGCAAGAGGCTGAGCATCAACTTCTGTTTCCTCCTGCCTAGTGTCATAACAGATTACAGCCCCAATGACCTAAAAAAGGCCTTCCTGCTGGCCCTGGGCTCAGTGCTTTGGACGCAGAAGCCCTGTTCCTTCCACATGAGCCTCAAAGAGGCTTTTAAGAGCAGTGGCTACAGGGGGTGCTCCTTGGCTAAGAGTTGGATCTCCCAGCTTTTGCCCATTGATCGCCTGTGTGACCTTAGGGGTGTCACTCAACTCTTTGGAACCATGTCTCCCCATCTGTGAAGTGAGGACACGTGCTCTGTCCTCCTCAGTTAGATAGTAGCTGAGAAGCTGTTTTGTTACTCAAGAAGAGTGTTTTGCATTATAATAATGAGCTCACATTTATTGCCTTCTCATTATGTGCAAGGCAGTATTAAGCACTTTTGCATGTGTTACCTTATTTAGTTCTCATAAACCCTATGGGCAGGGTAGGCATTCTTATCTCCATTTTACAGATGAGGAAAACTGAGGCTCAGAGAGTAAGGTGACTTGCTCAGGTCAGACAGCAAGTGGTAGTACTTGAATTCTAACGCTGAGGGTCTGACTACAGGACCCATCCTACAAACGTGTGTGGTCCTTATTAGCCATATATATGTGGCTAGTCATGGAGATGGCTAATGCCTCTGGGTGGAACACATTGCTGGAATTCAGGGTTGAGGTAGTTAGTCCTTCACCAAAAAGGTGAATCCTGGGGTGCAGGGTGGGAAAGAGTGTGCTCAGGACATCTGGATGCCTCTTGTCCCCTCTCCTGGCACCACATGTCTTCTTGAGGAGGCCCTGAGCAGATGCCTCAGGGTGGAGGGCCGGCAGAGAGGCTGTGGACCTCCAGTGCTCATTCTAGATTGATGGTTCATCCAGGGGCTGTATCCAGTCATGACGCAGACTCGGTTTGCAGGCCCGCAGTGTCTGCTGTCTAGGAAAAGGATAGGAAGGCTGCCACTACCCTGGACCTTTTCATCTCCGCATCTGATTTGCAAAACCCCAGCGGCTCAGCCATTATTGCTGTTTGCAGCTGTCTCTGGTAGGGTTTTGGCTTTAACTGCTTGTTTGCAGAGCTCCCTCTGGTGGCAAAAGTGCACCATGGCACCCTTTACAAGGTACCACTAACAACATTTACGGAGCTGTACGCATTTTGAGAAACATACCTTTCGCATTGAAACCACAGAGAGAGTAGCCCAGTGGGTTCAGTAGTATTATTACCACTTTACGGAATATGAAATGCAGACTCAGAGAGGTTAAATCCTTGCTCCGTGTCATGTGGAACGTAAGTCCAGACTCGAACCCAACACTTAACGTCTGTCTTCTCTCAAGTAACTGTCTCCACAACTAGGCCTCTGGTTGCGAGCACCGGCTTGCTTCAATAGTTTCCAGATTTGTCTTCCTCTTCCTCCTCAGGCCACCAGTTCCTTTTTCTCAGACTTACAATCCAGCTCTCAGCCTGTGTCCCGGAATGGGGCCCGATGGGAGGAGCTGGTGGTGACCCGTGTAGCTGAGTCAATGCTCAAATGCCTTCGCTGCCTTTGCTGCAGTGACGCTTTCTCACGTTAACAGTCTGGATGCTTCCTCTGCTCTGTGTGCAAGGACGACTTTTTATTTGTAGTAAACCAGTGAAGACTAATATATACACAGAAAAGTGCACAAATTATAAGCTCAATGAGCTATCACGCAGTGAATACATCCATGTAAACTCCCTTCTGATAAAAAATTAGAATATTACCACTGTGCCCACTCTCAGCTGTTACCACCATGAAAAGTGCTATCCTGATTTCTAATACTGTAGATTAGTTACGGCTGGTTTCGAGCTTCAGGGGAGCCAGTGTGGCTGGTGAGGCCCCTGGTTCATAGCTAGTGCCTTCTTGCTTTGTCTTCACATGGTGGAAAGGGCTAGGCATCTCTTTCATAAGGCACTAATTCCTTTCATGAGGGTCCACCCTCATGACTTAAACACCTCTCAAAACTCCATCTCCTAATACCATCATCTATGGGGGTTAAGATTTTAACATTTGAATTTGGGGGTGATGCAAACCGTCATTTCATCATTTTGTAACAAGGGGGAAAATTCACACTGTATCAAGTGAAGGAAGCAGAATGCAAAATCTTTGTCAGCTTCTGGTTCATTTACAAGATGGACTCATTGAAGTGTCTTACTCAGTGAGAGCTAAAAAAAAATGTTTGTAAAATGAATGTTTAAAGCCTAATCAGCCAAAAGCCCCAGGATCAAGCCTTAGTCTGACAAAATCATATTTACTGACTTGAATTGAGGGAGGGAATTCTGGAGGAATCTTGGAGTGCTGCTCTGCAAGAGAGGGGAGGAAGCTCTTTTGTAAAGTTTGGGCTCTGGCTAAAGGATTCTGGGGAGTGTCTCAGGGGAGTGGGAATCTGGATTGCTTTCTGGTTCTGAAGTGGAATTAGGAGAAGAGGATATTAAGTAGGTGGGATTGAGTGCTATCATGAGGCAAGGGTGGTTTAGCAAGTGGGTATCCACAGTAATAAATGAAAATAGCTAAGCGTGTTTAGACCATCACTGCCTGCTTTTTTCTCTTTCCAACCCAAACTAGTTTTCACTCCTCAAGTCTGGCCAGGTCTTAACTCTTTTTTTTTTTTTAATTGAAGTATAGTTGATTTACAATGTTGTGCCAATCTTTCAAAGTGATTCAGTTATACACATACATACTTTTTTAAAAAATTAATTAATTAGGCTGTGCTGGGTCTTTGTTGCTGCACGTGGGCTTTCTCTAGTTGGCAGCGCGTGGGGGCTACTCTTTGTTGCGGTGCACGGGCTTCTCATTGTGGTGGCTTCTCTTGTTGCGGACCACGGGCTCTAGGCACGCAGGCTTCAGTAGCTGTGGCACAGGGGCTCAGTAGTTGTGGCTCATAGGCTCTAGAGCACAGGCTCACTAGTTGTGGCGCATGGGCTTAGTTGCTCCGCGGCATGTGGGATCTTCCCGCACCAGGGCTCGAACCCGTGTCCCCTTAATTGGCAGGTGGATTCTTAACCACTGTGCCACCAAGGAAGTCCCCATTTTAAAAAAAATATTCTTTTCCATTATGGTTTTTCCCAGGAGATTGGATATAGTTCCCTGTGCTATACAGTAGGATTAACTCTTTCAAATAAATTTGTTTCTACGCTTAAGTTTCGAAATTAGATTTTTAAAAAATAATATAAATGTACGTTTGTTTTTTAACCTGCAAAGGAATTCCAGTTTTATAAGACTCATTCCTGGGTGGGATAAGAAGGGTGGGAGGGAGACGCAAGAGGGAGGAGATATGGGGGATATACGTATATGTATAGCTGATTCACTTTATTATAAAGCAGAAACTAACACACCATTGTAAAGTAATTATACTCCAATAAAGATGTTAAAAAAAAGACACTCCTGTGGCCAAGAACCCTAGCCCTGGAATAAGAGCCCCAGCTACTCCCTAACACCGGCACTTCTTCCCTAGGAACTGATCTCCTCGGAGTCCCTCCCAGATCGGAGCCTGGAGAATACGTGAACCGGATGTTGACTCTCTTGCCATGGTAACGGACGTGAATACGGAAGTTACGCCAGAGGAAGAGGAAGTGGAGCGGGCTGGGAACCCACGTGAGTCCTGAGTGTGCTTCTAGGTCTTTGGAACCCGGTCCTTTAAACTCACCCCCGGCTTAGTAGACATGGGTCGTTCGGGGAAGTTGCCCTCCGGGGTCTCGGCCAAGTTGAAACGCTGGAAGAAAGGCCACAGCAGCGACAGCAACCCGGCCATCTCCCGCCACCGCCAGGCCGCCCGCAGCCGCTTCTTCAGCCGGCCCTCAGGTAGCAGGGTCGCGACCCAAGCGCCGCCTGCGGCGGTGTTCTGGGCGGGCCTGGGTCTCAATGGATTTCAGCCTCTCTGCAGGCTGTGGGGCCCAAGCATCGGACCTTTCGTCTCCTAAAATGTCCGATCTGGAGCCTGTTGTAAAGGTCCACCCTCCCCATTTAAGAGATGCAGAAACTGACTCCACAGGAGGGAGATGACTTGGCTAGGCTAGGGTACCACGAGTATCAGTCAGTACTCACGCCTGTAGTTAACCGTGGTGGCGCTTTACAAAGCGCTTTCACCCTCTTCTCTTTCCCAGGCCCCTCACTGCAGCCCCCACCCGACTCCCACCGGCGAAACTTTTACCTGTAGGGTTCCCTTTCTGAATCTGATAAGTTCTAGGTGTACAGTGGACTGCCGAGGCAGACCGCGTTCAGAATTTAGCCTCTCTGGTTGGGGGCCTGGACTCCGCCTGTTTGTTTCCTAGGTGTAGTTCTTGTTCTCTTAGCCAAAAGGAGGTTCGGGTAAGAGTTGGGGGCCTTACCCTTTGCCTCCGGTTCTCAGGAAAGAGCGACTTGACAGTTGATGCGGTAAAGTTGCATAATGAGCTGCAGTCAGGATCCCTGCGTCTGGGTAAAAGCGAAGCCCCTGAGACTGCCATGGAAGAGGAAGAGGTGGCGCCAGCTCTCACCGAGAAGTCTTCGGGCACCTTCCTGAGCGGCCTCTCCGACTGCACAAACGTCACCTTCAGCAAAGTGCAGCGCTTCTGGGAGTCCAGCTCGGCTGCCCACAAAGAGGTAGGGGGGACTCTCAGGACAGCCGGAGGCTAGTGAGGGGAGGCCAGCTGACTGCTCTCCGGTGACAACAGGTGGAATCTCTGGATGATGTGTCTCCCCTCCTACCCTTTGTGTCTGCTGCTTATTACCCCTCCTAGGGCAGGTTCCACTTTCTGATTTTTCTAAGAACATCTTCCTGGCTCAAGTGTAAAGTCCCTCACGGTATTTTCCTGACAGTTTTCAAATGTCCAAAACATTTTTTGCAAACATTTATCTCTTCAACTATACTTAAGACAGGCCTTTTTATATATTGATAGAATGTTTTCAGGAAACATTTGTTGAGTAAATTAATACTGAATAACAGTGGTTAAAAAATGTTTTATCTAACAAGACCTAAATGTTATTTACCTTTTTTAGTTTATAAATTATATATACATATATTTTCATTATTTAAATGAAAAAATGTCAAAACTATAAATGATAACAAAGTGAGGTGAGTAGAATAAAATATGAAAGTTGTTCTCCCAGCTTAACTCCTTTGTGGTAGTTGCTGTTAACAGTAACAGTACTTTTCTAGACCAAAGCTGTCGAAAAGAAATGTAATGTGAGGCACATACATAATTTAAAATTTTCTAGTAGCTATGTTAAATAAAAGTAAAAAAGATGCAAGTGAAATTAACCTTAATTTTATATATCTCATTTAACCCGGTATACCCAAAATATTGTTGTTTCAACTTATAATCAATATTTTTAAAAGTGAGGTGTTTTTGCATTATTTTTATCGTACTAAGTCTTCAAAATCTAGTCTGACACCTCCATTTGGAGGCTAAATCTTCATTGGCAATACTTGATTTGTATTTAAAGTTCATAAAACTTACAGTTGCAAAAGTAGATTCATATACCCAAGTAGTTCTAAATCTGTTTCCCAATAACTGGATAAAGTATTTGTTTTTTTTTTTTTTTTTTTTTTTTTTTTTTTATGCGTTACGCGGGCCTCTCACTGTTGTGGCCTCTCCCGTTGCGGAGGACAGGCTCCGGACGCGCAGGCCCAGCGGCCATGGCTCACGGGCCCAGCCGCTCCGCGGCACGCGGGATCCTCCCAGACCGGGGCACGAACCCGCGTCCCCTGCATCGGCAGGCGGACTCTCAACCACTGCGCCACCAGGGAAGCCCAGTATTTGTTTTTAAATATAAATAATTAAAAACTTTTAAGATGCAGTTCCTCAGTCACACTAGCCACATCTCAGGTGCTCAGTGGCCTCTTGTCAAATTACCGTTGTAGACTTTTTTACCCACATTTTGTTTAGGTTTACTGAAATGCCATTATATTTTATATATACTATTCTACAACTTTTTTCGCCACTGATCAGTGTTTCTGAGTTAATCTACGTAGTTGTTCACCATTATTTTCAATAGTTACATAGTGTTTGAATTTGTCATTATTATACAATGAGTACATTATTAATCCCTTGTTGACGGCTGCTTTATTGTTCCAATTGGTTGCGGCAGTGAACACTTGTGCTTGAATGTTTACACATTTGTGCAGGTATTTCCATATATAAGGGGTAGAGCCTTAGAGGTGGGTTTTGGGCAGATGTGTGAGTTTTCCTGTTGCTGGGCCCCGTGTGTGTTCCCCTGTCTCTGCTCTGGCTGCTGCTCATCTTGTCTGCTCTGGGCTTTATCAGGAGAATAATTTGTGAAGGAGGAAGGAGAAGAGGCTACCCTGCGGTGGGGTTTGATCGGAAATAGATGTCATAGGTACCTTCTCCCTCATGTGCAGATCTGTGCTGTCTTGGCTGCTGTCACCGAGGTGATACGCTCCCAGGGTGGGAAGGAGACAGAGACTGAGTACTTTGCTGCCCTGGTGAGTGGGTGTGACTTGCAGGTGGGCGGGCTTTCGGAGTAGCATGTTATTCAGGCTATAAGGAGAAGGCAGGGGCCCCTGCATGCGGGGGTAGAGAAGGACAACCTTAAACAGGTGAAAGCGCTTCAGTTATTCTCAGGTGGCTTGGTAAGCCTGGTGGGATTTGCTACATTATTCTTGTAAAACAAAATCCACTACTCTCGTTTATTTTTTTCTCCTAATCCATGAAACTGAGTTACACCCAGGGGATTCTCTAGTAAAATTGTTTTCAAAGTGTAGTCTGGGGGTTCCCAAGACCCTTTTGGGGGTTGGTTAAGTCAAAATTATTTCCATAATAATGCTAAACCATCATTTACCTTTTTCACTCCCATTCTCTCATGACCGTACCCTAGAGTTTTCCAGAAGTTACGTGATATCTGATGACATTTTGACAGCTCATGGAATTGTGCTTGCATATTTGTGTGTTTTAAAAAATTCTCAGTTTTAATTTTTAATATGATAAATATTAATGGATATAACTTTTGTAAACCAAATTTCTTTGGGGAAATCCTCAGTACTTTTTAAGGGTGTAAAAGTGTGAGAACCACTGCTGTGGAACAGGGGCCAGCATAATCTGACTCGTGGCCTGTTTTTGTATAGCCCTAGGCCTGGGAATGGTTTTTACATTTTTACAAGATAGTTAAAATACACAAAGAAGAATACGCGGCAGAGACCATATGTGGCCTGTGAAGTCTGAAGTATTTATTATCCGGCTCTTCACAGAAAAAGCTTTCTAAACCTCTGCTCTAGACTAACGAAGCAGATAGCACTATATGGTTTTCATAATGTGTCAGGCAGTGTTCTAAATGTCTGATGTATATTAATTCAATTAAACCTCACAACAACTTATGATCCCTATTTCACAAATGAGGAAACCGAGTCACAGAAAAGTTAAGTTGCTAGTCCAAAGTCACAGTGGTGGAGCTGGGATTTGAACCTCTGACACCAGCGTTCTTGGTCATAACCGTCCTGCTGGGCACACGGTGCCCCCATACCCCATTTGCCCAGCGTGACACATTTCCCATTCACACCCCATGGTCTGGCCTCAGATGACAACAATGGAAGCGGTGGAGTCCACGGAGTCTCTGGCCGCTGTTGCTTACCTGCTGAACCTCGTCCTGAAGCGGTAAGTCCTGGCTCCTTATAGGGGGAAGAAGGGAGTGAGGGTGGAAGGGAGGAAGAGGACCAGGGAATTATTAAAAGGAACAAAAAGATGCGAAGTATCAGGTGGCATTCTACTGGCTCAGGCTCCAGGGTGGCCTGGGATGTTACAGGACAGAGTGTGAGTGCTGGGGCCCGGGCAGGGGCAGCCCTGTGCAGCGAGTCGGGCAGGAGGGACAGGGTGGAGCGTTGAGCCACGACGTCTGGGCATCTGCAGCCAGGGGGCAGGTGGGGAGAGGACTTGGGGGAGTTTATAAGGGCCCATCTGGTGGGTAGTGGAGAGCGGGTTGTGGAGAAGGTGGGGCAGGCAGGGAGCTCAGGTGCCATGGAAACGCACTGAACTGGGTGTCAGAAAGGGTGGGTTCGCAGAGTGACTGGGCCAGTGCTGCCCCGCTCTGTCCAGCTTCTCCTCCAGACCAGCTGCTCTCAGAGGCCCCTCTAGTCTTCTGACCTTCTTTCTTCTCTCCCTGTAGCGTGCCCAGCCCTGTGCTCATTAAGAAGTTCTCTGATACCTCCAAAGCCTTCATGGATATCATGTCAGCCCAGGCCAGCAGTGGCTCCACTTCTGCCCTCCGATGGGTCAGTGTTTGGGTCTAGGTGTCCCCCTGCCGTCTTCCAGAGCCCATCTGATTTGGCTACAGCTTGGACACTCCCTGGGAGGGGTATAGGCACTCTGTGGACCCTCAGAAAGCCCTTTGGCATTTTCTGGAGTTGGTGAGAAGCCGGGCTCTTTCCCACCTGGGTGAAGCAGGTGGAACTGAGAGACTGCCTCTCCTCTGAAGGTCCTCTCCTGCCTGGCCACCCTTCTGCGGAAGCAGGACCTGGAGGCCTGGAGCTACCCCGTGACCCTGCAGGTGTACCATGGGCTGCTGAGTTTCACTGTGCACCCCAAGCCCAAGGTGAGGCCGTGGGGCACCAGGACGTGGGAGGGGGCAGCCGCTCTAGTAACCGGGCTGGGCCTGGCCTGCTGAGTGGACTGGGGAGGTCGCCCTGAGTGCTGGGCTCTTGTCCGGAGGTTCTCCACCTGCCTGAAGCCCTATCTGCTAGCTCCTCCTACAGGAGGGAGGGTCACAGTCAGGCCCATTTGAGTCTCTGCTGCCTCATTGGTCAGTGACGTGTTTAGTTACAGTGGCAGGAGAGTGGGCTGGAGGGGGGCTTTGAGTCACACAGACCTGAGTTGAATACTGGACTCACTGGTTGTGCTGTGACCTTGGGCAAGTTACTTAACCTCTCTGAGTCTTGGTTTCCAAGCTGTAAAATAGGGATGATAATAACAACTTGGCTGCAAGGTCACGGTGACACTCTGGTGCTCCACACAGGCCTGCTGCAGGTCCTGGCTTGTAGTAGGTGCCCAGTAAGTTGTGCTTGGCCACTCTGCTTCCCCCTGAAATTTAGGGCGGGGAACGTGTAACAGTCGTAAGAGTCACTCCCTGTGCTAAGTGCTCTGATCCCAGGCAGGCTCATGCCTCCTTCCCTGTGTATCCCTCCAGTGGTTCCCTCACTTGCTTCAGGTCTCTGCTGAAACGTCATGTCACTGAAGTGACACTTTCCTGATCACCGTATAAAAAGTAACAGCCCCTGTTTTATTGTCTGCAAAGTACTTTTACCTTCTGGTGTACGTTTCTTTATTTCGTACCTCCCAATGAGTTGTTGGTTAACTGCTGGACACTGCATATTGCTGGACAATTGCATGAATGAAGGAATCCGTGTTATAAAGGGGAGACACTGAAGCTCAGAGACTAAGTGGTCTGGTTTGCTCAAGGCCAGTTGGTGAGTTAGCAGAAGAGCAGGAATGGAAAGTGAGGTCTGTCTTACTCGGCAGCCCAGGGGTCCACACACACGCAGCCCCAGGCGTGTCCTTGGCCCTGTAGGAGGTGTGCGATCAGTGCTCATTACTGGTGGTCATGAGAACCACACACACTGCTGGTTGAACACTGACCCGGCCCTGTCCCCCTTCCTTGCCCCTCAGATCCGGAAGGCTGCCCAGCATGGAGTGTGCTCCGTCCTCAAGGGCAGTGAATTCATGTTTGGTGAAAAGGCCCCTGCCCATCACCCTGCTGCCATGTCCACTGCCAAGTTCTGCATCCAGGAGATCGAGAAGTCTGGAGGTGGAGAAGCGCAGTTGAGAGTGGGCGGCGGGGGGCAGGGCCTGCTGCAGAGAGTGGGCTGGAGTCTCAGCTGCCCTCTGTCCACCAGGCTCCAAGGAGGCCACCACCACGCTGCACGTGCTGACCCTGCTGAAGGACCTGCTGCCCTGCTTCCCGGACGGCCTGGTGAAGAGCTGCAGTGAGACTCTCCTCCGGGTCATGACTTTGAGCCACGTGGTAAGCTCGGGCCCCGGCGCGTGGGGACGCGCCGAGGAGGAGGGAGGGCAGAGCTTCAGACCCCAGGCCTGTGGTGCTGGCACTTGGGAAACTCACTGTTCAGGCCAAAAGCAGGGGCCGGGGTCTCCCGGCCCCCGAGCTGCTCTTAGCTACACCCAGGGACAACATCTCATCCCTGGTGTCGGATAGACTGGGCATCTTCTGTTGGGAGATGAGGTGAGGGAGAGGGTGGAACCATGGCGGGGCTGGTAAAGCATCAGTCCTCCCCCTACCTTGAGCTCTACCCCAGCCACAGACATGGTTATTTCTCTCTGTCTTTTTTTTTTTTTTTCTTAATAACGTCAGTATGACAACTTTAAAGATACATAAAAACGATCCCTTGCATTTGATTTGCTAGCACAATTCTGTTAATCTCTATATATTCTCTTATACTGTTTGTTCACATACGTATTTTAAAGCATTCATTATATAAATAACATGATCATTGTTTAAAAGGGAAAAAAAACATTCTGAAGTATATAAAGTAAAAAAATAGAAGTCTCTTTTTCCCTCCAAGTCTCATTTCCTAAGATAAATAGTACACAGACAACTTGCCGTGTATCCTTTCAGACATTTTCTTTTTAGGTAAGCAAACACATAAAAACGTGAAAATACAGCTATAATTATAGTATGCCAACCATTTGTAGCCAAGCCCATTATGTTAAAAAAACATTTTGTTCACATTTCTCCATTGTCCTTGTTTAAATCATTTTTTTTCCTGGTGGCTGCCAAGACTTAATAAAGCAGCAGTCCTCTGAGTGTCCAGGTGTAGGAGGCATGTTTGAGGTTCAGGGGGCCCAAGTCCCCGCAAGCCCACTGGCTGGAGTGGGATATTGAGGAGCACAGGGCCACCGTGGGCTTTGCGGTGGGTTCCCCACTAAGCCTCCGTGTCCTCTCCAGCTGGTGACAGCCTGTGCCATGCAGGCCTTTCACAGCCTCTTCCATGCCAAGCCAAGCCCGGGTACCCTGCCAGCAGAGCTCAACGCCCAGATCATCACGGTGAGGCCTGATGGGGGGACGGGGACATGGCTGTGCTGGGGGGCGGCCCTGTTACTTGTCTGCAGAGCGAGGTTGGATGGGCCGGGTTGGGCCGCCCCTGTGTAGGAGTCAGGTAGACGGGCAGCCAGGAGACTGGCCACCAAAGCCACATCAGTGTCAACGGGAGCTGGGGGCCCTGACTCTTGACTTTGTGGTAGTTAACCTAAAAAACCATTCAGCATGGTCTCATGGTATTAACAGGTACCTTGAACAAAGGTTCTCAGTGTTAGGGATCTCTGGGTGGATTTGGGGAAGGCGGCACAAACCCCCCCCCCCCAAATTGCAAAACGTGTGTATATGCTCACGTACATTTTTCCGGAGAAGGGTTCTGACTTTTGTCAGGTTCACAAAGGGTTGTGTGACCCAAGTTATTTTTGACTGCTCCTAGAGACTTTTTTCCCATAGAAGCAGAAGCGGAAGGGCTTCATTGAGCAGGGAAAGGAAGGCCAACGGGGCTGTGAGTGCAGGGGGCCCTGTGTGCAGGCCCTGGGACAGGACAGTCACGGGGACGTGCTGTTGCCTAGGGATGGGAGGGGGTCGTGTCATTGGGCTGCTGCTGAACACACTTGCTCAGTCACCTGCTTATTCCCTGTCCCGCGCCTAGGCCTTGTACGACTACGTTCCCAGCGAGAATGACTTACAACCCCTGCTGGCCTGGCTGAAGGTCATGGAGAAAGCCCACATCAACCTGGTTAGGTAGGGATGCGGTGGAGGGCGGTCCCTTGGCCTCCCGCCAGGCCCTCTGCACTGCGGTACAGATGGGAGGGACATGAGCCGGAAGCTGGAGGGGGTTCGGCTTTCTGGGGGGGGGGGTGGTTCTGCACTGAGTGTGTGCAGACCAGCTCTGTGTTCGTGAAGGTGGGGCCAGGTAGCACAGCCTGTGTTAGCCAGGGCTGCTGCCTTTCCTGCCAGAGCTCCGAGGAGCTGAGCAGCAAGGCGGCCGAGAGCACCTTCCCCACCGAGAGGTGGGGCCCGGGTGCCATCCTGATTCCTGTCACCGCTGCCGGCTGTGCGGCTGGTTTACTTCTCAGAGGATATCATCCCCTTTCTGCGGCTCCACCCTACTCCCCACCTGGGTTAATGGTCCCCTCCTCTGGGATCCTCAGTCCTGTGAACCCAGTTTCTGTTTTGTGTCTCCGTCATAACAGTCACTCTTTTTACGCGGGCCTCTCACTGTTGTGGCCTCTCCTGTTGCGGAGCACAGGCTCCAGACACGCAGGCTCAGTGGCCAGACCCCACAGAAGCCTTTTGCGTTGACAGGTTGCATCGGGACCTGGGACTGGGCCACCTCCCTCGCTTGTTTGGAACTGCGACAACCTGCCTCCTCTCCCCCCACTCGCAGGTGGTGACAGCTGCCACCCAGTGCCTTCAGGTACCTCAGCCCCCAGCCCAGCTTTAGCGAGGGAAGCAGAGAGCCTTAGAGCTCCCAGAGCTCACCCCAGGCCTCTAGCTGTGTCCTGGGGAGGAAGTTCTCAGAGTGGGGGTCAGCTTCCTAGAAGCTTCAGGAAGCAGTCAACTGGGAAGGCTGAGTGGCACTGGGGGGCTCTTTTGGGCCCAAACAGCTGTGGCCTCTTTTTGCAGGAGATCTTGAAGGAGTGTGTCGCTCCCCACATGGCTGACATCGGCTCCGTGACCTCCTCGGCCTCAGGCCCTGCCCAGTATGTCGCCAAGATGTTCAGGTGAGAACACAGCCTCTGTATGAGGAGGGAACAATGTGTGCCTGTAGAAAGTTCCTCGTGATGACAGGTACTCCTCTTGTCACTGTGGTGGGCCTTGCGCACACTACCAGAGCAGCTGCTGTCGGTTTGAGCGCTGGCCACACTCCAGGTGCCATAGTGTCATGCTCATGAGTGTGGACTTGGGAGCCCGTCATCTGGGGCTAGTTCCTCCACCTCTCAACACCTCAGGGTCCACATCAGTCTAATGGAGGTGTGGACTGAATGAGGTCATATATGTAAAGTTCTCAGAACAGTACCTGGTGCGTAGTTAAGTTCCAATAAATACCAGAAATTACTGGTAGTCCTTACAGTTCTAGGAGATAGGTGCTGACCCCATTTTACAGACTGGGAAAGCTAAGGTCACTCAACTAGTAAGTGGCAGCCTGACCGCAGAATCCACTCTACTCATGTGCTGTGCTGCCCTCCATGCCTACAAGAGAAGCCATTCACAGACCGGCCTCCAGCCACCCAGGCCCTTCCAGCCGCCAGTGAGGAGTGTCAGAGCACCAAGAGCCTAGGATCTCTGGTGTTTCCTCTGGGTCTGTCTGCTCAGCTCCAAGGTGTGATGCTGTGGGTTCTGTTCCTAACGAGGACATAGGCCTGTTTCTTCTGGATACACCTGGATGAAGTTTCTGGAAAACTGAGGAATAGAGCTGCTCCACCCCCAGCTCACCCCTTTCCCCACACTAACCCCTGTTGGCCATTCTTGCCTAGAGCCTCTGGGGCTCGACTTCAAGAGATGAGCTGACCACAGCGTGCCCGGGCCAGAAGGGGCTAGCAGCCGGCCGGGCTTCCCCACTGCTGTGGCTTTCCTCCCTCTGCCCAGTCCACCTGTACCTACCCCATCTTCCCACCTCTGGTCAGACCGAGAAAGCATGGGACAGTGACAACATGGGCTTTGGCGGCCCAGTTTGGCCACTAGAAGAGTGACACTGCTGGGCTACTTAGTCCCTCTGAGCCTCAGTTTCCCCATCTGAGGATGGAACAAATAACCTAGCTCACAGCTGTTTTTTGAAGTGTGAGGATTATATAAATGAAACTCTTAGCACGGGGGGTACTTGGTAAACACTGGCTCTCCCCCTTGGCCTTTCCTGGGGCCTCACCCTTGCCGTGGTCTGTAGTTCCTGGTGCTGGCCATGGACTTACATGGCCCTGACTGCCCACTCCCTTGGCAGGGCAGTGGAGGAGGGCCTGACATACAGATTCCACGCATCATGGAGCTCCGTGCTGCAGCTGCTGTGTGTCTTCTTTGAGGCATGTGGGAGACAGGCCCATCCCGTGATGAGGAAGGTGACTGGGGTAGCGGCTGGGCCAGGGCAGGAGGTGGCTGGGGCTGCTAGAGGGGCACGTGTCTCCGTTACCTCTGCGCTTTACTCCCCCACTGCCAGGGTCCACTGCAGGTGCCCAGTACTGTGTCCCCAGGAAGGCGACTGGGCCAACGTGGGAGGAACGAGAAGAGGGCTAAAACCACCCCTCCCCCCCACCGCCTAATGCCTTCTCACTAGTCTTAGCTGGAGTTGATGGTTTTGAAACTCACAGGGAACCAGTGTGATTCTCCCTCACCCCTATCTATTATCTTTTAATTTTTAATTCTCTAAATTTTCTGTAACAGGTAAGCATAGTATTTTAAGCAGCCTTAGGTCCCAGGGAGGTTACCAAAGCCCAGAGTAAACCATTTAAGGCTCAGGGATCACCCGGAGATCCTCCCCAGCTCCAGGAGCAGGTGGGAGCCTGAGGACAGGGCACAGACCCCTCACCAGCAGGCGGAGCAGCTCACGGCCTCGTGGGGCCTTCCCCGAGGGTAGGGCCTTCCTTGAGAGGCCTGGCCCAGGCCCCGCTAGATTAGGTTGGCAACACCTGGCTCCTGTGAGAGGTCCTCAAGGAATGAGGCTCGCAGAGAGGCTCTGAGGGGCTGTAGTGAACCAGAGGAAGCAGCTCTGGTCTCGAGGGGCAGCAGCTCCGCAGTGCCTGCTAATTTATACTAATTGTACCGTGGGTCTGTGTTTCCCATACCTTCCCGGTTTTCAAGATAAACCGGAAATCTGCATTTGTATATGAAATCTCCTGATTTTTACACTTTACTAACAAATACAGAATTTCTTTTTAAATCCTGGGGCATCGAGGAAGGCTCAAACACATCCAAGAGTTGAATTTGGTTAATGGTCTGTGACCTCTGGCGAGAGCGTAACCTGACCCCACGCCCCCGACCTCGTCCTCTTGGAGACTTTGGCCCAGCCTCAGCCACAGGTGCCTGTGCTGCAGGCCCGTCTTAATGTCTGACCCGCGTCTCTTTGCTCCAGTGCCTCCAGTCCCTGTGTGACCTGCGCCTCTCCCCCTACTCCCCCCACATGGCAGCTCTGGACCGCGCAGTGGGCGCTGCCGTGGCCAGCATGGGCCCCGAGGTGGTTTTAGAGGCTGTGCCTTTGGAAATTGATGGCTCTGAGTAAGTGCAGCCCTGCTTGGCTTCCATTCCAGCCCTAGGAGAGCCACGTGGCTTGTTCTCCGCTGGGAGGGTGTCCACACCCTCGGCTGACGTCTCCACATGCCGTGCGGGTCAGTGGGGGCGGCCAGAGCAGGACCTGTCCTGTTCCTCGGCTCCGTGGGGAGACAGCTTCAGGCCGTCACCCCTTCCTCACTGCGCCTCCCCTCCCTCCTCCCAGAGAGACTCTGGATTTCCCTCGGAGCTGGCTGCTGCCTGTCATCCGAGACCATGTCCGGGAAACTCGACTTGGTTTCTTTACCGCTTACTTCCTGCCTCTGGCCACCACCCTGAAGAGGAAAGGTACGGGCCCACCACAGTCCTGGAGCCTCACTGGAAGGGTCTGGAAGGGCTCCTGGTCCAGTGCCCCAGCCTTAGGACGTTCGGCAGCCTCCTTGGGCCGAGCAGGTGGTCAGCCAGTGCTTGAGAGCCGTCATCAGCAGGGTCCGAGGCGTGGCCTGGCACCCCTGCCCCGAGGCAGGCAGACAGGGGCCTTTTCTCCCACCAGAGGAATAATTAGACAAGTACACACCGATTTATATATACAAAGATGTTCCAAGTAAAAATCCCGACACAGCCCACACATCCCTCAGTGGGGCTCCAATGAAGTCAGTCGTAATAAAGCCCCACCATGGGACACAGAGTGCTCACTGTACAGAAGGAAAGAGACCGACAGGGGAATGGACGTGTTTAGTCCATGGTGAGCTGAGTAGATTAGATTGAAAGCTCAGCTCAGCTCCTCCACCGTTTGGTGACTTCGGGCAAGTTTATTCAACTCCCCTGGGTCTGCTCATCATCTGTAAAATGAGGGCAATAATTGCGATGGTGTGAGGATTAAATGCAATGATCACGTAAGTGCACATTACACAGGCTGCCACGTCGAAACTGCTTGATAAATGTTACCAGCTTTATTCTCAAGTAAAACCAGGTTTCAGAAGAATATATTTATAAGACAATCCTTTTTACATCTTTAAAAGTGTGCACGTGCTTGGAGAAATATAAGAAGGTCAGAAATGGGGAAGAAGATTTGCGGGGGAGATTGTGGGGAGATGTCGCTTTCTGTTTTACATAGGTCTTTTCATTTTTTTAGAACAAACGAGTGTTTGTTTAATAATAAGTGTTATGTTTCGTCTGTGGAGCAGGGGAATTGCCCATATTCCTGTCCTCATCATTGGGCTTTTGGTTTGGGTAAACATGAGGCCTGTCAGTCAGGAGTGTGCCCAGGGTCACACTGTGTCCTGTGTCACTCTAGCAATGGACCTGGCCCAGGCAGGCAGCACAGTGGAGTCCAAGATCTACGACACGCTCCAGTGGCAGGTAAGGGGTCAGCTGGGGGGTGTGAGGAGGACAGGT
Source organism: Phocoena phocoena (assembly GCF_963924675.1). Lineage (NCBI taxonomy): Eukaryota > Metazoa > Chordata > Mammalia > Artiodactyla > Phocoenidae > Phocoena > Phocoena phocoena. Next base: position 30,331,142 of record NC_089234.1, read on the forward strand.
GGGCACAGGTTGCTGGTCGTCACTCTCCTCTATCATCCCCTCCCTCCCCAGATCTGGACCCTCCTGCCTGGGTTCTGCACGAGGCCCACGGATGTGGCCACCGCCTTCAAAGGGCTGGCGCGGACGCTGGGCACGGCCATCAGTGAGCGCCCAGACCTGAGGGTCACTGTGTGCCAGGCCCTGCGCACCCTCATCACCAAGGGCTGTGAGGCGGGTATGTGTGAGCTCTGGGGTCGGGGCTGGTGGAAGGTGGCTGTGATGGTGTGAGTCCCCTGACCCTGCCTGTCCAGCTCATTGCTTGAGCCACCGCTAATGCTTTTCAAGGACCTGAGTGTCCACTGGGGACCCGAGGAGTCAGTAGGATGCTGAAGACGGCCCCTTGTCTTTCTTTACTCTCAGTGTACTGAGAGCTGCTGGGAGTTGTCCAGCCTTTACGTGGGGCTAGCACTTGGCTGGCCCCATAGACTGTGGTGGCCCCTCGTCCTCTGTGCTCTGGCTTCAGCCTCTCCTGTCCCAGAAAAGCCCCAAACCCATGACCCTGTCACAGGTCCCCCACAAGAATGCCTCTGGGCTGCAACCACAGTGGCCTTTGAGGCAGGGTCATCTCCTGGCCCTTCTGTGCAAACTTTGGTCCTCCTGCCAGAGGCCGACCGTGCTGAAGTGAGCCGCTTTGCGAAGAACTTTCTGCCGATCCTGTTCAACTTGTACGGGCAGCCCATTGCAGCTGGAGACACCCCAGCCCCTCGCCGGGCCGTGCTGGAAACCATCAAAACTTACCTCACCATTACTGAGCCTCAGGTGACCTGGTAGAGGAGGGGGAGGAACAGTCTCCGGTGGGTGAGTGTTGGGTTGGGGTGTTGGAAAGGTCAAGACCCTACCCACCATGGCTTACTTGGCCCTATGCCTCCAGAAGAACAGGGGACCATATGCCAGCAGTAGGCTGGGCTCGAGCCTTCTCAAAAGGGAGGAGAGGAGGGGGAAGAGACAAGGGTGCAAATCTGTGACCTGCTGCTGCTGTGTATTTTCTCTTGAACAACTCCCTCCTTATCCCTTTGGGCTGCCAGTTGGTGAATGGTTTCCTGGAAAAAGCCAGTGAGAAGGTGCTGGACCCTGCTAGCTCTGACTTCACCAGGTAAGTGCCCCACTTGAGCTGGGGCAGCCCAGGGAGCTAGAGAGTATGTCTAGCAGAAGCTCTGTGTATCTGTCTGGAATTATTTAGGAAAGTCTTGAGATATTGAATGTCCCAGCTCTACCCTGAGGCCTGACCAGTTCCTCCATCGTGGAGCACCATTGTAGTCTGTTAGGGAAGTGTGAGGACCCTGGAGACACGCTGTCCGGATTCAAATCCCAGCTCTGCCCCTTATAAGCTGTGACCTTGGTTGAGTTATTTATCTACTCTACTCTGTGCCTTCATCTGTAAAATGGGCATGATGATAATGCCTGCAATAGAGTTGCTGTGAGGATTGAAGGAGTTAAGACATGTAAAGCGCTGGGAACAGTGCTGGTACCTTACGAGTGCTGAGTTAGGCTACAGGCAGTGATTATTGTTCCTGGGCTCCTTCGAGGCCCCTTGTCCTCCTCACCCTGACCTTTCCCACCTCCCCCGTACCCAGAAGACACGAGGACACTGATGGTGCATACCCTTCCCCAGCCTCCACTAAGCCCCTCCTTGGTCTCCTGTTGCTGAGCAGATTGTCCGTCCTGGACCTGGTCGTGGCCTTGGCTCCCCGCGCTGATGAAGCTGCCATCAGCAAGCTGTACTCCACCATCCGGCCCTACCTAGAGGTGAGCCGTGGCGACCAGGAGCCCCACACGCCCACACTTGTGGGGGGGCGTGGGCCCTGTCTCCATGCCTTGCTGCTGCCCAGGATCGGGTTTTAATCTGCTTTCTCATGGCATGGCTGCCCTTTGTATCTGTCTAGCCCTGTACTCTATCATGTAGGTGCCAGAGTGACAGAAATGCACGGCCATGCTTGGGCCTCACCTGCTAAGATGCCTCTTGTAGAGCCGAGGCCTGACTCACTCACTAGGCCCATCACCGCCTGGCCTGATCTTCATCCTACCCAGCCTCATCCCCCTGCTGCCACTCCGGCCTCATTAGGCTGCTTTTAAGGGTTCCAGATATAACAGCCCCTTTGTGCCTTTGCACGTGCTGGGTCCCCTGCCTGACATGCTCGCCCCTGCACGCTGTGGCTGACCACCAGGCAAAAGTCAGGCCTGCGTGATCTTCTGAAAACTGTCACCATTGGAACAGTATAATAAGCAGTTACCCAACAGCGTGAGAAGTGTTCTGGTGGAAGGTGCAGGCAGACACACAAGTCCAGGGCAGAGTCACCTAACCTCGGGAGAGGTGTCCCAGCGGGGAGCGGAAGGGATGGAGGGCTGGGTAGGCTTCACTCCCCTCAGCGTCCCCTGCCTGGCCCAGAATCAGCCTCTCATTAACCTGTGTTCTCCCTGCCCTCCCATTGGATGTCACGAGCTCCAGAGGGCAGGGCCAGCTTCTCTGAGTCCCCACCAGGGCCAGTCACAGCTCACGTGGCTGCTCTGTGGATGTTATTGGACTGGGTGAGGATGGGCTGCCGCGCAGCCCCCTCTCTCACCCACCCCTGTCTACCATACGCCCTCCCAGAGCAAGGCCCATGGGGTACAGAAGAAGGCCTACCGCGTGCTGGAGGAGGTGTGCGCCAGCCCCCAGGGCCCTGGCGCCCGCTTCGTGCAGAGCCACCTGGATGACCTGAAGAAGACCCTTCTGGACTCGCTACGGAGCACCTCCTCGCCCGCCAAGAGGGTGCGGAGTCCAGGGGCCCCGCTCTGCCCGAGGGGGGACGAGCAACACCAGGAGAGGACCAGCGTGGAGACGCTTAGGGACTTCAGGGGCGGAGGTGGCACTGAGGGTCCTGACTGTTGTCCCTCTGTCCCGCAGCCCCGTTTGAAGTGCCTCATACATATCGTGAGGAAGCTCTCCGCCGAGCATGAGGAGTTCATCAGTGCCCTCGTCCCGGAGGTGCGGGGTGCGGGAGGGGAGTGTGTTGTGATTTGGGGTTCCTTGGAATGGGGCTCCTGAAGGCCTACCAGGATCAGGGGAGGGCAGTAGTGGGAGTGGGGGTGGGCTGGATTCACTGTCTGGGAGCGTGAATGCCCTTACCCGTCTGCTCTGCCTCAGGCTGCCAACCCTGGGGTGGCCAGCTTGGGGAGCCCGTGCTAACGGGGCTGTCTGGGCAGGTGATCCTCTGCACCAAGGAGGTGTCGGTGGGAGCTCGGAAGAATGCTTTTGCGCTGCTGGTGGAGATGGGCCACGCCTTCCTTCGGTTTGGCCCAGACCCGGCAGGTGAGACCCGGGTGGCATGGGGCTGGGGTGGGCGCTGTTCTCTCGGCCTGGGTGAGGAGGCACCCCGCACTCGCCCATCAGAGAGAAAAGATAGAGGGAGCTGCTGGGCGCTGGCCCTGGGCGGGCTGCTCCTCTCTGGTGGGAGCCCCCCTTCCGGTTGGGCCCACGATGCAGCGCACACGGTGGGCTCTGCCCTGGGCAGCTCCTGCTCTCTGCCCTCCCAGAGGCCCTGCAGCGCTACCTCGTCCTGATCTACCCCGGTCTCGTGGGCGCTGTGACCATGGTCAGCTGCAGTATCCTGGCCCTGACCCACCTCCTTTTCGAGTTTAAAGGTAAACGCTATTTCCTTGAAGACCTGGGAAGCCCTCGGGGTAGGAGAATGCCCAGGAGGTCAGGACAGGGTGGCTACCGAAACAGGGAAAGGTCCTGGGACGGAGGACGAAGAGCTGGAACCAGGCCTGACCGCCTCCCGCCTCCTCTCCTGCCCAGCTCGGCTTTCCTCATCCCACAGCTGCCCGTATCCTGCTTTCAGAGTGGGTCGGAGGAGGTTAGGTCCCACGCCTAGATTTTCGTCCCGGTTCTGCCTCTTACCAGCTATGTGACACCTTGAACAAACTTAGGAACATCCGGAACCTTACTCTCTCATCTCTAAAATGGAGAAAACCAGCACTTGTTCACAGGGTGTCTGAAGGACTAGAGGAGATGCTGGCAGAAAGTGACTAGACACGTGCCAGGCACTTGGAAGTGTCCCCCAGGTGTCAGCTCCCACTCTTGTGACGCGGCAGGGGTCTTAGGTCTGGGTGGGGTTCCAGGTGTCTCTGACAGTGGCCCTCTGGCCACCACAGGTTTGATGGGGGCCAGCACGATGGAGCAGCTGCTGGAGAATGTGTGCCTGCTCCTGGCCTCCCGTACCCGCGACGTGGTCAGATCAGCACTGGGCTTCATCAAGGTGTCAATGGTCGTCATGGACATGGCACACCTGGCCAAGCACATGCAACTGGTGGTGAGTGTCCCCTTCCCCTCGGCCAGTGGCATAGTGGCCCGCGAGCTGCCGGCAGAGACCCAGTGAGCCTTGAGGCCAGCCAGCTTCAAACACTTTTCTGGCTACACGCTGTCTTGTGCAGCAGAAGGTCATGCAGGAGCCCTGGAAGAGACCAGTGGTGGAGGTAAAGGGCCACAGCACCCAGGCTGCCACTTGTCACCCCCCGCAGCCCCTCCACAGCAGCAGGGGCTCTGCAGGGCAGGGGGCGGTGGGTAGGGCCACCCCCTGTTTTATGGATAGCAAACTGAGGCCAGAGATTTTCCCAGGTCACAGTGCTAGTGAGAACAGTCCTGGGAACAGAACTGCGACTCTGGGATGTCCCTCGGAAGGGACCCAAACCTCCCTTTTTATTTTCCCTCTTGCACTGTGACCTTCTGGGTTTGAGAAGGCTTCTCTAGATGCCCCTGCTGGGGTGCAGAAGGGCCTGAAGAGCCCTCTGGTATTGGGTCCCTGGCCCCCTCTTGCTGGGCATAAGGCGTGCAGCAAGCTGGGACTGTCCTGTGAGCCCTCCATCCACTGCACCCGCCGCCTCAGTTTCCCACTTCCAGCTGGGTTGAATCGCATCAGGGCTCTAGGTCCCTCTTGCGTGTCATCTTTGCATCTGGCCTTGGGTTGGGTCAAAGCGAGAAGGGGCAGATGAGAGTCAGGATGCCTGCCCCTGCCTGCCAAACCCTGCCGCCTAACTGGGGCCAGCGATGGGGAGGACGGCCTGAGCGGTGACCTGTCCTGGAGTGACTAGGTTTATACAAGCCTTCAAAGGATCGAGGGGGCCCTGCACCACCAGCCTCACTGAGGGACACTGCAGATGATACCTGCTGGCCACGTGTTTCTCACGAAGGCTGGAGTGCGGTCCAGCCAGAGATTCATGCAGGGCAGTAGGAGGGACTCGTGGAACCAGGAGAAACCCGTGGTGTGGGGGGCAGACAGGGTGAGGGGGCACATCTTCCCCCTGAAGCCCTGCTGCTCTGCCCCGCAGATGGGAGCCATCGGGAAGCTCTCGGACGACATGCGGCGGCACTTCCGCATGAAGCTTCGGAACCTGTTCACCAAGTTCATCCGCAAGTTCGGGTCTGTGCCCTGACTAGGAGGGAGTAGGGGAGGGGTCGAGGGGTTTCCAGTCCACCAGGACCGCTGCTGAGAAGGGGCCAGGCTGGGGGGCTGGAAGGGCTCTGGCTGGACACCTCGCTCTGGATAGCGCTCTCTGGCCCGGGCACCTCACCGGCCCGTCTCTATGGCCTCAGGTTCGAGCTGGTGAGGAAGCTCCTGCCAGAGGAGTACCAGAAAGTCCTGGTGAACATCCGGAAAGCAGAGGCCCGGGCCAGGAAACAGCGGGCCCTGAGCCAGGCCGCAGCGGAAGAGGAGGTGGAGGAGGAGGAGCCCTTCCGGGGCAAAGGTGACAGGTGAGACGCGTGGCGCGACGCTGGGGGCCGGGTCTCCCCTGGCCCGAAGCCTGACCAGGCCGTGCCCAGCTGCCCTCCCTCTCCTGGAGCGCCCTGACTGGGGCTTGTCTGTCCTTAGCATCGAGGAGATTTTGGCTGACTCGGAGGACGAGGAGGACGAGGAGGAGGAGAGGAGTCGGGGCAAGGAGCAGCAGAGGCTGGCCCGCCAGAGGGGCCGCGCGTGGCTGAAGGAGGGTGGCGGGGACGAGCCCCTCAACTTCTTGGACCCCAAGGTGGCCCAGCGAGTCCTGGGTGAGTAAGAAGCGGCTGGCCCATGGGCACAGGGGACAGGCTTGCCCTGGGCCAGCTTTAGGAGCGGAGTGGCCTCTGGAGAGGCCCGCGGGCACCCTGGCCTCCCACACATGCACATCATAGTGCCGCGGGCACTCATCCGAGTCACAGACCCAGGCTCGTCGGTTCTGATGAGGGTGTGAGTGGGCTAGGACGGGCCTTCCACCTCCTCACCTCCCGACTCTGCCCCGCCAGCCACCCAGCCTGGGCCAGGTCGGGGCAAGAAGAAGGACCACGGCTTCAAGGTGAGCGCCGACGGCCGGCTGATCATCCGTGAGGAGGAGGATGGCGACGCCAAGATGGAGGAAGAGGAAGGCGCTAAAGGTGGGGCCACCTGCCCATCCAGGAGCTGCAGCTGGCCTGGGCCAGGGCCGCACTCGTTTGCTCATTCATTCACTCATTTGTTCACTCATTCACTCAGCGACCATTCTGGGGGGAAACATAGGTAAAAGCAGATATAAGGAGCTTGTATCTCGGGCAACTTTCTCAAATTTTTTGTTTCTCAAACTCTTTTGACCACATTGAGAAATCTTTTTATGGTGTAACCCAGCCACTTATACAGTACTTCCATAATTCAAACAAAACTTTCAAAAGGCAGTAGTACTTCCTCTTACCATCTGTGATACACTCTGTTAATCTCTCTTCTATTGTATTCTGTTCTGGTCTGGTTATTTGCTTGTCCTCCTCCTTTTTGAAAATTTTTGTGTTTTTTTATTCCAAGCGTAAACTTGGCTGAGGCCTGGAAGCTCATTTATTGGTGAAAAGAGCCAGACTCTCCCGAGTCATTGTCTCCTGTTGTCCAGGGGCTGCTCAGGTGTAACATCTCCAAGTCCCATTTCGTCTTTCCTGTTCCCTCTGCCTTTATCTCTGTATTCACGTATGTCTGTACATATCACGTAAGATCACAAAAGCCTGGGTCTTCTAAATTTTATGTTTTCCTCTTTATTTTGGTTCTCACCGCCTGCTCACCGCAGCCACTCAACCAGTGCTGTCACTGCTGCCCCTGCAACCTGACTTACTAGTTGTGTGACTGTGGACAGTCATTTAACCTCTCTGTGCCTCAGTTTCCTCACTCCAAAGCGGGTGTAATACCAATACCTACTTCAGAGGGTTGTAGTGAAGATTAAATGGTGACCTGAACAGCATATAGAGGTGCTGGGGGTAAATGTGGTGACACCGTTTCCAGATCTGGCCTCGTCATTGTCCCCTTCTCACCCTCAGTGTATCCCGTCTCCTTGCTCCCTTCTTGCGCATGGAACCCTGACGCTAAAAATGCCCACCCGCCCCCTGCCCCCCACCTTCCTAGCCCCTCTCCACTCTTTCAGATCCAGTGCAAGTCCTTCTTTGTGGCCTTTGCACGGGCCCTTGGCTTCAGCCGTGTTCCCTCAGAACTCCCGACAAGCCCAGGGACTGCCAGGCTTCCGTACTTAGTCACACGCTTCTTATGACGTTTGGTTGTTGATTGACTTCACTTCAGTTTGTCTTCCCTCCAGCTGATCAGTTTCAAAGTTCTTTATTTTTTTAAATATACTGGTAGCTTTTTTAAAGAAATGGTAAAATATGCGTAACATGTAATTTACTGTCTTAACCATTTTTACGTGTACGGTTCACCAGTGTGAAGTACATTCACATTGTTGTACCACCTATCACCAGAACTCTTCATCTGGCAAAACTGAAACTCTGTACGCATTAAACAGCAACTCCCCATTTCCCCCTCCTCCAGCCCCTGACAGCCACCATTCTGCTTTCTGTCTGTATGAATATGAATTTGAATGTGAGTCGAGGTTCCTCATATAAGTGGAATCATTCAGCATTTGTGCTTTTGTGTCTGGTTTATTTCACTTAGCATAATGTTCTCAAGGTTTATCCATGTTGTAGCTTGTGTCAGAATTTCCTTCCTTTTTAAAGCTTGCCTTATTCTGTTGTATATCTAGACCACATTTTGTTTGTCCATCATCCATCAGTGGACATTTGGGTTGCTTCCACTTTTTTTTGTTTTTTTTTCTTCCACTTTTTGACTGTTGTGAATAGTGCTGCTATGAACATAAATATACAAATACCTCTTCAAGATCCTGCTTTCAGTCGTTTGGGTATATGCCCAGAAATGGAATTGCTGGATCATATGGTAGTTCTGTCTTTAATTTTTTGAGGAACTGCCCTACTGTTTTCCATGGTGGCTACACTATTTTACATTCCCACCAGCAGGACAGAAGGGTTTCAATTGCTCCACACCCTCTCCAACCCTTGCTGTTTTCTGTTTCATTGATAGTAGCCATCCTAATGTGTGTAAAGTGGTATTTCATGGTAGTTTTGTTTGCATTTCCCTAATGATTAGTGATGTTTAGCGTCTTTTCATGTTTGTTGTCTATCTTTTTGGAGAAATGTCTACTCAAGTCCTTTGCCCATTTTTGAATTTTTTTTTTTTTAACATCTTTATTGGAGTATAATTGCTTTACATTGTTGTAGTATCTGCTGTATAACAAAGTGAATCAGCAGTACGTATACATATGTCGCCATATCCCCTCCCTCTTGCATCTCAGGTTGTTTCTTTTTGTTGTTGAGTTATAGGAGTTCTTTCTTTATTCTGGATATTAACTTTTTATCAGATCTATGATTTGCGAATACTTTCTTCTATCCCGTAGGCTGCGTTTTCATCCTGTTGATGTGTCCTTTGACATACACAAGTTTAACATTTTTAATGGAGTCTAATTTATCTATCTTTTGTTTGTCTATCTTTTGAAAGTATTTTGCAAATACCTTCTCCTGTCCTGTAGGCTGCCTTTTCATCCTGTTGGTGTGTCCTTTGGCATACACAAATTTAACATTTTTAATCGAGTCTAATCTATCTTTTGTTCATCTATCTTTTGTTGCCTATGCTTTTTGTTGGTTCATACTTCTTTATATCGCCACACAATGCCTAGCACAAATGCAGGGAAAGGTTTTTAAGCAGGGGAATAGGGCAGTCTTCCCAGCAAAGTGGAGTGTATGTGGGGCTGCGGGAATGCCTGGCTCCCCAGGAAACCTGGGGCTTTCTTAGAGTCTCAACAAAAGCTGTATTCACTTTAGAAGTCAGGTCACCGCTTCCTTGAGGGGCTGTCGTCCGTGGGGCCCAGGGTGGGAAGGAGGAAGGGGCAGGGTCCAGGGGTCTTATCTTCCACGGGATAGGTCTTCTGGGGCTGGAGTTGGCAGCCCTTGCACCCTGATGAGCTGGGAGGAGGCAGGTTGGAATTTCTGTGGGCTCTGGAAGGACAGGGGTGCTCCCTGAGTGTTCACAGGTCTCTCTTCTTTTTGGCTCCAGGGGAGGATGAAGAGATGGCTGACCTGATGGAAGACGTGGGCGTCAGGAGTGTGAGTAATTCCTGCTGCTGGAGGGCCGGGGCCCTTAGACCTAAACCTTGGGCCTCATAGCTTCTCGCCGTCTCCCCGCTCCCACATACTCACTTGCCCTGCTTCCTCACTGCTCAGTGGAGCCTCGGGGCATGCAATGTCACGGTTGACCCCTCTGTGGGGCGTAGAGAGGGCTTGGCTCCCTCTGAAGCACCCAGTGCCTCCTTCGGTGTTGGCTGTATTGTCCAGCTGAAGGAAGAAAGAGACGGTCCCTTGTCTCTCCGCCGAGGGCATGTGCTGTGCAGGCAGCAGGGGCAACAGCCGGCCTGCATGTTGCCAGGGGCCGCCTCCACTTGGGGGAGGGGCACCCACCACTGAGGAGTGCTGAGGGCCCCATGTGTCACCTCACTGATCCTCCCAGGAGATGGAGTCTATCATCCGCAGCCTGCCTGCGGCCACAGGCGTTGTTAAAAGTGCCTGTCTCTGGCCCCAGACTGAACTCAAATCCCAGCTTGTATGTAAAATGTGTGGCACTTAGTCACACTAAGGAAGTGGTGGCTGTTCATCGTCGTCACCATCATCATCATTATTACATTTTTCCTGGAAATCTTTTTCTGGCTGAAGCCTGCCTGATTCCTTGAGCACATCTTCACAGGGGGCTTTGCAGTCCCTCTGCAGCCTACCCTTGTTCCTGGCCAGGGGAACTGACTGCGGCTGTGGAAGGATGGCCCCCAGGTCAGCAGAGCAGGGCTGGGGCACCTTGTCTCACGGCACCGAGAGGGTCCCAGGGTGGCCACGCTCCCGGTTGGCTCATGGCATCCATCACCTGCCATTGGGACCCCTGGGGGCTTTTTTTTTTTTTGCGGTATGCGGGCCTCTCACTGTTGTGGCCTCTCCCGTTGTGGAGCACAGGCTCCAGACGCGCAGGCTCAGCGGCCATGGCTCACGGGCCCAGCCGCTTCGCGGCATGTGGGATCTTCCCGGACCGGGGCACGAACCCGTGTCCCCTGCATCGGCGGGCGGGCTCTCAACCACTGCGCCACCAGGGAAGCCCTCCCTGGGGGCTTTTTTGCGTAACAGTTGCTTAGTCTCACTCCTCTGCCCTCAGTCGTGGGAGCATAAAATGCCAGCTGCAGTTGCCAGTGGGCAGAACTGTTGCCAGGTGCCAGCTGAACCAAGAACAAACTGAGCCATCACCTCCATGATGCGGCCACAACCACATTTCCAGCCCGTTTCTGTTTCTCCACGAGGAGCCCCTTCTGCTGGGTCTCAACTAACAAAACTGGATGTCCTGGTTCCCCAGACACACTTGTGTGTGCTGCAGCCTCATTCCCTTTACCTGGCACACCTTCTCTTCTATCTGGCCCCTAAGCCAGTGAATGCCCCTCAGGTGCCCTGGGTCCCTGGGGAACTTCAGCCTCAGGAATCTGTAGTTTGGACAGGCTTCCCAAGCAGTGTGGGAGCGACACTGTGGGGCAGCCAGCCCTGCGAGCTCAGGTCTCCCCACACAACGGCCCTCCGCCTTGCCTGGTTGTCAGTTTCCGGGCTCAGATCTCCTGGTGGGCTGGGCTGCTGTCAGGCCCACCTCTCCCTCTTGGAGCTCCCAGCATGGTGCCTGGCGGGTAGCATTTGCCTCGTGCTTACAACTCCGGGGACAGTAGCATTGTTGAGCGACTGTGATGACTGACTTGAGCAGGGGTCTCCCACCTGCCTGAGGGCCCCAGGAGCACAGGAAATGGGTCTTGTCCCCTATATCCCCAGGGCCTGCACTTAGTCAGAGATCAGTGAGTCTGACTAATGGGGAGGGTGCAGTGGAGGTCATGTGAGACGAAGTACCGATAAAGCTGTTCTCCCCAGAGAGGCTGAGGACCTCATCCCCGTTAGGAAGGCTGGGCTAAACTGAGGTCAAGGTTCCCAGACGGGCAGCTGTAGCCCTGTTGGGGGAGTTCAGTGTGGAGAGGCCTAGCAGTGGAGCAGCCGACACGAGCTCCGCAGTGAGGACCTGGGCTGGAAGCTGCGCCTCTGCTGCCGAGCAGTGTGGCCTTGCTTGGTTACTTGCCCGTTCTGAGCTTTCGTGTCCTCGTCTGTATGGGGGATTGAGTGCTTGACAGAGAACCTTTTCTACTAACGCAGGATACGATTCATTTTGCGGCTACCATTAGTGAGTTTCATCATGTCCTCTTGTTTATGAACTTTGCTTGTTACCTCTTTATAGAAAAAGCACCAGAAGCTCAAGCAGAAAGAGGCTGACAGTGAGGAGCTGGAGATGCCCCCTCAGTACCAAGGTGAGGCTTCCTCTCTCCTCTCTTGCAGCAGGTTCCCTGTCACCTGCACTAGGCAGGGTGTGTTGCAGGCAGGGCCAAGAGGTTGCATGGCCTGGTTGTACTCAGTTGGCACCAGCAAAGATTGGCTGATATGTCCCATAAGACTGGGCTGGGGACCAAGGGGGTCTGTGGGTGAGGGAGAGCCTGGGGGTTAGGAGATCTGTACACAGAACCCCCAGCCCTTCTGGGGAGCCCCTGAGCCCCATCTCTTCCCCACCAACCCAGGCTTTCCTGAGACTTTTGCAGCCCACCCTTCTCCTGGGAGATGTCTGCCTCTTTTTTCTGGCTTTGAGTCAGGCCAGATTTGACCTATGTTGAGGGTGGCAGTTGGGAGGGCTGCCCAGGGAGTTCCCCTGTACAGTTGTTTCTGGGCTCCCAGGCTGTTCCTTTCCCCAGAATAGCTGCTAGAGGCACCAAGGTGGCTGCCCAAAGCCAGGAGAGGCCTCTGTTGCCTCACCTTTGCCTCCTTTCCCCCAAGGCAGCCCCCGCAGGGCCCTCGAAGCAGAGCTCTTGTTTTGCATCTGGAGGTCCAGGGGCTCCTCTGGGAGGTCCCTGATGCCAGTAACAGGTATGCTCTCAGAGCCCCACGGCATCCTCACCCAGCTGGAGCGCCTCAAGGCTCCTTCTCTTTCTGTGGCCCCCCAGGCCAGGGCCCAGCTCACCTCCTCTGCTCTGAGATGGTGTGGTGCAGAAGCAGTAGTACCACACGATGCAGCAGGAGGCCTGGGTTCAAGACTGCTTGGCCAGCTGCTCTTAGCTGTGTGACCTTGGCCTGGTCACGCTGCCTCTCTGACCTTCTAGTTTCTCACCTTTAAAGGAGATTCATCTGGGTCATCTAAGAGAGCCCTCCCTAGTCGCCACTATGTGATTCCATCCATGACTGTTTGGAAGTCCGGGCTGGAAATAACACTGGCCTTGGAAGCACTTCGCTCTCTCAAAGCCGCAGTTTTCACATCTGTACGATGGGATAAGAGCTGCCTTTCTAACTCACAGTTTTGGTGTGAAGCCTGAATGAGATCAAGCCTTAGTGCCTCATTTTACAGATGAGCTTAAGAGGCTCCAGAAAGTTAAGAGCCATGCTTACGGTTAGAGCTGGGAGTTGAACCCCAGTCTGTCTGGCTTCAAAGCCTATGTTCTTTTCCCCAGAACAAATGGAGCAGATTTAGTTTGGAGAGGGTGAGGTATTTTATGTTAGTCGAGGATATATGTGTTTCCAGAGGTCACTGGTAGGTTTCTGGATTCAGGTCAGTCTGAGGAGCTCAGTGGTCTAATTGTCAAGTCACTGGACAGTCCCTTCTCGAGGAAGGTCTTTGTCCTTTGTTGGTAGGGGACAACCATCCGGTCCTGGCTGTGACTCATCTCCCCCGCAGCTCTCCGGGGAGAAGGCTGCCCAATTGCCCTGGCCTTACCTGACTCATGGCCTCTGTGTTCCCCCTCTAGCGGGAGGCTCTGGCATCCATCGCCCTGTGGCCAAGAAGGCTACCCCCGGGGCCGAATACAAGGCCAAGGTAAGAGCTGCTGGTGGGGCAAGGACTCTCCTGGCAGAGTCTCTGGGGAAGTGCGGGGCAGCTGTGCCCATCACTGCCCTGGAGAGGCACCTTTGTGGAGCCAGCCTGAGGCCACACTGAGGGGTACACAAAGGTTTTGTTAGCACCTGAAGTCCAGGCCTTGTTGGATGGCTGTCCAGGGCTGCAGAAGCTCTTTGGCACCACCTGAGGCAAAGAATGAAGGGAAGGGAGGATTCAGCCTGTCAGGTCAGGGGCAAGGGTGGAAAGAGAAGCCCACCCTCCTGGCTGACTCTGTTTCTCTGGGTGAGCAGAAAGCAAAGGGTGACATGAAGAAGAAAGGTCGGCTCGACCCCTACGCCTACATCCCCCTCAGTAAAACCAAGCTCAACCGCAGGTACGGCGTGTGCAGGGTCGGGGGTGAGGGCTGTGCTCGTTACACTCTCCACTGGATTGCTCAAGTCTCTTCCGGTTTTTTATTAATTAATTTATTTATTTTTGGCTGCGTTGGGTCTTTTGTTGCTGTGCATGGGCTTTCTCTAGTTGTGGTGAGCGGGGGCTACTTTTCATTGCGGTGCGCGGGCTTCTCTTGTTGCGGAGCACGGACTCTAGGCGCACGGGCTTCAGTAGTTATGGCTCACGAGCTCTAGAGCGTAGGCTCAGTAGTTGTGGCGCACGGGCTTAGTTGCTCTGCAGCATGTGGTATCTTCCCGGTCCAGGGCTCGAACCCGTGTCCCCTGCATCGGCAGGCGGATTCTAACCACTGCGCCACCAGGGGTCCCGGTTTTTTATTCTTACTTTTTCGCATGCACCTTCAAGTATCCTTGACTTGAACTGCCCTTTTAAGCATGATGGATGTGGTCTGCGCGGATCACGTGCCACCCACCACCTGGCAGCGCCCCTTCTCCCCTGTTCCTGCTGGTGCTGGGGTGGGGACACCACCCTTTGATGTTGTGGGAAGGGGGGCTGCCTTTTCTCGGCGAGACGTGACCCTTCTGATCCTTGTCCCTGCAGGAAGAAGGTGAAGCTGCAGGGACAGTTCAAAGGCCTGGTGAGAGCTGCCCAGCGGGGCTCCCAGGTGGGACACAAGCTCCGCAGAAAGGATCAACGGTCCTGAGCCCCGGGACCCCCTGGGCTGCTCTGGTCCAGCCTGAGGCCCCTTTTTAGCCCTCAAGCTGCCATGACGCCAGGTCCAGATGCAGCAGTCAGTGGGAGAGCCTGGACTCAGAATGACTTGCTGGAACCAGGACTGGTTCCCGGAGGTGCCCTGGATTTTGGAAGCTCCAAATGGGAGTCACCCTTTAGAGGTGTCCCTGGGGCCTGGAGATGGGAATGTGGCCTCAGTGCCTCTGGGTAGGCTAGCGAGAAGGCTGTGCTTTCCGTCCAGAGTGTTTGCAACAGAAGAGATGGTCTTCCTTTCCTCTGGCTGCCTGTCGCCACGTGGCACTCTGCCTGGCTGCAGTCTGGCTTTGTGAGATTTGCTATGATCAGACGTAGAATAAAGATGCAACACCATGTGTTGTACCTAGAAACACTGTGTTTTATCACCTGCCCCCACCCCACCCCACCGCAAGTACAAGAACAGTGTCTGGTCATTGGCAACAGTGGCTTGACCACTTGCTCTCCTGTCCCAGCGTGCTGTCGGGGGCGCATAGCATGATAGCCCTGGGTCAGGCTTTGGATCTTGCCCTTTGTATCTTTTAACATCTTTATTGGAGTATAATTGCTTTACAGTGGTGTGTTAGTTTCTGCTGTATAACAAAGTGAATCAGCTACACCTATACATATATCCCCATATCCCCTCCCTCTTGCGTCTCCCTCCCCGCCTCCCTATCCCTCCTCTCTAGCTGGTCACAAAGCACTTAGCTGATCTCCCTGTGCTATGCGGCTGCTTCCCACTAGCTATCGGTTTTACATTTGGTAGTGTATATATGTCCATGCCACTCTCCCACTTCATCCCAGCTTACGATTCCCCCTCCTGGTGTCCTCAATTCCATTCTCTACATCTGTGTCTTTATTCCTGTCCTGCCTCTAGGTTCTTCAGAACCATTTTTTTGTTTTGTTTTTAGATTCCATATATATGCGTTAGCATACGGTATTTGTTTTTCTCTTTCTGACTTACTTCACTTTGTATGACAGACTCTGGGTTCATCCACCTCACTACAGATAACTCAATTTTGTTTCTTTTTATGGCTGAGTAATATTCCATTGTATATATATGCCACAGCTTCTTTATGCCCTTTGGATCTTGACCCACCTGTGTCAGGAAGTCTCCCTGACTTCACAGTCCCAGTTAGAAGGTGATGTTTGTAGCACCAGAAGGGGCAGTGAATGCTCTGGGGCTGGTCTGTGGAGCTGTGGTTGAGCACCAGGAACTCAGACTAAAAAGGGGAGGCAGGACATCCCTGGTGACGCAGTGGTTAAGAATCCGCCTGCCAGTGCAGGGGACACGGGTTCGAGCCCTGGTCTGGGAAGCTCCCACATGCCTGTGCACCACAACTACTGAGCCTGGGCTCTAGAGCCCCCAAGCACAATTACTGAGCCCACGCACCACAACTACTGAAGCCCGCGTGCCTAGAGCCCGTGCTCCGCAGCAAGAGAAGCCACCGCAGTGAGAAGCCCGTGCACCGCAACAAAGAGTAGCCCCTGCTCACCACAACTAGAGAAAGCCTGCGTGCAGCAGTGAAAACCCAACGCAGCCAAAAATAAAATTTTTTTAAAATAAAAATAAAAAGGGGAGACAGCCGGCTGAGAGCTGCAGCACTGGCTGCCCCAGGGCACAAGTTCCTCCCAGCAGCTTTGTTCACTGATTCAACGGACTGTTTACTGAGCCCCTCTGTGTGTCAAGTGCAGCCTGATCACCCAACTTCCTGATCTTCACATTCTCTTTTATCCCAGACAAGTTGTGGTACAAAGAGCAATGTGATTCCTACTGTTCAGCTTTTGTTGGTCTGGAACAGAGAAGGGATTGGTGCAGAGCTCCCATTGCTCCTAAGGTCATTTGTCCCATCAGCCCAGGGAACCCCTTGTGTGTGCTTTCCCAGCAGGAATCAAGAAGCAAAGAACCGCACCCCCAGGTATGCTTGTCCCCTGGCACTGGATTGATAATTTTTATCATCTCAAAATCTCCCCATTTGAAATGGCTCCCAGGAGGCCCTGTGCACCATTCCACTCATCCTCTAAGGGGACACAAGTCAACTTGATCAGTTGCCCCCAAATTAGGGCATTTTCTCCTGCTGATTTTGGGCTAGGAAGCTGAGAGGAGCCACGCTCCGCCCAGAGGTGGCGCTGTTGACATGCCTTGTTCACAGAAAGTCTGAAATTTGAGAGCAAGCAAGAAAAGTCAAAAAAAAAGTCAAAAAAGGTGGCTATTAGACTTGCAAAGGTGGTGCAACCACGACCCCCTGTCGTTACACTTCTGGACACAAGGTAGGTCAAATTAAGCTAGCCCAGCCCTTTCCTGTTCCTTTTCTCAGGAAATGTGAGCACATGCAGTAGGAAGCTTCATGTAAAATAAGTATGGGTGGGAGCCAACTGCCCAGGATCGATGTCTTAAAACTTTGAAGCAACTTGCTTATTATGGCGTATTTTCCGAGGAGCTTTGTTTCTTTCAAAGGTGGGAGGGGCGGGTGACCTAGAAAGGTTTGTGTTAGTGATGTGTTGAACTCCATATCCTTTGGGAAGTAGGTTTCAAATGCAAATTATCTTGATGCAAAGGCAAGAATTAATCTGCTCCAGAAACTTACAGGTGCTTGAAACATGTTAGGAAAGTCAGTGCCGCTTTTGTTTCTACAGTGGGATGGAGGGGAATTGGGCGTATTCATCAGCGCAAGACTCATTTGATTTCAGGGCAACTAGAATGGTGGAGAGCCTCCAACAAGATCCAGATTTACTACTTTAATTTCGTTATGCTTTTGACAGTGTCAGAATCTGAGACTTCAGGCTTTCTTTTCTGGGGTCCATCCTCAGAAATGGAAGACAAAGCATACCCGCCCTGGCTGCACCAAAACAGCAACCTTGTGCTGGCCGAGGATTTGGCATCATGCTGGGGATTTGCAAAGGCAATCTGCTCGTGTCCCCCATCATCATGACACTTCTGGACACAGGTGGGTCAGGTTAAGCCAACCCTCCCCCTTCTTGGGAAATGTTGCTTCTCAAGATGGCATCAGCAGGCCTGATGGTGGCTGTCCCCACAGTTCATTCCTGGCATTGGCTGTCTTATTAGGTCTTTGGCTTGTTTGCAAGCCTGCCTCAGTCCACATGTTTGATCCTGTGTTTTCTTTGTTGTTTGCAACAAGTGGGAAAATTACTTAAGACGTTTAAGTAGTCTGTGTTTTCATTCATCTTGGTTGCATACGTTTCTTCAAAAGGTAACTTAGAAAATTAGAATGTATTCTGTATTTTACTTAAAATTAATGAAGATTTGGGAATTCCCTGGCGGTCCAGTGGTTAGGATTCCACGCTTTCACTGCTGAGGGCCTGGGTTCAATCCATGGTCGTGGAACTGAGATCCCACAAGACGCGCAGCATGGCCAAAAACATAAATAAATAAAAATAAAGTTTCACAGAACGTTTGAAAAAAAAAACAGAAAAGTGAAAAATGGGCTAGAATCCTTCCACCAAATTCTCACTGTTAATCCTATATATTTCATCCCTGTTTCCTTTTTCTATACACAGGGCTTTTTTGGATAAAAAATAGAGTTTTAAATTACAAGATTATATTCTAAATTTGCACTTGGCTATCACAGAATTTTTAACCTACTGATGTATAAACACTTCATAAACATGTTTTCAATGTCCTGGCTTAAACATCTGCCCAGTAGATGTAGCTCAGTTTACTTAGAAAGGATCTTTGAGTCCATAAGTATGTTGCTCCTTGATGTATGCAGGAGTTTAATGCCATCACTAGATGCTGGATCATGTGCAAAGCAACATTTAGAAAATGACATGATGACAGCTCTTTGTTCTATTTTTTGGTATGCATTATTATGATTGGGTAGATGACTGTACTCCAGAAAAGCACCCTGATTTGGGGCAGTGTAAGCTGGCTCGCCATTTCCTGAAATTGCGCTTAATGTCACTGCTGCCATTAGAAATATTTACTAGGCTCCCGATGAAGGGGGCCTAGTTTCGATCCCTGGTTGGGGAACTAGATCCTCCATGCTGCAACTGAGACCCGGCACAACCAAAATAAATAAATATGTTTTAAAAAGAAAGAAACAATATATTTACCAGGTTGTTAGAGGCTGGCTGAGTCATCCAGGCCCAGGGTTGCAGTGCAGGAAGGTTTTCTCCCATCTGGGGCTGTGGTCAGTAGTCTGTAAGTATTGATTAAGAAAGTAGGTGAAGGTGTGGTGGCCTGCCACTGCATGTGCAGGCTGCATGCACATCCCCGGGTGAGGTCTGGATATCAGCTTTGCAAACCTAAAATCAGAGTTGATCGTGTTCAGAGAAGAAAAAATAGACTCACAAGAGGCCTAGTCAAATTTGCCATTTATTAATTTGTAATGAGAAATATAAGTGCTACAGGGCCAGAGACTTGGTGTCATGGTGACTGCTCCATTCATGCGGTCCCCTGCAAAGAGAGTCAAAATCAGAGGCTTTAGTGAGCATGAAACTGGGCAAAGGGAATCACGTGAGTGATATGTTAGTAATGTCATTGTGGTAGGATGGCTGACCTTGGTGTATGGGATATACCTTGTCAACTGGGTCCCTCTCTGTTCTGGTTACTGTTGCAGAACAGGCCTAAGGTCTGTGGTACCTTCTGGGTTCTTTGGAGCCACTTACCTGCTGTCCAGAAGCTTTTCTGAGATTTCATTTGGCTCCTCCACGTGCAGGCATGCCTGGATCGCATTTCCAAGCCCAAGCAGGGAGGCATCCTGTTCCCTCTGGGGCCTTGTGCAGATAACTTATCCTGTCCATCGTGTGTGGACCTGAAGGGTTTGACTTCTAGAGGGCAGCTTGATTTCCAGATTCCAGGGATGTCACCCTGTAGGTCCATAGGTACCCATTACAGAGCTGATACAAGTTTAGGCCAGAATTTCAGAGAGGACCTGAGGCGCCGCTTACAGGCAGATGAATTTGTGAACCATGCCAGGAGTAGTCCATACAGTCTTTATGGCTCCTCTGTAGGTCTTACAAGATCTTGAAAAGTCTTGCTTTGCACCAGAATTGTTGCTATGCCGTAGATCTTGGACTTGAGGCAACTGAGCCTGAAGTACATCCACAGCCAATAACCCCGGGACCAGCCCTCCGTTGAAAGTATGCTCATAAAAATGACGAGGCACAGTGTTACCCGAGCAGATTTTACACGGTCGCCTGCATGCCTGTATTGATTGGATCCTTGTGTGATAATACTTATCTAAAAATGCCTTCCTTAATCATTCCAGCAGCTAGTTCAACTCCTTCCGAGTAGGTGCGTACACCTCCAAAACAAATAATAATCAGCTAGCAAAGCTGACATCTAGTATTTATTCTGAAGAAAGCCCCTCCCTCTCCACTGGAGGGTCATTAGAGGGAATCACATGGATCCCCTCCCTTGGGACTTCACACAGGGACATAGTCACACCTGATACACAGTTGCCAGATTCAAATCTCCTGTGCAGGTACAGAGGCAGTTACAACTCGAGCTGTGCAGAGCCTCGTCACGTTAAGGTGATTACCGTCATGATTCCCACTTTACAGCTGAGACCCCAAAGGCAACATTAAGCAGGTGGCGTTAGGGAGCACCCAGGCCTCCAGAGTTCAAGCCCACACTGCCGGAAACAGAAGTACCTTAGCCCCGGGTGAGCACGGTGTTGCAAAGAGGCTTGGCTGTGAATTTCAAAACGCCGCGTGTGATTGGGACACCAGAGTCTGTTCTTCCCATAAGTCGTCTTGCAGGCTATTCACCCCCAAAGCCCTGCAACTCAGACTAAAACTAATTGCAGAGGAGGTTTCTTTGTACTTGGTGAGGGGAGGGTGGAGCTGTACCAGGACTGACGTTCTTGAGGGCTGGGAGGGCCGGGAGGGCTGGGAGGGGTGGGGTGGGGTGGGGTGGGGCAGCGCTGCTTGCTGGGTATTCATTCCTCTTCCTTGTACCCTTTCAAGGAGGGGTGGAGTCAGCCTGCAAGTCTTTTCTTTCTTCCTTTCCATCATTTTCTTCATACACCTGCACTGTGCATTTACTCTGAACAAAGGACTTCCTTCCTTCCTTCTACAAAAACATTTTGGGAAGCGTGGGAGATACAGTAGTACGCAAAGCGGACAGGAACTTTGCCTTCACAAAGTTTATGAGGAGGGGACAGACAAAATAAATATAAAGCACACGGGGACTTCCCTGGTGGTGCAGTGGTTAAGAATCCACCTGCCAATGCAGGGGACACGGGTTTGAGCCCTGGTCCGGGAAGATCCCACGTGCCAGGGAGCAGCTAAGCCCGTGCGCCACAACTACTGAGCCTGCGCTCTAGAGCCTGAGAGCCACAACTACTGAGCCCACGTGCCGCAACTGCTGAAGCCCGCGCACCTAGAGCCTGTGCTCCGCAACAAGAGAAGCCACCGCAATGAGCAGCCCACGCACCGCAACAAAACGTAGGCCCTGCTCGCTGCAACTAGAGAAAGCCCGCGCACAGCGACAAAGACCCAACGCAGCCAAAAATAATTTTTTTTAAAAAAAGAGGAAATGAGCAGACCTGCTGGGAAGTTGCTGTTAACAATCCAGACAAGAGGGGACGGTGCATTACGCTGGGGTGGGGAGTGGTGGCGTCAGTGGTGGAGATGGTGAGAAATGGCTCTAAGTGGTATGAAAACTGCCACATGAAGTTCAGTGCTGTTCGTGGAGGGATCTTCAGCCACAGTAGAGGGAAGCTGGGCCCCTTGTTTTCTGGACCACGAGGCCTGGACATATTTCATCCATTCCATCATTCAGTCCTTTTTTATCATTGCTCCCTATATGTCTGGCACTGTCCTAGGCACTAGGGATACATCAAAGAACAAAACAAAGAGAACTCCTAGCCTCAGTGGGGTAACCCAAAAAAGAAATATGGAATTGAAATATGTTAGCTGGCGATAAGTGTTACAGAGAATTATAAAGCAGAAAAGGGGACAGGGAGTATTGGAAGGGAAGGAGGGGTGATTTCAACTTTAAATTGGGCAATTAACTTTAAATTGATTAACGACTTGAATAATTGAGGCTTTAGATAACTCCTCTAGATGGAGGAAACAGCAAGAGCAAAGACCCTGAGGTAGGCATGTGCTCGGGTTATTCAAAGAAAAGTGGTTGGAGTTAAGAGGGAGATGAGCTGGCGTAGTGTCTTATATGCCACTGTAAGGACTTTAACATTTTCCTTGCAGTGGAAAGGGGCGCCATTGGAAGACGGTGAACATAGGGATCACATGATCTGGAGTGGCCATCAACTGAGATGGGAAAGACTACAGATGAAGCATTTGGGAGCTGGAGAGTCAGGAGTTCAGTTTTAGACATAATTGAGTTTGAGATGGCTATTAGACGTCCAAATGGAGATGGAGCTGCTAGAGCAGCTAGATATATGAATCTGGAACTCAGAGGAGAGCTCCCAGGGTAGGTGTATTCATTTGGGAACATGTGTGTGTCTGTTTCAAGCAAATAAACTGGGATATCAACAAGTGGGTGAGTATAGATAGAGAAAACACATCTAAGGCTAAGCTTGGAACACTCCAACATTAAGGGCAGATAAGAACAGCCAGTGAGGTAGAAAAAAACAAGACAAAACAATAAAACACAAAACAGGAGAACATGGTATCCTAAGTGAAGATAACATTTCAAGGAAAAAGAGGTTATTAGCTGCATCAGATCTGCTGAAAGTTCAAGTAAGGTGAGGATTATTGGATTTAGTAATACGAAGGTCGTTGGTGAGGAGTTCTGTAGCAATTCAGTCCAAAATTCTCTGACGTTCAACTAAAAAAAGTAGGATGCTGTGTATAAGATAAATGAGCTACAAGGACATACTGTACAGCACAGGGAATATGGTCAGTTTTATAATAACTTTAAATGGAGTATAATCTATAAAAATTTTGAATTGCAAAAAAAATTCTGAATAGCTTTATAACTATTTAAAGAGTTGGAACTCCACAAAGAAAACTCCTGGTCCAGATGGCTTCACCAGCAACTGTTTAAAAATAAAACTACATCAATCTTGCACAAATTCCTTCATACGGTAGATAAAAGGGAACATTCCAACCCTTTTTTTTTTTTTTTTTTTTTTTTTTTTTTTTTTTTTTTGCGGTACGCGGGCCTCTCACCATTGTGGCCTCTCCCGTTGTGGAGCACAGGCTCCGGACGCGCAGGCTCAGCGGCCATGGCTCATGGGCCCAGCCGCTCCGCGGCATGTGGGATCCTCCCAGACCGGGCACAAACCCGTGTCTTCTGCATCGGCAGGCGGACTCTCAACCACTGTGCCACCAGGGAAGCCCCCAACCCATTTTATGCGACTAGCATGACCCTGATTTCAAACTCTGTTAAGAACATTATAGGCATACCTTGGAGATATTTCAGGTTTGGTTCCAGACCACCACAATAAAGCAAATACTACTACAATAAAGGGAGTAACACAGGGGAATTCCCTGGCTGTCCAGCGGTTAGGACTCCATGCTTTCACTGCCAAGGGCCAGGGTTCAATCCCTGGTCGGGGAGCTGAGATCCCACAAGCCATGCGGTGGGGTCAGAGAAAAAGGGGAGTGGGGGGAAGTAACATGAAATTTTTGGTTTCCCAGTGCATAAAAGTTATGTTTGTGCTATGTTGCAGTCTAAGTGTGCAATATCATTATGTCTGAAAAAAACAACGTATATACCTTAATTTAGAAGTACTTTATTGGGGCCTCCCTGGGGGCGCAGTGGTTAAGAATCCGCTTGCCAATGCAGGGGGCATGGGTTCGAGCCCTGGTCCGGGAAGACCCCACATGCCGAGGAGCAGCTAAGCCCGTGTGCCACAGCTGCTGAGCCTGTGCTCTAGTGCCTGTGAGCCACAACTACTGAACCTGCGCTCCTAAAGCCGGTGCTCCACAAGAGAAGCCACCGCAATGAGAAGCCCGCACACCGCAGCGAAGGGTAGCACCCCCCCTTGCTGCAACTAAAGAAAGCCCATGCGCAGCAACGAAGACCTAAATAAGTAAATTTATTTTTAAAAGTACTTTATTGCTAAAAATAAAGGAAGTAGGATGAAACATTTAAAAAGACAAAACTTTTTTTTGAATTTTATTTTATTTTTTTATACAGCAGGTTCTTATTAGTTATCCATTTATACATATTAGTGTATATATGTCAATCCCAATCTCCCAATTCATCACACCATCACTTTCCCACTTTGGTGTAAAAAGACATAACTTTTTAAAAGCAACAAAAAGCTAACAGTATAGTGAGGAATTACCTGACCAAGCCTCAGGAGTAGATAGGACTCAGCCCAGCAAAAGGGAAATTTTTGTTTGGGTGGATGGGTGGTGGTGCAAATTACAAAGAGTCTGTTGTGAGGCTGAAATGCACTTGTAGGGGCCTCATGAGGTTAAGGAGACAAAAATTTGAGTTTAGGAATCACCAAGAGTGGAGACCCAAATAAATTATACACACACCTTAAGCTGGGACCCTAACAGACTACAAACTGGGACTAAGGATAAATCTAAGGTATGTCACATACACTTGCAAACTACCATCAAGTTGTCTGGGTGGCCCAGGGAATCTTGAGGCTAGGATTTGGAGTAAGGTGTTTCCAGACTCCTAGGGTCCCCAGGAATTTGATAGAAACAAACAAAAATCCTATGTGGAGGATGACATCATCCTAGCTCCCAAATTATTTGTATAAATAATTTTTCAAATACAATGTCCAGTATTCAATCAATGATAACCTTGCATATTAGGAGACAAGGTATGAGTAAGAAAAAGCAGAAACAATAGCAAGAACAGACCACAGGCAATCTGTTTATACCTCTATGACCACTCATCACACTGTGGTGTTGTGGTCTCTTTCTCAATGTGGAGATTTCTTGGTTGCTTCCCCAGCATTCATTCCATTCTTTTCCCTTCCGTACATTCTTGATTTCAGTTCTGGTAAAAATGTGATACTGGAGAAGTCAACTCTATCACCAGCTGTAGGAGTAGGGCATGTGAACTATCGACGGAGTCTCTCCTCCTGTCCACAAGATTGACCCGGGGTGAGCATGTGAACTAAGCCAGTCCAATGCGTGAACCCCAGACCTTCTGGGAAAGATTCTGAAACCCAGACTCTCTACTCTTGGATGAAGAAGCATGTCCCTCTAAGAGTTGCTGGCTGCAACACTGAGAGTAGCTAGCTACAGGATGAAACCAACGCCATGGAAGAGCAAACTGGAAAGAAATCAGGCCTTTAGTGACATTTTTAAGCTGCTAGATCAAGGTTCATCTGAAGCTAGACCTGCTTCTAGAGCAGCACTGACCAACAGAAGTATAATGCAAGTCACCTATGAAAATTTTCTAGTAGCCACGTTTAAAAAGAAAAAAGGTGAAATTAATTTTAGTAATATATTTTATTTAACCTAGTATATCCAAATATTATCATTTAACATGTAATAATGTAAACAGTTATTAATGAATAGCTTTCATTCTGTTATTGATGCTAAGTCTATGAAATCCAGTGTGTTTTTGGGGGGTTTTTTTGGCTGCGTTGGGTCTTCGTTGCTGCGTGCAGGCTTTCTCTAATCGTGGCGAGCAGGGGCTGCTCTTCACTGCAGTGCACAGGCTTCTCATTGTGGTGGCTTCTCTTGTTGCGGAGCATGGGCTCTAGGTGCACAGGCTTCAGTATTTGTGGCACGTGGGCTTAGTAGTTGTGGCACACAGGCTTAGTTGCTCTGCAGCATGTGGGATCTTCCTGGACCAGGGCTCGAACCCGTGTCCCCTGAATTGGCAGGCGGATTCTTAACCACTGTGCCACCAGCGAAGCCCATCCAGAGTGTATTTTACACTAAACAGCACATCTCAATTCAGACTAGCTACATTTCAAGTGCTGAGTAGCCCTGTGTGGCTGGGGACCACAGCTCTAGAGTTTTCCTTTATTGACAATAAATTTCCTTAAAGCAACGTTTAACTGCTTTGTTGATATATAATTTATATACCAT
Organism: Phocoena phocoena; assembly: GCF_963924675.1. Taxonomy (NCBI): domain Eukaryota; kingdom Metazoa; phylum Chordata; class Mammalia; order Artiodactyla; family Phocoenidae; genus Phocoena; species Phocoena phocoena. Next base: position 30,356,497 of record NC_089234.1, read on the forward strand.
AAAATTCACCCACTGTAAATGTACAGTTCTATGATTTTTTTTTTTCCAGTACGCGGGCCTCTCACTGTTGTGGCCTCTCCCGTTGAGGAGCACAGGCTCCGGACACGCAGGCTCAGCGGCCATGGCTCATGGGCCTAGCTGCTCCGCGGCATGTGGGATCTTCCCGGACCGGGGCACGAACCCGTGTCCCCTGCATCGGCAGGCGGACTCTCAACCACTGCGCCACCAGGGAAGCCCCAGTTCTATGATTTTTAATATAATTTATCAACAACCTCCAGTTTTAGAACATTGCCATCACCCCCAACACTTCCCTTGTGCCCCTTTGTTGTTACTCTCTGCTCCCATCCACAGCCCCGGGCTGGTCTGCTTTCTGTCTCTGTAAGTTTGCCTCTTCTGGATATTTCACATAAATGGAATCAAGTAATATGTAGTGTTTTGCATCTGGCTTAACATAGTTCTTCTTTGACTTAACATAGTGTTTTTGAGGTTCCTCCATGTTTTAGCATGATTCAGTAGTTCATTTCTTTTTATTGCTGAATAGTATTCCAGTGTATGTACACAGTGTATACACACATTGTGTTTATCCATTCACCAGTTGAGAGCCATTTGGATTGTTTCCACCTTTGGGTTATTATGACTAACACTTCTAGGAACATTCACGCCCAAGCCTTTTTATGGACTTGTTTCCATGTCTCTTGATAGAGTCTTAGGATTGGAATTCCGGGGTCATATGCTAAGTTTATGTTTAACCTCTTTAGAAACTGCCAGACTGTTTCCTTTCTTTCTTTCCTTCCTTCTTTCTTTCCTTCCTTCTTTCTTTCCTTCCTTCTTTCTTTCCTTCCTTCTTTCTTTCCTTCCTTCTTTCTTTCCTTCTTTCTTTCTCTCTTCCTTTCTTCCTTTCTTTTCTTTCTTTCTTCACCCTGCAGCTTGTTAGATCTTAGTTCCCAGACCAGGGATTGAACCTGGGCCCTCAGCACTGAAAGCACGGTGTCCTAACCACTGGACTGCCAGGGAATTCCCCAAAGTCACCTTTTTTTTTTTTGCGGTACGAGGACCTCTCACTGTTGCGGCCTCTCCCGTTGTGGAGCACAGGCTCCGGACGCGCAGGCTCAGCGGCCCAGCCGCTCCGCGGCATGTGGGACCTTGCCGGACCGGGGCACGAACCCGTGTCCCCTGCATCGGCAGGCGGACTCTCAACCACTGCGCCACCAGGGAAGCCCCAAAGTCACCTTTTTAAAGCACACAATTCAATGTTTTACAACTGTCACCACTAATTCCAGAACATTTCCACCACCCCAAAAAGAAAACCTATACCCATTAAGCAGTCATTCCTCATGCCCTGCTTCCCTTTCCCCATCCCCTGCTTCCCTTCCCCCATCCCCTGGAAATCTACTTCCTGTCTCTATGGATTTGCCTATTCTGGACATTTTATATAAATGGCATTATATAACACGTGGCTTTTTGTGTCTGGCTTCTTCCACTGAGCATAATGCTCTCAGGTTTTATCCATGTTGCAGCATGTATCAGTACTTCATTCCTTTTTAAGGCTAAATAACATTCCATGTATGGATATACCATATTTTGTTTATTCATTCATCAGTTGATGGACATTTGTGTTGTTTCTGTTTTTTGGCTGCTATGAATAATGTTGCTATGAATATTTTTGTGCAAGTGTTTGTATGGATATGTGCTTTCAGTTCTCTCGGTTATATGCCCAGGAGTGGAATTGCTGGGTCATATGCTAAGGCCATGTTTAACTTTTTGAGAAACTGCCAGACTGTTGCAGTATTTCACATTCCCATCAGCAATGTATAAGGGCTCCAGTTTCTCCACATCTTTGCCAACACTTGTTATTGTCTGTCTTTTTTTTTTTCCTTTTTCCAGGCAACTGGCACTTCTTCTTTCATTGTGATAAATTATACATAGCACAAAATTTACCATTTTGGCCATTTTAAGTGTACAGTTCAGTAGCATTAAGTACATTCACATTGTTGTGCAACCATCACCACAATCCATCTCCAGAACGTTTTCATCATCCCCAACTGAAATTCCATACCCATTAAACAACTCCCATTCCCCGCTCCCCCAGCCCCTTTTTGTCTTACTTTTTGTCCCCATGAATTTGACTACTTTAGGTACTTCATATAAGTGGAATCATGCAATATTTATTCTTTTGTGACTGGTTTATTTCACTTAGCATACTGTCCTCAAGGTTCATCCATGTTGTCATATGAGTCAGATTTCCCTTCCTTCTTTTTTTTTTTTTTAACTTTATTTTTTACTTTTGGCTGCATTGGGTCTTCCTTGCCATGCACGGGTTTTTTTCTCTAGTTGCCGCAAGAGGGGGCTACTCTTCATTGCGGTGCGCGGGCTTCTCATTACGGTGGCTTCTCGTTGCGGAGCACAGGCTCTAGGCACGCGGGCTTAGCAGTTGTGGCTCTCGAGCTTTAGAGCACAGGCTCAGTAGTTGTGGCGCACGGGCTTAGTTGCTCCGCGGCATGTGGGATCTTCCCGGACCAGGGCTCGAACCCGTGTCCCTTGCATTGGCAGGCGGATTCTTAACCAGCTGCGCCACCAGGGAAGCCCTTCCCTTCCTTTTTATGGAGGAATAATCCATTGTATGACTATATCACACTTGTTTATCCATTCATAAATCTGGATGGACATTTGGGTTGTTTCTATCTTTGGCTATTGAGAATAATGCTGCTATGAATGTGGTGCTTTCAGTTCTTTCAATTTGGGTTATATACCCAGAAGTGGAATTGCTGGATCATATAGTATTTCTGTTTAACTTTTTGAGGCTTAGAGCCACTTCTATAGGACAGGGGCCACTAATTAAGGATCCTTGGCCCCAAAGTTCCTACCTTACATTTGGTTGGGCTGTTTACCTTTTAGAGGATTTTCCCTTTGTGTAGGAACCACTAAGCAACCATGCTTTGAAATGATTTTATTTACAATGTACTCTCATTTTTCAGAAAAGAGAATAGCAAAGTCCCCTTTGAGGATCCAGGTTTGGAAGAAAGCACAAAACACAGCAGCAGCAGCTCAGGGGGGTTACTCATTGATGTATTCAGCTGCCTTTGCTCTTGCTCCGCAGCCAGCCTTCTTCTCCTGGCTGAAGGCTGCACGGGATGGGGCAGGCTCGGAGCTCTCATTAAACACTGGCTGAGGGCTTCCCTGGTGGCGCAGTGGTTGAGAGTCCGCCTGCCGATGCAGGGCACACGGGTTCGTGCCCTGGTCTGGGAAGATCCTACATGCCGCGGAGCGTCTGGGCCGCTGAGCCTGCGCTCCGCAGCCGGAGAGGCCGCAACAGTGAGAGACCCGCGTACCACAAAAAAAAAAAAAAAAAAAACACTGGCTGAGCCAGAAAAGTGGGTTCTGGTTAAAATTTTTTTTTAAAGTAGAGATTTCCCTGGCAGTCCAGTGGTTAAGACTCTGCACTTCCCATGCAGGGGTGTGGGTTTGATCCCTGGTCGGGGAACTAAGATCCCACATGCTGCGCGGTGTGGCCAAAAAATATAAATAAATAAAGAATTGCTCCAAAAGCAAGGGAAAAAAGAGTTTTTAAAAAGTAAAAGTAGGTGCCTTTCACTTTGGGTACTCCCAATCAACACCCTTCCTCCTCCTACAAGCATGGGAAGTGGTTTGGTAGAGCTGATAATACTTTTGTAGGGATATCATGGTGGTAAGAAGAGGGAGGATGAGAAGTTAAAAAATTATATGTGATAGTAATAGTAATACAAATAGTAATAACTACCATTACTATAACAACTACCATTGCAGAACGTCCCTTGAGGAGCCACGTTGCCCTCAGTGTTGAGGACCACTGAGTTACGGCGACCAGCTATCCTGGTTGGCCTGGGATTAGGGCAATTTCCCAGGACAGCAGGCTTTCAGGGCTAAAACCAGGAGGGTCCCAGGCAAATTGGGATGGTCGGTCACCCAAAGGCCAGTCCCCCACTTGCTAGCTGTGTAACCTTGGGCTGGTTACTTTACTTCTCTGTGCCTCAGTTTCCCTAGAGAGAATATCCTCTCTATATTATAGATCTCTATATTATACTATAGAGATGATCATATCTAACTCACACATTTGTTTTGAGGATAAAATAAAATGTATGTGTAAGACATTAAGCTCAGTACATGGCACAATAATAACTACAGATAAATGTTAGGAATTATTACCTAAATTCTTATCTAATTTAACCTTGAAGGTTTGTTTGTTCTTTGGGGGAGACAGCAATTTTATTTTACTTAAATGTATAGTCCATCTGTATCCACAGATTTATATAATAAAAGCCAAATATATGGCAAGACTGCTAGAAAAGAAAATATTAAAACCACATAGTAGTAGAGAGAAAAGAATGAACCCCAAATCAAGGCTAATAGGTTTCTAAAAGTGTACATTCACAGGGCCTGGGTTAAGAGGGAGGGGCCGTGGTTTACTTGGGGCTGTCAAGCTGGGCACCAGGTGCAGCTGGCTCCTCCTTCTCTGCTTAGAACAGCTCCTAAATTAGATGGTTTTATTATGTCCATTTTACAGAATTGGAAACAGAGTAAAAAGCACAAAGTCTTCCAATGCCCTTGTCAGTTTTTTCGGCACTAGCTGCTGGCCATCCTAATTTTGCAGGAGTAGTACGAGGAAGCGTTAGAGATTATGGGCCTGGATATCACAGCCGAGCTGCTCACGCAGCATCCTAGAGCCAGGGCAGCCTCCAGGAGTTGAGTCCAAACCGCTTGCTTTGCAAATGGGACCATGAGGCCCAGAGCTGGGACTGCTGTCCCCAGCATCCAGGTACTGGAGGAACCAAGACTACTACCCAAGTCACCCAACTCCCCACATGGTGCCCCCTCTAAAGTTGGTCAGGACCAGAAGGCTGTGGGCCCTGGACAGCTCACTAGACCGAGGGGCACAGGCCTGTGACGGGTAAGAATGAATTTAGACAATGTTCTCAAGTCTGTATTTCCAAATGGGCTTATGTTTTCCCAAATGAAGTCATGTGCTTTTTCTGAGGAGGAGACCAGCACTGTCTCCAAGGAGGTCTGGTGTTTTCCTGCACGAGTCTGAAGCAGGAAAGAGAAGTTCTCAGTGCACTTGTGTGTCAGGGTCTGTAGATGCTGGACTCACCTGTGCCTTCCCTCCCCCAAGAAACCAGAAGCAAAGTTACTCCAGGAGGAAAATCCAGAATGGCCTACTTGAAGCGAATGGGGGGAGGTTACAGCCTCCCAAGCTGAGCTCCAGGCTGTGGTGACCCTGCCAGGACTGCCCGCGCCCTATGAGGCCTGGTCTGTCACACAACCAGCAGCCCATTTGTCATCTTTCCTACTTTCCCTTATGATGTGACTTATAGAGAACTTAAAGAGCATATGTCTTTCATGTTCCAAGGCAATTTTTAAAATATTTATTAATTTATTTTTGGCTGTGTTGGGTCTTCATTGCTGTGCGTGCGTTTTCTCTAGTTGCAGTGAGCGGGGGCTACTCTTCGTTGTGGTGCACGGGCTTCTCATTGTGGTGGCTTCTCTTGTTGCGGAGCACGGGCTCTAGGCACGCGGGCTTCAGTAGTTGTCGCACATGGGGTCAGCACTTGTGGCCCATGGGCTTAGTTACTCTGCGACATGTGGGATCTTCCCAGACCAGGGATCAAACCCATGTCCCCTGAATTGGCAGGCGGATTCCTAACCACTGCGCCACCAGGGAAGTCGCCCCGAAGGCAAATTTTTGATAATCAACTTTATTGCGGTTATATTTCACATATAATTAATTTACCCATTTTAAGTGTCCATTGAGGTTTTTTCTTTTTTTTTTTCCAGTACGTGGGCCTCTCACTGTTGTGGCCTCTCCCGTTGCGGAGCACAGGCTCCAGACGCGCAGGCTCAGCGGCCATGGCTCACGGGCCCAGCCGCTCCGCGGCATGTGGGATCTTCCTGGACTGGGGCACGAACCCGTGTCCCCTGCATCGGCAAGCGGACTCCCAACCACTGCGCCACCAGGGAAGCCCCTCCATTGAGTTTTTTTTAAGGTTTTTAAAAACATTTATTTATTTAATTTATTTTTTTGGCTGCGTCGGGTCTTAGTTGCGGCATGTGGGATATTTCATCGTGGCACAGGCTTCACTCTAGTTGCGGCACGAGGGCTCCAGGGCATGTGGGCTCTGTAGTTTGCGGCATGTGGGCTCTCTAGTTGAGGTGCGCGGACTCAGTAGTTGTGGCACGCAGGCTTAGTTGCCCCACGGCATGTGGGATCTTAGTTCCCTGACCAGGGATCAAACCCGCGTCCCCTGCATTGCAAGACAGATTCTTTACCACTGGACCACCAGGGAAGTCCGAAGGGTCCATTGAGTTTTGACAAATATATACACCCATGCATCTGCCACCATAATTAATATATGGTGTGTGTGTTTACAGTTTGTTTTGTTGTACAGTTCTGAGTTTTAACACCGGTGTAGATGTGTGTAACCATTACCACAGTCAGGACACTGAGCAATTCCATCGCCCCCCCATTGCCCCCCAAAACTCCCATGCTCGTCTTTGTAGTCACAGCCTCCGCTCCACCAACTGAACCTTTGGCGACCAATGATCTGTGATCTGAACCTACAGTTTTTTCCAAGGCAAATTCTAATCATGATTACCTAGGTCGTAATTTTCTTAAAAATAACCCCTTTCCCTTTAGGCACTGTACTGTATCCACTTTCCCAACCAACACCCTTAGCACAAAGGAGAGAAGCAGGTAACCAGGAGAAAACTTTGGGATGGGAAGGATGACTGAAGATCTTTATCAGGCCCACCGTGGTCCCCTGGCTGCCTCTGGACTAGCCTTTGCGTCCTTACCGAGGGAAGACAAAGACCCAGTTCACCTTGGCCAGAAAATCATGCAACAGGAGTGAGGGAATCAGCTGACCTGATATCTTCAATGTGACTTCAAAGTCGAAAAAGAGCGGCGACCTGCATTGGAAGCATGGTGAAGTTGTGATGACTTCACGTCCCCAAATAGATTGCTGTTACAATTATAGAAAAAGAAAGAACTAGATCAAATACCAGATACAGCATAGAATTTTTCTTACTGAGGTGAAATTCACATGCATAAAATTAGCCATTTTAAAGTGTACAATTCAGTGACATTTAGTACACCCACAGCACTGTGCAACCACCACCGCTATCAAGCTCCAAAACATTTTCAGCACTCCAAAAGGAAACCTCGTACCCTTTAGCAGTCATTCCCCTGCCACCACCATTCTCGCTCCCCAGAGCTAAGCAACCACCGATCTACTTTCTGCCTCTATGGGTTTACTTATTCTGGATATTTTCACATGCATGACCTTGTGTTTCTGGCTTCTCTCACCTAGCATGTTTTTGAGCATCGTGTTGTAGCACATCGGCACTTCATTTCTTTTTATGGCTGAGTAATATTCCATTGCATGGCTATACCCCAGCTTGTTTATTCATCTGTTCATGGACCACAGCATAGAATTCCCCTTTTTTTAGGCTTACACATCACTATTTCTGCTTCTCAGAGCTTCACTCCAACATCACCCCTGCCAAGGTCATGTGATAAGTCTTCCCATACATTTTTTTTTTTTTTTTTTTTTTTTTGCGGTACGCGGGCCTCTCACTGTTGTGGCCTCTCCCATTGCTGAGCACAGGCTCCGGACGCGCAGGCTCAGCGGCCATGGCTCACGGGCCCAGCCGCTTCGCGGCATGTGGGATCTTCCCAGATTGGGGTACAAGCCTGCGTCCCCTGCATCGGCAGGCGGACTCTCAACCACTGCGCCACCAGGGAAGCCCCCCATACATATTCTTATGGTAATATAACAATTTTGTAAAGAAAGGATCACCCTCCATTTTACAGATTCAGGATCTGAGGCACAGAAGGATGACATGGCTGGATGCAGGTGGAGTTCCAAGCCTAGAGTCTATCTCTTCATCCCCGCTGGTGTGTCTGAGTACAGGTTACTGAAAACAAAGTCCAGGTGGAAAGCAAACTCCTTGCGAAGAATTTCAATGCAGTCCAAACAAGTTCAGAAAATCCTTGAATTCTGTGTCCTTCCACGGGTGATGCTGAATACCCTCCATGTCTCTTTCCAGGCAGGTGCCCAGCGTGCCAGGCACATAGCTCTCATCGCTTCCCTTTCTGATACCCTCTCATTACTTTTAATTGCATCTGAGCCTCTCTAGCATCTTGTATTTTGATTCCTAATTCAGGGCATTTCTCTGCCTCCCACTGGTCCAGCACACAGAACTTTCCTCTCAGAGCTCTCCAGAGAAGTGCCCCCAGAAAAAGGAACTGGTCTTTTGTAATGAATTCATCTTTATAATGAATAGTATAATATCCAAGTCCCGGCATATTTACATAGCAATCTCCACACAAAAGCAACATTACAAAGGGAAGATTTTTAAAAGAATGCCATCTCAGCTCCATTTCCTTTAGTACTAAGAACACTATGGGAATTACCCTGACAAGAAAAGAAAAACGACTTCCAGGGATGCTGGGTTAGAGACAATAGCTACACCAGCTCCATTAATGTTTAAAGTCAATGGAGCATAAAACTGCTTTTCTCTGCTTACTGGCAGGCATCATCTTACAGAGAGGAGAAAAAAAAAATCCCATTTATTTAACTCTGCTGAAATCCATAAGCCCTCCCCTAATTTTCATTCCCCTTGAAATTCTCCAGTAAGTACCATCAGAATGAAAATGAAAATCACCCTCTCTGGAGGAAATGGCTTTCAGTCCTCATCAGTAAAGCGTGTGAAGAGCCCTCCACAGAGATGCAGGAGGAAGGCTGCTTGTTGGGAAAGGATCTGTCAGCAAAACCTGCAGAACTAGTTGTAGGGGGTCATACCTTGGGATTTGGGAGCCTTTGGGCTGACTTCAAGAAGGCCTTAATCAATCCCAGGTCAGGGTGGTCCCGGGGCAGAATTCAGGGACAAGGCAGGTTCAAGGAAGTAATGCCTTGGGGGTACGTTTTACTTAGTGGGCTGTAAGGGGGAAACTTTATCATGAATATATTAGCTGATTCCCTCAGGGAATCGCTGGAATTAAGCCAGGCCTCTGTGAGTAAACCATTGGACCTAATCCCACGTTACATTTGTGTAATGCCTGACAAAGCCTGCTCCCATTATTTTATTTGATCCTGAAAGCAATCCTCAGAGGGAGGCAGGGCTGGGATTATTTTTTCCATTTTACATGTGTTTTCGCTTGTAAACTGATTTGCCAGGAGCCACACACCCAAACGCGGCAGGAATGAGACGTGAATCTCTTTAGGTCTTGGTACAACCTGTTCAAGGTTTTTCTCGACTTCGCACACAGACTGATCATAATATTCCCAGCCCCACCCAGTCCTTAAGAACCTTCGGCTTAACCAGCAGCTGGGAGCTGCTCAGGGCAGAGCTTGTGTTTACAGTTCCCAAACACCTCTGTCCTGAAGAACTACAGCCCTGCCTGACAAGCTCTGTGGTGGGAAAAAAATCATATCATCTCCCTGCACCAGTGACCAAAATGAATCCAGATGGATTTGAAAAAAATCAAGGCACTAGAAAAATCTCAGGAAAATAGAACGTAATATTTAATAACTTTCTGGAGGAAAGAAGACTAAATTTAGCATTGTGTTAGAAGTTTCAAAGGAAGGTACTTTATGTAGATTTGACTATATTAAATTTTAAGTTTTAGTGAAAAAAAAAAAACACGGGGCCAACAAAACCCGAAGAAATATTCACAGCAAAATATGAAAGAAAAGAGTGAACTGGCATGTAGAGGAGTCATGCAAATACAAAAGAAAAAAATCAATAGGAAAAACTTATTAGAGAACTATTCACAAAAAAAGGAAGTACAGTTGGTTAACAAACATTTAGAAAACTACTCTACCTAACTAAAGGCAAAGAAATAAATACTGAAATGAGATCCATTTCACCTACAAAATCAGAAAAATAACTATAATACTCAAGTATTAATACCAGTGAAGGCGCAACGAATAATGTATGCTTACACATGAATGATGAGAGAGTAAATTTACCCAACTGTTGGAAAGCAATTTGGTACATTTATCAGAAACTAAAATATCCATATCCTTTGACCTGAATTCCCATTCCTGGGAATATGTTCTTAGGAAAGAATCAACACGGAAAAAGTTTTACACACAAAAATGTTAGTCACGCACTTATTTACAACGGTGAAATGAGGTAAACCGCAAACGTTAAAGGAATTATTTAGTAAGTTATGGTACAGCCACTTAATGGAAACTTGCGTAATCATTACATGTTCTCAAGGCGCATGCAATAACACGAACACCGTTTACGGGATAATGCTAGTGGAAAAGTGTATAACGTTGTATACGAGTGGCTGTTTGTATAACACTTTTATAGGAAAAGGCTGGAAAAGAAAAACTTTTAATATGTGAACCATGTTTGAATCCTATGATTAGAGAGGTATTTTTCATCGCCCTATATTTCTATTTAAATCTTTTACTGGCCGCGCGGCTTTTTTTTTTTTTTTTTTTTTCTTAATGAACAAAGTCAGCTCTTCTTTAGCCAGGCGGTGGCGCGTCTTTCTCTCGCGCTGGGTCGTAGCGCTTGAGGACTAGGCGGAGGGAGCAGGCACCGAGACTCCACCTCAGGGCGATTCCGCCCTCCATTGCGAAGTCCCCTCCCCGCCCCCAATTTCCCCAGCCCCACCCCTCCCAAGCCAGCTGGTCGCAGGGCCCGCCCCTCCCCCACCACTCCCGGGCCCCGCTGACTGCGGGTGCGCGGGAGGGGGAGCAGGGCCGCCCAAGTCTTGCTGACACGTGGGGAGGGAGGAAGCGTCGGAGGATGAGTGGTTGGGTGTGTGGGTGGGTGTGTCCGTTAGTGGGAGAATCCAATCGTGGCCACCTCAGAGTCTCCATAGTCCTGCGCTGCTAATCCGGCCGGGGAAGTACGAAGCTCTCCCCATGCCCCAGATCCCCTCCTAAGCAAACACCCAGCGCAGACACAAGAAGGCTCCGGCCGCGGCCCTGCGCTGCCCGTGACGGCCCGCGCTGCGCCACCTCCTCGCTTGTCCCCCCCGCCCCGGCGCGGTGGTAGGGCCCGGAGGCAACGTCACCCATTGTTTACAAATCAACCCGAGCCGGTAGGATTCCGGCTCCCGCGACTGCTGGCGCGCGGCGAGAGTGCCTGGCGGGCTCCGGCTTCAGCGTCCGCCCCGGCTCCGGCTTCGGCCTCAGCACCGCGCCCGGCTCCGCCGCGGCCCACCGAGCCCCGGGGGCAGCCGAGCCGCCGGCGACTCCCGCAGAGCTCCGGGTGCCCGCGCGGGGGGGCCATGCCGTGCCGGAGGGAGGAGGAAGAGGAAGAGGAGGAGGAGGAGGAGGAGGACAGCTTCCTCCTACTGGAACAGTCGGTGACTCTGGGCGGCTCGGGCGAGGTGGACCGGCTGGTGGCCCAGATCGGCGAGACGCTGCAGCTGGACGCGGCGCAGGACCGCCCTGCCTCCCCGTGCGCGCCCCCGGGGCCGCCACTGCAGCCCCCGCGACCCCCGGCGGTGGTGCGGGCGGACAAGGCCCGAGCCCCGGCTCTGCCGTTGCGTCTGCCGCCCGCCTCGGCCGAGACTGGGGGTCCGGCGCCCCCGGGGGCCCTGCGCTGCGCCCTCGGGGACCGCGGCCGGGTGCGGGGCCGGGCTGCGCCCTACTTTGTGGCCGAGCTCGCCGCAAGCCCCAGCGCGCTGCCCGGGCCGTGCCGGCGAGGATGGCTGCGGGGCGCTGTCGCCTCCCGCCGCCTGCAACAGCGACGATGGCCCCCAGCCGGGGCGCGCGCCAACGACGACGACCCGCACAGGCTCCTGCAGCAGCTGGTGCTCTCGGGGAACCTCATCAAGGAGGCCGTGCGGAGGCTCCAGCGAGCCGTCGCCGCGGTGGCAGCCACGGGCCCCGCGGCACCCCCCGGACCCGGGGGCAGCCACAGCCGACCGGACCCTGTCGCCCTTCAGCCCTCCGGCGCCTTGCACTGACCCAGGGCCCCTGGAGGAGGAAGAAGCCGCTGCGGGGACCCAACGGCGTCCTGTGCCTTCCCCAACCTTGAGCTGAAGCCGCCGTTGCCGTCCTGGGAGCGACCGCCTAGGCTGCAAGGAGGCTAGTGGGGAGAGACCTCAAGCCGAGAAGTTACCCGCCCCGACGAGGCTGTAGGCGAAAACTTGAGCGTGGAGAAATGCACGGGCCAGGGCGCGTACGTGTCGCGTGAGAATTTCCCCGGCCACCTCGGGGACAGGAACCTGGGATAAAACTGGGAGAACTATGGCAGCTATTTGCATCAACTTGTACCTGACTTAACCCTTGGGGGTGTCGTGTGCTTGGATTGTTTAAAGATACGTCTCCAAGGGGCGAGAATCGCGAGGGCTTTGTAAGAATACTTGAAAACTGATGACGCGAATACATTTTATTTTCCGGTGGAGGAACTTAGTGAAAATGGTGCTACAGTTGCTGTGCAAAGAAATTCCGGAGGGAAGAAGAATGTAAAAGCGTGGTGGTGGGTGTGTTGGCATCGCGCGCCCCCTTTCTCCCATCACATCGGTGACTGGTCGAGGTGGGAGATGTGAGCTCCAGTTGTCGGGGGTAGGGAGGTGGAGAATTTTGAAGGTGGGTCGAGGTGGATGTGGACTTTTAAATGACTTGACCTTGCCACCTGTGTTTCAAGGTCACGGTGTGCTTGGACCGAAGGTTGTGGGCTTCCTGGGAGAGCTAACTGACCGCTGTGTCTTTTTTCTCTTGCTCCAAGAAGAGCCCTGTCTGTGCTTCGCCACCTCCTAGAGTCTCCAGAGGACACACAGGTGGAGAGGGCTGTGCGAGGAGAGTTATTTTTTTTCTCTGTTCTCTCCTTCTGTCCAGGGCTCCTCCTCCTCCCGTGAGGCCACTCTTGGCCGTGCCATGAGCTTTCTCAGAAACAGGCATAAACAATGTCTTAGGTCTCTTTCCTGTCCTCCCGGCTGGCCTTTCTTATTCCACCCTTTCTGATGTCTTCACTGCATGGATGAGACCCCGGCTGTTTTTCTGCTCTGTTCTGGCCCTCTGTGGAGCCATAGGCCTGAGCTTTCGTGGGTCTTCACCCCTCAGTTTCCTTCTGCCACCAGCTCTTTGTGAGTGACCGAAACCGTTTTTTAAATGGGACTCTCCAAGAGGAGAAACCGCAGGCTTTACCCGTATGAAACTTGACGGTGCTTTAAGTAAGGTGCCACCCCCAAACTGTAAAGGAGCTAAACTAATTTTTTAAAAAGATTCAATGGCTTGTTCATCCTCCAGATGTAGCTATTGACGTACACTTCGTACCGGAGTGTCTGAAATTGTGGTGGTCCTGATTTATAGGATTTCTTAATTAAAGTGTCTGCTGAATAAATTTGGTTTTTGTTTTGGAGCATGCTTTGGCTTTTTGGTGGAAGGTGGGGGGAAAAGCACAGAGGGGACACCTTTCATAATGAAGTCGTGATGGAGAGGGGACTTTGGGGTCGAGGTGTGAGATGGAGACCGGTGGAGCTGCAGTCGATGAGTGCTTCTGGGTCGATGTTCCACAAGATCAGAAAATTCAGTCCAGGTTTTTAAAAACGTGCTAGGTGGGCTTTCACGCCCTTTGTGGAATAAGAACATAGTCCAGAAACTTTCTAGGCTGGAGGGCAGAGGCCAAGCGATTTGCTGTATCTGGAGGAGGGTGGAGGGAGGTGAATTTTCTGATTTTTTTGTGTCTGAAGAATGGTGACAGAGCCTGCCTATTTTCTCCTTTGAGACTGACCCAGTCTTGAGCTGTGGCCTAGGGAAAGACAATAGGGTTTCATAGCAGTGTATTTGGTAGTTGTAAAATGGGGTGTTTTGAGCAGATGGGGGTTCAGTTAATTAAGTGGCCCTCCTGGTTCTGCCCTCAGTCTTATCTTCCCCAGGCTTGGAGCCCTTTCCCACAAGGAAACCTTTCTGGGTACAGCCCAGCTCTGCTAACCAGCCCCAGGGGCACCTGTCCTGCCCAGCACCTTCTCACACGGGCTGCAGGGGAAGGCTGCTCAGTGACTCAGTTTGACTCAGCCCCGCTCTTCAGCAGCTGTGTCATAGTAGGCAAGTCACAGCTCTGTGCGTTTTCCTCCTCTCGTGTATAAAACAGTAATACTTCATAGGTTGGTTGGGAGGGTAAAACGAGGACCTGAGGTGTCTGGGACACTTAAGGGCTTAAAAAATGACAGCTGCTGATTCTTGCTGCCACCACTGGCCCTTCTTCCTTCAGTGGCCCCCATCTGTCTCTTCAGCGTGCCCCACGTGCCCTAACACTTCAGCCACCCTTTCCTTTCCACTGTGAGCACAAGTCACTGCCACCTCTTTTGCTTCTGTATCATATAAGTCCCTTTTCCTGAACTTCCCGAAGGCCACCTCCACACACCTTCCAGATGGTCTGTCTCTGCTGTCATCATTCCGGGGGTTGGCACTTGACACACGTGCCAGGTACTGTTCTGGGTGTTTTAAGTCATTATCTCATTATGTCATGGCTTTATTCGTCATGAGGTAGGCACTATTTTCTCCGTTTTATAAATGAGAACACCGAGGCCCAGGAGATGAAGTGATTTGCCTGAAGTCACCACCTTTTAAGTTAAGGAGCTGGGATTTGAACCCAGGCAGTGTGGCTCTCGTTTCTCCTGCTTTCCTCAACCAGAGCTTCCAGTCATGCTGAACCACCTCCATGAGACTTTCTTGACACCATTTTCTCCCATGTTGGATTTATTAAAGTTCTTAAGAGCATCCCACAAAAACCTTGACCCAATAAATGCCTCAACACAATAGCATCACCATTTTCAAACTTTTCTTGCAGGCCAGCCACATATGTGCAAGGCGCTGGGGATCTGGGATGAGGCAGGGTTTCAGACATCCTGGAAGAACCCATAAGCAGGTTTGGGGCCGAGACCTTCACATAAGGTAATAGGAATTGCATAAGAGAGGCACAGATAACAAATGGTAGATGGCTGCTTTTTTTAGAACCTCAAGTCTGTAAGATGAGGGCATAGGGCCAAGATGGTGAGGTCTCACCCAATGCAGCTGTCTTCTGGGTCTGCAACATGGCCAGGACAGCACTCAGGAATGAAATTAGAGTGGTGACTGTAGACTGACAGGACCTGAAGATCTTCAGGAGCTGAGAAGCGAGGTGGAGAGAGGGAGAAAGGGGACTGAGCCCTGTTTGGGCAGGAACCCTGGTAGGCACCTTTTTGTTTTTGTTTTTGTTTTGCGGTACGCAGGCCCCTCACTGTTGTGGCCTCTCCCGTTGCGGAGCACAGCCTCCGGACGCGCAGGCTCAGCGTCCGTGGCTCACGGGCCCAGCCGCTCCGCGGCATGTGGGATCTTCCCGGACCGGGGCACGAACCCGTGTCCCCTGCATCGGCAGGTGGACTCTCAACCACTGCGCCACCAGGGAAGCCCTGGTAGGCACCTTTTACAAGATGGCCCTTCACTCTTTACAATGGGGAGGGGTAGGAATTGTGGGTGGTCGAACAGGATCTGAACTCATGACTCTTAAGCTGAACCTCTTACCTCCTGTCTGAGCCTACCCACACATTTCCTCATGAACCTCAGCCCCAGCTAACGATCAGCCGTTTGCAAAGGCTGTAGAGAGCAGAGTCCTGGGCCTGGGGAAGTGTCTGTGCAAGGGAGGCATTGGCCGTTTCCAAGGTGTTGCGGCTTGGGATAGCCCGTTCCTATAGTACTTGGCCCAGGGATGATTGTGGCTGGGATATCCCTAGTCCCTTGGAGTGGATGGGCACAGAACTGAGGACATGGGCATGGGCAGAGTTGAGACAACTCCATCTTCTGAAGGATCCAAGGTCTACGTTTCCCTGGTAACATTCTGCAAGTCTTGAGTCCAGAAGGACAAGAGTAATAGGGAAGTTGCAAGCAGCTGGTTGTGTGAGTGTGTGTGGTCGGGGAGGGGCTCGATTAGGAGTTTCATGTGGGAAGTTACAGGGACCGCAGCCTGGTGCCTCCTAAGTGATTAGGAGTTGGAAGAGAGATCAGGGCTGAAGATAAAGACTTGGCAGTTAGGATTAAGAGGGGTGGACGGAGCCTGGGAGATGCTGTCAGTTGGGAAGGAAAAACACTAGCCAATGTACGTAGCACTTACCATGTGCCAGGCTCTGTGCTAAGCACTATTACAAAGACCAATAGTAGAACCCAGAGAAGCCAAGGGAGGCGGAAGGGTGAACTGCAAGGGGTGGTCGGGTATGTGTGTCTACACGCACAGGTGCACACACACAAACGCACAGCTATAGCTATGTGATCTGTGTATACCCTCCGTGGTCAGGTCCAGGGTATATGGAATCAGAGCTTGCTCAGTGACCTTCACTGCCTTTCTTTAATCCTGAAGTTATTCAGCTTCTCTTCATCAGCACCGTTAAGCCGTGTGTTTCGAACATCTGCACTGTGAGTTCTTGCTCTGCTTACCCCAGCTGAAGAGAAGAACTATTTATGGTGCATTTGGAGAAAGGTGATTATGACTCCGGTGTCTGGGGAGGATTTTCAGGAAAACCTAGGAAACTGAATCTAATCTAGACAGTAAAAAAAGAAACGGGCAAAAGGCAGGGCAAAGGTAACAAGATGATAACCAGCTTGTGATTCTTTTTTAACCCACCCAAATCAATAAGTCAAACACACTCCCCGAACAGCCTATCAATTGTGGGTGGTGAATTTTACCTCCTGTGAGTCAGTTAATTGATAAAACGGAGCAGTTAATAAACCCCTTGGTATCAGATTTAGATTTCATTCTATTGTAGCATAAGGTACAGAGAAGAAGGCTTCCTTCACACGAAAACATACCCAGCCATCTCAGGCGTGAAGGGTTATACAAGGTTGTTTCAACAGCCAACTGGTCCCTGGCCTCCCTGTGGTAGGACAGTTTGTGACTTAGAGTGCTGTCACAGGGGACAACCACCTCTAAGGTCTCCCTGAGTCCTGCCCTTCAAACCTACCTAGACTGAGCGCCCCATCCCTTCGTGCCCCCTCTAGGAGCCTTATCCTTTATGGCATCTTCCCTTCAATTCCACCCTTTGCCACTGTCCTCCAACCACAGTGGGACGAGCGCGGGTCTCTCCTGCTTGAGCAAACCTTCCTTTGGTTCTGTTTTCCCTTTTTAGTTGCTGTCCCTCCTTTCCCATCCTCTCCTCTAGGCACCACAATTCATCATCTGTGCCCCAAGCACTCTCTTAGCCTCCACAAGTCTGTTGAAGTTGCCCGTTTGTTTGCTCTGCAAATATTTACTAAATGCCAATACCCAGGTGTTGTTACTAAATGCACCCATGTTTCAGACAGTGGCCTAAGCATTTTTACTAGCATTAGCTCAATGAATCATCACAACCTGATGAGGCAGGAACTTTATTATTATCAGACTTGGCAGACAAGGAATGGGAGGTGAGAGAGGGTTAGTAACCTGCCCAAGGTCACAGGAAGGAGCTTTAAAGGAAAGAGCTGAGATTGCGACCTAGGCAGTCTGGCTCCAGAGCCTGTATTTTAACAGCTACCTGGTACTGTACTGAGGACTATGGGTTTTCTTTTCGAAATGTCTCCCTTCTTGTCTTTTTCTGTCTTTTTGCGCCGAGACCCTTATCACCTGGTGCCTAAACTCTGAGTAAAGAAGACATTCACCTATGAGCCCCTGAGATAACCCTATAATGACAGTAAATAAAATGAAGAGTGAGAACAAAATGAACTTGAAGATCACCTCCTGTGAAGAAATTGCACAATTTTCTCAGTACAAATTATAGATGGGAGTGGACAGGGCAGGCATGAAGACCTACAGCTGAGCACTGAATTTGATTTAGAAGGATTTCTGTTAGAAATGGGGGAGTTAAGAGCTGTGGCTTCAGAATGCCCTCCCCACAAACCCTCCCCTTTTTTTTTCTGTACGCTGGCCTCTCACTGTTGTGGCCTCTCCCGTTGTGGAACACAGGCTCCGGACGCACAGGCTTAGCGGCCATGGCTCACGGGCCCAGCCGCTCCGCGGCATGTGGGATCTTCCCGGACTGGGGCACGAACCTGTGTCCCCTGCATCGGCAGGCGGACTCTCAACCACTGCGCCACCAGGGAAGCCCAACCCTCCCCTTTGTGATATTCCTGCTGCCCCTACTCTACGAGTCCCAGTCTTGAGCTGTTTTCAAGATTTGGCTTGAAGGGGACCTCCACCCTTTTCTGATTAAACCTCTTCTAGACTGACTATTCCCTTCCTCTACACTTCCCTTCGCACTTTATACAACAGGGGTGCATGTTTAAGAAACGTCTTATCTTCAGAGCAAACAGGTTTATGCCTTTTAAGAAACATATTGAAGAAGTCAATAAAAGGCAGGATTTTCCACAAAAGACTTAAAGTAGTGGCCTTAGTGCGGTAGCTTCCAGGAATGATGTTTTGTTTTATAAGAGTGTTTATTGGCTATTTTGCTTCTCATACATGATCTAATTTCACCTTCACCGTTTTCTTCAAGGTAGGTGCTATATTTATCCCCATTTAGCAGGTGAGTTAATTGAGATTATTGAGGTTAAGGATCCTGTCCCAAATCACACAGCTAACAATGCAGGGCTGCCTGCAGAGCCCACGCTCTTATGTATTACACCTCCTGGGACACATTGTTATGGGCAGGTCATTTGTTTTCCCTTCGGTTATGGATGGAAAACCAGGAGGAAGCACTGCATGGGAGAGTTTTGCTGCTTTGTCTGCACCAGCCTTCCTGGTGTTCAAATGGAGTGCACCTCAGAGTGGAAACCTCCCTGTGCTTCCATCTCTAAATGAGGGGGTAGCACTAGACCACTGAAGGCTGAGCTCTCCCGGGGCTGACATTCTGTGATTACTGAGCATCAGTGGAAGAGGGGGGAGCTAATTGAGTGAGTTAGTAATTTGGTTGCCAGGGTAACTCTTTCCTGATTGGAAGGTAGGGATCACAGGGTTTGACACAGACTTTGCTGGATAGGAAAGTGGTGTCTGATGTGCACTCCATATTTCTGCTTCTGAGCTGGAAAAGGAAAGAGCAAAAAAGGGTAAAACAATTCAAATATTGTAGCATTTATGCCTAATTTAGAATGAAATCTTGGGGTGGCAGACTCTGGAGTTCTTTGTGAGGTGTGGCATTCTTTTCTCCAAATCACTTATTTGTCAATTTCCGTCTTAGTTTATTTAGTGTTTTTTTCATTGAGTTTATAGCTGTGGTCTTTTATCTTACCCAGGCCATTTTCTGTGGCCAGCTGTCTTCATAGGATGCTGAACGTAAGAAAATGGTTACCGCATACCTGGCTTTCCCTAGCTCAGCCTAGGGTTCTGGGGCATGGTTTTCCAGGGTTCCAATGGCAGGATCATCACGTTGGACAACTGCAGGGGTATTGTTTACATTGTAGTATATGTGTGGACTTCTGCAGTGAACAATATTGGACTATGTATGATGGTATCAGGCTATTGGAAAGAGGCCTGAGCTGGATGACCGGAGACCTGGGTTCTAGGTTCTGTTAGGCCTTTGACTTCGTAAATGACTTTGTAGGTCACTCTGCACTGCCCCCTTCCTGGAATATTTTTCCGCCTATAAAATGGTCTAATAACTTTTTTTTTTAATATTTATTTATTTGGCTGCACTGGGTCTTAGTTGCAGCACGCAGGATCTTTAGTTGTGGCATGCGGACTCTTAGTTGCGGCATGTGGGATCTAGTTTCTGGGGGCGCAGAGTCTAAGCCACTGGACCACCAAGGAAAAATGGTCTAATAACTTTTTAAAATCGTTAATGTAAACGCTGACTTATTCCAAAAGATGTCTTGGGGGTGACTAGTAAGATCTTGCAGGATTTTTAAAGATGCACGGTTTACACCCTGTGACGGTTACAGGGTTATAGTGCAGTTAAAGCACCTCATAGTAGGCATTAGTTTTCTCCAGTCTTCCTTTTTGAAGGAGGGGGTTGTATTACGTGAACCCTATGGTTGAGTCTAGCCTTAACCAATCATTACAAGAAGCCAGCACGTTTGGGGCAGTGGCATTGAATCATGGCCATCTTGGCCCTGGATTGCTCCTAACTCTTTGCCCTCCAGGAAATCCCACCTCATCTAAGTGAGGACTTCAGGGCTCCTCCAATGCCAGGGGAAGTCGGCACCTGACCACTTTCCTTTCGCTCAGAGCTCAGAGGTGGTAGCCCACTGCATTGTTAGAGGACCCCCTTCCTCAGTTTGTGTTAGAGCCTCCATAGTCACCATTCCTTTGCTGGGTGGCACTGGACTGAGTCTTCCACAACCCTTCCTGGGCAGGTTGTGGGAAATGGCTGGCTTGGTGTGTTCTGGAGGTACTTCTCAGAGGCCATCAGGGTCTGTGTGTGTATTTGAAGAGAGAGAATGGGGAGGTATAAACAACAGGCATTGAGTCCAAAAGGGAGTTAGAAAATCAGGTCTCTAAATCATACAGCACTCAATCCAGAAAGCACTTGTGGGATCACAGCATGCCCTTGTTTTATGAGAAACCGAGGACCCAGTCCATTTGCTACCAAGGGACAGTCCTGGGAAGGAAGGGGTAGGGACTGGACTATTCACCTCCAGGATGTGCCAGTCACAAGGAGCCTTTTTCTCATCATCTCATGTCTCATCTGTTGTACAGATGAGGAAACCGAAGCTCACAGAGGTTGAGCAACTTGCCCAAGGTCCCCACTTAATAAGGGGACTTGAACCCTGGATATCCTGTTGCCAGCATGGCTCCTTCCTGGAGGAAACAGACCAAAGTAACTGAGAACAGGAGGGACAGAGATGGGCTGTTCCGTCACTGCTTAGGGAGAGAATGGGAGTGAACGTGCCAAGGGCAAAGAGAGGAGAGGAGTCCTTTCATACCCTCCCAGTTGGCTTTCCCACTGCAGGTTTGCATCCTGAGCAGTCCCTAACCAAGGGCTGCCCCAGCCTAAAGGGCCACCTTGTGGAACAAGTCCACTTAATGGCCATAGAAAGAAAAAAGTGATAAGCCTCCCAGTCTGAAGTGACTGACTGATCTGATGTCCTTTGTTAATACAGTCAGAAGGAGCTTCTCCAGCACTGACTAGTAATCCAGAAGGCTCTAAGGCTTTAGTGAATGGGATTGGTCCAAAACCTGACCTCGCTTTCATTTAATTTCATGCCAGCACCAACACACACCCAGCCATGCAGGCCCTGTCTAACTAGTGAGCTGCTCAGACACAAAGCGCTCTAATTACCATCCACAAGCCAGGCTGACAAGGATTTCAAGTGTTTTCACGTTCATGGAGATCCGAGAAACGTGTTCTGTGCATCTTTCCCACCGACGACAAGTATAAAATAAAACCAAACAAAAAACCCAACGCATTTATTAAAAACAGATATTTCAGTTAAGTTAACATCCTATAATCAGGATAGCCACAATTCCAGACACTCCGCTGCGAAGTGTAGGTATGTCAATAGCCACATCTGGATGATGAACATGCCATTGAATCTTATAAAACTAAAACACCAACAATACCGTCTTAGATCCTTCAGACTGAGTGAATGTTATGTTACAAGCACTTCACCAGGTTCACAATGGCAAAGCCTGCAGCTTCTCCATTTGGAGGGTCACATTTTCTACTCGGTTTCCTTCACTTACAAAGGCGAGCTGGCATGGCTGGGGGAGGGGCAAAGGGAGGAAATCAACTCCATCTATCCAGGGAATTGCAGCTGTTATTGCAGAAGGCCCCGGAGAGCCCATTATAAGCTGCTGTGCTAGGCTGTGTGTCCCTGGAGTGCCCCATCACGTGGTGTCTCCTCAGCCCCCAGCTCGGGGCCCCCAAGAGCGCCAGCGCCACCCGCTAGAGTAGGACAGCAGAGCCGAGGGGAAGAGAAGGGACCCGAGGCCACTTCTCAGGGCAGTTTCCGTGAAAGCCCGGGGCGCGGCCGCCCGCGGGAGGCACCGGCGCCCAGCACGTCGCCGCCTCCTCACACCCGCGGTGGCAGCGGTGCGCGTGTCCTCAGGAGACTCCAGCACTTGCCAAACCCCGCGCTCTACTCCGAGTACAGGCGGAACCTGGCGACTCTCCCCTGCTGGAGCCCCGCAATCTCGTGTGCCCCCAGGAAACAGTGATCTTGAACCCGAGAAGGGGCGGACAGGCTGTGAAAATACACTTTCGAGGGGACCGAGGGTTCAACTCCGCGCCTTGCCCTCCCCTTTCCCCAGCACCTGTCGGCCCCACCTCCCATCAGCATCACAGGCGCACCGCCTTCCCCCGCCACTCAGAGAACTTCAGGCAGTTGCAAAGCGGGGGCAGAGAAAAGGTTACGTCTATTCAATTCCCCAAAACGTCCTTTCCCGGTGCCGCGTGTTTTGTATCAAGAACCAGCACCCCAAAATACACGAGATGGGTTTTTTTAAGTGTCGTAAAATTTCAAGTCTGGCAGTTTGAGGTACTCCCTGAAAGGATCTACACAGGTTCCTCTCCCCCAAAGTGGATCAGGAACCAGCCCTGGAAAGGTAAAGCAAGTAACTGGGATCATCCTCGTCCTTTGGGCGTTCGGCGATCCTGAGAAGCGTGGGCTGTGACCACATGGTCGTCAGGCTGGAGGGCCCGGAGAGGCTGCGTGGAACTGCACGCTGCGCCACCAGGACTGGTCACGCCAATGAGGAGTCCTGCTGACTGTGAGCTTGGGGTGCGCTCTGTAATCTGCCTTAAATAGGACCAACGAAGTCTTGTTTTTCAACCACATCGGGGCCCTCGACCTCAGTTCCCACGAAAACATTCGCGATTTTTCGATTCCTCGTCTTCATTAGTTATTTTCACGCTTCCAAAAGCGCGAGTTCACCAGTCTGAGTAGAGACGCAGCCCTCAGGGGGAACCCCTTGCCCTCCAGGCAGAGGCTGGCGCTGTGGCCACTCTCGGGGTGTTAGCTGCCGGGGACTAGAACGCCGTCGCCAGTTCTGAGCTGCGCCCTCCTCCCAGACGAGCCAGGGTCGCTGCAGGCCGCACGAGGGCTGCGGGGCAAAGGGGGCTCATGCACTGGGGCCGACAGAGGGCCCACGAGCTGGCGTCGGGGAAGTTTTGCGTGCAACTGCAGCCGTCGCGAATGAAGCCTCCGCACGGCCTCCTTGATGAGGTTCCCCGAGATCACGAGCTGCTGCAGAAGCCGGTGCGGGTCGTCGTCGCCGGTGCGGGCTTGAGGCTGTAGCCCGCGTCGCTGCTGCAGGCGGCGGGAGGCGGCGGCGTCCCGCAGCCATCCTCGCCGGCAAGGACCCGACAGCGGCTGCGGGGCGCCTCGTTTGTCAGCTCCCGAAGGCCCATCAAGGCTGGGCTGAGGGGGCAATGGGGACAGCGCGCTGGGGCCTGCGGCGAGCTCGGCCACAAAGTAGGGCGCAGCCCGGCCCCGCACCCGGCCACGGTCCCCAAGGGCGCAGCGCAGGGCCCCCGGGGGCGCCGGACCCCCAGTCTCGGCCGAGGCGGGCGGCAGACGCAACGGCAGAGCCGGGGCTCGGGCCTTGTCCGCCCGCACCACCGCCGGGGGTCGCGGGGGCTGCAGTGGCGGCCCCGGGGGCGCGCACGGGGAGGCAGGGCGGTCCTGCGCCGCGTCCAGCTGCAGCGTCTCGCCGATCTGGGCCACCAGCCGGTCCACCTCGCCCGAGCCGCCCAGAGTCACCGACTGTTCCAGTAGGAGGAAGCTGTCCTCCTCCTCCTCCTCCTCCTCCTCTTCCTCACCGGCTTCCTCTTCCTCCTCCCTCCGGCACGGCATGGCCCCCCCGCGCGGGCACCCGGAGCTCTGCGGGAGTCGCCGGCGGCTCGGCTGCCCCCGGGGCTCGGTGGGCCGCGGCGGAGCCGGGCGCGGTGCTGAGGCCGAAGCCGGAGCCGGGGCGGACGCGGAAGCCGGAGCCCGCCAGGCACTCCCGCCGCGCGCCAGCAGCCGCGGGAGCCGGAATCCTACCGGCTCGGGTTGATTTGTAAACAATGGGTGACGTTGCAGCCGGCCCCTACCACCGCGCCGGGGAGGGGTTGCGCCGTACTGTTGAGGGGCGGGGCGCCCTCTGGGCAGGGGTCCCGGGTGAAGCCTTGATACCTCTGAGCTCTACAGCACTGAATGCTGTCTGCGGGGGGCACTGGGGAGCCGATCCTCGCTCTCTCGGCCGGGCGTGATCGGTATTTCCAGAAGATGGACACCGGCGTGGCCTCTGTTGGTTTCATCCACACACAAGCAAGGACACTTACACCCACACACCCACACACTTCTCTCCCTTAGGCGCGTCAACTCATCTCTTTTTGGCATTTGCACCTTTGAGGTCCGGGATGCTGGCAATTTGGGAAGTGATGGCAGAGCGAGTGAAGCGAGTGACGGAGAGGAGAAGGCGTCAGGCTAGGGATCTGTCTGGAGATTAGGCAAACGAAGCTGAAAGAGATGAAAAGGAAGACGGAGACCTTGTGGTGCGATGGGGGTGGAGGATTGGGAATTGGCAAAGAAAGGCCACTGATTAATGTTTTTTTGATCAGGAGTGTGGGTATGTGGGGACCTGGACTAGGGCTGTCATTACTGGAGAGGAGGTTGCTCGTCTTGGGAGGGGCGGCGAGCTAGAAAGTTCTTTTAAGAAGAATGCCTCAGCCCAGTAGGGGAGTATCCTTTCTGAGGGGGTAGCAAGAGAAGAAAATGGTCAGCTATTTGGATGGAAATGGAGATACGGCCACCGTAACCCTTCATGATATCATGGTTAGCTTAATGATTAACCAAGACTTCATTTTTTAACAGAAAGAGGTAGAAAACGATCCTTTATCGTCACGTTGCCTGGAGGTTTAAAATCTTTATTCAATATCCCAAACCCTCAGGCCTAACTTCCAAACATTACACTTGTAGGTAGATTTTTGGTGGACCAACCTTTACAGGGAAGGGATAGTATCAGGGTGATGGAAATATTCTAAAACTGGATTATGGTAATGGTTGGACCATTAAGTTTTAAAAATCATTAAAATAAGTGAATTTTATGACATGCAAATTATATGTCAATAAAGCTGTTTTAACAATTAGCTGCAAAGCATGCACACAGAAACCAGGCAGTAGAGAGCTACTTTAAAATATGGAGCAGGGGAGTAGCATGATTTAGAAAGAGAGAGACTGGAGCCTGGGGATCCAGATAAGTAGAAACAAGGGTTTTGGTGGGCAGTTCCAAGATGATAATTACAGGAGCAAACTTTTTGGGAAGAATGGGATGGAGGAAAGAGGTGGGAAGTTGTTAAAAAAAAGAGTTGGGCTTATTTTTGTCAGGTGTGGAGGGAAGAATGTGAGAATAAAAGAGGAAGGGGCAGTTTGAAGAAAGCAAATGAATTTTTTAAAATTAATTTATTTTTGGCTGCACTGTGTCTTTAGCTGCGGCAGGCGGGATCTAGTTCCCTGACCAAGGATCGCACCCCGGGCCCCCTGCATTGGGAGTGTGGAGTCTTAACCACTGGGCCACCAGGGAAGTCCCCAGCAAATGAATTTTTAAATCTTGGGGATCGAGACTTCCACAGGGTGTCATAAAAATCATCACCTCCTTTTAGTGGATTCCGTAAGATTTTCTATATATGAGATCGCATCATCTGCAGACAGAGATGAAGTTTTACTTCTCCCTTTCTAATCTAGATGCCTTTTATTTTTCCTGCCTAATTGCCCTGGCTGAAACCCCTAGAACAACGATGAAGAGAAGTGGTGAGGGCAGACATTCTTGTCTTATTCCTGATCTTAGGGGAAAGCATTCAGTCTTTCACCATTAAGTTTGATGTTGGCTCTGTTTTTTTTTTTTTTTTTTAAATTAATTAATTAATTAAATTTTGGCTGCGTTGGGTCTTCCTTGCTGGCTTTTTTTTTCTAGTTGCCACGAGCAGGGTGCTACTCTTCGGGGTGGTGCAGGGGCTTCTCACTGTGGTGGCTTCTCCTGTTGCAGAGCACAGTCTCTAGGTGCGCAGGCTTCAGTAGTTGTGGCACGCAGCCTCAGTAGTTGTGGCTCATGGGCTCTAGAGTGCAGGCTCAGTAGTTGTGGCACATGGGCTTAGTTGCTCTGCGGCATGTGGGATCTTCATGGACCAGGACTTGAACCTGTGTCCCCTGCATTGGCAGGCAGATTCTTAACCACGGCGCCCCCAAGGAAATCCTTGGCTCTGGGTTTTCATAGATGGCCTTACTCAGGTTGGGGATGTTCCCTTCTTTTTCTGGTTTGTTGAGCATTTTTTATTAGAACGGGTCATCCTCTCTATTTCTTTATTTGAAATATATTTGACATATAGCCTTGTGTAAATTTAAGGCATCCCCTCATTTACAGTCATTCATTTGAGAGTGTGGTCAAAGCAGCACTTATTAGCTAGAATATTCTGAACCTAATTAGCTAAAATTTTTAGATGAAAATAATTAGCAGCAGTCTAAAATTTTTGTTTTTATTTTTTGATTCAAAATTTGTAAGCCTAATGCATGCATCGTTGTGTGTGTGAAAATGGTACAACCACATTGGGAAAAGTTCTGACAGTTGTTTTTTTTTTTAAGAATTGATTTCAGGGCTTCCCTGGTGGCGCAGTGATTAAGAATCCGCCTGCCAATGACTACTGATCCTGCGCTCTAGAGCCCACGAGCCACAACTACTGAGCCCACGCACCACAGCTACTGAAGCCCGTGTGCCTAGAGCCTGTGCACTGCAACAAGAGAAACCACCTCAATGAGAAGTCCATGCACCGCAACAAAGAGTAGCCCCTGCTCTCCACAACTATAAAAAAAAGGAATTGATTTTATTTTGTTGAGTGGATGCTTCCTCTTACAGTGATATGTGTTTATTGATATAGAATGATGTCATACTGTTTTTTTTTAATTTTAAAAAATTTATTTAATTTATTTTTGGCTGCATCGGTCTTCCTTGCAGAGCAGTGTTCTAGGCGCGCAGGCTTCAGTAGTTGTGGTGCACGGGCTCTTCCCAGACCAGCGCTCAAACCCGTGTCCCCTGCATTGGCAGGTGGATTCTTAACCACTGCGCCACCAGGCAAGTCCTATATCTTGATATCTTGATTCCAAGTTTCCCAGGTGTATGCATGTGTTAAAAACTCATTGAATCGTACACTTAGAATTCACTGTATGTAAATTTTACATGAAAAGTAAAAACTACACAAATATTGATTTCTAGTTAATAGACATGCTGGGTGAAGTATACTGATGTTTGCGATTTATTCTCAAGTGCACAAAAATGTGAGATGGATTGATATATAGATAGAAGGATGGTTAGGACAGGTAGGTATATGATAAAGCATGTATAGTAGAATGTTAATGTCACTGTATAACCCAGCAATTCCACTCCTAGGTATATACATGAGAGATTTGAAAACATGTTCACACAGATATTTGTACCCGAGTGTTCACAGCAGCATTATTCATAATAGCTCCAAACTAGAAGAACCTAAATGTTCATTAGCAAATGAATGGATGATAAAATGTTATCTATTCATACAATGGAATATAATTCATCATAGAAAGGAGCTAAATAGTGTTATATGCTACAGCACGAGTGAACCTTGGAGATGTTACGCTAAGCAAAAGAAACTAGACACAAAAGGCCACCTATTGTATGATTCCATTTATATGAAATGTTTGGAATAGACAAATCTTTCTATCTACAGATAGAAAGTAGATTAGTGGTTGCCAGGGTTGGGAAGAGAGGGGAATTAAGACTGATTGATAATGGGCGTGGGATTTCTTTTGGGGTGATGAAAATGTTCTGCAATTAGTGGTGATGTTTGCACAATCTAGTGAATACACTTAAAACCACTGAAGCACACACTTCAAAAGTGTACACTTTAAAATTCACTTTAAAGTGAATTTTATGTTATGTGAGGTATAGCTTAATTTTTTAAATGTTAATGGTAGAATCTGGGTAGAATTAGGTGCTGGGTAATAGGATTGTTCATTGTTAAATTCCTTCAATTTTGTTGACTGAAAAATTTTAGAAAAAAATAAATTAAATGTTAGAAAAAAATAAGCCACAGAAAGGGGGTGATTACTTTTGTGACTGCTTTTAGAACTGCCCAGGGCACAGAGGGCTGGCTCCAGGCTGACTACTGGGAAGGAAGGGAGAAACTGTACACCCTGCTGGCATGTTACCTAATGCCTGACAGGGCAATCCTGTGGATTCACACTCCAGGGTTGAAAAGATGTAGACAATCTGCTGCGCGTCGACTAAATTCTTGCCCAATGTGGAGGATTTCCAACTGTATGGCAGGATTGGGGCTTGCCACTGTTTTAGAGACCAGCAGCATCCCCGAGTGATGGGCCTTGGAAGCAGCAAAGCAGACACAGGCTTGCTCCTTTTCCCCTCCCTTCATTGCCTTCCAGCTCCCAGACAGGGAGGCTCTAGGAGCTGGGCTGGTTGGGGAGGAGGGATTTGTACTGAGAGAATTTAAGAGATTAGGGGATTCACACTGAGATGCAAAGAGGTGCTAATGAGTTATTAAACACCTCTCTGTAGAGTAGCAGCTACAGAAAGCTGGAAACACTGGGAAGGCAGAAGTTGAAAATGTCTTAGAGACTGCTTATGGGGCAGGGGAGATAATTGTCCACTGGTTAAACGGGGTGCTAGGAATAGTCAGGTCTGTAACTCAGTAGTTAAAATGGATTAAAGGATTGGGCTAACACTGGTGCAACAGTGTGGAGTATTTTGCCATTTATAAAAGTAGAAAGGACTCAAGATTGGAAAGAAGGTTTAGAGGGATGCAGCCCCAGAGGTGGAGACTGGAGTAATGTACTGAGTAGAATAGGGTCCCTTCCAAATTCATGTCCACCAGGAATCTGTAAATGTGACTTTATTTGGAAATAGGGCCTTTGAAGATGTAATCAGTGTAATGTGAGGTCGAACTGGATTAGGGTGGGCCCTCATCCAGTGGCTGGTATCCTTTTAAAAGAGGGAAATTTGGACACAGAGACACACAGGGAGGATGCCATGTATGGACAGAGGCAGAGATTGGAGTGATGTTTGCCACAAGCCCAGAAACACCAAGGATTGCCAGCAATCACCAGAAGCTAAGAGAGAGCATGGAGCAGCTTCTCCTGCCGAGTCCCCAAGAAGGAACTGGCCCTGCCAACCGACACCTTATTTATATCAGACTTCTGGCCTCCAAAGCTGTGAGAAAATAAATTTCTGTTGTTTTAAGTCACCAGGTTTGTGGTAATTTGTTACAGCAGCCCTGGGAAACCTAGTGCAAGCAGTTTCAAGGAATTGTTTAAAATGTGTAAGCTATGGAGATTCAATGGAATAACTGAAGGCCTGAGAGCCTCTCTGATGGATTTTGAGTAATACTAGGCCCAGCCTGATCTACCATTAGAACAGGAAAAAAGAATGAAGAGATGAAAAGACAAGGGACCACTACACCCTCATTGTATTTTTAAAAATATTTATTTATTTATTTGGTTGCGCCGGGTCTTAGTTGTGGCAGACGGGCTCCTTAGTTGCGGCTCCAGGGCTCCTTAGTTGTGGCATGCGAACTCTTAGTTGCAGCATGCATGTGGGATCTAGTTCCCTGCCCAGGGATAGAACCTGGGCCCCATGCATTTGGAGTGTGGAATCTTATCCACTGCGCCACCAGGGAAGTACCCCTCATTGTTGTACGTTTTTGTTTTTGTTTTTTAATCTGGTTGTGCTGAGTCTTAGTTGTGGCAGGCAGGCCCTTTTTAGTTGCAGCTCACAGGATCCTTAGCTGCTCCAGGGCTCCTTAGTTGTGGCAGGCGGGCTCCTTAATTATGGCATGTGAACTCTTAGTTGCGACATGCATGTGAGATCTAGTTCCCTGACCAGGGATCGAACCTGGGCCCCATGCATTGGGAGTGTGGAGTCTCATCCACTGCGCCACCAGGGAAGTCCCCCCCCACCACACTCATTGTATGTTGATCATGGGTAAAAAAATGGCCATGTCAGGAACACATCTCTACAGGGACTATTAGGATGATCCTACATAGGCTGATGCAGTTAACGCTTTTATTTCTGGGACTGTAGAAAAGACTGTACTGCCCTTGCCAAACCATGGCAGTGGGAATGGAAAAGTAGATACTCGAACTTACAGAGTGATTGGCTATAGGTGTCAAAGGAAGACAGTCTCGGATCTGCAGAGGCTTTGTGTCTGT
Organism: Phocoena phocoena; assembly: GCF_963924675.1. Lineage (NCBI taxonomy): Eukaryota > Metazoa > Chordata > Mammalia > Artiodactyla > Phocoenidae > Phocoena > Phocoena phocoena. The sequence goes on from NC_089234.1 coordinate 30,386,556, forward strand.
CTGGATGCCTGAGTGTCAACAGAATCGGAAATCAGGAGAGACATGGTCAGGTAGTATAATTCAGAATTTTTAAAAAAGACTTTAGTTTTATTTATTTGAATAGATAATACAGCCACGTGGTTCAAAATTCTAAAGGTCAAAAAGAGTACAGTGAAAGAAAGCCCTCCCCCCATTCCTGTCCCCAGCCACCCAGTTTCCCTTCCTGGAGGCAAACTATATTAACATTTGTTGTATATTCTTTTCAAATATATTTTATGCATTTACATATATATTTTCTATATTCTGCCTTCGTTAAATAGTAGTTATTAACAGAAGCTGCAGGTTGCCTCCCAGTTACTATCCTTCCCTTCAACACCAAGTTGTAGCAGCACCAGAGCCATAGACCACATTTTCCGGCTTCTCCTACAGCTAGATGGGGCCATGTGATTAAGTTCTGGCCAGTGAGGTGTAAGTGGGAAGTGTATGGTATTTTTGGAAAATCTCGCTATTAGGAAGGGGGCCAAGTGCCTCTCTTTTTCTTTCATCTTGTCTCCTGGAATGTGGATGTGATGGTTAGAGCTCTAGCAGCCATATTGAACTATGAAAGAGCAGTGAATTTGAAGGAATCTCAAACGAGGTCTGAAGACACAAATACAGTCCTAGACTTCCTGCCTCCAGATCTCTTCTATGTGAGAAAGAAATAACATTCTATCCTTTTAAAAAATTTTATTTACTTAATTTACTTATTTTTGGCTGCATTGGGTCTTCGTTGCTGCGCACGAGCTTTCTCCAGTTGCGGCGAGTGGGGGCTACTCTTCGTTGAGGTGCGTGGGCTTCTCACTGCGGTGGCCTCTCTTGTTGCGGAGCACGGGCTCTAGGCACATGGGCCTCAGTAGTTGTGGCACGCGAGCTCAGCAGCTGTAGCTCACGGGCTCTAGAGTGCAGGCGGAGTAGTTGTGGCGCAGGTGCTTAGTTGCTCTACGGCATGTGGGATCTTCCCGGACCAGGGCTCAAACCCGTGTCTCCTGCATTGGCAAGCGGATTCCCAGCCACTGCGCCACCAGGGAAGCCCAACATTCTGTTTTGTTTAAGTCAACCAGGAACTTTTAAAAGACAATGCTAATATAATCAGAAAATCTTCAAAGGTGATTTGGAGGGCAACGCCAGTCAGGCAAGGCCTGTGGGAAGTACTCAGATCAGGAAATGAAGCAGATAATAATAGTAACTACCATATATTGATTAATTTTTTAACAGTTTTATTGAGATATAATTTACCATAAATTTCACACATTTAAAATGTACAATTCAATGTTTTTTAGTATATTTAACAGAGTTATGCAACCATCACCATAATCTAATTTTAGAACATTTGCATCACCCCCCCAAAGAAACTTTGTATCCATTAGCTATACAGAAAAGCACTTTACAGATATTATTTTCTTTAATCTTCCAATAACCTCTGAGTTTAGTATTATCCTTTTTCATGGATAAGAAAACCTAGGCCCAGAGTTAAGAAAAATTGTGCAAGGTCACACAAACTACCAGAGCCAGAACCAGGATTCAAACTCAGTTTTGGTTGATGCCAAAGCCTGACCTTCTCAAACCACTACCCAGGTGCTGTTACCCAGGTTCTGCAATCTGGTCTTTTAACTTGCCTGGTTCTTGTTTGCCAAGGTCTGTTTCTTTCCTCCAGTGCCTCTGCCAGTTTTCATGCCTTATTTCTGGTCCCGTTGCCCATGCTCTTCATGTTTCCTTGACTGGGCTCATGCAACTTGTGTCTGGGCCCTAGCTTCTTTCCCTTTAATCCACTCTTCTGGCAGGTCAACTTCCTAATGCCCAGCCCTGCTCAGGTTACTCACCACCCGTACTCTGAATAGGTCCACATTACCTCCTGAGTAAAACCCTCAGCTTCTTAACATGGTATTCAGAACTCAGAGGCCTGGCCCTGGTCCACTCATCCAACCTTATCTTGACCCTACAGAAGCCCTTTGCTCTTGTCACACTGGGCCCTTGCCAGCTTCCAAATGCATCTAATATGTTCCTGTCTCCCCATGTTTAGTCCTGTTCTTTTTGCAGAGAATGTCATCCCCCCAAATTTCTACCCATCTAAATCTTACTCAGTCCAGCTACAAACCTCCTCCAACAGGCAGTGGTTCCTCCTGCCCTCTGCCCTCCCACCCCATTCAGTTCCCCCAGTGGGGCTCTTACTGCATACTTCCTTTCTGTATTTACTTGGGCTGGCCTAGACTGTAAAATCCAGAGTCCTCTGATTGGCCAGAGTTATTTTGCCCACTCCTTTAGCCAGAGGTGGCATCAATGCCACACAAAACGCACAGAGGATAGAAGAGCAGAGGACCCCTAAAGTGATGCTGGGTGCATTGAAACAAAAACTTATGTCCAGTAGTGGTGGGATGTAGTTTCAAGACCCAAGTGACCTCACTATTTCACTTATTACTTCTTTGATTTATTTGATTCACTTGATCCTCTATTCATTGAATAAATAGTTGAGTGAGCAAAGTCAAATACACTCCTTAACCCACAGAACATACAGTCTCGTGGGAGAAGCCAAAACGAATCAGTCATATAAACAAATCTAGAAATGCAGCAAATATAAAACGGTAATCTGAGACACGGTTATTGAATCCTCCCGAGAAGGTTTTCAGGTTTCCTAATCCACATGATTGTGTAAATTATTTTAACTGGGTGACAAGCTTTTTATTTCACAATTAAAGTGGTCCTTTAAATTTGCATGTTCCAGAAGAGGTGCCTTTGGGTTTAATTCACACTGAAGTGTGAATGAATGAGCAAGGCAGCCCTCTCTTCCTACAGCCTTGAAAGAAGATGAATCCTATGGTTGAGGATGACTGCAGAGGCCTAAGGGGGCTAAAGGACAATTTCCTTTCCTTTCTGATTTTGATTGGGGGACACTTTGAAGCTGCCTCTGAAGGCTCCTGTCTACAGGACAGAGAGGTGGGGAAGCCATTGGGCCTTTGCTGACCTTCACCCTTCTTAGTTGCTATAGAAACTTTATGTGCAAAATTTCTCTCTATACCAAAACAGCCTCCACAAGAATGTGTTATAGTGGCAGGAAAAAAGGATCCCTCCAGGCTTCAGCTCACATGACAGTGGAGATAACACTCAGCATGGAGAGTTCATAATGTACTCGTTACCCTTCTTAGTTGCTATAGAAACTTTATGTGCAAAATTTCTCTCTATACCGAAACAGCCTCCACAAGAATGGGTTATAGTGGCAGGAAAAAAGGATCCCTCCAGGCTTCAGCTCACATGACAGTGGAGATAACACCCAGCATGGAGAGTTCATAATGTACTGGCCCATTCCTGAACATCACATGTATGTTACTGCTTTGAAACTTACCATCAGCACATGGGGCCTCCTCACCTGAGGTTTGGGGTTTTTGATTACAGCACCAGAGAGATTCCAATTCAAAACGATTTGGTTGGTTTGCGGGTCTTCCAACTCACCCTGTAAGACTCAGGACCACTGCTGCCTCCCTCAGACCCCGCCCCACGTCAGGCCAGGCAGCTTCAGGCTTTCAGAGAATTTGGTCCTTGCCTCTGCTGTGGCCCAGAGAGCCTGGCCCCCTTGCCCTCCAACTACAGTCTGAGCTTTTGGAAGGTAGGATTCATGGCTCATTCAACTCTGTAGCCCCAGCGCTGAGCCCAGTGCCTGACAGATGGTGACTTCCAATGAGAAATGCCCCGGGGCTGCGCACGCTTCCAGTCCTCCTCGGCCAGCCTCTGGCCACTGACCTGGCTGTTTCCCAGCTTATTATCCTGGCTGGGGAAAATGAACCCCAGAACGTTTACTCTGAGGTTCCAGCCCCAAACTCGGTCACTTGCAGCTGCACAGAACTGGTTCCTCTTTCCTTCAACTCATTGAGTTCCCTCCCCCGCTCTCTGGCCCTGTGGCCACTCTTGAAGAGGATTCTGTAGCAGAGCTGGACAGTTTTCTTTTTTCAACATGTGGAATAATGTAGATGTTAGTCTTTATTGTGTCTGAAGGAGACTGAAGGGTTAAGCTGTGCCCCAGCCCAGAATAATCAGGTGCCCCAGGAAGTAAAAAATTGGGAATGATTTGTAGCACACATTTGTCCTTTAATTTTTTCCCATTTTTGTAGGTAATTCCCCACTGGGAGAGCTTTGTTGGGAGACAGAGCTTCCCCCAGGCAGAAGGGTAGAGGCAAGCGACCTAGGCCAAGTCAATCAGATGTTCTCCCTAATGACTCTGCCTCTCCAGGGGGTGACGTGGGGACCCACGAACAGGTGGGAAATCAGCAGAGGGGTAACTATGCTTAGAGTCAAGTGGCACTGAATGGACCGACCTTGGCTGGGTTTCCAGCTCCCTAGTCCCCTTCTTTCCTGCCAGCTCTTCAACCTAGTATCCTTCCAACAAATCCAGTTTCTGTTATGGTAGCCAAAGTCAGTTTCCAGTGCTTGCCACCCAGATTGACATAAATCTAAATGTACACCTGGAGGGAATGGTTAAAATAAACCAGGGAGCATCTATAATGTGGAATACTACACAGCAGTTCAAAGTGGAAGGGCAGGGAATTCCCTGGCGGTCCAGTGGTTAGGACTCTCCCTGGTCAGGGAACTAGGATCCCACAAGCCGGGCGGCATGGCCAAAAAAACAAAAAAAGGAAGAGTAATGGCAGATTTAGGTATACAACACGGAAAAATCTCTAAGATGCATGTATAAGGATAATATGTACAGCATTTCACCATTTATCTAAAAATTAAAATTATGCATTTCTCTATGTATGTACGTATGACCATTAGAATGAGACACCATGAGAGAGAGGCGTTTTGTTATGTGTGTATCTCCAGGCCTAGAACAGTGCCTGGCACGTAGTAGGCATTCAATAGATATTTGTTGAATAAATGTATTGTATAGAAAAAGATCTGAACAGACACAAACAGAAAATAGTGGTTTCTTAGAGGAGGGACTAGAATGTGGGGGGAGGTCAACAAAGGAGATTTTACCTGTATTATTTGAATTTTTTTTAACAAGGAAAATGTCTTCATGCATTTCTTGTGTAATTAAACAATATAAAAAGAAAAGAGCTAAATATTAACAGATGATGAAAAAGACATTAAAATAATGATTCCAAAGACTTTATCATAACAAATACAAGTTTTCTGGCAAAGGAAAGGGGGAAAGAAAGAAAGGGATATTACATGTGAGTACATGATATTTTGGTGGGACTCTTGGCCTTTTTGACAAGAGAACAAATCATTGCATTTTTTAGACTTTTTTCTTTTTTTCATGTTCAATAAGCACCCTCACCCTATCCCTATCTAGGCTCATTACTGATGTAAGGCTCAGAAATGCTTATTGTACACATGATATTTTTATATTTTGGTGTGGGCATCAAAATGTCCTGCTTTAATTCAAGCCGAGGGAACAGCAAGAACAAAAGTGGCAAACAGATGCATCTGGGGGACTCCAAGTCACTTGCATTGTTGGAGGGTGGGGTTAGAGGTGGGGAGGGGAGAGGATGATGCTGGGGCTGGGGTCTTGGGCAGATCCTTCTTTTCTTTCTCTTCCATTTTGTCCCTTCTTTTGCTTTCCTCCTATATTTCCTCCCCCCCCGCCCCACCGCCCCCGTTGAGGCCAGGGCCTGGAAACACAAAGAAGATTCAAATACCACATCTGCCCAAAGCTCCAGGTCTGTTGGGGTAGGTAGATGGATTTGCAGTCACATTTGTGGCAGACTCACGTCCATGCCTCTGCTCTTCAACCATCCTTTAGAGCCCTGGCCTTCTTCCCTTCTCCACACTTCTGAATTCTTGTGAGTCTGTTCTCTACTTTGGTATTTAGTCTTTCATATGTGACTTACGTGTGTCCATTTTGTCTCCCTGAGTTCACTGTAAACTCCTTGAGGGCTGGGGCCACTTTTCTGTGACCTTTTGTTCAGCCAGGCTGTTGGAAACAAGAGGACTTTCTGAACTTTCAAGAATGCCTGCTGTACAGCTGTGCTTATCGTTGCTCTAACAATCAATAACTAGACCGGGTAAGGAAGATGATCTCAGGGGAGCCGTGACATCCTCGCAGAAACAGGGTGTGCAGGCTTGTCAGCTGGGGGGTACTTTTAGAGCACTCAGCAGTGATACTTTCTTGTAATCAGAAGTCACAACAGGACAGCTGGTTTTGAGGAGGGACACTCCCCTCTCGAGGCTAACCGATTAAACTGTAACCTCAAGTGTAATGTATGGTCCTTATCACACAGGAATGGAGATAGAAGTGTTATCTGAGAAGGGAGTTTGGCATTTTTTTTGGGCCTCACCCGTGGAGCATGCAGGATCTTAGTTCCCTGACCAGGGATCGAACCCGTGTCCCCTGAAGTGTAAGCTCGGAGTTCTAACCCCTGGACCACCAGGGAATTCCTGTGGAGTTTAGCATTCTTAATATTCATCATCTCACCTTGAACATTTATCTAGACTTAGTGTGTGCCAGACACTCTGCTGTGAAGCAGCTCCTCAGAGGTTATCTCATTTAATCTTCACAATATGCCTCTGAGAATTACCATTGTCCTCACTTTACAGAAAAGGAAATAGAATCAGAAAGTTAAGTAACTTGTCTGGGGTCACACAGCTAGAAGTGATGGAGCCAGATTCGAGCCTAGGCTCACTAACTCCAGAGCCCATGCTCTTTAACTACGGTGTGTAGTTCCCCAAACATGAAGGACTTTGTGTAAAAAATGTCAGCAAAACAGATGAACCAGAAATATGGTGTTCTTCCTAGTTGTAGTGGTAATAGTTTAAAGTTTTGAATATTTCTTCTGTGTGAAAGCATCAGTTTAATTCAGTCAGTCGATTAATTGATGTCCTGGGTGTCATGGGGCCAGCCGGGGGGGAGGGAAACCTGTTCACACTTCAGGGAAAGGGCAGAATTTGAGCCTTGGGTTCCCTGCTTTGTATATACAGCAGTTATGCAACCTGGATTTTCCAAGGCTGTCTGGGGTTCAGTGAAAAATTTCACTGATATGTATTTGTTGAATTTTGCATTTCTTTCCATGCATTTGTACAATAAGGACAACTTATTAAACATAAAACTAAATGCAATTTTATTTAGACACTTTTACCAAACTTATAAATTCATCAATTGAAATAATCTATTAGAATACTTGATTCAATTTTTGATTTGGATAATAGAGCCTGAGGATTTACTTATTCATTTGCTGAAAAAATATTTTTTGAAGGCCACTATGTGCCACATGCCACAGGGAGCAAAATAGATGTAGCCTCCACCCACATGTGGCAGGAAGTCTAGTTGGGAACACTCCCGTGAAACAAATGGTCACACAAACTATATAAGTTGTGATAAGAACTATGAGGAAGAGTACAAGTGCTATGTGAAAGTTTAGTAGGGGAACTGATTTATTCGGGGGGGGCATGGAAGGCATCTGAACCAGTGACTTTTATTTATTTTTTGATTTACTATTATTATTTTTTGCTGCACCACACGGCTCTCGGGATCTTAGATCCCCTACCAAGGATCAAACTCAGGCCCTGGCAGTGGATGTGCGGAGTCCTAACCACAGGACCACCAGGGAATTCCCTGAACCAGTGACTTTTTTTTTTTTTTTTTTTTTTTTTGGTACGCGGGCCTCTCACTGTTGTGGCCTCTCCCATTGCGGAGCACAGGCTCCAGACGCGCAGGCTCAGCGGCCATGGCTCACGGGCCCAGCCGCTCCACGGCACGTGGGATCCTCCCGGATCAGGGCACGAACCCGTGTCCCCTGCATTGGCAGGCGGACTCTCAACCACTGCGCCACCAGGGAAGCCCCTGAACCAGTGACTTTTAAACTGAGATGTGAAATGTAATAAAGCAGGCCAGCCAGAAAAACAACAGAGCAAAGGCTTTTGAGAAACTAAAATATATGTGGATAGAGCTTAGTAAAAGAGAAGGAGAGTGCTGGGAGATCTTCAGGTGAAAGGATGCAGAAGGAACAACAGGAAAAATATTCCTAGAAAAATCCAGCAGAGAAAAAATTAATGCTTTAAGTTTACAATGTTCTCGCATCTGTTGCCTCAGTTAATCCTCACCAGAAGCCCGTGAGGCAGGGAGGGCAAGCATAATTATGGTTATTTCTCCCACTGAGGATTAAAGCTCAGCCAGGGACAAAATTATGCAGGTTTTATCTCCATGATTCAGATCAGAGAGGCAAACTCTGTGGGTTCTTTGGGAAGCTGGAAGGGAGTAGGTGGAATGAAGGAGTGATCCCCCCTGTATGCTGTCTAAAGAAAGCAGGCTGTGAACTAAATATAATAGGTACTTCTTGGCTCCCACTCTGTACCTACAATTCTGGGTATATCAATCTGTATCAGGACAGAAAACGAATCTTGCATTTTAGAGAGTGACTCTTAAAGTCACTTTCAAGTTCAACAGATCTGTAATTCTGAGTTTTATACCTCAGGACAAAGTTTGAGCATTGGCTTGGTATTTCTGACTTGAACCTAAAAGTCGGTGGAATCCGAAGGGTTAATCAAAATGAGAAACTACAACTCCCGGCAGGCCTCGGGGCTGGGTTCCCCCCTCCTTTCTTTTCCGCCAAGACTGGGGGCGACCAAGGACGGTTAGTTATTTGAATAGACCTATAATATCATGAAGCTGTTTAAGTTGAGGAGGGCCGGTCAAGTCATCCAATCGTGTAAAAGATGGGGAAACACCTTAGCCAATCCAAAGGCAGGGGGGCGGGGTCGGGGATGGGGGTGGTGAAAGAAGTTTACTGACTAAGATGGCGACTGAGGCGCGGAGTGAAGGGGAGGTGCCAGCCGGCGAATCTGGCCGGAGGTGAGACAAGCTCTTGGTCCAGCTGCCTTGGAAACGAGGCCGTGGGCTGGTCGTACTGATGCCCTTCCCTCGGGTCACGGTGACCCAGCGGGGCCGGGCTTTGTTCCTTTCTCCCGCGGCGTTTCTCATCTTCGCTCCTGCGGGAGCTGAGGCGCGGTGGTGCGGCCGCGACGCTGGGTTCCAGCTGGGCCCCCGCTTGGTCCTGCTGATGCCCGTTGGGGGACTACCAGCGGCGTTGGCTGCAAACCGACCAGTTGGTGGTGGCAGCGCTGCCTGCCTTTGCCCTGAGACTCGTTGATGGTGAGGAAACTCAAGCCCAGAGCTGTTAAGCGAATTTCCTAACGTCTAACAGCGCAGAGAGAGAACGCTGTCAGTCAGTACTTTTTAATCTCTTCCGAGGCAGTTTGTGTTGTTTAAGTCGGAGCACAGATTTGAGTGTCAGTTGGAAATGGGTTTGAGTCCTTGGGCCAGTTAAACATTTAAAGAATTTTATTGTAGTAAAAACACTTTTAACATGAGATCTACCCTGTTGGTACAATTTTAAGAGTACAGTAAGTACTGTTGACTATATGTACAGTGTTGTACACCAGATTTCAAGAGCTTGTTCATTTTGCTTAACTGGAACTTTATGCCTGTTAATTAGTAACTCCCCATTCCTCCTCTTGCAGCTGCTGGCAACCCCCATTCCACTCTTTAGTTCTGTGAATTTGATTATTTTAGATACCTCATGTAAGTGAATACCTCATATAAGTGGAATCACTTGTTTTTCTGCAACTGTCGTATTTCAGTTAGCATAATGTCCTCAGGGTTCATCCATGTTGTCACATATTGCAGAATTTTCTTTTTTAAAGGTGAGTAATATTCCATTCTATGTGTATACTACATTTTGCTTGTCTGTTTGTATGTTCATGGACATTTAGGTTGTTTCCACATCTTGGCTGTTGTTAATCATGCCTCAGTGAACGTGAGAGTGCTAATAATTCTTTGAGATCTTGATTTCAGCGATTTTGGATAAATACACAGAAGTGAGATTGCTGGATCATATGGTAATTCTAGTTTTAATTTTTTTGAGGAACCTCCATACTATTTGCTATACCACTGCCCTATTTTGCTTTCCTACCAACAGTGTACAAATGTTCCAATTTCTCCCCATCCTCACCAACACTTGTCTTTTGTTCTTGTTTTTATTGCGGCATGCGGGTGCTCTAGGTGTGGCGCGCGGGCTCAGTAGTTGCCGCACGTGGGCTTAGTTGCCCCGTAGCATGTGGGATCTTAGTTCCCCAACCAGGGATTGAACCTGCGTCCCCTGCATTGGAAGGCGGATTCTTAACCACTGGACCACCAGGGAAGTCCCAACATGATTTTATATAGAGAAAACCCGTAAGACACTAACAAAAAAACTGTTAGAAATAAACAAGTTTAAGTTGCAGGACACAAAATCAACCTACAAAAATCAGTTGTGTTTCTATACAGATAGAATGAACTATCTGTAAAGGATATTAGGAAAAGAATCATATTTACAGTAGCACCAAAAAGAATAAAATACTTGGGCCAATTTTTTTTTTTTTTTTTTTTCCCCGGTATGCGGGCCTCTCACTGTTGTGGCCTCTCCCGTTGCGGAGCACAGGCTCCAGACGCGCAGGCTCAGCGGCCATGGCTCACAGGCCCAGCCGCTCTGCGGCATGTGGGATCTTCCTGGACCGGGGCACGAATCCGTGTCCCCTGCATCGGCAGGTGGACTCTCAACTACTGCACCACCAGGGAAGCCCTGGGCCAATTTTTAAACTTCTTTCAGCTTCAGTTTCTTCATCTGTAAATGGACATAATGATGTCTATTCCAGAGAATGTCAGAATTAAATCAGGCAATCCTTTTAAAGCTCTTAGCGTTGAGCCTAGTAGATAATAACCACTCCATACGTAATACGTTTTCTTTCTCCTAGTAGAACAACTAAAGACCAGATCAGAGGGATCTGCAGTTTAGGAAATCATTACTTTATTTTTAGAGTGTTTTCTCCTAAGCAGGCACACTGAAATTTAGCTTTTCCTAGAAAGAATTTCCAGGTGGTCTTACCCCAGCTTTGAGACCTCAGTTGTCTTAATTGAGTAAATGTATATTAGAATTCAGTAGAGTGAGCTTATTTACATTGCCCTGGTGCTTTGGCTTTGTGTCTGTTGGTGCTGTTTATACTGAATAGGAGATTCCAAATCTTGGAAAGCTGGGTTTGTGAGTGGGCACTGGAATCCCTCCTTAGCAGAGATGGGAGTGGTTGAATATGTTATTTACTATTTTATAGGGAAGAGGTTTTCCCTCTTGGAGCTGCCTATAAATGGTTGATCGTTTTTTTTTTGCCCAGAAACCATAGAGGGGGTTGATAAATTTGATTAGATCATCCTTCAGCCTGCTCTGAAATCTTGAATTGTGATGAAAATCTGAAGACAAAATACCTTTCTGTAGTGGGAACTGTTTGAATTTCTTTAAAGGAAGTTGCTGTTTGAATTTAAATTTTGGGCTATAGTATTAGTTACATGATCAGTAGATATTCCCAGAATCTTATCTGAACCTGAAACTGTTCATATTGTAAAAGAGAAGTTGAGTTTTCTAAAACCTTTTAGGGTGAGACACGTATATTTTTTTTTTTTTTTTTTTTTTTTTTTTTGCGGTACGCGGGCCTCTCACTGTTGTGGCCTCTCCCGCTGCGGAGCACAGGCTCCGGACGCGCAGGCTCAGCAGCCATGGCTCACGGGCCCAGCCGCTCCGCGGTATGTGGGATCTTCCCGGACCGGGGCACGAACCCGTGTCCCCTGCATCGGCAGGCGGACTCTCAACCACTGCGCCACCAGGGAAGCCCATGTATATTTTTATTACGAATTCCCAACAGTTAGCTTTGTCTAGGTGGTCAATAATGAGTGAATAATAGTTTTTGTCATTTTTAAGATATAAAATATTACCTTGTGGTGATAAATGCCATGCAAATTATTTTATGTTCTGCAGATATTAACCTTTCTAATGTTCTGTTGGTGGTGTGGCCCCTTTTATTCCATAAAGAAGAGGAAAGAGTCTGATTTGCACAGATCAACACATATTTGCATGTTGGAGAATATATGATCATCTGTTCAGAACTGTCTTGCTTTCTATTTCTATTTCTTCATTATTATTTTAAGCCTGCACCTAATAATAAGGAGAATCCACAAATAGAAGGTGTCTACTCTACCAGTAGTGGTATAAAAATAATAGAGACTCTTAAGGGCCAAAGAGAGAAAAAGAAAAAGCTAAAGCAGGAAAAGAAATATAGCCACCTCCCCACGCAATCGGCAGTAGGGAAATACAGCTCAGTACTTTTTGAGTTGAAAAACGACATAAAAAGAAAGTACTAACTATTATTAGATGAAGAGGGGAAATTGATAACAAAGAGTCACAGGCTTTCTAACCTCAATATTCACTGGAAAAAAAGAAACCCACTGTGAACCAGAAAAAGCAAACGGGAACATATAGGGGTGGAGGGAGGCAGAGCAAGCCGCGGAAGGGATAGCACTTGTGAAAAGCTGGAGACAGTTAATATGCCGGCAGCGTCTAAGTTTTGGAGCCCAAGCCTGCCCATGGAACTTAGGGAGCTTTGGAACAGACTTTGGGATACTTACATCCCATTTTGGAAATGTTTTTGGAGGATAAGGAAGGTGCCTGAAGATGGGGAAAGTGTCCTGTATCCTGCTGATTTACCTACCCCGTAGATTTCCTGAAGTCTTTTTTGTTATATTGTTCTTTCTCTTATAAGACAGCAGTGTGGTCCTTTGAGAAAAGTGGTAGATGGAATCTATTGATCTTAGGAAAAATTGTCTGTTCTCACTTGTACAAGCGGAAAACATGGTTTAAATGTCTGAATCCAATTTGTTGTGGTTTTTTTTGGCCGACCCTGGAGGCTTGCAGGATCTTAGTTCCTTGACCAGGGATTGAACCTGGCACCATGGCCGTGAGAGTGCAAGTCCTAACTAACCACTGGACCACCAGGGAACTCCCTGAATCCAGTGTTTTATTTGTACTGTCAAATTCTATGAACGGTAATGAGGAATAGATTCTTCAGGGGTCTTTCTTGAATCTGAATCTTTTTATTTTACATTTTTATCAGTTATCTGGCTTAGAGAGTTTGACCATTATATTTATAGACAAGGCCAGTCTTGGTAGAAGGAGGGGGGAAGAAGAAAATAGAATTTTAAAGTTAATCTGTATAAACTGGTCAGTGGCCTACCTTTCTTTGCCTCTAACCTTTAGCTGTAGAGTTTGTGAGATTAAACAGTGCAAAAGAGGGAGGTTGCTGGGTGGTTGTGTGGAAGTCCTCAGAGAGTGGCAGTCTTTTTTGTTATTGCAAGTCCAGAAACTATTTTATCCGTTAGATGGGTTTGGGGACTGACTCTATTCAGGCTTACAAGCCATTCGATAAAGGCAATTTAGGTAATTTGCATGAAGAATATAAATGAACTTATTTACAAAACAGAAATAGACTTATAGACGTAGAAAACAAACTTATGGTTACCAAAGGGGAAAGGCAAGGATGGGGGAGAGGGATAAATTAGGAGTTTGGGATTAACAGATACACACTACTATATATAAAATAGATAACCAACAAGGACCTACTGTATAGCACAGGGAACTATCTTCAATATCTTCTAATAACCTATAATGGAAAAGAATCTGAAAAAGAGTATATATACATATATATGTATATATATGGCTAAATCACTTTGCTGTACACCTGAAACATTGTAAATCAAGTATACTTCAATAAAAAAAAAAGAATATACCTGATATGTATGTCAGGTTTTTCCATTTCATCCTTGAAAGAGACACATTACAGCTGATTGATTAGATTATTGCTTTCTCCTTTTTTTTTAAATTTTCTTTTTGGCTGTATTGGTCTTCGTTGCTGTGCATGGGCTTTCTCTAGTTGCAGCGAGCGGGGGCTACGCTTCATTGTGGTGCACAGGCTTCTCATTGTAGTGGCTTCTCTTGTTGTGGAGCACGGGGTCTAGGTGCACAGTAGTTGTGGCACGTGGGCTCAGTAGTTGTGGTGCACGAGCTTCAGTAGTTGTGGCGCACGGGCTCTAGAGTGCAGGCTCAGTAGTTGTGGTGCATGGGCTTCGTTGCTTCGTGGCATGTGGGATTTTCCCAGACTAGTACTCTTACCCGTGTCCCCTGCATTGGCAGGTGGATTCTTAACCACTGAGCCATCAGGGAAGTCCCTCCCTTTTTTTTTTTTTTCAAATCAGCACTTATCAGTACTTTCTTCCTGAAGATACCATCTGGCTACCTGGAGTGAACCCTTTTAATTACGTTTTATTAAACATCTTTTAGAATGGGCTGTTTCTAGAAATGCCAGAGCCCATCTATTTTGTGCTGATGTTTTGCTAGTTTTTACCTGCTATATCAGTCAGGGTTCAGCTAGGACACAGAAACTATACAGTAATTTGAATAAAGAAAGTTTAGTATAAAGAATTATTGATTATAACGGGATTGGAGTAACAAGGGATTGGCTAATAAGAAGTAAAGAGATCTCTAAACAATATACAAATGGGAGAAATCAGAATCAGCTGTGTATACCAAGTCGTCATGTTGTACACTTTAAATATCTTATAACTTTGTCTGCCAATTATAGCTTGATAAAGCTGAAAAAAAGAAAAGAATCCACTGTTATCCACAGGGCTGAGATAGAATGTACTAAGAAGAGGCACCCTAGGGCAGAGATCCCACCTTATTGGAGAAGGCATGGCTGTGGCTCACAGAATGGCAGAGAAGTTGCTGTGGTGGAAGTTGTTGGAAATTCACCTTATGGAACCTGCCAGAACACTTTAGGACACTGGGGAAAGCTGTTAATAGGGAGGTGTCATGCGGGGAAGTAACTGGCTTGTGGGTGCTGCTGGCTGCTGTAAACTGGAGCGTATCAGTGGAGAAGCTGTGCATGCTGCAGGAACTTGCCTAGACGAGCAGCCTGGAACTGGAAAGGGAAAGGCCCTGCCTCCTACACTGTCTCTGCTGTGTTCTTTATTCATAATGCTTAACGTTGTGCCAGCTGGAAAAGGAAAACTTAAAAGTCTCTGGCTCCATTTTTGCAGAGTAGGCAATGATGGGTGAGAGGCAATAAATTGATAACTGGCACATGGAGAATCATCTTATCTCCAAGTTCCTAGCTTCCCTTTGCTTCAACACTACGTAAGTCTATTCTATAGAAAAGTATGAGGTGGTGTGTAGGATCTGAATAAATGAGGAGGGACAGAAACAAGTCAGAGGACAAGAAGGTGATTGGTGCTTAAATTTGCTCGGACAAACTTATGTGTGTAAGCTTGTAAAGGTCTATATGCATTCCAAATGGAATGACAGTTTTCTGGAATAAAGAGCCTGAAGCAAGACTGTTAAACAATAGTTATTAGTTTAAATATAATTTATCTGATTTTATTTTTTTGAGTCAGGCTGATGTCTAAGATATATAGTATTACCTTATTGGTCTTTGTAATTTCAAACATGCAAAGATTCCAGCAGGTACGTTGTTTATTGATACTTTTCCCTCAGTTAAAGCAGTACGTGCCTTTGAGCAAGCTACTTTAACTTTTCATATCTTTTTACTTGGGGTTACTGGCATGTAGTTATATGAGGTTTTAGAAATTTGTGTTTGTAATGATGGGAAATATATATAATTTTAAAAGAGTTACTACATTTCTGCCAAGGTCTAACGTACAGTAATGTTTTTTTGGTCTAGTTCTAGGATTGGGTATTGCACATGGATCTTTTGCACCAGAGTAGCTTCCAGTTGTAATTATCAGTTGGAGTAATACCCTCTTTTCCAGAATTTAGCTCTAAATTTGGCATAACAGCATTAAGTTTGGAAGTTTTATGTTTTTTTTGGTTTTTTTTTTTTTAAAGAATCTGAGTAACGTGGAACAGTGAAAATAGCTGAAATGAGTTCAGTTGAAGAACCAAAGGCTGCATGCTATGTGCTGTGATTTGGCTGAAAGGAAGTTCCAATTTGTATGAAAAAACAGGACTGGCTTGTGAAAAACTAGGAAGCATTGGAAAAATGGTGTGGAAGGGAGAAGAGCAAGGGAAAAGACAAAAATTAAAAAAGGAAAATATGAAGAAGAGAGGGTGACTTAATAGTAGAGGCTGCCAGCCACGGCCGCAGGGGCAGGCTTTGGAGGCAGCGGTGATGAAGCCTGCAAGACTGATCTTGGAGAACCGAGGCTCCAGAGGAGGAGGAGGGAGGCAGAGTACTCAAGAAGCCCGCTCTGTCTTCTGGAGGTGGAGGCACGGAAAGGAGGGCTCGTACTGTGGGCAGACACTCTTACACATCTCTGTGTGTTAGGGCTCTTTCAGGCATACGTGACAGAAACAGACTAGCTTAAGCACAAAGAGACACTGCTTAGCTCAGGAAACAAAAGTCCAGGGCGTAGATCAAGCACAGCTCAATCTGTATTGAAGATCTCAAATCTCAATGTCCCAGGCATCTGCTTTTTACTCTCTTAGATCTGATCTCTGTATTTGCTTTATAAAAGGGCAGGTTCTTCACAAAAAGGTGGCAGAAATGGACCACCAACAGCTTCGATCTTCCATCTGGTTAGCAATCTTAGCATCCAGCAAGAGTCTTGGAATTGAGTCTTTTTGTCCTGGTTTGACTTGCAGGCCTTTGTCTGAATCAGTGAGGAGGATAAAATGTTTCGATGAGGTGAGCTTGGGTCATATGCTCACACTGGTGGCCAGGGAGTAGGGTCAGCCCACCAAACTACATAAATTAAAGGATCGGAAGAGGTTGTTGCTCAAGGGGAAACAGGAAAACAGATGTGGGAAGCTGGAACGGCAGTTGTCCACTACACCCGTCTTCATAACTCCCCTGTGCACCCTCCTTTGCTTCAAGTTACGTTTTGAAAAGGGCTTGCCACTAATGTGTGGAGAAAGCATTTTATGTTTCCTAAAAACCTACCAAATAAAACAACAAACAAAAAAGCCCTTTAATTAAGTACTACCTATCTTTTTTTTTTTTTTTTCCTCCACTGTCAAACCCTTCTCATCTTTAAGACGTACCTCAAATTTCAACTCTTGTATAAGGGTGAAAGATTCTCTCCTAACTCTGAACTCTTAGAGCTTTCATTGACTGTACCATGCATTTGGCAGTTAATGATCTTGTATCATCTTTTGTGTTACAGTCTTTAGCCACTACTTAAAATCTTGTAGGAAAACCATTGTTCTTTTCTGTAGTTAAGTATAAAACTATAGTGATGGGTAAAAAAAGAGTGAGTTTGTCAGAAGCTTACAAGTTTTGTGATTTACCTTATAAATAATTATTTAAATATGGAGTGTGTTAATGACAGTACATTTATAATGGGAAATGTGTTAGTATCAAACTGTAACGCTGTATAAAGCCATAGCTTTTAAGATAATCAGATGAAAACATAAATAACAATATCAGTTATGAAATTAAATACAGATGATTTGTCAAGCTGAACTATTACCTGAAAGCTAGACACCAGTTTTTTGTTATTGCAAGAATGAAACAGTTAGAATCACAGAAAAATTCAGTCTCCTGCCAGCTGAGTTTTATTATGCTGTAGTATTTATTAACCCTTAAGTTTTAGAAAAATTAATATGTAATTAAAATATTGAGTATACTCAAAAGCATGAAAATGAGATGCTTCCTTTAAAGGTATATAGATTAGGCATATAAGTTTAATTAAGTTTGCGCCTTATTTCTTTTGCTTACTGACCAGGGTATGTTACATAGCATAAAACAAATTTCTTGGGACTCAGTAAGATTACAAAGTACGATAATGATCTGAGCCAAGCTATAACAGATAAACTTTCCCCACTTCAACAGAAAATATTGTCCAACATACCATGTAAAGCTACATCTATTTCAAAAATGTTCCTGATTATATGATCCTAATTTTCTTTTTTTGCTCCATTCATTTTTCACCATAGAAAATTAAAATGATTTGGTTGATCTTTGTCCAAGTTTCTGAAATGTGTTACAATAAAGAAGTAAAACATTATTTGACATGCTTTAAAATAATGTTATCCGTTTAGAGATAAAGATGTCTCAGTTGGGTTCTATCAGTATCAATGAAAAGAGAAAAAAAATTCATGAATGAAATATAGAAATCACGTGGTTCTTAATATTAAATTTGTAATTGCATGCCCTATGACAGCTACAATTGCTACATGTGTTTTAATTGTACCTTTGGGGAGGGGGGAACCTCATTAATTTAGGAATTGTAACTAAAGAATGACATTGGGATTACATAATGAAGGTCTTCACTTGTCTATTATTTTTTATTTTTTAAAATTTATTTATTTGTTTTTGGCTGCTTTGGGTCTTCGTTGCTGCGCGCAGGCTTTCTCTAGTTGCGGCGAGCGGGGGCCATTCTTCGTTGCGGTGCGCAGGCTTCTCATTGCAATGGCTTCCCTTGCTGTGGAGCACGGGCTCTAGGCACCTGGGCTTCAGTGGTTGTGGCACGTGGGCTTCAGCAGTTGTGTCTCATGGGCTCCAGAGCGCAGACTTAGTAGCTGTGGTGCACGGGCGTAGCTGCTCCGTGGCATGTGGGATCTTCCCGGCCCAAGGCCCGAACCCATGTCCCCTGAATTAGTAGGCGGATTCCCAACCACTGTGCCACCAGGGAAGTCCCACTTGTTTTATTTTTATGCTGAACACAATTACAAGGATAAAACCAAGTAAGTAAAAACAATGACATCAAAGAAAAACTTACCAAATAACAGGAAACTAACAATTAGGGGAAGATGAGAAACTAGGAAAGTGTACAGGAATATCATTTAGTAACATTCTTTTTTTTTTTTTTTTGCGGTACACGGGCCTCTCACTGCTGTGGCCTCTCCCGTTGCGGAGCACAGGCTCTGGATGTGCAGGCTCAGCGGCCATGGCTCACGGGCCTAGCCGCTCCGCAGCATGTGGGATCTTCCCGGACCGGGGCACGAACCACGTCCCCTGCATCGGCAGGCGGACTCTCAACCACTGCGCCACCAGGGAAGCCCTAGTAACATTCTTGATGTTATCATCAAATACTTTCTGCTCTCTAAGAAAGTCAAACTTTAATCAGAGAACACTACATGCACTATAATAAGCCCTTTGAAATGTGGCTAGCTTTTGTATTTTTAAGTCTATTTAGCATTTTAAAGTTTTCTGAATTTTGGAATCCCTACAATCCCTGCATTGCTTGCACTAATAGTTTCTTCACTCAAGTAACAAGGTCTACATTATTTTTTTCTTTTGGTCAGGTCATTTTGTGGCTGCTGTCCTTGTGACCAAGCTCTCCTTAATTAGATCTGCCGTTCAGTCTGCTTCATTTGTTAGGATGACCCTAAGCAAGAGATCAATCATCTTTCAATCCGTGTTTTTCATCGAATAAACATGGCTTTTAAATATTAAAAATAAGTACACCAATGTGAAACATACAGTTATGTCATTGTGTTAAACTTTCATTGAAAATTTGAACCCAGGGTATGTATATTAAGATTGTACAGAGGGGGGCTTCCCTGGTGGTGCAGTGGTTAAGAATCCACCTGCCAATGCAGGGCACATGAGTTTGAGCCCTGGTCCGGGAAGATCCCACATGCTGCAGAGCAACTAAGCCCGTGTGCCACAACCACTGAGCCTGCGTTCTGGAACCTGTGAGCCACAACTACTGAGCCCGTGTGCCACAACTACTGAAGTCCACGTGCCTAGAGCCTGTGCTCTGCAACAAGAGAAGCCACCGGAATGAGAAGCCCGCACACTGCAACGAAGAGAAGCCCGCACACTGCAACGAAGAGTAGCCCCCACTCGCTGCAACTAGAGAAAGACCGCACACAGCAACAAAGACCCAACACAGACAAAAATAAATAAATTAAAAAAAAAAAAGATTGTACAGAGGGGCTTCCCTGGTGGCGCAGTGGTTAGGAATCTGCCTGCTAATGCAGGGGACATGGGTTCGATCCCTGGTCCAGGAAGATCCCAATGCTGTGGAGCAACTAAGCCCGTGCACCACAACTACTGAGCCTGCGCTTTGGAACCCGCAAGTCACAACTACTGAAGCCTGTGCTCTGCAACAAGGGAAGCCACCGCAGTGAGAGGCCCGTGCACCACAAGTAGTGAAAGCCTGCACTCAGCAAAAAAAAAAAAAAAAAAGATTGTACAGAGGATAAAGCCTGAATTTATTAAAGCATAAATATTTTAACTGACACAATAGATTCTTTTTAGGTGTTAAGAAATAAAAGTGTTGAAAAGAAATTTGAATATTTAAATTGTAAAAATTTCATTTCAAAAGTATTAATATACTTCATGCACCGTAAAATCTCATATATTAGAATCTGTCTTTTCAATATCTCATCATCTCAACAGTTGGTGTCACTCACAGTGCTGAGTGGGAAAGCGTATTGTATTGTGTTTCCCCAAAGTGGTGGTTGCTTAAGATTTACTACAGTGAAAAAAGTCTCATAATTGCTTCCAGTTTCAAAGGAGTTTTAGCAAAATGCCCAAGATCTCTTTAAAATAATGACACTTAAAAGACTAACATTTATGTGCAAATGCAATAAGAGAAAAATTGTTCGCAACCCACTGTTTTTTTTTTTTTTTTTTTTGCGGTACGCGGGCCTCTCACTGTTGTGGCCTCTTCCTGTTGCAGAGCACAGGCTCCGGACGCGCAGGCTCAGCAGCCATGGCTCATGGGCCTAGCTGCTCCGCAGCATGTGGGATCTTCCCGGACCAGGGCACGAACCCGTGTCCCCTGCATTGGCAGGCGGACTCTCAACCACTGCGCCACCAGGGAAGCCCCACAACCCAATTTTTAAAGTCATCTCATGGGGTCTTCTGGGTGCCCATGTGCTAATTGCACCTGTAATTGACCACTTGTATTTTTGAAAACAGACATAGTGGGAAAAAAATAGTATCTTGTAGTGTTTAGTAAATTTTAAACTTCTGGATGCCAGAGACTTAGTTTAGTTTCTTGTTCCTGTACCTTACAATTTCTTAAAATTATAAAGCACTCAGTAGATCACGGTTAGTTTGAATTTAAATGACATGTGAGTGGCTGTGATTTCTTGTTTGGCTAACATGTGCCTCAGAAAAGCAATTCACCTTCTTATGATGGTTGATGAAGAGACTTACGATTAGTTTCGTAGAATACTGACTAAGAGATTAAAGCTCCTAAGAATTTTCAATATGTGAAGTTATATAGATATGAACAAGTCATATGCCAGAGCAAAAGCATTAGCTGTCTCTTGGATAGTATTAATATCACTCTGGACTTTGGAACAAGTGGATTTAGAAGTAGTCTTTTGGAACCTAATCTGACCCTAGGTAGAAATACTTCGGTTTTAATTGCTTGAGGCTCATGGCATTTAAAGTCTGTAGGAAAAGATAGTCTCCTGAAGCTTTGACTATACTTTTTTGAGGGGTAAACAGCTTTAAGATAATGATATGAGAGACACTGTGCTGTCAGTGAAGCATCCTATAGAACTTTCTCCAAATGAATAGGGAATTTTGCTGTTACTTTTCTAATACAAGTAAACTTTCTTCCAATTGTACACCAGCCAGGGAGAGAAAAAGTAAGGGAGGTGGCAGCAACAGAATTAATACTAATTCTTGTGACACCCAAAGGGATAAAAATTGACAAGTTAAATATATGTTAATAAACTTGTGTTATTGGTGCTCGTAGGAAGAATAATTAGCCTTCTTGACTGAGAAGTTTTCATCGTCATTTCATAGGGCAAAATCTTGATCACATTTCCAGAATGTTTAGGTTAAGAGGGTAAGCAATCAGGAATTCCTCCATCTGCCACTTTAATTCAGATCAAGTTGCTCTAGTAGTCTGAAATTAGTTCAAGTTGGGATCAAATAAATATAGGGGCCAAATATATATATATATATTTTAAATTTATTTATTTGTTTTTATTTTTGTCTGTGTTGGGTCTTCGTTGCTGTGCGCGGGCTTTCTCTAGTTGCGGGGAGTGGGGGCTACTCTTTGTTGCAGTGCCTGGGGCTCCTCATTGTCATGGCTTCTCATTGCGGAGCACGGGCTCTAGGCACGCAGGCTCAGTAGTTGTGGCTCGTGGGCTCTAGAGTGCAGGCTCAGTAGTTGTGGTGCACGGGCTTAGTTGCTCCTCGGCATGTGGGATCTTCCTGAGCCAGGGCTCGAACCCGTGTCCCCTGCATTGGCAGGCAGATTCTTAACCACTGTGCTGCCAGGGAAGCCCCAAATATATTTTTGTAGATGATTGGAGTCTAAATTAGTGATAAGAGGTCCATATTACAAAACCTTGGACAGCTACTCTTAAGGGCAGATCTTGGGATGTAAGTGTTTCAAAATTTTTGTTTAAGAAATTGTATATTATTTCCTGAAAAACTGTGGTACTACTTATCAACTTTAAACTGTTTCTGTTATAAAAACCCTGCCAGCTTGGACACACGGGACCTACTTTTATCCTTTCTTTTTATGTACAACTTTCATAATACCAGTTTAACTTTGGCATGTAGAAAAAGGGAAGAATAATAGCCTCTTCTTTAATACTTGTATTCATATCTAACAGCTTTACAATAAAGTGACACATTTAAAGCCATGTTTCAGAGCCAGAGATTGAAAAAGTAGTAAGAGAGTGCATACTTCTCTCAGGGTGGTAAGTCAGGTTTAGACAACTTTAAATATAGCTCATATTTTGATAGATGTTGCCAAGATTGTGGTTCTTGGAGAACAAATCAAGTAAAGCAATTCACTAGGGAGGAAACATTTAGTTTTGTGGGTATGGAGTTTTGGTAGTAGTCAGCCAAAAGATACATCTGCAGGATACAGGTTTTGTTTTTTTCTCCCACTGCCTTGAATTTTGCAGATTCATGGGTTCAACATGCCTCAAAAGCACCTGCATTTCATTTTTATGTAATTGATTTTTCAGCTGTGAATTTTGTTTCCAGTCCTTTCACTAAGCATATCACCTTACATGTAGAGTTCCATCTAGTGGTAAAAGTAATCATTGCAGACTATAGGTAATAAAAAATATCCTGTTTGAGGGGTAGGTCTTGCCTCTATTACTCTTTGGGATAGTTGCCTAGTATATGCATTTAAATACTGGAGTCCTTGCTATTTCTGTATGCCTGTATACTTAACTACTGATTCTCCTGGTTCTAGACATTTATGCAAAAACCTTTATGATGAGGAAATTAACCTTTAGTATATACTGTACTTAGATTTTCTGTGATATTTACATCAAGTTGTAGCAAGACTTAGGTCAAAACTACTTGGTTTCTTAAAAAAATTTGTCATCAAGGGTGTTGGTTATATATACAAGTAATAATATAATCAGTACTCTTTCTAACACCCAGCTTCAACAAATGTTAACATTTTCCAGATTTACCTCAAATGAACCACTCCCCTTTCCCCCAGCTGAATACTTTACCACAAAAGCAGTGCTAACACCCTAGAAACTCCCCTTATGCCCTCTGGCCTCCTCATAATCACTAACCCCCAAAGGTAACCATTATCCTGAATGGTAAATACATCTTTGCTTCTCTTTACAATTTTGCTACTTAAGCAAGTACAGATCTTCCTTGATTTATGATGGAGTCGAAAATGCATTTAGTACACCTAACCTACTGAACATGATAGCTAGCCTACCTTAGCCTAGCCTACCTTAAACATGCTCAGACCACTTACATTAGCCTATAATTGGTCAGAATCATTTAACACAAAGCCTATTTTGTAATAAAGTGTTGAATATCTCATGTAGTTTATTGACTACTCTACTGAAAGTGAAAAAACAATGGTTGTATGGGTACAGGATGGTTGCTGTCCAGCATCACGAGTGTTGTACTACATATTGCTAGCCTGGGAAAAGATCAAAATTCAAAATTGAAGTACAGTTTCTACTGAATGCATATTGCTTTCACACCATCATAAAGTTGAAAAATCGTAAGTTGAACCATTGTAAGTTGGAGACTGTATCTCTAAACACTGTATTTTTCGTCTTTTTTTTTTTTTTTTTTTGCGGTACGCGGGCCTCTCACGGTCGTGGCCTCTCCCGTTGCGGAGCACAGGCTCCGGACACGCAGGGTCAGCGGCCATGGCTCACGGGCCTAGCCGCTCCGCGACATGTGGGATCTTCCCGGACCGGGGCACAAACCCGTGTCCTCTGCATCGGCAGGCGGACTCTCAACCACTGCGCACCAGGGAAGCCCTATTTTTTGTCTTTTTAAAAAATAATTTATTTATTTATTTTTGGCTGTGTTGGGTCTTCGTTGCTGTGTGCGGGCTTTTCTCTAGTTGTGGCGAGTGGGAGCTACTCTTCGTTGCGGTGCTTCTCATTGCGGTGGTTTCTCTTGTTGCGGAGCATGGGCTCTAGGCGTGCAGGCTTCAGTAGTTGTGGCCCACGAGCTTAGTTACTCCACTGCATGTAGGATCTTCCCAGACCAGGGCTCGAACCCGTGTCCCCTGCATTGGCAGGCGGATTCTTAGCCACTGCGCCACCAGGGAAGCCCTGTCCTTGTTTTTTAATTTGCAGTTCCTTGGTGTCTAATGATATTGAGTAGCTTTTTAAATGAGATTTTATGGAAATCTCATGCTTGTTTTTCTATTAGGCTATTTATTTTTTCTTACTGATTAATACGAAGTCTACATATATTCAAGATATGAGCCATTTTTTTGCTGTATGTATTGTAGATATATTTTCCCACTCTGTGCCTGTCATTTTCACTTTCTTGATGGTGTCTTTTGATAAACACAAGTTCTCATTTTAATGAAGTCAATTGTATTGATCTTTTTCTTTTTGGTTAATTTTTTATGTGTTATTTAAAAATTATTTCCCCACCCTGAGTTCAATAATATATTCTTCTATATTACCTTCTAGTAGGCTTATTGTTTTGTTGTTCACCTTTAGATCTGTAATTCACCTGGAATTGACCTTGTGTATAGTGACATAAGTGTCAATTTTCATTTTTTTCCCCCTATAGATGTCCATGTGTCCCCGCACCATTTCGTGAAAAAGTCATTCATTCCCCATTGATTTGCAGTGCCACCTTATCCTGAATCCAGTAAAGAAGAAAGGAAGTAATAAAGATAAGAGCAGAAATTAGTGCAATAAACAACAAACATGTAATAGAGGAGTTCAGTAAAACCAAAAGCTGGAACCTTGACAAAGCTAATAAAAATTGCTAAATCTCTAATAAGATTCATAAATTAAAAAAGAGAGAAAACATAAATTACCAATATTGGGAACAAGGAGGAGGACATCACTACAGAACCTGGACACATTAAAAAGTTCCTAAGAGGATATTATGAACAAGTTTATGCCAGTAAAGTTTGAATATTTATGTGAAATAGACAAAACCCTAGACATATCTGGCTTACCAAAATTAATACAAGAAGAAATAGAAAATTTGAATAGTTCTGTAACACAAAATAAATTGAGTATATATAATTAAAAACCTTACAAAGAAAACTCTTGAGTCCAGATGGCTTCGTCAGCCAATTCCATCAAACATTTAAAGAAGAAATGACACAAACTTTTTCAGAAAACAGAAAAATAGGACACACTCCCCAACTCATTTTGTAAGGCCAGCACAACCTTGATACAAAACCTAATGAAGACAATATAAGAAAGAACAATTCCACGATAATCTCACTTATGAACATAAATGGAGAAACCTAAACAAACTATTAGCAAACCAAATTCGGTAATATATAAAAATGATAATACATTATTATAATATTGGGTTTATTCTAGAAATGCCCAGCTGGTTTAACATTAATCATTCATTCACTACATAAACAAAATAAAGGAGAAAAATTATATGATTGTCAAAAAATTTTGATGAAATTAAGCACAGACTCATGATAATAAATAAATAACCCTTAGCAAACTAAGAATAAGAAGATATCGCCTGAATTTGATAGTTTATGCCAAAATGATGGGTTGGGAAAGATAACCATTTTAAAATTTTCTTTACCCTGATAACTTCTAAAGTTAAGATTCTGTTCATGTTTATTAGTCATTTAGACCCCTCTTCTATGAATTACTTTGTTATATCTTTTGACAAATTTTTTTTTCAGTTTATGGCTTGTCTTTTATTATTACTTTTAAAGTTTTACATTTATTTGTTATTTATTTATTTATTGTGAATGGGTAGTATGTTCACGAGTCAAAAATCGAGAAAATACAAAAAAGCGCACAGTGAAAAGTTTCTCTCCCACTCCTGTTCTTTCATCCAGTTCCTCTCTCCAGAGGCACTGTGACTTCATTTTTTGAGAACTTTGTTTATAATGTTATTTGTTGAACAGACATTTAAAATTTTAATGTAGTTAAATGTTTCAATCTTTTCTTTGTGGATTGTGCATTTTATGTCATGTTTAAGAAGTCTTTTTTCTGCCTCATTAATTTATTCTTTTTAAAGTTTGACTTTTTTGGAAGGGAATCTAAACAAGAATGTATATATGTATAACTGGTTCACTTTGCTGTACAGCAGAAACTAACACAACATTGTAAAGCAACTATATTCCAATAAAAAAAAAATTGGCTTTTCATATTTGGATCTTTATTCTGTCTGGAATTTATTTTTTGTGTATGACGTGAGGTAGGGATCAGCCTTCCTTTTATATTATAAAACTGCTTGTCCTTATACTGTTTATATTGTGTGATTGTTTTGTCTAATACAACTTTCAGTGTGATGGGAGACTACTCTTGCGTTTCATCTATGTGTTGGCAAATAAAATTCACTTGGTCCAGTTTTTAATTTCTGTTTTGTTCCTACTTGCAGATGAGTGCTTAGAGTCCTAATAAGTACTGCCTTTCAGGCCCCATAATGTGCCCTTGTGTCCTCTAACATGTCTGGAATTTGTGTAGGCTGTGATGGGGCAGGGAAAGGAGGGTTTCTTTGTTACAACGAACAAGGAGAAAGCTTTTTTCCTGTCTCTTCGATTTACCAATGCCTCATCAGAAGCTTTCAGCATTTATGTAAGAAATTAATTTTTTCTTAAACTTGAGCAAACTTAGAGTTTGTTTTAAAATTAGATACTGTAGAGGAGGAAGTTGTTTTTGCTTAAAAATAATATTTTTCTTTTTCTTTAGCCCTTCTCTTAAGTTCTTGACCATGTTCTGTGATATTCTCAGCTTCATATTGTGGTACTATGTATTCCGTGGAAAGAGATTAGCGGACTTTGTGATATGGGGATAATTTAAAAACATAACCTACTATATCTGTCTTTTCCATCTCTTATCTTCCATTTTACTTCCTTTTCTTAACCACTTCTCTCCCTTACTTTTTGTCTTACCACATGCTCCACTCAGAAAAAGTGAAGGAGAGGAAAAAAAAAAGAACTAGGTTAAAGAAATTAAAGTGAGACAAAACAAAAGTGAATGATTATGGGAAGGAAGGGGAGAAAAAGCAGAAGGGGAAAAGAAACTGAGATTGCTTGTTTGTTACTTGTGTATTAGGACTCCTAAGGTGTCTCTTTCTTGTGTTCCTTGTGAATAGGTAGGGGCAGCCTTGAACTTATTTATTCTCCTACCTATTCTACCTATTTCGGAGGGAGCAGACCGCAAGGTAGAAAGGATTCTGTTGAGAAACGATGTAGTAGGGTTTTGTGCCTCCGGCTCCTTTCTACTTGTCTATTTGATCCAGTTTAGTGCCTGAAGGTCAACTGTGATATAAGTTTTGGAATCTCAACTGAGTCTTACTCTGGATATTAGTAAACTAAAGATCTGGAGGTTATATGTATGTATGTGTTTCTACTTTAAGAATATAATGGATGCTATTCATGTACATTTATATGTTAGAATTAATTTGATCTGAATTCTGTTTTTCAGAATTAAAAGGGATGTGACATCCATAAAAGCTTAGATCTGATAAATAATAAGACTCTTTTCGGTGCTAACCCATTTCATGATTTTCTGGCTCTCTCAGTAGAGTAGTAATTTCTCATTGGCAGTGATTATAAGTGATAGTTGTCTATTGACTCATTTCTTGACTGAAATAAGCTGACATTAAAAAAAAAGGCTTTGTCAATGCTTAGGATGAAATTGCTTTTGATTTTATTTGGCTTGTATTATAATCATTTGCCAATGATTATACAGGGAAAATTATACAGGAATTTATTTTTTATTTATTTTTTTTTAAAGACTTTTCTTTTTTTTTTTTTTTTTTAAATTATTTATTTATTTTATTTATGGCTATGTTGGGTCTTCGTTTCTGTGTGAGAGCTTTCTCTAGTTGCGGCAAGTGGGGGCCACTCTTCATCACGATGCGCGGGCCTCTTACTGTCGCGGCCTCTCTTGTTGCAGAGCACAGGCTCCAGATGTGCAGGTTCAGTAATTGTGGCTCACGGGCCTAGTTGCTCCGCGGCATGTGGGATCTTCCCAGACCAGGGCTTGAACCCGTGTCCCCTGCATTGGCAGGCAGATTCTCAACCACTGCGCCACCAGGGAAGCCCCTATACAGGAATTTATACAGGAAAAATAACCTTAGTGTATAAAAAGGTTGAGGAAACAGCATTTTAAGTTCTCTTTCTTTAATGACTTTTTGGCTTGAAAATACACATAATTTTTATGTAAATTCTTATCATTTTAGAGAAAAGAAATTTAGTAGCCACCAACTGAAGATTTGGGCTGTTGAATAAAGTTATATAATAACTTTTCAGGGAAGTACAGATGAACTTTGAAATTTACCCATACCTTGTTTTCATTATACCATGTTAAAAGTGATCCATGTAGGACTTCCCTGGCGGTGCAGTGGTTAAGACTCCGCGCTTCCACTGCAGGGGAGCTAAGATCCCACATGCCATGTGGTGTGGCGAGAAAAAATAAAGTTCCATGTAGTATTGGCAAAGTGTGTTAAAGATTAGTTATATTTAATGTTTAGAGATATCATTTTTCCTGGAACAGTGCTTTGGTACCTGGGGTGTTGTGGAAACTTTTAAGTTGTGATTGTTTTTATTGTGGGAATGTTTGATTGAGTCAGGTGGATTTCAGCTTTGTCTGACAGATGTGATGACTTGTCCTTTCTGGCTTGTGTTACATTTACTCATTGGTTGTATAATAGATGGCTGTTTATATAATGAAAATTAGAATAAGCCATTAGAGATGATTGATAATGGATACAAACAAGTGGTGATGTGTCTGCTACAAGAGATGGAATAATACAGTTCTTATATGTAACATGTTAAAATTAGAAAACAATAGGGAAGAAAATATTTCTGAGAGTCAGAGGAGCTTTGCTAGAAGTATAGCCCAAATAATTTAGGAGTGGAAAACCAGCTAAGATCAGGGGCCAACAGAACATATCTGTTGAGTATTACTCAGTGATAGAAGAGTAAAATTAGAAGCAAAATACAGAATTTTTTTAAGTGCCTTAGAGAGGAAGAACCTGTCTGAGCAAAGTTTGGACTTAGGCGATGGGCCAAAGCTATCCAGAATGAAGGATTTTAAAATAAAACCCATTTCTGAACCTTGGCAAGGCTGAATTAATATCTATTTTATGTACCTGTAAGTGCCTTCCATTCTAGTGAAGGGTTTTTGGTTATGAGGAACAGAATCCAAAGCGCCTGGCTCAGTTGAAGGGGACTGATTATAAGGAAACACCTGCCTGTGTAGGGACCCAGGAACCAAAGAAGCCTAAGGGTAGAGTAAATGTTTTCAAAATGTCTACTGTACTGTTTAGATATAGTTTTAGCTCTTCAGTAGTCTCATGCTCACTGTCACGTGGTTTCTGTGGCATTTGCGACTAGCCTGTGTTACTGTCAGCAATTAATCACTGGATGGAAAATACCATACAGTGCTGGCTATACTCCCAGGAAGGCCTTAATTTAATGATTACCCATTGCTGTGTTAGGGGGAACAGCTGCAGGTCTGATGTTTTACAAGAATTTAATGGTAATAGTTTAGGGTTTGACTGTTTTAATAAGGAAAGTGGTCTATGTGACTGCCAGTTCTAATATACTCTTAGACTCAGGAGGCTGTAAGGATCTCTATCTTCTTGCAGTGAATGCCTAAAATTAAGAGGCAAATTCAGGTCATATCATAGAGGCTATTTGGTGTCTTTTCTTTAAACTAAAATTCTAAGTATCTGGGTGGATATAACCTAAACAGCAACAAGCCCAAATTGTCTTCTTTTATGCAGTCAGCAGATTGGGGATTAGGTTTTCAAAAGACCAGTCTGTAGATTAGCCCACAGAAAGAATGAATAATTGTATGGTTGAGAGGGAATGTGAAACCCATATTAAAAATTATCCCCCCAAAGATTCTTCTGTTTCATGTTTTCAGAGATGCCATCTGCAATTTTGTTATCTGCAATGACTCTTCCCTTCGAAGTCAGCCCATTATCTTCAATCCTGACTTTTTTGTGGAGAAACTCCGACATGAGAAACCTGAGGTGTTCACCGAGTTGGTGGTCAGCAATATCACAAGGCTCATCGACTTGCCTGGAACTGAGTTGGCTCAGCTGATGGGAGAAGTGGACCTTAAGTTGCCTGGTGGGGCCGGCCCGGCATCAGGATTCTTCCGGTCTCTAATGTCTCTCAAGCGAAAGGGTAGGAGATGTATCTGTGAAGGGGGCAGGTCTCAGCTGCTCCCTGGGCTTCATTCTGAACATCTGCATGTTCATGGAGGAGTTTCTATTATTATAAAGCACTTTTTGTCATTTTTCATTTACATGAGTAGTAAAACCTTAAGTAATATTAATAAAAATTATAAAAACGGTCTAGGTAAATTAAAACATATATATCAGTCCCCAAGACATAACATGATTAGTTTAGGTAGTTATCAGGGGCACCTTGATTTTCATGCCCTATTAATACTATACTAAAATAATATTAAAGATACAAAGTTTCACAGCTGGTGAGTACAGTAAAGAAAGTTTGAACATTTTTTTATTGCAGTAGTTCTCAAATGTTTTCATTCCATGGAATGCTTTGATAAGGCAAATACCTATGAATCACCCAAAAAAAGCCTTCTCAGAAATAAGTTATTAGTGATATATATAATAAATTATGACTATTAACACTGCTTTTGATAAGATGTTAAAGAGGTACTATTTTGTTTTTTAATTTTTTAAAATTAATTTATTTTTTAAAATAAATTTATTTATTTATTTTTTATTTTTGCCTGTGTTGGGTCTTCGTTGCTGTGCACTGGCTTTCTCTAGTTGCGGTGACCGGGGGCTACTCTTTGTTGCGGTGCGCAGGCTTCTCATTGCGGTGGCTTTTCTTGTTGTGGAGCACGGGCTCTAGGCACGCAGACTTCAGTAGTTGTGGCACGTGGGCTCAGTTGTTGTGGCTTGCGGGCTCTAGAGCTCAGGCTTAGTAGTTGTGGCACACGGGCTTAGTTGCTCCACGGCATGTGGGATCTTCCTGGGCCAGGGCTCGAACCCATGTCCCTTGCATTGGCAGGCAGATTCTTAACCACTGAGCCACCAAGGAAGCCCCTGTTTTTTAAAATATTAGGCAATCCTGAAGGCAGCAAAAAAAGTTTAAACATTATAACAGATCAGACCCTATACCAACTCTAGTGGATAATCTATCATGCTCTGACAATCATGGGTCTAAGTTCTATTTTTTGTTTGTTTTAAAATTACATATCAATATTCTAGGTATTGTTACTTAAATAAGAAGATGGTCTTTGCCTTCAAGGAACCTACCATCTAAGATTAAACTCGCAGAGAGTTGATTGAGAGTTTTCTGATTACATTTTCTGGGACACTTCCAACTTTAAGGTTTTTGTTTACTGACCCTGTGAAAATACTTGCTAAACTGTAACATAATATACTTGAGGGGTATGTTGCTTTTAAGTATGCTGATTTTGTACTATTTGTGGGAAATATAGCTTTGTTCTATTGTATGGTTTTTTTCAGAAAAAGGAGTAATATTTGGATCCCCACTGACAGAGGAAGGCATTGCCCGTATATACCAACTGATTGAATATCTACACAAAAGTAAGACTACTTGAAATTTTGTCATTCTTTGTTAATGAAGAATTGTCAGTTTTCTACTGGGAGCTAACATCCTTGAGTTAGCAATTGTTAGGTGACAATTAACCATCAACAAAGACACTAATCAATGATAATTTCAGGTGGTATGTTTCTAAATATATTTCCTTTCAAATTTCATCTCATGTATTGATTTGTTTTATACTCTTAAAGATATATATACATTAGATAGTGTCTATGAAATCACAATTTCCCCTTGACTGAAAGAGACATTTCTTCTGTAAAAATACGTTGCTCCTTTATAACATTTACTCCAGGGAGCATAATTTATTGCCAAAGATGCTTTTCATCTCTAGAATTCTCTGATTAAAATATACTCTTCACTTAATTCCTTTTTCATTTTTTTAGTAGTCATACTGGTTATTTCATTGCTCTAAGTGTTTGGCAGAGCTGAGTGTATATGAAATGTGTGGCTTTATGTGATGTCTTGATAAATTTGACACTAACACTTATTTATGTCTTATTCTATATGGGACATTGTGCTAGGAGCTAGAGCAGAGGTTGCAAACTGACAGCCTAAGAGTTTAAGTCATCTATATTCATATTTTGTTTGCTTGGCAAAGGATTAAATTAAAAATAAAATAAGTTATCAGTCTTTTAAAATGGAAACAGTCCAGGTTTTCAACTTCTTTGGATAATAGGAAATAATAGGAAGATCTAGCATCCTTGGGCCCTGTTGCCACTTGGACACAGTCAGCTGGAGCACAGATAGGTGCTCCTCGGTTTGTTAGGGTTCCTGTTCATTCATTTACTGTTACCAGCCTGGCCTTGTAGGCATTTGAACTTGGACCCCTGAATTAGGGGGTTATACAAAGAAATATGGACCTAAGCTGAAAACATAACTCTCTTGCTTCTTCCAGGTCAAACCAAAACAATATGTCTCATCTTTTTTATCCCCTTAGATTAGCTTAAAATATAGGTGGGAGGGAAGAATCGTTTAGTTGGGATGACCCTGAGCTTCTGGGAATCTCTTAGACTGAAAGGTGATCTGATAGGTTAGAGTTTTAATTCCTGGGGCAGCACAGAGACTCTAGATTCATTTTAGGCTGGGAAACTGTCTTACAGGAGCAATGAACCCCCACAGATGAACTTGGCCCCTCCAGCAAAGTCTGAGATGACCCACGGGAAGGGGCTTTTAGGGAGATTTGGCTTTCTTCCAACTTATTTTTCAAGCCCATTCTGACTATTAAGGTTAAATTCAGGGAGTGAGGAGGGATAAATTAGGAGTTTGGGATTAACAGTATACACACTACTATATATAAAATAGATAACCAACAAGGACCTACTGTATAGCACAGGGAACTATACCCAATATCTTGTAATAACCTATAATGGAAAGAATCTAAAAAATAATATATATATATATATATATATATATCTTACTTTGCTGTACACCTAAAACTAACACAACACTGTAAATCAACTATATTTCAACAGAAAATTTAAAAAAAAAAGGTTAAGTTCAGTTTCCAGGTGTGCCTCAGGAGGTTCAGTGACTCCTGGGTGGACCACGTCTCAGTCTGGGAGATCTCTGGGTACTCAGGAATGTTCAGATATGTTTCCTCAGGGGCCAGTAGGTTCTAAACTAATCTGGGAAGAAAGACAGAAACGTCCTTCAAGTTCTTTGTAAAGGGTCTTTCAAGTATAAAGTAGTCTTTTAGATGACTTATTTTAATCATAATTCCTCTTTTTATTTCCTTTTTCATGTCCTCTGTTTCTCTTCCATGCTGAACAGACTTGAGAGTAGAGGGTTTGTTTAGAGTACCAGGGAATAGTGTCCGACAGCAGATTTTAAGGGATGCTCTCAATAATGGAACTGATATCGACTTGGAATCAGGGGAGTTTCACTCAAATGATGTTGCTACCTTGCTGAAGATGTTTCTAGGAGAGTTACCTGAGCCCCTGCTGACACATAAACATTTCCATGCACACCTCAAAATTGCTGGTGAGTATAGGAGGTGAGAAAGAGATGTGAATACATTTCTTTCAATTTAGTAAAGTCATCTGGAATATTCTGTTGTTTGTAACCCACAGCAATGCTTCTGTTAATATTGTTTGACTTCATGATATTTCTGGGCTCTCTGAATACTCATAAGCATTGGCTAGTTATGGTTGATTTGGTCAAAATTTTTTTTTGTGGAATAAACTTCTTTGAAGATAAAGTCTGGGTTTTACCTATTTTTGTATTCCTGATGGATCCTAGCATTGTGCTGTGAACATTTTAGTTGCTTAATTAATGTATGCTTTTCACTGGATTGATTGACACACCCAAATCAATTACCCAAATCAGTAGTCACAGTTTTGTATATTTGCCTTAGTTTGAGGCTTTTGCTAAGTATTAATATGCCTCAGTTGAGATCATCTCTACTCTTGGAAATTTGCTTCTTATAAATAATTTTACTTGTTTTCTAAATAGGCAATACATTCACATGAATTAAAATTCAAAAGGTTCAAAGAGTATACAGTGAAAAGCCTCTTTCCCACTCCTGTTCCCAGCACTCAGTTTTTCTTCCCAGAGGGAACCAATGCTATTGATTTCTAATGTATCCTTACAGAGATATTTTAGACACTTACAAACACCTACATGTATTCTTTTTCTTTCTTTTTATGTAATGGTAGGGCGTTATACACATGGTTCTGTGGTTTGCTTTTTTCATTTACTGTGTTTTGGAGAATGTTCCATTTTCAGCTCATAAATAGTTTCCTCTTTCTCCTTTGTGCTTGTGTTATTCATTCTTAAATTGCACAGCTGTTATGCTGCAATAGGCTCTAAGTGCACACAGCATCCACATCCATACTATATTTACTTAGTTTTCTACCCTTGAGTCTTTTACTCTTGCTTCTAATTTTAAGGAAAATAAATAGAAAATTTTTTTCTTTTGAATAATTTTTACTACTTAAAATAAAAACCGAGTTTTGAATTTCTAAAATCTAATAAGATTAGATTTTTTTTAGCACTTTCAGGAACAGTTTAGATGGTACAAATGAGAAAATATTACTAGAGTGTTACATAACTTTACAGTTATTTTGGGGGAGAAATAAAGTTGTTGGATATTTGAAAAAGATATGGGAAATATTGATAAGTTCTTTTTATAAGGGTTAACATGAAGAATGCTTGTTCTGTTTGCTTTCCTGTTGAGTTTATTTAGTGCAGTATCTGAAACCGCCCCTCCACCACCCCATGATTCACTGTTCTTTGATATCATACTGAGGTATGGCACAGGTGTATCGTTTGGTACCCCTTGCTGATAACTGGGAGGGATTTTTGTTTTCAATTTCATATTAACAGGGAACAGTTTCTAGAAATATTATCTGCCTTTCCTAAACCTGGAATTATTTTTGAAGTTAAACAGTTTCAACAACACGTTGTTATCATTTTCAGGTCTATATGAATTATACCCAAATGGTTTTCAGTGTCTTTTCAAATTCTGATTATCTAGGGGACTGTTTTTATTGATAACCTGTGTAGCTTGTTAGGGGAGAAACAATGATTCTGACTCCATAAGGAGCTGCCTGGATCATCCTGTTATCAGGGCATAATTCACTCTCATATTTTTTTAGCAGTAAAATATCTTGGTGAGGAAATGTGAAGGGGGTGGCGTTATTAAAGATATGTGTGGACATGTTTTCATTTCTCTTGAGTATATACCTAGGAATGGGATTGCTAAGTCATATGGTAACTCTATGTTTAACTTTTTGAGGAACTTCCAAACAGTTTTCCAAAGTGATCACACCATTTTACATTCCCACCAGCAGTGTAGGAGAGTTTAATTTTCTCAGCATTCTTGGCAACACTTGTTATTGTCAGTCTTTTTGACTATAGCCACACCTCTGGTTATGAAGTAGTGTCTCATTTTGGTTTTGATTTACATTTCTCTGATAGCTAATGATACTGAGTATACAAATGCTTACTGGCCACTTGTATATCTTCTTTGGAGGAATGTTTATTTAAGTCTTTTGCCCATTTTTGTTGGGGTTTTTCTCTTTTAATTATTGAGTTGTATTGACATTATTTTGTTATTATATTTTGCTATAATCTCTATTTATGCTTGATTCTTTTTTTTTCTTTCTTTGATTATAATAAATAGTAGGAGCATTGATTCTTTTTCTTGCTTGTATTTTCTCTCTCCTTTGCAATCACCTCTTTTGTCCTCAAGATTTGATGCAGTTTGATGATAAAGGAAACAAGACCAATGTACCAGATAAAGAGCGGCAAATTGAGGCTCTTCAGTTGCTATTCCTCATTCTCCCTCCACCCAATCGTAACTTGCTGAAGTTATTGCTTGATCTCCTGTACCAGACAGCAAAGAAACAAGACAAGAATAAGATGTCTGCCTATAACCTTGCCCTTATGTTTGCGCCCCATGTCTTGTGGCCAAAAAATGTAAGTGTTGAGGGAAAAAGGAAAGACTGCTTGGTTTTCTTGGGCTGGCCCTCGTCCTATGGCTGTACCTTGGTGAGGTTATCAAGGGCCCAAGGTCTAGTCTTCAGCTTTACAAGGCTAGGAACTTCCTTTATTAGTTCATTTAAGAGTTATTAAACCTGAGGGGGCCAATTCCTGTTAATCTTGCTTATAAATTATAAGTCAATCTCTTGACAAACCTGATTAGCAATTTATTAGTGGAAATTCTTAGTGGAAAATATAGCTACTAAATAAACTAGAACACTGATTTTGGCTGATCAATGTAAATTCCTTCTTAACATGAAAGCCTTCTTGGGAAATCAAATTGATTTCTGAATATTGAATGGTATAAATTTAGAATAGAGCTGTACGATCTTACAGGATAGTGTCACTGAGCTTTTAGATAAGATGACACAGAGAGCAATCCTGCCTTGTTGTAGCTTTTCTATATCCTATAGATATACTCTCCTTAAATAAAGCTGAATATGCTTATTACTGAGACCATGCCCTTCTTAGTGACTTACACGAGAAGTACATTATCTAAAGGCTTTTGAATTAATTCTTGGCCTGGAAGCACATAGCTTCATATTCCTGTCCATTCATAAAATAGGTTTTACTGTATGATGGAATTAGAGTCAGGATAACTGGGTTGGAAGCTGCAAACCCCTGTTAACTGTGTCCTTTCCTCTTTCTATACATAGGCTCCTCCTCTGTAAGCTGGGCATAATAGCACCTTTTCCACTTACTTGACAGGATTGTTGGGAAGATAATAGAAATAGATGGGATATAGTGACTTATAAAAGATTTTGGGGATTATAGGAAATGAGAAAAGGAAGATAAAGGAGAGAGGTTGTGTGAGATGTTTTGCCTAACAAGCAACTAGTGAAAAAATAATATAAAGCTCTGGGCCAGGAAGAGCTTCTGCCAGAGAAAGGTTGATGAGGGGGAGGTGTGTGAGAAGAAAAAGACACACCGACATTTGTCCATGTTAAGGAGATAAAGCCTCATAGTGAAAGAATTTTAGAACGAGCTCACTGAGACTGAAAAGGAGTGAGTGATCTATGACTGTAAAGAGAAGCATTGACTGTAAAGAGAAGCCTGTGAGAGAGGTCTTAGTATAAGCAAACATTAAGTAACAAAGATACATGTTGAGGATGCGGGCTTTGGGATAGTAGATATGCTGAAGTGCTTAAAAAAAAGGCAAGGGAAACAAGAGAAGGTAATCAGTGACCATGTGACTGTGTTTTTAAGAAACGGATGTCACCTCTGGTATCAATTAGTAGTGACAGTTCTCTTTCGTCTTTGGAGAAACTGTAGTTTCTCTAGAGAGCAGTGTCCTTGGTGATTGTTACAGATTCTATTCTTCTTTGCCCTTTTCCCAGGGTAGATCTTCTTTAGTAACTCTGCATGTATGTCTGATTATCAGGCAGAATTAGGAAATGAAGATTGGTTCTCAAGGATTTCCTGATCACTTCAGGGACACGTGGTTCTTCCTAGATTATATCATCTCTAGTGGAAACCTACTGAACCAAAAAACCTTTCCAGAATTAAATGTTGTATTAGAGTCAGCTTTCTTGGAGATAGAAACTATCATATGTTTGAAAGAATTAGCTTACTGATAAGTAAATGGGAATATCTGCCTTCTACCTCCCAGCTTTTCATCTCCCTTTTTTGGTTTCTTTTGCTCTGAATAGGTCACTGCAAATGACCTTCAAGAGAATATCACAAAGTTAAACAATGGGATGACTTTTATGATTAAACACTCTCAGAAACTTTTTAAGGTAGGTAACGAATGGGATTTGGGTAGTGACAGGACAAGGAGGATGGAACACGGTGGGATCCTGAGAGGGCTATAAAGATGACTAGATGAGAAAGGCCCTGACTGGAACTGGAAACCAGATCGGACAGTGGTAAAACTCAGAGGGAACAACTAAGGTGGGGAAGAATATGGAGGTACCTAGAACCTGAGTAGGGCTCTGTCCCCTGGGCAATTGGCTCCATGCCCGAGTCATCCTTCCTTTTTCATGAAAGACAGCAGATGTTGGAAGCAGAGTACTTTTATCCTGTCTGCTTCCAGCCAGTAGAATTTTGACAGCCTCCTTTCATCTTGTATTTATTGTCCTTTTTAGTACAAACTAGCAGTGTGTCTGTCAACATGATTTTCTCAGTAACTTAGTGGGTCTCTGTGGATTTTAGTGGGATTCACTCAGAAGATAAATTTAAAGATAAACCCATCTCTTTCTTGGACTCTTGCTGAGAAGGCTGAGAGACAATACCTTTAAGCTTCCTGGAGGCCCTCTGGTTGGATTGAGAGTATCTGGTAGGCATACCTTTTACTCTTTGAAAGGGCCCTTTGTGTAACTGAATATTCTGACCTTTTAATGTTTCTAAGATTTTTAGCAAAAAGTTGCATAGTCACATCCTTGGCCTTTTCTTTAGAGTATACTTTCCTGATGGTGAATTTCTTAATTTTAGCATCTTTTGCCATCTGGAAAGGCTGAGAATTTTTTTTTTTTTTTTTGCGGTATGTGGGCCTCTCACTGTTGTGGCCTCTCCCGTTGCAGAGCACAGGCTCCGGACGCACAGGCTCAGCGGCCATGGCTCACGGGCCTAGCCGCTCCGCGGCATGTGGGATCTTCCCGTACTGGGGCACGAACCCATGTCCCCTGCATCGGCAGGCAGACTCTCAACCACTGCGCCACCAGGGAAGCCCAAGGCTGAGAATTTTTAAGATCACTCAGTCTGGTTCTTTTTTTGTCTTTCTTCAATTAAAAAAAAGAAAAATGTGGTAAAATACATATGACAACATTTACTATATGTGTACAGGCCAGTGGCATTAATTACATTCATATTATTATGTAAACCATCACCACCATCCATCGCCAGAACTCTTTTCATCTTGCAAAACTGAAACGCTATACCCATTAAACATAACTCCCCATTCATCCCTTCCCCTTGGCCCTGGCAACCACCATTCTACTTTCTGTCTGTACGATTTTGACCACTTTAAGTATGTCATAAAAGTGGAATCAATCAATTTTAGTGATTGGCTTATTTCCTTTAGCATAATGTCTTCAAGGTTCATCTATGTTGTAGCATTTGTCAGGATTTCCTTCCTTTTTAAGGCTGACATTTCATTCACTGTATATACCACATTTTGCTTATCCATTCATCTGTTAAGGACACTTGGGTTGCCTCCACATTTAGTGCTTGTGAATAATGCTTCTTTGAACATGGACATACAATATGTCTTCTAGACTCTGTTTTTAATTCTTTTGGGTATATAGTTGGCTCTCTGTATCTGTGGGTTCCCCATCCACAGATTCAACCAATGGCAGATTAAAAATATTTGGAAAAAAATTCTAGAAAGTTCCAAAAAGCAAAACTTGAATTTGCTGCACACCAGCAACTATTTATATATCACTTACATTGTATTTACAACTATTTACATAGCATTTACATTGTATTAGGTATTATAAGTAATCTACAGATGATTTAAAGTATACAGGAAGATGTGTATAGGTTATATGCAGATACTGTGCCATTTTATATAAGGGACTTGAGTATCTGTGGATTTTGGTATCCATGGGGAAATCCTGGAACCAGTAACCTTGGATCCTGAGGTATGACTCTATACCCAGAAGTGGAATTGCTGGATCATATGGTAATTCTAACAGAACTGCCATACTGTTTTCCATAGTTGCTATAATGCTTACATTTTACCTTCTCACCAACAAGGCACAAGGGTTCCCATTACTTTGCATCCTCACCAACACTTGTTACTTTGTTTTGGGGATTTTTTTGATTATAGCTGTGTTAATGGTTGTGAGGTGGTAACTCATTGTAGTTTCAATTTGCATTTTCCTAATGATTAGTGATGTGATGTTGAACATCTTTTCATGTGCTTGTTGCTTATTTGCGTATCTTCTTTGGAGAAATGTCTATTCAAGTCCTTCGCCCGTTTTTTTTTTTTTTGGCTGCACCATGCGGCTTGTGGGATCTTAGTTCCCTGACCAGGGATTGAACCCAGGCCACAGCAGTGAAAGCACCAAGTCCTAACCACTGGACCGGCAGGGAATTCCCACCCATGTTTGAATTGGGTTATTTGCTTTTTTGTTATTGAGTTGCAGGTGTTCTTTATATATTCTAGATATTAATCCCTTATCAGATTTATGATGTGCAAGTATTTCCTCCCATTCTGTGGATTGCCTTTTACTCTGTTGATAGTGTCTTGCTGCACAAAATTTTAAAATTTTTATGAAGTCCCATTTGTCTATTTTTTTCTTTTGTTGCCTGTGCCTTTGGTGTCATATGCAAGAAATCATTGCCAAATCCAATGCTGTGAAGCCTTTGCCCTTTACTTTCTTTTAAGAGTTTTATTGTTTTACATCTTACATTTATCTATTCTGGGTAATTTTTGTATATGGTATTAGGTAGTGGTCCAACTTCATCCTTTTGCATGTGGATGTTCAGTTTTACCAACATCATTTGTTGAAAAAACTGTCCTTTCCCCATTGAATAGTCTTGCCACTCTTGTTGAAAATCCGTATACTTGAGGGTTTATCTCTGGACTCTATTCTATTCAGTTGGTCTATATGTTTATCTTTATGCCAGTACCATACTGTTTTGATTACTGTAGCTTTGTAGTAAGTTTTGAAATGAGGAAATGTGAGTCCTCTAGCATTGTTCTTTTTCAAGATTGTTTTAGCTATTGGGGGTCCCTTGAGGTTCCATATGAATTTTAGGATGGATTTTTCTATTTCCTTTTTTTTAATATATAAATTTATTTATATATTTATTTATTTTTGGCTGCATTGGGTCTTTGTTGCTGTGCATGGGCTTTCTCTAGTTGCAGCAAGTGGGGACTACTCTTGGTTGCGGTGTGTGGGCTTCTCATTGCGGTGGCTTCTCTTGTTGCGGAGCACAGGCTCTAGGTGCTCAGGCTTCAGTAGTTGTGACATGTGGGCTCCATAGTTGTGGCTTGCAGGCTCTAGAGTGCAGGCTCAGTAGTTTTGGTGCATGGTCTTAGTTGCTCCACAGCATGTGGGATCTTCTGGGACCAGGGCTCAAACCTGTGTCCCCTGCATTGGCAGGCGGATTCTTAACTATTGCGCCACCAGGGATGTCCCGATTTTTCTATTTCTACAAAAACTGTCATTGGGATTTTGATAGGGATTGCAGTAGATTATTTTGGGTAGTATTGACATTTTGACAGTATTAAGTCTTCCAATCCATGAACAGGGGATGTCTTTCCATTTATTTATGTTGACTTTAATTTTTTTCGGCAGTGTTTTGTAGTTTTCATTGTACAAATCTTTCATCTCCTTGGTTAAGTTAATTCCTAAGTATTTTATTCTTTTTGATGCTATTGTAAATGTAATTGTTTTCTTAATTTCCTTTTTGGATTGTTCATTGTTAGTGTATAGAAATACAACTGATTTTTGTGTGTTGACTTTGTATCCTGCTACTTTGCTGAATTTGTTTATCAGTTCTAACAATTTTTCTTTGAAATCTTTAGAGTTTTCTAACAATTTTTCTTTGAAATCTTTAGAGTTTTCTACATATAAGGTCATATCATCTATGAACAGAGATAATGTTACTCCTTTCCAATTTGGCTCTCTTTTATTTCTTTTTCTTGCCTAGCTGCTCTGGCTAGTTTTGGTTCCTTTTTGTTTAACATAGTTTTTCCTTCAATTTGTCTCTCTTCTTACTTGATAGTAGCTTGATTCTGCAAGGCCAACAGGAGAGTCTCTCTAGTATGTGCTAACAAGATTCAGATGAAGATATATTTTATATATATCTTATATATAATACATATTTTATATATATAATGTATTATAAATGTAGATATCATAATTTAATCACAGTTACCATCCCATCACTTTAGCATATTATATAACCTGATCATCACAGGAGCAACATTCAATCACCAATATTCTGTTGGTTAGAAACAAGTCACAAGTCCATTCACACTCAGGAAGAGGGAATTATGCAGAATGTGAACATGGAGGCCACCGTAGGATTTACCCACTACAGGATGGCAAGTGATCCAAAGTCCAGAGTTTAGAAATGACAGATCAGAATCTTTGATTTAGTAGGCTGTAAAACAAAGGGTCAGGGATGTATCTGGGGCTTA
This sequence comes from Phocoena phocoena, assembly GCF_963924675.1. Classification (NCBI taxonomy): domain Eukaryota; kingdom Metazoa; phylum Chordata; class Mammalia; order Artiodactyla; family Phocoenidae; genus Phocoena; species Phocoena phocoena. Next base: position 30,428,882 of record NC_089234.1, read on the forward strand.
GGTGCCGAAGTCAAAGATCATGGTCAATTAGAAGTCGAGATCTAGGTAAGTGAATTAGAGCAGTAGACATAGGACAACAGGAGAAAGAATGTTTTTTAATGATGAACAAAGATCTTTCAAACCAGTTCTTTATATACTTCTTATTTATGGGAAGAGCTAGTTCCAAAGCATGGATTTATAGGAATAAGTTGAGAGGAGTTGTGTGTACGGAGAGTGCAATTAACTGACAGTAGTTGTGAATCAAGATGGGGAATTTCTAGGTGCAGTTCCTAATAGAACTCTCCTTCTGTTGAGTTCTCTTGTTACCACTGATATGAGATTAACTTTTCATAGCCCACCACTCACAAGTTGAAAGAGAGGTGGGTTCTCAGAGATCTTATTGAATCTCATGGTTTCTAGCTTTTCTACCTTCTGATCTCTTTACCTGTAGAGCCCATTCTCTCTTGCTTATTGTCCAGTACAATTCAAATATGCAATGAAGTTGTACTTCACTGTGAAGGATTTTTTTAAAGTGACTTAAAACAACACAGATTTGTTATCTTACAGTTCTGTAGGTCAGAAGTCTGACATGAGTCTCACTGGGCTAAAATTAAGGTGTCGGCAGGGATGCAATCCTTTCTGGATGTTCTAGGGGAAAATCCGTTTACTTGCCTTTTCCACCTTCTAGAGGTTGCCCACATTCCTTGGATCATAGTCCCCTACCTCCATCTTCAAGGCTAGCAATGTTGTGTCTTTCTGATCCTTCTTCCATAGTGATGTTTCCTTCTAACCACAGCTGGGAAAGGTTCTCTGCTTCTAAGGACCCATGTGATTATAGTGAGCCTGCCTGGATAGCCTAGGATACTCTCCCCATTGCAAGGTCTTTAACTTAATCACACCAGCAAAGTCCCTTTTACTATGTCAGATAACATATCACTGTGGAGGATCTTGAGAATACAGATTGTACAAACCTTAGAGATAAAACATTAGTACAGTCTCCTAGATGTAATTTGGCTTGGTACAAGTTCTAATTATTAGATTCTTTCAGACATTCTCTATTTTTACTCTTCCTTTCTCTTCAATAGATACCCCTTTTAGCTCCTCATCCTTGGGGTTTTGATTCTTATTTGCTATTTACCTTTGTTTCCAGGCTAGTGTGAGCACTCTTTGAGCCTCTGTTTATCTCTAAAGGAGACAAAGAATGTCTTTTTTTTTTTTTTTTTTGAGATTTATTTTAGTCTCAGGACTTTTCTCTTTGGATTTGAGTCAGAACCATTGTCCTTGTGGGCATCTGCTTCACCACTTTGGCTGAGTAGGTTCTTCCCTGAGCTGTTCCTGGATGAAAAATTGTTGATTGTTCTGTGTGCTCTGTACTTATTCTGAGGTCCTACTTTACCCCAGATTTGTTCTTCTTGTGCTTTGTTGTCTTCCTTTTTATTTTAATAAATTTAAAAAAATTATTCATTTATTTACTTAGGCTGCGCCGGGTCTTAGTTGCGGCACTCAGGATCTTCGTTGCCGCGTGTGGGATCTTTTAGTTGTGGTATGCGGGCTTCTTAGTTGTGGTGTGTGGGCTTCTTAGTTGTAGCATGTGGACTCTTAGTTGCAGCATGCATGCAGGATCTAGTTCCCTGACCAGGGATCCAACCTGGGTCCCCTGCATTGGGAGCGTGGAGTCTTACCCACTGGACCACCAGGGAAGTCCCTTTGTTGTCTTTTTCTTGTTCTCAGGTTTCCTTGGGTGGACAGTTTACCTCCTAATCCTCAGATTCTATGTTGCCTCATTCTGTGTTCTTTGAATTTTTTTTCTCTAAAATTATTCCTAACTATTTATAGTTCTATCCTCTACTATTATCAGTCCATCTGACCTAGTCTGGTTTTCTCTCTTTTCAATAGGAGTCACCATATCTTTTCCTAGGGAATTGTGACGTATATATAGTTGAGGCCAATTCCCATTTTATCTGGGAAGTCCTATGAACTGTAAAATACCTCGGACCCTCAGATTTTCATTTAAACCTGTCTGCTTCTGGCTCCCTTTCTGAGTATCCCTTCAGCTCATAGTATCTTTTTGGGGCAGAGGTTTTTGTTTTGTTTTGTTTTTAAATGAAGTTATAGAATAGGTGATGTGGGCTGTCATATTCTTGTTTGGAGGAAATTTCCTTTGGCTCTGCTTTATAATTTACCAAGGTAAAAATTAAACTATAGATAGCATAATGTCTTTGTCATGAGACTCTTTTTTGAAAACTTCTTTGTGAAGTTTTTCAAATATAGAGAAAAGTTGAAAGAGTGAAACAGATAACTCTCAGATTCAACAAATGTCACCACTTGCCATATTTGCTTTATCTCTCTCTCTCTCTATATATATTTTTTTAAAAAATTAATTTATTGATTGATTGATTTTTGGCTGCGTTGGGTCTTCGTTGCTACGTGCAGGCTTTCTCTAGCTGCGGCGAGCGGGGACTGCTTTTCATTGCCGTGCGTGGGCTCCTCATTGCAGTGGCTTCTCTTGTTGCGGAACATGGGCTCCAGGCACGCGGGTTCAGTAGTTGCTGCTCACAGGCTCTAGAGTGTAGGCTCAGTAGTTGTGCGCACAGGCTTAGTTGCTCCGTGGCACGTGGGATCCTCCTGGGCCAGGGCTCAAACACGTGCCCCTGTGTCAGCAGGCGGATTCTTAACCACTGCACCACCAGGGAAGTCCTCTATATATTCATAATTTTTTTTTTTTTTTGCCTGAACCACTGATATCATGATATTTTGTCCTTTAATACTTAAGCATGCATCTCCTAAGAATACGAATATTCTCCTAACAGTCACAGTATTGTTATCACATCTAAGAAGATTTACAAGAATTTCATATCAGCTAATATTCAGTTCATATTTAAATTCCCCAGTTGTCCTAAGAATGTATTTCATAGCTGCTTTTTTAAAAAATGTAAACTTGGACTTCCCTGGTGGCACAGTGGTTAAGAATCCACCCGCCAATGCAGGGGACACGGGTTTGAGCCCTGGTCCAGTAAGATCCCACACGCTGCAGAGTAACTAAGCCCGTGTGCCACAACTACTGAGTCTGCACTCTAGAGCCTGCGAGCCATAACTACTGAGCCTGCGTGCCACAATTACTGAAGCCCGCGTGCCTAGAGCCCGTGCTCTACAACAAGAGAAGCCATAGCATTGAGAAGCCCGCTCACTGCAACAAAAAGTAGCCGCCACTCGCCGCAACTAGAGAAAGCCCACACGCCACAACTAGAGAAAGCCTGTGCACAGCAACAAAGACCCAATGCAGCCAAAATAAATAAATAAATAAATAAATTTATTTAAAAATATATAAAAAACATAAACTTGACATATATACACTACCAAATGTAAAATAGATAGCTAGTGGGAAGCAGCCGCATAGCCCAGGGAGATCAGCTTGGTGCCTTGTGACTACCTAGAGGGGTGGGATAGGGAGGGTGGGAGGGAGATGCAAGAGGGAGGAGATATGGGGTTATATGGGTACATATAGCTGATTTACTTTGTTGTACAGCAGAAACTAACACACCATTGTAAAGCAATTATGTTCCAATAAAGATGTAAAAAACCAAAACAAAACATAAACTGATCAAGGCTTATGTGTTGCTTTCGATTATTATATCACTTTTAATCTGGAATAATTACTACCCTTTATCTTCATGTCACTGATTTGTTGAAGCATTCAGGCCTATTGTAGAATATTCCACATTTTAAATTTGTCTTACTGTTTTTTCAAGGTTATTTAACCTGTTCCTTTATCCCTTTCTATGTAGTTCCTATAAACCACAAGTTAGGTTTAGAGGCTTGATTAGATTCAGGTTAAGCATTTTTGGCAAAGATTCATAGGTGATGTTTGTATACATCATATTGCATCACATTAGGAGGCACAGAATGTAGATTGTCTTACTCTCAGTAATGCTAATTTTGCTACTTGCCACATCTCTCAATTATAAAGGTACATTTTCCCCTTTGCAAGTAGTAAGTAACCTGCAGGGCAATTAACTAATATAATGGTTTAGCATCCACTGATAATCCTGCTGGACAGTATAACTATATTGTGTATCACAAAACAGTGATTTTCTAATTATATTATTAATCTTTATTAGCCGACTTTCTTCTTCGGAGAAGAGCTTTCCTTCTCTCTCTTAGTCTCTTTCATTATGAGTCTCTGTAGACTCATGGATTTTTAGTTATTCAAAGTGTTAGTCAATTTCAGTTGTTAATTTTGATATTCAAATTGTACCAAATTTGGCCTGTGATAGCCCTTGTAAGCTGCTTCCTGCTGTGTCTTTGACAGGACTCCATTAGTCTTTGAGTGTTTCCATCCTGGCATAAATGTCCCCAGCTTACTTTATACTTGCTCTGCCCTGGGCCTGGAATCAACTATTTTCTTCAGGGAGCCCTAGTTTCTTCCACTGACACTGGGTATACGTACTGATTGTTTCTTGGGTGTCATTGCTTCTAGGCTCTTTGAGGGCAAGGAATAGAATTAAAATTTTTTTAAAAAGAATTCATTAGTTCATATTAGTATTTCCAATTCAGATTTTAAAAAAATTTTTTTAATAATATTGTTATTCATTTATTTTAAGCTCAAAATAATTACATACCATTTGTGAAGAGAAAGTACATGTGCTTAGGCTAGTAGCAATGACTATGTTTCTCTCATCTATATTTGACACTAGGCTGAGTGGAAAGAGATAAGGGATAGCTTAAGAGACTTGACAGCAGGACTCTGATTTTCAAGACATTAACAGGATTTGTTGACATAGTTTTGAAGGTTTTTTAAAAAAATATATTGGTCAGATCTATTCAGAAGTTCCAGGCTGTGAATTAGGTATGTACTGGCTATTCCACTGAATTTTAGGTATTTACATGGATTTTGTTGATGGAGACAGTAGTTTTAGATACATCTTCAATCTTTATCAGGGTTTCTTTTTTTCCCTCTATTTGAAACATCCTAAAAAATAATTTCATATCTTCCTCAAAGTAAAATAGAGGATTAAAATAGTTGTTCAGAGGATTTTTTTTTTACATGTTTATTGGAGTATAATTTAACACTACAGAGCTTTTTCTTGACTTCTTTTACTTTATATTTGTATAAATGTAAATTTTTACATTGTAAATTCCAGATTTTAATAGCATTTATATATGTTAGTTGCTTTATCCTACAATATAATAAATTAATTTCAAAATAATACAACTATTACTACTAACAATAAACTTCTGTAAATCTGTTGATGGAAGTTTAGGATTTCCTTACAGTTCCTTTTCCCTTGAATATATCTCACTAAGGTTGTATAGTCAGAATACAGTTTTCAAAAGTGAGGTGGAATAATTCCTTTCTCTGTGCTTATGTTATCATTTAAAAAAACATTTATTTACTTATTTGGCTGTGCCAGATCTTAGTTATGACATGCGGGAACGTCATTGCAGCATGCGGGATCTTTAGTTGCAACATGCGAGATCTTTAATTGCGGCATGCGAACTCTTAGTTTTGGCATGTGGGATCTAGTTTGCTGACCAGGGATTGAACCTGGCCCCCTGCATTGGGAGCATGGCGTCTTAGCCACTGGACCACCAGGGAAGTCCCTTTTTTTTTTTTTCAATTTGATATGCAGATATATTTTTTTGTTGTTGTTGTACAGGTTTAGTGTTTGCCTCTTTTCCTTTTGGGTTTAATTTTATTTTTTGAACCTCTGGTATATGGTTAAAAAGTCAAAACTACACAAAAAGGTATATTTAGAGAAATTTCAGTCCTTTCCCTAACCATTTTCATTGTTTTCTGCTCTTAGTGTTTTCTTTGCGTTTCTTTTTGTAAAAACAAATTATTGTGTATATGTGTGTATATTTTTATTTCCTCTTCTTCCTTACACAAGTGCTTTATACACTGCTCTGTAACTTTTCTCACTCAACAGCAGATCCTGGAAATCACTCATATCAGTTTGTAAAGTGTTTCTTCCCTCCCTCCCTTCTCTCATTTTTAATAACTGCATAGTACTGTGTTGTATGGATGTATAAAAGTTTATTTAACCGTCCTGCTATTAATAGACATTTCGGTTGTGTCTAATATTTTGATTAATCTTATGCAAGTATGTTTTGTATTTCTGGAGTAATATCTTCAGGATAGATTTTCAGAAGTGAAATTTCTGGTTTAAAGGGTAAATGAAAATGTAATTTTTTTAGATGCTGCCAAATTCTCTTTCATAGTGGTTGCATTATTTACACTTCTACTAGGACTGTATCAGGATACTTATCACAGGATTCCGGGTAATATATCAATAAGCTAAATTCCTCCTTGTCTATTGTTACTCCATAGTAATTCTAAATGGTATTTTCTATACAGTGATTCTAAAATGTGATTTAGGGACCACTTGAAATTTGTAAGGATTTGGGGGTAGTTTCTGTCAAATATAAACATTACTACAAATGTCTGTTGTGGCTCATTTGAAAAAATTATATATATACACACACATATGCCATATATGATTTTTAAAACTACAGTAGTATCTTGTCACAGTTTTCCTGTTGGATTTGTTGAGCTATCTTTTTGGTGGCAAGAAAAAGGAAACTATGAAATAGGGTATTTTGAGGATCTTTTGTTTTTCCAGAGTAATCTGCCAGTCAGATCATTTTAAGAACCCCTGTCCTTATGACCTGAAAGAATTTTAGATTCTGCTAACCATTTGTTCTTGTTTTTCTTTTATATCCTGCCCAGGCTCCTGCTTATATTCGGGAATGTGCCAGATTGAACTATTTGGGTTCTAGAACGCAAGCATCAAAGGTAAGAATAGGAATTTGCTCTTAGCTCAAACAAGGAGAGAGCTAGTTAAGATTAGTGGAGTTTTTTTTTTTTTGGTACGCGGGCCTCTCACTGTTGTGGCCTCTCCCGTTGTGGAGCACAGGCTCCGGACATGCAGGCTCAGCGGCCGTGGCTCACGGGCCTAGCCGCTCCGCGGCATGTGGGATCTTCCCGAATTGGGGCACTAACCCATGTCCCCTGCATCGGCAGGCGGACTGTCAACCACTGCGCCACCAGGGAAGCCCAAATAGTGGAGTTTTAAAACAAAGTATGAAATCAAAGTAAAGACATAAGAAAATAAAATGTGTTATAGTTGAAAAAAACAGTCTGTAAATAGCAAATGTATTAAATATTTTTAGTTATGAAAGTAGTTTTATGTAATACATTCTTTCAAGTTTGGTGGTAAGGTAACACTCTGAAATGTCTAGAAGACTTGAGACCTTATGAGCTTTAGAAAGCAAATGTGTGATGCTTATTAATTAACAAGATTACATGATTATTGAGTTTTAAAAGTGAGAAGTTTAAAAAAACATCACAAGCACTTTTTGATGATTTTTTTTTTAGTCTGTCTTGATTAGAAACTTAAGCTGTCATCTTATGCTTTTTTTTCTGCTCCTGTTGGTTTCTACCTCTCATTCAGCAAATATTTGGTGTGACCAGGAAAACAGTATTTTATTTCAGCTAGTTTAACTGGAGTATGGTTTTTTTTAGAGAGTTGTTTTTGTTCCTCTACCACTGCTGTGTAGTTATCACATATTGTCATGTGAGCAACCAGCCAAGAACCAGTGTACTTGGTCTCTAAGATGGGTCTGTCACGTTAGTATCTAGATGATTTTTTTTTTTTTTTACGGTATGCGGGCCTCTCACTGTTGCGGCCTCTCCCGTTGCGGAGCACAGGCTCGGGACGCGCAGGCTCAGCGGCCATGGCTCACGGGCCCAGCCGTTCAGCGGCTCCGCGGCATGTGGGATCTTCCCGGACCGGGGCACGAGCCCGCGTCCCCTGCATCGGCAGGCGGACTCTCAACCACTGCGCCACCAGGGAAGCCCTAGATGATTTTTTAGATGATTTTAAACTTACAGCTTAACTTCAATTTCTTCTTCAATGAAATGGGAGTAATATACTTTCACTGCTTAACTCATAGGATACCAATGAAAATTACGTGAGATTAAAGGATGCTCTGAAAACTGGACTATTATATAAATATAATTTTTGGTGACAATATTCTAAATGAATTTAGGTTTTCTGGGCAGGTCATGGGAATGGGCTGTTGATATAGTCTATAACTGTAGGTTTCTCTTTATCTGATGATAGTATTTAGATTTTTCTCGTTCCTACATGTAAGAGTATACCATGTTTCCCACATCTCCCCTTTTTTTGTTCCAGTGTGGTGGGAATCTGGAAACACAGCTGGCAGGATATATTAATTCACTTTTCTTTTAAATTTTCCATAGGATGATCTTGATCTGATAGCTTCGTGTCATACCAGCTCCTTCCAAGTGACAAGATCTCAGAAATGGAACCGGCGAGATTCCTGCCTTCATCAGGAGGAGACCCAGCAGCGTACAGGAGAGGCACTAAGAGAATTGTTCCAACATGTTCACAATATGCCAGAGTCGGCAAAGAAGAAACAGCTTATCAGACAGGTGCCAAAGGCAGGGAGACAGTGACAGGGCTTTAGGAATGTGATTTTTGCTTGTAGAATCACTAGGGAATATTATTAAGAATTTCATTTAATTTTTGTCTCTTACTGGTCCAAGCTTTGGTTTAGCCAAGAAAGCAAACTTGTCTATGGAACCTCAGTGGTGATCTCTGTACTATTGCCCCACTAGAGAAAGGGGTGGAGGCTCTTGGATTTCTAGAGTAAGCAGAAGGATCCAATGTGGTTAGTTTCTCTAATTTGGTCATGTATGACATTTAAACCCTTCATATTTTCTTGGCAAATAACTTAATCTTGCTGAATTTCAGTTTTCTTGTTTGTAAAATGGTAATTGGAATGCCCATGTTTCATGGTTGTAAAGATTAGAAAGAATCTATGTAAAGTGGCTGCCATAGCAGAGAAAAAGTGGTAGTTCTTACTAGTGACATTGTTTGCAGTTAGAAAACACTAAATCAGGGGCCTAGTGTGATACTAGAAATAGGAATTCTAGTGGCTGAGTTTGTTTTTTTTGGAGCTATGGGAGCAAAATTAGGTCTCTCATTTGCTATCTTGAGACTCAAAGTATAGCTTGAGTAAATATTGATGACTTGGTTAGTTTCTTTCTCAGGAAATTTATTTTGTCTCAGCCCCTCTTGAATTTTAGCTAAACAGGCAAGGTCAGCCTCTTACTTCTTATTCGACTGGAACCTTCTTGAGGGATGTCTGTGTTTTTATTTATTTTTTTATATCTAACCTCAAGCATGGGGCCAGACAGAAACAAGTGCTTAGAAATGTTGAACTGAGCTGTTCTTAACAATTGACAAAGTCCTTTAAGAGAAATTTTCTGTCACTCTCTTTGTTTTGTTTTTTTAAATATTTATTTATTTAGGCTGCACTGGGTCTTAGTTGCAGCATGTGGGCTTCTTAGTTGCGGCATGCATGTGGGATCTAGTTCCCCGACCAGGGATTGAACCTGGGCCCCCTGCATTGGGAGCACGAAGTCTTACCCACTGGACCACCAGGGAATTTCCTTTGTCACTCTCTTTGAAGTTACTTTGAGATCTAGCAAACTGTGCTATGACTGGAATTTTAGAGGGTGTTGGCCAAGTAGTATTAACAGATTTAAAGCAGTGTAGTGATTTAATTCTTGGTAGAAACTAAGCCAGTAATTCAGGTAGGACAGGTGTAAATGACTTCCCTCATCAAGAACACTGAGGGTTAAAGATTATACAAAGGAAAAAACATTAGTTTTGCTCTTTTTAGAAAAATAGGAAATTATAGAGAAGGATTAAAAGAAAATAAATCACTCATCCTACCAGTGTTTACATATTGGGTATTTCTTTCAGTCTTTTTCCTGTGGATATATTGGGTTGGACAAAAAAGTTAGTTGGCCAACGCAATATTTTGGAATATGGAAAAAGTTTGTTTTTCCATACGGAAAAACCTGAACGAACTTTTTGGCCAAGGCAATATTTTGACGTAATTATGATCATACTATATACTTTCTTTTATTTCTCCCTTTTTCATTAAACATTACAGCCTAAGCATTTTCTCATGCATGCTTACAAACTCCTCACATACATTTAAAATATTGCCATTTATTTTTGAAGAAACTATACTTTTACTGTTCTTGATGATTATACATATTCTCCATGATTATAAAAGTAATGAGTACTCACTACAGAAACATTGAAACCTCCAGAAGAGTGTCAAGAAGAAATTAAAAATCACCTGTTATCATCCAGGATAACCACTGATAACATCTTGGAGTACTTCCTTCTTGTATTTCTTTCCATGAATATGTATTTCATATTTTTTTTGTTTATTGAGATCATAATACATATGCAGTTTTAAAAATATCCTACCCTTTTTTTTTTTTTGCCGTACGCGGGCATCTCACTGCTGTGGCCTCTCCCGTTGCAGAGCCCAGGATCCGGACGCGCAGGCTCAGCGGCCATGGCTCACGGGCACAGCCGCTCCGCGGCATGTGGGATCTTCCCGGACCGGGACACAAACCTGTGTCTCCTGCATCGGCAGGCGGACTCTCAACCACTGCGCCACCAGGGAAGCCCTATCCTGCCCTTTTCATATAACATTATATCAGAGCATTTTCCATGTCATTAAAAGACTGTAAACATTTTTAATGGTTGCATATATTTTATTGTATATAACCGGATATATATATATACAGTTTGTCCTCTACTGGACATATTAGGGGAAATTAGGTCATTTTGGGGACTTCCTTGGTCGCACAGTGGTTAAGAATCCGCCTACCAATGCAGGGGACACGGGTTCAATCCCTGGTCTGGGAAGATTCCACATGCCGTGGAGCAACTAAGCCCGTGCACCACAACTACTAAAGCCCGCACACCTAGAGCCCGTGCTCTGCAACAAGAGAAGCCACTGCAATGAGAAGCCCGTGCGCTGCAGCGAAGACCCAACACAGCCAAAAATAAATAAATTAAAAAAAAAAGAAATTAGGTCATTTTTTAGTTTATACATATTTGTTCATAAGTATTCTCATTGCAGATTATTTCCTAGAAGTGGCATGACCAAAGGGTATGCGTTTTCTGGAGCTGTTACAGCTACTAGGTTTCTTTTAATATATAGGTCCATCCTTCTTTCCCCTCCTGTTTTTTTCCTCCCTAAAAATGGCTGAAGTTTGTTTGAATAAACTTTTCAATTTGAAATAATTTAGGTTGGGAGAAAAATTGCAAAGAAAGTACAGAATTCCCACACATCCTTCACCTAGTTCCTCCTAATGCTAACGTTGTCAAAACTAATAAATTAACATTAGTACATTACTAGTAACATTACAGGCTTTATTTAGATTTTACCAGTTTTAACACTAATATCCTTTTTCTGTTCTAGGATCCAATACAGATAGCACATTGCATTTAAACACACATAAACCATCCTCTCTCTCTCTTTGCACTTGGTTTGTGAAAGAAACCAGATTCTTTGTCTCCCACAGTCTGGATTTTGCTGATTGCATCCCTGTGGTATTACTTAAGATGTTTCTTAGTCCTCTGTATTTGCTATAAACTGGTAGTTAGATCTAATTCTAGAAGCTTGATGTGATTCCAATTTGATTGTTTTGGGGTGTGTATTATTTTATTTAATTTAATTTACCTTCAGGCTAGTTTAATACATTTTGACTTCTTCTTGGTGGCATAATTTTTGCCTTTGTGATTTGCTTGCCAACCTAGTAATCCATGTATGTACAGATTCACTTATTCCTGGGCTTTTCTGGGTATTTCCACTTAGCTATTGATTGTCACAGAATGCTATCTCTTGATGGGAGACAGACTACTAACAAAATGTTCTTTATGTTTTCTAGTTTAATAAGCATTCTGAGACCCAAACACCAGGACGAGAACCTTCTACCCTCTGGGTGCAGAAGAGGGCCCGTTCACGGTCCTTCAGTGGCCTTATTAAGGTAGGTACACTGTGCTGTCATTTTCAGCATTGATCGTGAGAAAATTTAACAGTCTGACTCTTCTTATGCATAAACAGTTTTATTCTGTTCTTTGGGATTCTATGAAGGCTTCACTTGTAAGGGGAAAAGAATAGAATTTGGAAAAGCTTTTATTTTTCAAAGCATTTTTCTGTGTTTCAAATCAGAGAAGGGGCTCTATGATTGGAGAAGTAAGGGATAAAGGAAATAAAGGTCCTTTTGTCTCTTCTGGGGCTGAGGACAGAGTCCTCATCCCTGAGTAGAGAATCTCTTTTGGTTCATGACCTGCTTTGTGCTACATACTTCATTGTGCAATTTGCTAAAGTTATGGAAAAGTGAGAAAGTTGACAGAGACTGGAAATGGATTTTCTAATAGGCTAATGAGTTTTAGGTAACTCAGATTTTTGTGAGCTTAATATTTTGATCAGTTGTTTTGTTCTCTTCCTTTGTCTCAAATTCTTTAAAAATCTTGTTTTTAAAACAAATGCAATATGTACTTCTGTGGTGTTGCTACCATCGCTGTCTGTAGGTTCAATTTATTTGAGTCTTCATTGATGATCTGAACTTGTAGTTAAGGAATATTGCCAGCAGGTGGCAGTAGATAGCTGATTATGGGGTTCAAATTTCCAGGCATAAACAAAGGCAAGGTTCTAACTAGTTAACTTGGAGAGAGATTAGCACTGTTCTGTGTTCTACAGGTTTTCTTTTTAAAATTGTTTAACATTATTAAAATTTATAAATCCAGCGACATTAAGGAGATCTTTGCTTAAAAGTTGTGCTCTTAAAAAAAAATACCTTGTAATATATATATATGTGTGTGTGTGTATTTTTTAAACTGTAGTTGTTAGCAGTTGCAACTTCATCTTACTCTAATTTTGGTTGTAGTTATTATCATTAATAGCAGTTTAGAATTCACTCAATCCTATCCACTGGGGCCAGTAGCCTTGGGACATTAGGTTTGCTTGACATCAAACAGAGTGAAAAGGCAACTCACAGAATGAGAGGAAATATTTGCAGAATATATATCTTATGAGCGGTTAATATCCAGAATATAAAAAGAACTCTTACAACAACAGCAAAGAAAATCAGTCCATGTTAAAAAATGCGCAGGGCTTTTTTCAGCCATCTTGGACCCTGTGGAGGCCTGCTGGGAACAGGACTTCTAAAATGACAAATATGTCTGGAAGGCTGTGGTCCAAGGCCATTTTTGCTGGCTATAAGCGGGATCTATGGAACCAGAGGGAGCACACAGCTCTTCTGAAAATTGAAGGTGTATATGCTCGAGATGAAACTGAATTCTATCTAGTCAAGAGATGTGCTTACGTGTACAAAGCAAAGAACAACACAGTAACTCCTGGTGGAAAACCTAACAAAACCAGAGTAATCTGGGGAAAGATAACTTGTGTTCATGGAAACAGTGGCATGGTTTGTGCCAAATTCCAAAGCAACCTTCCTGCTAAGGCCATTGGACACAGAATCCATGTGATGCTGTACCCTTCAAGGATTTAAACTTACTGAAAAGTAAATAAATAAAAGTGTGGATTAAAAAAAAAAAATGTGCAGGGACTGCCCTGGTGGTCCAGTGGTTAAGACTCCACGCTTCCACTGCAGGGGACATGGGTTTGATCTCTGGTCAGGGAACTGAGATCCCACATGCTGCACAGCATGGCCCAAAAGAAAAAAAAAAAAAGGCAAAGGATTTAAATAGGCATTTTTCTGAAGAAGATAAAAAAAACGCTCAATATCCCTTATCATTAAGGAACTGCAAATGAAAACCACAATGAGATAACAATTCATACTCACTAGGATGGCTATTATCAACAAAACAGAAAATAGCAAGGTAAGGATGTGGAGAAATTGGAACCCTTATGTACTGTTGGTGGGAACGTTAAATGGTGCAACCACTATGGAAAACGGTATGGCAGTTCCTCAAAAACTAAAAATATCCAAGTAAGGATATGAACAGATATTTGTATACATGTTTGTAGTGGCATTATTTACAATCAAAAGGCAAAAGCCACTCAAGTGTTCGTTGATGGATGAATGGATAAACAAAATGTGGTATATATGAACAATGGAACAGTACTCAGCCTTAAAAAAGAAGAAAGTTCCGACACGTGCTGCAACATAGATTAAGCTTGAGAACATCATGCTAAGTGAAATAAGCCAGTCACAAAAGAACAAATATTGTATTATTCCACTTATATGAGGTACCTACAGTAGTCAAATCCATAAAAACAGAAAGTAGAATGGTGGTTGTCAGGGACTAAGGGTCTGGGGGGAATTGGGATTATTGTTCAATGGGTACAGAGTTTCTGTTTGGGAAGATGAAAAATTTCTGGGATGTGGTGATGGTTGCACAGCAATATGACTGTACTTTACACTACTGAACTGTACACCTGAGAATGGTTAAAATGATAAACTTTATGTTATGTATATTTTACCATAATTTAAAAAAATTCCCTTTGCTAGAACCCCAAAAGTGTATTCACCTGCTTAGACGTGGCAAGTAAAATGAGCATCCTTGGTTCATTTTACTTGGAAGTCTGTCATTCCCTCTGACTTCCTGTCATAGAGATGATTGGTAACAAGAAAAGTTACAGTCCAATAAGTGTTTCTCTGTGTGTTAGTCAAACGTGTTTCTTTAACTGAAGTTAGATGGGTATAGTTTTCTCTTCATAGTGAGCTCTTCTCCTGCAGTTGGTTCTAGAAGTGTTGCTAATTATTGCTTGAAATGTAAAAATATAGTATCCTCTTGGCAGCTGCCCTCTTCAGAGCATTTAGAACTTTAGAGTTATAAAAGAGTTTATAATTGTATCAGGAGAAAACATTTTAGAAAAATAATTTTAAACACAATGTTAGCAAGTTTTATAGGACAGAAGGGTAAACTGTTTTCATTATAAATGAAGAGACTTTCAAGCTAATAATAGATGCAGGTTTCTGCTCGATAGCAAAGGAGTAATGAAATTTCTGTTAAAAAATTCACTGGAAGCTGAATTTTAGCTTTTATAGCTAGTCCTGTGGCTCCTGGTATCCCCACTTCAAATTACTCTGAGGTGATATCTGACTTCTGAAAGGAAGATGTACTGGCCTTATTTTTCTAGCACTTCTGTGTTTTAGCTGTTTGATTTCTATCCTGCTTTGATACTTTGTTTTTGGCTAGACTTTTTTTCCTCTAAAATTCGTCTCATGTAAATGATTTATTACAGAATATTCCTACTAATATTTATATTTTATAGTTTAATGTTCTAGTTTTGATATGTTCCTTTTTTTGGAATTCAAATTTATTCTCTAAGGGGAAAAAAGAAAGATTTCTTCAAAGATGGTAGAATTGTCACTGTCAACTGATACAGTAGGTTACATTAGCTTTTAAGCTGTTCAGAGATGAAAGGGCTTTTAGTCTTGCTCTGAATATCAGTATAGTCATGTAACCCTTTTAAGAAGGCCCGTACCCTTTTATGGCTGTACTAGAAACTCTTAGAGAATTTCTCCAAATTTTCCAATCCTGTGTGAGGAGGACATGACAGGGAAGCAGAATCTTTGAGTGGACCCAGTGTAAGTGTCTTTTAGTGGGGAGGGGGAGGAGGGGACTCTTAAAAGGTGCCAGAGACAGTATGTCTTTAGGGAAAAAATTATACTGGTAGGTAACTGGTGTTTCTTTTATGGCCTCAGGAGCACTGTAATTGGCCTGTATTAGTTGGTTTAAATCAACTATAAAGTTGCTTTTAACATTTCAGCCCTTTAATTGGTTTAAAGAGGAATAGTGATCACCTAAAGAAAGGCAGTGATATCAGGTTTTTTAGTAACATGCTTTGACCTCTCTTGTATAAGATGCCTGGGGGAATTTATCAAAGAGCTGAGATTTTTTTTAACCTAAGAAACTATAGTTTTGAAGACCAGTATAATTATAATATAGATATTGTAGATGTTTATAAATCAAATATTTTCTCTTCCTAAATCAGCGGAAGGTCCTGGGAAATCAGATGATGTCAGAAAAGAAAAACAAGTACCCTACTCCAGAATCTGTAGCCATTGATGAATTGAAGAGAGCCAGCAAAGAAAATATAAATTTAGTAAGATACTATTCTTTGTACTTTCTCTTTGTATGTGTTCATTTATAGAAAGGAAGAAAATTAATATACTGTCGTCTGTTTTACTGTGTTTCTTTGGGCCATATTCAGCTATGCCTTTTCCCCAGTCTTTTCATTTATGCTGACTTCTTTCTTTAGGTTTTCATTGATTCATTCAACAAACATTTTGAGTTCAAGGAAGATATAGCCAGTCATAAGCAGAAATGACAAATGCAGTGAAATAGCTCCACACACAAAGTGCTCGAGGGAGCAGTTCTTACTGGGAGACTCCACAGGGTGGGTAACATTTGAGCCAGGCCTGCTCGGCACTGCAGTACGTGTGGAGTGGTCCTTCAAGTTATCTCAGGAATGGTTACTTCATTAAGCCAGAAATAAAACAGTTAAGATTAATGAGATCTAAATACGTTGGTAAAACTCTTCATATTGAAATTGAAAAAGTAAATAATTCCTCTGTTAGTAAAGTCTGTCTATAGAAATGACATTAGGACATTTAAGCCACTATAAAATTTTCTTGTTACAGTTATTTTCTGGCTCTCCAGCTGTCATGATGACACCAACAAGACTGAAATGGTCTGAGGGGAAGAAAGAGGGGAAAAAAGGTACTAATTGTACTTATTCTGTGTGTCTTATGAATGTAGTTCCTTTCTGTCTCTAGTCAGTAGCATATTTTGAATTCTCAGTGTGGTATGGTTGTAGTCAGAAGAGATGTAAAAATTATAAGGCTGGGTCCTGCCCTTGAGTTCATTTAGCAGATGGTTATTGAGCAACTACTCAGCGCTGTCCCAGGTGCTGAGGGGCAGAGCTGTGAACACAGGCCCACACGGTCCCTGCATTCTTGGACAGATGGGACACATGAAAAATATCTTAAGAATACTTGTTAAGCAAATTAAAAGCAAGTGTAAACTAACTTGTGAAACCAAGTACAGGAGTGCTGAGAAGATGTTCAGTAAACATGGGATAGTTATGTTCCTTTTCTGCGCAGACTTTAGCTTTGTTTATTCAATAAAGCTTTCCAGATAAACAGCTCATGCTGAAGGACCCTGGAAATCATATCGTACAACATGTTTTTGAGGATATTTAGGGTAAAAAGGATTATTTAGTGCTGGGACTGCTGATTGTCAGAGGCTCAGTTGGTGAAGTGCAGTGGCTGCTGTGCTTTCCTCTGAGGAAGCCATGTGGCTAACTGGAAAGGCCAGGGGATTTGTAGTTAGACCTAATTTGAGGCATCATTCCTCTGGCCTGGGAAAACCACTCATTCTCAGCCTACTCCTTCCTCTGCAAATGGGGATAATAGTTATATCTACTTCCCAGATTTCTTATGAAGCTCAATTGAAATTATGTTTTGGAAGCACATTGTGATTGTTAAAGCATTAACAAGTAGTAGTAATTGTTACTGAAGAAAACTGGGTGAGGCTTGGTCTTGTTTTATAAGGCTTGTGTTGCAGATGAAGCGATCTCTGGTCTGATATGCTCATTTTACCAGAGATATGAGCATAATTACTATTTGAGACATCAGCAATAGAAAGAGAACACAAGCCCAATCCTTATAGATAAATCTTTATTCTTTTCTAAGAAGTTAGATTTCAGTATGGTCTTCTTACTTATCCTTGAATGAATTATCTGAACTCTCTTTTCTTTCCTTGTTGCCCCTGGCTTCTAGGCTGGGCTGTCTGATTGAGGTAAGTTTGGCGTTTGGATTCTGTGTCTAAATATTTCTACCTGTATCTTCATAAGTCAAAACCAAGCATAAGTTATTTTTATTTTTATTATTTTTATTTTTGGCTGCGTTGGGTGTTCGTTGCAGTGCGCGGGCTTCTCATTGCGGTGGCTTCTCTTGTTGCGGAGCACGGGCTCTAGGCACACGGGCTCAGTAGTTGTGGCGCACAGGCTTAGTTGCTCTGCGGCATGTGGGATCTTCCCGGACCAGGGCTCAAATCTGTGTCTCCTGCATTGGCAGGCAGATTCTTAACCACTGAACCACCAGGGAAGTCCCAGCATAAGTTATTTTTGAAGGATACATTGTATCAATTACACCTTTTCTTGCTTTCATTTTTGAAGATAATCAAGAAATGTCTTTCTATGTCGACAGCTCTACTTTTGGAAGAAAGAAATGCATTAAAAAAATAAGTCAGGACTTCCCTGGTGGTGCAGTGGTTGAGAATCCATGGGTTTGAGCCCTGGTCTGGGAAGATCCCACATACCGCAGAGCAACTAAGACCGTGTGCCACAACTACTGAGCCTGTGTGCCACAACTACTGAGCACGCGTGCCTAGAGCCCATGCTCTGCAACAAGCCACCACAATGAGAAGCCTGCGCACTGCAACGAAGAGTAGCCGCTGCTTGCTTGCAACTAGAGAAAGCCCGCGCGCAGCAACAAAGACCCAATGCAGCCAAAAAAAAAAAAGTCAGTTTAATATTTTACCAAGACGTTTTAGGGCAGGATTCTTCCTGTTAACTGTGGACTTCCTAAGGGCTCTAATAAAGTTCCTGGTATTGTTGATGGAATTTTATGTGTAGGTGCATATGTACATTTTTCTGGAGGAGAGACTATATAGTTTTTATAAGATTCTTAAACATGATAGTGATTCAGAAAAGTGGAGGCCCACAGATAATGAATGACCTCCCACTGGATTAAGCAGTGGCATTTTCACATTACCCTCTCCCTGCTCACTTCCTCTAACTAGGAACACCTGTGGCTGTCATGACTTCACACTATTCTCCTTTTCCTCCTTCCTCTTTAATTTTTTTCATCTCTGCAGTGCTTTACTATTGTCTGCCTCCCCCTCCACCTCTTCATGTTTTTCAGTGCTCTGTCTTAAATTCTCTGCTTGTTCCTGCTCTTGCTTGTCCCCCTCTTAGCAGTTTGGTCTCCTTCTGCAGCTCAGTTCTGTTCTCTGTTTGATATCTCTGTTCAGTCTCCAAGCCCCCAGATCCAAGTGCCTGCCATCTATTTGTTTTACATAAAGAATACAATCCAAGATTTTTTTGATGGTGATTTTATAAAAAGAGCAAGTATTTTTTTAAAAAAATTATTTATTTTATTTATTTATTTTTGGCTGTGTTGGGTCTTCCTTGCTGTGCACAGGCTTTCTCTAATTGCGGCGAGCAGGGGCTACTCTTCGTTGTGGTGCGTGGGCTTCTCATTGTGGTGGCTTCTCTTGTTGCAGAGCATGGGCTCTAGGCACGTAGGCTTCAGTAGTTGCAGTACGTGGGCTCAGTAGTTGTGGCTCACGGGCTCTAGAGCGCAGGCTCAGTAGTTGTGGCGCACAGGCTTAGTTGCTCCACGGCGTGTGGGATCTTCCTGGACCAGGGATCGAACCTGTGTCCCCTGCATTGGCAGGCGGATTCTCAACCACTGCGCCACCAGGAAAGCCCAGGAACAAGTATTTTTTGAAGAAGATAATTTTATTATCATCAATAGTGTACTCCCAAAGACATTTATTTCGCATGGGGTTTCTCAAGTGGCACTATCGACATTTTAGGTCAGATAATTCTTTGTTGTGGGGAGCTGTCCTGTGCATTGTATGATATTTAGCATCCCTGGTCTCTACCCACTAGATGCCAGTAGCACCCTTCCCCCAGTTGTGACAACCAAAAATGCCTCCAGACATTTCCAAATGTCCCCTTCATGGGAGGGGGCAAAATCACTCCCTGATGAGAACTGCTGATTCAGCACCTACTTATTAATGGGCATTATTTTCAGCAGTCAGAATCTTACCCATTGTTCAAAGCCCAGCCTAAACCCTACCTCCTCTTCTAAACCTTCTTTGGCTAACCCAGACAGATATAGCTTTTCCTTTGAACTCTTATTGACATTACTAAAATGTTGACATTTAATGTGATTTATCATAGATATTTGCTTCACATGTATTGTCTTATCGCTGTAGCTAGTTTCTCTTCTGGAAGACAAAGGCCAGACTTAATATATTCGTGGCCCCCGTCTTCTTCTCTTCCCCCCAGTAATGACTGCCTTGCATCTAGTAGGCATTTAGTAAACATTCACTGGTGAGGTGTAGTGATGGTAAGAACATGAGCTTTGCATTCAGTTAAGCTTGGGTTCAGTTCCTAGCCTTTTTTTTTTAATTAAAAATTTTTTTAAAAAATTAATTTATTTGTTTTTATTTTTGGCTGTGTTGGGTCTTCGTTGCTGTGCGCGGGCTTTCTCTAGTTGTGGTGAGCCGGGGCTATTCTTCATTGCGGTGCACGGGCTTCTTATCATAGTGGCTTCTCTTGTTGCAGAGCACGGGCTCTAGGCACGCGGGCTTCAGTGCTTGTGGCACGTGGGCTCAGTAGTTGTGGCTTGCGGGCTCTAGAGCGCAGGCTTAGTAGCTGTGGTGCACAGGCTTAGTTGCTCCGCGGTATGTGGGATCTTACCGGACCACGGCTCGAACCCGTGTCCCCTGCACTGGCAGGCAGATTCTTAACCTCAGTTCCCAGCCTTAATAGCTGTATATCTTAGGGCAAGTTTATTTGTGTAGGCTTCACATTCTTCACCTGTAAACTAGCAAGAGCATTACCTCATGCACAGGTTGTTGTGAGGGTAAATGAGGCAATATACATAAAGAACTCAGAGCAACACCTAGCACAAAATATGCACTTAGTACAGGTAGCTGTTACTGCCATTAAGATGATTTAATGAACTGAGATTAGACCAAGAGGACAAAGTGATGTGTACTTGGTAGAGAGTAAACAATTCTCCCTCAGTTTAGAAAATAATAAGTATAGATTTCTCTAGCTTTTGGGTAAAATGTTTGCAGAAATAAATATTTATAAATGTGTTTAATGCTCCTTTTTCTCTTTCAGCCTAGGATTCCTCTGAAGGATCCAGAGGTTTCCTGTTGTCCACCCAGAATTTTCTCTTTTGTGGGCCAGGTGCCATTACCGCTCACAGAGAAGCTTGGACTTGCAGCTTGCTTGCTGCATGTTGAATTGTGAAAGCCAACTAATCCTGTGACTTGACTGACGCCTCTAGCCCCACTCAGTGGGTGACATCTACAGACTCTGCCTGCTGAACCAGTGCTAGCGACTCTCTCTCTCTCTTTAAAAAAAACGTTATGGGGAAACCACTAACCAGCCAAATCGGCTTAGACAGCACAGTAAATGAGTAGAACCAGGCAGACTCCTGTGCTCATTCCATGTATTTGTTTAGGCAGATTCTATTTTTAAAACATTTGAAATCTGTGCTCAACTGCCAGTGATTTTTTAAAAAAGTGCTGTCAATCCTGGTGGATTGATGTTATTTTTAACTGATAGCTTGGGCTTTTCTCTATTTCGATAGTTTGGGGGGATGTTTTGGTTATTGTTTCTTGTTTATTTGTTGTTTGTGTATTTTAAAAGGTAAAAAATCAAAATGGGCTCTAAGCCAGATGTCTGTCCTCTCTTTTTCACCTTAAGCTTTGGGAAAGCTCTTTAACTTATGAGGCTTTACTCCTCAATACCTATTTTTGTCCAAAGAATTTATAGCTTTCCTGGAAATTTTTTTATTATTTCTTGGTCCTGAGATTGTAGGTTTTTGGCCTGCAGTATCAAAAAAGGAAAATTCAGAATGATACAATATTTAAACAAATAATATTAAACTGTGGCCCTTCTTCCCTCCCTCCATTCTCTCTCCTTTCCTCTCTTCCCCTTTCCTCAGTGATGTCAAAATAGTTGTGTGGGGCTTCCCTGGTGGCGCAGTGGTTGAGAGTCCGCCTGCCGATGCAGGGGACGCGGGTTCGTGCCCCGGTCCAGGAGGATCCCACATGCCGCGGAGCGGCTGGGCCCGTGAGCCATGGCCGCTGAGCCTGCGTGTCCGGACCCTGTGCTCCACAACGGGAGAGGCCACGACAGTGAGAGGCCCGCGTACCGCAAAAAAAACAGTTGTGTGGTTGCTGAACTCCTTTCGTTCATTCAGTTTCCTCTTGTCTAAAACATCTCTGGTGCCAGTACTTCTGTGACAAATCACTGGGACTCAAGGAATATCATCAACAGCTTACTTGAGACTTGCTGAAACTCCTGTATATAGTGGAAGCTCTGGAGAGGGACTAGGATGGGACTGGCTTTATGGCCAGGACAACTCTTGATGGGTGGGATTATATTGCATCCTTCTAAGGGATCAGGTGTGCAGGCTGGACCGTCTCCTGAGAGCCAGCTGGAGTCAGAGGGAGGAAGTGAGCATCGGTCTTCACGGGGCTGAGAGATTTAAAGTAGACAATGCTCTTATTTGGAAGCAGTTGTGGTTTATCACCCATGTTCAAGGGTGGCTGCTGGCCCACCCCTCTCCTTGTCCAGATGGGCATAGGGAGTAGTTCGGAGATGGACTGGAGCTTTGACCGTGTTGGGATGTTCACATGTGTTTGAGGTGAGCAGTGGCATGGCTCTGATCTAGTGTGAGAACTCACTGCCCAGAGAGCAGCAGGGCAGGTGGGAATGTTAGTCTGTGCCTGCTCTGTTAGGTGTGTAACCTTTCTCACCCTGTGTGCCGGAACTGAGTCAGGCCTCAGTTGGGGGGCAGTTGCCCAGCAAACCATGACTTGCTGACCTATTTTTAAACAATTGAAATGCTGTATTGTTGCTGCAACAAAAGATGAGTCTGGGGAGCACAGTTTGGTTTTGCATCCGGATGTCAGTCCTGGCTTCCGTATTTTCTGTTCCTTCTGCTGCTGTAACAGCAGTAGTAGAGAAAAATGTAAAATTTGGCTGTCCAACTTGATAGATTGTGAACAATAGATGGTTAGGAGTATAAAACTGCCCAGAAGCCCCTTTCTCTAGAGCAGTTTTATATAATTCTTAAAAATACTTATTAGCAAGTTCATTTGTGTAGGGTTCTTCTTCTTATTTTTTTCGGTACGCGGGCCTCTCACTGTTGTGGCCTCTCCTGTTGCGGCGCACAGGCTCCGGACACGCAGGCTCAGCGGCCATGGCTCACGGGCCCAGCCGCTCCGTGGCATGTGGGATCTTCCCCCACCGGGGCACAAACCTGTGTCCCCTGCATCAGCAGGCGGACTCTCAACCACTGCGCCACCAGGGAAGCCCCTAGGCTAAAGTGTGTTCTCCCTTAACTTGATACTTGCTTTCTTTATTTGTCTAAGTGTCTCATTCTGTAGTGGTGTGGTCTGTTAAACATGGTCTGGCATAGGTGGAGAGAGCAGATACCTCCTTGTCATCAAGTTTGTTCTGTGGTTCTGTTTAAGGGAGGTAGCTGAGATTTAGGAGACTTTCTTTGGTTGAATGCAACTGGTAATCCAGGTTCGTGTTCCAGGGCTGGGGTGGTGAGAGATGTCTGTCACATGCTTTTATATAGCTTGCCCCCTTGGGCAGTTTATTTGGGTATGTGTGTTTCATTAAAGTATTTATTAAATATGATTTCCCTTGCTGTAAGGGTATGATAGGTCTTTTCCTTCTTTTTTCTTTTTTAACAGAAGCTGTGAACTAGTTGGAATCCAAATTTGAGAAATAAACAGCGTAACCTTCTGCCTTATAATATGTAACTATTCTAATCCTGCGGAATCTTTGCAAAAACAAAAACCCTTTAGCATTTGCAACAGAAGGGTACTGTTGCCCTTCTGACTTGGTGGGCAGATATTTTTGAGCCAGTATTTAACAATTTTTAAAATCTATAATATTTTAAAACTCTGTTTTCTATGTTTATTTTTTGTGTTGGAACAATCTCTTTGGAAATGCCTCTTGTTGCTTTTAAAATTTCATTTCTTTCTGGGGTCAGTTGCAATGGGTTTTGATGTGATATCAATATGGGGCAATGTATTTATGCCAGAGGGCTCAAGCATAAAAAATGCAGACCACTTCCTTGATTCACATCTGTACTGGGCGAGCTATACTGGTTGAATCAGTGAAAACCATGGGCACTGGAGTTTCTAACCTTTTACAATGGTTGACTTTTGCACTGGGACCAATGAATCTGGTTTGAAAGACTCCATTGCAACAGTGAATAGAGGATTAGGTGATACTGATTGTACCTGAGTGCCAAAACATATTAAAGGAGGTGGTATCTGATCATAACTGAAACCGCAGTTGATCCTCCACAAGCTCGTTACCCTGAATGTCTTTCCAGAGTTAGGAATGACGAGGGGGTACCCTTGGGAAATGGAGTAGTATAGGGTTAACTGTTGACCACTGGGTGTTCCAGAGGTGGCTGTTTTGCTGGCTTGTAAGAAAGCCAGTGGTTCCAGAGTGTCAGAGCAGGGCCATTCTCTCCTCTGGAACAGCAGTGTTTCTGTTCAGCTTTTCTCACAGAAACATGTGTTAGGATACGGTTTAAAACACTGCCTTCTAGGAGAACCTGTGGTCCCAGAGTGACTAGCTGTGTGGCCATGCATAACTGGGGAAGCCATCTTAGGAATGACTTCTCTAGACTTTGTCTGCTTCCTTCATACAGGGCCTCGCACAGATGCTTGAAACTGATGGCTCTCATTCTGAAGTCTTTTCTAAGTAGAACTCCTTTCCCCAGGGGAGAGCCTCATCCCTGCCCTCCTGCATCTGGAAGCCTTGGTACTGAAGACAGGACCTTGATCCAAACTGGATACCAGCAATTGGCAGGATTGCTCTAGAATTTGGGGAAGATTTGGGTTTCTAAGATGCACAAGCTTTTCAGACCAGTGGTAATTAATCCAATCTAAAACTCACTATAGGAGAGCTGGCTTTCCTAGACAGGTAATGCTGAACTCCTTCCACAGGTGGGGAGTGGATGCGTGGGCTAGCAAGGAGGTGGAGTAAGTACTTAATAGCCTGAGTGCTTGGGTTACCATGGAAACTGGAGTGTGCGTGGCCACAGCAGGTGCTAAAGAGCCATTGAGCACTCCCCCAGACATGTTTGGGGACCAGCAGAACTGGTTGGGAAAAACACTCCTGCCCCAGGGTCCTTTCTTCATAGCAAGGATTGCCTTTTCGCTATCCCCAAGCTTGCTCAACAAGAGAAACAAGGTTTCTTAACTGTCTAACCATTTTTTATTTTTCATTCTTATTCAACTATATCATATATATATATTTATATATATATATGTAACTGTAAAGAAACATATGCGTTGTTTTTCTTTTATATTCATGTAATATTCTGAAATTAAATTTCTTTTGTTTCATATCTATAGGCTTTGACTGGTCTCTTAATTCACATTTGACTGATGGATTATTATTATTTTTTAATAAAGTTATTTTATTTAGTTTTGGCTGCGTTGGGTCTTTGTTGCTGCGTGTGAGCTTTTCTAGCTGTGGTGAGCGGGGGCTACTCTACGTTGCAGTGCGTGGGCATCTCATTGCGGTGGCTTCTCTTGTTGTGGAGCATGGGCTCTAGGTGCGCAGGCTTCAGTAGTTGTGGCTCATGGGCTCTAGAGCGCAGGCTCAGTAGTTGTGGCACACAGGCTTAGTTGTTCCGTGGCATGTGGGATCTTCTGGGACCGGGGCTTGAACCAGTGTCCCTGCCTTGGCAGGCGGATTCTTAACCACTGAGCCACCAGGGAAGTCCCTGATGGATTATTTTAAAGAGAGGTTGCCTCTTAAAAATTTTTTTTTTGAGTTTAATTGAGCTATTATTATAGAGGTTGCCTCTTGTTCTGAGGAATATGAAATCTAAGAAAAGTGCGTCTTTGGTTTGTTTCCCAGCTGGGTGGGTGGGTTCAGGGGGAGTAGGGCTTTTGGCTGATAGGAAATGGGATTGGAACCTCCGGGAATTTTGAGCTTCCTGATTTCCCTTGGCTGAGTCTAGAATGCTTTGCACAGATTTTAGTTTCACACATAATCTTTATTTCCTCCTTTAAAAATAAGGAGTGATATTTATAGTAACAGTAAAAACCAAGTGACATTTTCATCTAGGCCAGCAAGTTGTAGTGTTTAGACAACTCTGGTTGAAATGTTGTTTCTGCCACTTATGTATATGGGCTTGGGCATGTTCCCTCCTCTGTAAGGTGGGGATAACAATATCGTCTCAATGATGCCATGCTCTCAGAGGTAAGGACTTAGCATAAAAGGTTTTAATCTGGAGGCTGTGATTGTGCTTCAGGAATCGTTTGCTCCTGTAATTCTATGTAAAATTTTGTGTATGTTTGAATTTTTCTAAGGGAGAGATTTCAGAGCTTCCACAAGAATCCCAGAGGAGTCCTTGACCACTAAATACTGAGAACCACTAGCCTTACACAGTGCCTGGCAGATGGCAAGTATCCATTCAATGTTAATTCTTTCTCTCTCTGCCAAGGATACATTTTATAATCAGCAGCTTATTGATGCTGACATAGTTATTTTTGATAACAAAGGAATTACTTAAATTCAGAATAGAAATAAAAACTCTGCTGCTGTCTTTGCTCCGTTACCACCCATGTGCTCTTCTTGAGCTGTGTTAGCTCCCTAGGTGCTGCTCAAACTGTCCCTTTTCTCCTCATCCCCTAAGGACCAACTTGTATTATTTACTATAGAAGAAGGAGCCAGTTCTGTTCTTTTAGAGTGAAATGTGGAGTGACTCTTAGAGATAGTACACGGGAAACAAGAGTAATGCAAGAGAAAAAGGGGTGGAGGGACAGGAGTTATTCTGGAAAACAGGAAGAGGATCAAAATGCCTGGTACAGTGCTGAGCACATAATCATTAATAATGAATCACAGAAAGGAATGAAGAAGCAGACGTGCATTAAACAGTGGGAAGTGGGACACTTCCCTGGCAGTCCAGTGGTTAAGACTCTGCGATTCCAACGCAGGGGGCGTGGGTTTGATCCCTCGTTGAGCAACTAAGATTGCACGTGCAGCGCGGTGTGGCAAAAAAACAAAAACAAACAAAAAAACAGTGGGAAGGGGTGATGGGAAAAGAGAGAACTGGGAAGAAAGAATCTTCCTTAGTTTCCCCCCTTCCAGGGCTTTTGTGCCCTGTGGCGGGCTGCCCACTTTTGCTCCCACTTACATTCCTGAATTAGAAGCACACTGCATGGGGCTGGTAGGAATGGTGAAGAAGCCTGAGCCCCAGGCTAGAGGGTCATGATGAGACCATCAAGCTTGTTTAGGTGCTTCTTTTAAGTCCCAGCCTCTTAATTTCCCCATAAAAAGCAAAAACAGAAAGCAAAAATTAGGGTTGAACAATGGCCAAGTTGTTCATTAATATCTTATCCTTTATCTGCAGCATCCAATGCCCAGATCCCCAGAGACTTCGACCTTGGAACCAGCATGGAGGTTAGCAGGAGGGGCCCTTGGTGTCATTGTTAGCTTTCCCCTTTTATTCCTGGAAATCAGTCTTTTCAATGCCTCGGTACTGAGGAATGCTTAATTCAGTAGAGCCATACTGGTGGGCAACAGAGAAGGGAAACAGACTGCCTTAAAATTGTGAGCACAGAAGCCATTCCTCAATGTCAATGTATAGAAGTGGGGGCTGCTTTTAAGAACTCCTCCTGTGCATGTACTTCCCAGTTTTCCAATACTGGAAGAGGAAAATAGTATGGACTCTAAGGAATTCACGTCTGTGAATGAGAAATGAATGCCACAATTTATTGAGTGCTTATTATGCACCAAGCTTTGTACTAGCCAATTAATTCCTTGTCTCATTAAAATCATACATCTCTGAAGTATTCTTACCTCCAATTTTATAGTAAAAGACACATATGAAGAGTTTAATGTATCTGTTGTCAACTAAAAAGTGGTAGAGTCAAGGTTAACATGCAGGGCTGCCCGACTTCAGGAACCGTGGTCTTATGCAGGGGTTACATACCCCAATGTCTACAGGAGCCAGAAAGGAAATGTAAAGTCATGAAAACGACAACCACTTCAAGAGGTTTAAAAACACATGGGAGCCAAGCACAAGGTCTCCATGGTTGGGATCTGGCGCATGAGCCCCACGTGGCATCTGCATGCTGCTGTGCTGCTTCTGGCTGGGTCCCAGTTCTGCACAGCACGTTCTCCAGAGCTGCTCAGTGCTGGCCCTGGGATGACAGCAGCTGTGTGCCTTCCAGGAATGGTGTCCAGACACAGGAGGGTGGGCGTCCACTGAAACACACTTCCCTGCACCCCCCTGACTGCTGGGCACTACTCAGGGAGAGTCTCCTCATTTCTTTGCTCTCCCATATGCACTGCCCAATATGGTAGCCTCTGGCCACATGTGGATATTGAGCACTTGAAATGTGGCCATTCTAAACTGAGATGTTCTCTCAGTGTGAAATGTACTCAGATTTCAAAGACTTCCTAAGAAAAGGAAAATATAAAAATGTCTCAATAATTTTTATATTGATTACTTCTTCACATTTTGGATATATTGGGTTAATAGAATTATACCATTAAAATTAATTTTATCTTTTTATCTTTTTAATGTGGCTGCTAGAAAATATTATATTACATATATGACTTTTATTACTATTTTCCACACCCCCTGGGGCTCTAATCCTAGTCTGTCCTTTCTCCCCCAGAACCTATTCCTCAACTCCATCAACTTCTGTGGCCACATCTTCTCTTTTCTTTTAGTCCTGAGACTGCCCTGGAGAGGAGAGGGGAGGACAGAGGAAAAGCAGTGACAGGTTTATCCTTTGGCTTCTCTGGGATTGGCTCCTGCCATTCATGGCTGGCTTTGGGAATCCTCAGTGTGATCTAGCTCACAGGTGTGTACCAGTAGGCTGCCGCCCTGGGGGCAGTGGGGTTCCTGCAAGGGGACTTTGTCAGGGTGTATGCCAAGCATTGCCTCTCTCCCAGAGGGGTGCTGCCGTTTAGTGTTTGTTCATGTTGTGATCCATCAAAATATTTTTTAAGTTAATGAATTTACTGTAGGTAGTGTGTGTGTCCTGTATTTTCATATGGATGAAAATGTAGCTATGAAGTGTGGAAACTGAAATTTGTGGGTATTAAGAAGGCTTGTTTTTTTAAAAAAAAGGTTAAATATAAGGCTACCATATAATGCATCAACCCCACTCCTAGATATATACCCCAGAGAAATGAAAACATGTCTACACAAAAACTTGTGCACAAACCTTCAAAGCAGCATTATGCATCATAGCCAAAAAGTGGATCCAACCCAAATGTCCATCAACAAATGAATAAACAAAATGTGGTATAGCCATACAATGGACTATTATTCAGCAATAGAAAGGAATAAAGTACTAATATACTGTATGACATGGATGAATCTTGAAGACATGCTAAATGAAAGAAGCCAGACACAAAAGATCACATATTGTATGATTCCATTGTTACAAAATATCCAAAATAGGCATATCCGTAGAGACAGAAAGTGGATTCGTGATTGGTTGCCAAGGGCTGGGGTGGTTGGGAGGAAATGAGGAATAACTGCTAATGAGCATGGAGTTTCGTTTGCGCATGATGAAATGTTCTAAAATCAATCGTGGTGATGGTTGCACAACTCTGATATATTAAAAAAATTTAATTGTACTTTTTTTTTTTTTTTTTTTGCGGTATGCGGGCCTCTCACTGTTGTGACCTCTCCCATTGCGGAGCACAGGCTCCGGGCATGCAGGCTCAGCGGCCATGGCTCACGGGCCCAGCCGCTCCGCGGCATGTGGGATCTTCCCGGACCGGGGCACGAACCTGTGTCCCCTGCATTGGCAGGCGGACTCTCAACCACTGCGCCACCAGGGAAGCCCTAATTGTACATTTTTAATGGGTTAATTGTATGGTATATGAATTATATCTCAGTAAAGTTGTTATTTCATTTTTTAAAAAACCCACTGGAATAAAACTGACAAGGTCTAATGAAAAGAAAAAAAAAGGCTTTTTCTATTCCTAGATGCAGAGAACTACTGAAAGCAGAAAGGGAAACTGTGCTAATCAGAAAAGGAGAGAAAACATTAAAAATGTAACCTCCCTCCTCCATGACCCACTGTCCTGGGCATAAGGACCCATTAGTCATTCTGTTCAGCTTGGGAGGCCCAGGGCCAGGGCCTTCTGCCTCTCCCTGATGAAAAGCCCCTGGGATTTAGTGGAAACCTCATGCCCCAGTAATCCAGGCTTTATGAAGTCCTTGAATGTAGCTGAAATTGACCATTAATGAGGGGTCTTGTACTGCAGCCACTTCTTGAACACTTGCTGTGTGTATTGCGTTGAATGAACCAGGAAAGAGGAGGAGAGTGGAGAGGAGAGGATAGTCCTCTTCTTGGTCTCTGCTTCCCTCTCCCAAGTCTGCTCTTTCCAGAGGAATCTGGAAACCATCTGGTTTGGAGGAAAAGGGGATATATTTAGTCTGAAGCAGAGACAGACATAGAATCAGAGCCAGTCAGATCTGTTTGGGACTTAGCAGTAATGGTGCCCCCTCAGGGTCCTTGTGAGGAGGGAAGGGGGTCTGAGGACACTAGGTTCCCCATGCCCGCTTCAAGGGAGCTCCCTTGTCTCTGGCTTAGAGTAAGATTTTAAAAAATCAGTCCTGAAAATCATTGAACTAGCTCACAAACGACGTTTTACAGACAGAAACAGAGATTTGGAAAGATGGTGACTTGGGGCTGAGATGATCCATCCAGTGAGTGGCAGTGAGAGGCAGTGTGGAGACTTGAAACCATCTCTCTTTTAAAATCAACTCTACTAAGCGTACTGTTTGATAAGTTTTGACAGATGTATACATCCCTGTAGCTCACGCCCCAATTAAGAGGTATGACATCCCCATCACTCCAGATAGTTCTCTTGTTCCACTTAACAGTCAGTCCCCCTGTGCCTGCCCCAGGCTACCATCTCATTTCTATCACTGGAGATTATTTTTGTCACTAATCCCATCTCCTAAATTGTAGTTAGTGTGTTGGCTCTGCCTCCTTTCACTCCCTGGCTGACTGTATCTGTTTTGAGGTGGAGGAGGGAGGACCCTTGTTTTTGGGGCCCATGGCAGGAAATGAGAAGAGTGAGGCTTTTGGAGACCTGAGTTCCTTGAAGGCAGGAGCTGTTCTTCATATTGTTTCTACAATGCCTCATACAACACCTGGCACAGTGGAGGCTCTTAGTAAATGTACTGAACTGGATCAGACCTGTCCAATAATAGAAAGATCATCTGTTGGAGAAGCTGTTTGGTTCCTTCCTGGATGAAAATGTGCTGAGAGTGGTGGTGCCTGTCACTAAGGAACACAGGAGAACTTGAGCTTTCCTGCCTTGAGCGATAGATGCAAGGGCAGGAGCTGTGTCCAATCATCTGGGTTCTGCCCCTGTGACACAGCACACTGGGAGAGACAGTGGATTCTAATGTGATGTGGGAGGTGGCAAGGTAGAGCTGAGTGCTGTCGAAGCAGAGAGCGGGGCACAGGGTCCAGCTGAGAGATTTGCGGAAGCTTTTCTGGAGGGCACATGAGAGACCAATCATGGTGCATGTGATATAACTGCTCTGAGTGGGAGGATGGAGTATACGTGGCCCCTGAAGTTGCTGTCATCGTAAGATTCTATAAGTAATAGGCTTGTTGAATGGCCATAAGTGCCCCACAGGTAGCCACACAAATTTGTAATTTGGGTCAGAAGATGGCCTGATTTTCTCCAACAATGTTTTGCTTCCTGGAAACAGCAATGGAAATGCATGGATGGTTGGGGGTGAAACATTTTGGGCCCTGCAGACACGAAGAAAGGCAGAGGGGCAAGGAAGCATCTGGTGTCTGTGAGAGCCATGGAAAATAGCAAGTGTTGCAACACAGAGCACAAGTAGAATGCATATGTAGCTGGTGGGAGTGTTATATTTGTTCAACCACTTTGGGAAAAATCGGCAGTGTCTGCTAAAGCTGGCCACCTAGCCTGTAAGTAAGTTATTCCACTGATATGTCTAAACCCAACAGAAATATGCTCACCAACAGTCTCGTACTGGAAGGACCCAAATGCTCATCAACAGTACAATGGACAGATGCGTGGTGGATGTGACAGGTGGAATAAGGCCACCGCCCAGATGTTCACATCCTGTGAATGCCCAGATGTTCACATCCTGTGAATATGTTATCCTACGTAGCAAGGCGGAATTAAGGTTGCAGATGGATTAAGGGCTTAATCAGCTGACCTTAAAGAGATTATCCTGGATTACTAGGGTGGGCCAAGTGTCATAAGATTTCTAAAATGTGGAAAAGGGTGGCAGAAGGATCAGAGTTGGGGTGATGTGATATGAGAAAGGGTCAACCAGTCATTGCTGGCTTTGAAGATGGAAGGGGCCATGAGCCAAGGAATATGGGTGGCCTCTAGAAGCTGGAAAAGGCAAGGAAATAGATTCTTCCCTCAAGCCTCCAGAAAGAATGTAGCCCTGCCGACACCTTGATTTTAGCCCAAGGAGACCCATTTCTGACCTCTGACCACCAGAACCGTAAGATAATAAGTCTGTGTTGTTTTAAGCCACTAAATTTGTGGTGATTTGCTACAGCAGGAATAGGAAAGTAATACAGTGGAATTTTGAATACTACACAGCCATGAGAACAAATGATCTATAATTATGTATAACAATATGGCTGAAGACCAGACATAAAAGTGCATACCATATGATTTCATTTATATAAATACAAAAATGAGCAAAATGAATCTATGCTACTAGAAGATAGAGTGCTCACTCTCGGGTGGGAGTGGACGGTGGGCAGTAATTAATGGCAAGTGGGAAAGAGGAAGTTCTCAGGTGCTGGTTACAGAGGTGTGTTCAGTTTGTGAAAATTCATTGAACTGTACACTTATGTGCTTTCCTCGATGTATATTATACCTTAATAGAAAATCTGTGTGTGTGCGTGTGTCTAGTCCAGATCAGCCTGGACTAGATTTTGAGGGGCATGAAGGAAATGATTTTTAACTGTGTACTAATGATTTAAGGGTTTAGCTCTTAGAGAGAAGGTGAAAAGACTGGGGCAGGGAGGCCCAGGGACACCTCCTGGAGGTACTGCATAGAGCAGAGTATGTAAGGATGGGGGTCTGGGGTGCTGTGGAGCAGACGTGGACATCTTGGTGGCCCAGAGTTCAGTCATCCCGTATGTATTTATTGGGCTGGTGATGCTTCATGGGGAGTCCTCAGGGATGTCAGAGTCATGGGTGGGTGGATGAAAGGGTGGGACTAAGTGGTCCAGGAAGGTAGTACTGATGGAAGTGTGGAGTTAGATGAGAGGCAAAGGAGAAATTGAGGCTCTGGGGGATGGGCAGGGTGGGTAGAGTGTGTTTTGGGAGAGCCAGGCCACACTTAAGGCACTGTTTCCCCAAAACGACTTTTAGGTGGTACTTTGGATGAACTCTCCAAATTTTATAGTGTTTATTTTAATGTGCAATAGAAAAATATAACTTGTATTCTGTCTGAATTTATAGATTCTTTAGGGCCAGGCTAAACTGTATATTTGTTTATTTATTTACTTTTGGTTGTGCTGGGTCTTAGCTGCCACAGGAATGCTCCTTAGTTGCGGCTTCAGGGCTCCTTAGTTGTGGCCTGTGAACTCTTAGTTATGGCATGCATGTGGGATCTAGTTCCCTGACCAGGGATCGAACCTGGGCCCCCTGCATTGGGAGCACTGAGTCCCATCCACTGCACCACCAGAGAAGTCCCTGAAGTGTATATTTGAACTAGTGTCAAATTTAAAACTGTTGAGTAAGAAATAGAAAAGTGGCCTGCCTGTGTGACAGAAATACAGAGGTTTGCTATGACTGAGGTTTGGTCAGCATTACTGTGGGCAAGGTGGTGAAGGGGAAGAGAATAGGATAGTTTCAAGTATCGGGAGAGTTTCTCCACAATAGAATGGGGGTCACAGGATGCAGTGGGTGGCAGGGGAGAAGGTGAGACCTGACATAGGAGCTGAGAACAGGCCTGGTGGCTGAGCGGGGTTTTGTAGAGCAGTGGCTCTGAACTTGACCATCAGAATCACTCGGAGGATGTGTTGCAGCATTGCTGGCTTTTCCCCTGGAGCTTCTGATTCAGTTGGTCTGTTTACATTTCTAACAAGTTCCCAGGTGATGCTGATGCTGCCGGACCAGGGACAACACTGAGAACTGCTGATGTAGAGGTGGCAGTGAGTGAGCACTTTGTGACCGACCAGTTGTGGGTGTGGAATGCAGGGGCTGGAGGGGAGGGGCAGCTCACTGTGGGAAGGGGAGGAGTAGGTGTGTGGAGTGCGAGACACCTAGGCAGAAAGGCAGAGTCGGTCTTGCCTGGAAGGGTGCAGAGTGCCTCGTTGGTGCCAAGGGTTGGGGGCTGCCCAGGAGGGCCACAGCTGGAGCTGGTCCTCCACAGTTAGTGAGCCTGATTACTCAGCTAAGGCACCTGCAACTTAGCAATAATGTGGGAAAAGAGAAGCAAATCAAGAGCCTCTGTTGGTGCTCAGGGGAGGCCACCTCCTCTAGTTTTCCTGGCACTTTGATCAGCTCTGAGAGGAAGGAAACCAACTTCTATTGAGCACCCACTGCACCTGAGGAATTTTATATGCCTTATCACATTTAATCATCAAAATCCCATGATTTTGATGATTAAATGTGATAAGGCCCTGGGAAGTGAAGGGACATGCTCATTGTTGTCTAGACAGACCTGGGATGCAATCAGCCCTGGGCCTGGCTTGTCTAATTAAACCTCCCTGCTGCTTTCCCTGCGCCAATACTATCATTTCAACATGCAATAAATATAAAACCAATATTTAATCATTATAAACAATTGTGAAATATTTTACGTTTTTTTGCATTCAGTCTTCAAGATCTAGTATGTTATGTACACCTACAGCACATCTCAATTTTGATAAGCCACATTTCAAGAGCTCAATAGCCACCACATCTCACTACACTACTCCCCTGAGCTGCCTTCGGGGATAAGACCGTCCCGGTACATGTGCCTGTAATCACCACTTCGGCCACCAGATGGCGCACGTGACCTTCCCCCAGTTAATGCCTTAGGAGTTAGCGATCAGGTGGGTGGGAACCACTCTTCAATCTCCGTCTTTATTTGTTTAAATTTTAGCCAGAAGTAAGCTGAAAAGATTCCATTATAAACTTACTCTAGAAATAAACACATGTAGCTGGGTCCATGTGTGTCTGGGGCAATTGAATAATTGGGAGTTCTCCAAGTTAATATCCATGTAAAATATGTTTATTAAAGGATAAGTAGTAAAAGCATGCTAATATAAAGCTTATACATATGTTAGTAAAACAATAGTAATGGTAGCAATTGTTTAGAACTTAGGCAAACAAAAGGCATTTTTGGTGAGGAGTATTTTCTCATTGACATTCTTTAGAACTGCAGGTATATGGTGATACTAAAAAGCAGATCAACTATTAGTTGATAATTTTTAAAAACATCTTTATTGGAGTATAATTGCTTTACATTGTTGTGTTAGTTTCTGCTGTATAACAAAGTGAATCAGCTATATGTATACATATATCCCCATATCCCCTCCCTCTTGTGTCTCCCTCCCACCCTCCCTATCCCACCCCTCTAGGTAGTCACAAAGCACAGAGCTGATCTCCCTGTGTGATGCAGCTGCTTCCCACTAGCTATCTATTTTACATTTGGTAGTGTATATATGTCCATGCCACTCTCTCACTTCGGCCCAGCTTACCCTTCCCCCTTCCCCATAGTTGACAATTTAAAAAATCCTCTGTGGACAACTGACTCCCTTGTGGCCTGCATCCAAGGGGAGCTGGTCCAACCATCACACCCTTGGTCTACCAGTGGTACCTGCTATCCTGGGGCTTTTGTTCTGTTTCAAAGATGGGGAAACTGAGCATAGTGAGGCAACTTGCTGCAATTCACATCCCATGGGTGTTGATGGCCAACCTAGAACTAGAAGGCAGGTGCTCTGGACTCCCTGTTCAGTGCTCTTTTCGCTGTGCCATTCTGTTTGAGACGTGGCAGTTGCAGCCATACTGTTTCTCATATACCTTTGTACGTGAGAGAAAAGAAAACCTGAGCTTGACACAGTGGCCAAGAGCCCAGCCCCTGCAGTGCCACTTACAGGCTGGGCCCAGGGGGGCTCAGAAAATTGTTGAGTGAATGAGGAAAAAAAGGAAAGAAATGCCCTCCAGACATTTTAGAAGCTTACCATTCCTGGAGGTGAGGGAATCAGTCAGCCAGCCGTCTGGTGGCAGATTGATTATACTGGACCTCTTCCATCATGGCGGGGCATCAATTTGGTCCTCATTGGAATAGACACTTATTCTGGATATGGATTTGCTACCTCTTCCTGAAATGCGTCTG
Source organism: Phocoena phocoena (assembly GCF_963924675.1). Classification (NCBI taxonomy): domain Eukaryota; kingdom Metazoa; phylum Chordata; class Mammalia; order Artiodactyla; family Phocoenidae; genus Phocoena; species Phocoena phocoena. Next base: position 30,464,913 of record NC_089234.1, read on the forward strand.
CCAACCCAACCATCTGTGTGCTCACAGCAAACTTCATTCACTGTCCTGGTATTCTTTCTACATAGTATTGCTTCTGACCAGGGAACACATTTCAGAGCAATGTAAGTGCAGCAACAGATTCATACACATAAGAATTCACTAGTCCCACCACATGCCATGAAACCCAGAAGCAGTTGGCCTGATGGCACTATGGGATGGCCTACTGAAGACTCGGTTATGTTACCAGTTGGCCTGAAAAGTTGGGGTTCTGTCTTACGGGATGCACTATGTGCTTTGAATCTGTGACTGTTTCTCCGCAGTAGTCAAGGGGTGGAAATGGGAGGGTCTCCTCTCACTGTTACATCTAATAACTTACCTGCAGAATTGTTTCCCCCTGTCTGTGTAACTTTGAGTTCTGCTGGTTTGAAGGCCTTAGTTCTGATGGCAGAATGCTTCCGTCAGGGGACACCACAGTGATTCCATTGAACTGAGTCTGCCACTTGGCCATTTTGGGCTCCTCAAACCAAAAAATTGGAAAAATTGGGTGCTGCTATGCAACGGGGCAGAACAACTATATCTGCAACTTTGGGGCACCTCTTAGTACTTCCACATAAATTGTAGAAGTTAATGGAAAACTATAGCAACCAACAAAAGATGGGGCCACTGAGGATTCAGATCTTTCAGCAGTGAAGGTCCGCTAAGTAAAGGACCCTGACCAGCTGAGGTATTGGTAGGCAGCGAAGGGAACCTAAATGAATGAGTAAAGGAAGAAGGAATTTATGAATATCAACTATGGACTTGCGACCAGCTGCACACTGGGGACTCTATGTAGCAGCCATGCACATTTTTTTCCTTTACTTGCTCTGTGTGTTTGTTAGTGTATTAACTAATTTCTTTGTTCTCCTCTTTTCTTCTTATTTTATATATGGGTATTATTGTAGTTCACTTTACAAATGTACTCAAGGGGGACTGGCATTGAATTTGAGAAGTAGTCTAACCCTTTCAGGGATGGAAACTGTGACTGTTGGCCAGACATGGATACAGTGACTCTTGGGACTTTGTCTATATGATTCAACTTATATAAAAGGTCTAGAAGAGGTAAACCTATCATCAAGAGAATCCACAGAAAGTAGATTCGTGTTTCCTAGGGCTGGAGGCAGGGCGCTGGGGGAAGTGGGCAGTGAGTGCTGATGAGTCAGGGGGTTCTTTCTGGGGTGATGAAAATGTTCTAAAATTGAGTGTGGTAATGGTTGTACAATTCTGCAAATATACTAAAAAGCCACTGAATTGTACACTTTAAATGGGTGGATTGTATGGTACGTAAATTATATCTCAATAAGGCTGGTTTAAAAAAAAAAAGATATTCAGAGAAAAATCTTCGCCCTGCATTTGTTCCCCCACTTCCCCATTCCCTCCCGCAGCAGTATCCGTTATTATCAATGTATTGTGTGTGCTGCTGGAGATGACACACACACACACACACACACACATAGCGTAGTTTTTATATAGGTTGGTAGTGCACCATACAAACTATCCTGTACTTGCTTTTCTTTTCTTGATTCTATGAGCTACTCACAATCCTTGAATTCATTGCTTTTCTCACTTAATTTTTAAAAAATTATTTAAACTTTATATATTTAAATTATATAAATTTTAATTTTTTAAAATATACCTTGGAGTCCATTTCACATGAGTACACAGAGAGATACCTCGTTCTTCTTAATGTCTGCACAATATTCCATTGTGTGGGTGCATCTGGTGGTTGGCTGAATAATGGCCCCCAAGAAGATAGCCACATCCTAAGCCCTGGAACCTGTGAATATTACTTTTATGGCAAAAAAGAACTTCGCCGATGTGATTAAATTAAGGCTCTTGGATGGGGAGAGTGTCCTGGCTTATCTGTGTGGACCCTAAATGCGATCACATGTGTCCTTGTAAAGAGGGAGATTAAAGATTTGACACCAAGAAGAGGAGGCAGGTGATCACAGAGGCAGAGTGATGTGGCCACAAACCAAGGGACGCCAGCAGCAACCCCACCAGATGTTGGAAGAGGAGAGGAAAGAATTCTCTCTTTGAGTCTCTGGAGGGATCACAATCCTGCCATTGCATTGATTTCAGTCCAGCGATACTAATTTCAGACTTCTGGCCTCCAGAACTATGGGAGAATAAATTTCTGTTGAGTTAAGCACCAAGTTTGTAGATTTTGTTACAGCAGCTACAGGAAATGAATCTTCACACTGATGGATATTTAGATTATTTCTAATCTTTTGCTTTGCAAACAATGCTGTATTAAGTTGCCTTGAACATATGTCATTTCACATGTGAGTGAGTAAATCTATTAGGTAAATTATAGAAGTGGAATTGCAGGATCAAAGAAATACAATGTTCTGCGTTCGTAATTTAGTTCTGCTGCTCGTGTCCAAAGAGCATTATTTGCTTTGGATCCATGGGGCAAGTTCCCCTACCTTGACTTTCCCCAGTGTCATTCGAGACCCAGCTTAAAAGATACGTTCCCCAAGAAGCCTTCCTCTCACAGACAGAGCTCTTTGCTCCACGGCTGAACTCCCACAGCACCTTGAATGCATCTCTCTCTCTGATCAAATTGCACCGTGTTTATATGACTGTCTCTCTCGGAGATGGTGAGCCCCTTCCGCGAAGGGCCTGGGTCTAATTCACCTTTGCATCTCCCAGGCTTGGCGCAATGCCTGGAACATAGCAGGGCTCAGTAAATAGATAGAGAGCATGGAAGAAGGAAAGCTGCCTCTATCGGGGGCTGAGGATAGATGGCTGTACTAGGAGGTCCACCCTGACTGGATAACGCCAGGGCTCAGGCAGCTCAGGGAACTAGGCAGAGAGTTCTGGAATTGTGCATGCTGCCATTGCACTGCAGAAGATAGAACCGTTCCCTGAACCTGGAAATCCATCTGTGCAGGTTGTATATTTTGTATATTTGAGTGAACGTGAGGCCAATGATTCACTGTGAGGGGGGAGAACAAACCTGAGGACGGGCAGGACAGGGAGTCCCTGGGTTTCAGCTCAAATAGGAAAACCTTGGGTGGAGGTGTCGGTGGGCAGACCTGACCATTTCTGGAATCTCTTACTTTTTTTTTTTGGCTGTGTTGGGTCTTCGTTGCTGCGTGCAGGCTTTCTCTAGTTGTGGCAAGCGGAGGCTACTCTTCGTTGCAGTGCACGGGCTTATTGCGGTGGCTTCTCTTGTGGAGCACGGGCTCTAGGCACGCAGGCTTCAGTAGTTGCGGTGCATGGGCTCAGTAGTTGTGGCATGTGGGCTCAGTAGTTGTGGCTCGTGGGCTCTAGAGCGCAGGCTCAGTAGTTGTGGCACACGGGCTTAGTTGCTCCGCAGCATGTGGGATCTTCCCGGACCAGGGCTCGAACCCTTGTCCCCTGCATTGGCAGGCAGATTCTCAACCAGTGCACCACCAGGGAAGTCCCTCTCTCACTTCTAAGGAAGCCCTTTTTCAATCTGCTGCATTGGCTCAGGACCACTTTGGCAAATGTGGGAGAGGAAGGCTGTGCACCAGGCCTGCCCTGGGAAGCCAGCAGGGGCTGTGGGGATGCACCATCTCCTGTCCTGAGAACCCCTGCTTGCTGTCCACACGTGGCTATCAGCTGGCTGTGTGCATTAGATTTCCACAGACTTGTTAATGTAGCTTCCTCCTTTCATGAAATGAATCTGGAGGTTTAGCTCTTAGGTTTTAGGATGAACCACGTGAGGAAATCGCTTTCTTCTAACACCCAGTGCTGGCAAAGGTGCAAGGAGATGGGGGGGATGACTTTTTTTCTGAATGGTAGTTTGGCAATAAGTATCAAGCCTTAAAATTTTCCCTTTGTATTATCATTACTTTTTTTTAGGTGTGATGATGTGGTTATGATTGAAAAGAGTCCTTTTTTTGTAGAGATACATACTGAAATATTTATGGGTGAAATATATGGCATCTGGGTTTTGCTTCAGTATAATCCAGTGGGGGTGAGTGGCGTGGGTGGGTGTAGCTGAAGCAAGCTTGGGTTGATTATTGCTGAAGCGGCTGGATGAGGGGTTCAGGGCAGTTCATTATACTGTTATCTCCACATTTATATATTAGAAAATTTTTCCATAATACAAAGTTAAAAAATAAAGTCCCCTTTGACCCAGCATTTCTGCTGTGGCGATGTCAGTCCAGCCTGTATCGTATCTCACCGGGCTTTTCTGTTTTCATTCTTACCCTTCCTGGTCCAGAGGGCTCGAGCCTTGTTTGAGTTCCTCGAAGCCCTCAGGGCTCCCCCAGGCCCTCTGGGTCAAGGGCAATCTCTTGGCTGGCTGGCTGTAACCACTTCTTTCTCCAGCCCATCTCGGCGCTCTCTGCCCACCTGCCACCTAGGCTCTCCGATCCCAGAGCCTGCAGGTGCCCTCTGGCCTCAGGGCCTTTGTCTGGAAGCTCTCCCCCTCCCCCAAGCCCTTGTCCGCATGGCACCTACTCTTTATCCAATGTCAGGGTGAGCATCGTCTCAGGGACACCTTCTTGGACTCCCAGCAGAGTCACACTTCTCTGTTAATTCCTCAGCATCCACATGGTTCCTTCACAGCTCTCACTGCTCTGGGTGATTATCATAAACTCTGGTGATTCTTGGTTTTTCAGTGATGTCTGCCTCCCTCACTGGACCATGAACTCCTGGGGAGTGGCTGTGTGGCTCACCATCACATCCCAGAGCCAAGCACAGGGGCCGGCACATAGTAGGCATTCATTATTTAATGAATAAATTAATGCACAAGGAGGGCACATATTGGGAAAATCTTGGATGAAAAGAGTGTATGACATTCTGGGCAAAGCCTGCATGATACATTTGGCTTGCTGAGAAGGCACAGCTGGAAACGTAAGGTGGGGGCCAGAGCACAGGGGCCTGCCAGCTACATCAAGGGGACTGGTTTGGATTGTTCAGATCCAGGCGCCGTCAAAGGTGGCAAATGGAGGAGTGATGTGTGCTCCAGGCAGCCCCTTTGGCCATCCATGGTGGGAAATGAGAGCCAGGGGGCCGGCAGACTGGATGGGCTAACACTGGGGTCCTGAATAGGATCATGAGGCCTTGAGCTGAGATCAGGGTGGTGGCAATGGGGGTGCAGGAACAGAGTCAGTGTTTGCGGCAATTAATCCAACCCAGCAGCTCTCAGCCCTTCTTCCCTAAAGAAACAGCACATCTGTACAGGAGGGATGGGAAGAGAGCCCCAGAGGGGCCTGGTGGCGATACAGTATGTTCCACAGACACATCTTGGATCACTAAGAGTTTTGCAAATGGTCCCTCCAGAGGCAGTCACCAGGAAACGATGATACAGCCCCGTGGCTTGGGGCAGGGCAGGGCCCTCATCCCTCTGACCAGGAGCTGTGGAGATAGCAGAGCCTGGCCCTGGTGAGTGGAAAGTTGGCTTGTTACGCAGGAAATCTCTCTGCAGCACTCCTTCATTTAGGGCTTGACTTGGGGCCAGTGGAAGGAGCTTGGGAGACCCTGGAGCCTGAGAAGCCACTTGGGCCTCTGCAGGCCTCCTGGTTGGGACCTCAGCTGGAGCTGGAAGGGGCTGCCATTCTCGATGAGCAGAGATGGCGAGAGCTGGGTTTGTGTTGCCCATCAGGAACGGGTTGCCCTGGGACCTGCCGCACTTCTGCTGTCCCAGCACATGTGTCGTACTTTCTCTCCATCCCACAGGAGGCTTGTAATTGGTCACAGAGATGGAGAGCAGGGCAGCAAGTCACCAGCTCTTCTCCTAGTGGGAAGTCGCTGTGGGGATGCCAGATGGTTGGGAAGATGCTGAGCAAAAACCTATATAACATCACCGGGGACTTCCCTGGTGGTCCAGTGGTAAAGAATCTGCCTTACAATGCAGGGGATGTGGGTTTGATCCCTGGTCAGGGAACTAAGATCCCACATGTCGCAGAGCAACTGCTGAGCTCGCGCACCTCAACTAGAGAGGCTGCGTGCCGCAAACTACAGAGCCCATGCGCCCTGGAGCCTGTGTGCCACAACTAGAGAGAAGCCCGGGTGCCACAACAAAAAAGATCCCTCATGCCTCAACGAAGATGCCACGTGTCGCAACTAAGACCTGACGCAACCAAAAACAAAACCATATATATATATATATATATATATACACACACACACACATACACACACACACACACACACACACACACACATATATATGTGTATATATATATGTCCCTATATTCAGTGTGGACTGAATGGTTACTCCACACCAAGCCCAGTGCCCGACTCTGTAAATGTTCCTCGTTTAATTGGAGCTAGGTCCCCTTTCTTTCTCTCCCACAGAGCTCTATTCTTTTTTTTTTTTTTTTTTTGCGTTACGTGGGCCTCTCACTGTTGTGGCCCCTCCCATTGCGGAGCACGGGCTCCGGACGCGCAGGCTCAGCGGCCATGGCTCACGGGCCCAGCCGCTCTGCGGCATGTGGGATCCTCCCAGACCGGGGCACGAACCCGTGTCCCCTGCATCGGCAGGCGGACTCTCAACCACTGCGCCACCAGGGAAGCCCTCTTGTCTATTCTTATACAAGACTTCACATCGTAATAGAGATATTCATTCACATGTTTGTTTGTTTCATATCTGTCTTTCCCGCTAGACTATACACTTCATGAGGGCAGGGAGGGGTCTCTGTTCCCTCCTGTGGCTCCGGCACCTAACACACTGCCTGGCATGTAGTTGGCATGCATTAAGTATTTTTTGGATGGATGAATGATCCTCACAGCAGCCCAGTGAAGCAAGTACTATTATTTTCCTCATTTCAGGATGGGCAAACTGAGGCATAGAGAGGTTGGGTCATCCAAGCCACAGAACCAGGAGGTGGCACCAGCGTTCAGACTTACACAGTGAGTAGCCCAAGCGGGGGCATGTGGCCCAAGTTTGGCCAATAAAACTCAGGCTGGGGAAAATGTGACCCTTGTCCTTTTTGGCCCTTGACTGTTGGGATATGAGACTAAGGCTGCTGGTGGCTGTGATTCTAGCCTAGTGATGCAGCTGGTCTGAGGGCATGGTGTCAGAGAGAAGCAAAGATGAGATAGAGAGAGATGAAAACCAGTACATGTGCTCTGAAGCTTAGGCTGGCCTGGCTCACATCCCTTGTCCTTGTGATGGAGAGCTCTTATGAACGTGATGCTCAGACCCATCCCCACTGTCGGTGTAGTGGAAAGAGAGCTTAAGACTACATGGGTTTTGGTTCCAACTCTACCAGTCACTCAGTGTATGACAGAGAATTTCCTCACCATCTCTAGGTCTCAGCTTCCTCAGCTGTAAAATAGGCATAATCATTTCCAGCTCGTAGGATGGAAGTGGGGGTCCTGAGAAAGACTTAAGGTTTGGGATTTGGTGCCTGGTATCCGGCAATTGCTCGGAAGTGTTAACTGCCTGCCTCACCCTTGTAGGTGGCTTTTGGCTACATGTAACAGAAAACTCATCCAGGATCATCTTAAACAATGAGGGCTTATAGTACGCCCACTATGGAAAACAGTATGGAGTTTCCTCAAAAAAAAATAAAATAGAACTACTGCATGATTCTGCAATTCCATTTTTGGATATTTATCTGAAGAAAACGAAAACACTAACTCGAAAAGATAAATGCACCCCCATGTTCCTTGCAGCATTATTTAAAATAGCCAAGATATGGAAACAACCTGTGTCCATCAAAGGATGAATAGACAAAGAAGATGTGGTATGTATATACAATGGAATATTATTCAGCTATAAAACAGAATGAAAACTTGCCATTTGTGACCACATGCATGGACTTTGAGGGCATTATGTTAAGTGAAATAAGACAGAGAAATACAAATACTGTATGATCTCTTATATGTGGAATCTAAAAAAACCCCAAGACCTCAATCTCATAGATACAGAGAACAGATTGGTGGTTGCCAGAGATGGGGAAGGGGGACTGGTAGGGGTAGGATGAAATGGTGAAGGAGGTCAAAGGGTACAAACTTCCAGTTATAAAATAAATAAATCACAGGGATGTTAATGTAGGGCATTGTGACTATAGTTAATGATACTGTATTGCATATTTGAAAGTAAGAAAGTAAATCTTAAAAGTTCTCATCAGGGCTCCCCTGGTGGCGCAGTGGTTGAGAATCTGCCTGCCAATGCAGGGGACACGGGTTCGAGCCCTGGTCTGGGAAGATCCCACATGCCGCGGAGCAACTGGGCCCGTGAGCCACAACTACTGAGCCTGTGCGTCTGGAGCCTGTGCTCCGCCACAAGAGAGGCCGCGATAGTGAGAGGCCCGCGCACCGCAATGAAGAGTGGCCCCCGCTCACCACAACTGGTGAAGGCCCTCGCACAGAAATGAAGACCCAACACAGCCAAAAATAAATAAATTTTTAAAAAAAAGTTCTTATTAGAAGAAAAATATTTTGTAACTATGTTTAGGTGACAGATGTTGACGAGACTTATTATGATCATTTCACAGTGTATACAAATACTGAATCATTACGTTGTTCTCCTGAAACTAATATAATGTTATATGCCAATTATACCTCAAAAAACAAATCATAACAATGAGGGACTTTATCACTGCAATCCACAAGAAAACCAGGGGCAGGGCAGATCCAGGGTGGTGAATTCAGAAGCCCAACAGTGTCATCAAGGATCTAGGTTCTTTAGGTTCTTTCTGTCTTTCAGCTCTGCCCTTCTCAGAGTGTCACCTATTTCCCTCCAGGCCATAGGATGGCTACCCCAGCTCCAGGTATCAGCCAACATAGGTATTTCTTCCTTATCTTCCATTGAGTAGAGTGAGGAAAACCTTTCCAGCAGCTCCCCAGTAGCTGTCCTGTTAAGTTCCATTGGCTAGAAATGCCCACTGTTAAATCAAGCATTGACAAGGGGAATAAAGTACCATGATGGGTTTTGAGTGATTAGGAAACACTCCAAGGGGGTTTGAACAAAACTGGTTTTGTTAGCAAGGAGGATGGGGAGAATGGCTCTTGGGCTGTGTCTACTGTGTTTGTTCACTGAGGTGGCCCAACCGTCTTGCTCAGTGGCAGGTCTAGAGCGGGTGCTCAATAAGCACTCACTGGATAAGCGACTGTGCAGTGACCCTCTGCGCTAGCCTCGGAGTCCGGTGAGTGGAGGAGATGCCTCAGATGATGGGCTACATGTCTTTAAGAACTGTTCCAGCCGCTGGGGAAGACTCGGAGGCTCCTTAGGAATGGGCGTGGAGACCTGCAGCGGAGGTTTTGGCTCAGTGGGGCCAGAGGGCCAGGTTTCCATGGCTGCCTCAGTTCAAGGGAACAATCCTGGTCCAGGTCCACCCCCGCTGGCCTGAGGAGCAGGCAGGGAGGGTGAAGGGGAGGGGAGCAGGTGGGGAGAGTCGTGCGGCTCCTGTATGGAGGACCCCAAGTGCTTTAGAAGGCTCCCTTGGGCCACAGCATGTAAACGGGGGAAACAGTCTCCCTTTTCTTTTCTTTTCCTTCTTTTTCCTGTTTTTTCTTCCCTTCCTTCCTCCCTTCCTCCCTTCCTTCCTTTTTTTTTTTGCCATGCTGCCAGTGAAAGCACCAAGTCCTAACAACTGGACCGCCAGGGAAATCCCAGAGAGAGAGAAAGCACCAGAAGAGCATCAGGGTTGGAGGGAGGGGGAGGGGAAGCACGTGAATTGGGGTTTAGTCCTCTTGAGTTTGGGGTGTCAAGCAAGCAGTCAGATGGACAGGTATGGAGGCAGCAAAACTTTACAAGCTCTCCCACCCCAGGACGTAAGGAAAGTTTGGGGGAGAACTTTCTCTCCTCTCTGTTTTCCCTCTGGTATTGTGAGCCTGGGGCTGCATCCTTTAAATGGAATGATAACAATAATAATAAGTACCGATTCCTTACCCTGAGCCAGGCTTTCTTTTTGAAGACTTGACAAATTTCAGCTTGAGGCCCCATTATAACCCTAGGAAATAAATAGTTACAAGCCTCACTTTACATGTGGGGAGACAGAGACCCCGAGACCATCAGCTGTTACCCCAGGTCAGGGGGCAGAGCCCAGACTTGAAGCCAGGCAGCCTGAACCAGAGCTGTACTCTTAACCACAACCCCCAAGCAGCCTCCCGGGCACGCTGTTGCTTGGCAGGGACTCTGCGCTGGGACACGCATTGCGTAGACTGACAGAAAGCTGTTGCAATCCTGACCCTGTGGTGGCACATTACGGTGGCACAAGGAGTTTAGCAGAATTCACATTAGAGAATTTGGGAACCAGAAGATGAAATTTGACAGCTGACAACAAAGGCTTATTTTCTGCACTCATGTGAGTGGGAACCTGGCTGTCATGTTGCCCAGTCCTGTTTCCCTCTGTGACCCCAGGCAGAGCTCAGCTGTTGCAGCTCTGTGAGCATGTCCCTGTGGGTGGGCTGTGTGCAGAACCTGGGCTTCAAAGGCAGGGAGGAGACACGTGGCAGCACGGGGCTTTGCAAAAGGACGCCAAGAGGGAGAGGTGAGGCAGGCCCAGCTTCCGGCCACCTCACTTCCGAACTCTCCTCTGTTAATTCAGATGAAAGGATTGCTTGACCAGAATATGCTGACAGTCAGGACGGCAGCAGCTTTCTTTCGTTTCAGTGTTTTTGTCTTGCTTTTTAATTGTATTCAAAACAGATACAGAAAGCTGCAGGAGACAAATGTATATATAGCATAATGAATTATTATCAGGTGACCACTCTGGTCAATTAGCACCTAGGTCAAGGGCTCCAGAAGCCTCTTCATGTCCCGTCCCAGTATGCAACTCCTTTCCTCTCCCCTCAATAGCTCTCATCCCAACTTTTACTTCCTTGCATTTCTATATAATATAATCAACCATAGGCACCTTCTTTAATCTGCCATTAAAGTTAAATGGCAGATTAAAGAAAATTAAGTTTAAAAATTTAATTGTAGTAAAAATTTTTTTTAAATTCTTTTTTTAAAAATTTATTTTTGGCTGCGTTGGGTCTTTGCTGCTGCGTCTGGGCTTTCTCTAGTTGTGGCGAGCGGGAGCTACTCATCATTGCGGTGCACTGGCTTCTCATTGTGGTGGCTTCTCTTGTTGCAGAGCACGGGCTCTAGGCACGCAGGCTTCAGTAGTTGTGGCTCACAGGCTCTAGACCACAGGCTCAGTAGTTGTGGCACAGGGGCTTAGTTGCTCTGTGGCATGTGGGATCTTCCCAGACCAGGGCTTGAACCCATGTCCCCTGCATTGGCAGGCGGATTCTTAACCACTGCGCCACCAGGGAAGCCCAAAAAATTTCAAAATTTTTGGAAACTAAATTAAAAAATTTAATTGTAGTAAAAAACAACATAAAATTCACCATCTTAACCATCTTTAGGTATACAGTTCACCAGTGTTAAGTGTATTCACATCGTTGTGCAACAAATCTCTAGAATTTTTTATCTTGCAAAACTGAAACCCTTTACCCGCTTAACAACAAGTTTCTCCCCACCCCCCACCCCCCGGTAACTTCCATTCTACCTTCTTTCTCTGAATTTGACTACTCTGGGTACCTCATACAAGAGGAATCATAGTGTTTGTCCTTTTGTGACTGGCTTATTTCATTTAGTATAATGTCCTCAAGGTTCATCCATGTTGTAGTGTGTGTCAAAATTTCTTTCCTTTTTAAGGCTGAATAACATTCCATTATACGTCTGTGCAGCGTTTTGTTTATTCATTTGTCCGTTGATGGACATTTGAGTGGTTGCCACCTCTTGGCTATTGTGAATAGTGCTGCTATGAACATGGGTGTGCACTTACCCACTTTCTTATTTGATATATCTTTTAAATCTCTTTTAATCCAAAGATTCTTCCTCCATCCCTTTTTTCCCTCTTTTAATTTATGTGTTGAGGAACCCAGGGCATTCGAACAGTCGATGTTGCCCAGTCTGGATTTTGCGGAGTGCACACTGATGATGCAGTTCAGTGTATCCTTCTGTCCTCTGTATTTCTAGTAAATTGATAGCTGGATCCAGAGGCTTGATCGATTCAGGTTTTGACTTTTTGGCAACTCCAGGTGGTGGCATGTTCTCTCATCAAAAGACACACAATGTCTCATTATCATTTTGTGTGTGTGCTGTAGGGGTGATGTTAACAGCAGCTGATACACAATGCCTAGATCCATTAATTAATTTATGGGTACAAAATAGTGTTGTTCTAATTCGATCATTCCTTTTCCATTAATTAGCTGCAGCAACTTTCTTAACAGTTAGCCAATGGAGAGAAACCATGCTACAACCAGTGCAATATGTATGGCTTTCATGTGTCTTAGATATTTGTCTTTTGCATAAGATTTTGTTTGAAAAAGTGTTTATTGCTTATGAAAATGAATAAGAGCAGAGAACTTCTGGGTAATGGTAATTGATTGAGTCCGCCTGATTTTTCTCTCTTAAAATCCTATTAAACTGACAGAAAAAGGATTTTTTAAAGGTGTTAAGACCTATAAGAGTAGGGAAAACAGAAAAGGACTAACAGTAAAATGCAAGGTGACTTGTAAGGGATTGGGTATTCTCTACAAGCTTCTTGGGAACAGGTACAGGAAAAGTCAATATTTTGAGACCTTTAATATCTGAAAATGTCTTTATTTTACCCTCACATTTGATTGATAGTTTGGCTGTGTATAGAATTCTAAGTTGAGGATCATTTTCATTGAGAATTTTGAAGGTATTTTTCACTGCCTTCTGTGCGTCAGTGTTGCCGTTGACAGGATCAAGGCCATTCGAATTTCCAGCTCTTTGTAGGTGACATTATGTCTACTCTTTCTGGAAGCTTGTAGGATCTTCTCTGTGCTCTCAGTGTGCTGAAACCCCACAGTGATTCAACATGGTGTGAACCTATTTTCCATACATTATGGACATAAATTCCAAATCAATCAGCTTGAAGAGGTCAAGGTTGTTGGCTCCAAGGAAGGCAAACAGGGCGGGAGGTGCGGGACCTGCTATTTTCATAACAAATCTTCTAGAAGCATTCCACCTTTTTTAAAAAATAAATTTATTTATTTTTTATTTATTTATTTTTGGGCTGGGTTGGGTCTTTGTTGCTGCACGTGGGCTTTTCTTTAGTTGTGGTGAGCGGGGGCTACTCTGTTGTGGTGTGCGGGCTTCTCATTGCAGTGGCTTCTCTTGTTTCAGAGCAAGGGCTCTAGGCGCGTGGGCTCAGTAGTTGTGGCACACGGGCTCAGTAGTTGTGGCTTGCGGGCTCTAGAGCGCAGGCTCAGTAGTTGTGGCACATGGAGTTAGTTGCTCTGCAGCATGTGGGATCTTCCTGGACCATGGCTCGAACCCGTGTGCCCTGTATTGGCAGGTGGATTCTTAACCACTGCGTCACCAGGGAAGTCCCTGAATATGACCATTTTTGTGCATGTACAGCTTTGATGAAAAATAAAAACTCAAACTGAAGGAGCCTGGGTTGGGGGTAAGGCAGGCCTGGGTTTCAATCTTGAATCTGTAACTTGGTTAGCAGGGTGTCTATGAATTACACAATATCTCTGAACCTCAGGGTTTGTTTTTTTTTGTCTTTATCATTGTTCTTTTAGTTAATTAATTAAGTTTTTAAAATTGAAGTATAGTTGATTTACAATGTTGTGTTAGTTTCTGGTGTATAGCAGAGCGATTCACTTATACATATATATGCATTTTCTTTTTCATATTCTTTTCCATTATGGTTTATTATAGTTCCCTGTGCTATACAGTAAGACCTTGTTGTTTATTAATTTTATATATAGTAGTTTGTATCTGCTAATCCCAAACTCCTAATTTATCCCTCCCCACCCCCTTTCCCCTTTGTTTTCTATGTCTGTGAGTCTGTTTCTGTTTCGTAAATAAATTCATTTGTGTTGTATTTTAGATTCCACACATAAGTGATATCATATGACATTTATCTTTCTCTTTCTGACTTACTTCACTTAGTATGATAATCTCTAGGTCCATCCATGTTGCTGAAAGTGGCATTATTTCATTCTCTTTTATGGCTGAGTAATATTCCATTATATATATCTACCATATCATCTTTATCCATTTATCTGTTGATGGACATTTAGGTTGTTTCCAAGTGCTGCTATGAACATTGGGTTGCATGTATCTTTTCGAATTATAGTTTTCTCTGAATATATTCCCTGAAGTGGGATTGCTGGATCATATGGTAACTCTACTTTTAGTTTTTAAAAAATTCACCCCCCCTCCCTTTTTTTAACAAACCCTGTATTGAGGGATGACTTTCAATAGCTCACAGCAAGGGAGCTGCTCTGCTACGTATGAAACCCTGACCCAGAAGCAGATCGTCTACAAATGGTTTTGCACCAGGTTCCCCACGAACGTGCTGCATGTGACAGGTGCTATTTTTAGTTTTTTAAGAGACTTCCACACTGTTTTCCATAGTGGCTGCACCAATTTACATTCCCACCAGCAGTGTAGGAGGGTTCCCTTTTCTCCACACCCTCTCCAGCATTTTGAACCTCAGTTTTAAAACCTCAAATGCCAGGGGGAGGGGAGGTATTTCCACTTTGTCCGGATCACGTGGTTGTGTGATAGAGGATGCAGAAGATTTTGTAAGCTGTGAAGAGTGAACAGGAAGAGTTAGCATCCCTGAAAATACATAGATGAGCTGGGGTGGCTGCTGACATGGCGGCTACGTTTCCAGCTGCCAGAGGACCTTGGGTAAATCAAGAGGGTGTTATTTTCTGCAGTCCAGCCTTTCCCTCCCTCCTCTTCCTTCATTCTCTGCTAGTAGAGAAAGACCAGTTTGTTCTATGTGGTAGAAAGTGGGCCTCAGTCAAATTCTCGCCTTGGCTGGGCCCCACTGTTAACCTGTGGTACTGAGTTAATCCCCCAGCCCTCAGTCAGGGGGCTTCCTCCCAGTTGTGTGCCCCTCACACCCTCATTCTCCAGCTTCCAAATCTGCTCTTCCAAAGCCACTTTCTCCTGGGAACTGAGCCTGGAATTTAGGGAGCCTGCCACCAGACTTCCCCAAAGTGTGGAGAAGCAAATTGAAGATGATAGCATCAAACTTTCTCTCTTAATTAAGATACTTGTGTATACATGAAGGAGCATCAGTTGTTTTTGTCTCAAAGCAGACTGGCTGGAGTGCTGACTTGAGAATGGTTCTGGTGCTGAGCTCAACGAAAAGGAGTATGGTGGTTAATTAATATTAATGGACAATTAATGGGCAAGCCCACCATGTACTTGTCATCCCTGATAGCAATGATTTTTTTTTATTAGGGTATAACCTTCAGAAAGAGCACAATTTTAAGTGTATAATTTGGTGTTTCTTTTTTTTAAAGTTTATTTATTTATTTATTTATAGCTGCGCTGGATCTTCGTTGCTGCGCATGGGCTTTCTCTAGTTGTGGTGAGTGGGGGCTACCCTTCGTTGTGGTGTTCAGACCTCTCATTGCAGTGGTTTCTCTTGTTGTGGAGCATGGGCTCTAGGTGCGCGGGCTTCAGTAGTTGTGGCACACGGGCTTAGTTTTTCTGCAGCATGTGGAATCTTCCCGGACCAGGGCTGAACCCGTGTCCCCTGCATTGGTGGGCAGATTCTTAACCACTGTGCCACCAGGGAAGTCCCAACTTGGTGTATTTTTACACACACACACTCACACGCACACGCACACGCACACTACCACCACTTAGATCAAAATACAGAATATTTCTAGAAGCCCAGAGTCTCTGTTATGCCCCTTTTCGTCACTGTTCTCTCAAACACAACCATTATTTTGATTTCTATCACCATTGATTAGTTTTGCTTGTGTTTTGCTTCATGTAAATTGAGTTAAACATTATGTATTCATGTATCTACCTTCATTCACTCAGCATAATGCCCGTGTGATTCATTCATGTTTCCGTGTGGTTTGTTCTTGCTCATTATTCCATTGTGTGGATCCACCACAATGTATTTATCCATTCTGTTGCTGAATGTTTGAGTCATTTCCAAGCTTGGGCTATTATGAATGAGGCTGCTATAAATATTCTTGTATACATTGTTTGGTGGACTACACCCTTCATTTTTGTTAGGTATTGTTATGGACTGAACATTTGTGTCCCCCCAAATTCATGTGTTGAAGATCTAACCCCTAATGTGATGGTATTAGGAGGTGGAGACTTTGGAAGGCAATTAGGTTTAGATGAGGTCATAAGGGTGGAGCCCCCAAGATGGGATTAGTGTCCTCACAAGAAGTGGAAGAGACACCAGACCTTCTTATTTGCCATGTGAAGATACTGCAGGAAGGCAGCCAGGAAGAGGGACCTGCCCTTCTACCACTTGCACTTGGACTTCCCAGCCTCCAGAACTGTGAGAAAAAAATGCCTTGTTCAAGCCACCCAGTCTATCCAGTCTACTGTATTTTGTTATAGCTGCCAAAGCTAAGACAGTAATCTATATCTATATCTCCAGGAGAGAACTTACTGGATCATAGGGTACATGAATGTTTAGCTGTATTTCTACTCACAAAGCACTGAATTGCATCAAATATGAACAGTCTCCCTCAGGGAGCTGTTGAACTCAGACTCTGACTCTGAGGTATGATATCAGGAGCAAGACTTAAAGAAAAGCAACACCCATACAACCAGGCAGCTCATCCTCTAACCTTTCACTATTTTCATATTTTTGCAATATTTCCTATTTTCAATTACTTAATTGAGCTTTGTTTTCTGCAGGCTTGAATAATTCTTGAATTCCCTCTAATTCTTTCCTGATTTTTCAGGGATTTGTCTAGGCTTGTTTTGCCACATGTCAAATCTTCAGCTCCCGGTTAGTTGTCCTAGAGCTGACCTTGTCTATAAAAGGCCTGAGATACCTCCCTACTCCACTGATCATTTCTCTGTGCCTGGAAACTGTTTTTTCCCATTCAGAAGCAAATAATTTCTCTAAAAAAAAATGACATCTTTAACCTTAGCTCTTTGTTTTTTTTGAAATAATTGCTGCTGTATGTACAGTTTGTATTGAAGGCTTGTGTTTGCTGACTAAATACTTCCGGCTGTAGAAAACTCCTGACTTATAAACTTGCTTCTAATTTTAACAAGGATCATACTTCTTGTTTCAGTAATACAGGGCCTTGTTCATGGTGGATGCACATAAATATGAATTGAATGAACTTAACGAAAATAATTTAAGAAAACATTACATAGACTGAAATAGAGGCTATGGAAGTTTCCTTCCAACTCTAAGGTTTTAAGGCAAAGCCCTCAGGTGATTTTCTCACCCGAAGCCCCTGGGGGTGGGCAGCTGGAGGCAGCAGAACTTATTTTCACTGCAAAAAGGAGTGGAGCTGCCTGGGTGACCCTCTCCAGACAGCTGGGTCGGGTCTATTTATCCAGACTCGAGCTGCTCTGGCTGGGAACAACTGTTATTATTCCTGGATTTATAAATTTTGTCTTTCCTCAAAGACTGAGGACCTCAGTTTCTTATCCCAGTTCATCTTAATTTCACAAACATTTATTGAGCATTTACTAAGTTCCAGGTACCGGGGTGGGTGCTAGACTGTAAACATGAATGGCACGAAAGCTGATTAGATAGGCGGGAAGGCAGACACACTCTCAATATACAAATTGTGGTGAGGTAAGGAGAGGGCATTTCTCCCCTGTCCCCATCAGCTCGTGACCTGGGTCCCTTACTTCTCCTCTACTTCCTTACCTGTAAAATGGGGGCATTGCAATGCTTATCTCTGGAGAAGTGTTATACTGTGCTATGCTGCAGTGCTATGCATCTGTCCCCACCGAGGGAAACAGGACAGAATGGCTGGGCTGCTGG
Organism: Phocoena phocoena; assembly: GCF_963924675.1. NCBI lineage: Eukaryota > Metazoa > Chordata > Mammalia > Artiodactyla > Phocoenidae > Phocoena > Phocoena phocoena. Next base: position 30,482,618 of record NC_089234.1, read on the forward strand.
ACTTATTCATAGAGCTGGACCAACCCGGAGCTTGCCTGGGTGCAAGTGTGCCCTCAGTCTCACGCAGATGGTGCCTCAAATCTCCCAGAGGGGCTCTGTGCCGCCCGCTCCCACCCCCGTTCGTCCAGAGGCGCTGTTCTGCTGGATCCAACAAAAGCCGTTGGTTTCGCTTTGCTCCGAGACCCGCTTAGCAGACGTCCCCACCCTCAGGCGCCGGGCCAGACGGCCCCACCCCACCCTTGCACGTCCCGCCTCCCTCGCCCTTCTCTCTGCCCTGGGAACCCACGGCAGCGCCCCATGCGCTTCCCGCCAGGCAGAGCCCAAAGGGGGCAAGTGTCTCTGAGCCCTCTCAGGACCCTAGGTGCCAGGCCACTGCCCCGGCCAGCCCAGGCCAGTTGAAAAATGTTCACTGAAGACGCTGAGAGACCCTCCAAGGACACAAACTGGCTTGGCAGAAGCGCAAAGCAGCCTAAATCAGTTTAAAAAATTGTCCTGCCCTCCCTGAAAACCCCTTCAAGCCTTTCCTACTCCCCCTCCCCTAGTCCCTCACAGTTTAAATACCGCGCAGGTTGTTTCCACTCGCAATGGGTCCTTTACACCGTCGTCTGGCCGTTGCAGACACGAGCCCACCCACCGGCCGGGGGTTGAGAATGCAGCCTTGCCCCCGCTCCCGCACCCAGCTGGATAACCCAGGAAGCAGCTCGCTCTAAGCCTCGGATTCTGTCTGTACGTAGGGATAACAGCACCTCCCCTGCAGGGTTACCTGCCGATGATTCATGTCATGTACAGCAGATAGTGCTGTCAGGTGGGGTGCAGAGAAGTGGTTAAAGGTGTGACATCTGGAGTCAGATTGCCTGCGTTCAAGTCCAAATCCCCTACCCTGTGGGTGATCTATGGTGAGCAAGTTATTTAATCTCTGGGTGGCAGTCCCTGTTAGTGATCATTATTGTTTTTATCAGTTATTGGGCCCATCCTGGGCAGCAGGAGACAAGGACCAGCGGGAGGACAGGGCATTCTGGGCCACATCTTCTCCCTTAACTGAGCCATAACTTATTTTTTGTTGTGGTAAATATATAAAAATTGTTTAAAATGCCATTTTAACCATTTTTAAAGTGTACAATTCAGTGGTATTAATTATACCCATAATGCTGCACAACTATCACCACTATTTCCAAAACTTTTCTTCCCTCCAAACGGAAACTGCCCCGTAAGCAGTAATTTCCCATCCCCGCTCCCTCTGGCCCCTGGTAACCTCTAGTCTGCTGTCTGTTTCTATGAATTTGCCTGTTCTAGATATTTCATACAAGACATCACTTATTTTTTAAGCACCCTCTGCAGATCTATAGCAGCTCTGTCAGTGCAGAAACGTAAAATGTGTTATTTAGCATTTATTTGCTCATAAAATCATTCGACTTGGTATATTAAGCTTAGTGGTAATTTTATTCAGGCAATAATTACAGATTTAGTAATTACATTTTTTTTTTTTTTTTTTTTTTTGCAATACGCGGGCCTCTCACTGTTGTGGCCTCTCCCACTGTGGAGCACAGGCTCCGGACGCACAGGCTTAGCGGCCATGGCTCACGGGCCCAGCCGCTCCGTGGCACGTGGGATCTTCCCGGACCGGGGCATGAACCCGTGTCCCCTGCATCGGCAGGCGGACTCTCAACCACTGCGCCACCAGGGAAGCCCAGTAATTACATTTTTATTTATAAAATAATGTTTAAATTTTTTGCTTATAGGCTGTTTATTGTAGAAAATGTGGGAAATAGAGAAGAGTATAAAGGAAGAGGTTAAAAATCACCTATAATTCTAATGATGTTACCATTTTGGTGTTTTTTAAAAAAGAAATTAGATTTACAATGAAATGCATTTAATGTTTTTAGGCTATGAGCTGCTGAACTTAGGTTTTTGTTCAGTTTGAGGATTACTACATTTGAGATTAGAAGACCCCACCCATGGTCTATGAAGACAAGGAAAGCTCGAAGAATATCTGGACTTTGTGTCGGTTACATTGCTAGGCAGACCCAGAAAGCATCATTTGCAGAAGGAGCTGAGGAAAAAGGAGAGAAGGCAGTCCTACAAAATCAATTATATAGTGTTTGTCGAAGGAATTTTCTCTAGACAGACCTTTTCCCTAACCTAAAACTCTTACGAGTTTTGGGTGTTTTTGAAAAGAACACACTTTCCACATGCCAGGACAGCATAAGACACTTTTGTAGGTACTTTCCATTAATTCCCACACCCTCTTTAGGAGGTGGATCTTATCCCCATTTTACATCACACCTCTGCCACCCATGTGCTGTGTGACCTTGGGTAAGTCTCTAAACCTCTCTGTGCTTTTGACATCCTCATTTGTAAAAATAGTACCTACCTCATAAGTTTGTTGGGAGGATTAAATGATTTAGTATGCAAAGCTCTTGAAATATAAGCCCTTGGAATTTATAGGCACAATGGAAGTGTTAGCTGTTAGGATTATTCTTTACAGATGAGGCCTCCAAGACACGAGGGGATTAATGAGCTCCCAGATGCCAATTTTTGTCATTTTCTTGGACTTTGGAGGACTGCAGCCTGGCTCCAATAGAGAAGGCTGCCTCCTCCTTCTCATGTGGGTGTTTAGGGTTTACGATGTGCTTCCAAACAAGGCCTTCTCTCTCCCATATGCCACAGGAGGCAGAAGTGGCTGAATCAGAGGACTAGCAGAGGAGAGAAAAGCAATCATATCTCACTCCTCTGTTTAACGCCCCCAGGTGGCTTCCAAGTCCCCTCAGGATTCAGCCCAATTCCTTAACAGATTTACTCAGCCCTTTTGGATCTGCCTCTGCTAGACTACCACCCCAGTCTCATCGCCCTCTTGAAAAATCTTCTTCCAATCGTGCCAAAGCGTCCTGTGCCTGTTCTTGCTTCTGGGCCGTCTCCTACTCTTTTCCCTCTGTCTGGAACACTCTTCCCTCACTTCTGCTGGCCTGGCTAATTCCTAGTCATCCTTTAGATCTTTGCTTTTATTCAGTACTGGAAGTCTTCCTTGGCCTCTTAAGTTAGCTGTCCCTCTTGTGGGCTCCCCTCGGCCCCCTACTGCCCCATAAATGCTACTGGTACAGGTGGAGTGGTGGATGCTGCAATGCAGTGCCTGGATCTGCCTCCAGAAATGAAGGACTTATCCCCCAGCTGCTGGAGGAGTTGCCCAAGGATGGCCATCAGCTGTCAGCCCTCGCCCTTAGCTGAAGAATACTGCCTTACCCAAGGTTACACCTCCTTCCAGGGGCAGCCCTCGTCCAGTCTGGTCAATGCCATTGGATAAAGGCCCAGCACTCTTGCCACATTTGGAACAGCTCCAGAGGTTCATCTCATCTTCAGTACTTCCTGTAAAGCTGCCATTGAAACAGCATCACAGCTCAGCATTGCCCTCTGCCCGACCATGCCCTTTCCCCTCCCTCCCACGGCAGCGACCCTGAGAGCATTCCCTAATAAATACTCTGCAAGCTCCTCTCCAACCCAGAGGCTCTTCCCAGGGAACCCAACCTGTGTCATGTACTGACCATTTGCAGCTGCCCACTGGCTCATGTATGCCCCCAGGATAACATCCCAGGGTCTCAGCCTGGCCTCCCGTCCCTCAGCATCCTACTCTTTCCCCACCACTCCATCTTGTGCCACCCCAAGGAACAAATGTGCCTCTTCATTGCTCCGACTTTTCTGCACCTTTATTCTCAAGATCCCCCCTCTCCAGAATGACGCCCCTACACTTTAGTAAAAAATACTTATTCCCCACATTTTCCATGTGCCAGGCCCTGAACAGGCATTAGGGAACAAGATAGATGCAAACCTGTCGCTTCAGCCCAGGCGGGAGGAGAGATAGATAAACAAGTAATTACAAATGACAGTTTCGTGCTCTGAGGGGAGGTGCAGGGAACCAGGAGATCACACGACAGGGCAGGGGCTGACCTAACCCCTAAGCGGCTCAGGGAGGGCTTCCCTGAGGAGGTGCTGCTTAGGATGAGGAGGACCCAGTCAGGCTGAGAATGACAGGAAGGGCATCCAGCGTAGGGACTGTCACGCACAGAGGGTGGGAGGTGCTTCTTCAACTGAAAGAAGCCCCTCGAGGCTGAGGCCACTTCCTCTCTGGCCAGTTCAGGGCACTCGTCAGAATCATGTGATTGTTTGCGTCTCTCTCCACATCACACTGGAAGTGTTTGGAGGGTACAGAGGATTGCTAAAAGTCTCTCACAAACTTCTGTTTCTGGTCGAGAGGGAGCAATGGGCCAAACTTACCATCTCACCTTAAACAACTAAAGAGCCAGACAAAAATATATGAAACAACCGCTTTTGGATATTGGACAACTGGTCTTATGGGATGATGATTCCTTTAAGAGGGAAAACGAGTGTGGTGATAATTGTCCCCTAGCTTACAGCCCGGAGAGGGTTTCCAGGCCACAGAGCAAGAGGGGCACCCAGGTGGAACCTGGCAGAGTCGAAGGGGAGAGTTCAGGAGGCCGAGGGGGCTAGAGTTCTCAGGGGAGAGGGGGGAGGAAATGGCTGCACAGAGAGAGAGAGCGAGAGAGAGCGACCAGGGATTTCCAGATGGTTCCTCCCTGTGGTGCCCCATCCCACCCCCAGTGCAGAACCATCCTTGGAGCTCCCACAGAGTTGGTGTTCATGCCAGCCAGAGCAGAAAGCCGCCAAATTCACAGGGCATTGGGTAGAGTATTCAGAGAGTGTTGCCTCAGTAGTGGGGAAATCAGCCCTAGACTAAAGACTACTCTGGTCTTGCCTTCAGAAGCTTCAAAGCAAGCCTCAAAAGATCAGATTGTTCCCAAGTAACTTGACTCTGTTCTGGAAAAAAGCCCAACACTAGTTTTTAAAAATACAAGACTATCCAGCACCCTACAAGGTAAAATCCACAATGTCTGGCATTCAGTCTGCAATTCCCAGGATACACAGTAGTAGGAAAATATGGCCCAAAATGAAGAGAAAAAGGAATCAATCAAAACTGACCCAGAAATGATACCGATAATAGAATTCACAGATAGAGCTATTATGACTGTATTCCATATGCTCGAGAAGGTAGAGGGAAACATGAGAAGATACATGGATGATAAAAGAAAGACGCAAATAGATCTTCTAGATATGAAGACCACAATGTCATGGATAAAAATTGTACTAGATGGGAGTAACAGCAGGTTAGTCAACGCCAAAAAAAAGATAACGAACGTGAAAGCACAGCAAAGGAAACTCACCAAGATGAAACACAGAGAAAAATGAGGCTAAATAAAAATGACCGGAGGGCTTCCCTGGTGGCGCAGTGGTTGAGAGTCCGCCTGCCGATGCAGGGGACACGGGTTCGTGCCCTGGTCCGGGAAGATCCCACATGCCGCGGAGCGGCTGGGCCCGTGAGCCATGGCCGCTGAGCCTGCGCGTCTGGAGCCTGTGATCTGCAGCGGGAGAGGCCACGGCAGTGAGAGGCCCGCGTAACGCAAAAAACAAAAAAGAAAAAAAAATGACCATAGCATCAGTGAGCTATTGGACAACCTCAAGTGGCCTAATATGTGTGTCAGTGGGGTCCCCAAAGGAGAGAAAAGAGAGGAGGGGAATATAAAAACTTTTGAAGAAACAATGGCTAAAAACTTTTCACATTTGATAAAAACTATGAACCAGATACAAGAAGCCCGATGAACCCCAAGCGAAAATCTCTTATATTCCCGAAGCCTGGCTCACAGTTGGTGAGCGATCAATGTTTGATGAGTGAGTGAGCAAACTGCTGTCTGCACGGACTCTCACCCTGCTCCCCCTTTTCTCTCCTCTTCCCTCTTCCCCTCCCCGCTTTGCTTCTCTCTTGCCCCCGGTGCTTCTCATCTGCCAGAGCTGTCCTGGATGCATATGGTGGCTTCTATAAAGGCCACTGATCTTAAGTCTAGGAGTGTGTCCCAGCTTCAGGCTTTGTCATTGACAGCCTGAAGTGGTCCAGCCTCCTTCAAACTTGAGTACATCAAGGGGGTTAGAGATGAAAGCTAAAATATCCTGAGTTCTGCTGCTATGACCTTCCAGGGACTCCTGCTTCCTCAGTCCCTGTGAGAGTGACAGGGTCAGGAGGAGAGCCCAGGATGGAGTGGATGCTGGGTTCTACCCAGGTGTGGGCCTAGCAGAGCAAGATCCAGCCTCATTCACGGCTCACCCCTGCAACTCCTTTGTGAGGTTAGGCTGGTTGCCTCTGGGCCACCAGCTGGTCAGTGGTGTTTGGATTTGATCATTTATTAATCTCTTTCCAGCTCTGGCATCTTGCGATTGAAGCTAGTGTAACCAGTGTCACCTGGCTCCAGTTGTCCCTGTCCATTCCCCTGTGGCTATCTTCCTCTTTGATGTGTCTCATCCTCACTAAAAGCGTGTGGAAGCTGGAGAGGAGGAGGGAGGCAGGCAAGCCTCAGACCTTTTGTTCCTGCCAGGCCCCTTCCTTCAATGGCTCCCCAGAGTTTTCAGGTCCAAGTGCAAACTCATTAACTCAGCACACTAGGCCTTGATTCTTAGAGCATGGTTTCTGGAACCACCTGCGTCAGCATCATACTGCCTCACCCTCCAGCTTGCTAACAGTGAAGATGCTGATTAAAGGCTTGGGTGGCCCCTAGGAATAGGCGTTTATAATAAGCATCCCCGGGGATTAAAACAATGTATAGGTGGTAATGGGGGGTTAGGTCATACTACACAGGTAAACAAATCCAAACAGTAGGAAAACAACACCAACAATGACATGTGCTGAAACTATCCCCCCACCACTACCCAGTCCCCTCCCTGGAAGCCACTGTCTCTCATTTGAGGGATAGTGCATTCCAAGCACACACAAATATAGGCCTGTGCTTGGGTACAGGGACAGGCCAGGAGATTCTGAAAGCCCAATAAACCAGAGAATGGCTGCACCAGGGCCTCTGGGATGTGCCCGCATCAGCTCTCTGACCTCTTGCCATCACTCCCCACCTGAACCCCCTGCAGTGCACCAGCCTTACAGAACTTGCTGCAACTCTGCCACTGAGATGCTGCTGCTGTTTGTGTGCCTTACCTCTCGCAGTTCTCTTTGGCCAGAAGGCCTTTCTTCCTCTTTGTTGCCCGCCAATGCCAATTTATCCTTCAAAACTAAGCTCAACTGCCTCTTCTTCCAGGGAGTCTTCCAGCCTTACCCCGTGTCCTACACTCTGGCTTCTCTGCACTTCCGCATTCCCCGTTACCAAACTTATCATGCTGAGTGGGGTTTTCTTTCTGTTCCCCTGCTGGACCGTCAGCTCACTGTGGGGCCATTCGTATTCCCTGTTGAATTGCTGAGTCCCAGTACAATGTACATAGTACATAGATAGTCAATAAATGGTGTTCAATGAATGCTCAAATAGCAGGCATTCTGTCTCATTCTTGCCTTGTGTAGTTTGGAAATCCAAACCAAGGTGAGCCTCACGCAGGCTCTCCACCTTCTTGCGCTCCAGAGGGGCTGGTGGTACAGAAGGCTGGAAGGAGGGCATTTTCTCCCTGAGTCACAGGCAGGAGGGGCTCCTCAAGTCCTGAGCATGTGACGCTGAGGGGATGCAGAGGGGGCTCACACCCCTGGCTTGGAGCCCCAAGTTTCCCCTGGGGGGTCGCCCTGCTGGTGGCCAGTGGGCAGAGCGGGGCTTGGAGGGGCCTTCCTGGCAGAAGCAGTGTGACAGGCCTGCCTCTTCCCCACCCGTGCAGAGGGAGCAGGTGGCCCGGCTGTAGGCAGGGGGTAGGGAGATCCAACAGAGGGAGGGGCATGCGAGAGGAAGCTGAAAAAGCAAGGGGGGTGGGATGGCAGGGGTGTTGCTGGTCAGGTGGCTGTTTAAGGAGGAAATGTGCTGGGAACGTTAATGAGCTGCGTTCATTCATGGTGATCTGCTTCCCCAGTCGGGGAGCCGGCCAGGTTCTGGGGTGGAGGAACTGGGGACGGGAGCCAAGTTGGGGAGCTGCCCGGCTGCTGGGGCAGGGCCTCCCATGATGGGCTGGCAGGGGGAGTCTTTGTCCTGGCTCTGAGGAGCCCTCCTTCCTTCTCCCCTTTAAATGAAAGGCCAGGCCTTGCCAGGCGGTGACAATTTGGCTCAAGGCCTGCTTGGGACTCACTGTCCATCCTAGTCTGGAAGCTTCTAGGGCAGCGGCTGGCTCTCCGGAGTCACTGGTAGAGCTAATCTTCCAGCCCGGCCCCCCCCCCCCCCACCCCTCTTGCTTCTCCTCCACCCTGCCAGTCTGAAGCCCCCAGGGCATGTTGCCCATTAATCAACACTCTCGTCCTCCCCACATGGGTCCTGGCTTCCGAGGAGCCCTCTGAGGTCATGGGGCCAGGGAGGCACCGCTGGAGCCGAAGGTTGGAGACCAGATGCCTTCGACGGTCTGAGTGCTGGCTGTGACAGGCCTATTAAATGCCAGGTGCTGGGTTAAGTGCCAAAGTGAGGAGATGAGGAAGCCGTGAGGGGTGGGGAGTGGGGGAAGGCTTTGCCCCAGGAGGAGGGTCAGGGAAGGAGCCACATGTGTAAACAGAGCTCCAGCTAAGAGGGGATAAACAGAGCAGCAGGCTCAGGGACTTAACTCCGCCTGAGGCAGCTGGGGAGGACCAGGGAGAGGAAAGGGGCTGAGCGCCCTGTGGAGTGGCGGGGCAGAAGGAATTCGTGAAGGAGAGGGGAGAGGAGGCCCTTGTAGACGGCAGGCAGCCCTGGCTTGACTTGTAGAAGGGTTCCCTAAGATCACACCGCACAGGGACTCCTGAGAAAGCCCCCTCCCCCTGAACTGTCATTGAATTGGTGCTCCAGGACCCATGGCCCTAGTTAGAGGTCATAGATAAAACTGTGAAAACTTTCAAAAGAACTGTCAGAAGCCCATAAAATCAGCCACATTAGTTATGACGTACTGGCCCCGGTTCTATCTGTTTATGACAGTAGAGACACTGCAAATTTTTCATCAAGATGGAAAAGAAAAATGAAGAAAACCCCTGAGGCTTTTGGTACCTGGTGGGTGAGGAAGCTTTAATCTTGTGGGGTCTTTCAGTACCACATCACCAGCTCTGACAGACTGTAGTGTGCTGTGCTTACCCCTGGCACCTCCTGGACCAGCCACCTTTTCCTTCTGGTTTTTTTCCCAAGGAGAAACCCAGGTAGCCACCACCTGTGAGGGGAAGTGCTTCTTTTTTTTTTTTCCATCTTCCCAAAAGTTTTTATTTTATATTTTTCACATCTTTATTGGAGTATAATTGCTTCACAATGTTGTGTCAGTTTCTACTGTACAACAAAGTGAAGAGCCGTATGTATACATATATCCCCATATCCCCTCCCTCTTGAGCTTCCCTCCCACCCTCCCTATCCCACCCCTCTAGGTCGTCACAAAGAAAAGATCGAGCTGATCTCCCTGTGCTATGCAGCAGCTTCCACTAGCCATCCATTTCACATTTGGTAGTGTGTATATGTCCATGCTACTCTCTCACTTCATCCCAGCTTACCCTTCCCCCTCTCCGTGTCCTCAAGTCTGTTCTCTACATCTGCGTCTTTATTCCTGCCCTGCCACTAGGCTCATCAGTACTGCTTTTTTAGTTTCCATATATGCGTTAGCATATGGTATTTGTTTTTCTCTTTCTGACTTCGAAGTGCTTCTTGACCTGTTCAACTACTCTTCTTGCTGGGCTCTAAGCAACCTTGACAGGGGCCCCAACTGATGGACAAACAATGTATGGGTCCTATGGTACCAACAAACCACAGCTCTCCTTGATTTGGCAGAGGTCCTTATCTTTTTTGGGTTGAGGTCAATCCTCTCTCCACCTGGATTTCCTGTTCACACCCATGACCATATCGGTCTTACAGTGAGCAAAGTGCCTGCCTAGAGGACTGTGAAAGCCCAGGGTCTGATGTGGGTGGCCTGTGGTGCTTCTCTTCAAGCCCTTTCCTGGTCTTCTCAGTGGTCCTTTCATGACAGGACTGAATATTCGTTTTCATCTGTTTTCACCTGTCACAAATGGAGGAACCCTGGTGTGAGCACACTAGGGTATCTGCTGAATTTCCAAACCCCACTGATATTCTGGGAAGCCAGGGTAGCCCGATGGGCAGAAATAACATCTCCCGGCTGTGCAACTGTTCAAATCAGGGTCACTATCACTCTGGGGGGAGTCAACTTCCGCACTCCCCTTGGAGAAGTGGGCTTGCTGCCATCTTGTCAGAGACTGCGTTGAGGGAAGGGAGGAGGCTTGCTGGGCCGAGGGCTTTGGTGCACCGCCCACTCCCCAGCCCCCTCCGCCCAGTGCTCTTGTTCCACCCTCAAGGTCCCAGGCTAAGTGAAGTAGGTGGCTTGGAGAGGTCACCTGGGGCTCGGGGCTTCCTTTCACCAAGAATTGAAAAAGCAAGTCTGGTGGGGCCCTAGAACCGTTTCAGCCGTCGGGGAGAGCGTATCTGTGGCCTGGGGAAGGGGTCCAGGCAGCAAAATAAGATCCCCTCCCCCCTCTCTGGACCAGCAGCTGGGACTGCGGGAGCCGGGTGCGTGCGTCTAAGTGTGCGCATCCTCGCTCTGTGTGTGTGCGTGTGTGTGTGTGTGTGTAGAGAGAGCTGGAGAGGGTCGCGACCTGACGGGTCCAACTGTGTGCTCCCCTTCCCCCCGCAGCCTCTGCCCGCTCTCGGAGGTTCCACCTTTGAAAGTGTAAGCTGCTAGCAGCGGCAGCCGAGTGGTCGTCGGGACGCGGGGGCGGGGAGGGGAGGAGGAGTCTGGCTCTGGTTGTGTGCTTTTCGTTTGATGGATGACTGCTGGGTGGGAGCGAGCGTGCGGGTGTGAGTGTGAGTGTGTGTGTGTGTGTGTGCGCGCGGGGTGCGTGCGCGCGCGGGGCCTGCCCATTTTCCTCCTCGCAGTAGTCAGTTGGGAGCTGGAGAGAGGGAGGGAGACGCAGCCCGCGAGAAACCGGAGAGGAGCCGAGCGCCCTCCGCCCGAGGCGCCCTCCCTTCGTCCGCGCACAGGCGCCGTCGCTTGGAGGAGCAAGGTGCCACCCAGCCCTCAAAGGCGCAGCGTACAAACCCGCGGTCTCTTCGGTGGCTCTGCCCCGGGACTGCACCTGGAGGCCACCCCGGACGGGGATGGTAAGCGGCTCCTGCCGTCTGGCAAGCAAGCGGGAAGCGGTGCGGGCACCATGACGCTGACGACCTGGAGGGGGCCCTCGGCGGGGCTTGTCCGGCCCGAGCTCTGGCTGCTGCTGTGGGCAGCCGCGTGGCGCCTGGGCGCCACGGCGTGCCCCGCCCTCTGCACCTGCACTGGCACCACTGTGGACTGCCACGGCACGGGGCTGCAGGCCGTCCCCAAGAACATTCCACGGAACACGGAGCGCCTGTGAGTATGGCCCTCATCCGCAGCCCGCGGGGAGCCTCGAGGTTGCCCTCCCACCCCGATGCAATTCAGGGCTAAAGGTGGGGGCAGGACCGTAGGGGCCTGGGCTCTGCAGCCAATAAATGAGTCAGTGCTTGCCAGGGTCCTTCCCGAGCCAGGAGCCAGGAGCGCCAATGTTTCCCTTTCTTGGGATTCAGAGGGCCCTCGCGGGGCTGCCAGCTCCCATCCTCACACCTGCATCCTGCGCTCAGCACGGCAGGCCTTCCCACTGCGCCAGCACTTTATTTCTCCAGGGTGTCTGGGAATTGGTGCCAGAAAGCCTTCCTGGCACCCAGGAGGGAAGCTCACACTCAGCAGGCACCATGTCTCCGTTTGGGCACATGGGGCTTGGGCTGTGTTCTGAGTGGGAGGTGTGCATTTGAGCTCTGAGGGCTTGTAGGCTGGTGATGGGCAGCAGGATGGGATGGAGTTGAAGGTCCTGGTCTCCCCCTTTCTCCCCATTGTTTGCCTCAGAGTCTTAGAATTTTTTCCTTCCAGATGTGAGGCATTTGTTCCCTACTACACATCCAGCCATCCCCAACCCAGGCAGACAGTGGACCTGAGGGATTTGGGTTTGAGCCTTGGGGTATGTTACATTCAGCACACAGAGAGGGGTAGATTATGACCTGGACAAGGAGCCCGTAAATAATGCTGAGAGGTCGGGAGCTTGGAGTGGGAGGTACGAGGTTAAAGATATTGACCATGATAAGTCATAAAAACCATCATTTCTCTTACGCTGTTGTCACTCACTTCTAAATTCTTGAGAAAACTTGGCCCTTTCTAGACTCACCAAATTTTGTAGAATGTGTGTGTGTGTGTGGGGGGGGGTGGGATTAGCATGTGTGTGTGTTTATAGACATATATAATTTGTTTTCCCAGATTCTCTTGTAGAATGTGTATCTGCATGAATTCCTGGTCTCTGTGGTGTCACCTCAGCAGTGTGAGCCTGGGAGAGCCCGTGTACATGGGTTGTGTGTGCAGATTTTTGGTCTCATGCAGGGCCTTTTATTTTTTTATTCAAAAATTTTTATTATTTATTAATTTATTTTTTGGCTGCGTTGGGTCTTCGTTGCTTCGTGTGGGCTTTCTCTAGTTACGGCGAGCGGGGGCTACTCTTGTTATGGTGCAGGGCTTCTCATGGTGGTGGCTTCTCTTGTTGCGGAGCATGGGCTCTAGGCCCATGGGCTTCGCTAGTTGTGGCTCACAGGCTCTAGAGCGCAGGCTCAGTAGTTGTGGCTCATGGGCTCAGTTGCTCTGTGGCACGTGGGATCTTCCCGGACCAGGGCTTGAACCCGTGTCCCCTGCATTGGCAGGCGGATTCTTAACCACTGCGCCGCTTGGGAAGTCCCTCATGAAGGGCCTTTGTGCCGCTTGCGGAGGTGGCTGCCTTGGGGGATTTTTGAGCTGGACTTCGGAGGAGGCTGCTGGCCCCTTTGAAATCTGCCTTCTCCTTCTTCTCACACTCCTGGGTCCCTGCAGTGGCTCTCAGGAAAGGCGTACAGATTTTGAGAACTTTTGAGCGTATTTTCATGACTCTCAGCTGGTCAGAGGCAGAAATCTGGCCCTGGGAAGAACTGTCTCCTGGATCAAACTCCGTACCAAGGTCAGCAATTAGCACGTTTGCCCCAGACTCTTCTTGGCTGAGACTGAAAAATTCCCTGGGAGGTTTCGGAAAATTTGCAATCTAGATGGGAATCAGTGTGTGTGTGTGTGTGTGTGTGTGTGTGTGTGTGTGTGTGTGTGTGTGTTGTGGCACTGCATGGGGAGAAGTTGGAACAAACAGAGATTCCTTGGGGATCCTGTGTGGCCCTGGAGAGGGACGGAGGGTCAGAAATCTGTCTAAAGGACCCCTGAGACTGCAGGGTCACCCTCCATGTTCCCTCTGGACCTCATCTCTGTTCCTTTGCCTTGTCCTCGGGGCATTTCTCCTGCAGCTGTTACCCTGGTAGCAGCCTAGGTCTGAGAATTTTAGCCCCTCTCCTTTGCTTTTGGATCTGAATTTTGAAATCATTTCATTTCTTGCTCTCTCTCCACCTTTAGTTTTGAGGGTAGTATCTGTTTTGACTTTGATGAACTCTAGCTCTTTTGCAATCAGAGTGAGATGGAAGTGAAATTTCCTGGTATAAAGTCAGTTATTTGCTGTGTGACCTTGGGCAAGTGACTTAACTTCTCTGAGCCTTAGTTGCTTTCTATCAGGAAAATGAGGCTGCTGATACGTAAGGTCTCTGGTTCTTGTGAGGACTGAAGGTAATGTATGGGAAGTTCTTGGTACATTATGATGCTTGCTGAGAGCCAATGTTATAATAGGATCAGGAGAAGAGTCTTGTTACTTAATTCAGCAAGTGTTTGTGGAGCCCGTAACTGCCCTGGGTGCTGAGGCTCCAGCTGGGAGTGAGCAAGTCCCTGCCCTGAAGGGATGTACAGTTGAGAGGACCGGGCAGGTGCACCTAACTGTAAGCTCTGGCAGTGTAATGGGGCTGTGGGGAGGAAGCTTTGGGATTAGAAGCCCTTTTCTGGGGTGAAGGAGCTTCCAGAGGATGGACCATTTTATGAAGGTACTTTGGGACTCAACAGTGGTTGGGTCGGATTTGGCCAAGTAGAGAGGGCAGGCAGCCCAGACAGGGCATGCAGGAGCAAAAAGTTTGAAGATGGGAGTGTGGCCGGCCTGCTGGGAGAATGGACCAGCTTTGCCCTGGGTCTGAAACATGCTGTGGAGTGGAATGTGATGGGATTTGAGACTGGGAAGGTTGGGAAGGGTCAGGAAGGCCTTTCTCTATCTGGATTTTTCCTTTAGAGACTTCAGGGTTCAGATCCAGGGGTAAGTCATCAGGTCTGACCTTTGCTGTGTGCGAAACTTCTTGGATTGGGAAAGGCTGGAGAAAGCAGAGGGAGCCCGCCTTCTCAACAGGCAGGCCGTGAAAGAGCCATTTGAAGAGGAAAAGAACATCCTGAAAAGAGGCCTTGAGCAGGCTCAAAATAACTGTGGCATATGCTCTGTCTAATCAATATGGGTGTCGTGCAGTATCAGAGCCTGAAACAGTGGCTTCTTCCGAGGCTGTGAAATTTTTATAGACCGCAGCTGTGCATTCGTTCGCCTTTTGTCTTCTGGGCAGTTTCTCCGGCAGCCTGTGAGGCCCAGCAACTTTATGATCATATATTCCATAACTCCGGGTCCAGCCCGTCTCCCCAAGTGGGAAGAAATTGTCACTGGTTTGCTGCAGGGCCTTCTGGGAAGAGGCTGTGCAGGCTCCAGAGCTGTTGAGGAAATTGGTTCAGCCAGAGGGACTGTGGGGCTGTTGGGCGGGTGGGAAAGGGATGCTGAGTAATTCACTGCAGTGGAACAACTGAAGTCCAGTGCAGGGTTGGGAGTGTGGTAGAGGAGGCCTGGGGGCTTGTCTCTTTGCAGGGCCCAGACTCAGAGGGCCCCAGCCATGGCCACTATCGTTTTTTCTTCCACTCAAGGACCTTTCAGTTGGGTTTTTTTTTTCTAATTTAAAAAAGTGTTTAGGAGAGTGTGATGAGAGAGTGCAGTGTGTGTGGACACCACTTCTCCCCTCCACCCTGGACACTTGTATTCCAGACTTGCCGCGGATGCCCCTTGTGGGTGCAGGATGCAGAGAGGAGAGAGGCCTGAGGATGGAGAGAGGGCCCTGGGAGGCCTGCTGGCTTCTGTTTGCCTCCAGGTCCAGCACTTTCTCCTGCTCTTTGGGCCATGGGGGCCTACACTCCTGCCTTCCTCGGTATGTCCCCTTGCCTCCTGGCCAGTTTGTCCACTGCCCTAGCTCCCTGCCCGCTGCTGAGGCCTGGGAAGCCCATGCCTTCTCCCAGCTTAGCCCTGAGTCTGGAGGCCCTGTTCAATGCGGGTGGGTGGTTTCGACCAAGGAAGGCTGCCCAAGGCACCCCCAGGCTGATTGTCTGGGAGCCTGGTTGGAATTCCAAACATTGATTGGATGGTGGCTGTAGTGAGAGGGGTCAGAGGGCCAGACAGAAGCCACGTCTGCCACCGGGGCCTGGCCGGCCTGGGCTCTCTGAGCAGGACTCGATGGGCTCCGGCAGTAGAGACGCACGTGGTGCAGGGGGAGTTGCCTCCTGGTGAAGCTCGTGTCTCTAGTAGCAGGTGCACTGGGCTTATTGCTGGGCTCTGAGTGACTGGTGGTACGGCCCGGTGCTGCCACTCCATGTGACCTGAGACCCAGTTTCCCCATCTGTAAAAGGGGATGACGGTTGCAGGTTGATGGTGAGGACTAAGTGAGTGCATGCATGTAGAGGGCCTGCAGGCGTGTTTGGCACATGGTGGGTGGTCTGCCTCCGGGGAGAGTGATACCCTACCTCATAGGGTTTTTGCCAGGATTCACTCATTCTGTGTGTGTGAAAATGCTTTGTGACTCTTAGTTTTACTATTTGAGAAGCTCAGGCTAAAGGCTTGAGGGTTCAGGTGGGGCAGGAGAGAGGGCAGTGGGGGGCAAGCATTTGAGTGTTGGCCGGACTGCAAGCTGGGGTCTGGCTCTCAGAATGCTCCTTCCCTGGACTGTCCCGCGTCCCTTAGGGTTTGGAGACAAGGCGCGGGTCAGTGTCATGCGGGGAGTCTCTGCAGGGTGGATGGCTCTGGAGCCAGACTGCTTGGCTTTTTAGCCCCTCTCTGCCATTCAGCAGCTGGGGGGACCTTGGGCAAGGTATGGGGTTTAATTCACTCATTCAACAGATAGCTGTCTCTTGAAGGTCTGCATGGTGCCGAATGAATAGTCCCGGACAGAAATGGAAACCGCGCCTCTCTCTCCGAGTTTTGGTCCAGCAGGAGAGATGGAGATGAATGACACAATAGGAGGAGAATCACGTAACTGCAAACTGGGATAAGTGCTCTGGAGGAAAGTGTGACTTCTCAGGCCCCCATTTCCTTGCCCATAAAATGGGGATGATGACAGGACCTGCTTCAGAGGGCGGTCCTAAGGATTAAATGTGGTGATGCTGGGAGAAGCACTTTGTACTGGGCCTGGCACACAGCAAGTGCCCAGTAAATGGTAGTATTATTATTGTTATTAAGGTGACAGAGAATTGCAGGGCTGTGAAAGGAACTTGGGTGCCACTCAAGACCGGATCCCAGCATGGCCCTGCTCTCTCTTCCCTCATCAGGCAGCCACCGGGCGCTCTGGATCCCCGGGGATCCTTGGGGCACACGGAGACCGAGCTGCCCCTTTTGCGGTGCCCCCACTCGGGGGCAGGGGGCTGGCTGCGGTGGCCCAAGCTGCCCGCGGCTGCCAGCAGGGGCGGCTGTGCTCTTTGGGGGCCGGCTGAAGGGCGGCGGGGACAGGCAGCCCCCGCGTTATTGGGAGCAGACGGGAGCTTGGCGGAGCTGCTGTCTCAGTTCTGTGCCGGCATTAGCAGCTCGGCAGGGCTCTTGCTTAATGGGATTTTCTTCCCAAATGCTGTAATTATCGCCATACAAATACTTATTACCCAGAGCAGATGACGGCCGGGCCTTGGGCAGTAGCCAGGGAGCTGGGCTGTGCTCGGGGTGGAGAATTGGCTCCGTTTTTTGAGCTCGAGACTCCCTCCCCTTCTCTCTGGATTCCAGCCTGCCGTGGACAAACAGCTGTGGGGCACCTGCCATGTGCGAAGTGTCTGCAGAGGTCCAGGGTATGGACTCGCTCCTCTG
Organism: Phocoena phocoena; assembly: GCF_963924675.1. NCBI lineage: Eukaryota > Metazoa > Chordata > Mammalia > Artiodactyla > Phocoenidae > Phocoena > Phocoena phocoena. The sequence goes on from NC_089234.1 coordinate 30,499,638, forward strand.
GGAGCTTGCGGCCTGGTGGGGAGAAAGGTCTGTCTGCGAAAGAACAAATGTGTAAGGATGCCCGTGGGGACGTAGAGCAGGGTGGCAACCAGCACAGCCTTTGCTGTGAGAATGGCCCTGTTTGAATCCCGCCTTCATCAACTACCACCTGAGAGATCTTGGCTGACTCATGAGTGACTCAATTTTCTCATCTGTAAAATGGGAGCAACGTAGCATTTACCTTGTAGGGCTGTGAGTTCAAATGAAATTGTCCATGTAGCGTGGTTAGAATAACGTTGGCACGTAGAAAGTACTCCATCAATGTTAGAGATGAGGAGATGGGAGTGAGACATGGAGGAGGAGATGTATCCCTACAGTGATGGGGAGGTGGGATTTGAACTGGGCCTTGAAGGTTGGGCAGGAATTAGGTGAGTGAGCGGTGAAGCCAGGGCAAGGGAATCTGGGGGCATCCAGAAGTGAGTGCCGTATGTTTGGGAAGGAGATCCAGCTGGTGGGGTGAACGTTTGTGCTGGTGAGTTCTGAGAGAGGAGATTAAAGTAACGGGTAGGTTCAGGCCATGTGGCTGGGGAATGGGGAGCCATCCGAGGGTGTGTGTGTGTGTGTGTGTGTGTGTGTGTAAACTTTTATATTAATTTTTTTTTTACTATTCAGTGATGTTTAACAAATCTAGTTGTGCAAACATCACCACAGTTCAATTTTAGAATATTTTCATCACCCAAAAAGATTCCTTGTGTTCACTGTAATTTTAAATTTTGTTATAATTTCAAACTTACAGAAAAGTTGCAACAAAAGTATATCCCTTATCCAGACTCAATTGTTTATATTTTTCCCCCTTTGCTTTATCATATATTATACGCACACACACCTTTTTTCCTTGAACCATTTAAGAATAGATTGGAGGCATAACTTTTTTCCTCTAAAAGCTTCGGTGTGTATTTTTCTAAGGACAATAAGGCTATGAAAATCAGAAAATTTAATGTCGATACAATACTATTATCTACTCCGTGGTTCATTTTAGAATTTCATGAATTGTGCCAGTAATGCCTTTTGTAGCTATTGTTTTGTTCAGGTTCAGAGTTCTGTCCAGGATCATAGGTGGCATCTACTTGTCATGGCTCTTTATTCTCTGTTAATTTGGACCAGTTCCTTAGCCTTTCTTTGTTCTTCTTGACCTTAACATTTTTGAAGAATACTGGCCAGTTATTTTGTAGAATGTCCCTCAATTTGGCTTCATCTGCTTTTTTCTCATGATTGCGTTCAGGTTATGCATTTTTGGCAGGATTGCTAAATAAGCAACGTTGTGCCCTTCTCAGTGGGTCACGTCAGAAGACACGAGATGTCAGTTTGTCCCAATGTTGGTGATTTTAGCTCTGATTACTTGGTAATTTGGTGTTGGCCAGGCTTCTCTGCTGAAAAGTTACTATTTTCCCCTTTGTTATTAATAATTGACTTGCATGGAGATACTTCCAGGCCATGTAAGTATCCTGCTCATCAAACTTTCATTCACTAGTTTTGGTTCCACTGATGAGAAATTTGTAACTCCACCATGTCTTCTCTATTTATTAGTTGGTATTCTACTGTAAGAAAGATTGTTTGTAACAGCATGGACTTGTGGATTATTATTTTATTCATTGGGTTATAATTTGTAATAATGTTACTACATTATTTTGATGTTCAGAGTGTCCCACATTTGACCAGTGGGACCCCTTCAAGGTGCTCCCGTGTCCCATTGACAAGACCCTTTAAGCACTTGCCTCCAGGGGTTTTGAGTGGAGAGTAACAAGTGCAAAATGGTGTTTTAATATATTCTGTTTCCTGGCTTTGGTATGGACAATAAATGGAGGGAGAGACCAACTGGTTGGTGGTGGGGAGACCAGTTGGTTATGGTGACTGTGATTTCTGACAGCAGTTTTTCTATCACTGCTGTATTTTTGTTCTTAAAAAAAATTTAAAAAAAACTTTTATTTTAAAACAATTTTAGACTTACAGAAAAGTTGCCAAAATAGTACAGAGAGAATTCCCATACACCCTTCACCCAGCTTCCCCTAATGTTAACATCTTTCTTAATCATAGCACGATGATCAAAACCTAGAAATAAACATTGGTACAATACTGTTAGCTAAGCTATAGACTTCATTTGTATTTCACTAGTTTTCTTCCACCAATGTCCTTTTTCTATTACAGGACCCAATCCAGGATCCCACATTGCATTTAATTGTCATTTCTCCTTAGTCTTCTTCAGCCTGTGACAGTTCCTTAGTCTTTCCTTGTTCTTTGTGACCTTGACATTTGTAAAAAGTGCTGGCTAGTTATTTTGTAGACTGCTCTTCGGTTTGTGTTTCTCTGGTGTTTTTTCATGATTGGATTGAGGTTATGCATTTTTGGCAAGAATGCCACGGAGGTGATGTGCCCTTCCCAGAGCATCCTATCAGAGGGTAGATGACATTGATATGTGTCATTGCTGATGATGTTAACCTTGATCTCTTGGTTAAGATGGTGTCTGCCAGGGCTTCTCTGGTGGCTCAGTGGTTGAGAGTCCGCCTGCCGATGCAGGGGACATGGGTTCGTGCCCCAGTCTGGGAAGATCCCACATGCTGTGGAGTGGCTGGGCCCATGAGCCATGGCCGTTGAGCCTGCGTGTCCGGAGCCTGTGCTCCGCAACGGGAGAGGCCACAACAGTGAGAGGCCTGCATACTGCAAAAAAAAAAAAAAAAGATGGTGTCTGCCAGGTTTCTCCACTATAATGTTATCTTTCCATTTGCAATTAATAAATATTTGCGGGGGGAGATACTTTGAGAGTATGTAATATCCTTTTTGCCCTCAAATTCTCACCTACTAATTTTAGCATCCATTAACGGATCTTGCCTGCAACCATTATTATCCAATTTTTCTTTTCTATTTCCCTCATTGGTTCTACATTTATTAATTGGAATTCTTCTGTAGGGAAAAAAATCTTATTTCTTTTTAAGAAGGTGGTTTGTTGGATGGGTACATTGGGTTTTGAGTTTCCTGAGGGCAGGGACTGTGTCTCATGTATCTTTATGTTTCCATCGCCTCGTACATAGTAGGTGCTCAAAAAAAATGTGTGTTCAATGAGTTTTTTTTTTTTTAAACCTGTGGTAAGACATTTCATGATTCTGATCCTTGCTTTAGAAAATATGATCATTGTGATAGGCTGAATAATGGTCCTCAAAGATGTCCACATCCTAATCCCTGGAACTTATGAATATGTTACCTTACAGGGCCAAAGGGACTTTGCAGATGTGATTAAGTTAAGGATCTTGAGATGGGATATGATTTTGGATTATATGGGTGGGCTCAACATAATCACAGGGGTCCCTAGAGACAGAGAGGCAGGAGGGTCAGAGTCAGTAGTAGGAGAAATATGACGACAGAAGCAAGAGATTGGAGTGATGCCAAGAAGGGGCCATGAGCCACAGAATGCAGGCGGCCTCTGGATGAAAGAGGCAAGGAGATGGATCCTCCCCTAGAGCCTCCAGAAAGGAATGCAGCCCTGGGAATGTCTTGACTTTAACCTAGCAAGACTAATTTCAGACTTCCGATCTCCAGAACTGTAAGATAATTTGTGTTGTTTTAAGCCACTAAGTATGTGGTAATGTGTTATAACAGCAGCAGGCAACTGTTACAGTCCTCACAGAGTTTGGAGGGTACAGCAGAGGCCAAGGCATGAGAGGAAGCAAGCCTGGACGGAGGCAGAGGGTGCAGAAATAGCAAATGGGAACGTCAGAGCAAATGGGAACGTCACAGGGGACCCTACGGCCCGAGGCTGGGAGGATGATTTTGCAGAGTAAATTTGGGAGGGTGACTGATCCTGGAGAGAAGCCATGAAGTTAGCTTCTGCCTCTTTTGTTTGAATTACCAATAAACAGCCATGTGAAAAAATGACCCTAGAGGCAGGAATAGGGGATGGTCACTCTGTTGAGTGTTCAGGCTGGAGAGACAGTTGGGAGGGTGTCCTGGGGAAGTAATGGGACCCACGAGGGCAGTGAGACAGAGACGTCACGGGGAATAAAAATCTCCCGGGAAGCTGGTATAAAATGCAGATCCCCAGGCCCATTCCAGAGTAGCTGAGGCAGCAGGTCTTTGGCAAAGGCCATTCAGGTGATTCAGTTGTGGGAGGTGCCCAGGACAGAATCCAAGGAACACTGCTTGGTGCTGGGGTCTCCTGGTGAAGAAAGTACGTCCTTTGAAGACGCAGGAGGACTGCCTTTGGCTTCCACCCACATTCAGAGGGCAGCAGGAAGGGAGGGCCACCAGGCAGCAGCTGGGGGAGGGGCAGGAGGAGCTCCTGTTCACAGGGGAGGCTTGGCCCGACGTTTGTGGATTCCAACCTGGGCGATGCAGTTACTGCTAAAGCCAAAGAAGGCGTCTGGAGATGGTGGGGGGAGGGTTAACAGTGTGGAGAGCAGCCAGTCTGTCTGAGGATGAGGGCCAAGGAACGCTTCTGGAACTGCGACTGGGGGGTCACTGGCAAAGCTGGGCAGAACGGTTTCCTGGGAGAAGTGGAAGGCGGAAGCAGATGGTCGGGAGCGAGTAGGTGGTGAGGAAGTTTGCGGGAGGAGAGAACAAGCACGGGAGCTCCAAGGGGAGCCGCTCAGAGATTGTTTGCAGAGGGGCAGGTGGACTGGAGTCCCACTCGGGGGAGAGGGGGTGGGAGGCGACTGTGGAAAAGAGGAGCCAGAGCTCTGGGTGGGTTGGGGAGGGGAGGACCTATGACAGGTCAAAGAGCAGAGATGGAGAGCATCGAGGAGGGAGTTGTGATGGTGTTGGTGGTCACCATTCAGAGCCCTTACTTTGTGCCCAGGCTCCGAGCCAGGTGCTTTACCCACGTCCACTCTTTCACTCCTCATAACGGTCCTGGGAGGAAGGCATTACAGGTCCCTGAGGGACTGGTTCCTGGAGATCCACCCACCCAGCACCAAATAAGGTTCCAAAATTCCCGATGCTCAAGTCCCTTATATAAAATGGCGTACTATTTGCGTATAACCTACTCACATCCTCTCCTATACTTTAAATAATCTCTAGATTACTTATAATACCTAATAAGAGGTAAATACTACATAAATAGTTGTAAATACAGTGTAAATGATATGCAAATAGTTGCCAGAGCAGGGCAAATTCAAGTTTTGCTTTTTGGAACTTTCTGGAATTTGTTTTTTGTGTGTGGAATATTTTCGATCTATGGTTGGTTGAATCTGTGGCGGTGGAACCCCCAGATAAGGGGGATAAGAGTCTACTGCACTTACCCCTGCTTTGTAGATGAGGAGACGATAAGAGAGGTGGAATCGTCTGCCCTGGCTTAAACAGTCAGCTGGTAAGTGATGCTCTGAGTCTCGAGGCTTTGAGATGTGTTTCTGTTTAAATTTTTTTTTTAAATAAATTTATTTATTTTATTTATTTATTATTTTTGGCTGTGTTGGGTCGTCGTTGCTGCACGCGGGCTTTCTCTAGCTGCGGCGAGCGGGGGCTACTCTTCGTTGCAGTGCGCGGGCTTCTCATTGCGGTGGCTTCTCTTGTTGTGGAGCACGGGGCTCTAGGCACGCGGGCTTCAGTAGTTGCGGCTTGCGGGCTCTAGAGCGCAGGCTCAGTAGTTGTGGCACAGGGGCTTAGTTGTTCCGTGGCATGTGGGTTCTTCCCGGACCAGAGCTCGAACCCATGTCCCCTGCACTGGCAGGTGGATTCTTAAGCACTGTGCCACCAGGGAAGCCCTGTGTTTAATTTTTAAATTTGACTACCACTCCACACATCTTAATAAGGCTTGGCTTCATTCATTCATTCATCAGACATTCATTTAACACCTACAAAACCTCTGTCGGGGCTTAGCACTAGGACATAAAGGGAAATTGGCCAAGATTGATTCCTTCCTGCATGTGTTTACAGGGTGGACCCAAGTTGCAGGCTGGCACAGGGAGGGGTGTCCAGCCTAGGGGTGGGGGGTGGTGAGCAGAGTTGGGGGATGTGAGGAGGTGGTGTTGCAGGTTGAGGTCAGGACCAGGGAGTTAGCTGCTGGGTGGCCTCTCAGGGGCCTGGGGTGGGCAGTGAGTGGAGAGGGGGCTGGCAGGCAATGGGCATGGAGGCCTGGTGGCCACCAGGGAGTGGGGCCTGTCTGTAGGGATGTGGTTTTGGGGTGGGCCCCAGACCTGAGAATGGTATTGGCAATAGCAAGGCCAGGCCTCAGTAGTGAAGGAACGGAGGTGCAGTTTGTGCCTCAGAACAGAATGCACCATGGAGTTGGGGTTAAGAGCTGGGCTCTGATCGCCTCCCACCCATTAGGATGGCTACTATAAAAAAACTGGGAAATGACAAATGGTGGCGAGGATGTGGAGAAATTGGAACCATTGTGTGTTGTTTCTGGGAATGTAAAACGGTGCGACTGCTGTGGAAAACAGTATGAAGGTTCCTCAAAAAGTTAAACATAGAATTAGCATATGATCCAGCAAGTTCACTTCTGGGTATATACCCAAAAGAATTGAAAGCAGCGTCTCAAAGGTATTTGTATACTCATGTTCATAGCTGGATTATTCACGATAGCTAAAGGGTGGAAGCAACCCAAGTGTCCACTGATGGATGAATGGATAAACGAAACTTGTAGACATGCAATGGAATATTATTCCGCCTTAAAAAGGAAGGAAATTCTGACACATGCTACACCATGGATGAACCTTGAGGACATTGCAAAATAAGCCAGTCCCCTTATCTGAGGTACCCAGAGTAGTCAAATTCGTAGAGACAGAAAGTAGAATGGTGGTTACCAGGGGCTTTGGGAGAGAGGAATGGGAAGTTACTGTTTAACAGGTACAGAGTTTCAGTTTTGCAGGATGAAAAAGTTCTGGAGATCTGTCATACAACAATGTGAATGTACTTAACACTACTGAGCTCTACGCCTTTTCAACCTACTTACCAGCTGGCTGAACTTGAGCTGGTTACTTAAATTCTTTATGCCTCAGTTTCCTCATCTGAAAATCAAGACTGATAGCAAACCTTTGAACCAGGTGGTATTATGAGGCTTAAATGAGCTGGCTTGGCTGTGATAGTATAGATATTGCTAGTACTCAAGCCAAGGAAACAAGATGGGAGCCAGGAGCCTGGGCAGAGCAGGATCCGTAGGAAATCTGCTGTGGTGTGAGGCCCCTGACTACTCATCCCTGGGACTTCTTGATTCATCACACGGTGGAGGGTGACCCCAGCCCTGGGGTTGGTGCCAGGCCTGTGGGCTCTGCTGAGGGGGTGGAGGAGCCTCTGGATCATGACCCACTGAGGCTTGAGGAAGGCTTGGGGCTGATGGGAGGATGCGCCGGCCTCGGCTGTGATGTGCTGGCAGCAGCCAGGCTCCGTGGGCAGGATAGTTCAGCTTACATTTAGTGAGCAACTGCTGTGTGCCAGGCACCCCCACAGGTGCTGGCTTACAGATGTGGCCTCTGCCTCTCACAGCCTGGCAGGGGAGACTGGCCTTTAAGGCCAGTCATATATACTTTTTTATTTTGTAATTTTTTTTGTAATTAAAAAAAATTTTTTTTTTATTTATTTATTTTTGGCTGCGTTGGGTCTTCGTTGCTGCCCATGGGCTTCCTCTAGTTGTGGTGAGCGGGGGCTACTCTTTGTGGTGGTGCATGGATTTCCCATTTTGGGGAGCACGGGCTTAGTTGCTCTGGGACATGTGGGATCTTCCTGGACCAGAGCTCAAACCCGTGTGCCCTGCATTGGCAGGTGGATTCTTAACCACTGCGCCACCAGGGAAGTCCCCAAAGGACCTCATATTAAATGCACAAATCAAAATGCCAGCTCTGGAGGACGAGCTGAGTGAACACCTGTGGGGAGGGTGGTTTAGAGGAGGGGACATTTAAACTGAGGCCTGAAGGATGTTGGGAGTAAGCCAGCTGTGGGTTACTCTGTGGGCTCTGGATCAGAGCCCAGCCAGCACTGGCAAAGGCCCTGAGGCAGAAGAGCTGGTTGTTGAAAGTGGAGGAGCAGGGTGGCTGAAGCCCTGGGGGCTGGTATTTTCCTAACAAGGGAACTGAGGAAAAATCAGTCTTTTAACCTGTGGGCTATGGAATGGTTGTTGGTAAAACAGCAGTGTCCTCTCTGTGTGAAGCTTTCCTTGGCTGATGTCCATTTGGGGAGAGCATTTCTTAATGAGTGTGGGTTTTTTTTTTTTTGAGTCAGGGAGCAGGGAAACATGGTAAACTCACCCAACCCAGTGCTATTTAGAATATGTCAGTTTGAATGCAAATTTATTCTTGCATTCAAGAAATACTTACTAAAACATCTATCAGGTAACAGGTGCCATGTACTACGTTAGGCCCTGGAGATACAATAATGAGAAAAAACTGGCACAGTCCGTGTCCTCAAGGAGCTTATACATGGGGAGGGGTAGAGATACCAGTCAAGGAAGGTCCCAAATCCATATAAAATTGCCCCTGATTTGTGCTGCAGAGGAGAGGGTTAGAGTGCCCTGTGGGCCTGTGATAGGGAGGTTGGACCAATTGGAAGGAAAAGTTGGAGTGAGTTAGGCAAAGTGGAAGGAGGGAGCAGTGCAGGCAGAGGGAATGGCAAGTTCAAAGGCCCTGCCACCAGAGGGAGCAAATCAGAACAGGGAGAGTCGGGCAGGCCACATGGGGTTTGTGGTCGGTGTTAAGGAGAGTTTTCTCTTGATTCCAAGAGTGGTGGGGGTTCATTGAAGGGCTTAAGTGGGGAGTGACATGATCAGATGTGCATCTTGAAAAGATCACTCTGGCTGTGGCCTGGAGAACAGATTGGAGGGGAGCCAGAGGGAAGGTGGGGAGCGGAAGGTGGGGAGCGGTTAGGTGGCTCTGGGTGCTCCATGCAGCCAGTCCACCTGCAGGTTGGGGTGTGGGCCCCTCTACCTCTGTTGGGCGGCAGCTGGGTAGGGACATTCTTCATTCCCTTGGTTCTGCTGTCTGACTTTGCAGACACGGAGTGCTGTGGATTTGGCCAGGGTAAGATTTCAAAGGACAGCGCTGAAGAATACAGTTCCCCAGCCCGGAGGCCAGTCTCATTCACAGTCAGAGCGTGCGTGTTTATTTTTTGGAGACCTGGCAGGAAGGGAATTTAGAGGGCAGCTGAGCCTCCCCATCACCATTGCAGGTTTGGGCCCTTGGGGAGGAACCAGCACCAGGAGCGGTTGCCTTCCCACCCAACCGTGAGAAATGCTTGTGAAGGGCGTGCAGCCCCCAGAGCACTCCAAGAGGGGCCCAGGGTGTTTGTTCCTACAGCTTTAGGAAATCCAGTGGTTTCTCTCGGTTTATCACAAACACCCAGATGCTGGGGATCAGATTCTTGTTTCCCGAGAGGATTCGAGAAATCCTGGTGTGTTTTTGTTTTTTCCTCAGTAATTTTGCTTCAGAGGATTTTCTCCCAAATCTTTCACCACCGAGGTTTTTTCTTTCAGGTTAGGACCACATAGGAACGGACGGGAGTCAGGGCCATTTGCCACTGGAGTGTATTTCCTCCTGGGGAGAAGGATGGATGCAGAGCCATCACTTTTGGAAGAGAGAGAACCGTCTCAGGGCATCTTCCCTGGGCCTCAGCATCCTGGGGCCTGCAGGGCAGGAGCAGCCAGCTCCTCCCTGCTCAGCATGGCACAGCCAGCCCAGCACCAGCCTGAGCTGAGCCTGGGGCACCACCCTTCTAGTGGTGCTGTGGTCCTTGAGGGAAACAAAACAACAGCAACAATAGTAGTAGTAAAAATAATTGCAGCAGGGAATATTGATACAGAGAGTGTTTATGTATGCCAGGCACTGCTCTTGGTGCCTTAGAAATAGTTAAGTCATTTAAACCTCACCACATCTCTAAGAGGTGGGTGTTATCATTATCTTCGTTTTACAAATGGGGAAACTGAGGCGCAGAGAAGTTAAACCTTGTGCCCAGGGTCACACAGCTAGTGATCATAGAGGAGGAATTTGAAGCCGGATAGTCTGGCTCTAAAGCCCAAGCTCAGCTGGCTGGGAAGCTGCCCTGATGTTGTTGTTTGGGCAGAGCACACGGTCTTATTATAGGGCCCCAGGATGTCTGTCTAAGTTGTTCCTCAGCTCTGTCCAAGGCATGATTGCTCAGGGTGAGGGGTGGCCTCTACAGAATCCAGCAACACGAGGCATCATGATGAAGGGGAAAGAACCTGGATTCACGTTGGCCTGGGTGGGATTTGGTCCTGGCCCCACCACTTATGAGCTGGGTGGCACTGGGCAAATTGCTTCACCAATCTCTGCCTCAGTTTCCTCATCAGCAAGACGGAGAGAACTTGACTCATCTCGTAGGCTACTGTGCAGGTGAGATGAGATGAAACATGCTTGGAGTTGGGCTCAGAGCCTGCACACAGAGGCGCCCAATAAAGAGAAGTGGTGGATGTGGGCCCTGGTGGCAAGAACCTCAGGGACCCCAGGGTAGCTCTGGATCCTGGCTTCTTCCTGAGAAGCGAGGCTGGGAATTGCCCCAGAGGGCCCACCCCACTTGCCTGCTCTGGCTGCACAGGTCTGAAGGTCACAGCAGCTTCTCTGGTTTTCCCAGGCGGATTGCTGGGGAGGGGTCTCCATGGCGACACTCAAGGAGCACCTGTTGGAGGAATCAGGCACCGGAGAAAAATGACCTCCTCGCCTCATTCCAGCAGCCTGTGCTGAGGGTTCCAGGGGAGGTGGCCGGGCCACCTCGAGGTTGGAAACTCGATCCTGTTGGGCTGCCCGGCTGAGGGGAGAGGGAGGGGACCGTGGAGGCCATTCTCTCAGCCTAAGTGGCGCTAATGACTCCTTAAGCTGCAGCCGCAGACCTGCGAACCCGATGAGAGCTGCCTCTGCTTCACAGGCTGCCTTCTCGAGGGCTGTCCCCTGAGAGGAGGCGCTTAGCTTAGCTCCAGGTTACAGACCAAAGCTGATGGGGGAGGCTGGGGGCTGGGGCGGCTTGGGCTTCCATCGACATTCTTGCCTGGAAGCCACCAGCAGGGCCTCCCGAGAGAGGGGCTGTGTTTGCTCTGCTGTCTGTACCATTGTCCTCCTGTGCCTGCCTGTCCCAGGTCTTTTCTTGAGTGGAGGTGGAGTGGGGTGCAGGAAGTGAGGGGGAGGGGTTGGAATCCACTGATGGCTAAGGAATGTGCCCCAGAGTCTGCCCAGTGGAGCCTGGTGCCAAAGGTGAGAAGAGATGAGCATGTCATCAGAAGTCCCTGCGAACTCCCCACCCCTGCCCACCTTATGGGAAGTCCATCCTCAGGGATTCCTGAGTTCCATTTGGGCCCTGCCTTGTTCAGACAAGTCTTGACATCTGTCTTTGCCTCAGTTTTGCCGTCTGTGAATTGAATAATTATTGTAGTCAATTGCCTGATGAACCATGGTTGCCATGAGAAGGAGTGAGTGAATGATTGTAAAATTCAAGATTTCTCATGACCTTTGACTAATTCCGTTTCTAGGAACGTATTCCTCCCAAATGCCCACCAAGCTTTATGCAGTATTATTTATAATCGAACAATACCAAAACAGCTCAGATGTTCCAGTGACAGAGAATCAGGGCATGCCCAGTAACTTGATATATCCAACGGAAGGGATCCTTTATGCCAATCAAAATCGTAAATGGAGAACGAGCAGGGAATGACATTGCAGAAGGCGTGCACACCATTTATGTCTCATTCACTCTTGTATCTTCAGAACCTTGCAAAATGCTTTGCAAATAGCAAGTCTTCAGTAAATATTTGTCATATTATCTCCGCTCGATAAAACTTATATCCAAAGGTAACAGGCTTGAGAGAAAATATTCCAGAATATTAACAAGGCGTTCTTTCTGGGTGATGAGCTAATGTGTGATTTTTCTTTATTCTTAAGGTAATTGAAAAAATTCAATAATGTATATATATTACTCGTATTTTTCAGCACAATAACTTGCCTATTTTGTTGACTTTAAAAATAGAGATGTCTCTTAAAAAATTTCAAACAATGCAGAAAAGTATGAAAAGGAAGCTGAAGTCCCCTTAAGGCCCAGCACTCACATGCAGCGAACAGCCCCCAGTGAACTGGTTCTATGCATATACCTCTACTGATATGCCTGTGAGTTTTTACATAAGTGGGCTCGGGGCATACAAGCTGTCTTGAAACCCTTTTCCCAGGGGCTGTATCAGGGACATCTTCCCTTGTCAATACAAAGGGATCTGTACTGTTTTAAATGGCTGCATGGCATTCGGTTTCACAGATGTACTGAAATTTAACTAACCATGGCTCTGTCGACGTCCACTTAAGTTTAATATTTTTGCTTTTATAATCAATGATGACATATATTATAATCAAAAACATAAAACCGGGACTTCCCTGGTGGTCCAGTGGTTAAGAATCTGCCTTCCAGTGCAGGGGACGCGGATTCGATCCCCGGTTGGGGAACTAGGATCCCACATGCTGCGGGGCAACTGAGCTGGCGTGCCACCCCTACTGAGCTCGCGCACCTCAACGAGAGAGCCACGTGCCGCAAACTACAGAGCCCATGTGCTCTGCAACCTGCGGGCCACAACTAGAGAAGAGAAAACCAGCACGCCACAACTCGAGAGAAGCCTGTGCACTGCAACGAAAGATCCTGCCTGCCGCAACTAAGACCTGACACAGCCAAAAATGAATAAAATAAACAAATAAATAAATAATAAATCTTTTTTAAAACCCCCATAAAAACACCCCAAATTCCTTGTGGTTTGGGGTTCAGGGATGAAAGTTTGAGCAGGATAGCCCAGAGGGAACTGCCTGCTTGTGGAGGGAACCAGTCTTCAGAGCTTTGAGATGACATTCTCCTTGTTTGAAGTGAGGTCGTGTGGCAGGGGGAGCAGCAAAGAGAGGCTCAGAGGTGGCCGTTTCGGGGAAGAATATTTCATTCAACAAAAAAGGCCTTTACGCTGAAAAGAGCCCATCTCACATGGAGAAGGCATCCTCCCAGCATTTAGGGCGGGAAGGGGCTCAGTCTGGTGCTCTCATCAATGGCCCCGTTACCTTGGAGAGGCCTCAAACCCCTCAGAGAGATCCTGTTAGAAAAGAGCTGAGGAACAGGGAATGAGTTTTTCCAGCTGCTCCAAAGGATCAGGAGCCAGGCCCAGGGGAAGGACAGAGAGAGTGATGAGTTGAATAAATTACCAGCTTGTCAACTTGGGGAGAGAGCCTGTCCTGGTGGAAGAAGCCTGGGCCCTAGGATCAGACGGCTACGGGTCCAGATCCCTGCTCTGTCCTTTACCAGGTGGTGACCTCGGGAAGACCTCTTTGAGACATTTTTTCCTCATCTGTAAGATGGGCGCGATAACTACCTTCCAGCATCTTGTAAGGATGTATGCAAAGCCTAGTTCCCAGAGTGTGTGGAAATCAATAACATTTTGTTCTTAGTGGAAGCAGCTCTAGAACATCACACTTCTGAAACACTCTTAGGAAAGGGAGCTTGCGGTTTTTCAGAGTAGCTTGGACTTGGGTTGGGATGGCGGAAACACCTGGAACCTTTGACCAGAGTTGGTAAATGAGGAGACTGGGCCGCAGGTAGAGCGTGTGAGTGTCTGTGCGCGTGGATGTGTGTGCGCGAGCACAGTTAAGTTATTGCTAAGCGTACGGGGGTCGTGATGATGGTGAGGAAGAGGAGGGGGCAGGGTGGCTGTGGACACAGGGCTGCACAGGAAGCCAGGTGAGATGTGGAGGTGACAGCTGGGTTTGGAGCTGGGCCTGAGTGAGATTCCGCTGTGTGTGGCTCAGTGGAAGAACTTTCTGGGGAGTGGAGTGCCTGACCCCTGGAGTGGCCTGCCTTTCCAAGGCTGGGCCAGCTCCCTGTGAAGAGGAGTGGCCAGCAGAGGCTGAGTGACCTTTCCTGGGAGGCTGGGTGGGAGGGGGCGGGAGGTGGGGTCCATGTCCAAGGTGCCCAGGGCATGACTGGAAGGGCTGAGGGAGGAGCACGTGGTCTTGGGAGGGAGTAAGGACTGGAGGCCCTGGTGGTGTGAGTCACTGCGGGGCTTGGCCTCCCTTCCTGGGCCCTGCCTTCCTGTCCCCGCTGGAGGACTGGCCTCATGGCAGCTCCTGCCCGGAGGCCTCACTGGCTCCCTGTCTTTCCTCTGGTTCCTTTCTCAGGCCCTCTGGCTTCGACCCACCTTCCCCCAACACTGCTTCCCACGGCTCCCAGCCCTCCAGATACTCCGGCGTTTATCCTTCCCTGGAGTGTCCGTTCCACCCCTCTTGCTACAGATCTGCCTTGTCTTTTGGACCTCAGCTTGAGTCCCACTTCCTCAGTGCCCTTAAACGGCATGGCCCTCCCTGCGCTCTCCTGCTTGGAATCTGGACAGCTTGTGGGAACCAGTGCCACCAGATGATGGCATTGGTATCCCCAAGGGGCCCCTTTCTAGGTGCAGGCCATGCTCTTTGCTTGTTTATGCCTCATGTTACTCCTATGAGGTAGACAGTTATTATCCCTATTTTATAGATGAGGAAACTGAGGCTCAGCAAGGATTCTATCTGAAGAGCCTCTCTAATTGGCTCGTTTCTAAATTCTTTCCTGTGTGAATGTCTTGTCTCTCCAACGAGACTGAGCCCTTTCAGGGCAAAAGCTACGTTTTGGGGTTCCACAGCACTCCCAGCAGTGAGTCCGTGCCCTGTGTGTTCCTGTTGGTCAAACATCTGCTGCAAAGAGGTCCTGGCTTGTTAGGACGACACAGACTTGGGGGTCCCGGGGCTTGGCTGGGAAGCACCCAGCCCCGTTGGTGAGATGGTTGACTTAAGCCACGTGGAGAGGGAGCTCGGAGCGGAGCCCTGGCCTGGGGGCACCCTGGGCAGCTCACCATCTGCTTCTCTCCTTTCCTCCCCCAGGGAACTCAACGGCAACAAAATCACTCGGATCCATAAGGATGACTTTGCGGGACTCAAGCAGCTGCGGGTGCTGTGAGTATGGCATGCTGCTACCGCTTGTAACCTTTCTCCTGCCCCCTCCCCTCAGCGGTGGTCTCATGGCAGAGCCCTGGTTGTGGGTCGTAGGGTTGTAGGCCAGCTGGGCCCCTCCCCTGCACAGTCAGTCTTGGGATGCCGTGAGCGGGTGGGTGGAGGTGTGCCAAGTCCTGACCCAGAGTGGCCACTGTCTCCCATATGGCCGAGAAAATTGGGTGTGGAGTGGGCACCAGTAGTCACTTCCTGGCAGGACCTGGGAAGATGGGGCTGCCTTGTCCATTGGCTGGCTCCTGGGGTGAAGGAAGACCAGGCCTGCTCAGGCTGCCGTAACAAAAGACCAGAGACTGGGTGGCTGAAACAACAGAAATTAATTTTCTCACAGTTCTGGAGGCTAGGAGTCTAAGATCGAGGTGCCATCAGGGTTGGTTTGTGGGAGACCTCTGTTCCGGGCCATCTTCTCGCTGCGTCCTCATGTGGCCTTTCCTCTGTGTGTGCACACAGAGAGATCTCTGGTGTCCCTTCTTCTTACAGGGACACCAGTCCTATCAGATTAGGGCCCCGTCCTTACGACCTCATTTAGCCTTAATTACGTACCTTATCTCCAAACACAGTCACAATGGGGGTAAGAACTTCAGTGTATGAATTTTGGGGCGGGGGGGGATGACCCAATTCAGTCTATAACAGTCTCCGCAGCTCTTTTGAACTTGTGCCGCAGAAAGACTTCCCAGCAAGGCCACAGACTCCCTGACTTGAGGAGGAAGAGACTGGGAGCCATTGAGGACAGAGGTGACTCCCCTCAGGTGCCTGATAGTGGCGGACATTGGAGGTGGCAGGCATGACTTTGTCGGGGTGGCCACCAGCCAGCGAAGGGGTCATCCATGGCACCTGCCTTGTCAGGCTGTGCAGGGCTGAGGAGCAAGGGGAAGGGGTGGATCCCTTCACCCGCTCCTGCTCTGTTGATCTTGGGGTGCAGAGACACACCTACATGTGTGCATTCTGATGTGAGGGTGTCTCAGCCCACCAACTCAGGTGTGCAGGGAAGAAGGGCATTTTAAAATTTTCTCTGCATCAGTTTCGACTTTGAGCCCACATCCCACCTGGCTGGCAGGAAATTCATTAGCAGACAGTCATAGGGTCCCTCATTCCCTACTCCCAGGGTAATGCAGGGGTCGTGGGGCCTCAGTTCTTTCAGAACTATGGACTTGGCAGCTCGGAAGGTCTTTGGAGGAGCTGGTGACCCTGTGGTCGATCCTTTCTGGGATTGTAACTGTCAGGCGCTGGGGAAGGGGTCTCTGCGTCTCCAGAACCACTGACTTCGGAACCCTTCCCAGGCTGAGGAATCTCTTCTGAGTCTGGGGAAGCCCTCCCTCCTGCCTGGTGTTACCCTTCCCCCCACCTCCCCGCACACCACCCAGCATAAGCTCCTCAAAAGCTCAGCGTTTTTGGAAACAAAGCAGAGGAAGAGAAGTGCCTGGTGGCAGCTTCTGCCCCCTGCCCAGCCCCAAACTTCATTTGAGGCCCTTGCGGGAGCACATAAGCCACCTGCTTGAGAGTAGGGAGGGGAAAACACGGGAGAAAGACATACTTGATGAGCTCAAAAATTACCATGCAGCGAGTGATCTGCCGGTGAAGAGCGCTGCCCTGCCAGCTGGAGGTTCTGGGTTTCAGGGCGCGTTGGTGGTAAGGAGGGGCAGAGTCCCCCAGAGCCAGGTGGTTCAGCTGGCAGCAGATGTGGCCAGGTGGAGCGGGGGAGCAGGCAGTGGGGGTGTTGTCTGCCAACTGCAGAGTGTGTTTGCCGCACGTGTGGGCTGGGCCCAGTTGGTACATGCTCCTCTCCCCCCGCTACTGGCCGATCTCCCCTGCTCTGCCCCCCGGGACATGCACGCTCTGGGCCGGAGAAGGGCACGTGCGCCAGCAGCACAGAGCCAGCCCCCACTGCCTGGGTGCGGGCTTCCCCGAGCATGCCTTTGGAGCAATGGCCTGGTGCTCTGGTGGCCCGTGGCCTTCTGCCATGCAGGCAGCTTCAGAGGGTCAGCATGGGGTAGGGCCGGAAGCACATCTGGCTGCTGGAGCTGGGTGTGTTGAAGAGCCTGTGTCGGGAACTTGCAAAGCTGTGAGTAAGTTTTGTTGGCTCAGGCCAGGGCTCGGATTGTGTGCGTCGCGGGCATTGTGCCAGATGTCTCTAGGAGTCCTCGTCCACCGTCCCGGAGCTGTTCTTGTCTCTTTCCTTCCCCAGGCAGCTGATGGAGAACCAGATTGGAGTGGTGGAACGTGGGGCTTTCGATGACATGAAGGAACTGGAGCGGCTGTGAGTATCTGTGGGCACAGGCTCAGGAGGGCGGTGGGGACTGGCGCTGCGTGGACTCGAGAGGCTGAGTCTGGTGGCAGGAGGGGGTGCTCAGGGACAGGACTGCACGCCCAGCCTGCCTCCCGCCTGCTAATGGGGGCCAGGGGCAGCTGTAGCTGTGGAAGGGGTCGCAGCGTCATCGTGAGATGATGGCAGAGACAGCTGGAGGTGTCCTCACTGCATATTCTAAACACAGGCTATCCTTGTTGTTTTTCCCTGAGAACGCATCATGGCACAAAATCCACACAATACAGAGGAAGTGAAATTTATTCCTATAATCTTATACTCCACGCATAACCACTGTTATTGATTTGTGTGGCTTTAAAGGAAGCACTAGTGTGCCGGGGGGACCAACCGCAGGGAAGCCCTTAGGAGCAGTTTCTTGGGTGCTTGAGGCCACAACACAGAACTGAAGGTGTTGTTTTCTGATTTGCATCATTTGTTCCTTAGGGGGCTTTTGAGTTTGAAAATAGGTCTTGATCAGTTTTTGCCAGATTTCAGATTGGCAATAATGAAAAAAAAAAAGAAGGTAGTATGGGTGAGGTGGGTGATGGCCACTCACATTCATGGTGGTCACTGGCCTCATTTTTCTGCTTTGGTTTGGCTGTAGGTGTCAAGAGTTCTAAAGTTCCTGCCTTTTGAACCAGAAAGTCCATTTGATTTTAAGGAAATAATCAGAGACATGGCTAAAAATTTATATATCAGGATCTTCATTGCACATTGTTTAAATACAACAAAAAAATTGGAAACACCCATTCTGGTAGAGATATAAGATATAAAATCACATTTCTGAAGAACTATTAAGGCCATAGGAATGTGTCTACAATATCACATTAAGTGGAAAAGGCAGGAAGTACATTTATACTAGGCAGGATTTTATTTACACATTTACATTTGTGTAAATAAAATCAACTTGTAAATGTACAGAATACAGGAGGAAGAAAATAATTGAGACTATTAACTCTCATCACCTGGAGTGGTGGGATAACAGTTAACTTTATTCTTTTATTTTTTTGTGGATTTTTTTCCCAATGAGTTTATGATGATAATTATAGCTATTACTGATTGCCTTACTCTATGCCAGGCACCAAGATAAGTGCTTTGTCCTCTAATATCTCATTTAATCCTTAAAACAACACTGTGGTCAGTGGTATCTTACAGATACCACAGAGAAGCGGAGGTGCACAGAAGTTCAGACACTCGCCTTATGAGATGATTATTAAATGGTTAAGTGCAGAAACGGGGGTTAGAACCCAGATCATTTTGCCTCCAGAGCCCGAGCTCTTAATGGCTGTAACCTAATACCTTACTTTTCTCTTTTACTTCAGAGAAAGTAAGGTATTAAATAAATGGAAAGAATATGGTTGTCTCATTGCCTTCCTGCTGCCTGGAGAAAAACCAAGTTGAACTTTTCCTCATCCAGGCCTAAAATGGAGCCATAAGGAGCCCAAAGCTAGAACAGATAATTCATCCTGTGTTAGTTTTCTTTAAAAGGCTCAGAACAAAATACACGTTCATGACCTGGTTATGAGGGGCTGATTTGGTCCTAACCCATTCCGGCTCCAGCTCCGGAACTGCCATGCCCTGGGGAAGGAGAAAGGGTGGGAAGGAGTCTAGATATGATTGGTGGCCCATGTCACATCTGCTGCTGCCACCCAAGGCTGGGCATGGTGCTTCTTTTTGAGTCATAATGTGTCACTGCAGACTTTGTCCCTTCTGTCCTTTTCCAGTTCCTTTCTTCCGGAGTGGGTCACCAGCAACTGCGTGGTGGGCAGTTACTGGGGTGTGTGATTGCTCTGTCCCTGGGGACGTCCAGTGCTGGGGATGGCCCTCTCCTCTGACTTGTCAGAGACCAATGGTGGATCAGTTAATCATAAAAGTTGGATAAAGTGGGGAGTCATAAAACCCATACATACTCTAAACATTTCATTTTATGTTAAAATATATAATGTGCATTTCCTGACCCTCCCCGCCCCCGTTTTTGTTTATTTTTTATTTTTGGCCAAGGTCTTACTTTTTAGTGTGAGATGCTGATTGGAGTTCTGTATTATTTTCCTCGCCTAAACCACACACATATACCCTGCTTACGATTTTTGGTTTTGGTTTCTTTAAGGTGGAATGAGATTCTTAGAAGGCCCTTGGAAGCAATCTGGCAGGAGAATTCTGAATTTCTTTTATGACTCCCCTGCTCGCCCCCTGCCGCCCAGTCTTTTACTTAATTCCACAACTCTTTAATTAACAACTTTCCTTTTATTGACTCTTACCAAGGCATTCAACCAGTTTTTGTAGAGATGACTCTCTCTTTTCACGCTAGTATTGATATTTCGTTCATTTAGGTAGTCGTCAGTTCAATTATATAACTATAAGTACCTCTGGCATAAACAGCTTGGGAACAGACATGATTGGTTCTTGTGCGCAGTTACAGACTCGAGCGCAGAAGCAGAAGTGTGCGGTGCTGCCGGCCGTGAGGATTGGTGGGTCACAGGCATCGGTTGTCTGATGTTGGGGGGCGGGGCGCTCGGTCACCCTGGGCCGGCTGAGGGTGACCGTGTAACGTGGAGGCTGCCGAGGTGGGAGACGGGGAAAGGCAGGCTTCAGAACCCACCTCTCCCACTCGGTGGTGACTTGGGTGAGCCACTCATCTCTGGGCATCCCAGTCCCCTCAGCTATCAAAGAGACAGCTCAACGAAGTCTACAAACATATTCTGAGAACTGAGAGCCCAGCCACGTGGTGAGATGGTGGTGGTCAAACCGTCCCCCTGGGGTTGTTTCTGGGAGAAGACGGGAGGGTATGTGCATGACCGTGATGCTTTGTACTCGAGAGAGAAACCCACCTTTTCATTCTGCTTTCCCTCTGATGGTGAGGTAATGCCTGTAACGCGTTTATTCTGGTGCCTGGCACAGAGTAAGGTAAGGCTAGTTGGGACTCACTACTATTGTTGTTATTCTTAGCTTCCTGTAGGTCCCTCACCACCCTGGGTCCCTCTTTTGATTTTCTACTTTAAACTAGCTATTTAAACTAGCCGTTTCCTCTTAAGTGTTTTTCAGAAATTAAAGCCAGAAAAATGAGAAGGTCTTGGGGGAAAACAAAACAAAACAAAACCCAGTGATTTCCAGGCAGTGTAAATACAGGATTAATTTATTAGACGAGGTTAAGGAACTTGGAGCGATCTGATGTCTACTCCTGTTGCTTTAAGATTACATTGGTGGTCCCTTTTTTTCCGAGGCAGTGATGTGTTTCCCTAGGAGCCTGCCCTTTAGAGTAAACTTCTCACAGCTTGTCTAAAATTGCAACCCTAATTGTACCGTGTTAGAAAATGGTACCTTTCTCACATATCAGATGAAAAGTGACCTCCTAGGAGGTAACCACAGACCAGTTACTACTGGCTACATCGAATTATATTTCTTCCTCCCTCCCAGCAAAAGAAAGCTTTTTTCCAGTTGGTTTATCATCCTCTAGAACTGTTAAAGGAGATGGTTGTGAGAAATTCAAAGTATACGGTAGGGCTTACCTGGTGGCGCAGTGGTTAAGAATCCGCCTGCCAGTGCAGGGGACACGAGTTCGATCCCTGGTCCAGGAAGATCCCACATGCCGCGGAGCAGCTAAGCCCGTGTGCCACAACTACTGAGCCTGTGTGCCACAACTACTGAAGCCTGTGTGCCTAGAGCCTGTGCTCCACAGCAAGAGAAGCCACCGCGATGAGAAGCCCACACACTACAGCAAAGAGTAGCCCCCATTCACCACAACTAGAGAAAGCCTGTGCACAGCAGTGAAGACCCGACACAGCCATAAATAAATAAATAAAATTATAGAATAAAGTTTAAAAAAAAATTCAGACCCCTTAGCCTGGCCCTCAAGGCCAGACAGGATCTGCTCCCAATCTACTTTGCCAGTTTTACTTTCAAAACCTCACCTTCTCATCAAAGATAGCCCTCTGATGGTGACTTCCCTGGTGGCCCAGTGGGTAAGACTCCACGCTCCCAATGCAGGTGGCCTAGGTTCAATCCCTGGTCGGGGAACTAGATCCCGCATGCATGCCACAACTAAGAGTTTGCATGCCACAGCTGAGGAGTCCGAATGCTGCAACTAAAGATCCCGCATGCTGCAATTAAGAGCCGGCACAGCCAAAATAAGTAAGCAAATAAATAAATTAATTAAATATTTTAAAAAAGAAAGAAAATTGGTTACATATCTAAAGATCAGCTTATTTAAAAAAAAAAAGATAGCCCTCTGACAGCCCCCGTATGTGGGGACATCTTCTTAGACCCCCCAAAGCTTTACCCAAACCTCTCTTGTGCCTCTAGCTGAGCTCAGCTAATGTCATGTATTCATTTGGCAAATAAATGTGTTGCACGCCTACTATGTGCCAGGCACTGTGGTGGGCTCTGTGACACAAGAGTGGACCAGAGGGACTTCCCTGGTGGCACAGTGGTTAAGAATCTGCCTGCCAATGCAGGGGACACGGTTTCGAGCCCTGGTCCAGGAAGATCCCATATGCCGCGGAGCATCTAAGCCCGTGCACCACAACTACTGAGCCTACGCTCTAGAGCCCACAAGCCACAACTACTGAAGCCTGCGTGCTTAGAGCCCGTGCTCCACAACAAGAGAAGCCACCGCAATGAGAAGCCCGCGCACAGCAATGAAGACCCAACACAGCCAAAAATAAGATAAATAAAAATTTTTTAAAATATGTATACGGTAGACTGGAGGGCAGGGGCTGCATTTTACACTAGTGCTTCTCCAGCCTTGACGTGCACCCAGATCACTTGGGGACCTGGTTGAGATGCAGATCCTGAGTCAACAGCTCTGGGGTAGCCTGGGATAGTGCAGCTCTTACCACCTCCCTGGTGATGTCCCTGCAGGTGGTCCGTAGACACAGTGTGATTACCAAGGTTCCATACTTTATAGGTGTCACTGCCCCCCACCCCAGTTGGGCTGGAGTGCTACACTTCAGTGTCAGAGAATTGGTTGCCTAAGGTGGCAAGATGAGTCTGGTTAAACTTCACTGCCTTCCTGGGACAAGTCTGAGTCCTTTCTGCGTTGTCTTTTCAGGCCACATTCCAGAACCAGACGTCTCACTCCTGCCTGTGTCTATAATACTGAATAGTTGTCTGTCCACCAATAGAGGAATTGGGAGGGTGGCATGAATTGGGAGATTAGGTTTGACATAAATACACCATCTGGTGTAAAATAGATAGCTAGTGGGAACGTGTGGTATAGCACAGGGAACTCAGCTCAGTGCTCTGTGATGACCTAGAGGGGTGGGATGTGGGGGACAGTGAGGTCCAAGAGGGAGGAGATATAGGTATACATATAGCTGATTGACTTCACTGTACCGCAGAAACTAACACAACATTGTAAAGCAATTATACTCCAATAAAAAATTTTTAAAAATTAAAAAAATGATGGACATACTAAAAATAAAATGATTAAAAGTGTCATCCTCTGTTGTTTGGCATGGAAAGACATCCACAAATTGTTGTGTGAGGAAAATGCAGGTGGCCGAATGCTTTTTCTTCTATTATTTGAGGCTTTTAAAAATATTAAGCATGCATTTTCATAAATAAAAAAAATCAATAAAGGTATTTTCATTCTGAAAAAAGACCTAAAGCAGACAATAAAAAAGTTGAGTCACCACTGAGCCAAATGTGGATGAAAGCAATAAAGAATCAGAACCCTGTGGCCAGTCCTATCCCATTAGGGTATATCTCACTTTTCAAGGGTAGTCAGGTGTCCAGCTCACAAACTGAGATAATATTTGAATCAGTGCCTGATTAATTACACGGGGCCTTGCAAATGTAAAGTGATGATGATGATGGGTATGGGAGGGCGTAACGGAAGGAAAGAGGCTCTGTTTACTGACTGTCCACTACATGTCAGGTCCTTGGGTGAGGGGCTTTCAGAGATGTTCTATTCTTGTCCTCCCCAAGGGTTGGATCGTGGAATTCCCACTTTATATAGATGAAGAAACGGAGGCTCCGAGAAGGGGATTCTCTGGGGTTATACAGTGACATGTTAGGATTTGAGCCCTGGGCCCTCTCACTCTGAATCCAGTGCTTTCTGAAAAGTCCCTTGGATTCCCCGGCCAGCTCCAACTCCTCCTCTCTTCTCTTTTTTAGACGACTCAACCGGAACCAGCTGTACGCATTACCAGAACTGCTGTTCCAGAATAACCAGGCTCTGTCGAGGCTGTGAGTGACGCTTCATGGAAGAAAGCTCTCTCTGTGGTCTTATCTCTCACCCGGTTGAGGGGGCAGTGTGTGGTCAGTGGGGCCTGGACTCTCCATGACCATGACACCTGTGCTCCTCACCTGGCAGGCATCGTTCAGGGCATCAAAGGCCGGCTTACTGTAGGAAGGTGCTTTGCGGGGCCTTTCTTCATGGCAAGCACTTGACAAAATTGGCAGTCTATCCAATTCTGTGTGCTGCCCCTGACAGTGTGGTATGGGAATGTCCTCGGGGTGGGCAAGCTTGTCAGCCATGATGGCAGACCTTATGGGGAGGACCGTACTCATGCATCTCTCGCTGCCTTTCGTAACCTGTCTTGGGTGGAATATTCATTCACATAAGCCCTTCTGGGATCTGTTTCTGTTTTCAACTCAGAGTAATGAGGTCTGTGAGCTTATTAACCATGGCATAAAGTCATACTTGTATTTGCTGTAAATGTACTTCTTTCAAGTTTAAAAGGTAGTGGCCAATTCTGCTGCTCCATGATTTACGAGATATGTCTGTAGTTGTTCTCCTGTACATTTCATTTTGTGGGATCTTGGGCAGGACAGGACCTTAGAGATTACCTGAGGACTCTCTTCTGCAGCTCCTTAGCGTATGTATGGTCTTTTAATCTTTGCTTGGCTACTTCTCGTGATGGGGAGTTCACCACCTCCTTGGGCAACCAATTCCATTGTTGGACAGATCTGCATAAAAGAAACATTTTCTTAACTTTGAGCCCTAAATCTGCTTTCTAATAATTTATGATTTCTCTAGCTTTGCTTTCTGTAAGTACCTAGAACAACCATGTACAGTACTCTTGTTCAGTTTTTGAAGGGCTGTCAGGTTTTTGAATTTTGAGTTGGGAGGTTTAGTCGTCATTAACAACCTGAAAAAACGTTGGTTGGGACCTTCTGCATGCCCAGCAAAGCACGGTGTGAGATGCTGAGGCTGCCGGTTCTTCCCTAAAGAAGAGTACAGGACACCTTCTAGGTGGAGGTGCAGGTGAGTCCGGAGGTGCAGTGGGTGGTGCAGGTAGGACTGAAGGGTGGGGGCTGCGTGGGAGTCAGCACCATGGGGCTACCTGAG
Organism: Phocoena phocoena; assembly: GCF_963924675.1. Taxonomy (NCBI): domain Eukaryota; kingdom Metazoa; phylum Chordata; class Mammalia; order Artiodactyla; family Phocoenidae; genus Phocoena; species Phocoena phocoena. The sequence continues at coordinate 30,524,185 of NC_089234.1, forward strand.
TGCTGAGAGGCGTGCCTGTGGAGTCTGGAGCTTGATCTCCTCCGCTCTGATTAAACATGGCTAGTTCCTTCCACCTCTGTCATGACTGCCACCTCTTGATAAGCCCAGTGGTCTGCAGGCAGCTCCAGAATTTCTCATTGATCCTGCCTTCCAGTTTTTGTCCTTAGGGCGGAGCTCTAATTTTCAGTTTGTCCAAATGGTCTCTCCAGTCTCTTCCTGGAGAGACACTTTCTGATTGTCTACCTTGTTGTCCCACTCCTCCTGGCCTGGAGGCCTCTCCCTAGAAATGGAGATGATCCCTCAGTGATGATCCCTTCTGCTGGTCTTTGCTACCCTTGGGCTCATACTGGGGCTTCTCTGTCAGTCCTCCTACAACTGGTAGGTTGGCCCTTTGGTGCCAGGCACACACAGTGAGTGCCTTACTTTTCTTCCTTGATTGCTGAAGGCACAAGACCCTTCCTAGCAGGTGCAGCCACCCTAACATCCCTTTAACCTGTGGGCCAGGGCTGGGCCACAAGGTCCATGCTGTTACTGGTCCCGTGCTGGCAGCTGGCTTTGTCCTGACTTGGCCCCAGCAGCTCCTTTTTTCTCCACCCTGTCTTTTCTCGGAGCTGGCTCTTGTGGCGGTTATCACAGCTCTGCCTCTCTGCAAAAATTCATCCTGAACATTTTTTCTCTTGATCTCCTTCTGTACTTTTCTTTTTCCTTCTCTTAAGCCCCCTTAGCCTTTCAAGCTTTGGCCCCCATTCTCCCAGCATTAGTTGCCTGCTTGGGTTCCCTTCCCTTCAGCACATTGATGCCCTTCACCATCCAGGGTTTGGAACATGTGCCTAGTTGCTGTTAAGCTCTGGGCACTGCTTTGATCCTCCTTCATTTATTTTATTTAAAAATTTTTTTTAATTTGTTTTTAAATTTCAGCTTTACTAAGGTATAATTGACAAATAAAATTGAAATATACTTAAAGTGTACACTGATGATTTGATATACATACACATTGTGAAAGGATCCCCTGCCACGTTCATTAACATATCCATCACCTCGTATATTTATCTTCTTTTTTTTGAGCACATTTAAGTTCTACTCTCTTAGCAAATTTCAGTTGTATTAAGAATGTGTTATCAACAATAGTCATCATGTTATATGTTAGATTATACTCTGTTACCAACCTCTCTATTTCCCCATCCCACAGCCTCTGCAGCTCCAGAACCACTTTTCTACTGTCTGTTTCTATGAGTTTGACTTTTTTTAGATTCCTCATATAAGTGATACCATGCAGTATTTGTCTTTGGCTTATTTCACTTAACATAATCCTTCAGGGTCCACCCATGTTGTCACAAATGGCAGGATTTCCTTCTTTCTCATGGCTGAATTATATTCCACTGTATATTTTATATATATATAATATATATTTTATATAATATATACAATATATAAATATATATTATACATAAATATATAATATATATAATATATTATATATATATTTCACATCTTCTTTATCCATTCTTCTGCTGATGGACACATAGGTTGTTTCCATCTATCCCTCATTTATTTAAAAATATCCAAGACCCTATCGTGTGAATCTAAATCCACAAACCTCCCGGCTTTTGCTTGCAGTCACCTCCAGCTCTATTCACAGTTTGAGGGGCCAGCATCTTTCACCATAACCTCCACCAGCTCGTGGGGCTGAAGGGGAGAGGACAGCTCTGCAGGGGTCTCTCTCTCTCCCTCCAGCACTTGAGTCTACCTTTCATCAGGGGCATCAGCGCCCTGCATGTCCCTGGGCCCTCTCCTGAGAGTGGTGATACCGTGTGGCCAGTGTGGCTGCCTTCTTGGCCGGTGTCTGGGGAACCAGGATCCCTAGTGGAATGGGAGGTAGCACAGGGGAGTAGGAAGTCAAGTGTCATATAGTCCTGGGTTTTTCATGGTGTAACTCAGGTGGAGTTTTTCTTACCTGTGCACTGTTAGGCTCTCCTGAGGCTGAACTGAGATTGAGCATGTACAGTATCCAGGACAGCCTGCAGCAGACGTTCCTTGTGTCCCTGACGTGTGGGTGAGTGAAGGGCCCTGCAGTGGAGCTGGTCCTCCTGTGCACGCTGTCTTGTCTGACTCCTGTGACCCTGCAGGGCAGACACTGTCTCTGGTTTTACTACTGACAAACGTCAAGGTTGGAGAGGTGAAACGACCTCCACAGGGCCAGTAATGAAGCCCTTTTGGACACCCTGCCCAGTGCTCTTCATGGCTTTATATGTTAAGAGGAGTCCTGGAGAAAAGGACTTCTGCGCTTTAATGAATTTTAAATACCCAGATTCTATAGCCAAAGGCTGGCACAAGGAGCTCTATTCAAGGAGTAGAAGAGCGATTGAAGGGGACAGGAGTCTGCCTGACTCCTACTCCTGGCACCCTACGGGACTGGGATCCAGGGCAGGCAGTAGCCTCCAGAAACGTTGGATGTTTTCACCCCGGTGGCCCAGGGCTGGCTGCCTTGGGGACAGGGCCAGTCGGCAGTCATCAGAGGGACTTCTAGAGGAAGGACCCCCCCGCCCCTGATGGAAGGCTTGGTTGCCCTTTGGCTCCAAGGGCAAAGGAGTATTTCTAGGCTCTATAGCCAGAATCTTTCTCTAACACTTATTGCCTTTTCTTCCCAGGCATCTGGCCCCTAACTCTAAGCCTTTCCTTATCCAGGAGCATAGCTGGGTCTGGGTATAGGGAGACTATTTTCTTTAGCTCTCCTCTTTTTTTTTTTTTATTTAACGATTAAAGAAAATTGAAGTATCAATATAGTTGATTTACAATGTGTTAATTTCTACTGTATAGCAAAGCGATTCAGATATCCATCTATCTATGTCTATCATCTATCTGTCTATCTGTATATACACACACATTCTTTTTCATGTTCTTTTCCACTATGGTTTACACAGGATATTGAAGATAGAAGGTCCTGTTGTTTATCTATTTTATATATAATAGTGTGCATATGTTAATCCCCAAATCCTTGTTTATCTCTCCTCCTACCCCTTGCTCTCCCCTTTGGTAACCATAAGTTTGTTCTCTATTTGTCTGTGAGTCTATTTCTGTTTTGTAAATAAGTTCATTTATATCATTTTTTTTAGATTCCACATGTAAGTGATATGATAGGATATTTGTCTTTCTTTGTCTGACTTCACTTAATATGATAATCTCCAGGTCCATCCATGTTGTTGCAAATGGCATTATTTCATTCTTTTTATGGCTGAGTAGTATTCCATTGTGTGTGTGTGTGTGTGTGTGTGTATACCACATCTTTATCCATTCATCTGTCGATGGGCATTTAGGTTGCTTCCATGACCTGGCTATTGTAAATAGTGCTGCTATGAACATTGGGGTGCGTGTATCTTTTGGAATTAGAGCTTTCTCTGGATATATGCCGAGGAGTGGGATTGCTGGATCATATGGTAGCTTTATTTTTAGTTTTTTAAGGAACCTCCATACTGTTCTCCATAGTGACTGCACCAATTTAAATTCCCACCAACAGTGTAGGAAGGTTCCTTTTTCTCCACACCCTCTCCAGCATTTAAATTTGTAGACTTTTTAATGACGGCTGTTCTAACTGGTGTGAAGTGATACTTCGTTGTAGTTTTGATTTGCATTTCTCTAATATTAGCAATATTGAGCATCTTTTCATGTGCCTGTTGGCCATCTGTATGTCTTCTTTGGAGAAATGTCTATTTAGGTCTTCTGCCCATTTTTTGATCGGGTGTTTTGTTTTTTTGATATTAAGCTATATGAACTGTTTGTATATTTTGGAAATTAATCTCTTTCAGTAGCATCGTTTGCAAATATTTTCTCCCAGTCCATAGGTTGTCTTTTTGTTTCCTCTTGTTATTTCTTAAGCCCACCTCTAAGCATAGGAGTGCAAGCTGATGGGACTTTGGGGAGGACTCCTGTGCAGCACGCCCCGCTTATATCAGCCTAGAGCTCGAATTCACGACCAGGGGCAGTACTTCCTGATGCCTCTCCAGTTCAGGTCATCTCAAAAAGGGCACATTCTGGGGGGAAATGATTAAATAAACCTTTTTATTGATCTGGTTGTTTGTCCCTGTTGTCTGGGCCCTGAATTTTTCACCTTGGTGATGGTTATAGGGAAGGGTACAGGAGCAAGTGCTTAAAGACTTATTTGCTAATATTCTTTTTTTTTTTTTTTTTTTTTTTTGCGGTACACGGGCCTCTCACTGTTGTGGCCTCTCCCGTTGCGGAGCACAGGCTCCGGACGCGCAGGCTCAGTGGCCATGGCTCACGGGCCTAGCTGCTCCGCGGCATGTGGGATCTTCCCGGACTGGGGCACGAACCCGTGTCCCCTGCATTGGCAGGCGGACTCTCAACCACCGCGCCACCAGGGAAGCCCCGCTAATATTCTTTACCTTCCCTCCCCCCACAATCCATCGACCTGAGCATCTGGCATTTCAAAACATCTCTCGTAACTCTCCCAGTGGTCTTGCCGAGGAGCACTCGGGCACTCCTGGTTCCAGAAACAGGACCCCTGCAGGCTGGTGAGTTGGGGTGGGCGGGGTAGTATAAAGGCGCAAGCAGCAGACTCACGGGCTCCCATGACAGGAAGTGAGGCACAGCTGGGACTAAGGGTGTGAGGGATGTTTCTAGTTCTTTCTGATTGTCTACCTTGTTGTCCCACTCCTCCCTGCAAACCAGTGTCTTGGGTTTACCAGCAACATCTCAGTTCCACCATGACTTTGGTTGGCCACCGTGCTTACTCCCCTCCTACTCCTGTGACCTTGGAGCTCAGATCTCCTCGAGTCTCCAGTCCCAGCCCAGATTTCTGGGGAAGGATTCTGGTTGGCCCATGCTTGGTCAGGAGTTCACTTCTGGGCCAAGGAGCTGTGCTGGCGACTATGGGACCTCCTGGTGTAGTCACACTCTGGGGCCTACCCTCAGGAGGAGGGTAAGAGACGATGCAGGGCTTGGCGTTTGTGGCCTCTCATCTGTTGACCTTTCTTCTGCTTTGAGGGATCCGTTACTAATACTTTCCACCTGGAGCAAATAATGGATTTTTTTTTTTTTTTTTTTTTTTTTTTTTTTTTTTTCACCAGAGGCCGTATGTTAAATCAGCATGAAAACAAGTTTGAGAGAGACCAAATGTGCAGGGTAAGGTGTGGTCACAAAGCACATCAGGTGGTGTGGCCCACGTTTCAACTGATTTTGTGTGTGTAGCTTCGGCAGTTGAAATCCTCTTGCTGGTTATTCCTCACCAATGTTTCTCCACGTGTTGGGTTAGTCCATTTCTTTCCACGTTTGGGGTGTGTGGCCCAGAGAGGCGATTTGTCCTGGACCACAGAGCAGTTTGGTAATAGGGTTGGAGTTAGACACCAGGCCTTCAAGGGACCATAAGAAGTCTGAAAATGGGCTTAAACCTTGACCTAGAAATCTCACGTTTGGGGATTGACCCTAAAGTCAATAAAATATGACCACAAACATGTTCATTGCAGCATAACTCAGAATGTTGAAATATGGAATATTGAAAACTATATAAAACAACTGAAATGTCCCGCCTTGGGGGAATGGTTAAGTAAATGTTGGTATATACACTTGATGGAATATTTATATCATCATCAAAAATGGCCTTTATGAAAGACAAAGTAACACAGATAAATGTTTGTGATACCAAAGCCAGGATGCAAAATTGTCTTGACAATATGGTCACTAAACAAATCACTCTAAAGCGTGCACAGGAAAATGACTACAGAATGCCAACAGGGGTTATCTCTGGGTGGCTTTTTCTTTTTTATATTTCCCAGGTGTTGGATAAAAAGAGTATAATATTTTTATGGTAGGAGACCTCGCAGTTTTTATATGCACTGGAAAACCTCTGTTGTCTGAGTTAAAGTGAACACTAGATAAATGATGTTGGGCCACTTCCTTGAACCCCGTTGAGCCCGTTTGTTCTTCTATCAGATAAAGATAATAATGTCTGCCTCACAGCCTTTCGTGGGGATTCAAGAGAGGTGTAACTCCCTCTCAGGTCAGGTGTAAGCTCGGTAGCACATAGTAGATGCTCAGGAAATCAGTGAATTTTTCCCTTTTACAGATGAAGATATTCAAGCTCAGAGGATTTGTGACCTGCTCAAGGGGTTGAGGCAAATTTGAACCCTGGTCTGTCTGATGCTAAAGCTCATCCTTGCATATCATCCACCCCCTCCCAGCCGTCGGCCCTCTGCCCACCTCCTACACCCATCTACCTATCATCTACCCACCACCCAGCCAGCCTCCCTCTCATCTGTGCTCCCATTTACCCATCTACCAACCCATCAATTAATCCGCCCATCCCTCCATCCTCCATCTCCTGCCACTGGTCCTCCCATCTAACACCCTCCTACCCACCTATCCATCTGCCTGCCCCTCCAGTCTTTTACTCATTTGCCCACCAAGCCCACCCATTCACCCCCCACTTAGGCATCTACCAACATACCCATAAACCTACCATACACCCATCTATCCCCCCATGCCTCACCCACCCTCCCTCCTCCTCCCCTCACCACATCCAACTCCCCTCTCACCTTCCATATCTGCCTGCCCATCCACCCACACACCCACTCACCCAGCATTTACAGAGGGCCTCCTATGAGCCAGGCACTGTGGTCGGTGCTGAGAACACTTGACAGCTGTGTAAGACGGCTAGGTGCGGCGCTGTCTCTGCAGGAGGTGAGGGTTTATCACTAGTGCTCTTTGAAAGCAGTCTGTATCCTCTAACCTACCAACAGTTTGGAGTGTGTGTGGGGGAAATGATTGCCTGGCTGGACCCGTATCTCCTGCCTGGGGTGGTTATATCCCGGTGGCAGGTGACCTGGGCTGAAGATCAGCTTCATCACCTGATAGGCGCCCATGAGAGGGTGTGGAGGTGTTGTTTTGCAGATGCACGTAGGGGTTGTGGCTAGGGTTAGAGGGACAAATTCGAACCTGCCTCCTTCTCTTATAGCAGCAAAACCGAGGCTTCACCCACATTTGGGTGGGGAGCACCGTGAGCGTCAGCCGCCTGTGCACTGTCCTCCCAGATTTGGGGAGGAGTCTCTCCCGCTGCCTTGCAATCCCGCCTCTTGCTGGTTGCATTCCCTTCCCTAGTCCAGAAGCCGCTTCTGGAAACCCAGTTCCTCTGGGTTTCTTTTTAGCCTTGAAACCAATATGTGCCCTGACAAGATTGACCTTTTGTGTCTCTGCTGGGCCTGGAAGGGGTGGGGGTGGGTGATTAAGGGCAGCCGAGGGCATTGATTCCCCCTTATTTATATCCCTGCTGTAAGGACCAGGATAATTCATTACCGGGACTCGGTGGCTGGAGAGGCGGGGGTGTGATATTCTGCTGGAGCCCTGTTGAAGAATGCCTGACCCCACCGACCTTGTCTCGAGCTGGGTTTAATTAAACTGTCAGCACTGGTCAGAAGAACAAAGCCTCCCGTCCCATCCTGGTCCCCAGCCCCCATCAGAGGCAGGGGGCATTCTCTGCTGAAATGAAGAGCTGTTAAAAATGGATCTGTCTTGCCTCTGAGGGAAATTACCCGAAGCAGGAAGGCGACCTTGCTCTTGTGACACGTCCACTCCCGGCAACAGATCTGCGGAACTGAACCGTCCTTGCCACCCGCCGAGGACCCCAGGCGTGAGGAATGGGGCTTCTTCCTGCCACAACTACCTTAAGATGCCCTCCCTCACTCCCTGGACCCCCTTTTCCCAGAAAGGAACTTCAGGAGCTTTGTCTGTGAGATACTAAGTCTGTGAGGTGTTTCTGGCATTAATGATAGAAAGAGGCTTCCTTGGTGAGAAGGTTTGGGGAAGTTTGAGGTCAAACAAGTTTCTCTGTGGAGTTACTTTCAGCCCCTTTCAGCCCCTTTAATCCACTTGTGCTCACTATAAAGCCCCCAGGGGACATGTAGGGTGTTGCCAAATTGATATGACTGTGAAAGTCTTGAAAATTTTATTTTTAGGGAATACCTAGATCTTGTGGGTCTAGCGTCAGACTTGCTGAGGCCTCAGGCAATAAGGATCAGAGCTGAGACTTGAGCTCAGGTCCCCCTGACCCCAGACCCATGCACCTACCTCTAAACCATCAGTACTCAAGTTAGTGTGGGAGTTACTTAGAGGATTTTAAAATGCAGACCCCCAGGCACTATCTTCAGAGACCCTGAGTTAACAGGTGTGGAAGGGCCCAAGGATATGCATTATTGTCAAGCCCATCTGGTTCACACTTTGAGAAGCCTTGCTCCCCAGCATGCTTGCTGAGTCTTAGGTGGGGACCCCTCTTCGGGCAGAGCCCCTGTCTGTCTCTGCCCAACTTGGTTCTGGTGTGAGAGCCACAGGAACAAAGCCCTCCCAAGGGCAGACGCTTCACCTCTTGTTGCCGTGCAGAGAGCGATTTGGGGATTATGAGTTGGCAATTATGGAGCACTCTGGGCTCTCAAAGTGCTTTCCAATCATTAAATCTGTGCCTGCTGTCAAAGCTCTAGTGAAGATGCACGCGTCCTACTGGGTCGGCCCAGGAGCCTCTGCGGAAGAGGGCAGCCAGCCTGAGATTGACGGACCATGTGCCAGAGTGGCTGACTTTGCCCAGCATGGATGGATGTCCTGAGCACAGCCCCGGCCGTGGCTCTGCCCCCCAACTGCCTCACAACCACACTTTTGTGAGCCTTCACAAATAAGGACAGCCAGCTGGAAACCAGGGCCTGGGGGAGGGCTGGGGGCAAGAGCTGTGGATGGGTCATCCACAGGGGATCGTGTCCTGCTGGGGACCTTTTACAAGGGCTCAAAGGAATGAAAAGCCGCCAGTTCTCTCCTACAGCCTGATAAAATCATTACGGAATAAACAATTCATAAGCATGGAGAAGATTCTGAACAGAGCGGGGATGCAGGAGGGGGCTGCTGTGAATAACTTCTAGGGGAGTGAGGATTTTTAAAAACCATCTCAAACATTACATAAATAATTTTGCTATGATATTGAACATTTGGAAAATAGAGAAAAGCAAAGAAAGATAAGAGGTTTTTTTTTTAAGTTAAATAAGGCATTTAAAAATGCTTGAGCAATCATTCCAGTATTTTTTAAAAAGAGAGTTTAATACAATTGTTAAGCACTTACGTGCCGAACAATTTCCACGCATTTTCTCATTTTAATTGTTACAGTCCTAGGCCATTGTTATCCCCACTTTACAGTTGGGAGAATTGGGGCATGGAGGGGTTAAGTAAATGGATCACATAGCTAGTTGTCGGCAGAACTAGGCTTTGAATGCACGGCATGCTCTTACCCAGCATGCTGTACTGCCTTTCGTTATAGAAAACTTTAGAAAATAGAGAAACAGGAAGAAGAAAGAGATTGCTCAGGAGTCTTCTGGGAAGGTAGGTTTAAAGTCAGGTGTTGAAGGGTGTGGGAGACACAGGTAGATGGAGAGGGTGCAGTTGCCCCATGAGCAGGGACCCCACAATTACAGAGTGTTGTGTGGATCTCGGCCTGGAAGGAGGTGTAGACGGGCTCTGTCTTCTAGAATGAGGAGTCTGGAATGAGTGATAGCCAGGGGGCCACAGAGGGTTCTCTTCCCCTTCCTCCCACTGTCTGCACCTGAGCAGGGTGGACAGATGGGCCCACATCTCTCCCTTAGCTTGTTTGAAATGTTACCTCCCTGTCACAGTTCCTCAGTTCCTCCCACCCCTGGCAAAACTGACTGTTGCCTCTTTAATACCTTCTTTTTGTTTTTTTCCTCTATAACTTTTTTTTTAATTGTGGTAAAATATACATAACCTAATACTTATCATTTTAACCATTTGTAAGTGTACAATCTCGGATCTATCACCAGAAGTGGGATTACTGGATCATATAGTAGTTCTAGTTGTAATTTTGTGAGGAATCATCACACTCTTTCCCACAGTGGTTGCACCATTTCACCAACACTTGCTATTTTCTGGTTTTTTGATAGTCATCCTAATGGGTGTGAGGTAACGTGTCATTGCGATTTTGATTGTGTTCTGATGATTAGTGATGTCGGGCATCTTTTCAAATGCTTGTTGGCCATTTGTATATCATCTTTGGAAAAATGCCTAAAGTTTTTCGGCAGGTTCTTTGTCCATTTTTAAATCAGGTTATTTGATTTTTTTTTTTTTTTTTTTTTGGTTATTGAGTTGTAGGAGTTCTTTAAACATTCTGGGCATTAACTCTTTATCAGATACATGATTTGCAAATATTTTCTTCCATTCCACAGTTTGCCTTTTCATTCTACTGATTGTGTCCTTTGATGCTTAGAAGTTTTAAAATTTGGTGTAGTCCCATTTGTCTATTTTTGCTTTTGTTGTCTGTGCTTTTGTTGCCTATGTCATACCCAAGAAATCATTGCCAAGTCCAATCTCATGAAACTTTTCCCATATGTTTTCTTCTAGGAGTCTTATAGTTTCGGGTCTTACGTTTAGGTCTTTGATCTATTTTGAGCTAATTTTAAAATATGGTGTGAGATGAGGGCCCACCTTCATTCTTTTGCATGTGGATATCCAGTTTTCTGAACACCAGTTGTTGAAGAGACTGTCCTTTCACCATTGGATGGTCTTGGCACCCTTGTCAAAGATCATTTGACCACATAAGAAAGGGTTTATTCCTGGCCTTCTATTCTATTCCATTGGTCTTTTTGTCTGTCTTTATGCTAGTACCACGGTGTTTTGATTACTGTCTCTTTTAAATATGTTTTGAAATCAGGAAGTGTGAGTCCTCCAACTTTGCTCTTCTTTTTCAAAATTGTTTTGGCTATTTGGGCCCAGTGATGGCTTTTTATTTGGAATCACAAGGGACCTGTCACGGCAGAAAAGAGGGTATGGGAGCTTAGATCTTTGGATTCAAGTGGGATGAAAGTAATATACTCCAGCCTTCACTTAAGCACATTGGTGATGGGGGAGTTCACTACTTCACAAGACAGCTAGTCTTGTTGGTGAGCAGTTCGGATCATTAGGAATCCTTGTAGTGATCTTAACCTGTTTTCCTGGCACGTTTGCCCAGTGATCTTGGTATGCTCTCTAGAGTTATACTTAGAGCAAGGATGTGGGCCAAGGGTCAGCCCTTTAACTGGCCATTATCTTTGGCAGATTCTTCAAGGGAGCATTCATGTTTCTAGGACAGATCTGTGAGAATTGTTTATAAGAGGGCTGAAGCTATCTGTAAGTGACTGCCCATTGTACAGATTCTTTCCAAGGTTCAGATCTATCCCCAGAATCTCTGTGGTCCCCCTTGTTCTATTCCATTTATCCCAGGCATCCTTGTGAAGGAATACCCCTAGATCTCCTTGCCGCTTCCAGCTCTGCTTGGCCTGGTCTGTTGGGTGGGCTGCTCCAGAGGCTTCCCTGGAGAAGCACAGAGCTATAGCTGCAAGAAGCTGGTATGATTTAACAAAGTAGGATCCTTCGGCCAGGGGGCAGTTTCCCCATCTTCCTCCCAGGAATCCAGCCCTGACCATACTTTCCTGTCTATAGTCAGGGCCTCTCGGGATGGACCAATAAGGAGGTAGGTATGATAGATGGCTGGAGAGAGAGCCATCTGAGGGGTCCTGGAGACGTTTTGCCAGAGTGTGGTAGAAATGAATACTGGACTGGGAGCCAGGGTGCTTGTGTTCTAGATCTGGTTCTGTCCCTATCTGGGTTTGACACCTTAGACAAGTCATTAGTTTCTCTGGACTCTGCTCTATCATTCTTATTAATGAATTGGATGAGCATACAGAAGGGATGCTCAACAGATTTGCAAGTGGCACAAAGCTGCAAAGGGATGGCCATTATACTCACGATGATAGAAGTAAGACTGAAAAAGATCTCCATGAACTAGGTGGGAATCAATGAGGTGAAATGAAATGCTGATAAATATGAAGATGACTGTAAAAGCGTTGACGAGGGGCGGGGGGACCTGATTTAGCAGCACTTGTTATGAAAAAAGCCTGTGACTTCAAGTTGAGGATGACTCAGGAGTAAGGTGGCTAAAAGAGTGAATGCAGTCTTAGGTTAAACTAATAGAGGCAAAGTGTCCTCTCCAGGGGAGGGGATAGGCCTGTTCTAGTCTCTGCTGATTTGAGCACATCCAGAGAACAGTGTTCAGTACTAGGATTTGTGTTTTATTGTGTAAAATTATGTATTTTATTTATTTATTTGTGTTTTATTGTGGGAGGCTGCGGGGAGAACAAGAAACATGTTCTGGAGGAGGGTGGCTAACCTCGGGAGCCGTCTGGAAACTGTTTCATGTGAGATGGAGTCCAGGGGCCTGGGCTGTTTGGTGTGATGAAAACAAATACAGAGGAACCCTGAGAGTAATTTAAAAATCTATGTGAAGGGCTGTCATGAGGACGAGGGACCGATTTGTTCCAGAAGCATGACTTCCAGAAGTGGGCAGAAGGTACGAGGAAGTGGATTTTGTTCTGTATCAGGCAGGCTTCCTGAAGAGTGGGCTGCTGAGGGGTGGGCTGCTCTGCCCGGTGCTTCATCCCTGGAAGAGTTCAAGGAGGGGCTGACTCCACATCTGCCAGGATTGCATGCCCGAGATGCTGGGGGAGCCTGGTTTTGACGGCCTTGGGGTGCTTTTAGATGCAGAGTGGTCTAACCAGGGACACAAACAGGACTTGTAAGCAGGGGACAGGCCCGGTCCAAATGGTGTTTGGGACTGTTCATCTGCTCGCAGACACATGAAACTGGCAGACGGTGGGAGCCTGGGAGGCCCCTCACTTAAGCCCCAGTGTTGGAAGCCATGCTTCATACCTAAGTGCTTCCAGCGAATTGTGTAACAAAGTATTTACCAGACCCCAGAATCTGGCCCACATTTTGGAATCAATTTTAGAACAATAAAAATCAATGAATAGCTCTGGAAATGGTGTCGGATCTGTAAAAAGACACGGAAGGTTTGTCCTCAGGAAGAGTCTGGTTCTGGAGGTGCTCAGAGGAACTGCTCTCTCTGGGCCCCCATTGAGCAACGACTCATTTCCCCTTTGGAGTCCACACGGTGTCTTGAGAGCCCTGGTGTTTGCACCCCTCTGCTCCTTCAACAAAGGCCCTTCTGTCGGCAGATTTCAGAGGCCAAGCAGGGAAGGGTCAGGAAAGGAAGGTATTGACTGAATACCAATAAGGAGGGGAAGTGTGTTGGTGGAAGATGAGGGGCGCCAGGCAACTCGGGGGCCCACTCGTGCTGTGCAAACAGAGCAGAGAATGCCTTTTGGTGGGTTTGTTTTACTAAAGGCTCTGGGGCCCAGGGGAGGCTGGCGAAGAGGGACAAGAGAGAGGGAGGAAATATTTCACAATGTGGGGTTTAAGCTCAACCCCTTGCTTGGGAAGGGGCTGGCCCCAGAGCTGAGGGGTAACAAAGAGGCAGTGTGGGCTGGTGACAGTTAGGGGAAAACACATGGCAACTAATGGGGTAGTAATGGGTGGGGAGGTAACCTGGGAAAAGCTGGTACAAGGAAAGCTGGCACATAAATTCTGGTGGCGTGACATTCCCCTTGGCAGGGAGACAGCGGCCACTCCATCACCTCTCCAAAGCCACCGCCAGAGATGTTCCCGCTCCCAGGGATAAGGGATGGCTGGAAGGGGAAAAAGCCACACTGGGGTTCTGTTGCCCCACAGGGCCCTGGAAAGGATGGAGAGGAAGAAGAGAGCTGTTCTCTGCAGAAGCCAGAGCCCCAGGCTGAGTGCCAGGAGTGAGCGTAGAGAAGGTTTCCATCACTGCCACCTGCTGCATGCGTAGCGGAGGGATGGTGTGCCCAGTGCTGAGACCCGTGGTTGGTACCCTGGGGCCCTCACTTGTGAGAGGTTTTCCACCCAGGCTGACTCTTGAGAGTCCCCAGCCGACCAGAGGGAGCGAAGGGCCCGATGCCCCATAAGCACACAGAGGCCAACTCACCATTCCAACAGGAACTCTGCCCACCATTTCTCAGAGAATCCTTTGGACATGTCAGTTCTCAAAGGAGACAGTGTTTATTACCTGGGGCCTTTTGGAGGAAGCCATTTAGCAGTTTGTATCTGGACTTATATGGTTTCCATGTGGTTCCCCAAGCAATCCAGGGCATCCCGGAGTCCAGAACAGTGGCTTGTGGGTGGTGATTTTAGTTTTCTGTCACAGACCAACCATTTTTGACCACGTCAATACTCTTTTCTTGGAAAACGGAACAAAACACCAAAATGACTTTTTATCTTTTTGTATGTGTGTGACCAGCTCTCCTCTTCATAATCTTTAGGAATCATTTAGGAAAGAAGAGAAAGGAGGCATATCTGTTCCCAGGGATGGGTCTAGAGCATTATTAAAGGGTGCCATGTCAGGTGGGGACACACTGGGAGCCTCTACTAGGCGTCTGCTGCAGGCGAGAATCCTTAGGGTGATTCCTGGTCGATGTTTGCAGAGCAGCAGCCAGTCATAGACTCCTGAGTCGTTGCAGTTTCCCATGGTGAGTGTCCCTCCTGAGGGACGTGGGAGTTCTGGAGACGGCCTCTCGCCTTGCTGCCTGGCTGAGAGGCACCCCTCCTTCCCAGCATGGCGGGCCTGGCTTCCCCTCTGGATGGATGGATGGATTCATTCACCCAGCTTATTACAAGCCTGCCATGATTGGTCAGGCATGGGAAGCATCGGATGAGTTAGATATGGTCTAGGGCTTGTCTGGAGTGTTGATGGGTGCTTGTGTGCTCACTGATTTTTCAAGTGGGAGGTGGGTGTAAGTTATGAGAATCTGACGGCTGGTGGGTAGCCTGGCTTTTTCCCTCCCACTGCTCGTGAAATGAAAAAAAAAAAGGGAATGTGAAAAAAAACACAACTAATAGACATGAACAGTTGCATTTCACAGGGGCAAACGCACATATGGCAATTACAGTGTTCAAACATAAACTTCCCCATGCTTCTGTGTCAGATATGTTGAAATGTGGTCACTTCAGCTGGTCATCTGAATGTCTTATTCTTCTAAAGGCAACTAGAAAAAACAAACCAGTTTCCTACAAGTTATCAGCTCCGTTGGTAGGAAACAGAGAACAAGAAATCATTTTTGGCAGGTCCTTGCAGTAAACTGTGTGAGCAAAGGGTGGCACTCATTTCTCGATAATTTTTAATAACATCTTTCACAGCCAGCTGGAGATGGCATGAGACCTCAGTTGTCCCTAAGGGGAGGCTATGGACAACTGGTTCTTTGAACATTGACCACAGACTGCAAATGGCTCTGTCCCCTGGGCTCCCTGCAGGAGTGCGTCCCTTGCTGATAAGCGCCATCTGTTGGTGTTAGAAGGTGCGTGCAGGTGCCGGTTGTGCATTTCTGAAGGTGCAGGTGTCCCTGAGGCCCTGACTTGGGGAAGCCACGGGGCACTTAACGTTCGGATCTTCTACGTATTCTCTGCTGCTGCCAAAATAACCGGGAGTTGGGTATTAGGCATAACACGGAAGTTAAGAGTTTGGACTCTGGAATCCAACAGCTCTGCTGCTTACTACCTAGTTGACCTGGGCAAGTCGCTTAATCTTGCTTAGACTCGGTTTTCTCATCTGGAAGGAGGACATAATAAAGACCTATCCAAGACTGTTGAGCAGGGATAAAATAAAATGATGCCAGTGACAGGGCCTGCTGGGATTTTGGTCCACATTTTGCACATGGTAAACCAGCAAGAAATATTAAGCCTGTATTTTTCTTGATAGATAAATCGTAGTCTTTGTAACAGTAGGAAATGCAGGGAACAAAAGAAAACAGTTACATTTCCATTACCCATCAACCAGCATCTTATCCTCATTCTATACTTAGAATATATTAGAGCAAAATTTTCCAAAGGTGTTTTTTGATGATTTGTAGTTTGATTTTTTTGTTTGTTTCAAACAAAGATAATTGGGCAACCAAATGTCGTTGACATTCTGAAAATTATGTCTGAGATTCTGGAAATTCTCTTTCCAACAAGAAAGAAATGAGTCATGAAGACAGTGCCTCTCTCCAAAGTGCATCCGTTAACACCTACTGTTTCTTGATGGACAGGTGCCGTGAGGAATTCCCTTTATTATTCAGGAGAAGGAAAACATTACTTTTAAAGAAATAAAAACGCAGCTGTTTTTAGTGCTGACCAAGGGACTGGAGCTTAATCAGTGAAAAGGTTCCTTTGTCTCTTATTTGACTTCGCTGGGCATCAACTTGGCCCAGGCAAGAACGATGCTGGTATTCACAGCTCATTTAACTCTGAGAGCATCCGGCTTTGTTAAGGTGTAGGTACTGATAGTCATCTGTTTTGACTCTAACAGGGAGGACTTGGCCCTGTTCAATCTGTTCTGATTCCCTATTGTGAGTATCAGCTCACACCCAGAAGGGGAGGGGTGAGACGCCTCCTATGATGTAGCCGTTGCCCCCCGGTGTGTCACATCATGCCCCGAGGATGCTGTGTTGCCTCTTACACAGCAAGAATGTGCCTCTAGATCTTTCAGGCTCTCAAATTGGGGCTTTGTTAACATGGAAGCATCACTCCTTTCTGTTGTTTTCGAAGTTTTAGCAGCCCTTCAGGGTGAACAAATCATGCCCGCCAGCGCTCTGTAAAAAGGCCTGGTGAAAATGGTTCTCGTTTCCATTTAGGGAGAAGGGTTTTTTATTCAGAATATTGTTTTATTGGTGTGTCTACATTCTTTACCACCAATGCCAAGTGCAGATGCTGACACATGAGGCTAGCCAGCCCTAGAGTCCCCTTCCGGTATTAAATTCCGTGATCACCCAAAGAACCCCAGAAATTCAGGAGCCCACCCAGGTGTCTGGAGGGCCTTGCCAGCAGCCACCATCGCTTCTTGCCTCTCCCCAGGGCATGATGTGTCAGCTCACGGTGGTTTTTCTTAAGGGCAGGCAAAACAGCATTGTGTCTAATGATGCCTAAGGGAAACAGTTTTAGCTGAAGACCTGCCCCCAACCTGGTCCCCCTCATTGCCATTTTCAGAAACAGGAGGCTGGACACATCAGTGGTGTTTAACTGCGCTTCTGCAGCCCTCCCTCTGCTTGCACAAGCAGCTGCTCTGGGGAGAGAGCCTGTCAGTGTGAGGCCTGGAGCACAGCGTCCAGCGAGAGCTGCCAAGAGGCTGGAGGCCCTCCTGAGCTAAGGTACTAATTGCATCCCACCTGGACTTACCTCTGCTCAGGTTTCAGGTTTGGGGCCTTTGCCTCCCAAGGCCTCACTGCTGCCCAGCAAGAAGCCACTGCCACCGGGGCATCCTCACTCTTGCTCCAGTTCCTGAGGCATCAACCTGGCCCCCAACCCCTCCCTGCTGCTGATTCCAGTGTGCCATGGGCTCTCCACTTCTCAGTCTCCACCTCCTCAGGGAATCCTACGTTTAAGCCCAGGGCACTGGGGTTGTGAGAGGGGGCTTTGGCGTTGTTACCGAAAGCTCAGGCTCTCTGTACACCGGTGCCGAACCAAATCTCAGAGACAGAGTTTTGGGTGAAGTAGAAAGGGAGAGCTTCGTTACTTTGCCAGGCAAAGGGGGGCACAGTGGGCTTCTCCCTTGAAAAACTTTGTGTCCCAACATAGTTTTGAGGATTTATAAAACAGGGGTTCAAAGGTGGGGTCTCTGACAAGATCAGGGTGTGAGCAGGGCTTGCCCCCCCTTAGTCTCAGTGGTCTCCTGATATCGAGGAGCATCTCTGCTCCCTTTAATACGGCCTCAGGTGGTTTCTCGGCTGTTCCTCCCTTGATTAGCAACGGTTCACATCCGCCCTTTGGAACTCAGGCAAGCTCATGGAGGCTGGAGTTTTGCCTCCAAGAAACGGGGGACAAAAGGGCCTCTGTGCCTGGGAGCCCCACAGGGCCCCACTCAGTTTCACTGTCAGGTTCTGCGGTGGCCACTTCCAGCCACAGGACGGGTGGCCCCGCGGCGTAAGCCCCTGAGCCTGTCTCCTCACCTATAAATGGGGACGATTATGGACCTCCGTGGCGGGGTGAAGTGCCAGCAGTGCAGAGGCAGACTTGGCAGTGTCTGCGTCTCTGCTGGTGTCAGCTCTATTTAGTGGGGGCTGTCCTGTTGTTCTGGCTCTTCGGGTCCACTGCTCTTTAAGGGGCTTCCCTTCGAGGGAGGAGGATGGACTCGAGAGGTCCCTTCCACCTCCCGCAGGGAGAGGCTGATGGGGTGATACAGTGCGTGGCCACTGGGCCTCAGTGTTTCGGAGCCACATGTTAAGTGCTGACGGGTTCCCATCAGATGAAGACACAGGCATGCACTCGAGGGACGAGATGGGGAACAGAATCCTGAGTGAGTTACTTGGACAACATGCTTTGCTGTGCTTAATGGGTGCCGTTCATGAAGTTCATGCCTGCGAGTCCGAGGGCACAGGGCTCTGCCTCAGGCTGGCTGTCAGCCTCTGGCTTTTCTTGGCTCAGATCTTGAATCGTTCATTTGTAACACACTCAGCAGATATTTCTGTGCCTGCCTCATTCCAGTTTCTGTGGGGTGCAGCGGTGAGAGAAAAAGGATATGGGCTCTACTTTCCCGAGCTGGTAGATCCTGCTGGGGATGGGAGTCAACATGAGTTAGAGTCTTGTCCAAAATGTCAGGTGGCCGATGGTGCAGGACTTAACTGTGTCACGAAGGGCAATCAGCTCAGCACTCTAAACAGTGACGAGACAGCGGAGAGTGCTAGGAAGGGAAGGACGTGGGCTCCGGGAACTCCCACAGAGGCGCTGGCGCCAGGTGGGGCAGGGCTGGAGGGAGGGTCGGGACTGATGCAGGGATGCTTGCGCCCAGCCCCCGGCGCTCCTGCTCACTGGAGCTGCTCTGCTTGACTCTGTGCGCATCCAGCCTCAGGAGGTCAGATCTGTGATGCCTGAGGTCCTGTCCCCCACCTTCGCCAGCACCTCAGGTAGCCCACGGCCCTCCTGCTTCGCTATATTCTTGGCCATAGCATCTTCTGACTAGCGCGGTTTTGTTGCTCCCCTCTTTTTCCTGTGTCCGTGGTTTGGAGAGAGGCTTGCTCCTCTGGACCAGGCGCCCTCTGCCCGCTCTAACCTGTGCTCTGGGCTCCTGCCTCTGCTCCTGGCACAGGATGGGCCAACAAGATGGCCCAGCTCTGTGTGCGTGGCTGCTTCCGGGCCCCAGCTGTGACATCACCCCTTGGTGATGCTGTGGCCTTGAGTCTCCTGTACCCCAATACCCCATCTTTCAAATAGGAGTCACACCCTTCCTCCCTTCCTGTCCTCTTGGGGACGGGAGACAGCACAGAGTCCCAAGAGCTAAAGCAAAAAGGCTGGAGAGGAAGAACAATTTCTTCAAAATTCACTTACTTGATGTTGCAGAAGTTGCCTTGTGGTTTCAGTCAGAAGGAATTTTTTTAAATGAGCAGGACTTGAATGAATTTTAAAAAAGGTCATCCCCTTTCCCTAGCACGTAGGCAAGAGTTATCTCACAGAAGCAACCTTTGCAACACATGAGAATTCACTAGAGAGTTCCTGGTTTGTTTGTTTGTTTTTTGCGGTACGCGGACCTCTCACTGTTGTGGCCTCTCCCGTTGCGGAGCACAGGCTCCGGACGCGCAGGCTCAGCGGCCATGGCTCAAGGGCCCAGCCGCTCCACGGCATGTGGGATCCTCCCGGACCGGGGCATGAACCCGTGTCCCCTGCATCGGCGGGCGGACTCTTAACCACTGTGCCATCAGGGAAGCCCAGTTCCTGGTTTTGAGAGGAGGTTTCTGAGATCCTCCTGGGAGCCCATTGTGTCTGTGGGGAACCTGGGGGCTGTGATTCTGCACCGAGGAAGTTCAACCCTCCTGGATGTCTGTTGTTTCAGGGGCGTATGGTGAAGGGCACAGGTCAGCCCAGGGACCTGCTCAGTCTCTTTCTGGTCACTGTGCTTCTCAGCTTCTGCTGGGAAATAGGTGATGCCCCACAAGCCAGAAAGTGGCCTTGATAACCGCTGCTGTACTGAGCACCGGCCGTACACATGAGCTCTTGCTAATTCTCCCAGTGTCCATTGAGGGTGCTCAAAGGGAAAAGAGAATGTCACTTTTGCTTGCAAAGGTAACACTGGGGGCCACCAGAGCAGAAGTCTGAACACCTGAGTCAGCTCGGGGAACTTGGAATGAAGGGCTTCCGAGGGGAAGGAGGGGCAGCGAGGCTGCTCAAAGGGGCTTTTGTCCCATTAAGAGGTGGCCCATAAAGTCCCAGGTAGGGGAGCTCCAGGCACTGGGAGACTTCCTGCAACTTAGGGTTAGGTTGGGGAGCTGGGCACGGGAGGCCCTGATGTCCTCATGGCTTGAATTTCCCTCCAGACTCTGCCTGCAGTGGAGGAGAGCTCCCTGTTGTACCCAGGGGTGCAGAGAAAAAAGGCTGCCCTTTCCCAAACTGTGTGTGCTTTTCCCAGGGGCCATTGTTCCTGGTTGCCAGGAAACTGAGGCCTTCAGGTGTCACCCGGGAGACTAGGGCCTGGGTATTTGGGTTTAGGTCAGGCACAATGACGCCTGCAGAATGAAATGGCATCCCCAGGACCTCCTCATCATTTGTCACGCAACTGTGGTTCCCAATGACAGTGGAGACACGGGGGCTTGGGGAGGAGGTGGGTGGCCAGGAGGGGGCGAGGGGCATGTGATGGGGCAGGCTAATGGTCCCCCTACCAGAGCAGAGCCAAAACGCCCCTTTGGGGAGGGGAAGTGAGGCCGCCCCAGCCTCTCGGGGGGCTTTAGAAGGCCCGTGAAGGGCCTGACCAAGGCTCAGGACTGCCTGCTGGGAGCTGGGGGCCCGCCAGGCTTGATGGAGTTATCATGCTCCAGGAAATGCTCAACAGCTTGGAGGGATGTCTGCTCCCAGGCCAGATAGCCCGAGGGCACAGTCAGAGCAAAGGGAATGTCCGCATAGAACATAGCGAGGACACTAGGCTGTCCAAAAATGGTGGCAAGTCAGAGTGACCCAGGGGACCCAGCAGCGGGGGGGCAGGGCAGGAAACTCGAGGGCAGAGTAGGGGTGTCACTATAGCAGGTTCATGACGTATCCAGATCTTTCCCTCTCCGAACCCTGAAGCACAGTTCTCATAAATATGATTTAGAGTGAATTGAGAGGAGATAGACTATGTGTAATCTACTTGCAAAATAGGCCTCTCCCACTTTTATTTTCTTCTTCTTCTTCTTGTTTTTTATTTATTTGGTTGTACCAGGTCTTAGTTGAGTCACGTGGGCTCCTTAGCTGTGGCATGCGAACTCTTAGTTGCAGCATGCCTGCGGGATCTAGTTCCCTGAGCAGGGATTGAATCCGGGCCCCCTGCATTGGGAGTGCAGAGTCTTAACCACTGCACCACCAGGGAAGTCCCTATTGTATTTTTTAGATTTTCAATTGTGTTACAATATACATAAGATGAAAGTTACCATCTCAACCATTTTTAAGCGTACAGTTTAGTGGTATTAAGTGTAGCCACATTATTTTGCAACCCATGTCCAGAACTTTTTCATCTCACAAAACAGAAACTCTGTACCCATTAAACAACTCCCCATTCTCTCCTCCCCCAGCCCCTGGCAACTACCACTCTACTGTCTGTCTTCATGAGTCTGGCTACTCTGTGTACCTCATATAAGTGGAATCATACAGTATTTGTTCTTTTGTGACTGGCTTTTCACTAAGCATAATGTCCTCGGGGTTCATCCATGTTGTAGTAGCATGTGTCAGAATTTCCTTCCTCTTTAAGGTGGAATAATATTTCGCTGTGTGAGTACACAACATTTTGTTTATCCATTCATCCATCAATGGGTTGTTTCCACCTTTTGGCTATTGTGAATAATGTTACTATGAACATGCCTCTGCTTCCTCTGATCTCCTTTATGACCTGCAGACATGAACTGGTGACTGTTTTTCTTGCTCCTTATCCAAACACTTAAGGCCTCCCAGAAGTGAGACTGTTAGTGATTCATTTCACACCCATCACAGATGCTCATCTTTGGATGTTTCCTGCTGCTTGACAGCGTGGCCATTCTCTCTCATGAAGAGGTCTTAATTCAGGCAGGGAAGGGGTGGGCTGGGAGCCAGAAGTACTGGCCCAGCCGATGCTGGGGATGCAGGCAGGTCAACAAGGCACAGCATCTCAGAGGCACAGAACTCTCCAGCATGTTCTGGCGGGTTCTGGAGAGCCCAGAGGCAGCTGGGCTCCCATTAGGTAGGGGAGTGCACAGTGAAAACTTGGGGTGTGGGGCCCTTGGAAACACGGTGAGGGGGCATTTGACATTTTAAGTTCTGTCCTGTTGTAGTTTGGAGTTTAAAGATAGGACTCAGAACTTGGACAGGGGAGGGGGGAATGGCCTGGGTTTGTAGCCTGGGGTGGGAGCCAAGGTGGAGTTCAGATAGACAGAATTCAGGTCCAAGGTCTTGGCTGTGGAACTGTGGCCAAGACCTTATATGGGGACAGCTCTGGAGGTGGCCTGAGACTCAGGGAACCAAGGGGACTCCTAGGGGTCTGGACTGGTCTGGGGCATCCTGGGGAATGTAAGGGTCAGCTTGGGGACTCCTTTCACCATGATGGGGAATGGAGGCATGGACACTGCAGGGGTGCCTCAGGTCAGCTCAGTCTGGGAACTGGGATTACTTGAGCCTGCAGAGGTTAGGGTCTAGGAAGCCAGAGGAGGGGGATTTGGTTGTCAGAGGAGGGCCTCAGTTTCCAGCACCTAGAACCTGAACTTTGAGGAGTTTGGGTGCCCTGGGTGCCAGCCAAGTCAGTGAGCCAGTCTGGGCCTGCAGCCACAGGGCTAAATGGGGCAGAAGTTCTGGAGTTTCAGATTTACTTAAAACGTTTGGGGGCATGGGCAGTTAAGTGTTTAAAAACAATTTTGTGTATTACATTTAGATAATGGTTAATGGAGAGCACTGGAAGCCCAGGCTGGGTTCCTGATCCGAGCTCTGCCATTTATAGGATGTGGAACTTTGGGCATGTTGTTTGACCTCTCCCTGCCCCAGTTTAGGTACTAATGGGACCTACTTCATAGGCTTGTTACAGCAAATGAAGTGATAAATATAAAGGGCTTGGAACAGTGCCTGAAACAAGGCAGTTCTGAACGTATATTAGTGGCTGTTATTATCATGACTGTTGGTAAAACAGGGACTTCAAGGAGAATGCGGAATGGACCAGGATGTTTCAGATAAAAGAACAGACCTCCAAGAAGTCCAGTGCTTGGGCCGCTGTCCTCTACTTTTAGGGCACTTTGGTGGAGCCCTTTGGGAAATGTCACAGACTCCAGAGGGCAGGACTCGCCTCTGTTGTTGGTGGGGGTCCCCAGTGCCTGGCCCCTTGTGGGGTCGCCGTCCATGCTTGTTGAATGTGGTGACTGCGTCGTTGGCCAGTGCCCGGCAGGCTGGCCTGGGCCTGTGTGCCCAGAGCTGCTGCCCACCCCTGCTGCCCAGCCTGGGGCTGGTGGCCGCGGGCCGAAGAGAGGTCTTTCGTGCAGCCAGCGCCCAGGCGGAATTTGTTTGAATTAGCTGCTTGAGTGGGCCTGTTTGTGACGAGAGCGTGTGTGGTGAGAGAGGTTGGCAGGATTTGAAAAGGGCATGAGGAGGCGCCCCGTGGGCCCTGGACGGACAGCTGCACAGAGAGTGAAAGGCTGTTTCTGGCTGGGCGGCCTTCGGGGCAGAAGGAAGTACTGGGCTTTGGTGCTGACCGATGGGGAAGGCCACGGTCGTCCACCATGGCCTCGCTTAGCCTGCTGCATGCTGCCTTCCTTACCCCCCAGGGTCTGCCTGGGCTCCACAGACTCCACTCAACGTCCCGGCCACCCACGATTTGAGAATAAGATTTGTCCACGTGGCCCAGGTCCCACCCACTCAGGGAACTCGGGCTCCTTGGGGGTCCAGACCACAGGGCGTGTTCCCTGAGCAAATCCAAGGAAGAAGAAAGGAAGACAGACATCCTGAGTCTGGACAGAATGGCCACCACACCACCATCACCACCAGTCATAACAGCAGTGCTGAGGTGCTGCTTCCACATGCAACAGTTGTTCCAAATGCTTGACTTGTATCAGCTCACTTAATCCTCCCGGTCACCCTCCAAAGCGAGTGCAGTTATCCTTATTTCTCAGGTGGGGAAACTGAGGCACAGAGAGGTTAAGTAACTGGCCCAAGGTAATACAGCTAGAAAGTAGAAGAGCCAGGATTTGAACCCAGGCAGTCTGGCTCCAGAGTTCATGCTTTTCACCACTACATTATGTTTGCTCCCATTATCTCTTCAATCTTCTTAACACTTCTGTAGAAGTGGGATCATTATCCCAGGTTTTTCTAATGAGAACACTAAGCCCACAGGGTAGCTGATCTGTGACGTCACCGGCTAGGTGGGATCTGAGCCCCGGCACTGGCTCCTTCTGCGGGACATTCGGAGTCTGCATTGGACCTCCTGGTACCTGTGCCCTGCGAATGATCTGTAATCTCCCCCTGCTTCCTTGTCTCACCCACCAACGGCCAAGGACGCGTGTTCCCTGGCTCCAGCCACTCTGGGGGATGTGGGGCTTGGGATTGGCATTTTGTGAGCTTCATCCAAATGCTGTTTCCTGGAAGTCTGCGTTTCACAGGTGACGACTCGCCCTCTTAGATTTTCTGTCCTGTTAATGTCGTCTTTTCGGGGAGGGTCTGTGCTAAGTGTGCAGGTAACTGTGATGATGTCGGAGACCCCTGCCAGGCTTTGTGTGTGTATGTGTCTGTGGGGGGCAGTAACTACATAGGACATGAAACTGACCAGTTTAGTCATTTAAGTGTACCGTTTAGTGGCACTAAGTACATTCACATTGTTGCACAGCTGTCACCACCATCCATCTCCAGGACTTTTTCACCTTTCAAATAGAAACTCTGTACCCATCCAATGACAACTCTCTGGTTCCCCCGACCCCTAGCTCCTGACAATCAGAATTCTCTTTTCTGTCTCTGTGAATTTGACTGCCTCCTATAAAGGGAATGATATAGTATGCATCTTTTTGTATCTGACTTCCTTCACTTAGCCTAGTGTCCTTAAGGTTCATCTGTGTTGTAACGTGTGACAGGATTTCCTTCCTTTTTAAGGCTGAGTAATACTCCATTCCATTCCACCTCTTGGCCATTGTGAAGGTTGCTGCTCTGAACATGAGTGCACAAACATCGGCTTGAGTCCCTGATTTCAGTTCTTTTGTACGTATACCCAGAAGTGGGGTTGTTGGATCAAATGGTAATTCTGTGTTTAATGTTTTTGAGGAAACACCATATTTTTACACAAATAAATCCACGCATCAGAGCACATGCCTGATCTAGGATCGAGAAGCTTTATTCATCTGCCCACTGGGGGTGCTGTCCAAAGCCTCTCTGTTTTTCCCCCGAGTCCCCTTTCCCTGGACCTGCCTCCTGCCCCACTGGAGAATTTGTTTTTCCTCTTCTGTTGTCTTCACCCTCTTTGGGATCTAGGGGCCATGCCAGGGCCAGGCAAGGCGTGTGGATCCACCACGGGGCCTGGGTGAGGAGAAGAGGTAACGGGGCTTTGAGGAGAGAAGGGGCCTCCGTCCTAGTCAGGGGTCTGGAAGGGGGAATGGAAGGGGCTGAGTCTGCATCTGATGGAGAGCAGGGCTGTGTCACATTGCTCTCACACTGTGTCCAGGGCCTGACAGGGTGCCAGTTGGGTAGAGGCACTCAGGACCTGCGTGTCGGATGAGGGAGTGGGTTGAGGTGACAGTGGCTCAGGGTTACCTTCTTGGGAGGCTGGGGGGGATGGGCTGCTGCCTCTCCCAGGGGAGAGGAGAGAAGGGATGGTGGAGTGGCATGGAAATGACCCTCTCTTCCCTCTCTGATCTGAGGCGGTCACAGGACTCCTGGTTTGACCGTTCTGCAGTTCATATTTTTCATCTTAGAATAAGGAGCCATGGATGATCTAGCTCTGACAATCCACATTTAGTAAGTTGTGAACATCTTTGGGTCCAGACTGAGAGCCAGGAGCTGTGCTAAGTACTTTACATGGGTTACTGGATTTAATCCTCACCAGACATTATGAGGAACTTATATTAACTCCGTTTTACTTATGTGAAAACTGAGGCACAGATGGGTTAAGCGATTTGCCCAAAGACGCACAGCAGGGAAACTTGGATTGAATGGAGACTGGCTGAGTCCACAGACTGAAGTTAAACTACTCCTTTACAGCACTGCACCTTACAAACTAGAATGGCTCACTTTTATATCCTCTCCTAGGATGTGTATGTGTGTATATCTGAACACATATATAAAGGCTTAGTTTTTCAGGGTATATATTTAAGGAATGGGGCTTGTAGCATTTTCTGCTGCCAGAAGCCTGGAGAGACAGAACATCATTGGGTATCATCCTACGTGAGATCTTTTTTCCGTCCGGCAGGATCTGGTAGAGGCTGAAATTCATCACAGCAAACACGTCCTGTCCTTCCCTCTTCATCTTGCTCTTGCACAAACAAGAAACCTCAGTCACAGTTCCAGCTGGGTATCCTCAGTCTCTTAGCAACCGCCATCATCCCCGGGCTTTGGGCTCTGGGCTCCAGGCGTGCCTTTCTTTGCTGCAATACTTTGTGTGGCTCCTACACACACGGTGCAGGTTGTGGGCATCAGGGAGGAGGGGGCGTGTTAACCTGGGGAGTTAGGGGGAAGAGCTTTCGGCGAGGTGAGCTGCTGAAGGGAAGCAGGATTGGGGAGGGTGTGTGTGTGTGTGTGTAGCCACAGTGGGCCTGGGCTGCCTGAGGCAGGCATTGTGCCAGGTGAGAGATGAACATTCCTGCTTATCCTGCTGGGCTCATCTTTACGATTATACATGTTTGTTCAAAAGACTTGTTTGTCAAATGCAATGAAGAGCCCCCGGGACTCTGGCTCAGGCTTTGCATGGAAGGGGAAGGGCGGAGCCCTGAGACCCGCAGTGATCTGCTGAGAGAGGGCAGCGTGGCCTGAGGATTGAAAGAAGGGCCAGGGCTGAGGCCGGCTTTAATCACGTGAGGTGGTGGGATGGAAGTGCAGGGGGTCCAGGGCGGATGGCTCTTCCTGACACCGCATGGTGGGTTCCCAGGGCGTCTTGGTTTGGCTTGTCTAGGAGGCTGGCGGGGGAGCTGGTCTGTCCAGCGCTGTTGCTTGTCAGTTCTTTGAAAATCTTTGTCTTGGGGTCTTTCCTCCTCTCATCCCCGAGGAATCATCACTTTAGTCTCATATGAACTGGAAAGAAGCTGAGAGAGGCGCTAAAACATGTCCCGACTTCATAGAGGAGGAAACTGAGGCCCAGAGAGGTGGCAGGAGTTCCCCGCCCAGCTGGGTGGGAACAGAGCTGGGAGCCACTCTCTGGCTCCCGGTTCCCCGTCAGTGCATGGTTCTTTGTAAAGTGGAGCTCGAATAGAGACAAGCAAGCACATAGACCCTGTTGGGCTCATCTTTGCACCCAGAGAACATGGTTTCTGAGGAGGCCCTTGCAGGGTTGCTTCTGTACATCTGGAATGACCTGACCCTACTGGGGAGAGACCTTGAGTCCCTCTTCTAAGCGAGCAGTGAACTGCACCCTCCCGGCATCCTGTAGGGACAGTATAGACGGCAGCACGTGGCAGGGATGGGCCTTTCCTTTCCTTTCCTGTTTCGAATTACAAGGCTGGGTTGATGGCTCTGGTGGGTCTGAATACTTTACAAAAACGTCAGACTGAAGACCAACTTAAAAAAATCTTTCAAGCCTGAGAATGGTGCTGATGGAAGGAGTGTTTGGCAGCCTGTTGGTCCCAGAGCAGTGTGACTTCCGTACATGCTCAGGGCAGGGCAGGAAGTGCCAGGCAAGGTCACAGGTCTTGGGTTTGCCACCGTCCCTTCTTGCCGTGGGTCTTGGGCAAGTCCCATCTGTGCAGGGGGCTTGCAGGTTTCCAGAAAGTCCTTCCAGATCTGACAGTCTGTGGGCTCCTAGCAGGTGGCCCATTCACGGCCACGCATTCGTCCACTCTGCAAATGTTTCCCGAGTGGGTCCCGTGTGCATGGCCCTGAGCTGGCTGTTAGGGAGACTGGGGAACAAGGTCTGCTCCAGCTGTCAGGTGGCGCTCACGGACAGCCTGGTGTTGGCATCTGTCAGACAGCAGACAAAGTCTTCAGGCATCCCTTAGCCCTGCTCTGTAAGTGCCAGCCTCTGGCCTTGAAGTGGGTTCATCAGATGCAATAGATCCACAAAGAGGTATTTGTCCCCACCCCACCCCACCCCACCCCGAACCTCTTAGGTAAAGGCCAGTGGCTCTGGAAACACCTCTGAGGATGAATGTGGTGTGAACTCTAGGAAGCAGTGA
Source organism: Phocoena phocoena (assembly GCF_963924675.1). NCBI lineage: Eukaryota > Metazoa > Chordata > Mammalia > Artiodactyla > Phocoenidae > Phocoena > Phocoena phocoena. Next base: position 30,552,381 of record NC_089234.1, read on the forward strand.
GTACTCCATCCCAATTCATTGCTCCCCCTAGACCTACAAGTGGTTTTTTTTTCTTTAAGAAACACCCACGTTGGGACTTCCCTGGTGGCACAGTGGTTAGGAATCCGCCTGCCAGTGCAGGGGACACGGGTTTCAGCCCTGGTCCGGGAAGATCCCACATGCCACGGAACAACTGAGCCCGTGCACCACAACTACTGACCTTGCACTCTAGAGCCCGCGTGCCGCAACTACTGAAGCCCGCACGCCTAGAGCCCATGCTCAGCAACAAGAGAAGCCACAGGAATGAGAAGCCCGTGCACCGCAACGAAGAGTGGCCCCCGCTCACTGCAACTAGAGAAAGCCCGCATGCAGCAACAAAGACCCAACGCAGCCAAAAATAAAAATAAAAAAATAAATTTATATATTAAAAAAACCCCAAACACCCACGTTGCCTGTGGGAATTTGTACGTGTGTGCAAACTAATAGCACTTTGTACATGTGTGGTCCCCTACAGTTTACAAAATGCTCTCACATCCACTGCACTTAATTTTCACACAGGCAAGATGTTGCCCATCTAAGCAAAACAAAATCCTAGTGTCTTAAAGTTATTGAAAATTTAATACCTGATTTGAAAAATTAATTAGAACAAAAGCATATAAAATGAAAAGAAATCTCCGTCCATTCCAGATCTCCTGGTCCCTTTGCCAGATGCAGTTACTAAAACAGCTTCATGTGTTCCAGACTTCCAGAAATATCCTCTGCATGTAAATCACAGACTATCCTCTCTGTTTCCACCCCCCCCCCCAAATGGGAGCATGTCCTGTTCTTTTCACTCCATATCAGCACATTTAGAGCTGCCCATTCCTTGTCTTAGCCCCAGGCTCTCATTGTATGTTTCACTGAAGGTCATTAAATTGTTTTTAGTCTTTTTGCTCTTAAAAACACTGCTACAAAGAAATATCCTTGTACATCTGACTCTTGCACTTACATCAGTAGGTCTATAGGGCAAACTTCTAGAAGTGGATGTGCTAAGTCAAAATGCGTTTTATTTTATGATGGCTTTTGCCAAATTGCTGTCCAGAAGGGCTGTACCCTCCTTACAAGATATGAAAATCTGTTTTTCACACCTTTTTCAGTATTGGGCAATGTTAATGTTTTTCAGTTTTGCCAATTTGATGGGCTAAAAAAAGCATCTGGTTTTAACTTGTATTTCTTTTTTAAAACTTCTTTCAAATTCATCTTTTGTCTTTTTCCCTTCAGTTTTTTTTTTGTTTTTGTTTTTTTATTTATTTTTGGCTGTGTTGGGTCTTCATTTCTATGCGAGGGCTTTCTCTAGTTGTGGCAAGCGGGAGCCACTCTTCATCGCGGTGTGCGGGCCTCTCACTATCGTGGCCTCTCTTGTTGCATAGCACAGGCTCCAGACGCGCAGGCTCAGTAGTTGTGGCTCATGGGCCTAGTTGCTCCGCGGCATGTGGGATCTTCCCAGACCAGGGCTCGAACCCGTGTCCCCTGCATTAGCAGGCAGACTCTCAACGACTGCGCCACCAGGGAAGCCCCCTTCCAGTTTTATTGAGATATAATTAAAATACAGCACTGTATAAGTTTAAGGTATACAGCATAATGGTTTGATTTATATACATCATGAAGTGATTATCACAGTAAGTTTAGTGAACATCTGTCATCTCATAGATACAAAATGAAAGAAAGAAAAAAAATTGGCGATTGGAATTGACATGTATACACTGATGTGTATGAAATTGATGACTAATAAGAACCTGCTGTATAAAAAAAAAAAATCCTGAGGAGGAAAAATCTAGGTGCCTATATCAAGTGTTTGTTTTGTTGTAATTGAAAATAAATTTTGGATAATTTAAAAAAAAAGAAAAAAAATTTCTTGTGATGAGAATTCTTAGAATTTACTTTCTTAACAACTTTCCTACGTAACATACAACAGTGCTGATTATATTTATTGTGTATATATTATCATTATATCTTTAGTATTTATTTATCTTAACTGGAAGTTTGTACATTTTGTCTGCCTTCATCCAATCCCCCCTCCCCCACCAACCCCCTCCACCCCCACTTCTGGTACACAAATTGACCTCTTTTTCCTTGAGTTTGTTTATTTGTTTTTGAAGTATAATAGGTCAAACTTGTATTTCTTTAATTATGAGTGTGCTTGAGTACCCCTTTTTTTTTTTTTTTTTTTTTTTTTTTGCTGTACGCGGGCCTCTCACTGTTGTGGCCCCTCCCACCGCGGAGCACAGGCTCCGGACGCGCAGGCCCAGCGGCCATGGCTCACGGGCCCAGCCGCTCCGCGGCATGTGGGATCCTCCCAGACCGGGGCACGAACCCGCGCCCCCCGCATCAGCAGGCGGACTCCCAACCACTGCGCCACCAGGGAAGCCCTTATTTTTTTTTTTTTTTTTTTTTGAGTACCCCTTTTTAAAGTTTTTAAGGTTGTTTGTGTTCCTTTTTTGCTAAACTGCCTGTTAGAGTCCTTTGCCCATTTTCCTGTTCCATCTCCATTTTGTATAGGAGTATGCTGAAGCACAGAGAGGTTAAGCCACTTATCTTAGGTCACACAGCAGGCACATGGCAGAACTGGGACTAGAATCCACCCTTCTGATTCCTGGTCTAGTGGTCCTTCTAGTGCCCATGCTACCTCCCTGAACAAGGGCTGGACTGGCCATGCCTAGTGCTCCTGGAAGGTAAATGGACATCACGCTGGGTACTCCTGGGAATCCCATTGGCTGTGAGAGGAATGTGGGGGGCCTTTGACAGTGTTTCCAAAGCTAAGCCCTCTCAGGCTGAAACTTGATTGGGTGAATGTTTGCTTCTAGAGGGTTAGAGCCTTATCCCACCAGCCTCCTCAGAGGCCCCTCCTCCACCCACAGAGGCTACCCAGCCAGGATTATTGTTTGTACCCATGAATTATTGATAAGGCATGATATGGCCTCAGCCTTGGAATAAGGGAGGGCAGTACTGTGTGAGGGGGGGCAGGGCTGAAAGGCCCCCATCCCTGGGGCCCAACCTTCCCAAGGCCAACGGTCCCTTCTGAATGTCAAAAGACATCATAGACCTCCCTCCACTGCCCTGCCAGGTCATAACTGGACTTTTGAACAGGTATCATTTCAGAAAATATACAGGGACACAGCTACCATGAGTGTAATACCATTTTTAAATTAATTAAATTGTTTTTGAAGATTTCTTTTGATGTGGACCACTTTTAAAGTCTTCACTGAATGTGTTGCAGTATTGCTTCTGTTTTTTATATTTTGGTTTTTTGGCCGTGAGGCATGTGGGATCTTAGCTCCCGACCAGGGATTAAACCCGCAGCACCTGCATTGGAAGGTGAATTCTTAACCACTGGACCACCAGGAAAGTCCCATTTTTTAAGATTATTTTAAATTTTATAAAGGTTATACATATTTGTTATACAAATTCAAATACCCTGGAACCATATCACATAGAAAGTGAAATCCTGTGAGGCCTCACCCCTGAGGCTTCCCTTGCTGTCATGCTTTTGAGTGAGTTTGTTTTTTACTCATCCCCCTGAGTGTATACATGTGAGAGGCGTACTGTTTATTCAGGCAACAATGTCTGATGGAGGATTCTGAGGTCTCCTTGGAATAATACATCCTGTGCTTGCTGCCTGAGGGTTGGCAAAGCTCTGACTGAGAGCCCAGCTTTAGGGCTTTGCTTTGGTACTTAAATATGTCTTGCGTTTCCGTTGCTAGCTGTTAGCACCTCGTGAACAGGGCCTGCACTGGATTTCCCATCTCCACACGTGCCTGGAACTGGGCCTGGCACATAGTGGGTACTTTTTCTGGATTGTCCGGGGACAGTCCAGATGTTTCAGAGAAATCCAATTGTCCGGTCTCCACATGAAGGGTAGTCATTTGCCTTTGAAAATGAAAGGCAGTCATTCCCCTTTCCCTCTGCTGGTGGCTCACACATTTTTTTTTTTGTGGTACGCGGGCCTCTCACTGTTGTGGCCTCTGCCGTTGCAGAGCACAGGCTCCGGACACGCAGGCTCAGTGGCCATGGCTCACGGGCCCAGCCGCTCCGCGGCATGTGGGATCTTCCCGGACCGGGGCATGAACCCGTGTCCCCTGCATCGGCAGGCGGACTCTCAACCACTGCGCCACCAGGGAAGCCCAACTCACACTTTTATATTTCATGGAACTTTTGAAGGAATCTGTTTTGCTGAAATGTGCCATGCTGGTAAAAGATGTTAGGTTTTTAGGGAGAAGCTGCTTGACTTTTGGGAGATTTTAGGGAGAGCTGATGAGCAGGTGAGGCACAGACTAAGAGACTGCCAAGAAACCGAGAAAATGAGGCAGCTCCTTTTGGAAGGGCTGACTTCCAAAGCTGGCCCAGCAAAGCAGCTGCCAGACAAGGGAATCCCAGGGAGCACCACTGGCTGGCAGTAAACATTTGTTGAAGGAATGAATCACCTGCTGCTTCCAGGTGGTAGCAGCCTCTCTGCATTCCTCGGATGTGCCATTCCCATGCTTAACTCTGGGCGCACACATGCTGTTCTCTTGACCTGGAACACGCACCTCCCTGGAGAGGTGCACATGTGTGTGCACACATACATACATTCACAGTCACGTACACATCGTCGGGACGATTTCTGTCATCCTCTGGGTCTCAGCTGGGACGCTGCTTCCTCAGCAAAGGTTCTCTCATCACCCTTGTGGGCTGGATGGGGTTCGTCTGCCATGTGCACCCTTGATGCCCTTGACTTCACCTCTGTGTAACATGCATCAGGCCCTTGGACATTGTAATTATCTGTTCAGGGTCTGGGATCCCTGGAGGACGGGGTGCACATCTGTTGTGTTCTCAGTGTCCTCAGCGCCTGACATGGCCCTTGCTATCTTGCGGGTGTTCAGTAAATGTTTGTTCAATGAACGTTCTAAGAATCACCTTCCCTACCGATTATTGTTTACTTGAAAATGAGGTTTGACTTGCCTGAAATGGAGTCGTGGGAGTCTGTCTGCACTCGCCTTATGATATGCCAGACCGTCTTCCTTATGGTGAGCGTCCTTCCGTGGGTGCAGCCTCTCAAACATGTGGTTGGCTCTCTCCTCGTGCGGGAGGATAGCATGATGGACTCTGAGGTCGGAGTGCCTCGGTTCAAATCTTGGTTCTACACGTTACTAACTGGGCAGCCAAGGGCACTGGTTTTATCTCTCTATACCTCCATCTATCTTCTGTCTAATGGGCATGATAACTCCTGTAGTTACCTGCCTATAAGATTCTTGAGTGGGTTAAATGAGGTAATCCAGGCACTTAACATTATCATGTAGTGAGTGCTCAATGAATAGAATCCATTCTTCATGTTGTTTCACATGCGTCTGCCCTGTCAAGAATCTGGCATCTGTAAAGCCGTGGAGCTGAGCTGGACTGTAGCTGATAACGCAGGAATGGGTGGACGAAATGGAAGTCTAGGAGGGCTACACATTTGACAGGTCCTGTAGTGGAAAGCAGGAGGGAAGTTGGATTTAGCAAAAAGGTAGAGGGTGGGGCTTGCAGGATCATGCTACAGTCAGCCTGAGGTTTTTCTGGTGTGGGTTTAGGATTTGGCTTCAAATCTTGGCTGGACTACTTCAAAAGTATGCATTATTTCGAGCAAGTTGCTTCATCTGTCTGAGCCTTAGTTTCCTCATCTGCAAATGGGTTAATGATGGTAACCTCAAACAGCACCTACACTAGATCTGGGCCCATAGTGTGGGCTCAGTAAATGTTTAGGAAGAGAAAAATGCCGGGGGCCCCGCTCACATTTGAAGGGATGGCGGCCCCAAGAGCAGGGCGGACAGATCTGCTTGTCCTAGGGAGAGATTGTGTAAGTCTGGAGAAAGGAGGGGTACGCTGAGTGCGTTCTGCACGGCTGTGCAGGGTGACACCGCTTACTGTGTAATTATGGAACAGGTCGCATAAAAATGAAAATATGGGTCCAGGTGGCAGGCCTTCCATGCCGTTGAGAGGCAGAGCTAATGAACTTAACAAATCACTGATAATTAATTTTCTAAAGCCAAAGGAACCCGGGGAGCGATGAACAGGTCTACAGAAGGAGAGAATGCAGAGTAGGGCCAACTGTCAGTCGGGAGAAAGGTGTGAGATGCTGGCACTTCCAGGCCAGTGAGACGGATCTTGATGTCTTGTAGTCATGGAGGGAAGGAGGGGAGGGAGAAGACTTACAGGTAATACAATAATAGTTACTATAATAGTGGCCAACTTTGATGGAGCCCTTCTACAAGCCAGGGATGGTGTTAAGCATTTTGTCCGGATCAGCTCTCGTTTCAGATGGGCAGCTCCCCACACTGGGTGGAGATGGGAGGCGGGGAGGGAGGACCAGCATCCAGTGGCTGACGGGAGCCTCTATCTTAGCATCATGGAACAATGAAGCAAAACAGTGATACTAGTTCATATTTATGGAGTGCTTGCTGTGCGCCAAGCACTCTCTAGTTGTTGCCACTGTGGAATCACAAACTCCCCAGGCAGGAGGCACTTGCCCCATGCTCTTAGCAGGATGCAAAGCCTGAGAAAACTCAGTACCAGGGAAGGACTGTACCTCCATTCAGAGCTGCCCACTGGACCCAGTGTGAAGCACAAAGCGTTGGGGTCAGGAAGCCTGGGTTTTGGCTCCAGTCCCTGCACCTGCTCAGGTTTTCATTTTTCTTTCACTATAAAATGTAGGTGGTGGATTTGAATCAGCAGGCCACAAATTTTACAGGCAACAGCTTGTTTATTAAAAATAAATCTCACATGAAACTCCGTGATATAAAAAGGCTCTTGTGGGGAGGGTAGGGGGCCCCATCCACTTGCTCAGTGCTTCTTGGACTCAGGCCCGCCTCCAAAGCCGTGTGGGATACACCTGGACTGCCACTGACGATCTAGGGCTTCCTCAGCTCTAATCATCAGCGATTCTGTGACTCCAACACTCCCTCCCCCAAATGGTCACATTGACGATTGTAGGGAGGGGGAGGGGAGAGAGGAGGGTATGGAGAGCTGTATGTGCTAGCAGGGGGCCTGGCACACTGTCCTCACTTGCCTAACCCTAGGCTGGAGTCTGGCTTTGTATTTGCTAGCTGTGCAATCCTTGGCAGCTAGCTTAAACTCTCTGGGCCTCGTTTTGCGCAGTTGTAAAGTGGAGATAAAGCTTCACCAGGTTGGTGTAGGTATTAAATGTCATAATGTGTAAAGCTCCGAGCTTCATGCATGGTGCCTAGTAAGCGATCAACTGATAAATGATTGTTAAATGTATATGTACTTCTGTATATATGTAATTAAGAAATGTTTTTTTACTTTTAAGACTGTATGAGGAAGGTTTGAAGCCAAAAAGATGTAACGGTGTGACAGCTCTGGGCCAGGTGGGAACACACGACGGATCTGACTGATGGGGCTGAAATGTTTGGGTCCCTTTGTCTTTCTGGCTGGCTGCCAGCACAGAGCCGGTGTCAGCCATACCCCTCCCAGCTGCCGCTGGGCCACCTCCTGCCTGTCCTCTGGGGGTCAGATGACAAAGCCGGGAAGGAGGGGTGAACCCAAGGCGCCGTCTCCAAGTCCTCCTGGACACTGCTGGTGACCTCTGTGCCGCCCACCACGCACCACCTTCTGTTCACGGCCCGTCAGCCGGCTTTCTCCCTGACTGCGCTCGGATTTGAGCCTTTGTCAATTCATGTTTCCAGATTAATTAGCGAGGCCCCATGTCAGATGCTAACTGAAACCCAGATGTCGGCTTGGTTCCTCTCATCAAATCATTTTGTACCAGTAATTGAAGAACACAGAGGCAGTAGTTAAGTTGGCCAGAAAGGCTCGCTTTCCCCACTCCCATTTCCATTAGAAGATAAATAGACACCCTCCTCCAACTCCGCCTCAAAGGATCATGGAAAGGGGATTTGCCTGCCGTCTTGTGTAGTAATAAAGATGGTGATGAGCTGAAACCCCGACCTTCACGTTGAAGGTGGGGTTCCCCAGAGAAGTTTCCTGAGGGTTTACAAGGTGGGAGAGGCAGCAGGGAAGGGAAATGCTTTTTAATTTTAGCTTTAGCCAGAAACCCTTTCCTAGCTTAGGAAACTGGCCCTCTAGGAGAACAAATGTGAGTCTAGCACAGTGCCTGCCCAGAACGGTCCTCAGTGAGTACTGCTGTTGTGTGTGTGGACCCCTCCAGCCTCTGGGTGGTCCTGTGCCTGTCTGGGTGAAACAGGCAGGTCAGAGCAGAGACTTATTTTCATTTCTCTCTAAGTCATATGCTGTCAGTGTGTGTGAATACTTTTTTTTTTAAAAGCCATCATTTATTGAGCACTTACTATATCCCAGTCACCATGGTAACACCTTACCTGTATTATCTCATTTAATCCTCACAGCAACCCTATGAGGTGAGAATTTTTTCCATCCCCATTTTTCCGATGAGGAAACTGGCTCAGAGGGGTTAAGTAACTTGTCAAGGTTACACAGCTGGTGTGCAACAGAGCTGGGGTTTGAATCATTAAGCACGTTGCTTCTTGTCTGTTAGAGTTGTAGGAAAGACTAGCCAGCTTTTCTTCTTCCTTAAGAAACGTATGTTATCATGGGCAGACAGGATGAGCACAGGTTGTGGTTACATCCTTGCCTTTCTTGGTTGAGTGTCAAAACCCACAATGACCATTTTGGAGCCAGAGGAGCATGTTGATGGATGACATGAATGCTGATCTTCTGTTAGCTTGGGCTGGAGTTTGAAGTATGTCCCACAGGCTGAAGAAAGCCCTTGAGAGCTGGGAGCTTGCTTGGAGTCAGGAAGCCTCCGGGGTCTTTGGGAAGCTGATGGACATTCCAAAAATGAAGGTTCAGACCCATCTCACTCAGCCTGTGATCTTGGACTGTTTATGTCGCCTCTTTGAGCCTCCATTTCCCCATCAGCAAAATGAGCCTTAAACCTTCTTACACCATGGGGACTTGTGAAGCTGCATTGGGTATTGTGTGATATGCAGGCCCTCAGGAAATGTTAGATTACCACATGGGCCCAGATACCTCAAAACTTCTAGATGTAATAAAGCAGCATCTTTAAATATTACATGCAAGGGCTTGAGATAGCCATTTTCAAATTAGAGATGGAAACCTGCTTGTTAAAAATGTGGATTTCAGAGCCCTTCCCCAGACATTCTAGTTTAGAATCTGAGGCTGGAACCAGAAATCTGCACTTCGACAGACACGCCTGGGGGTTCTGAAATATATTCATAGAACTTTCAAATGTCAGCGCCAGCAGTGACCTCAGAGAACTTTTAGGCTCCCTACCTTCATTTTATAGAGAAGGAGAAGGTTAGGTTGCAGCTTGGAAATGAGTTGCCTTCAAGGAGGGCTGAGAAGGGACCTCCGTTCTTTTTTTTTTTTTTGGCCGTGCCGCATGGCATGGGGATCTTAGTCCCCCAACCAGGGATCGAACCCGTGCCCCCTCCGTTGGAAGTGCGGTGTCTCAACCACTGGACCACCAGAGAAGTCCCGTACTCTGATTTTTTTAAATAGTTGCTGTTAACTGAGGGGTGATCTGCATGTGGGTGATATGGCCAAAGACGCATGGCCTTTTTCAGATTCAGCAACGTAGGAGATTTATATACTTCTCAAGTTCTATCCCTCCAATTTAGGTACCCTGTAATGAGGTGGCAGGAGGGTGCTGTGGACCCTTGAGGGTTAAGTTACTGGAAATCCACAGTCTCATGGATTTATACCTTGACTAGTCACAATCTTTTTTTTTTGAATACAAAGATAAATAGTTTTATTAAACTAGCTAAATGCAAGCAAACATCAATCAAAATTGAAGTGAAAAGTATGTTCGGAGCAAATTTTATAAGCAAATAAATTATTAGAAGCAATAAATTGTTTTTCCTTATGTTTTGTTGTTTTTTTTTTTTTGTGGTGCGTGGGCCTCTCACTGTTGTGGCCTCTCCCGTTGCAGAGCACAGGCTCCGGACGCACAGGCTCAGCGGCCATGGCTCATGGGCCCAGCCGCTCCGCGGCATGTGGGATCTTCCCGGACCGGGGCACGAACCCGTGTCCCCTGCATCGGCAGGCAGACTCTCAACCACTGTGCCACCAGGGAAGCCCTCCTTATGATTTTTAAGTAGATATTGTCCCTAGGTTCTTTTCTCCCAGTATTTGGTTCTTTTTTATTTTACCTGCTTACTTTTTTGCACACCCCACTCATGTGCTTTATTCTCAGGTCTTCCAGAGTATGGTTCCTCAATGCCAGAGCCTCTTTAGCTTTTCTTCACATCAGGCGTCTTTCTTTCAAGTCTGTCTCAGAAGCACAGAGATAAAATTGCTTTTATGTGTGTGTTTCTGATTCCATCTTCATCTTGTCTGTAAAGCAAGGTATTGGCATATTTTTGCTACCCACTCTAAATAGGGATGGGAGGGCGAGAGAGAAGACCAGCACGTTACTGGGTTCTGACTGTGGCCCAAGTTCCAAGCCATGTGCTGTCATGTTACCTTGTGACAATGCGGGGCAGAGTGTGTTGTCATTTTACAGACAGGTAATAAGCTGGGGGCGAGCAGTGAGTCCCAGATCTCTGGTTCCAGAGGCCACCGTCCTCTTGGCTTAGGTCACAGAGGGGCCGTGGGCTGTCAGATGCTCCCCTTACCTTTCCGCTACAGAGAAGGCCCAGATGCCCTGGGGCGGGGCTTGGGCCTGGTGGCGGGCCCTTGGCAGGCAGACACCGGCCTCCCCCTCTTTTTGCAGCTCCCAGCTCTCCCCGCAACCCAGCCTGCACCAGAGAGGAGGCAGGAACACCTGGGCCCCTCTCCCTGGGGAGTCCGGCTGCCACCGCAGCTGCTCAGCTGGCATTCTTGAGAGTGTTAATTGAGTGGGGCGCCCAGCCCCTGGCCCCATTGTCTCCAGAAATGAGCTAGGCCAGGGAGAGAGACGTCATTGCCACCAAGCGTAAGGGAACGAGGACAGGCTTCTGGTCAGCGGTACTGGGGAGAGGGTCCAGGAGGCCAGGCCAGGCTTGTGGGCTGTGGGTGCCCCATTGTCCATGGTCTCCTCTCTCCCAGGCTCTGTAAGGTGGGAAAAGGGTGTTGACCCCAGGCCTTAGGACCCCTCATAGGAAGAAGGAACCTGGAAGCTTGTAGTGGGTTTTCAGTAGTTCAGGAAGGTGGTCCCCTCTGGTGGTGGGGGGCGGGGGGGAGGAGGTGGTGTGGTGTGGTGATGAATTATTATTTCTCCCTCCCCCGCCCCCTTCTAGTTCATCAACATTATCATCATTGAACACTATTACTTAGTACCTGCCCTGACCCAGGCCAGCCATTGATTCTCTATACATTATTTCCTTGTATTCTTTCAGCAGTCCTGTGAGGTATGTTTTGTTGATTGTCCTTTCACATTAAAGCTCAGAGATGTCAGGCAACTTGCCCAAGGTCACACAGCAGGCAAATTGACATAGCCAATGTCTCTTGTATTCTGCCTCACAAAGTCAGAGGAGTGGGAGGAGTATATGTTTCCTTAGTTTTCAAAAGACTTGGAATCTGACACAGTCTGCCTCTCTGAGCCTTGGCTCCTTAGAAGGAAGGGCAGTGAAATGCTGTTTCCACAGCACCATGAGAGGCGGGGTTGGATTTCTGGGGGGAAAAGCACACCCAGGCACCCAGTGATGGGGCTCGTTTAGTGGCCCTCCCCTCAGCAGTGACCTCCACATTCACAGAAGGATGAGAGAGACTCGGGTCAGGATTCCCAAGGTCTTCCCGGTCTGGGACTGGGGTTCCGGGGGCCAGCAGGGGAGCTGAGGGCTGCTGAGGAAACCTTCCCGGGAACATGGTGCCAGGCTCCACACTCCTCGCCTTGAGAGAAAGTTTGCCAAACCCGTGAGCACTCGGCATCGGCCTGTGAGGGTCAGTGAAGGAATTGGAGAGGTTTCGACCAACGAAGAGGAGGCTGGGGGACAGGTGTCGCCAGAGCCACCGAGAGCAGGAGTGGGTGCTCCGGGGGGAGCGCTTATTCCACGTTCTCCAGAAGTGGGATCAGCGTGGGCAGGTGGGTTTAGGTCATTTCTAAAGAAGAGTGGTCTGAGGGTGGATGCTGGGCCGCCAGCAATGGTGAGTGCTCTGGCCCCAGGCATGTTCAAGCAGAGCCTGGGTGGGCAGCCCTTAAACCAGACTTGCGGGGAAGCCAGGAAGGGGCTCCTGAGCTGGGCCAGCCCTCACACTCTGTGATTCATCCCTTTCCTCCCAGCCTGAATGGCCTCTGGTGCCCGGGCGGTTCGCTCAGTGAGCTGCTGTTTGCTGAGCGCCTGCTCTGTGTAGGCTCTGATGGTGACAAGATAGACGCAGTCCCCTGCTCCCATGTAACAGGTGGCTAAGAATCTTGCGTGTAACAGCAGAACCATTGAACAGTAGGAGATGCCATTTAGCAGGTGCCGCCTGTGTGCTAAGGGATTTGTGTGCCTTGTCTTATTTAATCCTCTCAACAGCGCTGTGAGTTTGGAATTATTATCATCTCCATTTTATAGAGGAGAAAACTGAGGCCCAGAGTAGCCGAGGGTTTATGTAAGACCCGTAGCTGATGAGGGCTGGGAGGAGTCTGGGAAGACGAGCCTCCTTGGGACCCTGCCTGAGCTGCGGTGTGACTCCAGCTGTAGCACTCCCAGGGCCTTCGAAGTCCTCGTTGGAAAGATTTGGGAGTGTGCAGTAATGATTCTTTCTCTGTTTCTGGGCTCACTTGGGCCTCCTTTAGGCCAGGTGGCCCCCCTTGGGCAGGCCCCAGACACCCCATCACTTCCTTGGCCATAATGCACCCTGTGCCAAGCCCCAAGTCCAAGGGGACTCGAGGCCTCTTGGCTGCCCCCACGTTGGCCCCGAGGGTTGGGGTAAATTGTTGTTCTCACCTGTCCCATTGGTCCCCTGGCTTATAATGCTGCCGCCATGGACAGTCACTCTGTGGAGAAGTGGTCAGGAACCGGGCAGGCGGTGCTTCTTTGCTGCATCACTCATCCTCACCTCCCGCCTTGCTAGGAAGACCCCAGTGAGAGGTGGCAGTGGCCTCGGGCAGTGCTGAGGGCCTCCAGGCTGGGTGGAGTGGCGGCTCCCACTCCTCTGCCCTGCCTGGGGGGCTAGTGAGACTCATCACATGTCTGTGCGCAGGTCTTTATTACCAGGTCAGGATACCCTTGGGACCACCCATGAAACCCACCTAGAAAGTCCTCAAAGGAAACATTTTAGAAAAGCTGATGCAGATAGAAAATCCTTTGAAATTGCAACGTGCGGTACAAAATCTAAGGTGTTGTCATTAGTGGATCTTTGCAGATGATTAAAGACTAAAAATCTCTCAGGGACACAGAAATGACCACTGAAAGTTGCTATTGCTTCCCAAGATGATTTTCAGGTCTACCATCCTCTGATTTCCAGATTCTGAGGGCATTCAATTGTTTATTCAAAAAATCAATCACAGATCGTGGGCTTCGGGGTCTGACAGGCCCGGGTGACTGGCTGCATGACTTTGTTCTGGTCACTGGGCTTTTCTAAAGCTCAGTTTCCTCACCTGTGCAATAGGGATAGGAGTGCCTCACGGTGTGGTTATGAGGATTAAGTCGGGTACGGCTTAGCACAGGCTGACACGTGCACGTTGACGTGGACCGTCTGTCCCACCCATTGTTGTTTTATGTGGGTCTGGGATAGGAGGTGCAGACGACAGCACGCATTTATGTAGAGTGAGCTCTGAATTCATGTCTCCCCAGCCTACAGGCTGGAGATGCAGAATGAGGAGCTTAGGGTCCTGGGGAGGACAGACCAGAAAGGTAAACGGAGAGTTGGTCCAGAGACGGCTGTGGGGAGCGGTTTGTGTGGGAGTGATGGGAGCCCAGCAAGGAGGCTCGGCCAAGCTCTCTAGAGGAGGAGGCACCACCGCTGGGCTCTGAGTGTCTAGTGGGCATCAGCCAGGCCAGGACGGGGGTGAAGAGGGGACTGGTGGAGGGGACAGCCTGAGAGCCTGTGCAGGGCAGGCAGCGACGGGGAGCACCGTGCATTCGAGAACCTGCCCTGGAGCCCAGCCTGCTGGCCAGGGTGTGGGTGTGAGCTGTGAGAGGGCAGATGTGAGTTTGGGAGGTTTTGGCCAGGACGTGTCATTCTGCCGAGGGGTTTGGATTTCATCCTGAAAGCGGTGGGGAGCCTCTGGCAGATTTTGGGCAGCAGGGAGGCACAAATTCCCTCACAAACATAGCACCCTGTGGTCCCTGAGTGCCGAGTCTTATTTTCACAGTGTGGTAAATTGATGACAATGAGTAATGGGGCCGTGGGCCATCTGGGTGCGGATGTGAGCACAGACGTAAGTGTGTGTTCATGGAAACGAGCAAACATTCCCAGGTGAGCCGCAGACTGCTCCAACAGAAAAAGCCCTGTTTGTCTGACGCCAGGCACTTCAGAGAATAGGCCTTATCAAAGCAAAACATTTGGTTATAAATATTTATAAATATGTGTTGGATTGAGTTGCGCTTTGGTTCATTCACCATTTATGTCTATAAATATTTGAGAGGCTCCTTGGCATCGTGGAAAGACACAGTCTTTGCAGGCGCAGACAGACGGGCTGTGTTTGGTTTCTTTCTCGGCAGCAAGACCAGCGTGGTGACCCTGGCCTTGTCCCTTCACCACTCAGAGCCGTACTTTCCGTGGCTGTAATGACACCCATCTTGCACAGTTGAGAATTAGGATAATCTGTGTCTAGAGTCTCGCATGTGCCGATGGCATGTTGGGCACTCAGTGAAAGCAGCTTTTATTATTCTTCACTGGTCTCTGTGGTTTTTAATAACCTAAACTCTTAGATGGCAGGACATTCGTGGTTGTCTGGTTCGGCTTTAGCATTCTTCAGAGTTCCAGCCACTTTTTGCCTCAGGTGTCCTACCAATATTATTGTCAGCCCTCTTTTTGAAAATATTTTTAAGTGAATTTTTGATAATACAGAAGAATATTTATAATATGTTATAAATAATGTATATGTTAGTGGCAAAGCATAATAATAAAAGGAACATCCATGGAGTCACTATATATACTTTTTTACATCTTTATTTGGGTATAACTGCTTTACAGTGTTGTGTTAGTTTCTGCTGTATAACAAAGTGAATCAGCTATATGTATCCATATATCCCCATATGCGCTCCCTCTTGCATCTCCCTCCCACCCTCCCTATCCCACCCCTCTAGGTGGTCACAAAGCACCGAGCTGATCTCCCTGTGCTATGCAGCTGCTTCCCACTAGCTATTTTACATTTGGTAGTGTATGTATGTCCATGCTACTCTCTTACTTTGTCCCAGCTTCCCCTTCCCCGCCAGGTCCTCAGGTCCGTTCTCAACGTCTGCGTCTTTATTCTGGTCCTGCTACTAGGTTCATCAGTACCATTTTTTTAGTTTCCCTATATATGCATTAGCATATGGTATTTGTTTTTCTCTTTCTGACTTACTTCACTCTGTATGACAGACTCTAGGTCCATCCACCTCACTACAAATAACTCAATTTTGTTCCTTTTTATGGCTGAGTAATATTCCATTGTATGTATGTGCCACATCGTCTTTATCCACTTGTCTGTCAATGGACATTCAGGTTGCTTTCATGTCCTGGCTATTGTAAATAAGGGTCACTGTTTTTCATTTAAGCCCAAAGCCTTGCTGTTGGAAGGCCCCCAGCCCCCAGCCCCAGAGGGAACCCACTGCACTGATTTTTGTGTTTGTAATTTCCTT
Source organism: Phocoena phocoena (assembly GCF_963924675.1). NCBI lineage: Eukaryota > Metazoa > Chordata > Mammalia > Artiodactyla > Phocoenidae > Phocoena > Phocoena phocoena. Next base: position 30,568,064 of record NC_089234.1, read on the forward strand.
GGTTTTCTTGTAGTATTACTACATGTGTATGTGTATGTAAGCATTAAAGTTTTGCTCATTCTTCAACTTTTTATAAAAAGAACCAAACATTCTTCTGCAAAATTTTTTTTAACTCAGCATTAAGTTTCTGAAACTCGTCCACGATGATGTGGGTGGTGTTGGCTCGTGCGTTTTCACTATTGTGTGGAATTCCCACAGTGTATCCATTCTCTTGCCTGTGTGTTTGGACTTTTTCTAGGTTTTTCAGCTACAAACAGTGCTACTGAGAACATCCTTACGCAGGCTTCACATTTGGGAGCGTTTCTTAGGTGAATGAATACCTGGGGATGGGATTGTAGGTCATGGGCATGTGCACCATCAACTTTACTGGCTCTTAGCAAACTGTTTCACAAAATGGTTGTACCGGTTTCCCCGGCGTCATTCTCAAGGCTCTCGGGAGAATCTGTCACCATGACTGTTTCTACTGTGCGCCGAGCGAGGGGCTGCTGGTACCTTCGTGTGTTTCTGGGCCGTGAGGCCATCTCTGTGTGTCCCCACCCCTGACTTCCCGCCAGGCCTGATTCCCCGACAGGCGGAGAATGAGCCAGAAAACACTTCACAAGTAAAATCTAATTTCAGCAGTTGTTGGATGGATGGTGGATCAGTGATAAGTGACTGGTGCTTTTCTGTGCTTCGTCTGGGCCGGTCTGGGAGGTCAGTAGCTGTCTGACCTAATCGCTGCTTACATGGGTGTCTGAGTAAACTGGACTGAATCCAGTGTTCCCTCCCCTCAGATTCTGGCCCGAGGAGAGGAGGCAAAGGCTTTTCTGCCTGAGCAGAGAACGCAGGACTGTCTGTTTGAACGCTGGCTCAGCATGGCCGGGGCAGGTTGCTTGGCGATGTGTCTCTTTAATGTGCCACAGAAGGAGAATTCGAGATGACTGATAGGGTGCAGAAGCTGTGGGGATCACAGGCCCCCAACCCGCTCCCTACCCTCCTCTGTGCCGGAACAGACCACTCGGGAAGCTCGTCCAACACTGACTTTGAAATGCTAATTTCCAGACTCCATCCTTTCATGCCTTCCTCTCTGTGGGAAAAGGCTAACAGTGTGAGGAGGGAGCCAGCAGAGCTGGAGAGAGGAGAGATGCAGAGAGCAGCAGGGGCCCACAGCTTCTCACTGGGAAGGGTCCCTGCCCGGAGGTTTCCAGAACCTTCTGATCAGGACCCTGAGTGGGAAGGCACTTCTCCTCCCCCAGCATCTCGGAGGCAGTCCGCCTTCTGTTCTGCTTTCCTTCCTTTAAGCCTCTCTCTCTCGAGAGTAGCCATGGCTGCAAACGGCCTCAGGGTACTCACTGTTCACTATTGATAGTAATGCCAGCATTATTATTACAAAAAACGACAGAACCCATTACATTTATTGAGGCTTAATGTGTGCCAGGTGCTGTCCTAAGCTCTTTAGAAATATCTTCTCATTTACTCCTTACAATAAGGAGTCATTTTTATCTTGAGTTTACAGACGAGGAAACCGAGGCTCAGAGAAATAAAGGGGCCTGTCCTTAGTCACTGCACCCCGACCCCGGACCCATACTTGAACCTAGGACTGCCAAGTCCAGAGCACAGCTCTCAGCCTTCACCTGCATCCCTCACTCCATTTCAAACCTTCTGTGATGACACCGGGGGGTGGCTGTCCATGCTGCCACTGAGGCGGTGAATTTGGGTGTGTGCTGGGGACATAGACAAGGGTGACACAGAGTTTGGGCCTCTGAGGAGCTCTCGATTCCATGGAGGGAAAGGGAAAGGACAAGTTAGAAACGTGAAGACTCACGTTTATTGCACGAGCCAGGTGCTGACCAGGCCAGATACTTCCCAAGAATTAGTTTATTTAACCCTCAACACTATTCTTCTCCCCATTTTACAGATGAGGAAACTGAGGTACAGGGAGGTTAAGTGACTTGGTTAAAGTGACAGAGTGGCAGAGCCAGGATGTAAACCCAGGCAGCTACTGAGACCCAGCCTCTTAACTCCACTCCCTCCACTTCTTACCTTCCAGAAAGTGCTTTTTGCAGGTACCTACAGGGTGCTGATTAGCCCCAGAGGAGGGCATGCCCATCTCTGTTTGTGGAGGGGTGGGGTGGGTGCAGAGAGGAGGAGGGTAGGAGTCCTGGAGGACTTCCCAAAGGAGGAGTCTCCTGGGCCGATGGGGGAGGAGCGCAGTACCTGAGGCAGGAAAGTCCGGGGGTACATGCTTGGGTGCCTCAGTTAGGCCTCTTGTTTTTGCCCAGGCCACAGCCTCGCCCTTTGATCTCTCCTTACATAGTGGCCTCTGGCCCTACCCTCATGTTAGCAACTCTCCTCCTCTTCCCTGGGTGAAATAGGCCAGTTGGTGGGGGGGGTCACAAGGCCCCCTCTGCAGTGGGCTGGCACCTCCCTGCCCCCAGTGGGCTCCGTGTCCTCCACCAGTCCACCCACTCTTAGCTGGGGTCATCACATGAGGTGGGGCAGGGTCTTCCAGCCCACTGTTGGGGGGGGGCCTCAGCAGGGTGGGGGGCCTGAGCTTTCCCAACCAGACCTTGGAGGAGGCTGCCTGTGCGTTCCCTGGCTATTTTCTTTGTTTTCTTCTTTAGTATTTCCTGCTGTCTTCAAATATTCCTCTCTGGGCTGTGAAGAGCGATGTCTCGGAGGACAGGAACTGGTGCCTGACCCAACGGGCTGGAACGGCAGGGGGAATCAGTAGACCTTGGGGGCGTTCTTGATGCAGTCAGGATGTGAGGCACCCGAGAGAAGGGAGAGCCAGGGAGTAGAGGTGGCGTCCTTGACAAGCTGCCCTGCCCTCACTGGGGAAAGCCCAGGGTTTCATTTTAACAGAGGAGACGGAGTCACACAAGCTAGGCATAGAGTTAACATGCTGCCGCCGCTTCCCATTTTATGACAGGTTATTCTTGCCGGACAGCATTGCCGGAGCGCGTCATTCCGCCTCACAGTGGCAGTGCCAGCCTCCAGGGCAGGTGCGCACATCTCCCGGAGCTGTGGGGTACTTTCTCCTCAACATAACATGCTGTGTCTTTTGTTTCTGACACCTTCCCGATGGCCAATTTGTGCCTTTTCTGGCTTTGGGCCTGTGTCCTTGGCAGTCACCCTGGAGGACTCTCAGGGCTCCCCCTTGCATGATAACTGATGGCTCAGGGTAGCTACTGTTTGAAAAGTTTAGGTTCTTGCCCCCTCTGCCTGGTTTACCCAGGATGACTGTGTGCGCTGACATTTATCAGCTACTCTTCTGCGGGTTTCTGCAGACCTGAGAGATCTTTCCCAGCAGACGTGGCATTTCTCTCCCAGAGAACATTATGCCCGTTAGCGCCGGGAGCAGAGCAGATGTTTCACTGGCAGCCCTCCTCTGGCTCCGTTTTCAAAATGTGAACTCCCGTGGGGCTGTAGCCCTCTCTGAGTTCTGGCCTGTTTGCCCAGGGGCGGTGCCCAGAGCACAAAGCTTGGGTGGGGGTCAGGTGCCCCCTGGTTGTGGTTTTGCTTCTTGTGAATTGGCTGACCTCAGCCAGTTTAAAAACCTCTTTACAAGTTTACTTGTTTACAAATAAACATAAGGGGGAAATAAGGCCTACCTCACAGGGTTATTGTGGAGATTAAATGCAATAAAATTTGCACTCTGCCCAGCAATGAACACTCAATACCTTTTAAATTCCTCCCCTCCTTTGGAGTCAGGGAGACCTAAGTTTGAATCAGATGAAGCCTGATTAGGGACTCAAATAATGATACCAGGACCCAAGTTCATTCATCCCTTCATTCATCCCTTCATTCGCTCTTTGTCTTTCTTCCTCCCTCCCCTAAACTCTTCCACATTGGCCCCAATCTCAACACTTCCTCCATTCATGTTCCAAGGTGGCTACAGAAGCTCCAGCCTTTATTTCCAACCCACCAGGAAAGAATGATAGCCTCTGTCCCAAAAGTCTCATATAATCTATCATCTTGGCTTTGATGGGTTCCATAGTCATCTCAAACCAGCCACCCTGGTCAGAGAAATGATGGGGCCACCCTGGAGTTGGGAGTGGAGTCATCTCCATCTGACCAAGAGAGCAGAATAGGAGAGGGATGGATCCCCAGACAAAAAAATTGGGGTTATCACTGGGAAATAGGGTGAACCGATGCTGCAGACAAAACCGGAACAGAACAAAAACCATTGGATGTCCATTATAGGTGCCATTTACGGGACCTGGAGCCAACTGAGTGTGCCCTTGGCAAAGGTCTTTCGGTCAGAGTCTGGGTGCTGCTTGCCTCTCTGGCTGGTTGTCTGTTGGGTTCCTGGTCCTGGGCAGGAACTAAGCTGGTGAAATGGCTTGAGAGAGAGGAGTGGGAGCCTCCCAGAGAGGCCTGGGTGACAAGAGTTCATGAATCTTGACCCCATTTTCACCTTGAGCTCCTTAATTCAGACCCTCTGGAGGCTGCTTTGTGGTCCTGTGATTCATCTGCCTCTGGTTAAGCAGTCATCTAGAAGATTCTGACCCCTGTTTTATCTGGCATCTCTCCTGCCTGCTTCAGCAAACCCCGTGGGGGTTCAGGGCTCTTTAGTAACTCTTCTGTAAAGACTGGGGCGGCAAGTTATGTTCCCCACCCTGGTACACCTTGGTCACTGGAGGCCTCTGCGATGTGACCAAAGTGCTCCCACTGCTGACCTTGCAAGGACAGCTGTAGGTTCTGGCCTGCTCCGCGACCTCCTGGATGTGACGGATGCCCTTTCTCCAGATGCAAGAGCTTGAACGTGGCCGCGCCGCCATGCTAAGCTTCTTTTGTGCGTGTGTGGTGTTGGGCAGTGTTTTTGATCTCCTCCTCCTCCTTATCATGGCTGTTTTTATCTTGTGAAATACCCGCGTCTGTGGTCATAGAGGGGCCAAAGCCTTCAGGCTTGCCTGGTGAACAGAACTGAGCAGTTGTCAAGTTTGTTTTGTCTGTTGAGCGTTTGTGTGTTAAGGAAGAGGAATGCCCCCCAACCCCGGTTTTCCATTTGTAATCACACCCCCTTGGACAGGCTGGGAGAGGCCAACTGTGCTCCCTTCACAGCTTACCTGAGTCTTGGCCACGTCTCTGTCAAGAGGATGAGGGCAAATAGGGGCTGTGCATTTGTTGCGTTACCCTGCTGACTTTAGTAATGGTGCATTCAGTGCCTTGGCTGAGCCCTTCGGAGAGCTTGGTAGGTAACTTTCTCATGGGTGGTGGCAGGGTCTGGAGGTAGGGTTCGGTGCGGGGTTGAGACCAGCACTAAAGATGAGAAGGTCCATGAGTGGCGCGGTGTGCTTGGCTAATGCTGGAGAGACGACATTCATCTGCGGATGCATGCAGGAAGCCTTCATGGAGGGGGTGGCCTTTGCGATGGAAGTGACATTGGGGAGGATGTTAGGAGATGCTGAGAGGAGAGGGCCTTCAAGAGGAAGGGAATTGCATAGGAAGGTGAAAGCAAAGAAGAGGGAAGGTGTGCAGGTCTAGGGGGAGCAAGTCTGTAGCTGGGCAGGTGTGTTGGGGTGGTGGCTGGTGTGTGCATTGAGCCTTACTGAGGGGCTTGAGTCCCAGACAGAAGGATCTGGGACACCTCGGTAGACAGAGGGGCAATATTGAAGGGCTTTGAGTGGGGTGTGTGTTTGCAGATGTGGGGAGACCAGGTAGAAATTTAGGGAGTGATGTATAATAAGAGCTCATGTTCATTGAACACTTGCTCTGTACAAGGTACTGTTGCTAGGGCCTTAAGTGCATCACCTTCTAAATCTAAGTTGCTCTTCGGTCCAGAACCCTCTGATGGCTTCCTGCTTCCTTTAGCCTGATAGCCAGAGTCTCTACCCTCCTACCACTCTTCCCGTTTCCCACTCCGGCCACCCTCACCTCCTCGCTTTTCCTTGAACACCACCACGCATGCTGCTGCCTCAGGACCCTTGCACTGGCTGTTCCCTTTGCCTAGAATACTTTTTCTTCCAGGTTCACACATGGCTTGCTCCTTTCTTTCCTTCAGCAGCCAGAAGTGGCTGGAGCCTGCCCGCTTCTGAGCCGTCCACGTCACCCCCACTGTGCACACCCCCTCGTAGGTTATGACGGATTCAAACACTTAGGGGCCGTGTGTGGTTTTTTCAGCTTTGTTTTTAATGGTGTCTTTGTTAAAAGGATCTTCGTTCCCAGAGGGTTCATTAATCGAGGGCGTTGCACTTTGTGAAGAAATCGCTGTCTGACTTGGTTTAGAGGTCACACTGTTCTGGTCAGATGCGCTAAAATGAATGTTCAGAGGAGAAAGGAAGAGTGTGATTGTTGGAGACGTTAAGCCGTTTGGGGGGAGAGCTGGAAGCTTGTTAAAATGATTACTGAGGGGCCTTGAACATGGTTACTGAGGAGACCCGTGGTGCCTTCCTTTTTGGTTACCTGGTGGGACTTGCTTGAAGCTTCTGCTGGGAAGAGAGTGTTGGGGGCTGTTGGCAGGTCTGTGGCGTCCACTCCAGTGCTGCTTTGTCCTTGTCTGTTCCGCTGCAAGGAGACAGGAAGGGGAGATCCCACTTGGATCCTGGGGTGGCTGGTGCCCTACTCAGAGCAGCGGAAATGAGGAGAGGAGAGGGCCTCACTTGCCGCCCCACCCCTCCTGAACTCCCCACAGCCTCCTTGCCCTCGCTGAGCATTTGCTGTTGGGGAGCTCACTGCCCACGGATCTTCCAGGGACTAATCCCAACCTGCTGTCCTGGGACTTACAACCACTGCTCACTAGCCCAGGTCTGTCCCCTTCCGCTGTTTGGAGAAGCATCCAGTCTCCCTGCTCCCCCCAGATCATAACCATAGCTGTTACTACTCAAGAGCCCCTCTCAGGGACAGGCCAGCGTCAGTTTTTTTTTTTTTTTTTTTTTTTTTTTTTGCGGTACGCGGGCCTCTCACTGCTGTGGCCTCTCCCGCCGCGGAGCACAGGCTCCGGACGCGCAGGCCCAGCAGCCATGGCTCACGGGCTCAGCCGCTCCATGGCATGTGGGATCTTCCCGGACCGGGGCACGAACCCGCGTCCCCTTCATCGGCAGGCGGACTCTCAACCACTGCACCACCAGGGAAGCCCCCAGCGTCAGTTTTTTATATCCGGAATCTCCTCGCATCCTTACTTTACAGGGGAGATGTGGAACCCGGTCCCGTAGACCTTAATGGGCTTGTGGCAGGTCCCAGAGCTGGTGAAAAGCAGGCACGCAGACCCGTGTCTCCCTGGACACTGTGCAAAGCACATTTCCTAACCTGATGGCTGGCTGCATCAAGACTTTTCATCCTGGAGTACGCTGTGCTTGCCATCCTCTGAAACTCAGAACCTCTCATCTTCCCCTGGGCAAGAGCACAGCAATGGCAGCACCGTGTCACACACGCCCTGTGATGGACAGTGTGACGGCCTCTGATGGTGTGCACTCTCCAAGGTCATCACCTTTGGGTGTCCCCACCATTCCCTAGACCAGTGCCTCCCAAGCTTTAACACACACCCGAGTCACCTGGGGGTGTTGCATCAATTCAGATCCTGATCCAGCAGCTACAGGGGGGCGGGCTTGAGAGTCACTTCTTCAACAAACTCCCAGATAATGAGGACCCTACTGGTCCGAGGACCACACTTTGAGAAGCAACAGTTGAACCACAGTAAATCAACAGGTAAACCCAAGAGAACAGAGAACACCTTGAGGGCAGGATCACAGCAGTGTCAGGTGCAGTTAATGTTATCCAAGGCCCTTGATATTCTTGAATTTGATGATTGTCTGGGCCAGTTCCACTGGTCATCAGACTGCCTGTGTCCCAGAGAGATACCTTGTCTCGTTGGCTGTGACTCGAGGGGTTGTCATGACTCAAGCATCCCAGAAATGCAAAGTCACATCCACCCCAAAGCAGGACTGGCGTTGCCTGGTGCTGGGGTGCTGTTTCAGTTAGTCCAGCCGCCAGTCCAGGCTGCTGTCTGGGGCCCAGAAGCACGTGTGGTGTATGCCACACAGCTGTAAGGGGAGAGCAGGATCTAGACCCACAACTCGCTGACTGCAAATACCATAATGCTGTAATACCGTAATGCTTCCCAGCAGCATGGTGGGTCTGGGGATGGGAAGAGCACCAGCTAACCAGCTGGGTGACTCTGGACAAGTTCCTTGACCTCTCTGGGCTTTTTACATCTGTCAGAAGAGAGAGTTGAGCTAGGTCATGTTTAAATTCCCTTCCAGGTCTTATTCCTTTGGATGTGCACTCTCTGTCTGCGAGTTTCATTGGCTCCTTTGGATGGAAAGAGAAACTTCCAGAAGGGGAGACAGAAGCACAGTCTTTTGCTCTCTGAGAGGCTGTCCTGGGGCCAAGGGAGGAGCATTTTGGGTTGTCGTGGGAGGATAGCTCTAAGCAAACAGCAGGAGGACCTGGGAAGCCTCTCTGTTATTTTCTCCAGATGCTCCATCTGTGACCCAAAAGGGGCTGTCCATGACTCCCTCCCACCTGAATCTGGTCTCCCTGCGGAGGCTTCTGTGTGTTCCTTTGGGGTTTACCCTCCCCCCATAGCTCTGCATGGCCCCCCCAGGCCACCTGGGGACCCTGGTGACATTACAGCCCCTGCTGCCAGCAGAATGGGGTGCAGCTTTGTTGGACTCTGCAGAGGCCGCCTCCCTTACAGTTCCCTACTCCTGCAGGGCGGGCAGAGCACACTCACGGGGCCAAACCCAGCCTGTGTCTGTCCACCGTTTAAACATGCAGCAGCACAGTTCCTTTTCTCCCTTGAGACTCGTGGTCTCCTCTCCCCTCCCTGATCAGGCCCGGGAGCCCTGTGGCTTCCAGGCCATTTGTGCTCACGGTCACTAAGGCCGAGGCAGCGGCAGGCCAAGGGGGTTGCAGCGGGAGCCTCCTTCTTAGCGGGGAGCAGTATGTTATCACTGACATTCTTTAGAATTGCTTGTGCATGGAGGTAATGAAAAGCAGACCAACTTTCATTTTTGCTTTTATTATTATTATTTTTTTTAGATGTTGGAGGTAGGAGTTTATTAATTAATTAATTTATTTTTGCTGTGTTGGGTCTTCGTTTCTGTGCGAGGGCTTTCTCTAGTTGTGGCAAGCGGGGGCCACTCTTCATTGTGGTGCGCGGGCCTCTCACTGTCACGGCCTCTCGTGTCGTGGAGCACAGGCTCCAGACGTGCAGGCTCAGTAGTTGTGGCCCACGGGCCTAGTTGCTCTGCGGCATGTGGGATCCTCCCAGACCAGGGCTCGAACCCGTGTCCCCTGCATTAGCAGGCAGATTCTCAACCACTGCGCCACCAGGGAAGCCCTGCTTTTATTATTATTGAAATAAATACTTTATTATTAAAAAAATTTTATTCTTGCTCTACAGACCACGAATCCCTTTTAGCTACACTCAGGTGAGCTGATCCCACTGCCCCTCCCCAGACCCCACTCGGCTGAGGGCCTCGTCTCCCACTCCCTGCCCGCCCCATTCCAGCTCAGTGACTTGTGAAGGGACACATTCATGTCAACTTGGTTCTGAGTCAGGTTTCTCTGTGCTGCATCAAATCCAAGAGCCTGGAGGAAGAGTCCCCCTGATGTTAGAACACTCCTAATACAAATCGAGTGACATAATGTCACTTACTGTCAATGGGGGAGATGCCTGGATTCAAATATTGTGTCTTGTAGGGTGATGGAAGTGAGAAAATTGGTTCTCTGGCCACACTCTAAGTGTACATTGTCAGAGGAATTTAAATACAGATAAGACATTTAATTATTAAATGGCTTTTCAACGTGAGGCTCAAATGGAGCTTTCTAATTAGCTGTCAGTTCTGTCGGAGCCATGACTGGGGTGCCCCGGGCCGCTCCTCTCCTGATTTTCATGTATAAATTCCATTTCATGGCATCCGGATGCTGCAGGGCAACTGCCCAGGGTCTACTGCTTCCTCCAGGCAAGAGGTTGCCAGAGGGACTTCCCTGGTGCACAGTGGTTAAGAATCCGCCTGCCAGTGCAAGGGACACGGGTTCAAGCCCTGGTCCGGGAAGATCCCACATGCCGCGGAGCAGCTAAGCCCATGCACCACAACTACTGAACCCGGGCATCACAGCTACTGAAGCTCACCTGCCTAGAGCCCGTGCTCCGCAACAAGAGAAGCCACTGCAATGAGAAGCCCGCGCACTGCAACAAAGAGCAGCCCCCGCTCGCCGCAACTAGAGAAAGCCCACGCGCAGCAACGAAGACCCAACGCAGTCAAACTTAATAAATAAATAAATTTATTTAAAAAAAAAAGAGGTTGCCAGAGTTCCCCTCTCCTTCTGAGACTGCCTTCCCTGCTGCTGAGTCAGGGCAGCAGCCCAAGGACTGTTAAAATTTGCTTGAAAAGGAAAAAGTGAAAGACAAGGCTGGGAGCGCTCTCCCCAAATACGTAACTCATATGCGGTGGTACCCGCGCTGTGCTTCCCTCTGGGGGTCTCGTCAGGAGAGCTCACGGCCTCCCGTGACGTCAGCCTTTCCCTTCCCCAGGGAACCCCCAAATCAAGACTGCTCACCCTGACTCTTCTACTTAGTTCGGTCTCACACGCCCTACTGCTTGGTGGAGAGGCAGTCACTGTGCCACACGGGACCACCTGCCAGCCTCTGTGTTTCTGTTAACATGTGTTCTAACAGCTGATGAGCCAGTGGTGCTGCGAGCCAGGAGCTGAGCTCAGCACTGCACACACACAAGCTTATACAGTTCTTCGGCAGCCCCGTGTGGGAATCTAGCATTATCCCTGTTTCAATGCTCATGAAACTGCGGACACGAGCGGCCAGGTGTCCTGCCCAGGGCCACTCTGTGAGGCCAGTTGCAGAGCTCATGGCCGTGTTGATCTGTCTCCCAGACAGTTTTCACATCCGGGAGAAGCCAGATCCTCCACGCTGGGATTCCCATCACTCATGCTTTAAGGACTATTGTGGCTTCCAGAGTGGTTCTAGCCCCCCCACCCCCACCCCCACCCCCAGCCTTCCTTTCGGGCACCAGGCATCACCTTCCTAAGGCATCACTCCCATCTGATCGCTCTTATATTCAGAAATCTTCCGTGGTCCTCATTGCTGTTGGCTCAAGTCCATCTTCCTCACGCTGGCATTTGAGGGCCCCTTGGCACCAGGCTTGCTTCTCCTCATACACCACTGGGGCGGCCAGGCTTTCAGCTGTGTCCCCAGCACGTGCTCAGCACTGGGGTTGCAGCTCATCCTCCGTCTCCGCTTCCTTGCTGTCCCCTGGGAGCCTTCACCTTACTTCCGGGCTCTGTCCCAGCCATTCCAGTCCAGGGGTTTCTGCTCTGTGACTCTGCCTCCTGGCGGTGTGCTCTGTTCAAGTTAACACCTCCCTCAGCCTCTCTTTCCTCAGCTCTGAACTGGGGACAGTCCTAGCACTGAAATGTAAGGCTTCTGTGAGGATGTCATGTGATGGTGTACAGCACCCAGGGAGTGTTCCGGCATTCCTAGGTATCGGGATCATCACCGTTTTCTTGGTGCTGGGTGTGAGCTCGTGAGGACAAGGCCTGTGCTCTCATGCGTGTTTGCCCCCCTTACACAATCAGGCTACTGTTTTTGATGTGGAAGGCACTCTAGGAATAGTTGTTCCAGCTATGACGGTTCAGGGCTCTTGTCTTTGCCAGAGACTTGATAGCTGGCAGTGTGATCAGACTTTTGCAAATTGAACTATAAACTGGGCTTCCTGATTCACTTGAAATGGTAATATCAAAATGACAATTTAACTAAATCGTTAGGCTGGTGATCACAGCTGTGTGTGTGGAAGTGGATGGAAGGCAGTGCTCTGAACAAGCCAAATACAGCCTGCCAGCTCTCTTCAAGGGAATGGCGGAGAGGGACAAGGCCCGTGGCTGCCCATGGACAATGTATGGCTGGGGAAGGCCCTCCCTGAATGCTAGAAACAATGAGAAATTTAATGTTTTGCTTGAGGTGCAGTGGATTGCAGACCAGACCATACAGCAAAGTGCTGCAAGATTGCAAAGTAATCTTGAACGCCCAGAGTCGGGTAAACCTGGGAAGACTTCCTGGAGGGGGCTCCTGGAGATGGACAGAGATTTTTTTTGTTGTAATTTTTTAAGATAGCCAGTATCAAAACCTTTAGGTTGTTTGCTTTTTTATTAGTATCCATAGAGGCAAGACATCATTGACAAAAAAGAAATCTAACGGATGTGTGTCCTTTCGGTGCTTTAACAGCTAACTTCTCCTCCCAACAAAAGCATTGCCATGATCCTGGTTCTCACCTCCTAACCCCACCCCACCCCCACCATCTTAATGAACTGACATTTTAGTGCATTGATTTGGAAATGCTTTCTCTGTAAAAATTATTGCCTCTATGACCCTTGAGTAAATTATTTAGTGGTGAGTCAGACACATTCCCGTGAACTCTGACCTTGCTGAGCAGACTAAAACACGACCATGAATTTCTTCAGAGATGGGAGTGTCAAGGCGCTCCTCACTCTCATGTCTCTTCTTTCTGAGGCTCAGTAGTTTAGTAGCTTGAAGGATGAGATGTGCTTGTAGTGTTTGATGTCTGATGTGTAGGGTGAGGGAGGCTGCTGCGGGAGAGGACCGGCTATGGACGGCAGGCTGCTGGTGTGGAGCCTGGCTGTGGGCACCACGTGGGCACCTGCCTCTTCTCATTTAATCCTCCCAGGAACCCTGTGAGCAGGGATGATTATCCCCTTTCAGAGACGAGAAAACAGAGCTCTGGGTATTCCAGAACTCAAGAGAGTAACAGAGAGGATCTAAGTTCAGCATTTGTCTGAATGAGGATAAAACCACCCAGCTTGTTGATGGCTCTCATTAAATACACAACTAAATGGGATTTAATTTTTCTGCCTCTATGCATCTTTTCACCTCCCTGCATTTCTGAGTCTCACCACGTGTCCTGATTCTTGGGAGAGAAAATGTGATCACCAGAACAAGAGACCCCTAGTCGCTCAGTGCCGGGCTGGTGAGGGGCGGGGGCTGTTCACCTCTCCCACCTCCCGGTCAAGCTGGGGAGGGTGGGCCATGCTGGGGGCAGGTGGGGGGACAGCTCCACAAGAGGCAGCAGTGCTGAGCCGCGCCCCCCCCCCCCCCCACCCCAGCTCCACGCTCTGCGAAGCCTTTTTAGCTTGGCTGCTGGAAGCTTCGAGCTGATAATGATGAGGGAGTGTAAATGACAGCGGGATCCCAGCTTCAATCAGAGCTGTTAAAAATAAGCCTGGCAAGCTGGCTCCGCCAGAGGTGAGCTCAGAGAGCGGTGGGGAGGGCAGGGGGAGTTGGGGGGACCCTGTCAGCCTCGGTTGACATGTGCGGGGCCTGGGGGAAGATGACAGGAAAACATCAAGGCTAGTTTCTGGCAAGTGGTGAGTGGGGGTGGGAAGCAGAGATGGGTATGGAGGAGATGCTTCTCTTTCTCAGCTGTTCTATGATTTAAAAAAACTGACAGATCAAATTTTGTTTGGAAAGGGAAAAGCAGAAGACAGCTGGCCGGGTCCCTGGGCTCTGTCCACAGCAGGCTGTTTTGTCTGCTGGGCACCGGGGTAGAGGAAGGAGAGGGCTCAGCTGCCAGCCCCATTCAGGGTGAGGGATTCTTAGCTTGGCCCCTGGGAATGAGGCAAAGCACCAGGCCAGGTCCAGGAGAGACCTCTGAGCGTGTCATAAATGCAGACTCTCAGGCCCACCCCAGACCCACCGGGTCAGAGTCTCTGTGTGTGCACATTACAGCTGGAGAAGCACTGCCTAGAGATGTTAGTCAGGTGGGGACACTGAGGTCCAGAGTGGCAGAGGGACTCACCCAAGGTCACACAGCTAATGTGGGCCTCTGCATTAAAAAGGCCTCCAAATCAGGGTCCAGGGCATTCTTCCCTGTCCACTTCATGTCCAGTATAGTGCGTGGAACAAATGCAAGTTCAACAAGTACGGCTGTGACTTCTCTTCCTGCCACAGGGCGGTGGCTTGCCTCTGCCCTGGGTGCCCGTGTTAGGAGCCGATTGCCACTGGTTAGGGGAACTCTGCTGCTCATTAAGAATCTCAGTGACACTTGATTCAGTCCCACCCCTCCTTCATCTGGGACATAGTAACTTCTCCTCTCTGGTCCCAGAGTTGGCATCCAAAGATATGAGATGACACAGGGACAACGGGGATATGGAAGCACGAGGGGGCTCGAGCAGAGGGACATTCTGTGGGAAATCGTGGTTGTGTGAGAACAGCGGTAAAGTGTGGTGACGTCAGCAGCTGGATCCTGGCTGGAAAGCACGGTTGCAGTTTAACTAGGATTTTTTTTTTTGGCATTTGGGGCAGGGAATTAAGATTCAAATAACTTATTTATTGAGATATACTCATTTACATTTATTTATGTAAAATATTTCCATAAATTGTAAAAGTTCTTCCTTCCGTCCAAGGGAAAAAATAAACCAATAAAATGACACAAAGTAGCTTTAAATAATTATAATAAAATTCTAAGATTCACGCCCCTATTCAACTTTATCATACATTGATGCAGCCCACAAATTCTTATTAGACTATGATTTCTGCCTAGGCACTGTGCTTGGTCTTTATCACAATCACGGACAAGAAATATGGTAATGTCTGATCTTAGCGTAGCTGTTACCTGCTCCACATAGCTGCATTTTTCTTATGAATGGCATTTAACACAGGTGCCCAGACTTGGCATTATGTCTTTTTGTAGGGTGGAAGTCTCTCCTGCCTTCTTAACATGGCCTTATGTAATCATCACTCAGTAAGGCTGGGACATCCTTAGGAGCATAACATTCAGCCGGTTGATACAGGTGTGGTGGGACCAGATAGATACATATGTACGGTCGTTGTGTACAGTCGTGCAGGCTGTGCATTGTCCAAGGGCACCATCTCTAAGGCACACATTCACATCATAGATGTAAATTTGTATATTTATTTTGACAATTTCCAAGTAAATGGAAGTGTCTTGAAGAAGGGGCATCTTTTTCTAATTCCCATAAGGGTCCCCTATGGCCTGGCTCCGGCACTAGCCCTGGAACTTGCTGCCTAGAAATATTCCCACGGATCAATGTGCTTTGGGGCCTTGGTCTTTCTTTTAGCTGGGGTGAAGAGGACCCTCTGGGGCATTGTACCCCAGCTGCCACTTGTGCAGAAGCAAGTGACCGACAGTCTCAGCTCTGGAACAGTCTTCTCCCAGGTGGTTTTTGTCACCTGAAAATCTTCATCTTTGCAGTGTCTGGCATTCACTCTCGTTTTAACATCACCTTTTTTGTGTGTCCTCCCACCCTCCCTTGTTTCCTGCCTAAGAGAGAGTCTGGGGTGGGAAGGAGGCATCTCCCTCTCATCTCAGGACTCTGCTTCTCTACTATGGTCATCTCTGCAGATCCTCCATCTGATGTTTCTGCAGATGTAGTGCTGGGTATTGCACAACTCTGCTGGTCTTCTCCTCAAAGTGGATTTCTGTGCCAGTTGAAAGGATTGGGTTTGGCTCATCAGAACAGAAAAATTTAAAAAAAAAAAAAGAAAGAAAAGAAAACAAAAGAGAAAGAAAAGAAAAAATGGATTAAATTAGATATAGGAGTTTCTCACATAAAAGTATGTCTGCACAGGACTTCCCTGGTGGTGCAGTGGTTGAGAGTCTGCCTGCCGACGCAGGGGACACGGGTTCGCGCCCCGGCCTGGGAAGATCCCACATGCCGCGGAGTGGCTGCGCCCGTGAGCCATGGCCGCTGAGCCTGTGCGTCCGGAGCCTGTGCTCCGCAATGGGAGAGGCCACAACAGTGAGAGGCCCGCGTACCGCAAAAAAAAAAAAAAAAAAAAAAAAAGAAAGAAAAAAAAGTATATCTGCACAGAGTCAGTTAGGAATCAAGGTCCTAGGATCCTTCTATCTTTTGCTCCAACATTCTTGGGCTTCGTCTTCCATCCTTAAGGCCACCTCATGGTTCAAGATGGCTGCTGGAGCTCCATTCATCTCATATGGGCTTTAGGCAGGGAAAAGGAGGAAAGAAGGGAAGGAAAGATAAAAAGGTACCTCTTTTTTGATGTGCACCATTTTAAAAGTCTTTATTGAATTTGTTACAATATTGCTTCTGTTTTATGTTTTTTGGTTTTTTGGCCCTGAGGCATGTGGGATCTTAGCTCCCCGACCAGGGATAGAACCCACACCCCCTGCATTGAAAGGCAGAGTCTTAACCACTGGACTGCCAGGGAAGTCCCCTAAAAAGGCACCTCTACCAACAGAGTCAGCCTTCTTTACAGAGATTTTTATGGAAACTTTTTCAATAAGCAACTTCTGCTTACCTCTTCTTGGCCACCCCTGCCTGCAAGGGAAGCAGGAAATGTATATTTTTTTCTTGTCCCATTGATGCCAAAAAAACCCCCCAAAAAACAGTTTTAACAGAAGAAAAAGGGGGGAGAATGGATTTTGGCTGGGGACAACGGCAGCCTCTGCCACATCTTACTGCTTCTCCCCTTTCCCTTTCTACTGCTACCCTTCCAGGGTCTTGTAGACACTGTCCCAGCAGAGCTTTGCAACATAGGTCATGTCTTCTGACCACTGCACTGCCCTCTCCTCACTCCACTTAACAGTTTTCTTTCTCTCTGCTCTGGCTCTTTCCTTTACCACTTCTCCCATGAACCCAGGCAGGGCAGTGTTTGTGTGTTGGTTAAGATCTGGATTAAGACAGGCCTGGTCCAGGTTGTGGATTGGGCTCCCCAGTTATGTGACCTTGGGCAAATCACTGAACCTCTTTGAACCTCACTTTCCTCATATGTGAAATGGAGCTCCCGATAGGACAATGTCCTTGGGGAGTCATTGTGAGGAATGAATGAGGGGGGCGGGTAAAGCCTGGCACATAGTAAAGGGCTCAGTAAGTGTTAGTTGCTCTTAATCTTATTATTTTGGGGTCTTGCACTTGGCCTGGCTTTTATAGGCATCATCAGTCAGTGCCATGTCTCCTTCCCCCTGAACAATTCTCATTCAGTCAGCAAATATGTATTGAGCATCTACAATATACAAGGCTCTCTTCTTTTTTTTTTTTAATTAATTAATTTATTTTTGGCTGCGTTGGGTCTTCGTTGAGCACGTGGGCTTTTTCTAGTTGTGGCGAGCAAGGGCTGCTCTTCGTTGAGGTGCACGGGCTTCTCATTGTGGTGGCTTCTCTTGTTGCGGAACACGGGCTCTAGGCGCGCGGGCTTCAGTAGCTGTGGCACGCAGGCTCAGTATCTGTGGCTCGCAGGCTCTAGAGCGCAGGCTCAGTAGTTGTGGTGCACGGGCTCAGTTGCTCTGCGGCATGTGGGATCTTCCCGGACCAGGGCTTGAACCCATGTCCCCTGCATTGGCAGGTGGATTCTTAACCACTGTGCCACCAGCGAAGTCCTCTCTTCTTCATGCCAGGATAATTGGCCAACAAAACAGACCAGAATCCCTATCTCAGGGATCTGATGTCTCATTGGGCTGCGTGAGACCCTCTGGCCCTTGGCTGCTCTTGTGCCACCAGAAGTGGCATTCATGTGTCTCTAGGCCTGAGACTCTCACATACAATCTTAGAGATTCTGAGCCTTTTAGATGCTTGACCAATGAAATGCCCCAATTCGAAAATGACTTTAGAATTGCATTGTTCTCATGGCCACCAGGCCCATCTCAGCAGGCTAACTATGCATGTGCTTAGACATTAACGTGTTTTCCTTCTCGGGCAGCTCCTTTACTTCTTCTTTTTTAGATTTTAGTTATTAAAAAGTTTTATTTTATTTTGTGGCTACGTTGGGTCTTCGTTGCTGTGCGCGGGCTTCTCATTGCAGTGGCTTCTCTTGTTGCGGAGCATGGGCTCTAGGCACGCGGACTTCAGTAGTTGTGGCGCATGGGCCCAGTTGCTCCACAGCATGTGGGGTTTTCCCGGACCAGGTCTCGAACCCATGTCCCCTGCATTAACAGGCGGATTCTTAACCACCGTGCCACCGGGAAGCCCCAGCTCCTTTGCTTCTAACAGGGCCCTCTACAGACAGTCTCAAAGCAGGATGCATAATCTTTTTGGAGTCCTATCCCTTTGAGAATCTTATGCCCTGTGCACATAGGCAAAATTTGTACAAAATTCCAGGGATGCACAGACTTTGGCAGCCCCTCTTTGGGCCTCAGGGCCTCCATGGACTCGGGTCAGACCCCTGCCTGGCACTCTGAGGAGTGACTCTGTTCTGGAGGTGCCTCACTGGTCCTGCAGGCAGGTGAGTCCACTGTGTGGCAGGCACTCTTTCTTGTTTCCTGTGGGTGGCAAGGATTGAGCAAACGCAAGATGAGGCAGTCGTTAAAAAAGGAGACACATCCTTTCAGATGAAGGTGCCCTTTGTGCTTAGTAGTGAGTGATTGTGAGCAAGCCTTCTTTCTCCTCTCGGTCTCAGGGTCTCCTGTAAAGTATAGGGGTTTGATCAGATCATTCTAAGGCCCCTGTCAACTCAGATGACCTGTGAGACCTGCAGGGGCTTTGTCATCAGACCGAAATTCTGCCTCCACACCTGCTGGCCCTGTGCATCCAGCTAGTTCACGGGCTTCTCTTAGCCCCAGTGGTCTCAGCAAGACGGAGATAAAACGATTGCCAAAGCGTGATTGTAAAAAAGTTAGAAACCTGACTGTCATACAAATATAAGGTAATTGTGTTCATTTAACTCATTAATGAGAAAACCAGCAGGATAATAAAGTTGTTCCAAGGAGAATTTGAGGCACTGAGAGCTTATAACCAACGAAAGACAGAGAACGTTGAAATAAAATTAAAAAGTTGGATATAAAGCTAGTTAATGCCCTACAGGCAATAACTAACCCTTGAAGTTATCTTTTCTACCAGACAGCAATAATTTGCTACTCTAAAACACACAAGTTTACAAGTTCACAGGTAGCTTCACAGTGTATAGGCCCTAATCATTAGTAGTGCCACAAACCAAGGTAAATTTTCTAAGGAACCTGGCCAACTTCATGGAGAGACATCAGGAGAGGCCCCCTTCCAGGTAGAAGATGATAGAAATGATGCAGGGAACGTGTCTGAACAGCTCTACAGTGATGGGTTTTCTGATGCAGCTGCAAAGTTAATGTTAAGTAGAAAAAAAATCAAAATAAATTGTGCTTCGAATCTATAGAGCTTGCCTTCTGCAAGAGACAGATTCTGAGCTCTGCGGCTTGGTGATAGAATTATATCAAACCAGAGTGACCTTTTGGTAGGAACAAAATTTGGTAGGACAAATAGGTATTTTCTCAACTTAGGTAAATGATCTCAAACACATTATAAAGGTTTTCTGCCTCCAGCCCCACCTCTGAGATTGAATGACCCTCCTCCTCTCACAGTGGGGAGTTGCCGTCTGTGAAGTAGGTAGGTGTCCTAGGATTGGAGCAGGACAGAGCCCTGCAGATATGTTCTGAACCAGAGGCCCCCTCAGAGGTCTTCTCCCATCCCCCAACACCAGAAGAGGGCGGCCTCAGTGGTCAAGGGCATGGGCTTTGGTGTCAGCCTGACCTGAGGGCCTCACTCTGCTCTGTTACCATCTGGGTGGCCTCGGGTTCCCAGTTTAACCTCTTGTGTAAATGGCAACAGGGAAAGTACCAAGGCCCAGAGCCTGGGAGATGCAAGTGCTCAATAAGTAGTAGCTGCTGCTCTCGTCCCTCTTCGTGCCCCTTTTATCCCGCAACAGCTGTTTCAGCCACAGTTTCCTCATCGTAAAAAATCTAGCCCCCAGGTTGTCAGGAGGGCTCAGTGCTTGCTTTCACTGCCTCCACCAGCTCCTCTGTAATTCAGTCACCTCCCAGCAGCCAGTTCTCTTAGAAAAATACTAATCGAATCTTGCCTAGCAGCTGTTTAACACCCTCTACCTCATGCAGAATCCAGCCCACTCCCCGGCCATGGCCACGAAGCCCTCCTCGCTGGTGCCTGCCTACGTTCGTTCCCAGCCACGTCTCCTCCCTCCCGCTGGGCACGCTGGCCGTGCTGACCTTGCTCCGTTCCCTGACACTTCACACCCCTGCCCACCTGACAGTCTTTCCCCTTCTGCTTCCTCTGCCTGGAACGCTCTTCTCCAGCATTCTGCATGGCTCCCTCCTTCTCACCATTTGGCTTCTCCTTGGACAGACAGGGCAGCCCCCACCGAACACCCTGGCCACAGACTCCCCCTTCCTTCCCAGTCACTCTCCAGCGTGATGCCTTGTTCTATTTCCTTCAAAGCACTCGTCCGTCTCTGAAATCAGCTTGGGGGGTTTGGGGTTGTACTACTTATAGTCTCTCTCTCCCCCACCAGAATGGAAACCCATGGAAACGTGGACTTCTTTTGTCTTGGTCGCTGTGGCCTGAGACCCCTGCCCAGTGCCCAGCATCCACAGAGGCTGCCTGAACCTCAGTGGCAAGGATGATGCCAACTCACCTGGCACTTACCACGTGCCAGCAGGGACTGATCAGACACTTTACACATACTCACTCGTTGAATCCTCACAACAGCCTATGAGCTAGGTAGAATCATTATTTATTATTCTACTCCGCAGAAGAAGAAAGCGAGGCACAGAGGGGTTCGGTAGCAAGCTCAGAGTCACCCAGCTAGTAAGAGGCAGAGCCAGGATTCAAACCCAGACAGTCTGGCTGCAGAGTTTCTACTCTTAACTCACATGTAGAGTTTGTTGGATTTGCGGTGTGCACGAGAGAACGTGAACCATGCACCCTGCACACCCCCATTCCCTGTGACCCTGTCCCTCCATGATGGCAGCCTGTGCCTACTATGTCTTGTCGCCTAGCCTGCAGCCATCCAAGCTGAAGGTACTTCTCACTCCAAAGCCCTTCCCTTCCCAGCTACGAGTAAGGACAGCCCTTACCCCACCCAAGATCTGATTCTACCAGGAAGGGGTTGCAGTGGCCAGAGCTCCATTCTCACCTCTGCCTGGTGATTAGTGACATAGGATGTGTCCCCATGGGCAGGTCACCTGCAGGCTTCACACTCATCATCCAATCCTGATACCTCCAGCCATGGGCCAATTATCCCCTGGCCGCCAGTCTGCCTGAGAGAGGCCGGGGTGGCAGAGTCCAGCGCCCGAGAGGAGCCCCAGCGGCTCTCACGCTACGCTCTTTTCATTTGCACCTTAGCTGGTTGTCAGGCATAGCCTGGACTCAGTGCCACCTCTCGCTGCTGTGAAAAGCCAAGCACCCAGTCCGTCTCCGCCTCAGAGCCTCGTCCCCAGTCATGGGGGTCTTGGCCTCTTTCTTTGTCTTTTTCTCTCATCTAGCTTCTCTCTTCTTCATGCTCTTCTTGCCCATTTCTCTCTATTGAACTCTCGTCTCCATCCCTCTGGCTCTGGTTCCCTTGCTTTTCCACAGATGGCTTTGCCATGTAACCTGAGCCTGGGAGTTGGCTGCTGCCTTCCCAGGACCACAGCCCATTGCTTTCCTGCACTTTCTCCCTCCAGAGTAAGCCCAAGACACGCTGGCAGGCTGGGAGCCTGTGGGATTCCAGCTTCTAGTCTGGCCTCTACTGCTCATCTGATAAATAAACTTGGTCCAGCCTTTCCCTCCCTTGGTCTCTGGACCCTTCCCAGGGCCACCCATGAGGATGAGGGGAGTGCAGGGACATTAAACCAGAGCCACCTCGAAGGTGTGAGATGTGGTGCTTCCTTCCTTTTGCGGAGGTGGTCGCCTTCGGGTGCTCCCACCCCCAGCACCTGCTCCTGGCTTCTAAGGTGCCCTCTTCCTCTCCCCACTTTTCTTCTTTCTTCTTCCAACCCCAGAATGATGATGGACAGCCCAGCATCAGTAAGAGATAGAAAGTTGGGCCCATACACACAGATAAATATGCAAGTATCTTTGCTCAGCCATCTGACTTAAGTAGCGAACTTTCATCCAGGCTATAAATAGCTCTTTTTCTGAATAGTAACTTTGGCTGAATAGAAAAGGCTGATTTTAGGGCGACCAGGAAGGTCCTCTCTGCTCAGTGTTTCCTTTATGTTCCTTAAACCGATAGGATCTCACCACTGGTGAAGGCTGAGTCAGGAATCCGTTTTTTTTTTTTTTTTTTTAATTTATTTATTTTAGGCTGCATTGGATCTTTGTTGCTGTGCGTGGGTTGGCTCTAGTTGCGGCGAGCGGGGGCTACTCTTCATTGAGGTGCGTGGGCCCCTTATTGTGATGGCTTCTCTTGTTGCGGAGCACAGGCTCTAGGTGCGTGGGCTTCAGTAGTTGTGGCGCACGGGCTTAGTTGCTCCACGGCATAGTGGGATCTTCCAGGACCAGGGCTTGAACACGTGTCCCCTGCATTGGCAGGTGGATTCTTAACCACTGCACCACCAGGGAAGCCCAGGAATCCTCTTTTTAAAATGCACATACTTCGTGGAAGTTGGGGCTGTCATTTACCACCTAGTATGAACTACTCTTCCAGGCTCACTTTCCTTAACATTGATTAGCACCAGTCATCCAGTGGGATTGGAAATACTGAGAGAGAAAGGATTGGAGAAGGACGTAGCACTGTAAAGGGGGGTCCTAGGTTGGGAAGGACAAGGTGTGGGGCCTGAGGGGTGGCCACATGTGTAGAAAGGATTCTCCATCTTGGCCGCACCTAAGAATCTCCTAGGGAGCTTTGAAAAATCCCAATGCCCAGGCTCTCCCCCCAACTAATGAGATCAGAATCTCTGGGGTGGGGCCCAGGCATCAGTAGTTTTTAAACCTCCCCAGGTGGTTCTGGTGTTCAGCCAAGTTTGAGAACCACTACTCTATCCAGTGCTTTGCAACTTGAACGTGCAAACAAATCACCTTATTAAATGTAGGACCTTTTTCCACAGGTAGGGGTTGGGGCCTGAGAGTCCGTATTTCTATCAGTGCCCATCCTGCACCTCTTCTGATCACACTTTGAAAAGCAAGGCTCTAGTTTCCCCTGTTCTTTCTCCAAACCGGCTTTGTTCTCAAACAATGAAAGATGAAAAGTGGGAAATATTGGCCAGGTTGACTAACACGCACCCCGCCACCCCAGTGCAGAGCTCTGGTAATCCTGAGTTGGAGCACAAGGTTAGACCCGAGGCCTTGGGCTCCCCAAGCTGGAATCAGACCTGGAATGTCACCCCCTTCCGGCTGGACCCTTGGTGCAGGAGGTGAAAGCAGTAAGCAGTGAACTCAGGCAGGCGTGCGGGGAGCGAGGGGGGTGCCTTTGTGCACCTGCTCTGTCGTGGTGTGGCTGTAGATGTGGCCCAGATGATAGCCTGTCCCTTTGCGTTAGTGAGCGAGCTTTCCTCCAGCAGGCAGGCAAAGGGCAGATGTATCCTTCTCGACATCTGTGCTGTCATTATTATTATCAGGATGTGAGAGACTCGCAGACATGCAATGTGACAGTTGCAATGATGGAAACAGCGGAGGGTGTTATGAGACACGGAGGAGTGAGTAGATGGTGGTGGAGGACAGAGCAGAGAGGTGGACCAGAAGCAGGGCGGGACTGGAGAGGCTGTTTAGCTTTTCTCCCTGGGGGCTGTGGCCCTTCCCGCCGGAAACTATCACAGAGTCGGTGTGGATCCAGTTCAGAGCCTTTGCCCTTTGCTGGACAACAGGCCCCTCAAAGGAACAACAGCCATGCGTGGGATCACAGCAGGGGGCCTCATGCCCTTATCCTGTCAGTCCTGGAGGGGACCTGTTTTTAATGTCAAAACACCATAGACCTCCTCTCAAATGCTAATTTGACCTTTTGAATAGCCAAAATCATCATCAAATTATTTACTGAATCCCACCTCTTTGCTAGACAAACATGCAGTAAACAGACATGGCCCTTGCCTCATGGAATGCATAATTTAATTGAGGAGATAAACATTAACTAAATCATACCATGAATAATCAATTGATTAAAACTATGGTAAGCTAAGAAGAAAAAAGCATGGGTACAGTTATGAGGTACCCATATGAGGTTCCCATGATGACTGAGAAAACACATCATGCCTTTGAAGAGGACCGTATGAATCCAGTAGTGCTTTTAACTGAATCTATATCTTATTTATCACAACCCATGTGAGAAGAATAAGAAGAGCAATAACAATAGCTCCCATTTATTGGTTTTAAGCTGCGAACCCACCTACCAAATCCTCATGGCACTTCTCTGAGATAAGGACTCTCAGTGTCCCCATTTTGACACGGAAAATAAGGCTCAGAGAGGTGGAGCCCAAGGTCCTACGTAAGTCATTCAGTCTGCAGATGATGCTAGGGGTGCGTGAGGATGCCCAGATGTGGCAACAACTGCATGGTCCTTGAGACTCTGTAGCCCCACAGGTGGGGACTCCTGGTCTGGCTGTGAAGGAGATGAGGCAGGACAGCAGGGTACCTGACTGCACCAACCATTCCCTGGGGGAGGGCAGGGCTGCTGGAGCTGGCCTCCTAGAAGTTGGAGGTGTTTGCATCCCTCCTAGAGAATCGGGAATTGGGCGAACTGGGATGCTGAGATGAAATTTCCTGAGCCCGAACATCAGTTTTTGGTGTTCACACTGGTGGTCAGAGCGCCCCCCCCAACCCTCTGTCTGTCTCTCCCGGAAGCTGGTCACCGCCACCACACCAGGAGGTCTGGGTGCCCTCTGTGTTCCAGGTTGTGCAGGGTTAGCCTCATTTCTACACCTAGATGAAGATTGGGGACAGGAGCCCTGGTGATCATTTATTTTGCTGGGGGCTCTTGGGTGGTGGCCCAGAGGGTGCGCCAGAGACTCTGTGAGAAGCCAGTGGCTGGTGGCCTTGGATCCTCCCCTTCAGGTGTCAGGTGCTCCCCTGCACGAGAACCCCTGCATTCTCAGAGGCCCAGGGGATGCTGCCTGTCTGTACTGACTTGTGATTGAAGCCCCTCGCCACAGGATTCCAAAGCCTGCCTCTTTGTTTTTCAAACATACGGGGGTTTGAAAGAAGTGACAGTTTCTGAGATACTTGTGGGAATCCAGGTGCAAGGAGAAGTCCATGGGCAATGCACATCCCAGCAGGGGCTGGCATTCTGCTCTCCCCATGGCCTGGCTGCTCAGGGAACACATGATAACCTCCCACCATTTTTGATGAGATGCATCTGTAATTTATTATACTATTATCTAAGTTCTAAAACAGAGGGTCCTGCACATAGTTTAACCTTTTCTTGATGACTCGCTGTCAACATTACGAATGTGCGTTACCATACTCTGCTTTCTAGGCTTTCACCTCCTCCCTCCCCGTTCATCTATCAAATGTCACTGCTGACATGTGTACGCTTCTAGACGCCTCCCCACCCACCTGTCCATCACTTTGATGGTTCTAATGTGCTGAGCCAATGTAGCATAGTGGGTTAGCTTGTGGGCTCTGCAGTCAGACAGCCTGGGAAAGTTACGACACCTCAGTTATGCTACCCAGAAAGCAGGTATGGTGAGAGGTTTTTTTTTTTAATAGACTTTATTTTTTAGAGCAGTTTTAGGTTCAGGGCAAAATCGAGTGGAAAGCATGGACTGTTCCAATATACTCTCTACCCACCCCCGCCCCATGCCCTAACCTCTCCCACTGTCAACATCCACACCAGAGAGGTGGGAGTGATTTATCTCAGAAAGCTGTTTTAAGGATTAAATGAGATAATGCATATAAAACATATAAAATACCTAGCACAGTGCCAGGCTCATAATAAATCCTTAATATATGTAGCTATCATCATCAATATAGTAACTGTGTGTTATACAAGCACCAGTGATGATCATTAAGGTCCTAAGGATTGAAATGAGCGGCTTTTGTGCAAGGATCTGATGTGGCCAGGGGATTTCTGAGCACTTCTCTGTGCTTTGCTCTATGTCCAGGCAGCGGGAGATCTTAGTTCTGGAGAAATGGGGCAGTATCGAGCTTCACCTCTGTCTAGAAGTAGCTTAGTAACGTGGATTGTGCTCAGCACATGCCTCTCCTAAGTCTACGAATGGGTCCCTTGATGCTCATGTGGGGCTATCCTGACCCTCTGTGTATATACTGTTAGCCAGACTCTCTGTGGGCTTATAAAAAAAAAAAAAAAGCTGGTGTTACAAGGTTTGGCGTGTGGGCCACCTGGGTAAGGTGGAAGGTGGCTGGAACCCAAGGTCTTTGGGTTCTGGTCTTTAGCCTTGACCAGAAGAAGAGCTGCTGAGAGGCTTCAGCACCACGGACAGCTCCGCGCCCAGCCCCTCCGCCTGGCTTTTCTGGGCTTTCTTGCTGCTGTTGCCACCTGCAGAACACACTCAGCCAGCTAGACACTTTCCTTGCCTTGTAACATGACAAGGCTCTGTCTTTCTGCCTGTCTGGGAGGTACCTAAGGGTCTTATACCCTTTGGGCATCCCTGTGAGTGTATATGGAGGGGAGGTGAGGGGCTGCAAATATTCTGGGGAGGCTGACCTTGTGCCATTCCAGTCCCCCAAGCTCCCCTTTTCTTCTGAGAAACTCCTAAGACCAAGACTCAGACAGGGCCTGGACTGCTCTGAAGGAGATGGGGGGACAGTGGGCGAGGTCTTTGGTAAAAGAAATGGACCCCATTTTCCCCTTACGGGTCAGGGAGGAGAGGATTGGGAATGCCTCAGGGGCTCAGTGATCCTCTGTTGGCCTCCTTGGTGGACCACTCCTGCCGTGGACTTCAGTCAGACGTCTGTTCTGGCATTAGGTGCCGTGCCGCATCGGCCAGGGCCCCAAAGTTCTCCCTGGGGAAACTCAAACTAACAACTTGGTCACTTGTCCTGAGTGGAGCCCCCTCCCCGCGCACAGCTTGGCTTCTACTTGCCCAGTCCTGTTGCCCCTGTGCCTGGGTCTTTCTCTTCCCAAACCACATTGAATCCTGCCCATACCACTCCCAGGTCCTTATGAGGGACAACCCAGAGTCTGCCCTCAGAGCCGGATAAACTTAACTGAGAAAAATGATATGAATGAAGGATGATCTGCGTGCATGCATCCCTCAAAATATTCTGAAATCCACCCTGGCTCAAGGCAGGCCAGTGGAGAGCAGCGCATGGGGTGAGGTTGACTTGTCTGCAGAACGACTTCTCCTGAGCTCTGATCCCAGGCCATTAGCCTGGACTGGCAGTGTATAAGTAATTGCCCTGTGAAACACAGTGCTGTGTCAGAAGCAGACCAATTTACCAAATGTCATTTTGCTAAAAGCCAATTTGCCAAAAGTCAATTCACTGAATGGCCAGTTTGTCAAATGACCAATTCATCAAATTTACTTACTTTCTTTTTTTTTTTTTTTTGCGGAGCACAGGCTCTGGACGCGCAGGCTCAGCGGCCATGTCTCACGGGCCTAGCCGCTCCGCGGCATGTGGGATCTTCCTGGACCGGGGCACAAACCCATGTCCCCTGCATCTCAACCACTGCGCCACCAGGGAAGCCCGACTTACTTTCTTTAACTACTTTGTGTGAGTCGACTGGTTTGCGTTTCGCCCTTATGATAGTATTTTCAGGACTGGTCCATTTGTCTCTGGCCCCGCTCCTGGTGTTTGAACCACGGTGAGCCCAGCCCCAGTCTCTCCCTGTGACCGCCAGGAGCTGGGGCAGGGAAACCCAACAGCCCCTGAAAGGCCTTTGTGAAGACAAATGGGAAACAACCCAACTAAAACCAAATTGGTAAAGGAAACAAAAGAAATTTAGCAAATGGGCCCTTTGGAGAACTGGCTGATCTGTGACTTGGCTTCTGGGGAAGTGACTCAGAAACAGGCAACCTAATATCCTTGAGCCTCCTTTGGGGATGCTGGTAAATGTCCTGCTTTTCTGTTCTGCTGCTGCCTCTTTATGGGACCCGTACGAAGCCTCCATGCTTGGTTTTATTTATTTTAAAAGTTTATTTATTTATTTATTGGCTACGTTGGGTCTTCGTTGCTGCACGTGGGCTTTCTCTAGTTGCGGCGAGCAGGGGCTACTCTTTGTTACGGTGCGTGGGCTTCTCATTGCGGTGGCTTCTCTTGTTGCGGAGCACGGGCTCTAGGTGCGCAGGCTCAGTAGTTGTGGCGCACGGGCTTAGCTGCTCCACGGCATGTGGGATCCTCCTGGACCAGGGCTCGAACCCGTGTCCCCTGCATTGGCAGGTGGATTCTTAGCCACTGCGCCACCAGGGAAGTCCCCCGTGCTTGGTTTTAGAACCAGGAAAGGCCATGCCTCTCCCCCAAGCTTGTTTTCATCTGTGGACTTGGTGAATTGTATGCACAGCAGTCTCCACATCCTCCTAGGCTGGGAGAAGCCCAGGCCCATATGTAGCAGATGCAGAGGCTTTTGTAGGGTGTACTTCTCCCTCTTGTTTGATATGTCTACTCATTTTTGTCTTTTTTTTTTTTTAACTCTTCCTCTGGTTCCTGTTATCTTACTCCATTTTATAACGTATCCCTAAAACTGCCTTAATTCCTTCCTGAAACAAGGCAAAGAAGGAATCCAGACCAGCTCTGAAGGCTCTTCTGTTGGCCCAGGCCCCAGGCCTGCCCTGAGGGGCCCCAAGGTCCTCGCTCCTCCAACATCAGCATCTCAGCCCATCCCACTGGACCCTGAGGTCTCATCCTGGAGCAGGGCACTGTACCTGCTCTTCAGGGAGATGTGTAAGCAGACGTGAACTGCTGCAACGGAGACAGATGCCGTCCTACCCTGGGATACGGCATCTCACCCGGCACAGTCAAAATGCTCACGTGCCCACAGGGCCTGCTTTCCCGCCTCCTTGTCTGTTTGATGTTGATTCCCAGTCCTTCATCACTTTGGGGTGGGCACTGTTTCTGCCGCCCTCTGTGCGGTGTCCTCTCAGCCTGGGGATTTCCCCACCGCTTAGAATTGTGAGCCCCAATTCTTTGGGTGTTGGTCACCTCAAAGATTTTTTCCACCTTTGTCTCCTCTGCGGAGGATCAGGGAGGCAGGACATTAGCATTTGTTGAATGCCTTCAAAGCACCACGCACTGGAATCAGTGCTTAAATGTTGTTTTTAAAAACTTTTCATTGAAGTATAACATATATTCAGGAAAGTGCAAATTTCTGTACATGTGTTATGTATTTTCGTATATATAACTCGCTGAATTTTCACAAAGTGAACACACCCATATAACCAGCAAGAGATCAAGAATGAAAACATCACGAGCACCCAGAAGCCTCTTGTTCCTCCTTCCAGTCATTAATCCCCTCACAACAGTAACCACGGTCCTGATTCCTAACAGCATAGATGCGTTTTGCCTATCTTTGTGCTTTATTTAAATGGCACATTTGGTATCTAATCCTCACTATATAACCCAGCAAGAGGGAGCTGTGGTGAACTCTCCTTTACACATGAGCAACCAGATTCAGAGAGGTTGAGTAACTTCCCAAGGTCACACAGGCAGTAAGTGGTGGAGCTTGGAATCAAACCCAGGGTTGTTTGGCTCCAAAGCTCATGTTCTTTCCTCTATATCTTGATTCTTTCTCCTGCTGAACCCCCCTGCCCCTTCCCCACTGTGTGCCTGGGCTGGGAATCTCTGAAGTTATTGGTCCTAACGACTCAAATGTGTCTGGGACAAGAGCCTTGTCTCCCCCAGTGCATCCCTGCTCAGGACTCAGCAGAATGCCTGGAGCTTCCTGGGGGCTCAGTGCATGGTGGTTGATTACAGGGAAGGCCTTACCCGGCACTCACATTAAGAGGGGCTTGCATTCCCCCGCCTCCTTCATTTGCCCAATTGCCGTTATCGTGTTCTTGCCATGGTGGCTGGGACCTGTGCCTTCTCGTCTGTTTCCTGTTTGTCCTTGAGCCACTCACTCCTGAATGGGACTCCAGCCTCTGAGCAGCTTTCCTTGGCAGGGCTCTGTGGTTGCTTTGTGGGGTGCGTGCATCTCCTCTGATATCTCTATTGTGGGGATTGATTGCAGTGATCGGTAGCTGCATGACAAACAGCCCAATTCACAGAAATGTTACCAAGGCTGGTTTTATGGCGCCGTGATCCAGGGCTGCTTAATGTCTCTTCCTAATGAGGTTTCTGCAACATTAACTCCGTGGGTCTAGAGGGAGGGGGGGCTGGCCACAGGAGGGTGTGTGGCTTCGGGGTAGTGTGGTGGACAGGAGAGGAAGGCATCTTTCCTGCTGATGGTGCCTGGCGTGCACTGGTAGCTTGGAGCAGCCCATTTTTCCTGCAAAGCTCCAACCCCACCATCTATGGTGTGAGCCTCCAAAATTACCTACGGGAGTTTGGACTTCAGGAATTCCTTGGGGAAATATTGTGTGTTTAACACTTTTTAAAATCTCAAGGCCTCACAGAGCATGCGTGAGCTTTAATTCCATGAATATCATAACCACCTTAGGAGGATAGGGGTGGAGAAGGAGAGGGGTCAGACCTGGACCACCCAGCAATTAGTAGGGGTGGTTTGAAGCCTTGGCGGCAACGTGATTGCCACCTACTGTGTGCCAGACAGTCTTTGGGATACATTCACATACCTTTGTCTGTTTGCCCCTCATAAGCTTGTTACAGATGAGGAAACTGAGGTGCAAAGAGGCAGCCAGTTGATTCTGAGCTTGCTTTTGAACCCGGGTCGCCTGGCTCCCCTCCCAGACCAGCTACTGCCTGGCCAGCGCCTCACCCTCCCCTCACTGAGGTCCTTTGGGGGACACAGGCTTATCTGATGGCCCCCGCCGTTTATCCTAGCTGGCCTGACTCTGGCCCTCGGGAGGAGAGGAGAGGGGATCGGGGAGCCCAAGGATTAGCAAGGGGAACTGGCTACTTAGTGCAGCCTTAGGAGAAGACAGAGGCAGCTCCGAGGTGGGGTGCGGGTGTCTTTCCTTTGTTTTGACAACAGCAGGGGAGCGGGGCCCAAGGTCAAAGGAAACTAGGCTGTGGATGGTGGGACCAGTTCCCCCTTCACCCCACCACCAGCCTGTCCTTTGATACTACTCCCTGGTCTCTTCTGCACTCTCCCCCTTCCCCCGACCCAAACTTGACTTCTGGAGTTGATGAAACAAACTCATCCACACTGAGAATCAGCCCCTGATAAGCTTTCAGTTTGCTCTCCTGGGAGCACCTGAGATTTATGAATGACAAAGTCCCAGTCATTACCTTGAGGTTGGAGCCCAGGCAGAAAGGGTTCAGGTCCTTATCACCAAATGTCTCTCAGGAACCCGCCTTGAAGGTCACTTGGAGACAGGTGCACGCACATGCCACGTACCCACGGAGGGTAGATCTGGGGCCCCTGAATATTGTCCGTGGGCTGGGGAGCCTGGGCGGGGAGGGGTAACTGCAGAACTAATTTCCCTCCTGGGTGGAAAGGGTAGGATTTGAGGGGAGGCTCGAAGGATAGGCAGAGACAAAGGAGGGATGGTCCTGCCGGATCCCAGGAGCACCTTAGATGCGGGTGTGCACCTGGCATCCCAGCCCTGGGGTGCATCCTGCAGCAGGGACCTGGGGTACAGAGCAGCCCCCTGGGGCTCTGTCTTCCAGCCCCTGGCTGGGGCCCTGAGCTGGAGCAGTGGTTCCTGTTGGCATGGAGGAGCTGAGTGCCTCTCAGGCAGCTTCCCCCTGCCCCAACCCCAGCAGGAATGTAGGGAGGGCGGTGGTACTAATGTTGTGGCTGCCACTGCCCTGCCTCTGGTGAGCACCTCCTCTGTTCCCCATGAAGGTGGGCCGTGGCATGCCACAGGTGACAGGTCAGAGGCTGCTCTTCCCTCTCTCCACTCAGTGGAGGTGTCTGTGTCCAAGTCTCTTCCCATCCCGCCCCCTAAGGAGTGGGAGTTGTCTCCTCTGCCCCTGGCTTTGGAAAGCTGGCGGGTACAGGGGCTACGACCCCTTTACTTTAGCCCTAGCTGGGGACAGGAAGAGTTTTAAGCTTCCCTCTGTCAGATGCAGCACTGTTCTTTTAAAAATTTTTTTTATTTATTTGTTTTACTGCGCGCGGGCTTTTCTCTAGTTGCGGCGAGCGGGGGCTAATCTTTGTTGCGGTGCGTGGGCTTTTCATTGCGGTGGCTTCTCTTGTTGTGGAGCACGGGCTCTAGGCGCGCAGGCTTCAGTAGTTGTGGCACACAGGCTCAGTAGTTGTGGCTCGCGGGCTCTAAAGTGCAGGCTCAGTTGTGGCACATGGGCTTAGTTGCTCCGCGGCATGTGGGATCTTCCTGGACCAGGGCTCGAACCTGTGTCCCCTGCATTGGCAGGCGGTTTCTTAACCACTGCGCCACCAGGGAAGCCCCAGCACTTTTCAAACTTAAACATGCATATGAATCACCTGGGGGGATCTTACTAAAATGCAGATTCTGATTCAGTAGGCGGGGCTAGAAAGTTCATGTTTCTAAAACTCCCAGGTGGCTCCGATGCTGCTGGTTCAGGTGCCAGAGACGTGGGTGCTGAGTCACCAGCTGAGGGTCCTTGGGTGGCACTTAGCAGCCGCAGCAGCATGAGGGAGGCTGCCTGGAGCTGGGCTCACCCGTGTGTGATTTAATCCTCCCGACCTCACTGGGAGGTAGTGCTGTTGGAAGGGGAGACCCAGGGACTAGGAACTAACCACCGGTCTTGCCCGAGATCACACAGTGGGCTGGTGGCAGAGCCAGCCTCCAGCCTCATCCCCCTGATTCCAAGACCTGGAGTTTTTCTTTTTTTTTACATCTTTATTAGAGTATAATTGCTTTACAATAGTATATTAGTTTCTGATTTGTAACAAAGTGAATCAGCTATACACATACATATGTTCCCATATCTCTTCCCTCTTGCGTCTCCCTCCTTCCCTCCCTCCCTATCCCACCCCTCTAGGTGGTCACAAAGCACCGAGCTGATCTCCCTGTGCTACGCGGCTGCTTCCCACTAGCTATCTACCTTACGTTTGGTAGTGTATATATGTCCATGCCACTCTCTTGCTTTGTCCCAGCTTCCCCTTCCCCCTCCCCATATCCTCAAGTCCATTCTCTAGTAGCTCTGCATCTTTATTCCTGTCTTACGCCTAGGTTCTTCATGACATTTTTTTCTTCTTAAATTCCATATATATGTGTTAGCATACAGTATTTGTCTTTCTCTTTCTGACTTACTTCAATCTGTATGACAGACTCTAGCAAGACCTGGATTTCTCCACCCTGACCCTCCCTGGCCCCCCAGCCCTGAGGCCCATGAAGACGATTAGCGGTGGCAGCTGACTCTGCCAATCCCGGCCAAGAGCACCGCACACAGCCTCAGTTAGGCCCCATGACCCCACAGTCATTCCCACTTTACTGAGGAGGAGACTGAGGCTCAAGGCGTTAGGAAACTGCCAGGAGGTCCCTCGGTGGGGAGGTACGTGGCCGGCTTCAAGGCCCAAGGCCCAAGTCCTTAATCCGCTAAGGGAGCCCTAGGGGAGGTGGCCTGGAACAGTCGGGCTGCCCTGGTTTCCTCCATCCCCATACTGGGCGAGCACACGGTAACCAGCGGGCGAGGGAACAGGCCAGGTTGCCCAGAGCCTCCGTGTGGCTTGAAAGGCAGACAGAGCAGGCCCCCAGCTCTGCAGTGGGGCCGGCAGGGAGGTGGCTCTGGCTGGTGCCCAGCATCTCTGGCAGGAAATGCCCCCTGTGCTGATCCCCTCAGGCCGGTCTGCCAGCAGGACCCAATCTGGTTAGAGCGTGAAGGGGGATTAGCAGAGAGAACATGGGGTCCTGACCTCGGCTTTCTAGCCCCTGCCTCTCCCGGCCCTGGCAGAGGCTGGAGGGATTGGCAGTGTGCAGGAGGAGGGGCGGTGCCCAAGCCAGGCTGTGGGCTTGCTACCCCCTTCTCTTCAGGGAAGGGGGACCCAGCTGGGGTCATTGGGGGTGTCCCAGACCCCGGGGGTGGAGGTACTGGCAGCAGCTCGCGTCCCAGGGCCCTTGATCTTGGGTGGTGGGATTCAGGCAGGGGGATCTTCGCCTGCAGCACCCTTACCTCGAGTCCCCCGGGTGGACCCCAGGGGCTCCAGCTCCCTGTCCTCCTGTGGGTCCTGGGAGTCACTTACCTTCCTCAGAGGCTCCCCCACCTCTCCGCTCACGCTGCTGGGACCACCTCAGAGCCATGGAGGGTTATTATCGAAGTTCCGTAAAGATGGGCGAAGGGAAGGGCAGGGTTGATTATAACACCGTTGGCAACAAGCGCTTCTTCCCCCAGCCCCCTTCAGAGCCCTCGCTCGTTGGGTGAGTGTTAGGCAGAGCAAGTACAACCATACCCAGTGCACGGGGAAGAGGTCTGGTCTCACGAAGTTCACACAGAACCAGCCATCCTGCCCCAAGCCCCTGCTTTTCCCTCTCAGTCACATGGCCTGTCTTAACTCTTTGCTTTAATCCGGAAAATGCAGAGGGATTGGAGCAAGAGAATCATTGAAGGATCCACTTTAGTTCAGTTCAGCTAAAAATTACTGAGCCTCTGCAACGCACCAGGTGTCCAGGGACTGTCTGGAGGCAGAGAGGGGTGTTAACCAAAAATCAGTATTTTATTACATCCAGTGCACAAATATTTCATTATAAACCTGGATTAGTGCTGAGAAGAGAAAGCGTCGGGGCCCTGGGA
This sequence comes from Phocoena phocoena, assembly GCF_963924675.1. Classification (NCBI taxonomy): domain Eukaryota; kingdom Metazoa; phylum Chordata; class Mammalia; order Artiodactyla; family Phocoenidae; genus Phocoena; species Phocoena phocoena. Next base: position 30,602,408 of record NC_089234.1, read on the forward strand.
GCCTGCAGCAGAGGGAGCTGTCAGAGGAGGTGTCTGTAGACTGAGATGTGAAGGATGAATAGAAGTTACCATTTCTCCTCAAGAGTGGAGGAATAGTCTCGGCAGAGGGAACGGAAGTGCGGAGGTCCTGTGGCAGGAGGGATTCGAGGCAATGAAGGAACGGCAGCACATGTGGAGTCATGGGCAGGGGTGAGAGCACCCAGTGCCTGTCACATCAGAGCCTGCAAGGTAGGTACCACTTCTCACCCACATTTTGCAGATGAGAAAACTGAGGCCAGAGAGGTTAGTGACTCACCCGAGACCACATGATGTAAGTGGGTGAGACAGGACTCGTTGAACCCAAGTCTCCAGGGTGACACTCAGCTGTGGGCATTCTCCTCTATGCCCTGGCCTCTCAGTGTGTGCTTCCTGGATCAGCAGCCTCTGTATCCCCTGGGAGCTTGTCAGAAATCTAGGACCTTATCCTTTCCCATAGAATCTGTCCCCAGCCGGTCCCTTGTCTGGTTGCTGCATCCTTGCTCTCGAATCTGCTTCTTGCTGTCCTGCCTGAGGCGTCCTTCTGAGCTGCTGTCTGCCCTGTGGTTCTGTGCCCTGTGCTTCCCCCTGGCCAGGATCGGGCCACCAGCTGCTCCGGGTTTGGGTTTGTCCTTCCAGCTCCACAGCCCACCCTCTTCCAGGATGGCCTCTCTCAGTGTATCTCATTCTGCCCCGACATACCCCAGGCCACGCACCTCACTTCAGGGTCTCTGACAAGGTCACCGAGGGAGAAGAATAGGGCAACATCGATCAAGTTTCAGGGAGAAAAAGGAGGCTCAGGGCCTGGGAAGATATGATGAGAAAAGTTGTAGGTGGTACATTTGAAGTTTGCATGCCAACCTGGTGAAAATGGATATAAGAAACTTTATTTCAAAGAGGTCTGGGAAAGACAAAACAGTTGTTGACCAGGTAGGGGATCAACGAGGCAAAAAAATGAATAGCTTTGTTTGGGTTTGCCAAATGGCTGAGCAAGCATCCAAGTCCGGGGAAGGCTTCTGGCGCCCCCTAGTGAGATAACAGGAGACAACAGTCAGAACCTTAGCAAAGGGATAGGCGGACTGTGCTTAATTAAGGCTGGACAAAAGCCCACATTTTTTTTTTTCTTAAGAGTTTTATTTATTTATTTATTTTAAGATTTTTAAAAATGTGGACCATTTTTAAAGTCTTTATTGAATTTGTTACAATACTGCTTCTGTTTTATGTTTTGGTTTTTTGGCCCCGAGTCATGTGGGATCTTAGCTCCCCCCGACCAGGGATCGAACCTGCACCCGCTGCATTTGAAGGCAAAGTCTTAACCATTGGACCACCAAAGAAGCCCCCAACATTTCTTTAATTTTATTTTTTTTAATTTTTTTGCGGTACGGGGGCCTCTCACTGTTGTGGCCTCTCCCGTTGTGGAGCACAGGCTCCGGACGCGCAGGCTTAGCGGCCATGGCTCACGGGCCCAGCCGCTCCGCGGCATGTGGGATCTTCCCGGACCGGGGCACGAACCTGTGTCCCCTGCATCGGCAGGCGGACTCTCAACCACTGCGCCACCAGGGAAGCCCCCCCAACATTTCTTAAGTATTGCCAAATGGAGGTACTAGAACAGAAGCATAAATATTTACATGAGCTCTCTTAATCATCTTCAAAGCCCTGCGTGGTAGATATTTTAATCCCCATATTACAAATAGGGAAATTGAAGCTCTCGGGCATGTAACTTCTAATGTAAATGGCAGAAGCAGGAACTGAACTTAGATCCTTCCGTTGCAGAGTTCGGGTTCTCTCCACCACCCTCTCTGCTGTCAGCACTCTGCATTTTCCTCCGCCTTTCAAGGCTCTCCTGTTTCCCTCTGGTCTAGAGGCTGGCCTCTTTCAGGTCTCAAATTCAGTTTTCTTTACTCATTTTAACAGTGTGAGCACCGGCTCACTACTGTAGCCTGGCCCTGGTGGATCCACACCCACCCCTGGACCCTCGCCTCAGTAATTGGCACTTGGTGTCCACTGGGGGCAGCGTCTTTTCTCTATAAGCTTTGGTGCCCCAGAGCCATGTCTAAAAGGCCATCAGATCACACCCCTCTCTGGTCTAACCTGTCGCCTTCTCTGGTCTGCAAGGCTTTTTCCTGCCAACACTCTCTTCCCAGCACCTCCTGCTCTCAGCTACTCTTGGATCATGCCAGGCTCGATGCATCCTGCCTTTGACAGACCGTTCCTGCCCCTCCCTTTCCCACTTAGCTCCCGGTGTGTATCCTTATAGAATTGCTCTGCCGGAATCATACTTTGATGTGATGTTATTATAAGAAACAGACACTTGAAACCCATTTATTATAAGGATCTAACGTTATTGATTAGGACACACAGTCATTTTTTATAAAGACCCCTGAGAAATTCTTGTCTCATCTTAGTGCCAAAAACAGCTCTACTCCCGAGAAACTGGTTCTTTTGAATTTATACATATATCGGGGATGCAGTTAACTGACCAGTTTTCCCTTTTCACATCAGCTCTCAGAAAGCTTAGAACCTACCCCCTGTCCCGACCAGGCAGCTGTGTGGATCACGTGGTGCTGCGTGCTTGGTGTCCGATATTGATTTGTCTTTTCTTTGCCCTACTTTTTACTCCTGCTCTCTTGCTGTTTTATAAATCCCTATAAGTCACCTTAAAGCCTTTCTGGAACAAGGTTGGCCTAAATCAATAAACTAGTCGATACAAGGGAGAAACCTTCTTGCAGGATTGTAGTGAGAATTAAACGGAATAATGGTTGCGAGCTGTCAGCCCAGAGTTTCCTCCCAAGCTTGGCTGAAGGGCGAAGTGCTAGCTAGGGCTGAGATGAGGGTGCTACCAGAGGTCCCCACTCCTGGGCACCCTCCATCTTTCTGAAATCTGGGAGGCCGGGAGGAGAGGGGAGAGAAGCTGCTGTCACATTAAGGGACAGGCACAGGCCTATTACAGTGAAGCCAGACACAGCGGGAATGTAGTTTTGGAGGAGAGAGAGGAGAGGCTGTGTCACAGGCTTGAGACGCCTTCCTTCAAGGAGAGACCGAGCAGGGAACAGGGGGTGTGATGGTGACAAAGCCCTTTTGGACCACAGGTGCTTGGGGCCGGTTAGGCAGCTCGGGGACAGGAGGGGTCGGGGTTTGGAGGGGAGGGAGCTCACAGGGGTTAGCTCACACTCTGTGCAGGGGGCAGGGTTTGGGGCGGTTTGTGGGGCAGGCCTTGCAAGGCTTGTATTCCCCCACTTTGCACACAAGGAAACTGGGGCTCAGGAGGGAAAGGCTGAGCCACAGATGCACAGCCAGAAGGTGGGGAACCGGGATTCGAGCCTGCCTTTCTGAGGTCAGGGCCCCATGCGCTCTGCTGCGATGCTTCTGTTTTGTTGTCTCAGCAGAAAAACCCAGGCAGAGGGGAGCGGTTCCCGCAGCTCAGGGGACAGTGCACTGAGTGACCCTGTGGGCTGTGTTCTCAGATTGGAGGTGAACCCTGAGGCCCGTGGGGTGAATGGTTGAAGGGATGGAGATGGTCAAAGCCCCATGGGCCTGGCCCAGGAGGAGGGTCCAGGGTCTGCAGAACTGCCCGTCCCACGTGGGGACAGGCAGCCCTGGCCGTCTGAGGTTGCAGTTCCTCCCAGGGCTGCTGTGCAAGGGGAGGCTCTGGAACCTGACTGCCAGTTTCAGATTCTGGAGCCGCCACCCGCCAACCCGCCAGTGTTCCCTCAAAAAAGCTGTGTAACTTCCGTGAGCCTCCCTCTTGTCCTTTGCGAAAGGGGGACGGCAGTAGTATTTGCCCCACGGTTAGTGTGAGACTCTGGCGCGCTCAACACGCAGGGCGCAGGGCGGTGCAGGCGTTGGGGGGTGGTTGTTATCAGCACGGTGGGAAGCAAAAGGACATTCCGCAATGAGGATTGAGAGAGGGAGGAGAGGCGGGTAGACAGGTGCCTGAGGCCCAATCCTGCTGGGGAGCGGAAGATGAGTTGCTGAGTCCCTGCAATGCCTCCTCCCTCACTTCAGGACTTTAATAATGGGGAGGTGATGGAGTCCTCAGAAGTCCCTGCCCTCCAAGCCCCAGGGCAGGGATGCAGCACGGCAGTCCCTAGGCCAGCACGCTCAGTGCCCCGTGTGGATCCAGGCTCAATGGCAGCCCTGCCCCCTGCAGTCCCCGAGACCATGGGGTCTGGAGTCAGACCCAGCCTGGAGTTCACAACCTGGTGGGCCACCTACTGGCTGGGTTATCTGGGGTCCAGCTGTGCCTTCTTCTGAAGCCTCCATTCCTGGTCAGTAAAACAGATCAGGAACGGTAGGTAGACTCGCCATAGGTCTCAGGGCAGCTGTGGGCCCCGTCGAGAAGCTCCTTCTTTGCTTGCTCCTTTGCAGCCCTGGACGATGCCTTGGGGGCTGAGCTGACCCTGGTGGGTCTGGTGGGCAGGCTTGGGGGCTGGCAGAGCTGATCCCTGCTGCCCCAGGCTGCACCCCCCGGCTGCAACCTCTCTGCCCAGAGAAGGGGAGGTGGCTGGGGACCGAGTTCCAGCTCATTTATTCACTCATTCATTCATTCGACAAATGTTTACCCAGTGATCTTTGCATGCCAAGCACTGTCCCAGGTGCTGGGATACAGCTGCGTCTGGTCTGGGCACTGTCTGGCCTGCTTGACCTCCCTGACTCATCAGGGCACTCTGGAGAAATCTTTTCTGACAGTGTTCTCCCTCTGGCTTTGTCCTCGCAGGGACCTGAGTGAGAACAGCATCCAGGCCATCCCCAGAAAGGCTTTTCGTGGAGCCACAGACCTCAAAAATTTGTGAGTATGGGCCTGGGAGGGAGAGGGGCTTGGGGACTGTTGGGCCACCCCTGTCAGCATCCTTTTGGGTCTCCCCAAGCCCTGTGGTCCAGGCAGCCGAGGAGCTGGCCTGGGCTCTGAGATGGCTCGTGCCAGCATGGTCTTCTGGAACAGTCTGGGGCTGGAGGAAACAGGCAACCTTTTGGGGCCAGGTGGAAGGGAGTGTCATGAACTGTGGGGTGCTTGGGTGATGTCCTTGTTCCATTGCAATGGACAGTCTCTGTGCCCTTACCTTCCAGTAGGTGGGGAGAGCTGGGTCTGAATGTTTTCTTGCAGGTCCATATTGTATAAGCTGCTGCAAGCCAGTTAACTTCACTGAGCCTCTATATATTGTTTTGCAAAATGGGGACATCATATTTCTCTCACAGCTTGCTCTGAGGTTTAAATGAGATATGGAAATAAATACACTTTGTTGAATGCTATTTTTTAAATTTTATTTTAGTTTATCTTTGGCTGCGTCGGGTCTTTGTTACTGCACGCGGGCTTTTCTCTAGTTGCGGTGAGCAGGGGCTACTCTTCGTTGTGGTGCACGGGCCTCTCGCTGCGGTGGCTTCTGTTGTTGCAGAACACAGGCTCTAGGCATACAGGCTTCAGTAGTTGTGGCACGTGGGCTCAGTAGTTGTGGCTTACAGGCTCTAGAGCGCAGGCTCAGTAGTTGTGGCGCACGGGCTTAGTTGTCCGCAGCTAATCATGTGGGATCTTCCCAGACCAGGGCTTAGAACCCATGTACCCTGCATTGGCAGGCAGACTCTTAACCACTGTGCCACCAGGGAAGCCGAATGCTATTTAAATATAATGGTTTATTTCTATTACTCAAATTTATTCTGGTCCAGGCTTATACTCCACCCCAACCCAGGTCTGACTGCCATGGTGATGGCAAATGCCTGGCACGCTTGTCACTCCCTGACCCTCGTGCCTGTAGTAGACATTGGTAATTGATCACCGCATTCTTTCCCAAGGAGCCCAGTCACAGCTTCAGTATATTCTGGGAGCAGCAGTCCAGGTAGCCACTGTGAGTCGGTCTCACTTGGCACTCAGGCTGAAATCTGTTTGCCGGCTGTGGCTGCCATGGCTCCTGTGACAGACTCTGATTTTACAGCCACCAGCAAGCACCCTCTAGGTGGTCTTCAAAGAGGGGGCGGTGCCTGCTCCCCAGGAAATATGCAAGGTTGGGGAGAGGAGTATAATATAACTTATTTATACTTACTGTTTTAACTAAAAATGAGAAAGAATTTAAGCTTTTATTAACATTTACTATTTGGATCAACACGTATGTACTGGACAAATGATTGGGGTCAGGTCTTTTTTTTTTTTAAACTAATGGAGTGGTTGATCAGAATGTCTGGACATCCCCGCTGTAGGCAACAAGCCATCCTCTCTATAACCTTCCTTTGCTCCACAGACAGCTGGACAAGAACCAGATCAGCTGCATTGAGGAAGGAGCTTTCCGGGCTCTGCGGGGGCTGGAAGTGCTGTAAGTGAAACATAGGAAGGGAAACAGAGGCAGGAGAGCTGGCTATCACGGGCACTGAGGCCCAAGCAGCTGGTGTTTGGGCTGGGAAGCCCCACAGGAGGCGGGAGGCCTGGGAGGTGGGTGCCAAGCCCAGGGCAGAGGCCTGCTCTCTGCTCTCCTAGACTTGTCGCCAAGGACGGAAGGGCGTGTACTCCTGGGGTCATGCCTGTGGCAGTGTGACCCAGGCTTAAACTGCTCGTGATGAAGCCCAGGGCGAGTGGCTGTGTCTCTCTGGAGTTTCTAACACACAAGGCTGCAGTGCCTCGCCTTTCTCCCTCCGTCTGTCCAAACCCCACGCTTTCTTCCAGGCCAGCCCGAGCCTGCACCCATCCTCACCTTCTGTGCCCCCCACCCCCGTCCTACCAGCCTGGGGGTCTGTGGTGCAGCTGCCTCTTCATCACTGTCCCAGCTCAGGGGTCTCCCTGAGGGTGGCTCTCCGGCGTAGCCTCCGGGTCCAGCCCAGGGCTGGTCACCTCGAGGGCAGACTGTGAGCCACAGTGTGAGGGAGAAGCTGTGCCCGTCCTTCCCACGCGGCTTGCTGCTGGGCGGACGCTCAGTGACTCTGGCTTCCCTCTTTCAGGACTCTGAACAACAACAGCATCACCACCATCCCCGTGTCCAGCTTCAACCACATGCCCAAGCTGCGGACCTTGTGAGTCAGCCCGGGGCGGCCGGGAGCACAGTGAGCAGGGGAGGTGCCGGGGGCAGAGCGGAAGGAGCTCGGCCTCCTCTGCAGCCCCGGAGGCCACCTCAGGGCGGGGGCTGAGTGGAGTTGGGGGAGGGGGAGGTGATCTACAACGGAAGGACGTCGAATGTCATTTATAGTTGATGTTTTCCTTGGACAACAAATGATTTGTTTTTGTGTTTGAAGATGAGTTAGGTGATTTGGGCAGTGGGTCTACGTGAGCTCAGTGAGATGCGTCTTCACTGGGCACACTCCAGCCGAAGGGGTGCCCCCTCGCACCCGCCGAGCCCGCTGGGAGGGAAGGGGCAGCTGCTGGGAAGTTTCCCGCTGCTGCAGATAATCCCCAAGTCGGGGCTGAGCCGCGCAGCTGACTGGGTGTAGGCCGGGCCCTGACCCAGTGGAGCGCCAGGGGCTCGGCCCCCTGCCCCGTGGGCGAAGGGGCTCCCACTGTGCGGCCAGGGGCTGGGGGCCCAGGTGGGTCGTGAGCCACCCTGTCTCCTCCCTCACCCCACAGCCGCCTGCACTCCAACCACCTGCTCTGCGACTGCCACCTGGCCTGGCTCTCCCAGTGGCTGAGGCAGCGGCCAACCATCGGGCTCTTCACCCAGTGCTCGGGCCCTGCCAGCCTGCGCGGCCTCAACGTGGCCGAGGTCCAGAAGAGTGAGTTCAGCTGCCCAGGTGGGTGCAGGCCCTGCTGGGGCTCTCGGCTGCCCTTCGCCTGCCCCCCGCCCCGCCCCGCCTCCTGTTCCCTCCCACTAACCTCCTGTCAGCACGCATTAACATCTGGCCCACCCGTGACCTCCGGTCCTCATCCATGGATGGGGTGAGGACATCTCACCGTCTCCTACCCTCGCTCATGTTCTCTCCTGTCCCTACTCATTGTGTCCTGTCCTCACTGCTCTCCTTCTCCTTCCCCATCTGTTGTCTCACCCATCACCTTTGTCTCCACATCACCTCTTGCCTCCACTGCATTTCCCCTCCTGTCTCCTACCCATCACTTCTTTCCTGTCCCCACCCATTGTCCCCTTCTGTCCCATCCCTTCTACCCAATGTCTCCCTTTTGCTTCTTTGCTTCTACCCAGAGCTCCCGCCCTTGCCTCCCACCCCTTACTCCACCCACTCCTTGCCCCCTCCTATTACCCCCCTCTCCCATCGCCCATTGTCTCACCCCTGCTATCTGGAAAAGTCATTAAGTTGGGCCTTCTAGCCTTGGTTCGAAGTGAAATGGACTCCAGAGTCCGTACCTCCATCTTCCACCTAGGGTCCTGGGAGAGCCTCCTGCCTGGCCACCCCACTTCCTTTCTGGCCCCTCCAATCTCCATACTGCAGCCAGAATGACCTAAAGAGAGCCACAGGTTTGGGCTAGTCACTGTTGCTTTGTCCCTACCTGGCCTTTCAGTGCTCCTAGGAGCGTCCAAACTGCCCTCCAGCTCTGCGAGGCTGGACGAGGGCATCTGTGCCTCCTCTGCCTGGTGGCTTCCGCACTGTTGCGTCTCAGTCGTGCCTGCCTCTGCCCCTCCCGGGAGCAGGTGCCTCCCACCCTGGCCTCCTGGCAGGCTGTTTCCCTGCTGGTTACATCCTCCCCGCCTTGCTGCTCCCTCCTCAACCTGCAGGGCCCAGGGAGCCTTCCCTGGCCCCAGAGGGAGTCCCGCATAGACTGATCGCAACGTCCACGAAAACATGGGTACGTGTGCTGTGTTCTCTGGCCATTTCTTAGTACTGTGCTCACACTTGACACAGAGAGATAGATGCTCAAGGGATGTTTGCTGAGTGAATGACCAGCTCACAGATCCGTGACAGAGGATTAGGGGCTGCCCGTTCCTCCCAAGCCTGTGGATCTGAGCCCGCCAGCCACACAGAGCTTGGCCTCCTCTCCTCAGGGTGAGGCTCGGGGGTGGGGGGGCTGTCCCCTCCCCCTCAGCGCCGGCAGCCCCCGAGACTGTGCTCGAACACCGCTGTGCTCAGGGCTGCAGCGTGTGTGAGACGTGATTCTGCAGCTCCACTGCTAGGTATGTGCACATGTTCTGCCGAACACACGTCCAAGAACATCCAAGCAACGTTTTTCATAATATCCCAGACTTGGAGATTGCCCAAATGTCCACCAACAGGAGACTAGATTAGCCAATGATGGCATATCCGTACAATAGACTATGAGTCAGCAATAGAAAAGAACAAACTACACAACAACATGGGCAAATCTCGGAGATTTTACGTTGAGTGCAAGAAGCCAGATGCAAGAGAGCCTGCCGTCTGCTTTCCTTTATGTGCATCCACAGACAAGCAGAGCAGATCTTTGGTGATAGGTCTCAGAATAGCGGCTACCTCAGGGAAGGAGCATGAGGGAGCCTTCTTGGGTGATAGAAATATTCCATGTCGGGGGGGCGGTTCTGTGGCTGTACCCACATGTGGCAATGCAGCCAGCTGTACGATGGTGCACTTGGTATAACCGATGATACCTCGGTTTTAAAAAGTGTGGGTCCTTAACATCACACACTGGGCTTCACCCTGATCTCACCACCTATGTGGTGAGATTCCACGTGCTATTAATTAATGTTGAGGATGTGTGAATTTCATGTGCTAATTAATTAATGTTGAGGACTCAGTTTTCTCACCTGTAAAGTGGCCACAATGATGTCATGCTCTTTGCAGTAGGATTCAACGAGATACTGCATGTACGACACTTACTATGGCATGTGGGACAGAGTAAGCGCTCAATAAACATGGTCCTTGTCATACTCAGGCCAGAAGTGTTGAGTGACTTGGACTAGAGCCTGGAGCCTCAGAACTGAGGGTAGGATTTCCTAGCGTGCAAATCACATGCTCATGTAGCACAATTATGTTCAGATTCAAGTTCAGCAAACAAGTACCTGCTATGTACCAGGCACCTGCAGAGTTACATCATGGTCCTTGGTGATCTCCTCTGGTTCATCCTCATTTAGAGAAGTACCTTGTCCCCATCCATCAGTCCGTATCTGGGAAGGGAGGTCCTGGCCCAGAGCCCCCTGAGGTCACAGCCCACTGTCTCCACAGGCCAGGGGGAGGCGGCTCACGTGCCTTCCTGCACCCTCTCCTCCGGCTCCTGCCCAGCCATGTGCACCTGTAGCAACGGCATTGTGGATTGTCGTGGCAAAGGCCTCACCGCCATCCCCGCCAACCTGCCCGAGACCATGACGGAGATGTGAGTACAGGCAGGGCAGGCGCTGGGATGCACCCCTCTGGCCAGGCCAGGCTGTGGTGGGCCAGTGAAGAGCCAGTGCAGGCGCTACCCCAAGGCTTGCCCTGAGGCCCCTCAGTGCAAACGGAGAAGACATGCTTTGCCTCAGCTGGGCCGAGTTGTCTGCCTAAGGCTGGCAACTCTGGAGGGTTGGAGAGGGGTATCCCTCTGTGGTCCATCTGTCCAGCCCAGCTGGGTGAGTCTGCTAGAATTGGTTTCTTAGGGACTTCCCTGGCGGTCCAGTGGTTAAGACTCCTCGCTTCCACCGCAGGGGGCATGGGTTCGATCCCTGGTCGGGGAACTAAGATCCTGCAAGCCCCGTGGTGTGGCCAAAAAAAAAAAAAAAAAAAGAATTGGTTTCTTAGTATTAGCATCATTGGTGAGCCCCTTTCAGCCATGGCAGCCTGGGATAATGGAGCTTGAAAACCTGTCCCTTTTCTCTGCCTGTGGCAGCCCCCCTACCTCCAGATGGAGGGTGGGAGCAGGGGCTGGCGGGCAAAGGGCCTGGTTTGGGCAACGGCAGGGGTGGGGTGACCTGCCCTTGTCCTTCCTCGGTGTTCTCTCTCTGCAGCCGCCTGGAGCTCAATGGGATCAAGTCCATCCCCCCCGGAGCCTTCTCTCCCTACAGAAAGCTTCGGAGGATGTGAGTGCCTCCTGCTATTTCCTGGGGGTCAGCACGGGGCTGAGCCTGGAGCAGGCAGGCCACAGCCCCGGGGCAGGTCCTGACTCTGCCTGCCGTGTCTGAGCCCCCGGCAAAGCCATCATCTGGCCTTCCTACCAGGCTCATCTGTGACATGGGGATGGCGGTGGTGCGACCTCCTTGAAGGGCTGTCTTGCGGCCTAAATAGGATGCTGAGTCCGAGCCTGGCACATGACCAGAGCTGACCATTTCAGCTTGGGCACCCATAGAAGCAGTTGAGGCTGTGAGGGGTGTGTGTAGGGGAAAGCTAGGGTACCCACCCGTGCATGACCCTTGGATTGCACAGGGAAATAGTGGGCAGTCGTGGGTTTTTCGGGTGGATGGGGAACTGGCCCTTCTCCTTCCTAATTTCAAAGAAACCCCTGCCCTCCTGTGGTATCTGGGAGGTAGGGGGGACAGTCAGGACTTGGTGGCCACTGAGAAATTCAGCCACCGTCTCTCCTCTGCTCACCTTGCAGAGACTTGAGCAACAACCAGATCTCGGAGATTGCACCCGACGCCTTCCAGGGCCTCCGGTCCCTGAACTCGCTGTGAGTAGCAGTGCCAAGGCTCTGTAGTGGTCCAGGGCATCCCCCAAGGAGGCTGGCAGGGCCCAGGGCTCAGGGCCCCTCTGGTGGGCGCTAGAGAAGGAGCACAGACAGCCTCAGTGGGTCTCCCTCTGGCTGCAGTGACCAGGGTGGCTGTACCCAGCTTTCCCTTCCTCTTTGTGGACCCTCTGCAGCTGGGAGGGGGAGGAGGGAGTCAAGGGCTGATTGCATGGAAAAGCTAGGCAGAGCTGTTGCCCCTGACAACTGTGATGCTCTCCCTTCTGCGGTGGGGATTTTCCCAGCCTTCTTTGTGGCCGTCATCTGACTCAGCCCAGCCTTCATGTTGGCCCCGCCTCCCCACAGAGGCCCAGCACTCCGTTCTCCTAAGCCTTGCCTGGGTCCTATAATGGCGGCAACCACCAGCTCCAGTTGTGAAATCTGCCACAACTTACATCTTTTGTCCCAAACGTGCTCTGATCTCAAGTTGTAATGAGTGATTGTGAAGAGTGTTTCCTGCCTCCCCTGCCTCCCCCACCCTGTCCAGTATTTCCTTTCCCTCAACAGTTTGCTGGGGATCCATCAATCTACAAAACATTGTGCGGCATTGAAAATTAATCTCGGAAATGTTACTTCATTTCTTTTTCCAAGAACCCTTGCTCGCTCTCCCAGGGTCACTAAGCCCCTTACTCTCTGAGGTCCCATGGTACTTTGTCTCCATACAGAGTGAACTCAGGGTGTCCTATAGTCAGGCTAGCTCCTTGTTGATGGAGGCCATTCATTTGTCTTAGGAATGAATATTTTCACCCGTCCCTTGGCAGCACTGGACATGGGCTTGGCGTTGATTCGGGGCCTAGGAATTGGAACAGAATGGAATTCCCCCTGGGACAGTGCAGGAGGCCGCTAGCTCAGTGTCTTCTGTGTGCACCCTCTTCTCTTGGAATAGAGTGCAAGGTAGTGCGTGGGGCCGTTGGGAATGGCACTCCTAAAACTGTGCAGTGTGCAACCTACACAGCTGTACACGACAGCCTGGTGATGGGTCACTGTCCTTGGCTGAGAGATCCTGAAGGTGGCTGCCAAAATGCAGGGTCTTCCTCTGAAAAGTGAGTGAATCTCCTCCTAAATTGGAACATGACAGTAGCCCATCTGAGTGGGTTCCTGTTGCTCATGGGTATCTGGTCGCAGCTGCCCCCTCACCATATAGGAACTTTCATGCCGAGGTCATGCAAAAAGTGGACATTGACAGTGTCCGCCTGGTCAGGCCCTGACCTGGTACCCCTGCCTCAATTCCTGCCCCCTGCATTACTCCACATAGCAGATGGGGGGATCTTTCCAGTGGGAGTCTGATGATGTCCCAGAGGCTTCCTGGTGCTGGCTGTGTAAAATCCAAGCTACCGTCCCATTCGTTTCCTCCACTCAAGCCACACTGGAGCTCTCCACGTGGGCCAACCCGGATCCTACTTAGCTCCTGCTACGCCGTCCTCCAAGAATGAGCTCAGAGATGGCACACTCTGTTTTTACTCAGACAGAATGTTTCCGGGGGTGGCTGGGGGGGCCACTTGTGAGATTGGAACGTAATACATCCCCCTCCCCAGGCCCATGATGCTTTCACCATCTGTCTGAACCCATTTCTGCCTGCCTGTCTTTTTTGAACCTTTGCATTTTTTCTGATTATATATGGAATTCATGCTCCATGTAGAAAACTTTGAAAATTCTAAAGCATAAAACAACCCACTCGCAGTCCTGCCGCCAGATCTCAGCACAGCTAACACTTTGCTCTGTTTCCTTCTGGTGTTTTGTCTGTGCTGGAAAGACTCGCTTGATGTGCAGGAGCTCATACCGCACGTGCCTTCTGGCATTCCAGTTTTTGCTTGTAATTCCCTGAAAATATGTTAATTTTTCCTGCCCTAGGGATTTTCTTCTCTTTGAACAATCTCCTTTTGGATCCCCAACCAGGTTAATTTCCCATGAGGTTCCCCGGAGGGGCCCTTGCAGGCTTCTGTGGGATCCGTGTGTGAGGGCAGAGAGTGAGGGAGGGGTGCTCCCGCAGTGATGGGGATCGTGCCGCCTCTAGCCCATAGGGTACCTTTGTGCACAGTAGGGACCGGCGACCCCTTCCTGTCGCACTTTACTGCCATCTGCTGGCCACTGGTATAACAAGCCTACACTGCTGGGACCTGGCGTGTGAAAGACATAGGGGTGGCACCATTGTGTGGGCAGGACTTGCAGAGCTGTGCCCCGGCCTGCCGGGCTGTCCTCTAACTCTCCTTTCTGCTGCCTTCTCTCCAGGGTCCTCTATGGGAACAAGATCACAGACCTCCCCCGGGGAGTGTTTGGAGGCCTGTTCACCCTACAGCTCCTGTAAGGACCCAAATGCGAGTGACCTTGGGTGGGACCCATGGAGGGGGGGCAGTATTCCTCCGGCCTCTCTTTCGTCCTCTTTGGGGTGTGGGAGGCAAAGACCTTGGGGGATGGCAGGCCTGGCAAGGCTGTGAGAGTCTAGGGGCCTCTGCAGAGGCCAGAGAGGGAGGCAGAGGTGGATGCAGAGCTGATTGCAGGACACCTAAGCTGAGAGGCCGCTGAGATGCGAACTGTGTTCCTGCTGAGCTCGGTGTGGTTGGGGACAGAGCTGTCTCCTGAAGGAGGACACCCAGGCCCAGGTCAGCCTCCTTGAGCGCTGAGCGTTCAGGCAAGGATTCTCTCCCAGGACCCAAGAAGCACAGAAGCCAAATGCACCCTCTCAGCTCCTGGGAAACCCAGCAGAAGGGGAGGAGAAGGGTACCCCCAAATGCCTTTGGGAGGTGACTTGGCCACTGTGCTCTCTGCTGTCTCAGAATCCCATTGGGCACCTCTAGCAGTTCCTTTAAAGAGAGAAGCATGGGGGACTAAATGGTCCCTGTGCACAGAGAAGGCAGCTGGAGCTCCTCTGCGTGGAGTGGACACCCAGAGGGCCAGATCCCCTGCACCTGCTTCCGTGGACTCCTCCCTGACATAACGCGTGATTGGCACCTAGGAAGGTGCCCAGGACATGATGAGTCCAATTCTGTGCCTCTCCCCTCACCATCTGGCCCTGGCTCTGCCCACAGGCTCCTGAATGCCAACAAGATCAACTGCATCCGGCCCAACACCTTCCAGGATCTGCAGAACCTCTCACTGCTCTCCCTGTATGACAACAAGATCCAGAGTCTCGCCAAGGGCACCTTCACCTCCCTGCGGGCCATCCAGACCCTGTGAGTGCCCTCTTGCCCTCCCCCTCCACCCACCCCAGCAGGTGGACCTAAGGGAGGTAACAGCCTCCAGGTACAGGCAGCGGTCTTGGCCTGTGCCTTTGGCTCACCGGGTATGGCCTCTGGTAGAGGACAGATTCTGGGTTAGACAAACCTGGGTTCAGATTCCAGCTATGCTCCTTATTGGCTGTGTGGCCCTGGGCAAGTTAATTAGCTTCTCTGGGGCTCAGTTTACTCATTCATAAAATGTGGATATCACCTTCTTCATAGGAATGTGGAATTGGGATGCATTTTACAATTGATGGCATGTTTAATGGGCAGCGTTTTGTTCTTTCTTGATAATACATAAAATCATAGTGCATCTTGCAGTTGATAATGTCTTAAATGAAATACAGTGACAGCAATGCTGATTATAAATTAAAAATTAGAAGAGCAACAATTCTAGGAAAGTTTATTCCTAGGCATTTTATTCTTTCTGTTGCAATGGTAAATGGGATTGTTTCCTTAATTTCTCTTTCAGACTTTTCATCGTTAGTGTATAGGAATGCAAGAGATTTCTGTGCATTAAAATTTTTTTTAAAATAAAGAGCATTTTAAAATCCCCTCCCTCATAAATAAATAAATAGATAAACAAAGAAATAAGTAAATGCCTATGCAGTACAATTGGCGGATACTGGTTGATGTGTTACTTAAGTTTTTAATCTGTGGGTGTGGTCTCCATTTCCATTTTCCTTGCGCGTTATTTGTTGAAGACACTGCTTTACTGGACCCATAGAGCTCCCCACAGTCTGGATTTGCTTATTGCATCCCCTGTGGTGTAGTTTCGCATGTTCCTCTGTTCTCTCTAGGTCCTGCAGATAGAAAATTTCATCTAGGAGCTTGGGTCAGGTTCAGGTATTTTTTCTTTTTCTGGCAAGATGACTTCGTAGTATTGTGTACTTTCAACAGGAAGCTCACGATATCTGGTTTTTTTTTGTTTGTTTGTTTGTTTTGTAATAAACACAGTCATTGATTTCCATGCCTAGACCCACTTGTTCATTAGGGATCCTGAAATGGTGATATGTGAATTCTAACATTCCTACTTCATTTGATAACGCTGTTGCAGTTACGCTTTAAAGGAGTCCTTATTTTTTAGCTGGAAGGCTTCTGTATAGGGAAACTTCTCTTCTACTCTTTGGTTAAACTCAGGCACTACATTCCACATCTTTAGTTCTGAGCCTGCAGTTTGACTCAGCGTGCTGACCCGTGGGTCCTGTGGTGCGTGCCTGATGGGCATTTATTATTAATATTACCGTGGCCATTGTTGTCGTTGCCAGCCCTGCCACTGTTTATCCGCTGTGCAGTGCCCTCTGTCAGCTAAGATCTGCACGAGTGCTGGGATGAGTGTGAAACAGATCGAGTAGAAGGCACAGCTCCTGCTCCCTTGGGACCCTGCACGTCAGCAGGGATGTCAGCCATGAAGACAAACTCATTAGAGCCCACATACCCGCCGGCAGCCCACTACTGCTAATTAATTTACTTATAGCCAGGGAGAGGGGGAGGGAGCACCACGGGGAAATCTTGCCAAGTATGTGAAATGAGTTGTCACAGGGAGACATTGGAAAGGTGGATTATTTCACAAAGCTGGCAGAACATCTGAGAGAAACGCACTAAGGAGATTTCAGGGCTGGGGACACACACGCAGGAAAGCCTTGGGGATGCGGAATGGGGCTGAGCGTCTCATGTGAGGAGCTGTCTCACTTTCAGGGTGGAAGGGGAGCTAGTACATCAAATGGGTCGTGCTCACCAGGGGCGGCCTCTGTCTGTGTCCATTCACCTGGCTGGATTTCAGGAGTGCTTCTGCCCTCCTACGTACCATCCCTGAGATCTTGGCCACTTCCACCAAGGCAATAGTAGGGCACAAAGCTGGAGCAGAGTGTTAGAACAGGAAGGTTTCCCATAGGAGAGATGGCAATAGTAGTAATACTGATAATAGCGATAGTCACCGCTGTTTATTACTGAAGGCCAGGACACTGTTCTTTGCGTGTATTATCTTACTTAATACTTACAATGACCTATGAATGAAGGTTCTATCATCCTTGCCTTACTTATAAGGAAACTGAGGCAGAGGCAGAATCACCCTAGGTCACATAACATCTAGTAGAGCAGGGATTTGGTCTCAGGCATCTCTCTTCACTGGCACTGAGAAATTAGTTAACTTGCCCCTAAACTGTGCTTTTACCCTAAGAATTGACCTCATTGTTAAGGCTGTAAAGCAAAACTGAACTTCGTGAACAACTATTATATATTGACAACTGAAGTACAATTTAGAACAAGAATTTTAAAAAACGCAAATCCGGGGTACAATCAGATATTGTTATTACAGCCTCAGATAGTTAAACCCTTGGCCGAGTCTTATGTCAGAACCGAGCGGATTTCAACTTACAATATCTTGCTTGATTTGTTGATAGCTCCAAGATCTGTGGCTGAGTGCCATGTGTCACGGTATTGATTTTGTAGTTTTACTTGCCCCAAGAGATTAAAAAAAAATTTTTTTAAAGCTTGAATGAGGTGTAAAATTCACCTGTTCTGCGTGTACAATTCAGTGATTTTTAGTAAATTTACAGTTGAACTATCACTACAATTCAATTTTAGAACGTTTTCCATTACCCCCCAAAATCCCTTGTGCCCATTTGCAATCAATTCCTATTTCCAGCCTAACCCCAGGCAAGCACTAATCTAATTTCTGTCTCTATAGATTTGCCTTTTCTAGATATTTCATAAAAATGGACTTCTGTGATATATCTTTTGTGACTGACTTCTTTTGCTTAGCATAATGGTTTTGAGATTCCTTCATATTGCAAGTATGTATTGGGTTGACCGAAAGGTGCGTTCGGTGTCTTCCGTAAGATGGCTCTAGTAGCGCTTAGTTGTCTTTAACTTCATTCGAAACAATTTTGTTAGACTGTATTGTGACAGCTGTCATATCAGCGTGCATTTTTTAAAAAACTTATCAAAATTGGTGAATTTTTGCGTAGCCATTTCAATATTGAAGATGGAAGAACAAAAACAACATTTTTGGCATACTGTGCTTCATTATTTCAAGAAAGTAAAAAAGCAACTGAAACGCACAAAAAGATTTTTGCAGTGTATGGAGAAGGTGCTGTGACTGATCGAACGTGTCAAAAGTGGTTTGCGGAGCTTTGTGCTGGAGATTTCTTGCTGGACAATGCTCCACGGTTGGGTAGACCGGTTGAATTTATAGCGATCAAATTGAAACAATAATTGAGAACAATCAACGTTATACTGCGAGGAAGATAGCCGACATACTCAAAATGTCCAAATCAAGCGTTGAAAATCATTTGCACCAGCTTGGTTATGTTAATCGCTTTGATGTTTGGGTTCCACATAAGTTAAGAGAAAAAAAAACTTCTTGACCGTATTTCCGCATGCGATTCTCTACTGAAACGTAATGAAAGTGTTCCGTTTTTAAAACAAATTGTGACGGGCAATGAAAAGTGGATACTGTACAACGATATGGAACAAAAGATATCATGGGGCAAGCGAAATGAACCACCACCTACCACACCAAAGGCTGGTCTTCATCCAAAGAAGGTGATGTTGTGTATATGGTGGGATTGGAAGGGAGTCCTCTATTATGAGCAACTTCTGGAAAACCAAACGATTAATTCCAGCAAGTACTGCTCGCAATTAGACCAACTGAAAGCAGCACTCAACGAGAAGCGTCCAGAATTAGTCAACAGAAAACACATAATCTTCCATCAGGATAACACAAGAACGCATGTTTCTTTGATGACCAGGCAAAAACTGTTACAGCTTGGCGGGGAAGTTCTGATTCATCTGCCTTTGGATTTTCATTTATTTCAGTCTTTACAAAATTCTCTTAATGGAAAAAATTTCAATTCCCTGGAAGATTGTAAAAAGCACCTGGAACAGTTTTTTGCTCAAAAAGATAAAAAGTTTTTGGAAGATGGAATTATGAAGTTGCCTGAAAAATGGCAGAAGGTAGTGGAACAAAAGGGTGAATACATTGTTTAATAAATTCTTGGTGAAAATGAAAAATGTGTCTTTTATTTTTACTTAAAAACCGAAGGCACTTCTTGGCCAACCCAATAACAGTATTTGTTCCTTTTTGTTGCCAAACAATTTTCCATTGCATGCACATTTTGTTTATCCCTCCTCACTGTTGGACATTTAGCTCATTCCCACTTTGGGACCATTATGAATAATGCTGCTGTGAACATTTTCTTACACATCTTTGCGAGGACAAAGGGTTTCATTTCTCTTGGAATTTCTGGGTCACATGGGAAATTTATGTTTAACCTTTTAAGAAACTGCCACTGTTTTCCAAAGTGGCTCTACATTTTACATTCCCACCAGCAATGTTATGAAGGTTCCAATTTCTCTACATCTTTGCCCACACTTGGTATCGGTTTTCTTTATGATTACAGCCATCCTAGTGGGTTTGAAGTGGTAGCTCATTATGGGTTTAATTTGACTAATGATGTTGAGTATCTGCCCCAAAGATTTTTAGTTGTGACTTCTTAATGCTTAATCCAAGAAAGAGACTGGGAAGTGGTCTCCCCTTCTACCTTCCACTATCAGAAATGTGCATGGAGATAATTGTCTGGCCACATGTGCAGCCTCTTTCTGGGTGTGCCTTTAACATAATTATCTTTTCCCAAGCAGATTTTTTTCTTCCTCCTGAGCATTTTCTCTCCCCAGTTCCCTGCTCTTTACACCTTCTAAAAATTCTACTTTATGTCAGATACTTAAGTTTATACAGAAGCCACTTGCCTCAGTGGGTGATTCAAGTTTTGTAGGTTGCTTTTGACAAAAATAGCCTGTTCTTAAAAAGGATGTAGTCTACTCTGCACCCCTTGGACATTTTAATACGTGACTGAACAACATAATTGAGTTGATTTTAAACAGAGTTTTCTGCCAAGATTGTGATAGAGGGAAGCAATTCGTTCAGGCAGAGGCTGTGTCCTAAGGCACAAATAGATGTGGATGGGGCGGGTGGAAGGATCCCAGAGCAATCCCTGAATCCTGGTGTACTTTAGATTAGCTACGAACTCTGCCCTGGAGAGTCAGCACGCACATCGTCGCTGTGCAAATTGGCAGTTTAAATCGGGGTAACAAACCATCCAACGGGATGCAGAAGGGGTGGGAGGGGCCTGGCCCACCTGGTGGAGCTGAGAGGAGCCAGGACTCAGGCAGGAAAGTGGGGCGGGCGCTGCAAAGGGGAGTGGCAAGGACAGCTGGGCAGGGAAAACTGTCACCAAGCATACTGACCAGTGGCCAGAGGGTGGAGCCCAGGAGGGGATGGATGGAGAGAGAGTGGTCAAGGTCTGAGCTGAGCTGAGTGCAGACTCTGGGCAAGGGCTTGTGCCTCTGTTTGGAGAGAGCTGTGTGGCCCTAGCAGGAGCCTGGGCTGAGGCCAATATGTAGATGACTTGAATTAATGACATTAGATGGAGGAAGAGTAGCCATGGCATGGCGAGTCCTCTGAGCTGGCCCCATGCAGAAGCATTGGCTCTTGGGAACAGTAGTCAGGACAGGTGCTGGATTCTTTTCCCTGGCTGTCTCAGTGTAGAAAGCAGGGCGCACTGGCCCAGACACAGGTGGGCAAGCCGGTTGCTAGGTGATTCAGATGTGGCTGGTCTGAGCCTGCAGGGCAGTCAGGACCAATGGGAAAGACAGCCCTGTGGTCACTTACAGTGACCCGGGTTCCCTCAGCTAGTATCACCTGTCAGCTGCCCCCGCCCCACACTTATCCTGTGGGTAACACAGGGAGCCGGCAAGAAGATATGAGTGGTTCCGCAATAAGCGGCTACTCAGTAATGCTTTCTGAGTTTCCCTGTGTCAAGAGACGGCCTGTAGAATGGTCAAGAGGGGCCAACCCCTATGGCCTGGGCTAGGAACGGAGATTCCATGGAAAGCTGAGGGGCCGCAGCAGGCATTTTGAGACCTCCTACCCCAGCTACAGGCCCAGCCTTGCCACCCTGGCCCCAGCCCCTTCTTGACAGAGGCTGTGGGAAAGAGGCTGCTGCCGCCCAAAGCCACAGGGAGGGGACAGTCCAGGACTCATGGCACCGGCGGGGTCCAAAGGCCGCTGGATGCTGAGGTCTTGGGCTCTAATGTCCGTTCCATCACCTCACCCTTGGAAGGACGGGGGTGCTGGCTGGTCTCTGGGTTGCTTCTGCCTCCACTCCTGTTTGTCACAGGGCAGAGGGAGGGACAGGTGAGTAGAAGGAGACGGGACAGAGTGAGGCTTGAAGGGACAGCTGGAAGCTCCAGGCTGTGGAGTTCCATCCCCACTGCCAGGCTCTGGTAAGACTTCTCCACAAGTGGTGGGCACCCCCAGGTGCTGTCCCCAGGTGGCGCATTTCTCCCCAGGCCCGGTGGGCTCTGGCTACGAGCAAGCAGTGAGGCCCCGTCCAGGTGGCGGTGAGCACAACGGTGCAGCTTTGTCTCTGATCTCCCATCCGCCCCCTTTGGACAGGCATCTGGCCCAGAACCCTTTCATCTGTGACTGTAACCTCAAGTGGCTGGCGGACTTCCTGCGCACCAACCCCATCGAGACCAGCGGGGCCCGCTGCGCCAGCCCCCGGCGCCTTGCCAACAAGCGCATCGGGCAGATCAAGAGCAAGAAGTTCCGGTGCTCAGGTAGCTGCCCGCCTGCCCGCCCACCCGCCCGCCTTCAGTCTGCTCAGGGACTCTGTGATGTTCCTGGATGGTCCCAACAAGCGTGCCCTGGACCACTTTGGACCCACGCTGGAGGGTGCGGGCCCACAGTGTAGACTTGGATCTACAGTTTCCCACCCCTTGTTTTACTGAGGCCTGGGAAGGTGGTAGCGCTTGCCAAAGATACCCCGGAGAGGACAGGCAAGGACCCAGGTCCCTCTCCTCCCAGGACAGTTCTCTTTCAAGCTTTTTAAGACACTCAGGAGGCCTGGAACCCTCCTCAGAGAGATGGTTGCCTCCTCCAGGCTCTGGGGCAGCAGAAACGGCAACTGGCTGGGGACAGTGTGGGTCGGCTTCTGAGCCCAGATCCTGGTCCATCCTCACCTGTGCCGTTGTATGTGAACGTTCCCGTGGTTTTGGTGCTCCCTGGAAGAGGTTTACTTGGGTGTGGTGCTGTCCCCTGCATCAGCCTGGGCCAGGAATATCTGTGTTCGTAGCAAGACCTTCACACAGGGGCTGGGTGGGTGGGCTCCGGGGCCTTGGTTTGTGACCCGAGCCTGGTTCCTGGGGCGGCTTCCGCTGGGCAGCAGGGCTGAGGCCTGGGCTGTTCCTGCATGGTCTGGACAATCCCAGCATTGTAGTGTTTCTGCTTCTCTCCCCAGCCAAAGAGCAGTACTTCATTCCAGGTAAGAGGGGGGACCAAGGCCGGCCTGGGTGGGACGGTGGCAGTGGGAGGCCAGGGAGGCCCGGGAGACTCTGGGCTGGGCAGGGCTGCTTGGAACTCCTCCACCCCTGGCCCCCGCCCTCTCACCACAGGCACAGAGGATTACCAGCTGAACAGCGAATGCAACAGCGACGTGGTCTGTCCCCACAAGTGCCGCTGCGAGGCCAGCATGGTGGAGTGCTCCGGCCTCAAGCTCACCAAGATCCCTGAGCGCATCCCCCAGGCCACGGCCGAGCTGTGAGAGCCCCCAGCCGCGCCACGCCCTCACCTGCCCCCAGCTCCCACAGACCCTCCCGGCCCTCCTCAGGGTTTTCCTCTGTCGCAGCTCTATTTGGGGACCACTGGAGACCCCACCCCGGGAGCATGCTAGCTGCTGGGTCCAGCAGGAAGTGGTCCCTCTGCTTCTCACTCCCGGTCCCACACGCCCTGCTGAGGCAGTCTCTGGCCCGCGGGGCAGGTCGCCAGCCTGAACCAGGGCGGCTTCTCTCAATCATGCTTTTGCTTTCTTTGTGGGGACCTGATTCCATCAGCTAAAGTTGTAGCCTAAGCCATTCTTCTATTTTTCTTCTTTCTCTAAAAATATAAGTTTGTGCACGTATATATATGCACGTGCACAGATACCTACACATGCCTGTCATTTATGTATGTAAAGTTCATGGCATTTTTCATGTTAAAATATCCCCATTCACCCCCCAGCTCTTGGTCCAGCCTTTTCTGAAATAGGATCAATTCATCTCACCAGAGAAATTCTTCTGGGAGTCCCCTTTGTTTGAGTCCCAAATAGTCTCAGTTTGGAAGATACTTTAACGTCTGTCCCCTATGGATGTATAAGTTCCCTTCATTGCTTCTTACAGACGATTAAACAACAATGAGATTTCCATCCTGGAGGCCACCGGGATGTTTAAAAAACTCACCCATCTGAAGAAAATGTGAGTTACCCGTTGGCGGGAAGGTGCAGTCAGGACACCGGTCAGGATGGGAAGGGGGAATTCTGGGTGTCGGGGGCAGGGCTCCCGTGCATGGGAGCTGGATGCAGGAAAAGGGTCCCGAACTCCGTAATCCTCTCCCAGCAATCTGAGCAACAACAAGGTGTCGGAGATTGAAGACGGGGCCTTCGAGGGCGCAGCCTCAGTGAGCGAGCTACACCTGACCGCCAACCAGCTGGAGTCCATTCGGAGCGGCATGTTCCGGGGCCTGGACGGCCTGAGGACGCTGTGAGTGTGTGGCAGGGGAGCAGGGTGGGCAGAAGCCAAGCCAGAGCGTGGGCGTCTGCGTTAAAGGGAAAGGAAGAGCAAGGGTGGGAGTCTCCTTCCCTGGCCCCAGCTTGCAGGAGTTGAGGGGGCCGCGGCTGAGGACCCTGGCTGCAGTGCGCCAAGTCATCAGATGTCGGTCACTGTGACGAGGGCTGCCTTCTGGTTCCCCAGGGTGGGGGGTCGATGGCGGGTGAAGGGATGGGGAGGTGGGCCCTTCCGGAGGTCCCCTCTCATCGCCCCGCGGTCAGGCTGCAAGAGCACAGCACGTGTTTTCAGTTCAGGAGTGGCCGGTGCTACAGTGGCAGGGACCTCGCAGAGGTGACTCAAGTGGGTGTAGGTGGGGGAGGAGGGATTCCCACCATCCCTGGGATTCTGAGACCCCATGACTCAGAGCCCAGGCAGAGCTCTCCAGACGTCAGGACTGAGTGGGATCCTGGGGTCATCCACCCCTCTGTGAACGCTGAAGGGAGCCCCTGTCTCTGTCCAGGCAGCACTAGCTCTTCAGATGATCATGTAGACCTTTAGAGCGTCCAATAGACAGTGCTGTCCCGTCAGACTCACCACAGGGACAGAAACATCCCACATCCGCACTGACCAATCTGGTAGCCACATGTGGCTATGGAGCACTTGAAATGTGGCCAGTGCTACGGAGGCACTGACTTTGGAATTTCGTTTCATTTTAATTAAGTATAAACAGCCACGTGTGGCTAGTGGCTACACTGTGGACATCACCTCTAGAAGCCACCAGCCTGGATTTAAATCCCAGCCCGCAGTAAGGCTACAGATTTATTTTCTGAGCACGTGTCATGACGTAAGGGAAATGAATGCATGGAGGCATTCCCTGTGGGTTTTTGTTTGTCTGTTTTACACAAGGGGATTTATTATGCACTGTGTTTTGCAGCTTGCTTTTTTTTCACTTGTAAAGATAGTGTGGCAGGTTCTTCATAGAGGGCTGCCTCATTCTTTTTTATACATGCCTAGTATTCTTTGAAAGAGGGTGCCCTGGGCCTGCAGGAGCATGTGAAGGATGGTGAGGGCACAGGAAAAGGAATGCCTGTAACCCCTCCACTGACCACAGTTAATTGTTGATATAGACAACTATCCTTCCAGTTATACAAACACACACACACGCACACACACGTACACCCACACACATGCATGCAAACACACAGATATATTTTAATGGAATCCTAGAATACATTTTATTTAGTAATCTGTTTTTTCCTTAACCAGAATGTGAGTGTCTTTACGTATCCTTACGATTTCTTTTACAACATCATTTTGAAAGATTATATATTAGATAATTATTAGAGATTTAGGCTGTTTCTAATTTTATTACATGCAATGCTGTGATTAATATCTTTGTTATGAAATTCTGTGCTCATCTGGGGTTATTACCTTAAAGATAAATCCCTAAGGGTAGACCTGTGGGGTAAAAGAACATGGGCCCTTTCAGTGATTTTGCCACATCTCACGAGGTGCACTCTGGGCAGGTCCCAAGTTGTTTTCCCGCCAGCTGTGCATGAAAGTGCCCGTCCTCCCACCCTCCTGCCAACCCTGGACTTTACTATTATTATTTTATTTTTAATTATTTTGTAATTTGGCAGGCAAAGATTCACTATCACTTAAATGTCCTTGATTTGAACATTTTTCAGTGAATGTTCATAAGCTATTTGTTTATTTATTTCTGTGCATCTCATGCTGTGACTCATTTATCCTGTAACGGAAGTTTGTACCTTTTAATCTCCCTCACCTAGTTCACTCATTTTGATTTCTTTTGTGAATTGCATATTCTGTGTCAGGCTTCGTTTTTGTTTTTGCTTGGGGAAAGGAATTGAGCCAGATGTTTGAGGATGAACAGAGACTTTGACAGCTATAAATGAGGAAGAAGGTCATTCTAGAAGGAGATCCAGCCGGGGGAAGGTGTGGGGATGCAGGCCTGGGCAGCAGGCCTGAAGGACAGAGGAGTGGAGGGTGTGTCCATCCCTGGGGAGTCGGGCAGGTGCTGCTCCGGGGCTGGGTTGGGCAGGCGCTCACATGTCACAGTAAAGAGTTTAAACATGATTCTGTGGACAGTTTAGAGGCTGCTACGGGCTTCAGGCTGGAGAGCGACATGGCCGGGTTTAAGTTTTAGGAAAGTCTCAGGTGTTGATATGGAGTGTGGCCCGAGGTTGGGGAGGCTCTGGGCACCCAGGGGGTGAGGGTGATGGTCTTCGGCATGGGGGCCGTGTGGGCAGGATGGAGAGGCCGTCAATTCAGAGGCAGGGAAAGCCTGGAGGGGAGCCCAGGTGTGTAGAATCCTGGCACTGTGGCTCCCCTCTCCGTGGCTCAGTGCCCCCAGAGGAGAACTTGTGAACTGGCCGCTGGCGGCCAAAGCACAGGGCAGGCAGATGGCCGCGGGGCACGGCACGGACTCTCCCCTCCTCTCCCGGCTCCCAGGATGCTGAGGAACAACCGCATCAGCTGCATCCACAATGACAGCTTCACGGGTCTGCGCAGCGTCCGCCTCCTCTCGCTCTATGACAACCAGATCGCCACCATCTCCCCTGGGGCCTTCGACACCCTCCAAGCCCTCTCCACGCTGTAAGTGTGCCTCGGAGGGCAGGTGGGCCTGGGGCTTGGGCACCAGCCATCCGAACTGAACCCCGGAGCCCTGCCCATCCACCACCTTAGGACACGGCCTTCTCCGGTGGTCACTTTAAAAGACTCAGGGTGTTTGGGTCCTTGCACGTTAGAATGTTGCCTCTTGGCGGGTTGGTTGTCCGGGAGCGTTGGGTGGCGAGCAGGGGCCGGCTTTGCTGGGACAGCTGAGTCTGGTGGGTGTCTTCGTGGTCACGCCACCCGCCTCTTCCAGAAACCTTCTGGCCAACCCTTTCAACTGCAACTGCCAGCTGGCTTGGCTGGGCGACTGGCTGCGCAGGAGGCGGATTGTGACGGGGAACCCGCGATGCCAGAGCCCGGATTTCCTGCGGCAGATTCCCCTGCAGGACGTGGCTGTCCCCGACTTCAGGTGTGAGGAAGGTAACTCATGGGCCCCCCGGGTGGCAGGGGGATGGGGAGAGGTCATGCCCCAGAGAGGAGGGGTCCCCTGGGGAGGGGAGGCTCTGTGGAGGGGGAGGGGCGAGGAGCAGGGAGACCTACTCAGTCCTGTGCCTGCCTCTGCCTGGTGGGGTCTTCTTCGTGTGATTATAAGAGCAACAATGTGCTTATTGTTTAAAAAAATGGGAAAATATGGATAAAAGACGGGAATAAACGTTACCTATTAGCCCATCACTCAGAGAAAATCACGGTTAACATTTTAGTGTAATTTCTTTATGTGAGTACGTTTAACCCAGAGACCTACCTCCTGGTTATTCCTAAGCACTCCTGACAGTGGATTCAGCCTGTCTGTAATGTGCAGCAGGACACTGTCAAGGGGGCACCCCTTGCTCCACACGCGGGTCACTTCTTGTGCCAATGTCCTCTTTCCCCTGAATCCTCCATCTCTCTCCTGTGGCCACTTCTTTCTTTCCCTACCCATGCAGAATCTAGCCCATCCCTCCATTCTCCACCCCAGCCCCCAGAGCATCATTCACACAGGCAGCTGTGGGAAGCAGATTTTTACCGAAGGTGACAGAACAAGGTTGCATCTTGCCCAGTCCTGGGCCCCCCTTCTTCAGCCCCTCCTGTCCTCTCTCCAGTCTGCTTCCAGGGGGCAGTTCAGCTCTCAGGCTGGCCCATCCAAGCCAGTGAGGGGGGTGCTGGGTGGGGAACTTCAGCTTTCACGCCAAGAATGACAGGGTATTTTTCTAAACAAAATCAATGGATTCTCTAAGATCAGTTTGGCTTCAAACTTCTAAAATAAACAAAACAACTCCATACTTCTCACATATATATTTTATATCATAGTTTCTTTTTTTAAAAAAAAACCTGAACTATGTATTTTGGACATTTTCTGATGCCATCAAATATTTTTTTTGAAAGCATTATTTTTTTCCAAGAAACAGTTTCTTTTTATTTTTCTTCTTACAAAGTGAGGCATCTTTATTTCCTTAAAAACAAAACCCCAAATAACGGACAATCCAGAAGGAGAATAAAAAGCTCATTGATGAGTCCCTCTTTCTACTTCCCCACCCCAGGTGACTCCTGTCAGCACCCCGTGTGTGGCCCCCTGGATCTTTGCTGAGTGTTCGTGCCCACGTATGACACACGTAGGGTCTTGCAGTACTGCCCGTGTACCTTCTCAACATGACAGTCCCTTGTCTGGAGGCATCGCGTGGCATTTACGTGCTTCCAAACTTCTGTTGTTATGCCTCGTGTTGCCAGGAACATCCTGATAGATAACTCTCTGTACATATACTCAGTTTTCCCCCTTAGAATAACTTCCTAGGCGTGAAAGGATGGGAATATTTTTGAGGTGTTGCTGCCGAGAGGCAGTAGGACGTAGTGGTCAAGAGAACAGGCTCTGGAGGCAGCTGGCTTGGATTCCAGGCTGCGGGACCTCTTCCAGGCTGGCGGACCTTGGGCAAGTGACTTAATCACTCTGTCCGTAGTTTCCTTTTCTCTAAGATGGGCTGATAGTAGCACATCCACGGAGAGATGTTGTGAGGATTCAGTGAGTTCATCCTTATCACGTGGCACCTCCACACAGATGCCTTCCAAAACTGACAGTCCCTGTCACCTGCTTCCTAGCAACTCCGACGGTGGTGTCCTTATCGCCCCTCCTACACCCAATCAGGAGGAAGGAAGGCACACAGAGGGCGCTCAGTACTATTTATTGAATCTGTGAAAGATGGTGGGACAGAAGGGGCTCAGACTGTGTGCCGGCCAGACCTGGGTACAGACCCTGAATTGCCTCTGATCAGCCTTCTGACCCGAGCAAGCTGTTTAAACGCTCCAGATCTCAGTAAGATAGAAGTTCCTTCATTCAACTGACCTAATTTGGAGGCTGCTGTGTGCCAGGCCCTGCTCTCCGTGCTGGGCTCCTTCAGTGAACAGAGAAGGGGGTGCAGGTCTCTGTCCCCGTGATGCTCACACTCTAGGGGTAATGGCTGCTCCCCTTACATACGTTAAGGAGATTACGTTCGATACAGTGTCCGGCACATAGTAGGTGCTCAAGAAATGGTGTGGCTGCCATCCTCCTCCTCTGCAGTGCCTGGGTCCGCCTCAGAGCTGAGGTGGAAGAGATGGCTCCAAGACCTATTTTAAGCTCAAAAGAGGTCCAAGGGGCTTTGCCCCTGGTGGGGGAAGGGTACAGCTGAGAGGAGACTTACTGGTGCACAAGGTGGCGTCAGCGTGGGGCCACTGTCCGCAGGTGCCCTGGAGCTGGGCCCTGGCTGCAGGAGGCCCTGAGGAGGCCTATCCCCTCGCTGACGTGGCTTCACGCCTTCCTCCCCAGGCCAGGAGGAGGGGGGCTGCCTGCCCCGCCCGCAGTGCCCTCAGGAGTGCGCCTGCCTGGACACCGTGGTCCGATGCAGCAACAAGCACCTGCAGGCCTTGCCCAAGGGCATCCCCAAGAATGCCACAGAGCTGTGAGTAACCCCTGCCTGGTGGCAGGAAGAGAGGGCGACCGAAAGCAGATGTTAGCTGGCAGGCGCTTGGAGTCAGGGCTTTGCAGGAGACACTGGTTCCAAGGAGGTTTGAGCTTCTCTGTGACCGCCCCCCACTCTGCAGCCACCTGACGGCAGGGGTCCCCCGTGGCAAGTGCTTCATCCCGTTAAACTAAGCTCTGCCTTTAAAATAAGAAATTACATTGCTTTTCCCACTTCACGTCATCTCATGAGCATTCCCTTCATGAGAACGCTCACAAAAGTTGTTTTTATTGTCCACATAATATTCCATCACGTGAATCTACTGTGATCTATATAACAAATCCCCCTTCGTTGGTGTTTAAGCTTCCAATTTGTTTACTCTCATAAATAGCGCTGAGGTGAGCATCCCTTCAGCGAAACTGCTAGTCGGAGAGCGGTTGGGACTCTTGATGACCTTCCAGAAAAGCTGTCTCCTCTGCACTCCCGCCCGCCGTGTGTGGAAAGAGCCTTCTTGCTCCCCCTCCCCCTCCCATGCCCCATCAACACTGGCGTTGTGGTGCTGACTCTTTGTTGATCTGGATTTGGTATCCGAGCCCATGTGGGCACGTGGGTATAAATGTGTATGGCAGACAGCGGGATGGACAGCAGGCTTCTTTGACAGACCCCTCCAAAGGGAAGGCCTGGGTCAGGCCCTGACTCTTCCTGCTCCTGGGATTGGTCCCTTCAGGCCCCCGTAGCCGAGATTCTTTTTTTTTTTTTTTTGCGGTACGCGGGCCTCTCACTGTTGCGGCCGGCCTCTCCCGTTGCGGAGCACAGGCTCCAGACGCGCAGGCTCAGCGGCCATGGCTCACGGGCCCAGCTGCTCCGCGGCATGTGGGATCCTCCTGGACCGGGGCACGAACCCACGCCCCCTGCATCGGCAGGCGGACTCTCAACCACTGGGCCACCAGGGAAGCCCCGAGCTTTTCTTTTCCCTGAGCGGAGCACGTGAGGTTTTCATTTGTATTTCTTTCATTACCTGCAAGGCTGGTATTTCTTCACCAACCACTGCAGTCTTTGTCCTGTGACTCTCCTGCTGCATCCCCCACCCAGTTTAATGTAAACGTCTTATGTCCCGTCCTCTCCTTGGTGCCTCCTCGCAACCCGGGAGTAATGGGACAGGCAGGACAGCCTGGCTCCCTTGACTGAGGATGCTGAAGTTCAGAGACTTTAAGCCTCAGTTTCCTCAGCTGTAAAATGGGGCTGCTGGGTTTGTTGACAAGGGAGGCTGAGAGGATCGAAGGAGATGGGCCGGGAGTCATTCTGTAGGATGCAGGGTGATGGGTCGGGGGAGTAAAGCCCTGATTTGTGCTCTGTGGACCTCTGGGGGGTGGACAAGGCATCCTGAAGGCTGCCTTCGGTGGGGCTGCAGCTCCCGGTGCTCCCGTCAGCTTAGGAAGGATGGCTGGTGGCCATGGGGGAGGGAGGGCAGGTCACAGCATTTCGAATCCCAAGCTCTGCGAATGATGAGAGACCAGTGGGTGGGAGAAGCCGGGTCGGTCACAGAACGGACTGCAGAGAGAGTTGGAGAGTCACCTTCGGGGTCCTGAGCCCGGATGGCTGGGAGCATGGACTGTAGTGCTGATGCAGTCAGGGGAAGCCTGTGTGGGTGTGAAAACACAGAGCTTAGGTTTGGGCATGTTTGGGTCTGGGGCCAGCCTCAGGCACCTTGCCAGCAGGTACAGGGGGGCCCTGGGTGCTGCTGAGGGCCTGGCAGGTGGGTATTAGCCTATTACAAATTACCTGTTTGGCCAAGAAGGCTGGAGAGAAGAGAGGGAAGACCAGGGGGCCCAGGATTGAGCCTGTGGTGCCCACCGACAGGGAGGGTGCTGAGAGGGCCAGGCAGGGGCTCGGGAAGGAAGCCACAGGAGGCTTCATGTCTCAGTGGCTTTTACCAAGTGTTTCAGTGGCATCTTCCCAAATGGCCTAAGAAATGTCCGTGTTTTCTCCTCCGATTAGCGATTCAGGACCAACTGTGTAGTGTACATGTAGGAGAGGAAATGAGTGAGAAGGCCCTGGCTGCAGGGGAAAGTTCTCCCTGCACCGGGCTCTGCCCAAGGCCGAGATGGCTGCACTAACTGCCGTGTTCTCTCCCGTAGCTACCTGGATGGGAATCAGTTCACGCTGGTTCCGAGACAGCTGTCCACCTTCAAGTACCTGCAGCTCGTGTGAGTATCCAGGCCTGTCTCAGAGGGCAGGAGGGCCATTGGAATCTAGCCATTGTGGCTCCAGCTTTCCTGGAATTTCCTACAGATGCCACTCTGGCCGATCCATTTTGTTTTGTTTTGTTTTGTTTTGTTAATTGCAGTATAATTGATGTACAATATTATATAAGTTACAAGTGTACAATATAGTGATTCACAACTTTTAAAGGTTATACTCCATTTATAGTTATTATACAATATTGGCTATATTCCCTGTATGGTACTGATCCGTTTTTTAATTTCACCCCATCCCTTTGAGAACATCTGTGCACAGAACTGTTTTGCCATCTAGTGGCCATTTTGGGGAATTGCATTGTTCCAGGCTCTCTCGGGTTGGAACCTGTGTGCTTTTGCCCACACCATCTCCCCAAGCCTCTAGGCTGGTAATTATTATTAAAGAGGGTTATCCTTGCAAAGGTAGGAGCCAGAGCAGAAGAAGAGTGTTATGGAAAACTTCTTGATCCAACCTTGGCTCCTAAACCAAATATGAAATATGGCAGCCTCAAATACACATCTGTAACTAACTCTTTCTTTAGGCTAACATCTACTTTTCTGTTGTTTCCACTTTTGACCTTTCTGCTTCATGAAAACATACAAAGTAAGCCTCAGAATAAGTTCAGCTCCTCTTAGCCTTCCAGCTTAATTAACACCTCACTTCAATTGTCTTTATCTGCCTATTGGCCAGATCCCACCAAAAAGAAGTCCAGAGAACATTTCATCTGATGTGCCTTGGAGCAGTGCTGCCCAAAGTGTGGTCTATGGGGCAATGGCAGCCTGAGAACTCTTTGTAATGTTCCTGAAACTAGATAAGGAACTCGCACCGGAATTTTAACCAACACATTGCTTCTTCCTTCATTGGGAAAGTATTGCTATGGAAAAATGTTAGCTAAACTAAGTTGTGTGTTTAGTGTCATAGGTGATTGCATTTTGGCACAAGTCCCTTGTTTGGGGACATTCAGTTTGAGGACTAGCTACTTTGAGTAGCACTGGCTTACAGAATTTCGAAACTCCAGTTTATCTGTCTTTGCTAATGACCTAGCCATGGTGTTTTGACTGACTGTTCCAACGGTGGAGGTGAGGGGTGGTAGTTAGAGTGATTTGTGGCTGGTGATAGAGTGACAAAGAGAGAGACAGCCTTTCTTTGGTCTAATTTGAGGCAGCCCCACTAGTGGTGCGGATATGCTTGAGGAGAAGGGGAGGGAGAGGGGACTAATGTGAAGGCAGTTCTTACTATGAAGCTGCCTGTTGGGGGCTGAAATACCAGCACCTCCTTATCATGGGGAAGGACCACCACAAAGTGTACTTGAAGTTTGGTGATGTATTTAAATGTGTCTCTAGGAACAATGGAGTGGTTTTGAATGAGATTAATTAGAGGAACATTTACTAAAAGAAAATGAAGGCAGGGCACATGGTTTTATTTGCTGAGTCAAGAACTGCATGAAGTGAGCAGATATGAAGCCATCTAAGTCATGGGCCCTCCCCCTAAATGTCACGGTCTGGGGGCATACAAGGGTGAGAAATAGGAGCACATACGTCGTGTGGAGTGATGAGTGTTCCAACAGAGGTAAATGCACATGTTAGGGCTGTGGCTCAAAAGAAGGAGTGGTGGGCTCCGGGTAAGGGCTGGGAGAGGTTAGAGTTCACCAGGTGCAGAGGGAACAGGATATCCAGGGGCAAGAGAATTTCAAGAAGGGTAACAAATTCATGCAAGGCATGTGGGGACCCGTGAGGGAGGGGGGCCATGCCCTGGAGTACCTGGCAGGTGGTGAAGCTAAAGGGTCTGGAGGTTGCACTTTAAGTAAATGGGAGCCACTGCGGGTTTGTTGGTAGAGAAGTGACCTCATCAGATTTATGTCTTAGAAAGATTGTGTGGTGCCCACCATGTGGAAGATGTATCGAAAGGGGGCAAAGCTGTGGGTAAGAGATGAGGCAAAAACCAGGAGAGAGATGACGGTGTCTTGATGTAGCAGAAACTTGGGAGGAGGGGGCAGATGGAACAGATGAAGAGAGGCACAAGCCAGTTAGGTGAGGGTCTGGGAGGGAGGACGTGGGGGTAGGGCAGTGTTTCTGTGTGGTTGGAGCTGCTGACTGGGATGGAGAGCACAGCACGGGGCACGCGGGTGGGAGGAAGCACAAGAATTGGAGTGTCTGTGGGACATCAGGTCTCTGCAGGGGACTTCGTGAGAGAGGTCTGGCTGGGGCCACAGAGGAGAGCACCATTTGTGCACAATGGTGCGGGAGTCAGGAGCATCCCCGAGGACTGAGGGACTAAAGGAAGAGGAAGAGCGAGGACAGGGCTTAGTGATCCCCGTTCCTAAGGGGTGGGTGAGAAAGAAGCATTCACCAGAGAGGTAGGGGGAACGTGGGAAGACAGTGGTCTGAGGAGATTTGAGAAGAGGGTGGTCAGTTGGGCCAGTGCCACAGGGTCACTTGGACAGCACATTGCCGTGACCTGGGGCTTGGGG
This sequence comes from Phocoena phocoena, assembly GCF_963924675.1. NCBI lineage: Eukaryota > Metazoa > Chordata > Mammalia > Artiodactyla > Phocoenidae > Phocoena > Phocoena phocoena. The sequence continues at coordinate 30,635,996 of NC_089234.1, forward strand.
GCCAACAGACTGGGGTTTGACTCTATCTGTACTTCCTCCCAGCTGTGTGACCCTGGGCGGGTCACTTCATCACTCTGAGACCCTGCACCTTCTTTTATAAAATGGGTTTACTATCTCCCTCATAGGATTATAGGGAGGGTGAGTGAACAAACCCACGTAAAGTACTAGCGAGAGAGAAAGGATAGAGAGCCCCCTAGACCTGGCAGTTGGGAGGCAGCTAATGCCCTTGGTGGGAGCATGTCCATGGTGGGTGGAGGGTGGGAGCCAGGCTATACTTGCCTGGGGTGGGGGATGAGGAAATGGAGACCCGAAACCCTGGAGACACAGAGCGAGTTCAGGGAGCAGAACGGAGGGCTGTAAATAATTGTGAACCAAGCGCCCCTCCACCACCTCCCACCCCGCAGAGTGCTGGTCAGAACAACTTGGCTGAGGGATGGCCATGGCCAGAGTGGGAGAGGGGAGGAGTTCTTTCTTTCTAAATGATGATTCTTTTGTCTTTTCCAGGGATCTGAGTAACAACAAGATCAGTTCCTTAAGCAACTCCTCCTTCACCAACATGAGCCAGCTGACCACTCTGTGAGTCCCGTGGCGGGAGGCGGAGGGAGGGCTTGTGGCTACTGAGACTCTCCCCAGGCCTCGGTCACTGGCAGGTATCCCCACGTAGCCTCCCTTGCCCTCCAGGGAGGGTGACGGGGCCTGCCCTCTGAAAAGACTTTTAAAAAACTTTTTTTTTTTTTATTATGAAACACAGCGTGTATATGGAAAAGTGCAAAAAACATAAATGTACAATTTAACAAATAATCATAAAGCTAGAACATGTGTAAATGCCTAAGGCAAAAAATAGAACACAGCTGGCACCCCAAAAGTCCCCTCATCTCTTCCTGATCATTCTTCCTCTCTCCCCCCACACCCGAGGCAGTCCCTACCTGGAGTTTTATAATGATCACTTCTTTGGTCTTTATAGTACCATCTACATATGCATTTCTACACAATGAAGTTTAATGTTGCCCACTTTTGAATCTTATATAAATTGAATCATACAGGATGTAGTCTTTTATGTCTGGCTTCTTTTATTTACCATTATGTTTGTGTGAAGCTGTGGTCTCTTCATTTTCACTGCTGTATAGTATTCCTTTGTAGGAATATACCATACTCTCCTTATCCATTCTACCACTGATGGATATTTGCACTGTTTCTAGTTTGGACTATTGTGAACGGTTACCCTCTGAACATTTTGGTGCCCATATTCTAAGATATTTTAATGATTGCTTTAATTATATTCCCAGCAATTGATTGGAAAGTATTCACAAGCATCATTGATATTTGCCTGGAGCTTAAGAATGTATTTCGTTCACCTTCCCAATACCTCACTTTACAGGTGATGTGCCCAGGACTCAAGAACTTTCCCTTTGGTTCCACTGTGGTCAAATAATAGAGCCAGTACCCTAAAAGACAGGGTCCTGACTCAGTCAGGCCCCCAGGAGCAGAATGTGATCCAAGGCCCCGAAGTGCTGCACTTACCTGCCTCAGGTGCATTAGTCAACTGGTTTCCATTTCAAAGTTTTCATGAGCCTGTTGACTGAAAGAAAAATGCACAAGTTGTGAGTTAAGTTTTATTCGGGGACCTTCCAGAGGACTATAGCCCGGAGACAGTCTCTCAGATATCTCTGAGGAACTGCTCTGAAGAGGGAAGGGACGAGCCAGGATACATACGAACTTTTTTTTCTGAGAAAAACATGCGGTCAAGCATCAAAAGGTTACTGTTAATCACAAAGAACAGATATCTCAAGTTAATGATTTCAGTGCTTTTCTACGTATGGGAAGATGTAAGAGTCTGGGGTCATTTGAAATTTTTCCTTAGATATGCATCTAAGCTATCTACAGGCTAGTATATTCAAAGCACAGAATGCACCCTGTCTTTCTCCATCCTGGATTCCCCTCAGGGCACACTGTGGGCAACTGAAGTGGCTAATGGCTTGATCCTTGTAGAACTGGAATGGCAGGCAACATTTTTTTCTTTACAAGCGTGTGTGTGAAGCTGCCATGGTCTAGGGCAGTGGTTCTCAACCAGGGGCAATTCTGCTCTCCAGGAAACATTTGGCAATGTTTGAAACATTTTTGGTTGTCGCAGCTGGAGGAGGGCAGGGGGAGCTACTGCATCTCTGTGGGCAGAGGCCAGGGATGCTGCTCAGAATCCTACAAGGGACAGGACAGCCCCCCAGCAAGGAACTGTCAATAGTGCTGGGGCTGAGAAATCCTGGGCTACGCGATCCCGGAAGCTGCAAGGGGAAACAGCCTTTTCCTGTGATAAAAAATGTCTCATTTCTCTTGTTGTTATTGAAATAGCTTTAGTGAGGCGTCACTAATATATTAACTGCACATCCTTAATGTGTAAAAGTTGATACATTTTGATATATGTTCACGCCCATGAAACCACCACCACAATCAAGGTGGTGGCCACCTGCATTACCACTGGAAGTGGTACCCCTTAATAATCCCTCCCGCATTTCCTCCGACCCTCCCTCTTCTTCCTGCAGGATCCTCAGCTACAATGCCCTGCAGTGCATCCCTCCTTTGGCCTTCCAGGGGCTCCGCTCCCTGCGCCTGCTGTGAGTCTTCCTGCTCTTCATTCCTCCAGGCAAATCTGCCCCACCGAGGGCCCTTCTCACCCACCTGGCGGGCAGGAATGTCCCCAGGTCCAGGGCCCCAGCAGGGCCAACTGTGTCCGAAGTGCGAGGCCAGTCCACTCTCATTGGAGCTCCTAATGGAGGCCAAGGAATGAATGGGAAACCATGCGAGAAAAGGGGGTTGCTGTCTGCCCCAAGTTGTGTTTGCGATGTGTGTGCTGAGGCAGGGTCCGGGGGCATCCAAGATAAGGTAGCCCCTTGTTTGCATGTGAGTCTCCTGTCAAATGGTGAATGTAGAACCTTCTCTAAGAATTCCCACTGTGAGGTTTGCGCTGTGCTCACAGCCCTCTGCCATGCCTGTTATGACGGCCTCTGGAATATCCTTGCAGTGAGTCCTCTGGCAGCCCGCCTGGGGCAGGGAGACATTCTTCACCCCCAACCTAGGGCTCACCCAGTAGCTTCCTTACCAGGAAGAAGCCTGCCCCCTCAGGCTCCCTAGCCAAGCTAGGGAGGGCACACGCTGCATACCTGCACACGTCCATTTGTCCTGTGAGCAGACATGGTATGTTGAGTTAGTTGTGATGGCCCGAGCAGGGTCTTCTGGAAGGGCTGAGGGGCAGCGTGGTCTGTGATAATTAGGGGCTCCCTCTCCTTGCCTGTGGCCAGCAGCGCAGGGTCTCTGATGCAGGGACCCTCTCCCTCATGACACACCCCTCTCAGCAGAGGGCGTCCCTCCATCAGTTCCTGAGTTTTCTGTCTTGGGATGAGTCCTGACAGCCTCTTCTCTCTTCAGGTCCCTGCATGGTAATGACGTCTCCACCCTCCAAGAGGGCATCTTCACAGATGTGACCTCCCTCTCTCACCTGTAAGTAACTCTGGCCCAATTCTCGGCACCTCTTTGGATTTAAATGGAACTTGAATTCCAAGGAAGACCCCTCCTCCTGAGAGTATTACTTTTAATTTAGCTTGTGAACTTCAAATGCTCCGCGTTTCAGACTCTTACACATTCAGTGCACCATCAGTCACAGCAGTGGACTTCGAGAACAGTTCTTCTCAAGCAGTAATAAAAGTAGTAATGACCATATATTGATTGCCAGGCACTGCACGTGCATCGGCTAATTCAATCCTCACAGCTCTCCTGCAACATAGGTACTGTTATTCCCATTTTCCACATGAGGAAACAGGTCCAGAAAATGTGACAAGCTCACCCAAAGTTGTGTAGCCGGTAGAGGCTAGAGTCTTCCATCTCAAAAGCCCATGCCCTGAAGCACGATGCCAGGACTCTGCCTCTGACTTCATATGGTGGGGGATAAGCTCCGGAAATTTACTACCCAAAAGAAGTATAATTGGCATAATTGGATGTAGACTTGTTTCCAAAACTGTTTACCTGGCAGCGTCAAGAGGATTCTTAAAAAGCAGTATGCTCGATTCCTCAAAAGGCTGAATGTAGAATTACCATATGACCCAGCAATTCCACTCCTAAGTATATACCCCAAAGAACTGAAAGCAGGGACTCAAACAGATACTTGTACACCCATGTTCATAGCAGCATGGTTCACACAATAGCTATACAGCAGAAACAACCCAAGTGTCCATTGACAGATGAATGGATAAACAAAATATGGTACAGTGGGATATCGTTCAGCCATAAAAAGGAAGGAAGTTCTGACACGTGCTACCACATGAACGAATCTTTAAAGCATGCTAAGTGGACTAACCCAGACATAAAAGGACAATATTGTACGATTCCACTGAAATGAGGTACCCAGAACAGTCAGATTCACACCTACAGAAAGGAGAATGGTGGTTGCCAGGTGCTGGGAGGAGGAGGAAAGGGGAACGTTTGTTTAATGGGTACAGCGTTTCTGTTTAAGTGATAAAAAGAGTTTTGGAACCAGACAGTGGTGGTGATGGTTGCACAACGTTGTGAGTGTAATCGATGCCACTGAGTTGTGCACTTAAAATGGTCAAAATGGCAAATTATATGTATTTTTTACCACAGTTTAAAAAATGAAGGAATATAAAAGCAGTGGGCCATGGCCGGGTCATCCTAATTCTGGAGGCGGGGCCAGGCACAGAGTGAACACGACCTCTCCTAGCATCTCGGCTGTAGGTCCAGGTCATGTTCAGGCCAGAGGGACTGCAGCCGGGACCCGGGGTGTTACCGTGTCCTCCTGCTCTCTGCCGCACAGCCAAGTGCCCAGGGCCCGAGTGGATAGGCAAACCCAGATCAGGGAGTCTTTTGGGGTCGCCAGCATCTCTACCTGAAGTTCATTCACTCAACAATCTCACTGGATTTTCTTAGTTCTAAGGCTCATCTTTAACACATTTTAATCTCTGAGATCAGAGGATATCTTACAAATGATCTGTAGGTACTTAATAAGGTAACATTTCTCCACCCCTCCCAGAACACGTGAAATTAGTGGGCATCTAACAATCTTAGACTTGAGGAATTAAAATAGTAGTAAGTGCCACTCATTGAGAGTTTGCCTGGGACAAGTACTTTACTATCTGTGATGTCTTGTTTACTCCATAACCAAAATGGGAAGTAGCTATTGTGCTGTGAGCCAGCTTCACAAACAAGACAGGGACTGTCTTGAGCCCACACTGAAGATTCCAGGACTCAGCGGGCAGAGTGCAGTGATTGATTAGTCATGTCTGCTTGGGAGTGGAATGGGTAAGAGGGCTCTGTCCTAGGTGGCAGGATTTATTATATCCATTTTACAGTCCCAGGTTCAGTTAAGCAGATTCCCTAGGTCATAAAGCTGGGAAATGACAGAAACAGGATTTGAACTTAGGTGTGTCTGATTCCAAAGCTCTTTATTTATTCTTTATTGCCTCAATAAATATGTCCTGAGTAACCACAGTGAGTTAAATGCTGAAGAATTTACTAACACAAGGTTTCTGCCTTCTGTGACCATCTGGGATATTATAAAACAAGCTCAAAGGCAGCAGTGACTAACTCTGGGGAAGTCTGACGACCTTCAGAGAGGAGGTGCCTCTTTGCTGCCATTGAAAAGGCACTAGGAATTTGCCATTTGGACGTTCCAGGAAGAGGGAATAGCATGTGCAAAAGCATGGAGGCAAGAAAGTGAATGACGTATTCAGGGATGCTGTGTTGTCCAGCATAGGATATAGGGGGTTTGGTTAGGTGAGGAGTGTGGGGTGAGAAGAGAGGAATCTGGAAAGGGATATTGGAATTCCATTGTGAAGGGCCTTTGTGCCATGCTATGGAGATTGGGCTTTGTTCTGTAGATAGAAGGGAATCGTGGAAGAATTAAATTGTGAAAACTCCTGGAAAGCCGTGGTGACCTGTGGAGGCTGGATGGATGGGATGGGATGAGGCAGGAGGGAGCCTGGCTGGAGACTGCGGCTCTGGACAAAGGCCAGACAAGGATGGTATTGTTCATTGTTCCAATGACTCCCATTCACAGGGGCTTGTTTCTATCTGTGTTTAGTCATTTTCGGTTGTGAGCTCATTTTTTGCTGATGCTAGGAATTCTGAGGACCTGTGTTGGAGATAATTCTCTCCAGAGAGTTTTGTGCGTGTCTTTGCTGGGCCAGGGTCTGCTGCTGCTCTGGGCCCACACTGTTCTCGGCTCCTTTGCTTACCCCTGGGCTGTGCCAAGTGTCAGCTCCAGCTCCCCCACTGCCAGGAAAGGCCTTTTCAAGCATCTGGTCCACCTTTCCCTCCTTTGGGGCCCCCCTTGGTGTGTTGTAGCTCTTATCATTGGGCTTTACCTTTTCTCCTTCCCTGTGAAAACTGAATAAGACTCAAGGACATTCTGATCTTGTCTCTAGCTCAACATCTAGAGGCTTTGCTTTTCAAATGGGAAGTGAGCATATGTTTTGTGTCAACAAAAACCTGAAGCTGCAAAACCAGATTTTGAGCCCATGTCTGTCTATAAATTCAGACTTTCTTTAGGAGAACAGTAACATCAGGCCAGAAGCCAGATCCAACTTGTCAGAAAAAAGAAAAAAACAATAAGTAGAGATCAGTTAAGTGGTAAGTGCAAAACAGAGCATCAGCATTACTGATGAGAGGTGTTTGTTAATTGCATCTAAGCCCTATTTCTCTATAAAATAGCATCTATGTAGAAGAAATCTTCCATTATTACGAAGCAACCTCGTGGATACGTTCTTTCCTTTATACCCAGGGTTTCGAGTGGAACTAGGCAGCAGCCTGGGAAATGTACCTGTGCTTGTATTTAGGTGTGTGCACATGTAATACTGATGGCATATGTGTGCGTGTAGCCATTATTTCCTCTGCATGAAGAGCGGCAATTATTCCATAAGGATTCCGTGAGCACTTACAAGGAGTCAAGGAATGGGACAAGGATAGCATAGACTCACCACATTCACTCTGGGCTTCACAAAGGCCACGTGCAGTCTGAAGGGAAGTAGGCGCCCATGGCTGTATAACAAGTCAGGGTTTGCCCAAGACTTAGCATCCAGTGTTCCTGGCTCCCAGAGGTGTCCTCTCTTCCTACTGTGACTCTGACCTGGGCCTCTCCTCTTCACCGGCAGTACACAGGATGGGGGGGCGGGGTGGGCCAAGCATGCGTGCTGAGGGGGTGAGATCCACCGTATTTAAACCCCTTGAACTTTAGACTAGGAATCAGGACATGTGGCGTTAAGTCTTTGTCCTGCCACCAACTTGCAGTGGGATCTCAGACAATTCATTCATCTCTTTAGGTTCTTTCCTCACCTGTACACAGGTTATTTCTAAGGTCTGCTGTAGTTCTAACATGCCATAATGATTGTGAGCACTTGTCACTGCCTAGGGCTTCAATACCCTGCACATCTCTCCTGCTGTTTACTTTAATATTTACTTTTACAGTTAGCTCATCTTTCGTCCATTTGTCTATTCATCCATCCATCAGCAAATATTTACTATGTGCCAGGTCCTGTGCCAAGGCTCCCCAGTATCATTCTTCATGTCTATAATCTGACATCTTGTTGCCCCTAATCTGCTGCATGTTGGAAAACTAGATTTCTGAATTCATTAAGAATTCGGTGTGAAAAGTAATATGGAATGATTAGGTAAATCATGGTATGCCCATATGACAGAATAGCAAGTAGTTAATTATAATAGTTATGCCACTGTACTTTATTATTTGATGAAAACGTGGAATAGGGACTTCCCTGGTGGTGCAGTGGTTAAGAATCCGCCTGCCAATGCAGGGGACACGAGTTCAAGCCCTGGTCCGGGAAGATCCCACATCCCGCAGAGCAACTAAGTCCGTGCGCCACAACTACTGACCCTGTGCTCTAGAGCCCGCGAGCCACAACTACTGAAGCCCACGTGCCTGGAGCCCATGCTTTGCAACAAGAGAAGCCACTGCAAGGAGAAGCCCGCGCACTGCAATGAAGAGTAGCCCCCGCTCGCCGCAAC